>NC_086257.1:23073192-24336942 GCF_021018805.1 Prinia subflava | reverse complement strand
ACCCTTGCCGAGCTGCACAGACATGAAGGACACCAGCAGGCGCCTCTCAGTTATAAACCCTCAAACTCTCCCAGACTTGCATTAACGCTTCCCTCAGTGTGTTTTTTGCCCAGCAGACCCTTCAGGAAGGTGCATTTTGCCTTTCAGCTCCAGTTTCTGCCTTTCTCTGCCTCTCGGGGAGTTGTTTCACCTTTCCCACATGCTGGGGGCTGGGCTGGGAGGGGACAGCCCTGCACGGCGGGGTGAAGGCAGTGAGCTCCTGCCCAGGAATGAGGATCCTCTTCCAGACAGCCCATCATCCACTAATGGGACTTAAGACAGTTGCTGCCTCATCGGCAGGAGCGTAATGATCGCTGGGCAGGGAGAGACCCATTATCCATCATCCATCCTTCTCCTCTGGCTGATGATAATGATTTCTTAGTTCAACAGTGGTGCTCTGGGACCTCGGTGCTTTGTGCACGACTGGGGTTTAATATCCTGATCAAGACAAATACAGATCGTGGCCGGGCCACGGGGCCACTGCAGAGGACAAAGCCAAAAGGGGCTCCCTGGAAAACTCAGAGGATACACAAGAGCCTAAAAAAACCTGAGAAGTGCCCGTGTTTTGTGTGCTGAGGAGAAAGCCACTCCCTTCCCCCACAGTGCACAACTTGGAGATGAGGATTTGTGTGCAAAGAATCCAACAAACAGGCCAAGAGCAAACCTAAAAGCTCTTGAAAATGTATTTTTACCTCCCTGTTTCATTCTCTCCACCTGTTATTCTCCAACTCAAATCACTCTGTAATTCCACTGATTGAATATCATCATTTCAATAACGCTGATCTTAGATTTAAACTGAAAGAGCGTAGATTTAAATTGGGATTTTTGGGATTAAATTGGATATTGGGAAGGAATTCCTGGCTGGGAGGTGGGGAGGCCCTGGCACAGGGGCTGGAATGAGATGATTTTTAAGGCTCCTTTCCACCCAAACCTCAGGGGCATTGCACCAGTGTCAGGGTGACGCTGAGCCACCAGGGCCACTGTCCCCTGTCCCACCCCCAGCCACAGGAGCTGCACTCATCGCTGGCACAGAGAGGGTGAAGCCACCACACCCTCCCTGCCACTCTCAGGAACTTCAAGTCCAATAAAGGATGCTCAGAAGAAACACAATAGCGAGAGCGGAGCCGCCGCTGGAAATGCAATCTGAAAGACGAGTATTTATTCTTGCCGGGCTCCTCGAGGAGCGCGGGCACACGGGCAGCATGTTAAACACTGCTCAGGTTCAGCCAGACAAATGTCCAGGCTGCTCTGCTGCAATATCCATTTGAAAGGAGCTTAGTGCCACGAGCCTTTCATCTCAATATTCCTGAGGCCGGATTTGAAAGTGCTTAAGGTTAAATATTGCTCACTCTTGGAAAGAACAGCTCCATCTGTCTCGTGGAAAAAAAAAAAGAAAGCTTTCAGTCTTGGAGGTGCTCGGGGAAACTCACCCATAAACACGGACAGGAGAGGCTGCAGAGGGAAAAACTCCTCTAGGTCCTGTCCCAGGAGTAATTAGCCCCTCAAATTCAGCAAGGATTAATCCAAAAAACCTTACATATAAAATAGAATCCATATTTTCTGTGGGGGGAGTGAGTGTGACTCCGCTTGAGCCAGCACTGCACAGCTGGCTCCTCACATCTGGGCATCCTGAAGAGTGAGGAGAAAAGGAGAAAAGTTCCAGCAAACCCATCTCACCCTGAAGGATCCCAGAAAGGCACTCCTGACATGGTCCCTGGCCTCAGAGTGGAGCCTCTGGGTGCTTCTGGAAGCTGCCACAACATCTCAGAGACGCCAAGAGTCTCTCAGGCTGCTAAATGCCCAATTCACTTTTGAAAACCGGATTTAAGCAGCTGGTTTTGAACATTTGTGGTAAAAGAGAGACCCGAAATAGCATTGTGTGATTTGGGGTGAAGTGCCCCGAGGCCTGGTGATAATAATTGTAGTACTCTTTAAAAAGAAAAATGACATTTTTTCCAAGGCGGTGAAAGCCGCTGACGACATCCCCGGGGAGCTGGGGAAGCTTTGGAGAGGAGGAATCCTGTCTTTTCAGAGGCTGACAAATGACAGCACTCAGAAGCCTGGAACGTGTCTCCTGGAGCCCTGGATCAGACACGGAGTGGCGGTGACAGAGCCCTGGGCCGTGGTGTCACCGAGCAGCGACCACCAGGACCCGTCCTCTGGCTGGAAACGCCGTCGGGTTCTTCCAGGGAAGCTGGTGGGGAGCTCTGCTTCAGGAATCACTCCCTGCCCATCCTCGGGGGGGAGCTGAGGTGGGTCCTGCTGGAGGCTGGGAAGGGTGGCTGGTTCTCCTCTCACCATCCTGAGGGTGTCCCAAGGCCAGGAGGGGAGGTCAGAAGAGTCCCAGCCCCTGCTGCTGCCAGGTCTGTTGGAATAAAACTGATCCCAAGGTAAGGCTGCATTTAAATGGCTCCTCATTCTGTGAAAAACAATTTATTGTGCAGGTTCTCCTTCGATTTGAAACCTCTTCCCACCACCATCCTCATTCCTGCTGCATTTCCCCACTCTGCTCAGCCCTGTAAGGTCCCAACACGATCTGGGGTGTTTTTAATCCCCCCCAAATTCCAGTTCAGTGACTGGCTGGGAAGATGGTGCTGCACTGGTCATTCCACGTTGCCAGGAGAGGCTTCCAAGGAAAACTGACTTTTAATATATTGATCACCGCTGTTTGATTACACTGGGAAAAAGGTCGGAGAGAAAATGCCAATAACTGTGCAAAACTTGAAAGCAAATTAATGCTTTTCCATCACCACCCTCCCGCCAGCACTGCAGAGCAGAGGGAAGCAGAGCCTTGCACAGAGACTTTGTGGTGGGGTCTTCTCCTTCCTGCTGCAGGTGAAGCAGGGAAAGGTGTGTGGTGATTAAATATCCTGATTAAATGGCCCCAGTCTGTGCCCAGAGGTCACACCACTGAGATGTGGTGCTGGGACAGCTCCTCAGTCCGATGGGCACAGGAAAAAGGGGGCCAGGGACCCAAAACCAAGACACGTGTTCAAAACGCTGAGAATAGGTTTGAAAGAAGGGCTGTGATATTTTGAGTGACTCAGAGAGAACAGAGAATCCCATAAAATCCAGAGGCACCTACACCATGGGTGTACTCTGGCAGAAGGAAAATCCTGAACTCTGGGATGTTTGTCTGGAGCCACCGCTCACCCAGAGGGGCTCTGTGAGTGAAAAACAAACCCAGCAAGAAGGACCAATGAGAGATCTCACAGAAACACACAAAAGGGGCCCAATCAATACCAATAAACTCCTTCAGATGGTGATTAATTAATAGCAATTAATTTTGAAAAGAAGAGGATATTGACCTAAATTGACAGAGGGGGCTAACCTTTGAGCAATTCAGAGCAAACGTCTTTAAAGCACAGTGATTAAGTTGTAGAAAGTAATAAAAGGGCTACACTGCCTCCAGGACGAGCTGAACCCAGCCTGGGAGCGGTGTCAGGAGAGCTCTAATTAGACGTTGGAGCTTGATAAGGTAAATTGATGAGCTTGGCTCTGCCAGGTGGGATTTAAGCAGTCATCTCAGTTTGGAGTGTGTCCTTGGTACCAGGAGAGCCAGATCCTGGCAGATCATTAAAAAATGCCCAAAGCTCTGTGAGCTGGATGTGCTGCAGAAAGGGAGGCTCCGTGTGACCCTGCCCGTGGCAGGGGCTGGAATGGGATGGTCCCTCCAACCCAAACCATTCCATGGGTTTATGATTCCACGACACCTCCTCTCCTCAGAGGTCACAACTGTTCCAAAATCTCTTTATTCATGGGAGAACAGATGTCCAAATGTCCCCACGTCATGCAGGCTCTGCTGCTGGGCTGGAGATTGATGCTTTACTGGAAAGCATTGCTGCAGGTCTCCCACCCTCAGAGGCTTTTGGCAGCCTCTCCTTCACATCCAGGCACAGGGATTGTTGTCTTTGAGTCAGCAAAGCTCCAGAGTCAAACCTGGGTTAGGCTGGGGGTGAATTAAATTCATTGTGAGCTGAAGTTACAGACCTGAGGCCTAAACTCCACTCTGACAATTTGCTGATAATTAATTTTGAGTAATTGGTTGTTGTGGGGCTGCTTGTGGTGATGGCCAGTGGGCAAAGCCCGTGGCCACAGCAGACATGAGTCAACCTTGGGTTTTGGGCTTCTCATTTTCCTGGGAATGTAAATTATTGAAACACTCCTGGAAATGAGACAGGGACATCTGGTAGCTCTTTGTGGCGGGATCAGGAGACACAACAGCTCAGCAGGTCAAAATTGTCTTCTGAAGGCCTTAATTTCTTCTCCCTTTTTCTTCCTCGACATCCTGAAGTCCTGGCAGATCATTTGAAGAGAGCCCTAACCATAATCAAACAAAACCAATTTCCCAACCTTCATGAAATGCATCCCCCAGAATGACCCTCGGTCACAACAGGATGCTCAGAAATTCCTGAAATCTGCTCCTGCTGGGAGCTCCCCCCGGGGCAGGAGGGTCCAGCTGAGGGTTTTCCACGGAAGAGGCTCTTTCTTTTTAAAATAACTTTGCTCTACCTTTATTCTTGAGTGGAACAATGATTCAGGAGCTGAAGGAAATAGTTAATGCTGGGATGCAGCACGAGGGGTCGAGCATTATCTGACCACTCAGTGGGTTTGGAAAAATCATCTGTTTTCCTCAAATGTGCCATTTTTAGCTGGTTTTTACAGGTCTGGTGAGTGCCTTCAGAGCAACCACGGAGCTGTTTACTAACAATTATTTCCAAACAGATAATTCAAAGCTGATTTCGATAAAACCTTAAAAATAGAGTCACTCTAGAAACCTTCCCAGCTCGTTTTGAAATCGCCCTTTTAAATGTCAGCGGATGAAAACCTCGGCCAGCAACAGGGAGCTGCTCTGGAAAACAAACAGCAGAGATTGGAGTCAGCTGTGCAGCAATGGGGAGGCTGGGAAAGCCCAGCCAGGGCTTCACCCACGGAACAGCCCCGTCCTCCCCTGGCACCGGGGCCACGGGGCACAGCCCCGGGGGTGCCAGGGCCTCGTGGGCACCCCTTGGCATCCTCGTTCTGGGCTAGAGAGAGCCATTCTCCTTGGCAGAGATTTAGGAACAACCCCACGGCAGGCTCGGGTTTCTCCCTCCGAGCTGAGAGGCTGAAGACAGCCCTGTCTGCAGCGGCTCGTGGAGCAAATAATTATCCAGGCTGAGGACCTAAAATGACCTTGCAGAAAGAAAAAATGGTTATGGAGAGGGAGAAAAAGCCACCCCAAGAGGGTCTATTGTTAATGGCTGGCACTGTTATAAAGTTCACAATTGGTAATTTGTTTAAAGATTATTTTTCCTCAGATTTTTTTGTGCTTTGTGCAAATCTGACTTGGAAGGAATTCTCTCAGCCATTCTCTCAGCCCTCTCCCAGCGCTGGTGTTTGCAGCCATGAGCAGCCCCTAAACTTGTATTTAGCACTAAAGACAATTGCAGAAGCAGATCCAGATTCTGATAGGACTTTTTAAAAACAAATAAACATCCTCCAGCGGGATTTGCAGCCCGTGGCTGCAGGGCCAGGCTGATGAGTGGGAGCTGCAAAAGCTCATTTCTCAGGCTCACTGAGGCTCACAAGGAACCAAACCAGTTCTTGGCTGTTCCAGCAGAGAGTGAGAGAAGAAAACCAAATGCAGGGCTCCAAAAATGAGATGAGGTTTTCAGGCTTCTCTCATTATTAATCTACAATGCTGCCTTTTAGCACTGTTGACCAACATTTTATTACCATTTGAGCTGGCGCTGCTCCTGAACGATCACAAGCTGATTTTGGTGTTGCATTTTGACACATTAACGGGTGAGGACAACGCTGCATCCCACTGGAGCCAGCCAGGAGGTTTCTGTTTGCTTGTAGGGCTGGAGGAACAAGAGCAAGACCTCAGCCCCGGGGTCCCTGCAGGTCATGAGCCAGCAGCAGACCCCCAGTGAGCCACCTCCAATGTGGTGGAGCCTTGAGCCATGAAAAACGAAGAAAGAAAAGGAAAAAAAGAAGCCAATTGAAACAACAGAACATTGGACTCTTGTAAATGTCAGTTTATCTCTGTTTTAAATATCAGTCCAATTCAATTTTAAATGTCAAGGCCTGATTCTCCTCCAGGCCACACAGGACTGGGGTGGGGGCTGCAGAGCCCAGGGATGCTCAGCCTCGCTCTCCAAGGGCCTGGAGCTTCACAGCCCCCCAAAATCACCCACGGCAGCCTGGCCTCCCCTCAAACTGGGGAAAAGGAGATGCCAGGGTCTCTGGGGCAGAGCAAAGGATCTCATGCATGGGACACCCCTGAAGTTGTGACCAGGGAGGACAAAGCTGCTCCTGCCGTGGCCTTCCCAATCATGAGAACTCTGCTGGCTCCCAGGAACCCTCAGAACACTTTGGATAGAAAGCCATGGATTTTTTGGTCAAGACTTGCAGCAAAGGGACTTTTATAATAATATTTTACTGGCTGTAGCATGCCTGGTATTACATGGGAAAGAACAAGATAGGAAACACATGTGCAGATATTATTTGCTGCAGAAGTTAAATTCCATCAAAGACCACAGAAATATTTACGTTTCTAGTTTGTAATGAAAAACTGAGTTGTAATTATGGATTTGCAGAGATGGGAGCACAATATCAGCACAGCATTTATAAAAAAACATTAATTCCCAATCCTGAAGGCCCCAGTCAGAGTGAATCTCAGAAATACAGGGACACCTCCCTTCATAAAGCTGCTACAACATGTCCATAATCCCTTTTCTTTTATGATCCAACTCATGCACAAAATTTAATAAAATTGCATTTGCTTTACCAAAGGCACTGAGTGCACACGTGTGGAAGGATAAAGGGAGAATGTCTCAGGAAGGGGGAAGATGTTCAGCTCTGTCGTGGAGAGGAGTGAGGTGGGAGTGTGGCTGCCAGCAAAGGCTGCAGCATTAAATCCTTGCACCAGAGACACCATCGGAGACCGAGGGAGCCTTCTGAGCCCTTGGCAGAGGAAACCTTGTCTTGCTGAGGAGGCAGGGAAGGCTTTGTTGGGAGGGAGGCTGAGGGCACACAGAGCTCTGCCCAAGCTGCTCTGGAGGAGCCCAGGGCAGGGCCAAGGCCATCCAAGGGCTGTGTCCCAGCACGGTGGCCCTGCTGTGTCCCCTCCCCGGGGGTGTGCCAGGGGACACTGCACTGCCAGGCCACCAAAACACCCTGCAGAGGTCACACTCCTGAAGCTGAGTGTCCCCAGGGAGCCACGTGTGCCTGTTTTGTCCAAATTCACCTCATTTTCAGTCACTGATTGAATGTCATCCCCGTTGGACAGCCTGTGGTGCTACCTTCACTCAGAACTGGATGCAGGACCAGGGATTTTTCACATTTTGTCTCCAAAAGCTCCAACAGAGCCAAATGTTGCTTCTGCAAAGGTTTCTCCAAAGCCAGCAAAGTCCAGAGCCCAGGAAGGGGCTCCTGTGGCTGCGGCTCCCTGCAGGAGGCTCCTGTTTGGTGGGACAACATCCATCCACAAACAGCATTTCACACACTTGGGATGGAGATGTTTAATGCAGGTGCTCTGGTGACCAGGGGAGCTCGGGAGCTCGGCTTCTCCTGCACTTTGGTCCTTTCTCCTGCACTGGGAAGGTGCAAACGCCCTCCTGGGATCACCCAGGTGGGGCTGAGGTGTGCACACACCTCTCCCATCACCATTTGGGAGAAATCCCACTGCCTGTGTGGGTTTTCCTGGGAGAACCTGGGGGCTGCACGTCCCAGCACTGCTGACCCGGTGATGATGGCCAAACCATCATCATCACGTTTGACAGCCCAGACATTGTCAGAAATACTTTCAAAACCAGTTAAAATAAAGCTGATTTTTCATTGCTCTGTCTGAGGCAGCAAAACTAAGAATAACTAAAATAAACTCCACTAATGAGCAAAAAAAATCCTTGGCTGGGGATGTGTCCACTGGTGGTGACGACTCTTTATTGATTAGCTTGAACAGGATTGCTCTCTAATTATGTGACCCTCTGATGCTCTAAAAACATTGGCGAAAACTCAAAGTTGGAGCTACAAGGCTGGTTATTAAACAAGGTTTTAGCCTGGGTTTCCCTTTAATCAATCATAACAATGTGGTTGAAAGGATTCATTGAGCACATTTCTTTTTCCACCCCATTTTGCTGTGTTGGGTGGCAGAGGAGCTGGCACAGCCTGCAGACCACCACGGCTGCTCCATGAATTACAAGGAGCTAAATTTCCAAACTCCAGCCACCTCCTTGAGCTGTGTCACCCTGCAGGCGTTAGGGGAGAGCATTTTAATAATGAAAACCTTAAAAATTATAGATCTGTATGGGTCGAATAAGCTGTCACACCTTCAATGAAGATAACAGATCTGTACAAGCACCTAAAATATTCCTGCAGACTTTGGAATTTAGGCTCATGGCATAATAGCATTTGCACAATAATTCAATCTAATTGTGTAGGGAAGCTGTAAAACTGCTCCGTCTCTGATGCTTTACTGTGCAGGGGGGAAAAAAAGGATGCTCTTCCACCTTTTTCGCTGACATCTAATGTTTCAGGTTTTTAAAAATATTGTATAAAGACTGAGATTTATTTCCTAAGATGTTTCATTAATGGTTGTGGCAGGCAGCTGGCCTGAGGTTTGACACACAATAAAATCCATGTCAAGAATATTAAAGATAGTGCAAAAGATAACTATGAATTTACATTCAAACAGGCTTTTGACAAAGCCATTGCAACAGGCTCCTAATCAGGTCTTGAGACCCAGCCTGCCCTCTCTTTAAACCCGTGATCTTGAAAAGGAGCTTTAAATTGGAAATTATTACACATTAAAACCTCAACATGGAGCGGATCGAAGCGGATCGATATCTTGCCGAGCACAATAAATCAGCTGCTGCTCTGCGGTTACTGTTTGCTGAACATATTTAAATTTTCTTGTAACAAATTAATTCCAACATTTTCTCTTGATTGAATTAGGGCAAGTGTTGGAGCTGTCACAAGTATTTCACTGCTTCAGGGAGACAAATTGCTCGTCTGGACATGGGTAACAAGCCAAAGTGTTGAGTCCCTGATAATCTTTCCACTAATTCTCCATTACAGCAAAATGAAGCCATAAATCACCGTGACAGCTGATCGATGCAAACATTGTTTCCGCCGTGATTGCCAGCGCTCCCCGCGGGCCCGCTGTCCGCTCGCCGTTCCCGGGAGCCGCTCCCCGGCCCGGCGCTCCGTGCCACCAGTAACCATCTCATTTCGGGGCTCCCAGCCCACCCCAAACTGCAAACAGCACTGGCAGGGCCCTGCTTGGGGCAGCCCCTCGAAACTCGGGGCTATCCCTGCTGCCATCGCTCATCCGGCCAGGAAAAATGGGATTTCCAAGCTGCTGTTCCATGGAACGGTTCTGCGGGGCTGGAACGGCGTCAGGCTCCAGCCCTGTCGCTTCCCCTTAACTAACTGGTGGCAAGTTGGATGAAATTACTTGACCCTTTATCGAGTTCTGCTTAATGCCTTCTAAAAAAGAAATTAAAGGCGCCCGCGGCGCGGCCCCCGGCAGCTCTGCGCGCACATTTAATTCCAGGGAAGATGGATTAAGTAGTTCCCAGCACTAATTCACGCGCCCAGGTGGCTCCGTGGTGTTCCCAGCTCCGGATGAGGAACCCGGGAAGGAACCACAGAGCCTGGAGAACTCCGTGTGGGCTCTCAGCCCCAGTCCAGCCTGGGAATTCCGGATGGAGACGGGGCTGGAGCGGTGCTCCCAGGGAGGAGGGTGTCAGCACCAGGCAGGGACGTGGAAGGAGGAAAGATGGGGTGAGAGCTCCGAGGACAGCCCCAGTGCCACGAGGCAGCTGAGCTGTTTGCATGGCTGAGATCATGGAATAAAAGGGATAAAAACAGTGCAGGAGTGGCTGCAGGAGAGCTTTAGGACGCTGATGGAATGTTGTCCCCACGTGTGACCAAGAGCAGCACGAGGACCCCACCCTGGGGTGGCTCTGTGTGCTGGGGCCTCTGAGCAGGCAGGGCTGGATGGCACAGCCCCAAACTGTGCCAGCCACCAGGGCACCCTCAAGAGTAATTAAGGTTGGAAAAGCCCTCTCAGACCACTGGGTCCAGCCATTCCCCAGCACTGCCGAGGCCACCACTGACCATGTCCCCAAGTGCCACATGCCCAGGGCTGTTAAACCCCTCCAGGGATGGGGGCTCCACCACTGCCCTGGCACAGCACAACCCCTTTGGTGAAGAAATTTCCCAAACACCCAACCTGAACCTCCCCTGGCACAGCCTGAGGCCGGTTCCTGAGTGCTGAGCACAGCAAGCGTGTCCCACATCCCTGGGGAGGAGCTCCCAGCTGCCCTTGGAGAGGGGGAACATCCAACATGCACAGTGCAAATGCATCCAGCAGATCCCTGCCAGGGAATAACAAGACTCTTCCAAATATCAGGGTTTCAGAGCTGGATTATTTTAGATGTGCCAGCAGCTCTGAAACTGCCCTGTGAGGAGCAGCAGAGGCACCACCTTCCCCTGGCTGGATATGGATGAGCAAAACCTGGAGAGCACCACGTGGGTAACAAACTCCATTTCCTCACATCAAACACGAGGTGCTTCACCCTGTCAGCCCTGCAGCCTCTCCACGCCCAGCCTGTGCTCCAGGGGATTCCCTGGAGGTGCTCTGTGACCTCCTGCGAGTGAAGAGCCCCTCCCAAGGAGCCAAAATTCACCCCCGGTGCCACAGCCCCCGGTTCTCCCCGCACGGGGCCGGGGAGCCCATCCCAGGCTGTGCCAAGGTGAGAGCTCATCCCGGGACTGTGCCCAGGAGAGTTCATCCCGGGGCTGTGCCCAGGGGAGCCCATCCCGGGCTGTGCCAAGGGGAGCCCATCCCGGGGCTGTGCCAAGGGGAGCCCATCCCGGGCTGTGCCAAGGGGAGTTCATCCCGGGCTGTGCCCAGGGGAGCCCATCCCGGGGCTGTGCCAAGGGGAGCCCATCCCGGGCTGTGCCAAGGGGAGCTCATCCCGGGGCTGTGCCCAGGGGAGAGTTCATCCCGGGCTGTGCCCAGGGGAGAGTTCATCCCGGGCTGTGCCAAGGGGAGCCCATCCCGGGCTGTGCCAAGGGGAGCTCATCCCGGGGCTGTGCCAAGGGGAGCCCATCCCGGGCTGTGCCCAGGAGAGTTCATCCTGGGCTGTGCCCAGGGGAGTTCATCCCGGGCTGTGCCAAGGGGAGAGCTCATCCCGGGGCTGTGCCAAGGGGAGAGTTCATCCCGGGCTGTGCCCAGGGGAGAGTTCATCCCGGGGCTGTGCCCAGGGGAGCCCATCCCGGGCTGTGCCAAGGGGAGCCCATCCCGGGGCTGTGCCAAGGGGAGAGTTCATCCCGGGGCTGTGCCAAGGGGAGAGTTCATCCCGGGCTGTGCCAAGGGGAGAGTTCATCCCGGGCTGTGCCAAGGGGAGAGTTCATCCCGGGCTGTGCCCAGGGGAGCCCATCCCGGGGCTGTGCCAAGGGGAGCCCATCCCGGGGCTGTGCCAAGGGGAGAGTTCATCCCGGGCTGTGCCAAGGGGAGAGTTCATCCCGGGGCTGTGCCCAGGGGAGAGTTCATCCCGGGCTGTGCCAAGGGGAGAGTTCATCCCGGGGCTGTGCCCAGAGGAGCCCATCCCGGGCTGTGCCAAGGGGAGCCCATCCCGGGGCTGTGCCAAGGGGAGCCCATCCCGGGCTGTGCCAAGGGGAGAGTTCATCCCGGGGCTGTGCCAAGGGGAGCTCATCCCGGGGCTGTGCCCAGGAGAGTTCATCCCGGGCTGTGCCAAGGGGAGCCCATCCCGGGCTGTGCCAAGGGGAGAGTTCATCCCGGGCTGTGCCAAGGGGAGCCCATCCCGGGGCATCACCAGCATCCCCTGCCAGCCGTGCCCAGCCCGGATCAATGGGATTGCTGAGGAGGAGGGACACACGCTGGAGGGGACCAGGACACAGGGAAGGATGACAAACCCGGGCTGGCGTGGGGGTGATGCCTCAGAGAATTTAAAGAGAGCTTTAAAAACACAATACAGCCACCTCCGCATCACTTCTGCACCCTTCCTTTCCTTACCGTGCTGCAATTCCACTTTGGAAACTCTCATTATTATTGAAATACACTTAATTGAGACACGTTTAACTTGCACTAATTGAAATTCCACTGCCACAGCAGTAAATCAAAAAAGAGGGGGAAAGATCAGAAAGGATCTTTTCTTGACATGGCTAAACTCCAGCTTGTTTTGCTGCTCCAAACTGGAGCGCTGCTAATGAAAAGCCTTGTTCTTTTTGCAATAATTGTGCATTTTCAAATATTGTTCCTAAGAAAAAGAATCTATTAAAACCAGAGAAACAATCCCAAAGAAATGCCAGTCAAAACCATTAAGATGTTTTCACTGATGCACTGCATGTAAATCTGATTTATGTTGGTTTAAACAGTTAAGAAATCCCCGAAATAACTTCATTTATTATTTTATTGCCTGATTAATGGTTCAGAGGAACTGATTTGTAGCTGAAGTTTTACAGAACACAAAATTAAAATAAGAGCCTTTTGTAGAAACGTCCCGTATTTGTTCAATTATGTGTTCAAAACTGAAACAAATATAAAAACTTCAATAAATATATTTTCTTCCAAGGAATGACATGCTGTGGGTTTGCTGTTATTGTTGGGTTTGATGTTTTTGCCTCTAAGGAGGTCAGCAATATGGAAACATAAAGGCCAATTTAATTTGTGCATCTGTGGCTGCCAAGTATTTTAATTCCGACAGCTGTGACTGAAGAGTTAATATTTTACTTGTCAAAATCCAAAAGGAGGCCAGTGAATCACTCTAATTCTCATTAAGAGGCTTCCCCCCAGTAGCACCCTAATTCAAAATAATGAAAGTAGAGACTGAGTGCGATTCTAATGCCAGTTGAGACCTATCTTTTAATATTTCTCTGGTGATGGATTAGGGATCGGGGAAATTCATCTCAGATCATAGAGCCTAATTTAATAAGGGATCATTCCAAGAGTATTGCATTTTATAATAATGTCATTTAATGTGTCGTCTTCCATTTTTACTGTCCCATATGGATGCTTACACGATGGTGCCACAGGGATAAACTTTTAAAGGACCAGGCTCATTTTTTGGCCCGGGCTCCCCTTAACGAGGAAGTTTATCAAGGAGATGCTCTATTAGCCAGCCCTGGTAATTGTGGGGTGGTTAAAAGAACCTTTGGAAGCCACGAGAATGGTGACAAACCCCACACTTCCAAACGCTGGAGTGGAGGGGAAGGGAGAACATTTAAAAGTACCTTAAAATCTGATTTCAGTGCCTAACGCAGTTGTGCCACTGCATGAAAAATGTGGGCACCTGCTTGTTTAAAACACATGAGCATAAAGTGATTTTCCCCCTATAACCACATCTCCCTACAACATTTCCCACTCGCTGCCTCGGTGTGTTCTGGGATTATTTAGCTAATTGCCTCTTTGGGGGTTTTCATGCCTGTTTTCCAATGCTCTTTTCCCCCAAACACAAAGATTTGCCATGCTGCGAGGGCAGCAGTTTCCAACAGCCATTAAGGGATTAGACATAATTCTTCTGTCTGAATATTTGGGCTCTAACATTTAATTTAATTTGCGTTTTTGGCATTGCACTGAAGGGGGGATCCTGGGTCCCTGCCACCCCAAACCTGAGCTGCTCAAGGTCAAGGAAGAAGCCAAGCCCCAAACATCAATAGCTGGTGATTGCCAGGAGCTGCAAAGCTGCAGCCTGAGCTTCGGGTAATCACACAAAGCCTTTAGGAAAAATGGGGCTGTAATGAGGATTTTTGTTCCAAATCCATTGGCGTGATTAAGTCTTTATTTTCAGGTAGCAACTCAAGGGCTCCACTGCAAGGTTTGACAGAATGAGATCAAACACAGCCAGGCTGAACAGGAGGCAGCTGAGGAATAAATAACCTGCTGTAAACAATAATCTCATTACAGCAGTTTTTCCAGCGTTGGAATGTTCTGTCTGAGAGGGAACACAATTAATACAAAACGAGGTTTTTCATATTTGCTCTTTCCTCCTGAGTATTTGCACAGTTTTATTGTCTTTAGAACATTGTAACTCCTGGTATTTCTTGCACTTTTCCTCATACAGCTCAATTTTTTATTCCTGCCGTGTTGAAATTATCCTTCCTTGGCATTTCTTTTGATTTTCTGCTTTTCTCCTTTGACAGTGTGCACTTCTTTTTGAAGTCCCCATTTGTTTACTGACTCTTTTTATTCTTTTCCTTCCATTTTAGTCCACTTCTCCCCAGTCCAGTTCTTTCACCCTTTTCCAGCTTTCATTTTTGAGCTGTATCTTTGCTTAAACCAACGTTTGTAGAACTCTTTGTACAAATTGGAGAAGTTTCATCAAAATTTTACAGACTGGACTTTTTTATTCTTGCCATGTTATCTCTTCATGTGTCAGTGTCTGGTTTGTTAAACTTGTTGCTTTGGATTCAATATCCAAAGTTATCCCTCCAGTAGGAGTGTTCCAAATGTCCATGTCTGGCATCTGGAACCGCTTTAGGGACTCCTTTGGTTTGCAATGAGAAAATTATATTTATAACTGGTTTAAATCAGAAAAAAAAGGAGCTCTGGTCGCATCTGAAATAATTAAAACTGACTAGCTAATATTAAAGAATTAAAAACAAGCAAACAAAAAGTTAAATAAGCAGGGGTTGAGGGTCATTTTTTTTTAGAATGCTGCCTGTGTGAGTGAGTTTTTCTGCCTCCAGTGCTCCTTTTTCCCATGTCACCTGCATTCCCCCCCGGGAGTGCTCCAGGCCAGGCTGGCCAGGGCGTGGGGCAGCCTGGGGTGGTGGAAGGAGCCGAGGAGATCAGGGGGTGGGGAGGGTGCCTGGAGGAGGGGGAGCACCACAATCACCCCCAGGCACCTCCAGAGCTCCCTCTGGACAGGAGATCCCCAAAGCAGGGAATCCTCCCCTCCTCAGGATGCTGATTTCAGGGAAGCAAAGCCTGTCCCAGCTGAGCTGTGCTCAGGGTTAGGCTGGCCCTGCACACCCATCCTATTGCTATAAATAGAAACATTTCCCGGTGGGAAAAACGGGAGCAGGCAGGAGGGACAGAGCAGCATCACAAAGTGCCCCCTGCCCAAGCTCCTGAACACAGAATGCTCCAAACTGAGTCTTTGCTGCCTTTCATCCGCTCCTGCCTCCCCCTGCCTCCCCCTCCCAGCCTCGAGTCCCTCCAGGAGTGCCCATCCCTCCCTCCTCCTCCTCCTGGTGGTGTTAAATTCAGCATTTCTGCCTCCCCTCACAGAGCTGAGCTGCTGAACCCCCATTCCAGACCTGTGGACCCTCTCACAGCAGAAACACCTTCAAGAGGACGCTGAGGAAGGAGCTCTCCCTGATGTTCTCACTTTGGGTTTCACTCCTGCCTTGTCAGGCCCTGCCAGGGGATCCAGCTGGGCTCCACCAGGGATCAGAGCTGCTCCCACCCCACCTGGAGCTGGGCTGCCTCACCCCTGGGAGTGCCCCAGGCCGGGCTGGGAGGGATGGAGCAGCCTGGGGTGGTGGAAGGTGTCCCAGGGCAGATCCCAGAGCTCTAAGGTCCCTGCAACCCACTCTGGGACTCCAGGATCTGGTCACACATTTTCAACCCTCCATCCACACCACACCATTCCCATCCATGATGTCAGCTAGGAGCTCGTGGTTTTCCTTTTGTTTCTTTCTGATCCTTAAATTAATTAGAATTCATTTTTAATCAGAAATTCACAGTCAGTTCACTACAGGAATTTGAGAGTCGATACTTAGGATAATAGAATTGTGCAGTTAAGTCTTCAGGCATTTTTCTTTAGCTGTCTGGACAGGTATAAATCAGTCTCCAGAAAAAACCCCAGGCTGCCACAGCAAATATTCTTTATTACAATACAAAACTGATTTTCAACAAATAAAATATGCTGCTGTGGTCAGGACTGCCCCAGATCTCTGCCTGCTAAAGGATTTGCAGACAGCAGGCACGGGGAAAGACAAACACCCCTGAATTGATGCTTTAAAGATCAACCCCGCCAGACACAGCAAGTGCCAGTAGTGTCACTGAGCAGAAACCAGCATCAGCTGAAACCCACCACGTCCTTGAGAGGGTTGAGCTGCTCCTGGAGCCCAAGAGCTTTTCTTGTACCCAAATAATCAAGCCTGGAAGGCTGAGAAAGTGGTGATAGAAGGGGAACCGGCTTGGCCGTGGAAATGCAGCCAGAGCACTCCTCCTGCTCCCTCTGACAGTGAACTGGCATTTTTCCCTTTGCAGATATTTTATTGAACACCATTAACTTTACATCTGCTGCTCTGGGTACCTGCCCAGTGGGGAGTGTCTGAACAGGGGGTGACTCTGATTGTGTTCAGAGGCTCTCACAGCCCTGGATCCACTCAATTCCAGCACTGGCAGCATTTCCATGCACAGTCGTCATCACCTTTGCCTTCCCCATGGATGTCACGGCTGCTTCCCAAGGGATGGGCTGAGACAAACGCTGAGGAAGGTCCCTGAGGACAGCTGGAGCTCTGCTCCCCTCCAGCAGAAGAAGGGGAAGACGCTGGGATTCATCTCCAGCAGCAAGGAGCTGCTCCAGCGTGAGCCTTAAGATCCCAACACGTCCTCCCAGCTGGAAACCTCTTCACATCGCTGCGGCAGAGCCTGTCTGCTGCCCTGCGCTTTGAGGGGAATAAAGGCCCTGGGAAGCTCTGACTGGGGCTGCTTTCCCCTCTGAAATCCCAAACGGAGCCTACAAAGGGCTGGTGGGTGCCCTGGAGCCCGGGCTCTCTGTGATTTTGTGTGTTTGAGCACACTCTGTTCAAACAGCCAGGGAGGGCTGGCACAGCTCTGCCACGGCCACGGCTCCGTCTGCGAGCGGGGAACCCACTTTGATCTCTGCAAACAAATGTGTCTGGGCTTGTACACAAATAAACACTAAACCAACAGTTTGTTTTGGGGACCCAGTGGCTCTGCTGAGGGCTGGAACACGAGTTGTTACTCAGGGTTGAATTTCCTTCAAAATGGATGTCAGAAATAAGAATTATCCCTTGTGGGGTTCACTTACACAGACAGAGCTCCAGCTCAGTGAGTGCTGCTCATGAGACTTTCCAGGAGTCACAACCCATTGGAATATCATCCATGTGCTGCAAATGAGGGGATACAGCTCTAATTAAATGGTATTTTGCATTAATTGTATTTAAGTGCTCACAGTTTGTGGTAGCCACGGTGAGGCTGGCAGTTCCTGTGCCTCTCTGTACAAATCCTGGTGGAGGGAAAAAAAAGTTATTTAAAGCTTAAAATCTCCTGTCAAGGACCAACAGCAGTTTGCTTCCAAGAGGTGTTTTCAGATGATTTATTTCCAAGAAACACAGAATCCAGACTGGTTTGGGTTGGGAGGGACCTGAAAATTCCTCTCATTCCCCAGCCATGGCAGGGACACCTCCACTGTCCCAGGCTGCCCCAAGCCCTGTCCAGCCCGGCCTGGGACACTCCAGGGATGCTCCAGGATGCTTCTCTGCAGGAACTGGAACTGCAGTTTAACAATTTTACACATTTTTCATGTGAAACTGGTCTAAAGACTGCCCAGATTTTCTGCCTTCCTCGGTGTCCCAGGGCAAACATTGGGAATCTCAGAGGGAGAGAGCTGGGATGGACATTGGGCCTTAAATGATTCCCCAGGACTTCAGAGATAAGAGCCTCGCTCAGCCACCATCCAAGAGCCTCAGGCTGGAATTTTCTTAGACCTTTGAAGCTAAACAAGGTTGTGCCAATTGGAGAGCTGTGCAAAAATCAGGAAAAATGCAATTTGTGGGCAATGCACTTCTTCTGTGCCCAAACCTGATCTCTTTTTTGTTTGTTTGTTTTCATTTACATTCTGCAGCTCGTTCTCTGGAGAGCCTGGCTGGAGGCCATCCCTCCATCCTCCTCCTCAGAGCAATGAGGGGGTGCTGCCCACACAGGGACCAGCGCGGCCTCAAGAACAACTCGCAGGATTCTTGTGGTTCTCTTTAAATTTCTGCAGCTTCAGTCCCATGTTGAAATTGTGGCTATCCCCATTTGATAGATGTTAAAATACAAAAGTCTGAGGGATTTTAGGGCCAGGCTGGACTGGGCCTGGAGCACCCTCACCCTGGGGTGGTGGGAGGTGTCCCTGTCCACGGCAGGGGTGGGTTGGGATGGGCTTTAAGGTCCTTCCAACCCAACCCATGCTCTGATTCCCTGAATTTTAATTGCAAATGGCAGAACACAAATTCTTCTTTCTGCTCCAGTTATTCTCTTGGCTGCCTGAGCCTCCAGCACTAATCCACATCTCAGCTCTGAGTCCCCTGAACTCAGACAAGACCAAAGTCACCTTTTCTTCCTTGACAACATCTGAACCATTGAACCCCCAGAGGTTTCCCCCCAGGAGTGACCAATGATTCCACACAGGAATTGTTAAAACCAAACCCAAATCCTGGTCAGAGTTTGTTTTTATTTTCTTGAAAACTAAGAGGGACACTTCAAGAACTTATGCACAACTTGAAGAGAAATTTAGACTGATTTTTACTTTAAAGATCCCTGGAGATGAATTACTCACAGGAGTGCTCCTGAACACAGAACTCAGCGTGGCCCGGGCCATATCTGGGCTATAACAGTTGGTTTGCAGTCTATATGTTCCATTTCTGAGGGAAGGCTTAGTTCATCTTCCTGCAGGCCCAGAGCAGAGCTGGCACCCTGTAAATCTGCCTCTCCATTGTTCCAGACACAGCTCGGGGCAGAGGCTGAGCAAGGCAGCTTGGAGGGAAAATTCACAGGCATTTCCCCAGCCCAGGAAAAGAAGTTCTTGATTACAAGCAAAATGAGTTCATTAGAAATTAATCCAAATGAATTACATCTGAATGTGAAACAATGCTTGAATTGCAAATGCTCCTGTTTCCTTCAGCAGTATTAACGTGGCTCAATTAGTTTTAAAATTCATACAGGATCCTTTACCTGGGAAAATACTGTACACGGCTTGTGTAATTAAACTGATTACAGGTGTAAAAATTGTCATCTGCTTAAGGCTGCAAAGCTCTTTGTCAGCTGCATGGAACGGGGACAAAACCCACCAAGGGCCTGGCAGGGCTTGTGCTGCTGCAGGGGGTGGGGGACAGAGCTGCCACCGCTGCCACCAGCTCAGGAGCTGGCCTGGAAACCCTCAGATCCCACCAGGAGATGCTGTCCTGCAGTTCCAGCAGTGTGGGAATAACCCAGATCCTGCTGAGGGGTTGGACAAGGAGGGGAAGCAGCTGGAAGATGAGCAGGGATGCTGTGGCTGAGCTCACAGCCCTGTGCAGGGCGAGGGTGGATGGTGCAGCCAGGCTATCTCTGTAAATTATTGGCTCTCCAAGTAATTGGGATAATCTAAACCAGCTAGGAGATGACAAAGGATAAGATGGGATACTGGGAAGGAATTCCTGGCTGGGAGGGGCTGGGATGGAACTCCCAGAGCAGCTGTGGCTGTCCCTGTCCCCTGGCAGTGTCCCAGGCCAGGCTGGGCAGGGCTGGGAGCAGCCTGGGACAGGGGGAGGTGTCCCTGCCATGGCAGGGGTGGGAATGGATGAGCACCAGGATCCTCAGCAAACCATTCTGGAATTCTGTGATTTCAATTCCATCAAACCAGCTCATTCCTTACCCTGTGGTTTCCTTTTTCCTACAGGGTCAGGACTTCAGCCCAGCAGAATTCCTGCTGCAGTCACCAAAGGCACTGGAAACACCCCTGAGCTCCCTGCCCAGGACAGCAGGAACATTTCCATGTGGTTCCCATTGTCCTGCGTTTAACCTCGCAGAGATATTTTGGGGCAATTCCTTATTTACATTTTCTTTAACAAAGAATATGTTTACTTTCTTCCTAAGGATTACCACATGGCCAAACACTTCCAAATCCAAATATTTCCTAAATGAGGATCTGCATAATAATTAAAGTGTGTACATTAAGGGAAGGAGTGGTGAAAAAGATGTTCTGAGTGTTCACAGGGATTTTGTCAGGGGATCCGGGCAGGATCTCAGTTTCCAGCAGATTGCCAATCTGGGGAGGTGCAAGCCAAGTTTCCACTGCTTAAATATTTACTGAAAGGACAATGAGCGGGTGGGAAGTGCGCTGTTAATGATCACAGTTTGCTCACTGCTGTCTGTGCTGGGGTGCCAAACCCTCCTGATCCTCTGGCACAGGGAAGCACCTGGGCCAGCCCCACCAGAATTTAGTCACTAAATTGAGACGAACCCCAGGAAAAGTCCTGGTTTCTTCTGGTTGCTTCCAAAATTCAGATGCTTTTTCTAAGAGTGTGTGGAGAGATAGAGCAAGGGGGATGGCTGCAAAGGGATGGAGGGCAGGGCTGGATGGGATATTGGGAAGGAATTCCTGGCTGGGAGGGTGGGGAGGGGCTGGGATGGAATTCCCAGAGCAGCTGTGGCTGCCCCTGGATCCCTGGCAGTGCCCAAGGCCAGGTTGGGGCAGCCTGGGACAGTGGGAGGTGTCCCTGCCATGGCAGGGGGGGCACTGGAAAGGGATGAGCTTTAAGGTCCTTTCCAACCCAAGCTCTTCCACGATTCCCTGAGTCTGTAACACAGACAATCCTTGTTTTCCAGCCCCTCTCCCCTGCCTGGGCTGCTCCAGCAGGGGTAACCCCGGCTCTGTGGAGCTCCCCTCAGCTGCAGTTCTGTCAGTGCTGCCTGCTGGGCTGTGCTCTCCTGTAAAGAAAACAGCAGCTCTGGATTGGTGTGGGAGCAGGAGGGTGGCAGTGGCTGCCTGACCTGGGAGTGACAAAACGTTTCCCCTGTTTCAGGGAGTGCAGCTTGTCAGCACCTCCCCGAGCCCCGGGGCCGGCAGGGCTGGGTTTGACATGGTTGGGTTTCACAGGGAGCAGAAACGGGGGGGTCACTGTGACTGGAGATGACTTTGTGCAAACCCAGGAGGCCAAATGGCTTGAGTGACAATTCTGGTGCAGGGGACACTTTGACCTGGGCACCCCAAACACCCCAAACACCCCAAAGAGCCCAAAGAGCTGGGTGTGAGCAGCTGCTGGCCAGCTCATCACCTGGGGCTGCCTCCTGCCTCGTCCAGAGGGGGCAGAGGCCAGGGTGGGGCTGGCACAGAGCAGGCAGAGGGAGGGGGACGTGCAGGGGGTGCTGCTGCAGCCACGGGGCTGCACAGACCTGGGGGTGCCCCGAGGGCCATGGGTGAGCCCCAGTGACCCCACACACCCAAGGGTGCGGCTCCCAGGTGGGTGCCACCCTGCCACGCGTGGGATCTCAGCCTGAAGGGTGATGCAGGTCCTCAAGGCCTTATTAAAGCTGTTCTCTGTTCCCTAAAGGAGCTGCAGGAAGATGCCCATGGAGCTCTGGCACTGGTATTTCATCGGCCCCAGATTTAGATCCTCGGTGCTTTCAGGGTGGCTGTAGCTGCTGAGAAAGCCAAACTGCCCCTCGTTCCTGTTGTGAATTTCTACCTCCCCATTCTGGAATTCTGTGCCAGAATTTCCCCTGGGTGGTTTTAACCTGTGGAAAGGGAGGCTGAAAGCACGTGGGCGTTCAGTGAGCAGCACAGGCCATAAACCCTCTGCTGTGAAGGAAAACATTCCCAAACACCTTTCCCTGATCAGAGAAAAGCTTCCCTTCCCTCTCTGGGAAAAGCTGGGGCTCTGGTGAGCACCAGATAATGCTGCAGGAGGAGAGGCTGCCCCTGCAGGAGGAGCAGGGCCCGGGGATGCACACACGGATGAGTCGGCAGAACCCTGCAGGCAGCGGCACTGCCAGAGCCAAACCAGCCTCACCCTGGGGAGGGGATGGAGAACCACCCCAGACCCCACAGCCTGCCCCAGAGCACTGAGAACCATCCCAGACCCCACAGCCTGCCCCAGAGCACTGAGAACCATCCCAGACCCCACAGCCTGCCCCAGAGCACCATCCCAAACCCCACAGCCTGCCCCAGAGCACTGAGACCCATCCCAAACCCCACAGCCTGCCCCCAGAGCACTGGGAACCCTCCCAAACCCCACAGCCTGACCCCAGAGCACTGAGAACCATCCCAGACCCCACAGCCTGCCCCAGAGCACCATCCCAAACCCCACAGCCTGCCCCAGAGCACTGAGAACCATCCCAGACCCCACAGCCTGCCCCAGAGCAGTGAGAACTCGGGTGTCGAAAATTCTGAGGATTTCCTTCACTCACACCAACTTAATTGCCTGAAGAACACCTGGAGAGAAGGCTGAGTGCTGGTGTAAGGTGTGAGTAGTGACAGCTCCCGTGGCTGGGAGCACTCCCTGCATCCTCCAGGAAAAGAGGGGCAGTCGCTGCTGGAATGCAGGAAAGGCCAGGAATGAGCGCAGCTTCTCCAGCGCTCTGCAGAACTTTGCTGCCCACCTCAGAGCCACCAAGGTGATCCAGATCTGCCGCTTTCATTCCTCAAACCTGCTCATGAGTGACCTTCCAGGTGCCCTGCTGGTCCCTCACAGGGAGGGAAATCAGGCTCAGGAGCAGCAAGGACTGAGGATTCAAGGGCGAACAAAACGGGAACAGCCACAAAACTGAGCAAGCATCGATATTTACTGGGCAGGAAAGAGCACAGGGTGTACCGTGGGCACAGGACATTATTCATTCCTGGCTGCCCGGCCACAGCTCCCTCCGAGGGCTGGTCCCGACGCTCGGGTGCTTTTCCTGCTCCTGCAAAAGCCGAGCGGGAGTGGAGCTGAGCTGTGAGCGAGCACCCCGAGCCGCAGGGTCTGTGCGGGGCTCAGCGCGATCTCCTGCAGGCTCACACTCGCTGCTCTCCTCCCTTCCCTTCCCGGCGCTGCTGCAGTGTGGAGAGCCCAGATCCACGCAGGAATTCGCGGGCTGGAGCTGCTGTCAGAGCTCTGCTCCCTGCCCCGCTCTGCTCCTCCTGCTGTGCAGAGAGACAACAAACTGGGAATGCTCCGGGATCCTCCCGGGGCTCTACGGGGACACAGGCAGGGGTCTGTCCCCTCCTGCGGGATTTCTGCTCCAAACCCCCTGCTCCAAACCCCTCCTCAGGCCAGCAGTCTCCGTGTCAATCCCACACACAATTTTATCTGCAGGAAGCTGTGAGCTCTGGCTGGTTCGTGACACAGCCGGAATTGAATTTGGGGAAATCTACAAAATCTAAATTTGGGGTTTTGTAGAGGTTCAGGCACTCTAAGAAAGAAAATAGAAGAGTCCTGGCCAACTTCTGTTGGCCTGCAGACTTATTAGGGATTCCAGTCCAAGGAAACCAGGAATGTGAGTATTCCTGTCCAAAAACATCCCGTTTAGACTGTTTTATTTTAATCACAGCCGTGCTAAACCCCACACAGTTCTCTTCCACTATCCAGCCACCTTCCCTGCCAGGATGAGAGCCCATTTTTCCTGACTTTTTATCACAACCATCCTGAACACAGACGTGCCGAGAGCCGAGGGAAGGGTCGAGGTTCCCGTTGCTCCCACCACGTTTGTGTCACCCCCCAAAAACCCGCACGAGGCTGGCGGGGCAGCTCCACCCGGGCCAGTTTTGCTTTGAGCCGAGCGTGGGGGACGTGCCGGGTTTGTTTGGGGGGCAGAGGGTGTCAGGCTGGGCTGGGCTGGGGGCGGCTGCTCTCACGCACCTATTAATGAACTGCTCGGATCGGGATCAATCGACACCACCCGCACTTCCATTGACTTTGTAATTAGCAGTGTCTCACTTTTGCTGGGATAAAGCCGTTTCACCCAGCCCGGTAAAATCCACCATTTCCAGCCCGTTATTAGCACAGGAACGGCCGAGCTGCTCGCGGGAGGGCTCTGACTGTCCCTGTCCTTGTCCCTGTCCTTGTCCCTGTCCCGGTCCTTGTCCCTATCCCTGTCCTTGTCCCTGCCCATCCCGCGGGGACTCTTCGGGCTCTCCCGTCGCTTCCCGCCGTGCCGCAGCCGGCCCGGGGGACCCTTCCCAGTCCCTTCCCAGCCCTTTCCAGTCCCTTCCCGACCCTTCCCAGTTCTTTCTGACCCTTCCCAGCCCTTCCCGGTGGGGCTCGGGGGCTGCGCATCCCGCTCCAGCCCCGTCCCTGGCCGGCCCCGGAGCGGCTCCTCCCGCTGGGATTTCCCGGAGCTCTCCAGCGCTCCGGGAGGAGCGGGAGGAGAATCCCGGCGTGGGGGCAGCGCCCGGCCCGGGGCGGGGGGTCCCGGTCCCCCCGGATCCCCCCTGGAAAAGATTCCGAGCCGTTCCGCTTTCCTCGCTTTTATTACCTGAGGGAACCCGACAGAACTCGTAAAGACACAATCGCTAGAGAGCTCCCGGCGCGGCTGCCGCGTCCCGCTCCGTGCGGCCGAAAACCGGGGAAACTCGGAGAAAGTGGGGAGAGAGAAAAAAAATAAAATTAAATCAAAGTGCGCGGGGGCGAGCGGCGCTTCCTCGGCGCGCTGAGCGCTCCCGGCGTGCGGCGATACCTGCGGAGCAGAGAGAGAGAGTGGGCCGAGGAGAGGAAAAGAAAGAACAGCACCGGCATCGGGCCCGGAACCGGGCTGGAACCGGGCTGGAACCGGCCCCGAACCAGGCCCCTCAGCCAATAGGTCGCAAAGTGTCTTAAATTCATTACTTGGCACTTATTGAAATTCGTGACGTCGAAAATGGATTAAAAAATGTGAAGCAAACCTGAGTGAAACAAAATATATTGTACCGACAACAAATGCAATGAGATAACAGCATCTTGCTTTCTTTTTTTTTTTTTTTTCTCTTTTCCTTTTTTAAATAACTTAAAATACACTAGAAAAAATATGGTCAATATAAATAATTTCGTTTTCATGGAGAACAAATAGATACAAAGCCCGTCCATACCAAAGTCCGCGTAGAAGAGCTTTCCCTCTGTCTTGGCAATAAGCATGAGGGTCAGATGGCAAAATCTGGGATAACAATCACTGACTGCAGGGTACCCCAGGTTAAATAGCTATACGTCTCTCAAATAATAATAATAATAACCAAAAAAATCACAAGGTTACGTGAATAGATACACCTTTATGAGATAAAATGTAAATGTTTGACAGTCAACTATCAATTCACAAGTTATAGCCAAAATAAACTTTGTTCGTGTGTATCAACATATTTTACATGTACCCAGTACCTCTTATTGGAATTTGCAGTGGTGTCAAGTGGTGGTTGGGAATTAAATACTCTTTTTTTTTTTTTTTTTTTGTCTTTTCCTTTTTTTTTTTTTTTTTCTTTTCATTTACTTTTGCCCTCAGGACAGGAGAGACCCGGCAAAGGGAGGCAAACTCCGCTCTCCTGGCGCTTTCCGCTCCCTTTTATTTCAGAGGTGGGGCAGCAAACGGCCAGCAAGGATGGAAGAGTGGAAAAGGTAGCGCTTGATCTGCCTCTCTGCGCTGCTTCCCTCCAAGATTAAAGGACAACGAACCCAGCCACGTTTGTTTGTTTGGTTTTGTGGTTGTCTTGGTTTTTTTTTCTACTAAAGATGAGGGTGAAGTGCAAGTGAATCAAAGGACTCCATCAATGAAATACAAATACATGCAACCCGGAATGCTGCTGGAGGAAGTATCCCGGACAGTTTCCCATTAGAAATTCGCAGAGAAATCATTGTCTTTTTTTTTTTTTCTTTCTCCTTTTTTTTTTCTGTTCGTCGTCGTCTTTCTCTCTTTTTTTTTTTTTTTTTCTTTTTTTTTTTTTTCCTTTTGTCGCTATTCCAGACGCGGTTGTTAAACTCAAGTACCTGATGCAACGTGAAAGGAGGCCCGCCTCTCTTATCAAATTTCTTGTATTAAAGTGAACTTCGCAGAAAAAGGTCAGTTTCAAAACCTGTGAACTTCCCAGCTGCGCGTCCTCTTCATTCCTTAAATAAGTATATATCTCCCGTCCGTTTCTCCTCTCCCTCGCTTCTTTCCTTTTTCTTTTTTTTTTTTTTAAACTCTTCCCCACCCCCTCCCATTTTTTTTTTTTTTCCAAAAAAAAAAGAAAAGCGAAGCAAAGCGAGCGGCGCGGTCCCGGCCGGGGCGGCGCGGTCACAGCCCCAGGGCGGCCGCGTGTTTCTTGGCCTTGAGGCGGAGGTCGGCGATGCTCGAGTTCTTGCTGGTGGTCTTGGCGGCGGCGGCCGCGGCCACCACGGAGGCGGCGGAGGCGGACTCGGCCAGGGTGGCGAGCGGGAGCCCGAAGGGGGGCGCGGGGAACATCATGTACGGGGCGTGGGCCAGGTGCGGGTGCAGGTGGTGGTGGGCGTGGGCCACGGCGCTGTCCAGCTGCAGCTGCGCCTGCACCTGCGGGGACAAGCGGAGCGTGGCCCGTGTCACCCCCCGCCCCCGCCGGCCGCCCCCGCCCGCCGCCCGCACTTGCCTGCTGGAAGGGCATCCTCAGCGCGCCCACGTTCACGTAGGGAGCCACCCGGCACGCCTCGAACTGGGTGGCGGCTCCGATCAGCACCCCTGGGCGGGGGAGCGGCGGGGTCAGCGCCGGGGGCAGCGCCCGCGGCTCCCCCGGCGTGGCCGAGCCGCGCCCCCGCCCCGCTACCTTTGTGCAGCTGGTTCTCCTGCTTGCGGCACTTGGCGCGGCGGTTCTGGAACCAAACCTGCGGGGAGGGGCGCGGGGTCAGCCCCGGGAACCCCCGGAAGAACGGCAACAACCACAGCAACAGCAATAACAGCAATAATAATGATAAATCAATCGATTCCCAGCCCCCAGACAAAGACAGGCGGGTGCGCTCCCCCCTCCCGGGCAGCCCCCGCTCCCGAGCTCCGGGAGGAGAAGGAAAAGAGGCAGAACCC
This sequence comes from Prinia subflava, assembly GCF_021018805.1. Lineage (NCBI taxonomy): Eukaryota > Metazoa > Chordata > Aves > Passeriformes > Cisticolidae > Prinia > Prinia subflava. The sequence continues at coordinate 24,310,196 of NC_086257.1, read as the reverse complement.
CCCGAAAATCGCCGAGAGCAGAGCGCACGCCCCAGGGAAATGATCTCCCGAGCCCCGGGCTCCTCTTTGCACATCAGACTCCCAAAAGGCAGAAATTGCCCTTGATACCCACTCCTAACTGGCGATAATGGCCTGAGAAGCTCGCGCTCATTAATAAATAAATTAATTAGCTTTCTCCTGCAGAAAAACTCATCAACAACAGGGTTTATGACTTTTTGTCTTCTATTCTTTTTGGGGGAGTGGAGGAGAATTACGGTCCTAAAAGCTTCGCTACAAAGAAGTTTCGAATTTCCCTGTTCACTGGAGTGTAGCACAGAAGCGGAATAATTATCTCATTAGCATAATAATCTAATTTGCTTGCACCGAAGAGGCTGCCCCGTTGGACACGAACATACTTTTAATATTGGGAATGGAATCGTTAAATAAAATAAAACCCCAGCCTGAAGTTCGGCCGGCTTTGAAAAAGGAGGGAGGGAAAGGGGGAGAGCCGGTCCTAAAAATCCCCGTTTAGACGCAGGGCTCTTGCAGCGCATCCCAGCAGCCACATCCACCAAGGATTCCTTTCCCCGCGGCCAGAAAAAAAAAAAAAGAAAAAAAAAAAAGAAAAAAAGAAAATAAAAAAGATAAAAATTGCATTTTTGAGGTCTTTCTCGAAGAGACGAATATAAACGGGAATTCCTCCCGCCCTGTCATTTTCTCCAGCCAAGGAAAATCTGCCCAAGAGCCACGTTCGCCCTCAGCCTCCCGTGGAAACAAACGCGCCTTCCGTCATTTACAAATTAGAGCAGATACGAGGCAAAATATTATTGAAAAGCGGGTTTCTTTTCCGAGAGGATTTCTAGGGAATGGGTTTAATCTATGTAAATCTCCAAAAGTTATTATGCACCCTGCGATTTGGCATCATGGGAGCGCGGATTATGCGCCGCCGCCGCCTCCTTTGTCGAGCACCTCCCTGCTCTATTTTCCACCGCCAACAACTTTTTGCCTTGGTTTTGTTAAGGTTTGGTGAACAGAAATAAAAAAATAAATTTGAAAAACCACGAACAAACGCAATTAGAAACCAAAAACCAACCGAGCAGCCAAAAAAAAAAAAAAAAAAAAAAAAAAAAAAAAAAAAAAAAGGAAAAAAGAAAAAAAAGGAAGGGGGAGGAAGAGAGGAAAAATGAAGACTTTTATTATTTTTAATTTTTTTTTCTGTGGTTCAGGCTCTGACAAAAGCTGCTCGTTTGGAGTTTTTCGGTCCCCCGTGCCGGCCCTGCCTCTGTCCTCACAACCTTGCACGATTCAGGGAAAGCCCCCGAGGACCGAGCGCATACTTGGGTGCAGATGGTGCCTGCGAGCACAAAGATTGAGGGGAGTATCTGTTACAGCGATACTTTCTACCAGCTGCAGATGTTCGGGGCCTAAAACTTCTCCATGTGTTCCAGCAAATAATGACCATCATTTTCCTTTCTTTTATTTTCAGAACGGAAATACACCGCAGCAGCTACATTTGTTCTCATTTGAGAGATCCCCTTCCTCCCCGCTCCTCAGCTCATCCCGACACAACTCGCAGAAAGCAGCCCGGGAACCCGTTCGGAAAAAAACTTTGGGAGGGTGCAAAGCGCAGGTTAAACCCGAGAAGCAGCGGCTTCCCGGGAGGGGAGAAAGCTCCAAATATCCCGGGTTTATCCCAGACTTTCTGTATCTCATAAACACGAACAAAGGCACCTCGCTCAATTTTCCTGCCGTTTCAACACCTAAGAACTACGAGCATAAACGGACCGAAAATGTATTTATCATTGTTCCGCTTGGCGCTTTCTAATTCTGTTTACGGTCGCGACATCCATGACGGGAAGGGCCGTGGCCATGGATGAGCCGGGCAGCGGGGCCCGGGAGCGGCTCCGAGGCAGGGCTGGGAACCGGCGGGGCTGGGATAACACACGGCACAAGGAGGGGATGGGGACACGGGGGAGACAAACCCCGGGCAGGGAAAACGCTGGCAGATCTGCCGGGTGCGCTCGGGAGCCGCCTCCGCTCCCTGACAGAGGGATGGGGCTCGTCCCCATCCTCTCCCGAGCTGCCCCTTCCCCGAGCACACGCACCCACGGGCGGCACCCCCGCACCCCGGCTACCTGCACCCGGGCCTCGGAGAGCCCTAGCCGCTGGCTCAGCTCCTCCCGCATGAACGCGTCCGGGTAGTGCGTCTCGTCGAAAAGCCTTTCCAGCTCGTTCAGCTGCTCCAGGGTGAAATTCGTCCGGCTCCTCCTCTGCTTGATTTTCGTCTGCCCTTCGTCTTCCATGGCTTTCGCATCCTCCTTGCGCTCCTTCAGCTCTGGGGACACTGGGCACGACACGGCAGTCAGCGCGGGGACCGGAGCTGGCACCGGGGCCGGCCCCGCTCCCGCCGCTCCGGGGGCTGCGGGCTGGAGCCCCGCGGGGCCGGGGCAACCGGGAGCGGGGCCTGCGCGCCCGGGCCGCGCTAGGCCGCCTCTGCCGCCGCCGTTCCGGGCTCCGCCGCTGCCTCCGGTAACCACGGGCGGGGGGCACGGGGTCCGCACCAAGCCCTCCCCTCCGGCCCCGCCGCGCCCCCGGGGGATGCGCAGCAACAGGTCCCGAGAGCCTCCGCCGGCCGCCGCGGCCCCTCCGCGCCCCGCGCTCCCGCGGGATCCGTTCATCCCCGGGCAGCTTTCGGCCGGAGCGCGGGGCCCGCGCACGGAGCCCCCGCGAGCGCCCGGGCCGGTCCCGCCGCGGCTCCCCGCGGTACCGAGCGCCCCATCCCGGGCACCGAGCGGGGATGCTGCGGGCGCTCCGCCGGTCCGAACAAAAGGGCGGCAGCGACCCGCGGGTCCCCGCAGCCACGGGCACAGGCCCGGCCGCTTCCCGCAGCGCCCGGGAGCGGCCCCGCGGAAACACCCGCGGGCGGATACGCTGGAGGGCGCGGGGCTGAGCGCGGGCAGCGCGGGCCGGCCCCGCGCCAGTCCCCGGAGCCGCGGGGAACGAACGGGCCCGCGGGGCCGGGCTTTCGTAGGCGGCGCGGCTTCCCCTGGGATGCCGAACGGGAACAAGATCGCGTTCCGAGCAACTTAAAGCCAGATTTAAAGATTTTCATCTAAAAACTTCGAGGCTGGCCGCCGATCTCCCGTGGCTGGGAGAGCCCGGGCAGCCGCCCATCGGCGCCGGGCGCAGCCTCCCCGCCAGCCCCCGTCCACCCGCGACCGCGGCCGCTCCGCGCCTGCCGCCCCCGGCGGGGGAAGGGGAGGAAGGAGAAAGGGAACGGGAGAACGGGGAGCCCGCGGTGCCGCCGTTACCGTCGCTGAGCTTGGGGGTGGCCGCCTCGGCCGCTCTCTCGGCGGCGGCGTCGGGCTCCCGCGGCGGGGAGCGCCCGGCCGGCCGCGCCGCGGGGCTGCCCGTGTCCTCCCGGCCCGGCTCCGCCGCCGCCCCGCCGGGCTCCCGCGGGCCGCCGCCGCCGCGCAGGGGCCCGCTCTCCAGCACCTCGCGGTAGGTGATGAGCTCCTTCTTCTCCTTGGCTTTGGGATCAAACGACTTGGAGACAAACGCCGTCAGCTCCTCCATGGCTCAGGGGCGCGCTGCCCCGGCTCCCCGGGCGCGCATCCACGGGGCGGGGAGGCGGCGGCGGCGCCCCGGGCCGTGCCGAGCCGGGCCGGGCCGTGCCGCCCGACGTGCAGGGCTCCCGGGGTCTGATAGCGACGCCGCGATTGAAGTGGCACTATTTATACTTTGCAAAGCCGGCCCCTTGTTCCCGGCGAATTACCTCCCCTCGGAGCTCTGAATGGACCCCTTCCTTCCTCCCTTCCTTCCTCCCGTGCTCGCCGCTCGCCCGCCCGCCGCGGGGCACTGCGGCCACGGCACCGCCCGCCCGCCGCGCGCTGCGCCCTAATTAATTTAATTAGGCGCGGGACCGTGCGCGAGGTCCCGGGCGAGCGCGGCGCGGAGAGGGGCCGGGGCGGCGGGGGAGTGGCCACCGGGACGCGCGGGGGGGCGGCGGGGGCGCGCAGGCTCCGCGCACCGCCCCGGTCAGCCCCGGGCAGGGGGAACCGGAGCGGCCCCGGCCCCGCGGGAGCCGCCGAAGTTCCGTCCGTGGGCGCCCCGAATTACCGGGGGATAAAGGACAGCGAGGAGCGCGGCCGCATCAGGAGCGGGCGCGCATCGGGGCATCGCCGGCGCCGAACACGCCGATCGCGCTAATATTGTTTTCCCTTTGTTTTTTTAAATCCCGCCGAGGAGCGCTTTTGTTGACGGAAGTCGCCTCTTTCCCACCTTTGCTAAATTCTAATAAATTATTCAGAATTGTTTAACTCTCGCCTGCGTATCGATTTTTCATTGACCTTTGGAGCGATGACTTCACATAACGGAGCGTTCATTTACCGGGGCGGGTTCGGTACCGGGGCTGGCACCGGAGTTTGTCCGGAGCCGGTCGCACGCGACCCTGTCGCGACAGGCAGCGGGTCCCGGTCGCACCGCGCCGGGGGACGCGCGGGTCGCGCCGTCCGGGAGCCGCTCCCGAGGGGCGTTCTCGGTCCCGGGGGCACCGGGCACCGGGGGATTCGGCGTGACCGACCCCGGGCGGGTGCCGAGCGCCGGGGCGGCCCTCAGCAGCCCCTCCACGCTGACATTTCGTTTGTCCCCACGCGCCTTTCGCCATCCCCGTGGCGGGGGAGCGCGGGCTCGGGAGCTCGCGTTGAACGAACCGAATTCGGGAAGGAAAATCGAATTGAGCGAAGCGATGACACCGTTCCGGTGTATTTCTGGTTGCTGCCCGACGGAGGCTCCGCTCGGCCCGGTGGGACCCGGCTCGGTTCGTGCCCGGCGCGCTCCGTCCCGCGGGGCGGCAGCGGTGCCCACGCCGCGAGTGGAGCGCTGCCCTCCGCCCGCGGGGGCGGCTCTCGGTGCCACAGGACCCCGACCCTCGGTAACTCGTGGGGACGGAACGAAAACCGCTCCGTGCCGCTGTGCCCGCCACCCGCGGCGGGACACGGGGCGGGGGGAACACGCCGTGCGCCCGTGGTTCGCCGTGTCGGGCACTGTGCGGACAGCGCTCCGTGGGCTCCGCAGCCCCGCGGGCAGCGGGACCCCGGCCCCGGGACCACCCACGCTCCCTCCTGCCCGTCACCCGCGGCGAGTCACGCCGTGAGCCGGTGGGTCGCCGCGTTGGTCGCCGTGTTGAGCACGGTGCCGACAGCGCTCAGCGGGCTCTGCAGCCCCCGTGGGCAGCGGGACCCCGGCCCGACCCCGGTCCCAGCCTCGGCCCCGACCCCGGCCCGGCCCCCGCCCGTCCCGCGTGGGCGCCCGCCGGCGCGCCGCATCGATGGCTCGGCGCTCGCTGTGGCCGCCTGGCCGCGCTCGGCGGTGGATTGGTGCTGCCTGCCCGCCGCCCCGGAAGGCGCTGGGCTCGAACCGGGGCCGCGGCGGCGCCGCCAGGTACGGGGGGCACGGGGGGACAGGGGGGACACCGGGGGGGACAGGGGGGGACAGGGAGCACGGGGAACAAGGGACACGGCGGCACCGGCCCCCGCAGGGCACGGCAGGGCGGGATCGGCGGCCGCTGCAGGGCCGGGCGTGCGCAGCGGCCGCGCGGCCTCCGGTGCGGGGGCACAGCCCCGGGGGAGCCCCTCACGGGCCCGTCCCGGCCGCGCCGGGCAGCGCCGCGGAGCCGGGGTGCGCCGGGCTTGGGCTGCGCGGGGAGGAGCCCCTGGAGCTGCCGGGGGCGGTGCGAGGGCAGCCCGGGAGCTCCCGGGAAACGCCGGTGCTGGCGGGCCTGTCCGCGCTCCGCACGGTGCTCCGGGCACGGCACGGGCACGGCACGGGGATGTTCCCGGGCACGGCACGGGGATGTTCCGGGCACGGCACGGGGATGATCCCGGGCACGGCACCGGGATGATCCGGGCACGGCACGGGGATGATCCGGGCACGGCACCGGGATGATCCCGGGCACGGCACGGGGATGATCCGGGCACGGCACCGGGATGATCCCGGGCACGGCCCGGGCACAGCACGGGGATGTTCCGGGCACAGCACGGGGATGTTCCCGGGCACGGCACGGGGATGATCCGGGCACAGCACAGGGATGATCCCGGGCACGGCACGGGGATGATCCTGGGCACGGCACGGGCACAGCACGGGAATGTTCCGGGCACAGCACGGGCAGGCTCCGGGCACAGCACGGGGATGTTCCGGGCACGGCACGGGGATGTTCCGGGCACGGCACGGGGATGATCCGGGCACGGCACGGGGATGCTCCGGGCACGGCACGGGGATGCTCCGGGCACGGCACGGGGATGATCCGGGCACGGCACGGGGATGATCCGGGCACGGCACGGGGATACTCCGGGCACAGCACGGGGATACTCCGGGCACAGCACGGGGATGCTCCGGGCACAGCACGGGGATACTCCGGGCACAGCACGGGGATGCTCCGGGCACGGCACGGGGATGATCCGGGCACAGCACGGGGATGCTCCGGGCACGGCACGGGGATGATCCGGGCACAGCACAGGGATGATCCCGGGCACGGCACGGGCACAGCACAGGGATGATGCCGGGCACAGCACGGGGATGTTCCCGGGGATCCTCCCGCCCTGAGGCCCTGCCCGGAACGCGGCGTTCTCCGCAGGATGCGCCCTTGAGCTCCCGGCGCTGGCTCCGGGCAGTGCTGGGGAGGAATCGCGCTGTCCTTAACGCGGAATTCTCCTTTGTTCTGCTCCAGGCTCGCCCCGCTGCAGCAGGAGGTGCCGCCTCGGTGGCCGAAAGTGAAGGAAAGGCAAAAGTTTGGATGGAGGAAATGAGCGAGCTGGACCCGTCTGTGCTGGGAAGAGGAGGAGCAGAGCAGGGATCGGGGCTGGGGAAGGGAATGGAGCCCCAGGAGGGGCTGAGGGAGCTGGGGAAGGGGCTCAGCCTGGAGAAAAGGAGGCTCAGGGGGGACCTTGTGGCTCTGCACAGCTCCTGACAGGAGGGGACAGCCAGGGGGGTTCGGGCTCTGCTCCCAGGGAACAGGAGGAGAGGGAACCACTTGTGTTTATTTTTATATAAATATCAACCAACACAAGGCGGACAGCAGACCTCCTCACAGCTGGGAACGTGTGGGTTTCGTGCAGGTTGAGGATGGGCCGGCGCTCGTCGGACACAGAGGAGGAGAGCAGGAGCAGGAGGAAGAAGAAGCACCGCCGGCGCTCCTCCTCCAGCAGCTCCTCGGACAGCCGCAGCTACAGCCGCAAGAAGGCGGGGAGGAAATCCAGGTCGAGGTCGCGCTCCCGGGATCTCCCGTCTTGGTCCCATTCCTATGAGAAAAGGTGCTTTTGTAGGAGTTTTCAGAGGTTGAGCTCTTCCATTTTACAGCAGGAAGCTGGGAGGGTTTGAGTCCCGTGGGTTGGGAATTGGTGGCGCAGATTGCTCTGAACCTTAAGAGATGTGAAAATGTTTCTCTTATGTCAAAACCAAACCCCCAACTCCACCACCATGACCAGGAGTACCCACACCTCCTTCCCCCCCAGGAGAATAAAGCAGGGAATGTGCAGATCCAAAGGAAACTTGTGCTTTAAACCAGAGAAACCCCAGGAGGTAAAACAGCTCTTCCTTTCTTCTCCCAGCAGGGACCTCCCACTGCCCCAGGCTGCTCCGGGCTCATCCAGCCTGGCCTTGGGCACTGCCAGGGATCCTGGGGCAGCCACAGCTGCTCTGGGAATCCCAGCCCACCCCTCCCAGCCAGGAATTCCTGCCCAAAATCCCATCCAGCCCTGCCCTCTGGCAGTGGGAGCCATTCCCTGTGTCCTGTCCCTCCAGCCCTTGTCCCCAGTCCCTCTCCAGCTCTCCTGGAGCCCCTTCAGGCCCTGCAGGGGCTCTGAGCTCTCCCTGGATCCTTCTCCTCTCCACATGAACATTCCCAGCTTTCCCAGCCTGGCTCCAGAGGGGCTCCCTTGGAGCTTCTCTTGGCTCTGTCCTGTTTGCCTCAGTCTGGCTTGCGCTGGTGAATTTATTGGGAAGTGGAGCTGGAAACCCTGTAAAGCCAGGAGGAAATGCTCCTGCCAAACCTTCCTGGAGTGGCTGCAGGGTGTGGTGAGGAGGAACCTCAGGGGTTTATTCCCAGCCCTCTCTCCTGCTCCTGCTGGGATCTCCGTCCTCCCCAGGGCCAGGGCAGGGTGCCAGGGGCACTGATCCCAGCTCTGATCCCAGCTGCATTCCCGTTTTTCCAGCACAGCCATGGCCAGCTCAGGGAAACCAGAGGGGGCTGGGGCTGGATGGAGCCCGGGGCACTCAAACTGCATCCAGGAAAGAGCCAGGGCTCTGTTTTTGGAACCTTGCCTTTGCCCTCAGGGCTGGGCATTTGCTCCTGGTAGTTCTGTGCTCCTTGCTGGATTTATCCCTGACCCTCAGGAATGGAGGGCAGCAGTTTCTGGAATTCCTGTCCCTCATCCAGCAGGATCATCCCATTCCCTTTCCAGGTGCAGCCCTGTTGTTCAGCAGTTACCCTGTACACCCTGTCCAGCATTCCAGCTCCTGCAGGAATTCCAGCCCTTTCCCTCATGCTGGATCATCACTGGGCACATCCTGAATTCCAGCAGCGTTTCTGGGCTGTTATATTTTAATATTGATCACATGTAAAGGCCAAAAATAGGGAGGACTGTAATTGTTAATTAGTTAACTATTGGGGAGATGGAAAGGAAGTGTTAAGATTTGGATTTCATTTCGATTTCAGGTTTAATACCTTTTCTTTCACCTTTCTCCTTGGTGTAGAAGAATTTATTCTGTGAATAAACAAAACAGGGAGGGAGGGGGAAAAGGAAGAGACCCTTCTGATTCCTGGTTGGACTTAAATGAACTCAAATGAAATAAATTAACACTGATTAACTGATTACTACTAATAGTAGTTAAGGACCCCACCCAAGGTTCACTTGTTGCCTGGGATGTGGGTTTGGGAGGATCAGTTCTCTGGGGCAGCAGTGTTCCTGTTGTTATGGGGGAACAGTGGGATTTGGGTCTTCTGGAGCACCCTGCAAATCCCCCAGGTTGGTACATGTTTTCTCAGGAGCTGTGGGGGGTTTGTCCCTGTTCTTTGGGGTTTTTTCCAGCCTCACCCCAGCTCTGTTTTCTCAGGAAAGCAGGGGGGTTTTCCCTGTTGTTTGGGTTTTGGGGAGCAGTGCTGCACTCAGCCTGGCTTTATTTTCTCAGAAATTGTTGGGGATTTATCCCTGTTTGGGGTTTTAGAGCCTCCCCCTGGCTGTGTTTTCTCAGAAACTCTTGGGGGTTTGTCCCTGTTGTTTGGGGTTTTAGAGCCTCACCCTGGCTGTGTTTTTTCAGGAACTCTTGGGGGTTTGTCCCTGTTGTTTGGGGTTTTAGAGCCTCACCCTGGCTGTGTTTTTTCAGGAACTCTTGGGGGTTTGTCCCTGTTGTTTGGAGTTTTTTCCAGCCTCCCCCTGGCTGTGTTTTTTCAGGAGCTCTGGGGGATTTGTCCCTGTTGTTTGGGGTTTTCTCCAGCCTCCCCCTGGCTGTGTTTTTTCAGGAACTCTTGGGGTTTGTCCCTGTTGTTTGGGGTTTTTTCCAGCCTCCCCCTGGCTCTGTTTTTTCAGGAACTCTGGAGTATTTGTCCCTGTTGTTTGGGGTTTTTTCCAGCCTCACCCTGGCTCTGTTTTCTCAGGATCTCTTGGGGGTTTGTCCCTGTTGTTTGGGGTTTTCTCCAGCCTCCCCCTGGCTCTGTTGCAGGCGCAGACACAGATCCAGCAGCAGCTCTTCCTACGGCTCCAGGAGGAAGCGCAGCCGCTCCAGGGGCAGAGGCAAATCCTACAGATCCCAAAGGTCCAGGTCAAAGAGCAGGACCAGGAGGTAAGAGTGTCCCCCAGGGAAAAACAGTGTCATTTCCCCTGGAAAAACATCCCTGGAGAACCCTGGCGTAGTTACTGAGCCTGGAATAAATGGAAATAATGGCTGCAGGTGATGCTTTAAACCACACATCCCTTGAAATTCCTAATTTGGGGTCTCTGGGGTGCTTTCCACACAGTAAATCTGTCAGTTGCCCTGGTGAAACAATTTGGAAGATTTTGCATTTGATTCAAGCAAAAAACCATAAATAAGGTCTCTTGGTGTCATAGAATCTTTTGGAAATATCTTGAGGATTTTTTTGGCTCCTGCTTTCCATAATTCCCACACACGCCATTGGCTCCCTGAAGTTCAGAATAAACTGATTTTCTCACCTGTGTTTCTTTTGGAGAAGGAGGAGTCTTTATTTTATTATTATTTATTTTATTAATATTTAAGGATGTCTGCAGTGAAAGTTTGCATGCATTGGTTTGTGACAAATATTTCCCAGTTTAAGTATTTAAATCTTACCCAGAAGTTGCAAAAGGTATTTTACAATCTGCTTTTCTTCTTTAATTAAAAGACACTCAGGTTGTGTTTGTGTGCATTTTTCAATTAAGAGGCTTAACTGAGGTTTATCCTGGGTACCAGGTTTCCCATTAGCATTTTCTATTGATTTTAAATTAATTATTGAGTGGCTCAGGCAGATCAAAGCTGTTTGGTTGCATATTTAAAATCTTCAGCCAGGTGATTTTGTGTGCACTAAGAATTTATTCAACCTCTGGTTTCCATATCCAAACCAGGACAGCTGTTGCCTCTAAATATTGAGAATTTGTTGCTGAAAGATGTGAATATTCCACTTTCTCTTATTTGTGTTGTGCCATGACTTATTCCCAGCTGTTCATTGAAAGAGCTGCTTGGACCCTTTATTGCTGCAGTGCATTTGTAGTAGAAATTTGATTATTTAGACATAAATTTAGAAATTAAACTGCCTGACCTCTCTTGAGTATCCTCCCCATCAGGGCTGTACAGCTATTCCTGTGAGCATCTACTTTTTTGCTGAGAAAATCAGTTTGAACCCACAGAAATGTCAGAAGAGTGAGAAGGAAGCTTTTTCAGTGTGTCACATCCTCACCGTTAGGAAGTGTGATAAACAGATTTAGAATGGTTTTATTATAATAAAATGATATTCAATTAGTTACAGACCTCATTAGCTATGGTTACATTGATATAAAATAATATATAACAAATATAATTTGCAGATCTCATTAGCTATGGTTTAGTGGTCACCTTTTCCAAGGGATGTGATTTTAATCATGGTTACAACGTGTGGAAATTAGGCACCTAAAAACTTGAAAAGCATGGCTACTTCTGGAAAATACTGTGTATGAAATATCTGATGTAGCAGGTATTTTATGTATCAAATATTTTATATATCAGGTGTTTTATTTATCAAATACTTTATGTATCAGGTATTTTATCTGTGAAATATTTTATGTATCAAATATTTCATGTCTCAGGTATGCAGTTCTAGAGGGGTAGAGCTGCACATTCCTTTAAATGCTGGTCTTAGTCACACACACTGAGGGAAAAATTGATAAATAACATCCTAAATGATCCCACAAGAGTCCAAAAGCTTCAAATGAAACCCAACAGGACACATTCCATCCTTTATTGTAGTTTTTCCCAGTCTGCTGTAATGTGGCACTGAGCAGCTGTGGATTAATCTGATTTTGGGGAGTTAAATCTTGGTTTAGCACAAAGCTGCTACTCCAGGCCTGTGCTTGCCCTGCCTGTCAGTGATGCAAATAATCCCTTTTCTGCCTCAAAATCACTCAGCACAAGGGCTCACCAGCTTTCCAAGGACTTCAGGATTCCTCAGGCTGGAAAAGAGATCGTGGGGGAGAGAGGGAATGATGGAGGGGAAGAAAAAATAAACATAAAAATAAACCTAAAAATGAAAATTATGGGAAAAGGTGATCCAGGATTGAGGATTTCCCATCTCTGGGGCAGGTGTGACAGTGTTTGTCATGGAAAATGTGTGGATTTCTAGTGCTGGCATGGAATTTCCACAAATTCCATCTGTAATCCCTAATATTATTTTTGTCCAGGTTGGGCCAACTTATTTCCTGTTATTTTTTCTGAGGTAAATACTGAAGGAACCGCTTGTAAATAATTAATAAAAGGATCCAGAGGAGCTCAGGCAGCCCCTCGTGTTCCTGGGGAAGGAGTGGATTATCCAGGGAAATGTTCCTGGTGATCTCCAGCTTCTGGAGTGCCAGGAGGGAGGCAAGGCTGGAAAGCTGCAGGAGAGGGAAGGTCAGCCCTGTAACCCTCCTGCTGCACCTTCCCAGGGTTATCCCCTGTAGGAGCCCAGCAAATGCCAGTTTTAAATTTTATTTTATTTATTATATATTTTTTTGTTATATTATTTTATTTATTATTATATTACTTATTTATTGTATAGAGTCTGCCTCTAGAAAATGACCTTCCCATTGGAAGTTAAGGTCTGTAACACTTTTGGTGTCTTTAAATCCCTGGAATAGTTTTTGGTATAAATCATGCGGGTGGCACAGATTCTGTATCCTGTGACATCTTTTCTAGCAGCTTTTAATTTGTTTTTCAAGGTGGAGAAGGTGGTGTTAAAAGTAATGTTTTTTTTTAATATCTTCTCTAATACAGGTGCTTTATTTGAGCAGTGATTTACAGATCTCCAGCAGTGCAAGGCACTGAGACAGATCAAGTTTTCCTTTGAAAAGTTGGGTTTTTATAATGACATTGGGCAAGACATTTTAAATCAGTGTTGTTTGTAACCCAAGTTGATTTCTTGTACTTAATTGGAGAAGAAAACTTGTGCATATCATGATTATTTTATTTTAGGTGCATTTTTAGAGTGAGAAAAGTGGAGCTTCCCAGTGCTGGTTGTGTTTTATTGAGAAGCTAAAGGAACTGGTGCATGTGTTGATTATTTTATTTTAGATGCAGTTTTCAGGGTGATAAAGGTGGGGCTTCCCAGTATTGCTTGTACTTTATTGGAGAAGATAAGAAAACTTGTGCACATTATAATTATTCCATTTTAGGTGCATTTTAGAGTGAGAAAAGTGGAGCTTCCCAGCAATGGTTGCATTTGATTTGAGAAGATAAGAGAACTTGTGCATATTATAACTATTCCATTTTAGATGCATTTTTAAAGTGAAAAAATTGCAGCTTCCCAGTAATGCTATAAATTCCAAGCTGTCCTACAGCGAGGGAGTACAATGCAAATACGACTTAATAAGATCACAAACTGAATTTCAGCAGAAACAACCAAGATTTACATTAAATTAGGAATTTTAAAACCGATTTAGTTTGTTTTACTGAGCATTTGCTTAATAACATTTCGCCTCCTCGCAATCTTTTTAAAGCCAATAATTCGTCTGCGAGGCGCGGGCACATCCTCCCGTGGAAAAATTGGAAGCAACAGCTCCCTCTCTGCAAGCACACAGCCAGAGCTGGGAAGGAATATTTCAGCTGCACAGAATTTAATAAATCATCCCATTTCCTAATTTGATCATATTAGATGCTGATGTGGAAGGAGCATTTCAAATAGCAGCTCCTCATTAATATACATCAGGCTGGGGAATAGCAGGGAATACTTATGGAGGGATGTCACAGTTCCTGTTCCTTAGTTTACTAAGTGGAACAGGTTGATGTGATCCTGGGTGTTATTTGTCACTGTCTTGCTAAAATGGTTTGGGTCGAGTTATGGAGTCCAGAAAGACGGCGGCTGATAAATCAAAAGTGGATTGAGTGGACAGCAGGCAGTGATTGATACCGTGACAGGATATGAAGAAAGGAATCTTGATAGGAGCATGCCCAATATTGAATATGAGAAGGAAAATGGCCCTGGAGTATGGATATTATTCAAGGAAATGAGAATAATAATATCATCTTGAAATTATTGCTGGGTGAAGATTAGGGGAGTTCTTATTAGAATATTCTGCTGCTGAGCCGTGCAGGAGCTCGGCTCCCGCAGAACTCGGGGCTGGATGGAGCCCTGGGAATATTGGGAGACTTTCCACTGTGATTGTTCTCTCAGTTAATCACATATAAAATACTTTGCAGCAGAACTTGCTGCACAAATCTTCTAATTCACGGAGCTTTAAATAGAATTAACCGAGAAGCGTTGACCTTTATTCCCTGATTCAGTCCAATCCTGTGATTACAGAGCATTCCACTGGAATTCCCTGTGAATATGCAAGTTTGCTTTATTGTCTGCCAAACGTCTTTGGCTTTTCCCATTATGTTAAACTGCAAACTGCTGCCTTAAAATATCTTTAATGCACTCCAGCTTAAAAATTGACACAAAACCAGCAAGTGCATCTATACATATTGAGGAAGAAAAACAGATTTTATAGGAGGTAATCCTGGCTGGAGAGCTGATCCTTGGCAGTGTGGCTGAAGGAGGTGTTGGATCAGGTTTTACATCTCCTCTCTTTACTATTTCTGCAGTCTTAATTGAATATTGCAGTGTGTGCAGTTTATTGCATCCCGGGGCAGGGGAGCTGCTGCTTAGGCCTGGCTTTGGGATAGGCCTGGCTTTGGGATAGGCTTGGCTTTAGGGATGCAAGGGCAGCTGCCACTGTCCCAGCAGTGTGAGCTGGAATAACCTGGGTTCAGCCCTCCCAGCCTGGCAGAATTCTTTGTGTTCTGCAGTTAATTTGTACTGTGTAAAAACAGGGTGCAGTTTTTGCAAAGTGAAAAGGGTGAGTCAGTAACTGACAGTAAAACCCCACTGATTATGGTTTTTTGGGGCCTTTGAGAATTTCCTTTTTCAATAACTTCTTCAAAAAATTGCTGTAAATTGTTACATATTTTACTGAGGATTGATTGGTACTGCACAGTCTGTAAGACTTTAGAAGTGATATCTGCATGTTTTTGTATTTGTGTTACTGGTTCCTGTCTTCAGTTAATCTCCTTTTTTCCATACAATGATTTTAATGTGGCATTTAAGTGCTGGAGTCTCTCCACCTTGCAGCCTGGCCTGTCAGACCTCCCAGCTGATGAGAACTGGTGGATGAGGACACAATTTGTGGTAATTTTGTGTCTGTCTGTCCTGCTCAGCACATGCTGGTGGAGAGCTTCTCATGGATTACAGAGCAGGGGCTTCGTGATGAGACCTTCAGGAGGGATTTCCTCCAACAGCATTGACCTCAAAGGAAAATAAAGATTTTTAGGAGAGAGGAAGTGAAAAGGGATGGATATTTTGAGTGGAGAGCAGATAAATAAAGAGTGAAATTGTGATGGGCCTGGAGAGTTTTTGGAGGAACAGGAGGATGCAGAGGAGAGGTTGATTTAAAAAAAAAAAATAATGAAATGTCTCCAGTAGTGGGCAGAGATCCCCTGTGGCTGTGTGGAATTGGAAGATGGTTTTTAGGGTGTTGAGGAGGATTTCAGGGTGATGCAGCTGTGGGTTGAGGCTGGTGCAGGTGGGAGCAGAGGTGTGAGCCTTGGCACAGGAGCTGTGGCTGTGCCAGGGACCAGGGCACGCTCCTGGGGTGCCCATCCCTGGCTGTGCCCGCTGGGAGGAGGAGGAGGAGGAGGGATTTGGGAGCAGCAGGATGGGCTCAGCCATGGGGTTGGGGTGGCACAGGGACAGCCAGGGCCCTTTCCTGTGCAGGACACCAGGAATGGGCACACAGGGCTGTGTCCTCCTCACCTGGGACATCCTCTGGAAGTGCCTCCAGATGTCCTGGCAGAAATCAAGCAGGGCTGTTGAATTAGAACATTGCTTTTGAAATTCCATCCCAAGCCATTCCGTGCTTCTGTGACTTTATTCTTGTCATTAATTCCTTTGATTGCCTAATTTTTTGCCTGGTTGTAACCACTGGAGTTACTGTTCCTTTCAGGTATTGATCTGCAGCTTAGGATATTTTCCCCCCTGTCCTGGCTCCTCAAGTTAACCCACTCAGGTGCAATTATGTGAGGAATCCGTGTAAATGTTACATGTTCCTCTCTATTTTTACTGCTGGGAAAGTTTCAAGCCTTTGGTCCATTAGCAAATAGATTTAATTAAGATACTGCAGCATTTCTTTCATGAGACTTCAAATACAAGCTTGGGGCAGGAAGGTGGAATTGACACTACTGAGGGAGATCCTGCTGATGGAAATGTCAGCTCATGTTTATTTTTCCCCCAATAAATCCAACCCTGCAGTTTTTTATTTAGAATCTTGTTGCATTCCAGCTTGTATCAGCACCAACCTCTAAAAAATCTCTTTATTTGTTGTAATAACTGACTTTTTTCAAGAGGAATGATCAGTTTGTGTTCGTGGCTGTCCAGGAAAGGCCCAGAGGTGGAGCAGGAGCAGTGGGGATGTCCTGGAGCACCGAGCACTGCCGAGCTCATTGCCCAGCCCTAATTGACCACTTTGGGAAATTAAACTTCACAGGGCAACGCCGAGGGCCCTGCAGTTATCAATGAGCCACAGAGCTGGGGGTGACAGCTGCTTTGATGCCTTTCATTGGTGTAAAACCAAAAAAGGAGCCTTAAAAAAGGCTCTGAATGCATAAGTGCTGTTCATTTGGAGCTCAGGCTGGAGTCTGCCCACACAGAAAGTTGATTTTTGTGCAGCCCAGGTGTTACACACAGTGTGCTTAAAGCAGAGCTGCTTATTTCTCTGGAACCTTTCATTCCTCCCTTTGGAAAAAGGTGTCTTTGCAGGCTGTTGGGTTTTTCAGTGCTTCAGTTTTCTGTTTGGAAAAGGAACTCAAGAAGACAAGAAAAATACAACTCCCCTTAGTGAGGAATTGCCTTTTTGATTTTAGTTTGTCTACATTCTAAGCCACTATGTATTTTAACTTCTTTTAATTCTATTTTTCCCTCTGTTACCAAAGCTCTGGCCATGAAATGGAATCTGTTGTTTCTTTGGTGCAGAGCTGGTGTTTCTTGAGGCAGCCCTGCAAAAGCAGATGTCTGGAGGATCCCTGGTAACCCAAGACCCTCTTTGCTCTGTAAATTGTTGCTCCTTCCAGGGTTCATTTCTAGGAGTGATTTTCCCACTGTGAAACACAAAATAGCAGAATTTAGTAGTAAAAATCTACTCTTTCTTCCCATCTTTCACTCTTTCTCATTCTGATAGTGTGTGGCAGGGAACAGAATGTGGTTAAAATGATGAAGGCAAAAAAAAAAAAGAATTTCTGCCAAAGAAGTGAGGTGGGAGGGTGGTGTTGGGTGTGGAGTGACAGAGCAGGGGGAATGACTCCCCCTGCCAGGGGACAGGGCTGGGTGGGATTTTGGGAATCAGGAATTGTTCCCTGGGAGGGATGGGATGGGATTCCCAGAGCAGCTGTGGCAGTGCCCAAGGCCAGGCTGGAGCAGCCGGGGACAGTGGAAGTGTCCCTGCTGTGGATGTGGATGAGCTTTGAGGTCCCTCCCAGCCCAAAGCATTCCATGATTGTCTATAAACCTGTATCCATGCCCTGGAATCCTTTGCTGTCAGTTTTTTCCAGGATTCCAGGCATTGCTCCTTAGCAGGGCCTTGCTGTGTGAGCAGGGCAGTCACTGCTGCAGGTTTGTAACAAACCTTATCCCATAAAAATCCATTTTCCTGTGGGATCCAGGCAGGCAGGCTGTGCTGGTGCCCTTCCCAAAGTGTGCTCTGGGAGTGAGTTCATGCTGGATTAATCTGATTAAAAACTGATATCCTGCCACTCCCTGGCTGTCCTTTCACCCTTTGTGCTGCTGCTTTTCCTCCCACATCTGAACTCCTGAGTTTTGGATTTTCCCAGCTTCCAAGGCAAAACATTGAGGCTCCCAAAAATTCCAGAGCAAGCTGTAGAGCTGATAATTCATCTGCTCCTAATGCAGCTTTATTGGCATCAAACCTCAGCCCTGTCAGAGCCATGGCAGAGCTGCACTTGACTTCAGTGATTCCAGATTTTCCTGGGCTGGGATGTCCTAGGAGGAAAAGGATCCCAAAAGAAATGGGATAATTGCAGGCATGTGCAGAGCTTGTGTCCTTTTGCTGTTCAAACGGAGTATGAGGAACTCTCTGAACAAATTATTTAATGTTCACTGTGTGGTGATGTTAATAAAAATAGGGGAAAACTTGGATTTGTTTTTGCATAGTGTAACTGAAGGCAGGTATATTAGCTATATAATGTCTATTTAAAAACCTAAAATCTAGGAAGATAGGGCAATTATCTATATTATAATTGTCACTATTACTGAAATATATTGATTGTACTCTTGTAGAATTTTATTTTGAGTCTAAGTTTTCTGCAAAATTCTTATGAGCAAAGTCCCCAAATCCTAGGAAATGTTTCAGTAGGAAGTTTCCTTATCCATAGGTGTTACTGTAAGATATTATCCAGTTGTGTTTTTTATTGGATCATGTCCGTGTCTCTTAGGAAGGCAATGTCTCAATGAATTTAAAGGGTCAGGTCATGCTCAGCTCAAATAACTGATGTAAATTCTGGTTGTAGTTCTGTGCCATGGATTTATAGCCTAGAAATGAAGGCAAGGCCAGCAGTATGGGTTTATTATTTTTAATTCTGTATAAACTCTTAGGTATCCATTTCTCTTCCATGGTTTTTGGTTCTCCTCTATGGAAACATGCAGGGATAAACTGCATTGTGATAGAATTTAAATTAATATGTGGCACAGCACTAAAAATCTGTTCCCAGTCTATATCAAAAAGAGATGCTAAAAGTTTTCCTGTTAAAGCTCTGAGCTTCTTGATTGGAGAATGGGTAAAAAAAAAAGCAAAGCCTTTTCCTATTTTTCTCCTATATAGTCTTCTTGAAGTTCTTCCAAATTAGATTTTAAATGCCAATTAGGAGGTTGAATATACTAAAATAAAAGCAAATACAACCAAAATGGCCTCACCTTATGGCTAGTTAGGCTTCTTCTCTCAAAAGCAGAACCTTTGCTCTGAGCATGGCTTTGAGAAAGATATTCAGCTTAATGAACACATTAATTAGAACCATAACTATTTATAAGATAATTAGAAACGAAGCACGGTAAACTGGGCTTTTCCTGCAATTAATGGAGGATTAATTACTGGAGGTAATGAAGTGGATTTTTAAATGCATTAAGGTGAAGTACAGAGATGTGCAAGGCTTTGTGATAGTTGCATAATTATTCCAGGCTGTTTGAGCAGAGCTCGTATGAGCTCGCTAATAAGCATCATTGCATCATTATGTATGCACTTAAAAAGACTTACCACCAAAATGAGTGCCTAATTATTTCTAATTGGCAGGACTCTGTGTAGTCATTGAGCTGTTTGTAGCCATTTTAAGGTTCATTTAACTATCCTTGGGGCCATGTGATAGATGGAAAAAAGCTCCCGCTCCGCGCTGGCCTTGGCTGGCGCCGTTAATCAGTTTTGGTGGGCTCCAGTTTGAAATGCATTTGCTCCTGCAGAGGTCAAAACCTGAAGTAGTCCAAGCAAAGTTTGGCTTTTTGAAGCCACTTGACTGTATTCATTAGCAATTAGTAAAATAATTGTGTCTGTGGCTGTGTTTGGATTTCTGCGGGGCCGGGCGCGCTTTCATCGCCGGCGTTCCTTACGGCACATGGAGGAGTACACACCTTGCACACCCTGCACACCTTACCCACCCCACCCACCTTACCCACCCCACCCACCTTACCCACCCCACCCACCTTACCCACCCCACCCACCTTACCCACCCACCTTACCCACCCGGAGTGGCTTCCCGGGGACCCGGAGCTCCTTCCCGGAGCCCCTCGGTGCAGTGCCAGGTGTTCAGTGCTGAATATTCAATGCAGAACCTTTCTGCAGTCACCTGTTCCCTCCAGCAGCTCCCCAGTGCAAGTTTCCAGCCTGGGACTAGCGGGGCTTTGCAGGCATCTCCGAGGAATCGGGCACTGAGGTGGAGAGGGGCAGCCAGGAGCAGGCAAATCCCGGTGTTTGCCGGTGTTTGGGAGCTTGGGGCATCCATTTCCAGGCTGCTGACAGCTCTGAATCCAGGGACATCTCCCAGCAGCAGAATAATCCCAGATCTCCACAGAATGCCACAGCCACCAAGGATCCCGTTGGGAATTGGAATTATTGGCTCTCTTCTCAAGAGCCCTGGCTGGAGGGGGCAGCATCAGGAGGGGTCTGCCCGTTTCTGTGGGGCTGGAGTTAAAAAAAAAGCAAAGCCTTTTCCTATTTTTCTCCTATATAGTCTTCTTGAAGTTCTTCCAAATTAGGTTTTAAATGCCAGTTAGGAGGTTGAATATACTAAAATAAAAGCACATCCCCCAGGGTGTGTGCTGAGCCTGGGGAGGCTCCCTGGGAGTGCTGGGTGCAATCACAGCATCTGCAGGGCCACCCCTGCAGCCTGAGGAAAACAAAGGCAGCACTGCCCCTCCAGCCACAAAAAATGGCCTTGGAGGGGTCTCATGTTAATGCAGAACACAAACAATTATTGTGGTTAAAGTGTAAGGTGGATTAAAAGAGTTGTTTGTTAAAAAAACCACCAAAATGTCATTTATTCCTGAGATGTTGGTTCAAATAACAGATATTGGTTCAAATAGCAGGTAGAGGATTATAGCAAATGAATTGTGGCAGTGTAAACTAAAAGACAACCAAATCCTTAAGGAAAGCTGCAGAATTGTTTTGATTTTTTAAAAACTTTTCAGTTGTGTAATTAATTTAATTTTGAGACTTCTTCTTTTAATTTTATTTTTAAAAATTAATTAATTGTGAGACTTCCCTAAAGGTAATTTTTAGATCACTCTGTTAGCAAATATTTAGTACAGAAAAATGATGTAAAATACAAGTATTATTAATTAGGAATTTTATTTTAAGGAGTCCCATCAAATGCATGGTGATGGGAATTGCTCTGTAGATTATCAGAACTAGGAAATGCATTTTTTAGAGTAAAACTACAGTTTTAATTACATCCATATAATATGGAAAATGGGAAATTATATTAAATTAAATGAGACTTTCAGTGCAAATGGTGCCCACTTCTCAGAGGGTGATGGTCGGGGTGGGAGGATGGGTTGCTCTTCACCCCTTGGCTGAAAGGAGCATTGGGAATGTTCACACTGAGGATCAGGCAGCAGGTTAAAGCCACATCTGGAGCATCCTGGTGACTCTAAAATACCTGAATTAGGGGTGCTCCCTTGGTGCAGGCAGTGAAAAGATGGAATTCTGTGCATAACCCACTGAAGTCCTGGCCTTGCTCAGAGCACGGCTGCAGCGAGCAGAGCTGGGGAACAATCGTGGGGATGTGGGGTGTCCTGGCTGTGGGGAAGGGTTTGGGAATGGTTTGGGAATGCTGGCCCTGGGAATGGGGACACCCCGTGGGCACTGAGGGCACCCCCAGGTTCTGGGCAGCAGGGAAGGGCCCCTGGGATGGAGCTCTGGCTCTCTGCAGCACCCAGGAGTGCCCAGCACAGGAATCCCACAGGCCTGGAGTCTGAGCAGCAGCAGGAAGCAGTGAGGGAGGGAGAAACATTGGAGAAAAATGAAAAATAAATCAGTAAAAAAGTTAAAATACACAGCAGTAACACCTGGGGACATCGGTGACTCTTGGAGGGGTGTCACACCAATTTCCCTTGGTTAGTTCTTTGTTAACTCAATAAAAATTACACATTTCAGTTCCGAAATCCCATTATGTTCCTGTTCCCTCCCCTCCAACACCCCAGGATGGCATTAATGATGTTAATTAACACCTTGGTGGTGTGACTCTTCCCAGAGCTGTGGAAGGCTTTGGGTGACACAACAGGTACTGGTTTGTTTTTGGAGTTGCTCAAGTGCCTGGTTTGGGTGATGTTTTAGAGATGGAAATAATTCCATTTCCATTTCCATTCTTGCCTCCAGGTCTGGAAATGGAGGTGAGTGTGGTACAGGAGGGCTGCTCTGGAGTCAGGGACCTGGCACTGTTTCCTGGGTTTGCTTTGTGAGGTTCTTTTGTGTTTTAAACAAAAAGCAGAGCTTAGAAGGAAGTGCCATGAGACCCTTTTTTTAACAAAGCCTAGGTATGTAGAAATCACATCATAATTCATCTTTATTGCCCATTTAAATTAGCACTGACACCAACCAGTTTGTGCTCAGCATCATCAGCTGATCAGAACAGTCAGAACACATTTTGAGATCTAACAATTAACTACTTCTGTTGCTTTAAGTATGTTTTGTTAAACAATCCAGATTTTATTGTTTTTTCTCTTTCTGGTGCGATTTATTTGGCAACATTTTATGTAACTATTGCATATTCCATGACGGAAACATTGGTTTTTGGACTAGTAAATGAAATATTCAGAGTTCCTTCCCTGCCCTTCCCTGGAGTTTTTAATTAGCCATAAAAGGCTTTGGGAGGGACAGGGCAGAGTCAGAGGGGGTAACTCCCAGTAAAGGAGATTTTGGGGCGCAGTCTCCAGGAATGGAACTGTTCAGTTTTCATGCAAGAGAATATTAAAAACAGCCCCTGCTCTCCTCTGTATATTCTGTGTTTGTTGCATGCAAAATATTTAAAGGGAGATGCATCCAACTTGCCTGGAAATGAGAAAATTATCCCTGTGTTTGTAGAGTGTGCATTGGAAAATAGCCCCAAAAATCCAAACTCCTGGTGCTGTTGTGTTTCCCCCCCACAAGATTGAGTGAATGCAGTGAAATATTTTTGCTTTTCTTCTGTGTTTCCAAAGCCTTTTCAGGACTTAATTTTTGGAGCCCAGCAATTTTCATTAAAAATGTTTATTTTGTTTTATTCTGGGAAAACGAGATACTCTAAAATTATTCTATATTCTTCATAAACATGTGGTGGCAAAAAGCACAGGTGGGATACCTTAAATTTTCTTGCACACCATAAAATTTAAACCTCAACCTGCCTGGTTATCACTGAATTAAAGAAAAAAATTTCCTTTTTAAAAAACAGAATGGGTTCATTTGTTTGACTCAGGAAAAAGCAGAGACACAGCTTTTTATGCTGTTATTTGCAGCATGTTCTTTGTGGTCATCGTGAATCCAGTCAGTCTCAATATTCCAGTCTTCCCAGTTAGATATTTATTTCTGGGAAATGCCTTAATCCTGTCCTTAAGCAGGTTTTTTTTTTGCCTTTTAAACGCTGTTGCAGTGTTGAAGAATGAGGAATATTCCGATTTTTTCCCCCCTGTTGTTTCAATTTTAGCTCCGTGCTGGTGGCACTTGGAGATCTCAGCTGCTGTGTGACCTAAATTGAGATTTTGGGGTTTTTTTTCTGAGAGCAGGTAGAGTCCTGGTGTGTAAACTGATTTCAAACATGTGTTTAGGTAATTCCCTTCAGCTGTCTAATATCAGTTTGGGGATGTAAGGACACACAGATATTAGAGAGTCTTTAAGCTCAGACCATCCCTGGGGCCTCAGTCTCGGAGGTTTTATGATCCCAAACCCTGAAATATTGAGTTTGTCCCAGGCAGACAGAGCAGCAGTGTTTACCTGTAATTAATCTGAGGCACGGGGGAAGTGGAAAAGCTCAACCTGAAAATCTCCCCTGTCTGTCCCTTAACATTTTACCATAATATCAGAGGTGTTGTCAAATTTACAACAATTAATTACCCGGGTGGTGATTCCATCTGGAAAATGGCTTTGGAGCCTTTTGAGGGTGCAGGGCAGAGACAGTCCCCAGTGCCTGCAGGGGGAATCATCTGGGGGTTTGTCCAGAGCCCTGGAGGAGAGCTGCACCTTTGTCTGTTCAATCCATTCCAGCTGCATGGAGAAGGAGTAGCTACACGTGGTTGTAAGAGTTAATTACGAGCTCTGCTGGGTCTGCTTGCTGATAGAATATGTTACTCAGTTGTTCCTGTAGAATTCAAGTTTGCCCATGTTTTTGGAGATGATGTAAAACGTGTTTCCTCCAGGACTGCAACATTTAAACTTTAATTCAGCCCATTTTTTCCTGGTTTGCCTTTTCCTCAGTCTGAGCAGGGACAGTTCTGGGACTGGGCTGGGACAGGAGGGAATTTCCTTGCTGGTACCTTGGTGTGCCACTTGTACAACTGTTTTACTTTTGCCTCACCTCGTGCTTTAAGCTTTTTGTATGAGCAGAAGACAAGTTGGGTGTTTTCAACTCAACTGAGCCTTTTTTTGTTTTGTTTTCAGGTGATTGGAATAATGCTTCCCTTATCAGCCTTAACTTTAGTTTGATATGGAAGTTTCTGTCTAATGTACCTGCAGCTGGGTATTGCACACATTTTTTTAGGGGTGTGTGGGGTTTTTGCCCTTGAACTCCAAGAGTGCTTTGAATGAGAAAGGGCAAGGAATAGGAGGGACTTTTGGCTGTTTATTTAATAGGACAGTGTACCAATTTCTGTATTAACTTTCGTTTCTTTATTATTTTATTCCCTAAAGTTTATTAGAATTAGATTGCAGATTTTTCTGCTCAGTCATGACGTGGCTGCAGGAATAGAGGGATAGGAAAAGGTCCTGCTTGGGGATACACTCTGAGAAGATGTGAGGGAAATTCATGTCAGGTACAACCAGATGGGTTCTTACCCGATGATCTTAATTTGAGGCTGAATTTTAGGAAGGAGTCTTTGTGCAGATTGGCAAGGGAAGTAAATGCTTTGTCTCCCTGCTTGGACAGCAGCAGTTTAATCCCTGATTTGTCTCTCAGGTAGCCCTCAGTGAAGTCTGGGTTTGGTTTGGTTTGGTTGGGCACGAGGTGTTCTGGAGGTGCCCCTGCAGCTGGCAGGGCCTGGTGGCTCCTGTGCCATCGCTGGCTCCCGGGGCAGGGAGCTGTGCTGGATCCATGGGAAGCAGGTTCTGAGCACACAGACTCACTTCAGGAAACTCCCTAAAGTCCCTTAACTGTGTCTGGAACTTGGTGTTCCAGACTGAGATGTGTTTGGGGTGGGTTTCTCCTCCCAGCTGACCTCCCGTGGGTTTCCACGCTGGCTGTGGAGTCCTCCCAAGGGCTCCTTGGAGGATGATCAGGGCATTGTGGCAGAGGAGGCGCCTTCATCCCCTCAGAACTCAGAGCAGGAGGATCTCCAGGAGCCTGGAGAGCTCCATTGTGCCAAACCCAACTGCTTTGGAGCTCCAGGGGCGTCTCACCCGTGGGTTCCTCTCTCCAGCTGTGTTCCCGTGCTGCCTTTCCATGACTGCATCCTTCCACCATTCAGTGGTGGGAGTTTCACCTCCTCAGATGTTTGACCCTGGAGTTGCCATCGTTCCTCGGTGCAGCATGGCTGGGCTGCTCTTTGGTGAATCCATTTCCTCAGCTCTGCTTTTGGCAGGGTTTGCCACACCAAGGTACCAGCGAGGAAATTCCCTCCTCTCCCAGCCCAGTCCCAGAACTGTCCCTGCGCAGGCTGAGGAAAAGGCAACCAGGAAAGAACGGGCTGAATGAAGGTTTAAATGTTACAGTCCTGGAGGAAACACATTTTACATCATCTCCAAAAAAGTTCATGGTTGTCCCAGTTCTTGTTTTTATTTCATTCTGCTTTTTAAATAATTTTTAAAATCTTAGATATTCCCTTTTTCTGAAATATGTTTTGTCACTTAACCAGCTGTCCAGACTGCTGGTTTGAAACAATTTTTTCCTCTTAGCATCAGTCTCATTTCAGGTTTAAACTCTGGCTCTGCTGCTGCCTAGTTTTATCACTCACCTAATATTGAACAGTAAATTAAAAAAACCCCCACATTATCATACATATTTTCTATGTTTAACTTGCTCAAAGACATGCATTTTAAAATTGCAAACTAATAATGACCTGAAATGTTTTATAGAGGCAGCTAAATTTGCATTATATTCACATATTTAATAATTTCTGCAGTCTGAATGCCTGCAATTGATACCTGAAATTATTTTACCTTTCCAATAACTCCAACCATGATTTTTTTTTTTCCTGGTGGTGAAGCTGAGTTAAACAAGGGACTTTCTCTTAATGTGCTTTGAAAGAGAACATGGCATTTTGCTGCAATTACTTGTGTGTTTGCACTCTGGCTTTATTACCAATCTGGGCATCCAGGCTTGATGCAGTGCAGTTGTTCCATTGTTCTGGGATTTATGGCTGAAGTATTAAAGAGCCCTGAGTTTGTTGCCTTTTGTTTGTGGCCGTGGAGCTAAAAATAATCTAATAAGGCTTGTGGCAGGTGAGAGATGCTTAGAAGAATTCCAGGGGAGAAGTTGACATCTCAGCACTGTTCTTTGGGGTGGGGGCTGCTGTTTGCCAAAAAAACAGATTATTTCTGCAAAAAGTGACCTTCCCTGGAAGAGCTCAAAGAGGAGAACAAACCTGTCTTGGTTTGGGGCTCTGATTCCTCTTTCCATTTTAAAAAGTCTCTTTTTTGCGGTTGTAACCTTTTGAAGAGATTAGATTGGACCTCTAAGATAGAGTTCAGTGCTTTAGTGCAATATAATTGGGGAAATACTAAACGCCACTGACCTCATTTCCTTTAGAACAATGAGAATTAATAGTTGCACATTTTATTAGGCTGATATTCCAGATGTAGTGTACATTTAATTAAGTGTAGTTTCCTTTTGGTTATGGTATGTGGCTCTGCTTTTTGTCGCAAATTCTTTCTAGTTTTACAGTTTTCCACATGTTTTCTTTCACCATTTATGATTTTTTCAAAGCGGGGCTATAAGGATTTAAATCACTTTAGCATGCAGCAAAACAGTTCCCATTCAAACAATAAACGCCATTTTAAAAAGCCTTTAGATCTTCTGTCACTTCATAAATATAAATGTATAAAAACATTATGCAGTTGTAGTGCCCACCTGCTAATTAAATGCAGATTTCCTCAAACTTGTTTTAAAATCCGCTTATTTGTTTCAACTCGCTCTCTGCTCGGAATACATATGGCCCTTGTGAAACTAATTATGCTTATGGAGCAGCTGTTAAATTTAGTGCAACTAATTTTATCCAATATTTTACATTTTAATTGATTACCTGTGAAGAAATTAGCAAATTAACACTTATTGTGCAGTAACTGAATGGGCTTTTATGGAGACTTTGGGTTTTTACAGGCGGCCCGAGCGCTGATGGAATAAAGGCATTTCTTAGGGTTTGAGTGGGGAAGTTATTGGTGAGCCTTGATTATCTGGTGTGAGAATTTGGGGATCCTGAGTGATGCCAAGCATCTGCGTGTGCTGCGACTTGGACATGAAAAGCAGATTGGAAAGTAATGGCTTTTCACAGAATTTTGGGAACATATGGGCTTATCTGGATCTAAGAACCCTTTGAAGATCTTTGAACTTGACTAAATGACTTAACCTTTGGCTCGGTGGGTGGGTGTTTTGGGTGTTGTTTGGGGGAAGGGGATCCGTGCTGGAAATCTCCAGCTTCATTTTTTTGGTGGTTTTTTTTCCCCTCTGGTAGTTCCATAATTTGAACATTTGGGGCCTTGCTTTAATAGGACTAATTGTGATTCTTGTTATTTTTCAACAGCAGATAAAATAGAAAATCTGTCTTCTCTGCCAGATCTGTGGACTTTTGTTGTGGTTTGGTGGTGAGCTGGGGACACGGATGACTTTTGGGAGCTCTATTTCAGGAAGTTTTATCTTGATTTCCTGTCCTGTAGATCTTGCAAGGTCCTTTAACAGGAATTAAGGAACAATAGAGAGGCTCTTCCCAAGGCCATGGAGTGATGGGAGGAGTGGGAATGGCCTAAAGGTGATGGGGGAGAGGTTTAGGGGGGATATTGGGAGGAACTGGATCCCTGTGAGGGTGCTGGGGCACTGGCACAGGGTGCCCAGGGAAGCTGTGCCATGGCAGGGACACTTCCACCACCCCAGGGAGCCCCAGTCCCTGTCCAGCCTGGCCCTGGACACTGCCAGGGATGGGGAAAAGGGATACAATCACTCTTTGAATTTTTAAAAGCTGTTTCCTGTGTATAAATGTCACCTGCCAGCCGTTCTGCAAGACACGGGGATGAGCAGAAATCCAGGAACTGAGCATCCAACCTACCTGAGCTGAATTTGCTCTTTGTACCTGCAAGAGGTGGAAGTGAAGTCCTTTAGCAATAAATATTTTAGATTCCTCCTTTATTCCTGGTGGGAGGACTGTGCCCTTAAGTGAGGAGAGGCATCAATTCAAGGTGATTTGTGTTGCTACAGGACTTGTTTGTTTGTTTGTTTGGCTTGTTGTTTGGAATTTTTTTTCTGTTTTGGACTTACCTGCAGAGTTCTGAGAAATCAGGGTTACCTGGGAATAGTGGATTTAGGGCAGTGCTTATCATGATATTTGTAAAAACAGTGTCTCTGTGCCAAACAAAAATTAGATTTAATGTCCAGAATGCCCTTTCAAGTCAAAACTTCCTCTGCCTGAGGAGGATGGATGGATGGACACTTTTACCTTTGTGATGACACACTAAAAATTCATTTTGAGCCAGCAAATGTTCTCCAGTTCACAGTGCAGCTCTGCAGTGGTAATTTGATCTATTTATTAGCGTTAATAGAGTGACCAGGATGGGAGAGCTGCTGCTGGAAGGTACCAGCTGCTGAAACAGGAACCCAGCCTGACCTCTGGAGCTGCTCCTGGCAGGAACAGGGACCTCACTCCCATGTGCTGGACAGGTTCCAGCAGTGTAATTTATTGCCTCATCTGGATGGAGGATTTTCCTTTGCTTGGTCTGTTGTTGAGTTTTATTAAGCAGTTGTTGTTTCACAAAAGGAGGGATTTTTTTTTTCTGTGTGATTTGGCTTTTAAAGGCCTTGGGAGTTTTGCGCTCCAAGAGGTGCTAAAGAAACTTTTTATAGTGTTTTAAAAATTTCTCCATTTCCCTCAGTACTTAATGAAGCTTTCCCATGGGGTGCCATCAGAGCTTTCATGGGAATCATGGAATTGTAGAGTCATGGGATGGGCTGGGTTGGGAGGGACCTTGGAGCCCCTCTCATCCCATCCTCTGCCTGGAAGGGACACACTCCAAAGGGTGCTCAGGGAGGAGGAGCCAAGGAAAACTTGATCTGATCTTTCCTAAATATCCCTTGTCTATTCAGGTAGCATTGATCTGTGATAAGTTATTAAATAAAATTGAGAAAATATTCTACGAGAAATTCAGGAATAATGAAAGCATTTTGGACACACAAAGTGTGTCCTAATACTTCTTGATCTTTTTTCCCATTTTATTAATGGCTGAATCCTACGTTGTGTGTTTTAAGTTATTTTGCATCTCTTTTCAGAGCAGGGGCACTGGTTTTTTTCACTTCTTGTGCTAAATTGTCAGTTTAAAGCTGTTAAATTGTGAAATGCGCTACATTGTTAAATGTATTTATCAAATGTCTTAAAAGGAAATAACTTATTAACAGGCACAGTGTTGGGGCTGGTTGGACTCAATGATCTTCGAGGTCTCTTCCAACTCCAACCCGGAGGTTCTGGTGTTTGTGCAGGTCCTGATCCTGCCCGTGGCAGGGTTCCTACAGCCACGGTGTTGGGGCACGGGTTAAACTCAATGATGTTTGAGGCCTCTTCCAACTCCAGCCTCTCTTCCAACCCAGTGGTTCTGTGGTTGTGGTGTCTGTGCAGGTCCTGATCACAGCAGTGTTCCTACAGCCACAGTGTTGGGGCTGGGTTGGACTCAATGATCCTGGAAGTCTCTTCCAACTCCAACCCAATGGTTCTGGTGTCTGTGCGGGTCCCGATCGCAGCAGCATTCCTACAGCAGCACTGTTGGGGCTGGGTTGGACTCCATGATCCTGGAGGTCTCTTCCAACTCCAGCTTCGTGGTTCTGTGGTGTGTGTGCAGGTCCTGATCATGGCAGCATTCCTACAGCCACAGTGTTGGGGCTGGGTTGGACTCAGTGATCCTGGAGCTCTCTCTGAAGTCCAACCCGATGGTTCTGTGGTGTTTGTGCAGGTCCTGATCATGGCAGCATTCCTACAGCCGCAGTGTTGGGGCTGGGTTGGATTCAGTGATCCTGGAGGTCTCTCCCAAGTCCAACCCGGTGGTTCTGGTGTGTGTGCAGGTCCTGGTCGCGGGCGCGCCAGCGCTCCTACAGCCGCAGTGTTGGGCTGGGTTGGATTCAGTGATCCTGGAGCTCTCTCCCAAGTCCAACCCCGCGGTTCTGTGGTTCTGGTGTCTGTGCAGGTCCTCATCACAGCAGCGTTCCTGTAGCCATGGTATTGGGGCTGGGTTGGACTCAATGGTCCTGGAGCTCTCTCCCACCTCTGACCCAGT
Source organism: Prinia subflava (assembly GCF_021018805.1). Lineage (NCBI taxonomy): Eukaryota > Metazoa > Chordata > Aves > Passeriformes > Cisticolidae > Prinia > Prinia subflava. The sequence goes on along the minus strand of NC_086257.1, from coordinate 24,280,317 downwards.
GTTTCTGTGGTTCTGGTGTGTGTGCAGGTCCTGATCATGGCAGTGTTCCTACAGCCGCAGTGTTGGGGCTGGGTTGGATTCAGTGGTCCTGGAGCTCTCTCCCACCTCTGACCCGGTGTTTCTGTGGTTCTGGTGTGTGTGCAGGTCCCAGTCCTGGGTCCAGCAGCGCTCCTACAGCCATGGTGTTGGGCTGGGTTGGACTCGATGGTCCTGGAGCTCTCCCAACTCCAGCCCCATGGTTCTGTGTTTGTGGTGTGTGTGCAGGTCCCAGTCCTGGGTCCAGCAGCGCTCCTACAGCTGCAGTGTTGGGGCTGGGTTGGATTCAGTGATCCTGGAGCTCTCTCCCAACTCCAGCCCCATGGTTCTGTGTTTGTGGTGTGTGTGCAGGTCCCGGTCGCGGGCTCGCCAGCGCTCCTACAGCCGCAGCAGCGAGAGGTCCCACAGGAGAACCCCCAGCGGGTCCCGGGAGCGCCGCAAGGGCCGCGACAAGGACAAGGACAAGGCCAAGGACAAGGGCAAAGGGAAGGACAAGGACGGTCATGGCACCAAGGCTGGGTGAGTGAAATGGCAAACGATGGAGCTGGAGCAAAACCGGGCTGAGTAAAGAGCTGGCCCGTTGTTCCTTTCTAAATGCAGCCAACAAATAAATTGTAAATTTCTATATAAAGCTATTTTGAAAATAAAAAGTTCCTTTAATGCAACAATCTAGTCTAAAAATATGATTCCATTAAATGGAAGATGAAAAATAAGTGCATCTGTAATAACAAAAGATTGGTCCTGTGAGAATCAGTAAAGAAAATGTGTAAACCATCAGAGAATAGATAAATTTGATAGACACGGTTAAATACCTTTTATTAACTGCTAGAATAATTAACAAGAAAGCTATTAACCAATTAGGAGTTGCCCTCAAAGTTTATAAAAACTGTATAAAACCAGCATGCAGCCAGAATAAAGAGCCTTCTAAACTTTTGTGGTGTCACTCTGTGTCATGTCTGCCTTAACAATGACACTCAGTGTTTTTTACTCTTGTAATACTTTACCTTAAATTGTATTTTATATAAATTAGGTGGGAATTGTTCAGGATATTTGAAGAGTGGGATTTTTAGAGTTTTACAGTTCTGCAGTGTGGCAACATTTCCCACTAAGTGATGGTTAAATTTTCCACCCTTTCTCCCTGCTTGCTTTCAGGTGGGTTAAAGAGCTTTCTGCAATTTGTTAATATCAACATTCTTCCCATATGTAATAGCTGTAATTTAGGGGAAAAGGAGGAATATTGCAAAGTATGAGCTCTTCTTCCTAGGAGAGGAGGGATTTCACTGTTCACACACACCTGCACCTCCTCCCAGTGGCAGAAGTTCCTCCTGGGCTTTGGTTGAGGCTCAAAAATGCAGTTTCAGCACAAGCCTTGCCCTGGGTGAGCAATGGGAACCTTTGAGAACCTGCTCTCAGTCCAGTTTCTGCTTGGAATCACTTGGATTGTTGATTACAGATTTCAGGAAAGGCAGTGTGATTTTTTTACATTTTATATAATTTATGTAATTCCCTCTGCTTTACACATCAGGGCAGCCTTTCCTGGGTGTCTTCTCCCTGTGTCTCTGATCCCTTTTAAACAAAACACTGAGGTGTCACTTCATGACCTTCTCTTGGGTGCATTCCAAATGAGAAACACTCCTGGGGAATTTCTAGAGCAGCATCTTCCACCCATGTGGGCTCCTGTTTGCTTCTGGAATTTTCCCTTTGTTCCCTGCAGCAGCAGGAAAATTCCTGGTGAAGTTGGATCCAGTTTGGACTCTCCAAGCAGATTAATTTCTAGACCCAGAGTCTAGATCAGCACTGAAAGTCTCATTATTCTGCAGAGCCCTTCCAGAACCTCCAGCATCAGGGGATTTGTAGTGGAAACAATTCTGTGACCTCAGTGTTGGAGCAGATCCCTGCTCAAAGGCACCTCAAGGACCAGGTCTGGTTCCCAGTTGAAATTCATGGCTGTTTGGAATGTATTTATTCAAAATAGCTGCTTTGGAGCTGTAATGAAGATCAGCCTGAAGCCAGATTGTGGGAAGATGGGACATAAATTCTCAGGTGCTGCTTGACTTTATAGTTTAACTTTGCATAAAAGGAGGTATTTCAGCTTGGCAGCACTGCAGCTTGTCTGAGAGGTGTTGTATATTTGGGGCTTTACTGCTCCTCCAAAGCACAGAATCAAAATGCTTTTTTTCCACTAATTAAGCAGCAAATTTGGTTGTGGCTCCTGCAAACCCTAATGATGATTTTCTGTCCTTGGCTTGGGTGTGTTTGTAGATGTGAGAGAGGGACAGGTTGGTGCTTGGGGTTTTTTTTTTTTGGGCAGCTTTAGATCCTTTCATGGGAGGTCTTGTCATGGTAAGCATCTCAAGAGAAATTTCAAATGAGAAAAATTAAAATGATTTTAAAATACCAGTGTTCTGGGCATTGTCCTTTGGGATTCCCCATTTCAGTGATGCTTCTCTAACACTGAATTTCTGGACTGTTTAAGTCCCAGCTGTTCATGAGGTGGGCTGTGGAACAGCTCAGCTCTTCTCCTCTTATATCCTGAAAGGTTTTGAGGGATGTTCCTCTTGTCCAGCCATTATGGAGGGAAATTGTGGCAGCAGCTGCCTGGAATGGGGGCTGGGAGCTCTGGGGAATTTCCCTCCACTCCCAAATCCCACGTTTAGACCAGCAGCATCTACAGGCAGGAGCTCTTCAGCTGTCCAGGGCTGCACAAGTGAGGGGTTTTACAGTATTACAATGTTTTCCCTCTATTTTTTTTTACTGATCAAAGCATTACATTCATCTTTTATTTATGCTTTTTGAAATCTGCTTGTTTTAAAACAACCTGCATGCATGTCTTCATTGACCTCCTTAGGTGTGCTGTTGAATTTTGATGTTTCAAGTCTTGATCAGCTTCAAAACATGCAAATTCTGTTGTTCTGAGATGTGTTTTTCACAAGGCTCCTTGTTAATTGTTAAATTGAGGGGGGGAAGCTACTAAGAGCTTGTTAGTTTTAAATAACTTTTCCTAGATTTATGGGACTCATTGTTGCTTGTGTACTAGTGGAATTTTGGATTACTTCTCCAAGTGATTTTGACAATTTTTAATGGAATAAATTAAGAGCAGCTCCTCAGTTGTTAAGAGAAAAGAAGTGAACAATTAATCAAACCTGACCACTGGTTTAATTGCTGATCCTTAATAAGGTTATTGATACATTTGGGCATTAATGGTTTCACAGCTTCTTAAATACTCTGACAGATCCCAGAATCCTGGAATGGTTTGGGCTGGAAAGACCTTAAATCCCATCTCAAATCCCATCTCATTCCACCCCTGCCATGGCAGGGACACCTCCCACTGTCCCAGGCTGCTCCAGCCTGGCCTTGGGCACTGCCAGGGGACAGGGACAGCCCCAGCTGCTCTGGGCACCTGTGCCAGGGCCTGCCCACCCTCCCAGCCAGGAATTCCTTCCCGAAATCCCATCCATCCCTGCCCTCTGGGGAGAGCATTCCCTGTGTCCTGTCAGTGTTACAGAGCTGAGGAGTTGTTTGTTCAAACACCATCTCCATTTTCCCTTTCAATTCCACTCTTCAGCTCTCCAGTTTCACTGAGGTGCCCCTGCCCAGGAGCCTTTTCCCAGTGCCATCTCCCCAAATCCCTGGGAGCTGATCCACGCCCAGTGCCCCACGGATGGGACAGGGGTGGCTGATGGCTGCTGATGAGATTTTTGCTGTTGGCAGAAAACATCAGGAGTGAAGTGGGAATTTTGGACTCTCCTGAGTGGCAGAGTGGGAATTTTGGACTCTCCTGAGTGGCAGAGTGGGAATTTTGGACTCTCCTGAGTGGCAGAGTGGGAATTTTGGACTCTCCTGAGTGGCAGAGTGGGAATTTTGGACTCTCCTGAGTGGCAGAGTGGGAATTTTGGACTCTCCTGAGTGGCAGAGTGGGAATTTTGGACTCTCCTGAGTGGCAGAGTGGGAATTTTGGACTCTCCTGAGTGGCAGAGTGGGAATTTTGGACTCTCCTGAGTGGCAGAGTGGGAATTTTGGACTCTCCTGAGTGGCAGAGTGGGAATTTTGGACTCTCCTGAGTGGCAGAGTGGGAATTTTGGACTCTCCTGAGTGGCAGAGTGGGAATTTTGGACTCTCCTGAGTGGCAGAGTGGGAATTTTGGACTCTCCTGAGTGGCAGAGTGGGAATTTTGGACTCTCCTGAGTGGCAGAGTGGGAATTTTGGACTCTCCTGAGTGGCAGAGTGGGAATTTTGGACTCTCCTGAGTGGCAGAGTGGGAATTTTGGACTCTCCTGAGTGGCAGAGTGGGAATTTTGGACTCTCCTGAGTGGCAGAGTGGGAATTTTGGACTCTCCTGAGTGGCAGAGTGGGAATTTTGGACTCTCCTGAGTGGCAGAGTGGGAATTTTGGACTCTTCTGGGTCGAAGAGTGGCAATATGGGACTCTTCTGGGTCGAAGAGTGGCAATATGGGACTCTTCTGGGTCGAAGAGTGGCAATATGGGACTCTTCTGGGTCGAAGAGTGGCAATATGGGACTCTCCTGAGTCAGGCTCTCCTAGAGCCTGGCACATGATGATTTTTCCCTTCCTTCCTCTCACCCTTTGCAGTAGGAAGCCATTTATGCTTCCTGCATATTGCCCTGATTTGCATATAGGTGATGGCTCTGTGTGGTGCAGAGCACCCCAGAACTCCTCGGGAGCTGTGCTGGGATCAAAGGGGCCGTGGGGGAGCTGTTGTCTGACACCGAGCTGGGGGTGTTGTTTGCATTAAACATTTATCACCCTCCCAGCCTGCCAGCAGGAAGCTCTGGGCTGGCCTGACGTTTTCATGCAAAATTTATTGGGGAGGACGAGGCTTGTGGAGATCTCTCTGCCTTTCACCAGTGGCAGAGGGGAAGGTTTGACTGGGAGGGAAGATTCCTCTGCCACGTTTGGGGTGTGTGTCACACCAGGAGCTGCTGGAGGGTTGGGAAAGCTGATTTTTGTCTCTTTGAGACCTTTTCCTCAAAATCTTACCTGACAAAATCCATTTCTCAAGGAGCAGAAATGTGTGAATATGAATTGGTGTTCAGGGTGCTACAGCACTTGGTTAATTTGTGCTGCTCTGGTCTCAAATTCAGGGGTTCTTTTTGGTTATTTGAATTCTCTTTGGAGTTTACTTTAAAGAGGAAAATATAAAATACATTGTGTTTAGTTTGTAGCTCAGGAGTGCAAAAGGAAAGTGTATTCATTTTGGAAGTTTTGATCCCAAATATAATAAATAAGGATTGCTCTTGGGCTGGAACCTTGCATGCCATGGTGCAGCCTTGATCATATTCTGGTTGTTGAGTTATGAACATCCCAGAGGAGGTGCTCCCAGGAGAATTATGGCTGAGCCCTTCCTGCAGTAGAAATGGGCTGGTAGGAATTGTAGAGTCTGTGGCCAAAAGTCCACCTTAAACATGGACATTGCTAGAAAAACTGGAGAACTTCTTTAAAATCTGTTTAAAATTAGCAACTGCATTTTGAGTGCTGGAACCAAACTACTCCATCCTGTGGTGGAAAGTAGTTTGAATGCTTATGGGAGAAATACCTTTGTTCTTTTGTCAGGGGGAAAACCCTTGCCTTAATCCAAGCAGGTTTATTTTCAATGTCTGGGCTAAATTATGAGGATTTTACAGGAGCTCCAGCCATGCTGCTGAAGTGCTTGTAGTAAAGCTTTAAGATGCTGGGTGGGACTTCTTGGTTCCAGTAATTCCTTTTGGTGGCTCCTTGAAGAGCAGCTTCTAAAATTTCATGACAGGTTGAGCCCCTTTGTCCAGCCTGGGATACTCCCATGACCGCCAGGCACTTGTTGGGCTCCAAGTGAGTTTTCCAGGGTCTTTAGGATGTGTTGTCATGGCAAGGGAGTCACTTATCCACAATAAAACCAGAATGATTCTTTTACTGCTAATTAATTTCTTTATTCTTACTCCTTTTGCCTTCCTTCGTGCCTCCAGCCTGCAGGCAGGATCCAAAGGTGAGGTGGCTGAAGCAGGTAATGAAGAGCTCAGCTGGTGGCTGAGTTCAATGTTGAGTCAGAGGGTTCAGTGCTGGGTGTCAGGGTGACCTCAGTGCAGTTTGATGCCTGGCAGGGTCTGGTTCCTGATGGAAAAGGAGCTGAGCACTGGAAGGTTCCGTGCCACGCTCAGGGAAGATCCTGGGGGCACCCAGGGAGCTCCTGGGCGTGCTTGGGGCAGTGGAGCAGCAGGCTCAGAGCTGTGCTGGAGGCACAAGGAAGCACTGGGAGGCCAAACGAGGACAGTTTCCTCCCAGTAAGTCAGCCAAAGGCTAATGGGAAGCAGAGGAAGGGTTTTCCTTGAAAAGGACTGAGACCTCCACATGCCCAGAGCAGCTCGAGGGTCACTCGCCTTTGACCGAGATTTGTTGCTATTGTTGTCTGAGCTGTGTTGGCCTTGTTTTTCTTTTTGTTTGCTAAAAATCCCCTTTTAGGATTCAAAAGGCTGGCCATTTATTTAATAGGCAGCAGCATATGGGATGATTTCTTTTCCTTTCACTCCAGACAGCTGGAAAAGCCAGCGTGGATGGGACACGTGTGTAAGCTGTGGAGCAAAACTGTGCAGGAGGTGCTGGGGAACCACTGGCTCTGGAAAAGAAATAGATTTTACTTCAGAGTAACCATGTCATTTTCATTCATTAAGTACTATGTGTGCCAAGTACAAAAATGGAAGTTTTGTGTTCAAATTCTGCAGTTCAGACTGTCAGTTAGTGATGGCTGTCAAATGAGCTTCCCTGCTAAATTCACCGACTATGTTGAGGGATTTGTATTTCTCCCTCTTTCCAGAAATAGGTTTTGGAATGCATTTGAAGGCAGTATCTTCAAAGACACACATTCTTTTAAGCTGTTTAAAATTTTCCAAACTATCCGCTCCTTAAAACTGCCAGCCACCATGATTGTCCTTTTATAACTCTGTAATTTGCATTATCCTGGGCTTTGAGTGGGATCATTCCTGGAGCGTGCAGTGCTCCTGCTGCAGGAGGGGTTTGTTTGCCCACATGTCCAAACACACACACGCTCTGAATGTAAACACGGAGTTTGGGTTGGTTTTTTTTCCCTGGGACACCTTGTGCTGGGAGAGCAGCTGACTATTGTTTTAATGGCCTCCCTTAATCTGGGCAGGAGGAATCCAGAGTGAATGCTGCAGAGCTGTGCAAATCCAGTTAGTGTGAGCTGTAATCTCTTTACTGGGTTTAAGGAGTTGGAGTGGCACTGAGACACCCTGCAGATACTGAACAGCAGAGATACAGTAATCACCTCACCCTGCTCCTGCTTCCAGCTGAAACCACCAGTCCCCAGCAAGGGTTCAGGGAAAACCCAGCCCCAGCCCAGCAAACTGCTCCTCAGAGCAGCCAAGGGAGGGGCAGCTCACAAACAGCCCATCTGAAAGGTGATGCTGTGGGAAAGTGAAATTGAAATTCACATTCAAATATTCAACTCGCTGTTGCACCTCGTGTTTTGGATCAGGAGTGGTTTTTCTGGAATGAGCTTACCTGCCATGGAGATTATAAACCATCCATGGCTTTGATTAGGAAGGCAAGGAGCATCTTTGTTTGGAGGAAACATTTCTAATCCTGGTCTAATTCTGGACCTTTCCGTTGTTTGGAATTATAAAATAATGTGACAACCTTAAATGAAATAATCTAAATTGTTGATTAGTGATAGGACATGAGGGAATGGTTTTAAATTAAGAGAAGAGGGTTGTCAATTGGATATTGGGAAGGAATTCCTGGCTGGGAGGGTGGGCAGGCCCTGGCACAGGGTGCCCAGGGAAGCTGTGGCTGTCCCTGTCCCCTGGCAGTGCCCAGGGCCAGGCTGGAGCAGCCTGGGACAGTGGGAGGTGTCCCTGCCATGGCAGGGGTGGCACTGGGTGGGATTTAAGATCCTTCCAGCCCAGATCTCTCTGTGATTCCATGATTTACTTCCAGGCTCTGGTTTCATCCTTGGCACCTCCTGGTTCTGTGCAGAGCAGGAGGTTCCTACTCAGCAGGAGTAAAACCCTACAGATAATCTGTGCTCACCTTTATCTGCCTCCACACCCTGTCAGTGGAGTGATTTTCCATTGAAGGGGGAAAGTTCTTGGATCTTCCCATGGAGAAGGGACTGTCCAACCCAAATTTTCTATTCTGACAACTTCTGGGTCTGGTTCCCATAAGAGATTTCCAGATGCAGAGGGTGCTCTTGACCTTCATGTCCCTCTCTGTTCATTCAGAATTCCCCAATCCCTTCTTGGAGTGAAACACCTTCAGGTGTACCCATGGGGCAGAGTGGTGTCTGTGACAATAATTCAGCATCATGGTGGGTTTATTCCCTGTTTTTCTATAGGTTATGGCAACCCAACGCATTGCACTTGTTCTGGGGGGAAAGTCTGGGAGTGACTCCCACTGCAGCCATGGGTTTTTACTTTATTTGCAGTGTAGAAACCAACATCTTCAAATATCCATGGAAGGGGCTGGGAAATGCTTTGTGTGATTTCCAGGCTGGGGAGACCCAGAGGGAACATCGTGGCCTCTCCTGGATCCTGCCTCTCCCCTCAGCTGCTCCCAGCAGCTGAACTTCGTGTACTACAAGGCCCATTTAATGGTGAATTATGGCAGGAATGATTTTTCCTGGAGTGAAATGGAAGCAGCAGGATCAGTCCATTCTCTCCAATGGATTAAGGAATTGATCAGGAGGGGCTGCTCAAGGGGATCCTGCTGTGTCCAGCAGGCAGAAGGGGCTTTGCCATTGATCATGGTCAGGTGGGCACTGCTGGTGCTTTGGAAAATGTTAGGGAAATACAGCCAGTGATTTCTGGGAGAGTGCAGGGGCAGCAGTGAGAAGGCTTCGTGTGCCTGCCTCTGCCATCTCCCTTTTTCCTTTTTATTTCCTGACCACACTAAACAGTGTTAAAACAAAAACAAAACAAAAAAAACCCCAAAACAAAACAAAAACCCAAACAAAAAAACCAAAACAAAACCAAAACCAACCAAACAAAACCACAAAAAACCCCACAAAACAACAACAAAAAACAAACAAACAAAAAATCCCCCCCAAAAAACCTGGACACATTTTGGATAATGTTGCTGTGGGAGTTTGTGGTGGGAGTTAATTTGCAGGTCCCCTGTGAGTCAGGAGCATAAGGTGGAGGAGAAGGAAGGGGTTTATGTGGAGTGAGAGCCACTAAATCTGATTCTAAGGGTCACAATGTGTTTTTTATTGAGGAGGACAAAAGATTAAAGTCCATCAATTAACTTATTAAAAAAAACAAAACAAGCTTTAGGCCCCAGAGCTTGTTGGAAACTCTTCCATGAGCTTTAAAGGAAATTTTAATAATTCTGCTGCTTTTTTCTGTTTTTTGAACATTCAGGCTACAATTACTCAGTAAATTGAAAGTACATAATTAGGTTTTGATGTTATAGACTTGAAATTTTATGTGCTGTCGGTTTTAGATACAATTTTTGAAAATTTTTCTCTGCGCTGTAGTATATTGTGACTTGTGGAATTGCCTTATTTTTAGGCTGTGCTTCTCACGTTGTTACGGGAGAGGAATTTTCTCCTGACAAAATTTCCTAGATTTTGGAAAATTTATTTGCTCCAAGCTTTGTCCAGCCTGGCCTTGGGCACTGCCAGGGATCCAGGGGCAGCCACAGCTGCTCTGGGCACCTGTGCCAGGGCCTGCCCACCCTGCCAGGGAACAATTCCTGCCCAAAATCCCACCCATCCCTGCCCTCTGGCAGTGGGAGCCATTCCCTGTGTCCTGTCCCTCTGTCCCTTGTCCCCAGTCCTTCTCCAGCTCTCCTGGAGCCCCTTCAGGCCCTGGGAGGGCTCTGAGCTCTCCCTGGATCTTTCCCTTCTCCATGGTTGGTTGGTTCTCTTCCTTCTCCAAGTTTTGGAACAAATTCTCCAGGAAGAGGGGCAGGGTCAGGTGGCACCAGAGGAAGGGGCAGGGTCAGGTCCCAGGAGATTCCAGCTGGGCCAGAGGGGCTGTGGGATCTCCCAGGGAAAATCCCAGTGGGTGCTGGAGCAGGGAGGTGACACCAGACGAGCTCCCTGGTCCCTCCCAGCGTGGCCCCCCTGTGCCAGGGATGGAGCAGGAATCTGGGCAGAGCTGCAGTGATCCCTGCATGGCAAGGAAAGCCCCAGTGCAGGGGTTGCATTGGAGCTGCTCTGAGCCTTGCTGCTAAGGGGGTTAATCACAACTTAAACATTTTTACAATATGTTCCCCTTCAGTGCTTTTCAGGGCTCTGTCCAAGTGGGGTTTTTTAGCACTTCTGAGAGTCTGACTTGCCTTGGATAAATGATCCTTCCAGTAAGAGCCTTGGATAAAAGACCCTTGCAGTCCTTCCCTTCTGCTCCGGAGCCCTTCCCATGCAGGGTGAGCTCCCTTTTCCTGGGAATGTCCCTTTGGAGGGCAGGGTCCCACTGCAGATCCCAGGACATCCCTGCCCAAACCCAGCTCTGCAGCAGCCCCTGCTCTGCCTCCCAGCCCGAGCTGTGCTTGTGTAATGCAATAGAAATGTTGCTAATGTGATTATACTTTTCTATCTTATTAGCTCCAATACTGAGCACAATAAAATGGAAAACTGTTTAAATGTTATGTTTAAGTGCTTGAGATAAGAGTTCTTGTAAATGAAATGTGATTACATTTCTGTAATAGATCTTCTCTGTCTGCTCGGACTTTGTTGAGCAATGTAATTCTTTTGGGATTGCTGGTTCTAAGTTTGATTTATTCTTTTTCTTTTTTTTTTTTTTTTTAATTTTGGTAGAAATAACCGTGTAAAACTTTACACACCACCAGACAATCTGCTGAAAAGGCAGGGTTTCCTGTGTGAGGCACAAACCCATCGTTTTCTTTGTGATAACCAATTTGAATTAAGCATAATTCCCCAACATCACCTTGAATTTCCATCTGTGTGACCCCGATGTTCTTAAGCGTTTTGCATTTACCTAATGCTCTGGGCTATTTTCCCTCAGCGTGGATGGCAAACTGTGACTATCTCCAAACTGGGGATGATATGAATAACAATTGTGTGCTGATCTTCCCCTGTATCTCCTGCCTAACCTGCAGCCTGCAAAGGCTGAGGAAGTGGCAGATAGCTTTTGTCATCCCTTATCCGGGCTGTACACTTGTAAGGAAGAGCAGGGATAATCGCCTAAATCTAATTAGGGGTTAAAAGAGGCCATGACTGTGATGTGGCAGTGAGACACCTTACTGTAGCAATCCTGTTTGCATGAGAAAAATAAGGTTGTCATATTGATTATTCAAATGAGCTTATATTGGCCATGGCTCAATGGCTGCTGCAGCTGAAGCACTGCAAGGTCCCAGCTTTGGAGCATACATTATGTGATGTCTTGTTTGCTAATTTGAGGGGTTTAAAACTCAGGCTGGGGGAGTTTTATCGTGAGAATTAAGGGTTTAAGTGACCACTGGCAAATGAAGTTGAGCTTGCCTGGGTGATGGTTGCGATTGCTCAGAGCCATTCAGGGAGGGCCAATGAATTTGTGTCACATCTTTTATGGAAAAATCAGCATTGGAGTTAACAGATCTTGTTTGTGCATTAATTGATGTTTAGTTCAAAGTCAGACAGTGCTGAAAAGAATAAAGTAATTGCATTCAGATCAATTCCACATCCAAGAGATAGCGAATTCCCCTGGCTCTGACTTTGGGGGGGTTGTGTTTTAATTTTTAAAAAAATGTTTATCTGCTGCTGGGCTGTTACAGCTTCTCAAATATTTCTCAGCACTTGGCTTTTTGTCATTGCCCAGTCAGGTCTGTGACATCCTGCAAGTGCAGGAGATGCTTCAGATGCTGATTCCAGCCTTGCTTGTTCCCTCGTGATGTAAGTGCCAGATGTAGAATGGGAAAATGTGTTTAAAAAGACCAATTTATTAAATTTAAAATTCTTTTTGGCCCTTTTGCAGTACACCAAGTACCACGTGCCGGGCTGTGTTGTATGTACAGAGACTGGACATTTTACTGCTCTTTTTACCATTGCTTTGTGCAGCTTCTGTCATCACAGATTTACAAGGAGAAGCCCACCTTGAATCCCAGACACGAGGCAGAGTTTGCCAGTTTTACCCCGTGGTTGAAATGATTTCCCTGATTTTACCTGCAGTTTGAACATTGTTCACTCCAGCTGTTGGCTGTGCTGGATTTCTGCTGCTGGGCAAAAAAAAACCAAAACCAAACCATAGACAGTCCTCTGGAAGTGCTGCCCTGCAAGGATCTGGCCACTTACTTAGTCTTTTTTTTTTTTTTTTTTAATAGAATATTTCATTCCATCTCCAAGAGTTACAGATACAACAGGAAGTGTTGGTTTTAACCATCAACCTCCAAATTCCGTAAGATCCAGGTTTCCTTGGAGCTTGCCATGTTTATGGTGCCCAATTCCTTCAGGAATCTCTTCACTCTATACTAAAAAAAAAACTTTGAAGGAAATCTTGGCTGTAGAATGAGACATGCCTTATATTTTTGTCATTTTTTGGTCTCATTTTGGTGGTAAATCAATAATGTGCAACACTAATTATTTTGATTTCGTTGAAGAAATGCCAAAACACGAAGTTCTTTGGGGAGGTTCAAGGGGAAGGTGTCCCTGCCTGTGGTGGGGAGCTGGAGTGGGGATGGTTTCTAAGGTCCCTTCCAACCCAAACCAGTCTGGGATTCCTGGTCTAGACATTGTCTGGCAGTTTCTTGGGAGTTTGTTCCATCCTCCAAATCCATTCCTGCTCTGTTTCCACTGGATGCTTTCTCTGGGAATGAGAAATGCCAAAGAAAACAGGTGGTGTTCGTTTTTCACGGCAGTAAAAGGTTAAAAGCAGATTATTGAAAGCAAGAGGGTGAAATGAGTAAGAGCAATGTGGTGTGGTCAGAAGTTTAGATTTAATAATTGGTGAAATGTGCAGCCTGAGGGAGGTTCTGGTGCATGAAGAGCTCAGACAGCTTTGCTTGGTGGTTTTGGGGGTTTTTTAGGCTATCAAATTTTCTACCAAAAATACAAATAGTGATTTAGGGGAGCTTGCAGATGTTTCCTTGTTCTCACCACGCTGTGCTGGACATCAAACTCCAGCCTGTGTCTGTGTCTGCAGCCCTGGCACAGCCACGTCCCAAAGGTGCCCAGCCTTGCTTTGGGCTGAATCCAGTGGAAACCAAGCTGGGAACTGCTTGGGATCCCCTCGGTGATCCCTGTCCATCTCCTCTCCCTCATGAGCTCCAATTAGCAGGTTTGAATTTGATTTGATTTTTTTCCCTTATGTTTTTATGGATTCCAAAGCACTTCCAGTTTATTTTTATCACTGTCTGCTAGGCGTGGGTTTGGTCAGGTGTATTTGAGACTTGAAATCAGTGTCTGGTTTTATTTAATCTTGATGAAATATTATTTCTTCCTCTTCATTTGGCCAAGGAACTTGAGGAATTCCCCCTCAAGCTTGAGCAGCTTTAGCTCTCCCTTTAAAATTTTACAGATTTGTCTTGCAACACAGCCCAGCATGGAAGCTGTTGGAAGGTGCAACTTCCTTCCTCACTGGGAGTCAGATGGGCTGCTTGGAATTGGAATCTTGGAGAAACCAAGAGACTTCCAAAGGTTTTCCTTACGGATACATCGAGTTGAGATGGAAAAAAATAAATTAAAAAAAGTTTAATTGTGAAGGGAAGCCTGAAACTCCAATCTCTCCTGACCAAAAAAGCTGAGGTGGTTGAGGAGATGAAATCTTCTCAGATCAAGCAGATTTGCTGAGTTCAGGAATTGGGAATTTTTATCTTGTGTAGGACTGAAAACCTTTGGGTTTTCATGGACCTGTCTGAGCCATCCTGGGAATATTCTGAGAGTGCCCCTGAGTCCCTCAGGGAGATCAGCCCTGGCTGGCTGAGAGGAGGGAGAGGAATTAAAGCAAAGTCACCAACTCCACGCAGAGGAGCACTGCAAGGGCATTTCCAAACGGGATTTTTATCCCTCCCAACACGGATGCCTGAAAAGGCGTGAGGAGGTTTCAGGGTGCTCAGACTGGCCCAAATGCAGTCCCAGGGGCTGGAATTCCAGCAAGAGGGAATTTGTGGAGCCCAGCTGAACTTGACCGTGATTCCTCTTCAGGGATACTGGAAACCTTTTTCAGTCTGGAATTCTGTGCATCCAGGGATTGCTGGGTGATCCTGGTCCTTCTGCAGGGCTGTGGAAATGAGCTGGTGTTGGTTCATTGTCATTTTGAATTGTTTATTTTTCAGCAGTGTTGGTGTCATCCTGCTGCTGGCTGGAGAGGAAGGGAGCACATCCCAAATTCCTCCTGGGTTTTTTGGGGATTTTATTGATCTTCCTTGAAGTCCTGAGCTGCTGTTTGAAATCTGTCACTTCCTCTTAATTTCTATTCGAAGTGCAACATCTTGTGCTCTTTCAAGGCCCTTCAAAGTTGTGCGAATTCTTCATTAATTTTTATTTTAGATTCATTCTTTTTTGGGTGGGAGGGGCAGTAGGGAAACAGAAACAGCTGTATCCTAGTACTTCACAGATTTAGGGTTTGGGTTTGTTGAAGTATTTTTTGAATTCTAAGAACATCTCTGTGTTTAGAAGCTTTGAAGAACTTGTGAAGTGCAAAGAACAAAACTAAAGCTGTAACTTGTGGTGTTCAGGCTTTCCATAAAAGAAGCCCTGAATAGAAAGGAACATTTGCATGAGAAGTGTGAGGAAGAAGTTGTCTGACTTCTAGTGATGGGTTAGAAAAACACTGAAAAATCGGAGTTCTGCAGATGGAAGATGAAGTGATGGGTGAGGTGGGTCCTGGGTTTGAGGAAAGGAATTTTTGGTGATTAATAAAGTAAATAATAATAGTATGTACAGCTCTGTATTAGTTATAGGGTAGATAAGCTGAGTTCAGTTCAGATATTAAATAAATAATTTAATACATTTAGCTTTGTTCTCTGAACTGAGATCTGTGGGGATTAAAGATAGAGGGGAAAAAATAAATTAGTAATTTGTTTCTAAAGTCAGTGTAGACGCTTTAAATTGCCACTGTAGAATCCTTGAGGTTGGAAAAGATCTCCAAGATCATCAGTCCCAACCTTTAAATATGAATATGCAGTAACAGAATGAGATCTTTGCAGTGGAACCAAGGCTGTGTCTTGTAATGTGAATTTTGAGCACTGAGCAAAAGCAGGAAGAGTTTTATTCACAGGTCTTAGTGGAAAGTTGGATTGCCAGAAAATAAGTTTAAGATACTTAATAAACTTCTACAAGATTTTCTCCTCTTGGGAAGAATTCCTGGCACAGAGTCTTAGAAAAGAATTACAAAAAATTAATTCAGAGAAATTGGAGGTTGCCTTGTTTCCTAGGCTGAGAGCCTTTAATTGGTAACTTTATTTTTTATTGAATATTTAATGAGCAACTAGCAAATGTTCCCCTAAGCACAATTTTCACGAGCATTTGCTATTTTTTGAGCAGTTTATAATGAATTTAGACGAAGATGGAGCCGTTCAAACACGATGTCGTTTCGGTGTGCTGTGAAGTATTTACCAAAGATTATTGCAGAACTTGTTTAATGTGCAGAGATAGTTTAAAAAAACCCAACCCCAAACTAAACAGGCTTGAGGTTTCCTTGTGGGATTTTTTTTTTTTATCACCAGACTGAGGGCCTGAAGGAATAGAGGAAGTCAATGGCCACCAATGTATCCAAATATCTCATTTTGCCCAAAAGCAAGTGCCGGCAGATAAATGCCCATAAAGGGATTTCTTTCTTAAGCCCCATGGATTTTTTTTTTTCCCCTGCAACTTTTTGTGTGAGTTGGAAATGAAAACCATTCATCCAGTGCCCCAAAGAAGGGCCTTATTGAATGGAATAACAGTGTAATGTACCATTGAAGGCAGGATTGAAAGTGATTATCTTGTTAACTCTTGACAGTTACCGCCAGCTTGAAATAGAACTGGCAGGCTTGATTTGCAAATGAATTAGAGCTTTTTCATTTGGTGCCAGGATCATCTTTTTATATTCTGATATGACAGATGCTATGTTCCATGCTTTTGTTTCTCTTCGCTCTTCTACTTGCAAATAAAAAACAAAAGATTATGATAGTAATTTTATTTGCATCTTTTCTCTAGGAGTTTATTCTTTGTCTCGAAGTTTTTAATCTTATATTTTTTTCAACAATTTGTTTAAGAATAGTATTGTTCCCGCAGAATAAAATTTCATTAGGTTAAGTACAGTAGTAATTGGGTGAATGAGGCGGATTTAGAAGCTTTCAGCAAATGGAAAATTGATTGTACTCAAATTGTTGTAGTGCTTAGAACATTTGAATTTCCTCCCTGACTTACACTTGTGTTTAACACTCCTCAGTAGCAGGAGCAGAGGAGAAGCTCAGGTTCCCAATGTTGGTGCTCTGCTAATGGCACATGTGTAATTAGTGCTGGGCCGTGTTGATATTCTGCAGCCATCCCCACACAGATGGGGAGGTGTTGGCTATGGAAATTACCCTGCTCTCTGCCATGTTCCTCATTAACCTGGAACATCTCTGCCAGTCCGGGACTCCTTCCCATGGCTGTGCTTCCCCACACTGGTTTGAATATTCAGCCCAGCCTGGGCGTTCTCACTGCCCGGCTCTGCTGCTGTTGGGATCTGGGTTGTACTTGGAGCCTAATTAGCAGCATGTGATAAACGCCAATCACTCGTTTTTTTGAAATTTATGAATATTTAATAAAGAATAAAAATTGGTTACAAAAATATTAATACAATAATAAAAGTTTAAAAAAAGTTTTCAGAGACAGGACAAATAATGAGACAACAAGAGCAAAGAAGGTAGCCCGGGCTTTTGTCCCCCCTCCCTCCCAGACAAAGGCTAGGAAGGAGAAGGGCCCAGAACAAAGAGAAGTCTTCTTTTTTTAAGCCTTCAGTTTATGACTGTTCATATCTTACGTAAAACAAGTAATTTTCAGCTGTTTCTTGTCACAAAAGCTTTCTGTTAATTAAAAGAACACATGAGAGCATACGTCCTTGAGAAAGTTAGGTTCTGTGGATAAGAGGCCATAAATTCTTCTTCACTAGAAGGTTTAGAGGCCTCTGTAAGGTTTAGGGGCCTCTGTGAATGTTATCTCTCTGCTGAGGAATTTTTCTTCTTGAGCAAAAAAAATATAACACACATACACAGCTTCTATTGTACTATAACTTATTGTTAATTACAAAACTACATTCACTACATTATTCTAATGTTAATATAGTATAACTTTTCTATCTATCAGATTACATATAGTAAATATCTGCGTAGAGCCACATATACAATATGCCTTTTTCACACAGCACTTCCGACTGCCACTGATGGCCATTATGGAAATGTTTCCCTACACTTTCACCTACAGGATGTGTTTTAATTGAATACCTACTAAATAATATTACAGAGAAGGTAAAGCAGGCCAAAGTTGTCTGATTTACTGGAGGCTGGTGAACAGTGACGTTCTGGAGCCCGATGTTTAATTGCCTGTGTTTGCTGGGAATGCAGACTGGGAGGAATGGGATTCACTCCTTGTGAAGGGAACAGGAGGAGAAATCCCACCCAGCCAGCCAAAGGCAGGGAAAAACCTGACCCAAAAGCAGGGGAAAATCTGACCCAAAAGCAGGGGAAAATCTGACCCAAAAGCAGGGGAAAATCTGACCCAAAGCGGGGAAAAACAGACCCAAAGCGGGGAAAAACCGACCAAAAGCAGGGGAAAAGCCAACCAAACCCCACTCCAAGTAGGAAAACTCCGAGGACTTGCACGTTATGATGTCCTTGGAATGGCCAGGTTGAGCCGAGGAGGGGCTTGAAGGCAGCCAGGACAGAGGAACCAGCTCTGCTCATTTTTGGGATTCCCATCTCCAGCCTGAAGCCTCTGTAAAGCAAAACCAGGAGATTTGGGGTGGTTATTTTATCTCTTGTGACTTATGGGATTTTTGTACCTGACCTGAAGCCTGTGTAAAGCAAAACCAGGAGATTTGGGGTGGTTGTTTTGTCTCTTGTTTACCTGAGAAATACATGCAGAGAAATGCAATATCTTTGTAGGGTCTGTTTGAAAATACTGCTTTTATCAACACTGTATTTTGGGGGTTTCCCTCTCTGTTGAGTTTCAGTATTGACATTGCATAAAATCGTGGCTTTTACTCTCTGACCAGGGTTATTATGTATTTCCTCCTCTTGTATTTGATGAGGTCTCTTGGGCACTGATTTTCCTTCTTTCTAGGATAACCTGTTGTGGGAATTGTTTCACTTTATGTCCTGTTTAAAGTCCCTGGTTTAGCATGATTCAGTTTGGTTTGCTTTATATTCCACTGAGTTCCTGGCAGTTCCAGGTTATCCCAGTGTGTCTGTGTGGGGTGACTTTGGCTTTTCCTCCTGCTTTTGCTAAGTGACCTTCGTGGGATCTTCTTGGGTCTTTGTTGCATTTAAATTTATTAGTTAAATGTATTAGACCAAGCTTCCTACTGGTTTTTCCTGAGATAAATTATTGGGATGATTGGAGGGAGGAGCCAAGACCAGCAGGTTTGGAGTCCTTACACCCCAGGATCAGCTCCAGATCGTTGGAAGTTGATACTTGGGAAGAACGAAACAGCATTGCACACTTTAAAAAACACATTAAAATGCTTTTCCTCTCAGGGTGTGGGATTCCCAAACTATTTGCTCTTCTTGGTGAGTTTGCTGTGCAGGAAAGATTGGAAAGAGGAGCAGGAAATGACAAGTTCAGCAATATCTCATCTTGGGATATCCTGAGATAGAAATAAAGCAGTGTGATCACGTGGAAACCCAATTCTCTTCTCAGGAGAAGAATCTGCTCTGCACCCTCCAGAGGCCCTTGGACCTGAATTATCCTGTAATGTCCATATAGAAATAAATAACCACAGGATTATCCTGCAGCCTCTGGCTCCCAACCCAAAATCTATGGCAAAGACAATTATTAACTGTTAATTAGCTATGAATTAGTTCTACAGTTCCTGGGTGGAACTGCTATAAATTCACTAGAAAGTACATTATATGTGAAATTTTAAGCTGTTTTATAATACCTAAATGGGATATTTTGAGGCTAGTGCACATTTTTCAGCTCCCTTGATTAATGGTTCATTTGATACAGGGAGTGTTTTTAGGAACATGGATGTGTTCCAGGTTAAAATCATCATTTCAGCAAGTGCTAGGGAATAGTTTTAATTTAATTTACTGGCAAAGGAAGTTCACACCACCTCAATTAGTTACTGTGAGTTTAAGCAATCCCAAAGCTGGCAAATCCTGGAGGATCCCAGAATGGTTTGGGTTGGAAGGGACCTTAAAACTCCTCCAGCTCTTTAATTGAATTCCCAGCTTCTTGCCACAGGTCCCTCATGGCCTGGATTCAAATGGAGCTGGAATTTTTTCCCCCTGGCATTGCTGAAGCATTTGGATGAGCCTGAGTATGATATTTCCTGGGTTTAATGGATGTTTTAAATGTGTGCATGTCAAGTTGTGTTTTACTGCAAATCCTTGGCTGTAGTGGGGAAAAATTCCAAAGCTTCTCTGATAGGAAAAAGGAAATCTCAGGAATAAAATCAAACTTGCCTAATGAATTTAAGAGATTAAGGTTCTGCATTGGAGATGGTGTGAAAAGCAAATATGTTGGGAACTCTGGGGTATAAAATGGAGTGAAACATAATTGCCTGGTAATGATACCAAATTAATACAACTTTATGGTTTCTTTTATGCTGTGAGCATTGGAATGTTGGGTGTGCATAAAGCTGCTCCTGGCTTTTATTTGTGGTGTTTAATGGTTTAAAATTCTGCAGACACTCAGGGCTATGTGGGAGGCTGAGCTGTGGCCATAGGTCTGATTTTGCCTAAAACACCACATGAAATATAACATCAATGGGAGCCTTATTTGTATAATTTGATGCAAATCATATCATTTAAATATGTGTTTATTTTATGTAATTATACAAGCACAACAAATTTTATAATATAATTTATAATGTGTGTTTTAAACACACAATAATTATATATAATTATAGAAATATAATGCTAATCATGTAATATAATTTATGGTATCTCTGATGTGATACAGACCAGGAGACAGAGTAGAATAGTGTAAGGTCTCTAATATATTCTATTGGTTAACTAAAAGATAAAACCCTGCCATGGCCTGGCTGATTGATGCCCAGCAGCCCCGGGCTGGGAAGAGGTTTTCATTGGAAGTGACAGGTGCCCCAAGGTTTATTTAGGACAAGCTCAGCCTTGTCCTGCTTAGTTTGATAATGTTTTCCTTGTGGGTGTTCCAGCAGTGCATTTCCTGCGTTAGGGCCTTGTGTTACACCAATATTCCTGTCTGGGCTGCCTCAACTACAAATTGGCTGAACAGCCCGTGACACTTTTTCAATATTATTGCATTAAACCAAGTGGATTTTGATTGATAACCTAATATTCAACTAATGCAAAACATCAATCATGGCAAGTATATTAATTATTTAATATTGCAGCCTAATTCAGGGATCGATGTGCTGCAGGAGGGGAAGGGAAACTCGCTGTTCCCAGAAGGTTTGAGACAGGGGATGATTAAAAAACAGCCCCACCAAGCCCTGCTCTGCTCCCGTGTGTTGGTTCGATACAAATCTTTATTCATTTGCCAATAATCTCCTCACATTTTCCACTTCAGGACCTTTTTTATCAGTTTTGAGGCCTGTAATTGAATTAAGGCTGCTTTCAGCACAGCCCGAGCGGAGGTGCACAAACAGCAGGGATGGGCCTGGAGCTCCTCCCAGCCCTGCCCTCAGCCCTTTCCCAGAGAAATTCAACTTTTAAAGGCGTGTGGCAGCTCCAGAATGGATCATGGAATCATGGAATGCCTTGGGTTGGAAGGGAGATGGAATCCCACCCATCCCACCCTGCCATGGCAGGGACACCTGCGTTGGAATTGGGGGAATTTTTAGTTTCTTTTCCATTGAATTTCGTATTTTTTTCCATAGCAGGATATGTTAAGGATTAATCTTCCCTCTGAATTTTAGCTTTTCAAAACTTTTATTTGGATACTTTGGCCCATTTTTTTTTTAGCTGCCTCTATGTAAAATTCTCCCCATTTTTTCCCTGTACATTTGTATTTTTTGCAGCTTTCAGGAATTGGATGCCAAGCTCCAGCATGGCTGCCACGAGCCGTGGAATTAATCACAATTCCTTCTCTCCATCCCCTCGGAAAGGGGCAGGGAATTTCATTGTGGGAGTGGTGGCAAAGCAGAACCAAAAGTGGATTTGATAAACAGCCCCGTGCCCCGGCCTGGCTGATCCTTTCCAGTGCAATAGTGGGATAATTAGATTAAAAATGTTCATTTTAAATGTGTGTCCTGTGGTGTTGCTACATTTTGTAGGCATTTCAGGGCAGGTATCTGAGGGTTTCATCCTGTTATTGAGCATTTGGATAATCAATATTTTTTAGGTAAATATAGGTGTATATATAGATATTTAGGTATCTCTATTTAGGTAAATACAGGTAAATATATGTATATATATATAATATAATATTTATTTAATATAAAATATAAAATACATTATATATCATATATATAATGTATATTAATATATATATTTAATATATAAATATGTGAAAATTTTGACACACTGCAGAAATTACCCAGCTTTGCCATTTCAGAGTTAAACAGAGATCATTGCAGACAAGGGTTTAGCAACTATTTAGAACTTTTGTTCTTCTCTTACAGGGACTCTGCGAACATCAAAGCTGGATTAGAACATCTGGTAAGTTTTAATTTTCTCTTGAACATTTGCATCATCTTTGATATCTGCATTCCAAATGAACACTTTTGAATGAGCTTTGAATACCTTGAATTGAGAAAGTCAACCATCTCCCAGAGGGTCAGGCTACTGTTATTATGTGAAGGCACTCACATTTTCATTTATCTCCCCATTTCAAGGGAATTTTAATTTTTTTAAATTACTTTTTTTTGATGTCGAGATGAAATAAACCGGACTACAATCCTTGGATTGATGATTGCCTTAATTATAAACAAAAATTGTTTGGTGTCGGATTTTTGGCATATCCTGATCTGAAAACAACAAACTTGTGATTAAAAAAAAAAAAAAAAAAGGGCCAGGGACACAATCAAATGTTGCATGCATAAATATGGTGTGTTTGAGTCATTTGGAGGCTTTGAAAGAAGTGCACAGCTTTGTGTTTTCTCTTGTCTTTGCTTTATGAATAATGGATCGACTTAAATTCCATTCAGGGCTGCAGTAGGAAATAATAATTGAGGTGCAAAATATTTCTGGTTTAAGTAAACATATTAAACCCACAAGTGATGGCAAGCCAGGCTTAGCTTTAAAAACTCATCAGTCGATCAAAACTGGGAAAAATAAAATCTTGTCACAAGTCAGAAGCTGGTTGAGCCTCACATGTTGGCACTAGCAATCAGTGGAACATTAAATAGTTCATCTGAAGTGATTATTAAATCCCATTAAAATATTCTCTATTAATGCCACATCCATCCTGAGACGCCTTTTATTTTTTTTTATGGAATATCTGAATAGTCCCTGCTGTTCCACAGTGCTGTTAAAATCACCGTGTGTCACATTGGGCAGAATTGCTTTCCTCTTGTTGCTTCCCATTTTGGGAACCACTCGGGAAGGATTTGGAGGAGCTTGGGTATGGATATCTCGATGGAGGTCCTGGTGGGATGGAGGTCCTGGCAGGGTGGAAAGGATGGAGGTCCTGTTGAGATGGAGGTCGTGGTGGGGTGGAAAGGATGGAGGTCCTGGTGGGCTGGAAAGGATGCAAAGGATGCAGGTCCTGGTGGGATGCTGGAGGAGCTGGTGGGATGCTGGAGGAGCTGGTGGGATGCTGGAGGAGCTGGTGGGATGCTGGAGGAGCTGGTGGGATGCTGGAGGAGCTGGTGGGATGCTGGAGGAGCTGGTGGGATGCTGGAGGAGCTGGTGGGATGCTGGAGGAGCTGGTGGGATGCTGGAGGAGCTGGTGGGATGCTGGAGGAGCTGGTGGGATGCTGGAGGAGCTGGTGGGATGCTGGAGGAGCTGGTGGGATGCTGGAGGAGCTGGTGGGATGCTGGAGGAGCTGGTGGGATGCTGGAGGAGCTGGTGGGATGGATCTCCTGCCACAGTTCTCGGGAGCTCTCCCTTTCTAAAGGTTCCCTGTGAAATGTGTCAGGAATCATCAAATGGGATAAAGAGCAGAGTTCTCGGAAATCCGTCTTGTTTGCTGCTTCCAGGGGTGTCTCACCTGTGGGTTGAATCTCTTAAATAAATTTTGGGGAGGTTTCATTGCCCTGCTGGTGGCAGGAGCTGTAATCCAGCAGCTTCCTGGGACTTTTCTTGTGCATTACAAATCTGCTCCCCTCCTGACAGATTAACCCTGCTGGGGCTTGTTCTAAACTGGGGTTTCTGCCACAGCAGGAGCTGCAGGGCTGATTTATAACAACAAAAAGGGGGAAGGAAGAGGCTCGGTGGGCCTGGAGCAGCCTGGGGGGGTGGGAAGCAGGAAAAGAGGTCAGTGGTGGTCAGGGTTTCTCTGGGATTGGGGCAAAAGGCACTGGAAATATCCCCTGTGGAATGATGCCTGAAGTGCTTTAGGGGCTGCCTCACAATAATTTGGAATAAAATGATGTCTTCATTAAATAAATCAGCTACTTTTTATTTAGAATCCCAGAACTGGGCAGGAAGGAACCTTAAAGATCCCTTGGAAGGGATCTTAAAGGTCTCATTCCACCCCCTACCATGGACAGGGAACATTTCCTGAAAGATCTGTCAAAAACCTCCAGATCTGAGACTTATTTTTCCCCTTTTCCCTTTGATCTTAGAAAATCTGTCCTGGGAATGGGTGCTGAAGGAAACAAACTGCTTCCCAAGGCACCCACAGGTAGGAATATTTGTGCTGGAAACTTTCATACCCCTCAACATTTAAGACCTTTTGAACTCCAATAAATTATAGGAATATTCCTCCAAAGGTTTAAGGCACATGATTCCAGCTCTCCTGCTTTAATTCCTGTGTCTCCAAATGCTTGTAAGGAGATTTTTCCCACCTGAAGAGTCTTTTTCTTGATTTAACAATCTGTTATTGAATCCCTGCTGTAAAAAAAAAAAAAAAAAAGGTAGTTTACAATTTGGGATTTATGAGAGTCTGGACTGACAGGACACAGGGAATGGCTTCAAACTGAAAGGAGGAGGTTTAGATGGAATACTGGGAAGGAATTCCTGGCTGGCACAGGGTGCCCAGAGCAGCTGTGGCTGTCCCTGTCCCCTGGCAGTGCCCAAGGCCAGGCTGGACAGGGCTGGGAGCCCCTGGGACAGTGGGAGGTGTCCCTGCCATGGCAGGGGTGGGGCTGGATGAGCTTTAAGTTCCACATCTTTCTTTGATCTGATCAACCAAAAAAACCCCAAACCCCAACCAAGAGCCCTCCTCCTTTGCTCAGTGTTAATATTTGATCC
The DNA here is from genome assembly GCF_021018805.1 of Prinia subflava. Taxonomy (NCBI): domain Eukaryota; kingdom Metazoa; phylum Chordata; class Aves; order Passeriformes; family Cisticolidae; genus Prinia; species Prinia subflava. Next base: position 24,255,870 of record NC_086257.1, on the reverse strand, counting down.
AGCATGTATTTTTATTAGATGTCAGTATTTATCTCCTGGCTGTCCCTGGGTTTCCCACGGGGTTTGGTTGCAGTGCTGGCCCCTCACTGCTCTCTGGATTTGTCACCTGTGGTGTCACAGCTCCGTGGTGCTCGCGTGGCCACAGGACAGGGATGTCTGACAGAGTCCTGGGCTTCCTAATGAGCTGTGAACCAAGCAGCCAATTATTTATGTTCACAAACAATTAATTAACGCTCTTAATGTGAGTAATTATGTTTATCTTGCTGTCCTGGCAAAATTCCATGCTGGTCAATTATGCTCTGCAGGCTTGAATTGTCTCCTGTGTCTCTTTAGTTGTGCCTGTTGTCCCGTTCTGAGAGGGAGGCAGTGCAGCTGGGGCTGGAGAGCTTTTCCACCCGTGCCCAGAGTGACATTTGTGTCCAGGGGAATTCCAAATTCCCCTTGGGACAGGCTGCAGAGCCACTGAGTGTCCGGCTGGAGGCAGCAGCTTGGAAGGTGCTTTTTGAGGAGCAGTGCTGGCTCTGGCTGTGCCCCCCTGAGAGGGGACCCCGATGTCCCCAGCTCATCAGGTGACAGTGGCTGCTGGCCCCTTTGGCTGTGCCAGGGCATCCCAACCGTGCCCCTTGCTCAGCAGCAGCCTGTGGCCCTTGGAAACCTCTCCAGCTCCTTCAGGAGCTCTGGATCAGGTTCCTATCAGGTGATCACGCTGCAGAAGATCAATGGTTTATGAATATCCATGGAAAAATGCATCTTTTGCCTCCGGGGATGGAATCTGGGCTGCTCCTGCAGAGGGGCTCCGTGGATCCCGAGGGTTTGTGGAGAGCTCTGCCCTCAGAGTGAATTAAATTCACGTGCACACAGCACTTCCATTTGTTCCAAGGTTTTGCTGCTGTTAGTTGCAGATTGATTTAAACAACGGTGTGACCAAACCATCAGAGGCAGAACGTTTTCATGGCAGAATATTCAAAGGCTTGCACAGTTTGTTGTTCCAACAGCGACAAATTTTGTGGGAACTTTGTAAGGGAGGTGAGTTTTACCCTGTCACTTCCATTACCAGTGGGCTCTGAAACCAGAGCCCTCCACATAAACCCACACTTTAATGTCCCCGTGTCTTTATTAAAAAGTGAACTTTGATCACTCTCGTTCACCACCGAGGCAGAGGTGCCTCCCTGGCTGTGGTGGGGGACCCTGTGACCTTTCCTCCTGTGACTTTTGTGCCTTTATTTTTCTTTCCCTTTGTCACCTCACCCATAAATTCTGCGTTTGGCTCCCGTTCTGCGCTGTGGGTTTGGAGGGGCAGTGGGAGCGTCCCCAGTCCCCGCTCAGGGCGGGAGGGAGCCGTGATCAGCTGGAGTAAATAACCTGTAAAATATCAGGAGTGTGATTTTCCCTGGCACCCGCACGGAACCCGCGGCACGTGCGGGTGTTGTTTCCAATCGCGCCGGCGGTTTGTTCGCAATTCCCGTAATTTGATCGCGCCTGATGAAAAGCTGACAAGATTTCCACAGCGCCCCATTAGATGAAAGCAGCATGAAACCAGAGGTTAATCTGCAAACAGATTTTCCTGCTTATTACTCTAATGATTCCATCAGATTTGATGTAGCAGGCTGCGAGGCGTCTCTCGGCAGCAACAGTGTGCTGGGGTTTGATCTCGGTGCTCATTAAATGATGGAGTAATTTGGGTGACCTCTGCCCAGGTGCACATCTCCTCATAATTGCACGGCATTCTGATGGGGAAATTACTGGCGAGAACCCCGAGCATTCATCCCGCTCTCGGAGCGGGAAAAACTAACAAAAGAAATATTGCATTAATTTTCAAATGATGATATTACATTTAGTGCCTGGGCCCCATATATCAAAATCTGAGAACTGCTCAGTTACTCGCTGCTCTTAATCTTAATGGTATCTGTGGATGTCAAGGGCATGGAGGAAATTAAATCGGAAAGTGCAGATAGACCTAAGAAGACATTATCTCTTGATGATTGCAGTTTTGATAGGTATTTCAGTGAATTTCATTTTCGCAGAATGGTGGAAGATGAGTTAGCCACCAGATTTTCTCATTTTTCTTCCCTGTGATTTATGTGAGTTGAGTATAAAACTTTTTATGGGAGTGCAGTTACGGCGGATGAGAGGTAAATTAATGCACTGGGTTTCCATCTCGGCCCCGCGCGCGATTGTCAGAGCTGTACATACGTAATGGGGCCCATCATTATTCAGGGTTGTTTACATTCAAAATATGTAATGAAATCTGTTCAGAATAATGAGGGAAATAAAAGTTTAGAAAATTGTAAAGGTCATGAAGTTTGAGAAATGATGCAATGCTCCCAAAATAACATTTAGGCAATATAAATTACATTATTATGCACCAACTCTGCCTTATAGAGACATGAAGATAAAGTGCTTTCGACGAGTAAAATGCTGTTAGTGCTCTCTGAAGTATGAGAATGTGTAAAATGTTTCTGATTTCATATTCTGGTTTTGTGCATATTGTGGAAAAATATATAAAGGAACTTTATGGAGGGCAGTGGCTGCTTCACTCTCCCCAAGTTTAAATGCATTTCCAGGGAGGGTTTTTCTCCAGCAAACAAATACTTTGGCAGAAGTGTAATTGATTTTTAATCTAATTACTGTGGCCACCAGCAAATTCATCTTTTTAGGGGGTTCTTTCTCCTCTTCTTTTGGGGATTTTGTGTGGAGATCTTTGATCTGAATATATTTTATTGCAGATACTGAAGAGGGATCTTGGCACAATTCTGAGATGAAGCATAAATTTGCCCAACTCTCTGTGGTCTGCACCTAAAGTACAAATCTCTGCACCCTGATTTTATGCAGGTGCTCCTCAGAATAATTATGTTTTGCCCTGCACATTTTATATTGTATTTATTTGTCAGAAGAAGCAGCCAAAAGTGTGAAACACAAGTCATTTTTGGGAAAGTTGAACCAGCAAATCTGTGACAGCCCTAAAAATGGTGCAGTGGGGGTGAGCTGATCACTGAGCCTGAGAGCAAAGAGAAAATGCACTTTTATTCAAACTATAGAATCTTGATGAAGTTCAGGTTAATTCCTGTCTAATTGGGCATGATTTGGGGTAGATTATCAGATTATTTTGAAGCTGAGTGCTGATTTAGAACCCACTGGATCCTTGTGATATTTGAAATGCTTTTAATTTAATTTTTTTTTCCATTATTTTTCAATTGCTGCATTTCAATGCAAAGTTTTTAAAGGGGATGGGATTCCCTTTTTCTGGAAAATTCTAATTTATTCAGAGAAAACTCCTCTCATAGTAGAAAAAATAAAGCAGTAATTCAAGTATTAACTGCTCCTTTTGTTAATTAATCCCTGTTACCTGTTGGTTGTGCTCCTGTTTTTCCAGCCAGTCCAGCCCTGACTGGAGCTGTTTCCAGAGCAGTTTATGATGTGTTAATTAAAATTTTTCATTTCAAAACCTGCATTTATCTGCTGCTATTTTTATATTCTCCCAGGACTTTGTTGCAACATAATGCAGCAGAAATTTGAAACAGTGAGAAAAGATAAAAATCCATATTTAAGAGTGAAATATTAATAATTTTATAATTTTTGTAAGCTGTGGGCATCATTCTACTTTTACTTTTTAAAGTCAAATTAAGAAATAGGTGAATTTACAGATTAATGACCAGGTGTTGTTGATGCACAAATCTCTGTCCTGTCAGCTCTTTATCAGAACGTTGAATTTTCTGGTGACTGTGGCTGTATTTCCATGCAAATGTAAATCTAAGGGATGAGATTCCAGGTTGCAAGGAAATAAACAGAGAGGAGGTAATTTTTTAGCCTTTAGTGCAATATTATCCATATTTCCTCTCTCACTAAAGAATCCACACAGAGTTTTATGGCAGTGTAAGTTTAACACTTGCAGAAATTTTTTCCTTTTAGAAAGACCTGGATTTGCCGATGAATTTTATTAAATCTTCTTTACAGCTCTTCCTATTTCTGCTGGGTGTTTAACCCATTTTACTGTATCCACTCCCATAGGAAGACCTTTTTCCTAGCTTTTTCTCAGGAATAGTCACTGAAATGAAGACCTTGTTGTTTTCTGGTCCTTTTAAAGGAGCTGTTGTTACAAAAACTGCTTTGAATTCTGAAAATCCCGTCCGTGAGCCACAGCCATTCCCTCCCACCTTTGATTTGCTCCCAGTAATCCATTGTTGCTCATTCCTCCCGAATTTTGGGTTGGTTGCAGTGTCACAGGAGCAGGCAGCAGTCAGGGATTCCTGGGAGAGCTGGGATTTCACTGCCCAGTGCCTTGGTACTGGTGTGCCTGTCTCACACAGGAGCTGGGATTTCACTGCCCAGTGCCTGGGTACTGGTGTGCCTGTCTCACACAGGAGCTGGGATTTGAGTTCCCAGTGCCTGGGTACTGGTGTGCCTGTCTCACACAGGAGCTGGGATTTCCAGTGCCTTGGTACTGGTGTGCCTGTCTCACACAGGAGCTGGGATTTCACTGCCCAGTGCCTGGGTACTGGTGTGCCTGTCTCACACAGGAGCTGGGATTTCCAGTGCCTGGGTACTGGTGTGCCTGTCTCACACAGGAGCTGGGATTTCCAGTGCCTGGGTACTGGTGTGTCTGTCTCACACAGGAGCTGGGATTTGAGTTCCCAGTGCCTGGGTACTGGTGTGCCTGTCTCACACAGGAGCTGGGATTTCACTGCCCAGTGCCTTGGTACTGGTGTGCCTGTCTCACACAGGAGCTGGGATTTGAGTTCCCAGTGCCTTGGTACAGGTGTGCCTGTCTCACACAGGAGCTGGGATTTCCCTGCCCAGTGCCTTGGTACTGGTGTGCCTGTCTCACACAGGAGCTGGGATTTCACTGCCCAGTGCCTGGGTACTGGTGTGCCTCACACAGGAGCTGGGATTTCCAGTGCCTTGGTACTGGTGTGCCTGTCTCACACAGGAGCTGGGATTTCCAGTGCCTTGGTACTGGTGTGCCTGTCTCACACAGGAGCTGGGATTTCCAGTGCCTTGGTACTGGTGTGCCTGTCTCACACAGGAGCTGGGATTTCCAGTGCCTGGGTACTGGTGTGCCTGTCTCACACAGGAGCTGGGATTTCCAGTGCCTGGGTACTGGTGTGCCTGTCTCACACAGGAGCTGGGATTTGAGTTCCCAGTGCCTGGGTACTGGTGTGCCTGTCTCACACAGGAGCTGGGATTTCACTGCCCAGTGCCTGGGTACTGGTGTGCCTGTCTCACACAGGAGCTGGGATTTCACTGCCCAGTGCCTGGGTACTGGTGTGCCTGTCTCACACAGGAGCTGGGATTTCACTGCCCAGTGCCTTGGTACTGGTGTGCCTGTCTCACACAGGAGCTGGGATTTCCAGTGCCTGGGTACTGGTGTGCCTGTCTCACACAGGAGCTGGGATTTCACTGCCCAGTGCCTGGGTACTGGTGTGCCTGTCTCACACAGGAGCTGGGATTTCACTGCCCAGTGCCTTGGTACTGGTGTGCCTGTCTCACACAGGAGCTGGGATTTCACTGCCCAGTGCCTGGGTACTGGTGTGCCTGTCTCACACAGGAGCTGGGATTTCCAGTGCCTTGGTACTGGTGTGCCTGTCTCACACAGGAGCTGGGATTTCACTGCCCAGTGCCTGGGTACTGGTGTGCCTGTCTCACACAGGAGCTGGGATTTCCAGTGCCTGGGTACTGGTGTGCCTGTCTCACACAGGAGCTGGGATTTCCAGTGCCTGGGTACTGGTGTGCCTGTCTCACACAGGAGCTGGGATTTCCAGTGCCTGGGTACTGGTGTGCCTGTCTCACACAGGAGCTGGGATTTCACTGCCCAGTGCCTGGGTACTGGTGTGCCTGTCTCACACAGGAGCTGGGATTTCACTGCCCAGTGCCTTGGTACTGGTGTGCCTGTCTCACACAGGAGCTGGGATTTCACTGCCCAGTGCCTTGGTACTGGTGTGCCTGTCTCACACAGGAGCTGGGATTTCACTGCCCAGTGCCTGGGTACTGGTGTGCCTGTCTCACACAGGAGCTGGGATTTCCAGTGCCTTGGTACTGGTGTGCCTGTCTCACACAGGAGCTGGGATTTCACTGCCCAGTGCCTGGGTACTGGTGTGCCTGTCTCACACAGGAGCTGGGATTTCACTGCCCAGTGCCTGGGTACTGGTGTGCCTGTCTCACACAGGAGCTGGGATTTGAGTTCCCAGTGCCTTGGTACTGGTGTGCCTGTCTCACACAGGAGCTGGGATTTCCAGTGCCTTGGTACTGGTGTGCCTGTCTCACACAGGAGCTGGGATTTCCAGTGCCTGGGTACTGGTGTGCCTGTCTCACACAGGAGCTGGGATTTCACTGCCCAGTGCCTTGGTACTGGTGTGCCTGTCTCACACAGGACATGGGATTTGAGTTCCCAGTGCCTTGGTACTGGTGTGCCTGTCTCACACAGGAGCTGGGATTTCCAGTGCCTGGGTACTGGTGTGCCTGTCTCACACAGGAGCTGGGATTTCACTGCCCAGTGCCTTGGTACTGGTGTGCCTGTCTCACACAGGACATGGGATTTGAGTTCCCAGTGCCTGGGTACTGGTGTGCCTGTCTCACACAGGAGCTGGGATTTCACTGCCCAGTGCCTGGGTACTGGTGTGCCTGTCTCACACAGGAGCTGGGATTTGAGTTCCCAGTGCCTTGGTACTGGTGTGCCTGTCTCACACAGGAGCTGGGATTTCCAGTGCCTTGGTACTGGTGTGCCTGTCTCACACAGGAGCTGGGATTTCCAGTGCCTGGGTACTGGTGTGCCTGTCTCACACAGGAGCTGGGATTTCACTGCCCAGTGCCTTGGTACTGGTGTGCCTGTCTCACACAGGAGCTGGGATTTGAGTTCCCAGTGCCTTGGTACTGGTGTGCCTGTCTCACACAGGACATGGGATTTGAGTTCCCAGTGCCTGGGTACTGGTGTGCCTGTCTCACACAGGAGCTGGGATTTCCAGTGCCTGGGTACTGGTGTGCCTGTCTCACACAGGAGCTGGGATTTGAGTTCCCAGTGCCTTGGTACTGGTGTGCCTGTCTCACACAGGAGCTGGGATTTCCAGTGCCTGGGTACTGGTGTGCCTGTCTCACACAGGAGCTGGGATTTCACTGCCCAGTGCCTTGGTACTGGTGTGCCTGTCTCACACAGGAGCTGGGATTTGAGTTCCCAGTGCCTTGGTACTGGTGTGCCTGTCTCACACAGGACGTGGGTCACAGCCTTTGGCCCTTCCATGGAAACTCCAGCTGCTCTTCCCAGGGTGTTTCCCTGCACGTGGGGATGTGGAGGAGGCTCTCGGGGTGTGCCTGTTTCTCCAGGGAAGTCACCACTTCCCTGGATGGGTTTGTTTTCCTTTTACTCTCCTTCCTCCACGTGAATTCCATCCATGTCTTACCAGAACCCCTGGCTTTATCCCTGCTGAACAATTCCCTTCATCCCACTCAGCCACAACCTCTCTTACACTTCCACTTGGGAATTTCTCCTGCATTCCCAGCCTTGCCGACTTTACCTTTTCCTGGAATTCACTCCAAACATTTGCTGTGGGTTTCTGACCCGCTTTGGAATTATTCCCAGTAGTTTTGGTAGCCACCTCCTCAGACAACTGGGAAATGTAAGTTTTGTTTGCTCTTTTTCTCGTTGTTCTTCTCCTTAACCTTTCTTTGAGCTCATGAGGCGTTGGGAAAGGTCGGATAAATGTCCCCAGGAAAGGGATGAGAGGCTGCAGTTAAAGCAGGAGGATGGATTTGTGCTCTGATGTGGAGTTAATTAATTAGTGTTTATTTACTGGCTCCTTGGGTATTGTTTTTTGCTTTTAAACTGGGATTTTACCACTGACACTTGCATCCAGAGGAATCTGAACCCTGGGAAATGACATGAGAAGATCCACAGTGGGTACAACCACAGCTCACTGTCCATTTCCAGTTTTCACCTGGATTTAAATTAGAGTTTGATTATTTTCATGAAGTCCTCTCTGCAAGTTGGACATGGAAATGTAGATTCAGTAGGAGGTTTTCCTGGGAATGTTGAGGGCTGGATTTGTCATTATCAAATGCAAAGAGAAAAGATTGATGTAAACCCCCCAAAATTGATCACCATCACCAGAAGTTTGTTGGGCTTTTATCCAGATGTTTTAAGACAAAAAAAAAAAAAGTCCTGTAGGTGAATTTTACCCCAGCAGTGTCAGGGATGAGCAGGAGGAGTGGAACCAGCTGCCATTAAAAATGGAATGACCTAATCCAAGTTTTGCTTGAAATGTTAAAAGCTGTTATTAATCACAGGGGTGTTTCTGGTTGTCCTGTACCATCCTTTTGTGAGCTGGGATTCCAGTGCCTCTCCAGACACTTTTGGACACATGTAAAATTCATCGCTGGGGATGGCCTCAGGTCATTTTACAGTGCTTGTTAAGGAATTTTAGGGAATTCCTCTCCTACTTTACAGCTTGTGGGCTCCTTCACCAGCTGGCACTAGTAGTACTTCTATTTTTCCTTTTGCTCTCTTTGAATTCTTTTTTGTATTATGCTTAAGACCACAAGGAAAGTACAAGGGTTTATTTTTCTCAGCATCACTCTGGTGACATTTTCTCCACCAATCATTTCCTCATTTTGAAGTTTCCTGAGGGTCTTGCTGAATTTTTTCACTTAACGGCCCCCTAAATCAATACTGACCTCGGGTTGCTGCTTGTTCTCACCCATTGCTCCCGGCTTCTTCGAGGCTCTAATTGTGGTTTTCAGCTGAAATCCTCTCTGTCCTTTTTTCTCCCAGTGCTGGCCTCATCCAGCAGTTGGAGAGATGTTTTCTGGGGCCGAGGCTGTCACCTTTATTTGAGAATCCTTCTTTCCCTCCTTGGCTGGGGCTTACTGATTGCAGAGAAGGTGGCTGTGGAGTGGGGTGTGAACACCACTGTGCAGTAATTAACACCAGGGCAGAGGGGAGGGTGCTCCAGAGCAACTGCCTGGGCTGCTCCCATGGGATCCTGCTGAGTCAAGGAAGAATTTGAGTCTTCCCTGCCTCACAGCACCAGGACACATCCATAACTCCATGGCAGGAGTGGGAAAAGGAGTTTGGGGCTCCTCAGAGCAGCGGGATCAGTTGTGGAACTCCATATTTAGTGCTGGGGGTGACATCTGTACAGCTGCTGTTGCTTCCCTGCTCCTCTGGAGCCTGGCTTGGCATTGGCCCTTTCATGGAGTTCCTGTGGGCGTGGTGCTGCTGGACACCAATGCCCTAAAACTGCCAGTGGAACATCTCCTGGACACCAACATCCCAAAACTGCCAGTGGAACATCTCCTGGACACTGATATCCCAAAACTGCCAGCAGAACATCTCCTGGACACCAACATCCCAAAACTGCCAGTGGAACATCTCCTGGACATCGACATCCCAAAACTGCCAGTGGAACATCTCCTGGACACCAACATCCCAAAACTGCCAGTGGAACATCTCCTGGACACCAACATCCCAAAACTGCCAGTGGAACATCTCCTGGACACCAACATCCCAAAACTGCCAGTGGAACATCTGGACACCAACATCCCAAAACTGCCAGCAGAACATCTCCTGGACACCAACAATGTCCCAAAACTGCCAGTGGAACATCTCCTGGACATCGACATCCCAAAACTGCCAGTGGAACATCTCCTGGACACCAACATCCCAAAACTGCCAGTGGAACATCTCCTGGACACCAGTGTCCCAAAACTGCCAGTGGAACATCTCCTGGACACCAATGTCCCAAAACTGCCAGTGGAACATCTCCTGGACACCAACATCCCAAAACTGCCAGTGGAACATCTCCTGGACACCGACATCCCAAAACTGCCAGTGGAACATCTCCTGGACACCGACATCCCAAAACTGCCAGTGGAACATCTCCTGGACACCGACATCCCAAAACTGCCAGTGGAACATCTCCTGGACACCAACATCCCAAAACTGCCAGTGGAACATCTCCTGGACACCGATGTCCCAAAACTGCCAGTGGAACATCTCCTGGACACCGATGTCCCAAAACTGCCAGTGGAACATCTCCTGGACACCGATGTCCCAAAACTGCCAGTGGAACATCTCCTGGACACCAACATCCCAAAACTGCCAGTCAAACATCTCCCTCCAGTCACTGGCTGTGTGGCCAACAAGAGGGGATCCAGGGATTTGAGAGATCCAGGGGTTTCTGGTTCACTATCTGAGCTGGATAACTGCTGTAGGAATGGGGAGTTGTGTTTTGGGATGCCAGAGCCCACCTGATGCATGAGGTGCACAAAGACTTGAGCTGTTCACGTGCAGATGTGAGCACAGGTGGTGCTTGACACCAAACACTTTTCCTTCTCTGCTTCTGCAAATTTTTGCCAAACTCAACTAATCTGGTGGGGTTGTTTGTAATTTACAGTTGTCATGGAATGGAGAAACCACAAACCCAAGTAAAGCTCCTCTGGAACTGAAGCTGGGCAAGTTGGTTCTGGATAAAAAGCAGATCTTTTCCTTCCTCTCCTTCCTTTCCTCCCGTGATGTACTTAAGATGCCAGAACAGATTGCAATGATTAGTTCATGGCAAGAAGAAGAAATGGGAAGATAATTTATGATAAATTTCAAGATACTTCTTGCTGCCACCAGGATTAGTGGTCAGGTCTGATGATAGGATCCATATTGCAGCTGTAATAATAAATTCTGCCCAGTAATTCCGGGTTTATGCAAACAGCAGAAAACTGAACTAAAAATAATAGATCTCTGTACCACCAAAATCTGGATCTTCATCCAAACTGCATTTTAATGCAGCGTCTCTCCTGTTGAGAGAAGCAGTCTGTAAATTCCTGGAGTAGAAATGGAATTGTTCTGTCATTGTCAGCCTCTGCTCATGGGTGTAGATGAGGGGGGTGAGGCCATGCAGAGCATCACCAGTTGGGACATTCATGGCAAAGAGCTCTGCCTAATTCAAGTCATGGGAATCGTGGGATGGTTTGGGTTGGAAAGGATCTGGAATCCCATCCCCTGCCATGGCAGGGACACCTCCCACTGTCCCAGGCTGCTCCAGCCCCAGTGTCCAACCCGGCCTTGGGCACTGCCAGGGGACAGGGACAGCCACAGCTGCTCTTGTCTTTATTTTCCTATTTAAAAATCCCCATTGCAGATATTTAGGATCTTGAGAAGAGTTTTCTAAGCTGCAAAACGCCACCAAAAATTCCTGTCAGGTTTTGTTTTCAGTGCAGAGCAGAAACCTCCCAAACTTCTCCGACGCTTCCAGAAATAACTTCTGAAGCCCATGACAGATAGGGTTTGTGCATCAATTTAACTGTGGCAACGTTGGAGTGGCTTCACATTTGGAGGGATGGCAAACACATTGGACACAGTGCAGCATCCCTGGGATCATTAGCACAGCGGGGCACAGCCAGCAGATGTGCAGCAAGACCTTCAGGAGAGGGAAAACCACCCCAGAGAAGGGAGGAGTGTGGAAAGCTCTCTGCCTTAATCACATTAAGCCCCGTTTTGGGGCGTTTTGTGGAGCTCTGTGTGTGTGGAGCGGGGTCAGCCAGGAGGATTTGGGGCTGGAGGGGAGCTGGGGTGGGTTGGTCACGGTGCCGCAGCCGCCTCGTGGGCTCGGTGTGTGTTTGGGGTGGGCTTTGGTGTTTGGGCTGGGCTCGGCGTTTGGTTGGGCCGGGCTCAGCATTTGGTTGGGCTGGGCTCAGTGTGTGTTTGGGCTGGGCTCGGCGTTTGGTTGGGCCAGGCTCGGCGTTTGGTTGAGCCGGGCTCGGCGTTTGGTTGGGCTGGGCTCGGCGTTTGGTTGAGCCGGGCTCGGCGTTTGGTTGGGCTGGGCTCGGCGTGTGGTTGGGTTGGGCTCGGCGTTTGGTTGGGTTGGGCTCGGCGTTTGGTTGGGTTGGGCTCGGCGTTTGGTTGGGTTGGGCTCGGCGTTTGGTTGGGCTGGGCTCGGTGTGTGTTTGGGCTGGGCTCGGCGTGTGTTTGGGCTGGGCTCGGCGTGTGTTTGGGGTGGGCTCGGCGTGTGTTTGGGCTGGGCTCGGCGTGTGTTTGGGCTGGGCTCGGTGTGTGTTTGGGCCGGGCTCGGCGTTTGGTTGGGCCGGGCTCGGCGTTTGGTTGGGCTGGGCTCGGTGTGTGTTTGGGCTGGGCTCGGCGTTTGGTTGGGCTGGGCTCGGTGTGTGTTTGGGCTGGGCTCGGCGTTTGGTTGGGCCAGGCTCAGCGTTTGGTTGGGGTCGCTTCTGGGCATTTCTTTGGCAGTTCCTCCCTCAGTGTGGTTCCAGTCTGGGGGTTCCTGTGGCTGGTCCGGAGTCCCTGGTGGAGCTGGGAGCTCCCTGGGGGTGGGAATGTCACCCTGGAGTGTCCCAGCCCCGTGTGAGTGATCAATCCTCTCTTGCAGACTCCTGCTGAACAGGCCAAGGCCAGGCTGCAGCTGGTTCTGGAGGCAGCTGGTGAGTAAAATGAGCATCTTCAAAAATTAACTTCATTTTTGTGGGGTCAGGTGGGATTTTATCCTTTGGGTTTGGCAGGTGCTGGTCCTGTTCTCTGTCACTCACTTAAACTTCAGGTTAAGGTTAAATTGGTTTGCATCATCGTTGGCATTAGTAAAGCCCTTTAAGGAAATAAAAATAAGCTGTTTTTTACACTAAAACCTCCTGTTTATCCTCTGGCTCCTGCTGCTACTGAGATTTTGTTCTATGCTCTCAAAAATTTGGGTTTGTTTATCTTTTTGTGATTTTCTTTATTTTTTAGCATTGTTCTAAATCAATGCAAGAATTTTTTTTTGTTTTTCTGCTTTTGGATACTCTCTGTTTTGAGGAATCTCCTCACATTGCTGATGTACTTTTTTTTTCCCAAAATCCATCCAGCCTCTTTTGCATTGTCTCTCTTCCAATACATTCCTTGTTCTCCAGAACTTTTAATAAATCTTTGAAGCATGTAATTATGAAATGGATGTGACAGCCCTGACCTCAAAAGCACAGTTTGTGTATTCTGCTGCCATCAATCACATCTCATTTTTTAATTTCACACCTGGGAGATGTACAAAAGATAACTGGGGGTTGTGTAGCATCGTGACCTGGGCTCCAAAATTTTCCAAAGCTTATCAGAGGTCTGTGACATGGTTTAATTTAAATATCCACCATTGGGGGCTGGATCTCAGAGTGAAGCTGCAAGTTGTTCATAAGGAACAGAAGAGATTTAATATCTTTGTCTCTTACAATCCAAAATACTGAATTAACTTCCATCCTGGCTTTATTTAAGCCTTGGTCATCCCAGGTATTTATGAGATCATCCCCCACCTTCTTCTCCAAGTTCCTGTGTTCAGTCAATTACATTTAGTTTTTATTTAATTGCTGTGAGCAGAGGTTGGAAATGTTGATAAATGTTGTTTCAATATATTTTTGTGTGTTTACTCCTTGCAAAACCAGCACCTTTTAGTTTTAAACTTATGCTGGGCCATTACCCAGCAGCTTTTTGAGGAGTTGGGATGCACAGGTTCATTGCTGCTGCTGTGGTGATGTTCTGTGTGGATATAATTGAATTAACTCTGTGATACAATTGAATTAACTCTGTGATACAATTGAATTAACTCTGTGCCTCAGTAGTGGTGATGGAGCTGGTGCTGCTGTACGCAGGGCTCTGTCCAGGCTCCATCCCAGCCTTGGGAATGAGCTCATGGAATGTCTGTGCACTCGGAGGGATTGCTCCAGTCCCACTAGGTGGGAACAGGAGGCAGTGCTGTGTTCCCAGTGGATTTCCATGGATCTGGTGTTAGACACGCTGCTGCTCCGTGGTCTGGACAGACAAACCAGGGCTCCAAAGCACCAGCAGGGCTTGTGGGGACACTGGGGACAGTCCTGGTTCATCCCTCTGACATCGTGGAATGGTTTGGGTGGGGAGGGACCCTAAATCCCACCCAGTGCCAGCCCTGCCATGGCAGGGACACCTCCCAGTGTCCAACCTGGCCTTGGGCACTGCCCGGGATCAGCTTCTCTTGAATTCCTTGTCTGTATTTCCCTATCTGAACTTCCCTTGTGGAGATACTGAGGATCTTGAGAAAATCTGCTTTTAGAATTTAACCCAGATATTATTTTAGGAAGTAGCAACTGCTTTCTCTGAAAGGCAGAAATCAGCAAGTAGTACAACAGGCTCTTATTAATGGGATTATTTTTTTCCTGGTGCATTTGGAGCTGGGAATTGTGACTCTGGTCTCTCATTATGAGAGCAGGTAAAATAAAAAATACTCACCCGTGTCTGTGGGGAAGGAGAGTAACGTGGCCATTTTTATATTTAGGTAATACAGTGCTGAGAAGGTTTTTCTCCAAGGCCTGCATAATTTTTATTCTTTTTCAGTGTAGATTAATGTCAGTATTTTGTTCTCATTAAGCAGGGCAATATTGGGAGGTGCTGAAACACTTTAGTTCTCGAGACAACTGAGTTTTGATTTATACAGCCCTTCATTCCCTTCATTTCCCATGTTTAGCTTCAGAAGTTGTTGGTCCCAGCTATAAATTCATATTTGCACCATTTATTGAATTAGATTTCTTAATATTGAGGTGCCGGGGAGCCTTTTCAGGCTGCTCTGACAGCCTCCCCCAAGTCGCCGTGCCCGAGCAGATGTTAAGCAGCAATGGTTGAATGTTAATTTGGAGAGGGTGGGATGTTTAAGCCCATCTGAAGTGTGTTCCATGTGGGCCTTCCAGACTGAGCGACAATGCTTTGTCTCTTGGGAGGGTTTCCAAGCTAAACCTCTTTCTTTTCGTGGCTCTATATGGACTCTCTCAAGTCAGTCTAAAGCAGATCATCCCTGGGCTAAAGCTCTCCAGCCTTTGTTAGCAGGCTCTGCAGGGCTGTAATTAGGCCTCCTGGCAGGCCCTGCCGGCCAGTTAATGGTCATATGGAGTTTTTCTGAGGCAGCCTGGCTTTGTGCAAATCCTTGCTCGGCAGCTCCTTCTGGGTCACTTCCTACCAGGCCGGCCCTTTGTGCGCTGCCCCACGGGCGGACGGGGAGCAGCGTCCCCTGACCAGCGCCGGCTCCGGGAGCGCCGCACAATCCACCCGGATAATCCCCAGTGTAAACAGAGGATTTAGCTCAGCTTCTGTCACTTACAGTTGCCAAACCACTTGGGTGTCTGTGGTTTCTCTCCCAGACTTCATTACCGAGGGACGGGCCGGATCCGCGCTGGGGGTTTGTGCTGAACGTGGCTCCCGGCGCTGATTTTAGGGAGAAGTTTTTGCGCTGTTTCAAATCTTAAATCCCGAGCTTGGGGCAAAACCTCAGGACCCGAAAGCTGCTCGATGAGTGCTGTAAATTGTGTGGCACCTGTGCTTTCTCCTAAAGATTAAAATATGGATGAATATTCCCCAAATGTCGATAGATTCCTGGGAGACAGCACGCGGACGTTTCAAACTGTCGATAGCGCTCCGCTTCCAAAGGGCTCCGAGAGCTTTTCCATGGTGCTAAGCAGAAATTTCTTGCTCTCCATATAAAGACGATGACAAAAGGCAATTGATCTGGATTTTCAAAGGTCCAGAGTTGAAATAAGTGACTGATCTATTTTTGGGATCTGCATTTCAATCTCTGGCTGAAAGAGCAGTCAAGAATGGGGCGTTTTGTGCAAAGAATTCGCCGGAGTTTATTTAAAGGAAACTTCAGCACTGAGGCACTAAATGTGAGGTGATGAAAATGGGGGAATCCAAATCCCAAACATTTACCATTTATCAGATACAATTCTGGATATTGGATATTTAACTCATTATCTTTCAATTATGCTATCAGATTGCTGCCTTTAAATTTGCCCCCTGCGTCTTTATTGCATTTTAAATATCCCTCAAAGAGAAAAATGATGGAATACAGTGAGTACTTCAGCCTTAACTGTGGTAAATACAAATGTTTTATAATTCTGGCTGCTTTTTTTTTTAAATCTACCCATTCTGCCAGGAGTTATTGAGGAGAAAAAGCCTGATTTGCACTCAGTGCCTGATAAATACAGGCAAATATTCTCTGCTTTTGGGTATCAAAATGGCTCATAACAGATGTGGCTGAAAGGACCACATACGTAGACTGTATGATTTTAGTCTGGTGGAACTAATAGGATCACTTGCTACTTTATAGATTCTTGCTTTTCTTCTACTTTAATAAAAACTGTTTAGTTAAATAGGTTGGCCTCTATTTTGTTCTTTTCTAGCTATGCAAAGCAGTCGGGCGGGCAGGTGGCAACAAGTATGAAAAATTTCCCTTTATTGGGGCTTCTTTTCAACTGCCAAATTTATCAAATGTTTATGGATTTCTGGTTTTGATGATGGTTTTCTTTCAGTTTTCTTATTTGTGTTCTTTCCACTGAGAACTCGCTGGTTTTAATTTGAATTTCTAATTATGCAATGAATTTTAGTGGGGTGGATAACGTGCTGTTATATCTGCACAAAGGATGAAATAATACTTAAAATATTTTACTTGTTCTGTGCAAATTTAAAGCAGGCTTTAAAAATAATTCTTGCCCCCAAACTTGCAAAAATTGAACTTTTAACAAGCTTGAAAGTTCTGATTATTGAAAAAAAGGTGAATTTAGTTGCTATGTAGGTTTGATTTATATAAAATTCTGATTTTTATCACTTTCAAGTATTTGTTTTGAATAGTGGCAGTTTAATTAGATAATAATTTAGATAATTAAATTTTACTTCTATTTGTGTAAAAACCTCTGTTTGGAGAGCAAAGGTGTCTTCCTTGAATCCTGTTTTCTCTTTCTGACAAGTGTGGATGGAGGTGCTACAGAGAGGTTTGGGGGAGTTTTGTGGAGCATTTCCTGAACCCCCAGCAAGGAGAGGAATTTTCATCCCCAGTGAGTCTTCAGCAGTCTGGGAAGTTTGTTCTGTTCCCTGGGTCAAAGGAAAATAAACTGGAATTACACTTGGAAAGAGCCTCAGCAGTGATTGCTCAAACGCCCTCCCTTCATGTCCTGCTCTGGGGCCAGCTGGGATCCCAGAACCCCAAACTGGTTTGGGTGGGAAGGGACCTTAAATCCCACCCAGTGCCACCCCTGCCATGGCAGGGACACCTCCCACTGTCCCAGGCTGCTCCAAGCCCCGGTGTCCAGCCTGGCCTTGGGCACTGCCAGGGATCCAGGGGCAGCCACAGCTGCTCTGGGAATTCCAGCCCAGGAATTCCCAATTCCCAATCTCCCACCCAGCCCTGCCCTCTGGCACTGGGAGCCATTCCCTGTGTCCTGTCCCTCCCTGCCTTGTCCCCAGTCCCTCTCCTGGAGCCTTCTCCTCTCCTGGCTCCATAGGGGAGGTTTATCCTGTTCCTGAGCACCAGCTAATTTAGGAAATCCAGCTAATTATGGAGTTAATGAGCCCAGTTTTTAGGTGCTGATTCCTACTCTGCAGGTTTTGGTGTCAAAACCCATTTCAATGATGGCATCAGGAGAAAGAACACCTGAAAAAGCTCTGAGCCACAGAAGAATTAAACAATTAGTTTAAAAATCAAGAAGGTGTACATTAGAGGAGGTTGCTACTTTTTATATTATATATTTGATAGGAATGTCAGGTGTTCTAAGGCTGAATTTCAGAAAATTCAGGAAGTATTTGAGCTCACCTGAGTTCCACAGCGATGAGCTCCACAGCCAGGCTGGACACAGACACATTTCTACAACCATTCCTTGGCAAATAATAATAATTCCTTCATCATCTCATTAGAGTTCCAAAAAAAAAAGAATTTCTGCACACAAAGTGACAACTGTAAAAAAAAAATCATTACTCCAATTAATTGGTTTTTTAAACATATTAACAGTGTTGTCTTTACAAATATGTGATTTGCAGCTGGTTTGTGGCATTGGTGAGCAAAGTAAACACTTGGATAATAGTAATTAATTAAATAATTTAAATTAATTTGCAGGATTGCTGAAAAAATACAGGCTTTTAATTGAATGTAGGTAGAGAATAAATGTGTTTGAAATGAAATAATTCACTTTTGCAATATAAAATATCATTTTGTTGGTGTCTAAAAGCTGTTCACTTCAGGGACCTCTTTTAGGTTCTTACAAGGGACTAAAAAAAATTTGCTTTGAACCATTTTTGTAGAAAATCAATTTGTTTTTAGAGTAAGAAGCCAATGAGGAGATGTAGGGATGCCATAATATAAACCAGAGCCTATAAGTAGAATTCAGAGGAACTTTATTAGTTAATGAACATTTATTGCCTTCAGAAATCATTCTAGAGCTTTTAGAATTTGTAATTTTTTGTTAGATTTTTATCCAAGGTTTGTTTTTGTTTTTTTTTTTTTGTGGCACCAAAAGTATCTCAGGCTTACACGGTGCCTAATGGGTTTCAGTAATATTGCAGCATATGGGATCCAGGATTTTGATGCAAATCTCTGTGCTAATTATGTGCAGATGAATCTTTCAGCTCTGCTATTGATCTGCAGTCAAAGACAATTTTTCAGTTAGCTGAAGTTTTATATCAATTCATATTTAGCAACTTTGCTGTAATTTAATTATCCACTGGTTTGGCTGTGCAAACCATATGTGGTCTTGGGGCTCGTTTGTTTTTAGCAAGTCTTTTGGGAAATGTTATTTCTTAATTTTGATGGGGGGAATCTTTAGTCCTGGTGTTTTACACGATCTGTCCCAGCCCCTGTGTCCAGCTGCCCTCCCTGGGCTCTGGTCATCCCAGCATTCCCAGGAATGCGTGTCCAGGAGCTTTGCTCTGGCACTTTCCCTTTGGAAATTTTGGATTTCCCTTGTACATCTTTGGATTTTCTACAGGTGAAAGTGGGCAGTGTTTTTATCCACAGGTACAAATTCCAGTGGTGGGTTTTACAGCCTGAATGCCCAGAAAAAGGTTTTAAACTGCCCCATCTGCTGTGGCTGGGGGCTCACGTTGGTGTTCTGATGTTTGGGACTGCTCTGATTTCCACATGGGAAGCGTGCTGGAATCACCTTGCTGAAAAGAACCTGTGATTGGATTAGATTAAATTAATTACAATTCCCAGTGAGGGTGGGGAGGCCCAGGCTGCCCAGAGCAGTTGTGGCTGTCCCTGTCCCCTGGCAGTGTCCCAGGCCAGGCTGGGTGGGTTTGGAGCAGCCTGGGACAGTGGGAGGTGTCCCTGCCATGGCAGGGGTGGCACTGGCTGAGCTTTAGAGTCTCTTCCAACCCAAATAATTTCATCATTTTCTTAAAGTATTTCACAGGAAGTAGAAACAAATCCCTGCTGGTTTTGTGCTTTTCCCAGCCATCCTTTCAGGAGAACCTGGGATGCCAGCACACGAGTCCAGCACCACCCAGCACCTCGTTCTGTGCCTGCACCACCTCCTGGAGCTCACATATATTAATTTTTTCAGGGGCAGTATTTAATATGGGTAATAACCCCCTTGTTTTAGTTATTGAAAGCCCATTTATCACAACTTTATTAAACATGGGGAACTAAGTGTGCCATTTTGGCCAAGTGCTTTCACTCGCTCGTGTTCTCTTTGTTGCCCCAAATGAATGAAATTAGAACAAACAATCTCAGAGTCATTTGTAATCAAGCGCTGATTAATGGACTTTGGTTTCACAGCCATTATTCATTCAAGAACACCTGATATCTTTCCCATAAACAAATCGTGTTTGTCCAAATTAAGAAATTAAATGAAGCATTTGATGAGTTTATGATTGACCCTTCCAACTCGGAGCCCATTAGTCAACGTCGTTATCATGCAAAACTGCCTGACTAATGTGCTGGCTGAGTGTGCTGTGTGGATTTATTATGATTTCTGATTAATGCCTGCTGCAGGCCCAGCCACGGGATTGCAATAATTCCTTGATTTCCATTTGAGCGGTCGCTGAAGATTTTCATCTGTGATGAAATGCATTTGTGTCCCATTAGATTTAGAGATGATTATGAGGTGTCGGCCGAATAAATCTGAGCGTGGAGCACGGGGTGCTTGGCAAGGGGTTTTGCAGTGTGGTGGGCATTTTGTGAGGCTGCTGCCCATCATGGGCAGGGATTTTTGGGTGGTTTAAGGGGAGTTCTCATACTTAGGTTTTTGCAAATGTGAGGGGTCACAGAGGCTGATAGAAACAAGATCCCCAACATATTTTTATAAGTGAAACATTGCTCCTCATACCTAAGAGATTGATAAGAAAATTTCTTTTACTTTCTTTTTGTTGTTTACACACCTTTATTCTATGAATATTTAATATCTGTATTTTCTAAAGTATTTTCTTGGGGGTGTTGGATAACTTTGGTGACTTGGAAAGGATTTTATACAATGTTTTGGAAAGGATTTTATACAATGTTTTCTCTTGAAATAACACTCTTGAAAAGCAATGTCAAACTTCTGTAGCAGTAAGTTTTACCACTCCTCCAAGCGTGAAGCAAGGCAAGTTCCCACTGAATTAAATCTGCATCAGAAGGTCTGAGCCCTGTTGCCACAAGGCCATTAAAGAATCCATTGGAAAGGGCAGAAATGTGCTATTAGTAACAGCCAACAGTAATGGCAGCTCGTGTCCTTTGCCAGTCTCTCGTATTGATCACCCCAGCAAGGAGAAAAGAAGTGTTTCAAAACACAGCTTATGTGAAAAATCAAATTAGGTGCCTTTGTAGCAGATCCTCCCTTTAATTCCAGTTCTGTTTCTCTTCTCTGTGGCTGCACTGTGATTCATTATTGAAGATTTCTGAGCTGCTTTGTTTAAGCCATCGTGTATCCCCTTATGTTCTTAAAATACCCACTAAAACTATTTAATCACAGTAGTTTCTTAAAGGTTTTGAGCATTTTGTGTTGCTCATCCTAAGCCTCTGGAGAGTTTTCTGTGAGGAATGTGAATGATTTTATAGTGATGAGCCTCTTTGAGCAAGAGAAAATGGTGGTTCCATTGGATGGGGTTTGGAGCAAGCTGGGACGGTGGGAGGTGTCCCTGCCCTGGAAGGGGCTGGGACTGGATGGGATTTAAGGTCCTGTTCAGCCCAACCATTCTGGGATTCCCAGAATCAAACCCAGTCCTTGCAGCTCTGGCTTTGCCTCCTGTCCGTCCCTAACTTGCAGCAGCTCTGGATTTGTGTCTGGATTTGTGTCTGGATTTGTGTCTGGATTTGTGTCTGGATTGGTGTCTGGATTGGTGTCTGGATTGGTGTCTGGATTGGTGTCTGGATTGGTGTCTGGATTGGTGTCTGGATTGGTGTCTGGATTGGTGTCTGGATTGGTGTCTGGATTTGTGTCTGGATTTGTGTCTGGATTTGTGTCTGGATTGTCTGGTCTGAAGGATGGGTAAGGCTGAGGGGGAAAGGAAATAAGTTATGGAGTTGTGCTCCCGTGGAATTGCGCTCCCGTGGAATTCCAGACTGGTTTGGATTGGAAGAGTCCTTGGAGCCCATCTCATTCCACCCCCTGCCACGGGCAGGGTCACCTTCCACGGACCAGGGCGCTCCTTGGGCTCCTCCAGGGCTGGGGCAGGCTGTGCCAGTCCAGTTAGAAATCCATTCTTTTTAATCAATCTCAATATCACCTTTTGGCCTCTGCCACTCCCGGGTTTCCCTGCAGTACAGGCTGACTTTTCAAAGCTCATTTCCAGCCTTTTCCCCCAGATTTTGTGCCCTTTCTCAGCGTGGCTGTTCCCCGTAGGTCCCGCTGGCTCGGTGGCCCTTCCTCTGGCCATTATTGACATTTTCTTCCAGGCTCAGCCTCCTGACAAAGCAGGCCGTGCTCCCCAGCAGATAAATGTCCACATTGGGCTGGTGGAGGTGATTACGTGGGGCTGCCACCAGAGAAACCCTACAGCATCCTATTAGCAGGGCCTGAGCTGGGAATAAAGGCCCCAATTAGGGAGCCCTGAGCCCTCCCGTGACATTAATGGGGTCTTTATAACCTTTTTAACTTCTGCTGCCTCTGACAGAGCACCACAATCACAGCCACGGCCTTGCCCTTGGCAAGCAAAACCTCATTTGGAGAGGATAATAAGTATTTACTATTTAGATGGCTGGCAATAAAATTTCTCTGAATGAGATTTTACGGAGAAAACGCAAACTGATTCAATTACTTCCTTTAATGGACTGGGAGACCTGTAATAACAGTTTGTGGAAGCTCCAAGTGTCATGTTTAGCTCTTTTCCTTCCTTTTTGATTTTTTTTTGTGTGAAAATACAAACTGATTCTTTTTCCAAGTAGAATTTATAACATGGGATCATTAAAATACCTAAAAACCTCCAAGATCCTCAAGCCCAGCCCTTATAACCCAGCATTGCCACATTCACCATTTTCATGGAAAACTTAATCCAACTTTTCCCTGCAGATCCCATGGTATTTTTCTCATCTTAAAAGTGGATAAAGAATCTCAAATGTTGACAGTGTTATAGCGGCAAAGAGCATTGGGAATCCCTAAATATTCTTACAGAGAATTCCTGTCATCTGGCCTTGGGGTGGAATGGGATGTCAGTTATCTCTTGAAAATAGATATTTCTTGTGAATCCATGGAGCATCCACTCCCTCTCAAGGCATTGTAGAACACAACTGCTTTAATGGCTGGGTGTGTGCCAGCAGAGGGGATTTCCCAGGTGATGTGGAATATTTATGGGATTTGGGAAAAAGTCCTTTTTAAGGGCAGGTGTGAGAAATGGTTACTGAAAGTTTTGGGTTTCTTGTATTTCTAAGCAAAAAAGAAACTGATCTGCAAACACTGATTTATTCTCTGCTATATCCTGTATATAAATGAGTGAAATCATCCTGATCCATGTTTTAAAGAGTGCTTCATTTTGTGTCTGGATCCAGGATGGACCTACAGGAGAGCCAAGTACAAACTTTGGAAATCCCTGAACATGTGTCTGTACCAGACCACCAATTCCATTATTTGCGTTCATTGGGAGAATTTCATGTTGTTGCTGGGATTAAATTAATTGAAATGGAATGAACCCATTATTTTACTTTATATTTAAATATTTCTGTAGGTGCGTGTCTCACAATTTACCAATTTCACGGATTTATCCCTTTTATCCCCTGGCATTGATGTGGATTTTTCTCTCTTTTTTTTAAAAAAAATTTAATAATTTCAGGAAATCTGTGTTTGTGGCATTAGGGAGGGCCAGGGACACCACCAAACTTGGTTAGTGCAGCTCAGGAAGGAGACACAGGATAATATTTCCTTCCCTTTTTAACCATCAGTCACTGTACTGATGCGCCAACAAATTCATAACCTCCTCTGTATTTGATTTTAAAAAAATAAACCCAACCAACTTTTGCTTTCCCCAGTTCAATAACTCCCTAGAAATGTGCTTTTATACAGTGTAGCTCATACAATCCTGCGCAGGTTTATAAATTGAAATCCCGCTTTTTTCGGACGTTCCCGCCTGGATGACTGATGGCTGTGTGTATTTGCCATAAAATTTTAATTATGACAGAGTTATGAATCACTGCTCTCGCTGGTTAAAGTGTTAAAAAATGATGGGTTTGTTGTTTATTAAACTTGGGAGGGTGGAGGAAGAAAATGGAAAAGGCTCGGAGTTGTGTGGGCTGGATCCCGAGCTCGGGTGTTTCCTCAGGAGCAGCCCCGGAGCTGATTTGGGATGTGCCCTCCCCTCCCTGGTGCTGCTGCTGCCCAGGGTGACAAATGCCATTAATTTTATGGCTTTAGCCCTCCTGTGGGTGTCCTGGCAGGGGTTTATAATCCCCCCATCCCTCGGGATCGGGGCTGCAGGAACAGCGGAGCAGTCCTGCTCCTTCCCTCTGTGAGCGTGGGGAGAAAACCAAGGTGCTCCCACAGAAACACCAAATATTAGAAAAATATTAAGGGGCTGGAAGCAGAGCTGTGCAGAGCTTTCAGTGTAACGTGGTTTTTATTAAAAGTGTCAGGTTTTGTTACCAACATTTGTGCTTCAGCACAAATTCCTTAGAACATCACAACGCTCGGGATTTCCCAGTTTTTTCCCCGGATTTGAGGCAGCAAACGTGTGCTGATGTATTTGGCACGTGAGGGGTTGCTTTAAACGACCCCACTTTGATTTTTTTTCTGCCTTAAAATCAGCTTTATTTGCCTTCCCCTTTGGCTGGCGGGGCAGGGCTTTTCCACGCAGACTGAGGAACAGCTTGGGGTGGCTGCAGGGCTGGAATCCCGGGGGATGCTCCAGGCTGGGCTTTGCAGGGATGGGGGGCACAGGAGGGCGTGGGCACGGGCAGGGAGAGCACCAGGGGAGCGGGGGCTGCCCGCTCCTGCCACGGGCTGGAAATGAGTGTTAGAGGACAAAGCTGGGGATTAGAAAGTCCTTAAGGGTTTGATCCGTGTGGAATTGGACCTGGTAATAAGGAACGTCCCTGTTGCACTGTAAACGAAGGGGAGAAATTCCAAAATTTAAAATATGTGTCATTTATTTTATAATTTCAGGAGTAGCATCTCCTTTTTCTTTCTCATGGACACGAAATGTTGTTTGACAGCATATTCTATTTGCAGTGACTCATATTTAAATGTTTTACTCACCTGCTATGGAAAGAAACTTTTAACAACAACATAAATAATTCCTAGAAGTTGGACTGGATGGCCTTGAAAGTCTTTTCCAACATTAATGATTCTGTTAGTTTAATTTTAGTAAATTAAGTTTAAAATCAAAACTCAGCTTGATTATCCATTTCAACTTACTTGATATTTTTGTTAGTCTCAGTGAAAAAGATGGATGTGTGTGTTCATGGTATTTTTTTAATTGATTCAGCTGGTAGCAAAGTGGTGAATGTTACTGTAACAAATGAAAATACCAAAATATAAAATACTAAGTATTAAATACCAAAAAAAAAAATTTGGTTTGCTGCTGCAAGGAATCAATGGCACATTTAGGAAATCCATTCTAAAGCTGGGGTAGGATTAAAACCGTTAACCCTGCTTGCCTCGCCTCCCTCCCTCCGAGCTCGGAGTTTTCCATTAGAAAGGCGGGTTAGGGATCAATACGAAGATGAGTTGATAATGTTATATTAATTAGGGTAATCAAACCCGTGCCAGCTGCCAGGGAGAGGGGGCAGAGCAGGGTTTCCTGTGCTGTCCATGGCGCTGGCCTGGCACGTTCCCAGCCGGAGCCTTCGCTGGGGGCAGCGGGGTCTCCATGGTCAGTGCTCCCGCCAGCAGCAGCGCGGTAATTAAAGTGTAATTAAAGTGTAATTAAAGCCTGCAGCCCGTGTGTGCGGAGCTGCCCGGGCACGGATCATCCCCGAGGTGTGCGGGGATCGATGGGGGCTGCAGGAGAGGAGCACAGCTCCGGGACACGGCGGGAGCTGGAGCTGCCCCTGCCAGCCCTGCCCCTGCCCCTGCCCTGCCTGCCCTGCCCCTGCCAGCCCTGCCCCTGCCAGCCCTGCCCCTGCCCGCCCTGCCCGCCCTGCCCCTGCCCTGCCTGCCCTGCCCCTGCCCCTGCCCTGCCTGCCCTGCCCCTGCCCGCCCTGCCCGCCCTGCCCCTGCCAGCCCTGCCCCTGCCAGCCCTGCCCCTGCCCCTGCCCACCCTGCCCCTGCCAGCCCTGCCAGCCCTGCCCCTGCCCGCCCTGCCCCTGCCAGCCCTGCCCCTGCCAGCCCTGCCCCTGCCAGCCCTGCCCCTGCCCCTGCCCACCCTGCCCCTGCCCCTGCCAGCCCTGCCCCTGCCAGCCCTGCCAGCCCTGCCCCTGCCCGCCCTGCCCCTGCCAGCCCTGCCCCTGCCAGCCCTGCCCCTGCCAGCCCTGCCCCTGCCCCTGCCCACCCTGCCCCTGCCCCTGCCAGCCCTGCCCCTGCCCGCCCTGCCCCTGCCAGCCCTGCCCCTGCCCGCCCTGCCCCTGCCAGCCCTGCCCCTGCCCGCCCTGCCCTGCCAGCCCTGCCAGCCCTGCCCGCCCTGCCCCTGCCCCTGCCAGCCCTGCCCCTGCCAGCCCTGCCCTGCCAGCCCTGCCCTGCCAGCCCTGCCCCTGCCAGCCCTGCCCTGCCAGCCCTGCCCCTGCCAGCCCTGCCCCTGCCAGCCCTGCCCCTGCCAGCCCTGCCCCTGCCCACCCTGCCCCTGCCCGCCCTGCCAGCCCTGCCCCTGCCAGCCCTGCCCCTGCCCTGCCCCTGCCCGCCCTGCCCCTGCCCGCCCTGCCCCTGCCAGCCCTGCCCTGCCAGCCCTGCCAGCCCTGCCCCTGCCAGCCCTGCCCCACCAGGACAGCTCCAACCCCTCCGGCCTGGCTGGTGTGGGCTGGGGGATCCCCAGAGGAGGGGAGATCCAGTGTTGGCAGAAAATAGGGATTGAAGCAGTTGGATGGATTGTTGGAGAGGGTTGTTATCCTGCTCGTGACGTTTGTACGAATTGTAAAAATAATCTTTTAGTGTTATTTCCGAAAATGTTACGATGGAAGTTATCTGAAAAAAAAGGGATTTTTTTAAAAAAGTTTTTTATAGAATCCCCGAATGGTTTGGGTTGGATGGGAGCTTAGAGACCCCAGTTCCACCCCCTGCTACCTTCTGGTGGATGCTCCATCCCTGGCAGTGCCCAAGGCCAGGTTGGACATTGGGGCTTGGAGCAGCCTGGGACAGTGGAAGGTGTCCCTTCCTGGCAGGGGTGGCACTGGGTGGGATTTAAGGTCCCTCCAACCCAGCCATTCCAAGATTCTCTGCTTGGGCGACTGAGCAGTGCAATTAAAGGTGTGATTAATGCAAGCATCTTCATTAAAAAGCACAAATTCCATATAAAGGGTACCCAGAGGTCCCGTGGGTGCACGTACAAGTTCAGAGCCACGTTCCTTCTGCTGGATGGAGGGTGATGGGCCTCAGCTGGTGCTGTGCTGCCAGTCCCACACAGTTATGTGCATTCCCTTTCCTCATGCTTAAAACAACAGACACCCAATGGGGTTTTAATATTTCAAATTCTTTCTGAGAATGAGAGAAATGCCCTCCTGAAGTATTTCACAGAGCTCTCCCATCCAAAGCTAAAGCTGGCTGGAAATGAAACCTAATTGGAGAAAGTTTATGGAAGTTCTGGTGTTGAATAAGGCTGCTTATTTATTACATTGCTACAGCTTTATACAAATATATGGATGCACATGTGTCTGAGGGAGAATTATGCTGTCCAGACTTACGAGAGCCAGTTGGAATCTCTCAAGGTTGCAGATGAGCACTGGAAATGCATGTGTATATTATCAGCTCCGTGCCCTTGGCGCTGACTTCCTCCCTGGTGACAAATCTTTCTTCACTCCTCTCCTGGAATTCAGTGCTTTGGTGGTTTTCTGTCTTGCATTTGTCTGTTTCCCCACTTGCTCTAATGGGCTCTACTCGAACTTTTAAAAACAAGCGTTTATTTAAGCGCGTTTATTTAAGCGTTTATTTAATACATTAAGAAACACAGTACTTCAGAAAAGTGTTTCATGCCCCAAATTCCTTCCTGAATTATTTAAGCGCCGCTGCAGCAAACTCTTTACTCAGGGATGTTCAGCCTGGTGTGTAGTAGGGGTGTAGTTTTCTTTTAATGCAGTTATTGAATTCCAACCCACAGAGCCTCTGGCGGGGTTCCAGGAGCTCTCTGCTGCGCCGAGCGAAGATAAATTGTTTGTTTTCAGCAGCATTTCTTCATCTTCATCACTTCATCTGCAATGAAACTTTACAGCCAGCCACTGAATATTTAAGCAATATCTTTACCTCTTTTATCCTGGGGGAGTATTTAATGAGGCTGAGTACAGAACTGATCAGAGGAGTTAAGGGCACAGGCTGGGACTGTGGAGTTTCCCGTCCCTTTTCCGCCGGGATGAGCTCGGTGCTCTCCGAGGCTGCCGGGCTGCAGTCGAGCGTGTGCTGGCACGGGCTGTAAGTCCTCCCCACAAATCTTTCCTGGACACACACTCCCCCTTTTGGTGCCAGCTGTCAGATTCTTTTGGCTGCCTGTCTCATGATTCCGCAGTTCCGGCACGGTAAATCCTGGAGTTTGCTGCGCTTCCACCGTGAACTTTTCCACCTCTGAGTTTCCCACCTCATCCTCTGCTGATTTTCCCAGTGCCCCGTTCAGGATCTTTGTGAGTTACACTCCTTTCTTGTTTCTTTAACCATGTCTTAGTGTTTATGGAGTTACAAGTTTAAAAAAAAAAAACTTTAAAAAGTACTTTTTGATCTTTTTTTGTATTTTTTTTGCTTCACAAAGATTTTTTTTATTAACGGCATGGTCAAAGTGGGAAAGGATCATACATAAGGTGAACAAATCTCCTCCCTTCTTCAAAAAAATCCTCTAAAATGCTTTCTTGCCCCACTATTTGAGTATTAATTGTGCTTCTTTCTTGATTACATATGCTCAGACAGGAGCTGCTTGCACAGCTTTATTCCATGTTTTCACTCCTGATGTTTTTGCTGGGTTGGAGAACAGGAGCTGGGAGTTCCCGGAGCCCTCCCGGGGCACTCTCAGAGTTGTTCCCTGTAATCAGCTGTGCGTGCTCGTGCTTTATTGCTTCCTTTGCACTGCCATGAGTTGTCATCTGCTTGATTTCCACTTAGCGTGGCCATTCCTGACGCTGGGAAATTGGCAGATGAAAGGAGGGCTCGTGTGGAGTCGAAGTTTTGGGAGTGAATTTTTCAAGTTTGCTGACAAGCTGTCAGGCTGAATTCTGCCCTTACCCCAGGAAGAAAAGCTGACTGTCACTGCCAATCTACAGCCTGCTATGACAATTGTATTTGAGGCACGGTGCCATTTTTTTTCCCCCCAGAAATCATTTAAATAATTTGTCTCAGTGGTTATACTTTAAGCAAGGGAGTGTTTTTTGAATTAAAGTGCTTTATTTGTGGAATTAAAAGGAGGAGCTGGTACGTTTTCCTGTGGAGGTGCGTGGGTAGGACAAGCTCAGGGTGATTTCTCATGGGGGTGCAGGGGATGGTGGAGCTCAGGGGCTGGCACATCCCGTGAGGATTGAGGTGTCCTGGGAGCTGGGATGGGACACAGCCCTGGAGGGCTGGGTTGAGCTCTGCCCACAACAGGGAGCAGAGCCAAGGTCACAGTTTGGGCCGAGACCCTCTCAGGAAAGGGAGCAGTGAGGCCACTGAGGAGAAATAAAGCAGCCGAAATTTATCCTTCAGAATTTGTGTGGTGGTTTTGAAAGCCTTTGTTCCATCCAGACTGCAGGTCCTGGGCAGGGACACCTCCACCAGCCCAGGTGGCTCCAAACCCCGTCCACCCTGGTGCCCTCCTTTCACCTGCTCACCACATCCGTGACCATTGTCCCCTCCCTTCTCCACCCCTGGTGTGCCAGGGGGAAAGAAACAACTCTGGAACAAATACTGGCTTGAGGACAATTTCAGTAAATTAAATCAAATTGGAGTTTTTCATAGGGATCGCTTCTTGGTTTTCTGCTTGAGCTGGGAATTATTCCTGAAGGATATAGCAATAAGAGCATTCATTACTCTATCAATTTTTATATATTTTTAAATAAATAATAAATTTTAAGGTTGGGGTTTTTTTCTCCTAAATGTTGCTGCTTTTTAAGTCTCAGTAGTTCAGGGGAAGGTTTAACTCCAGGCCATCCTTTTGCTTTCCCTGGCCCTTCTTTCCTTGGGAAGAGGAAGCTCTTCCTTTCTCATCAGCTGGAGGAAATGGCCTCAAGTTGCACTGGGGGAAGTCTGGATTAGATTTGAGGAAAAACTTCTTCCTGGAAAGGTGGTGAGGCTTTGGAGGGAGCTGCCCAGGGAGCCTCCACCCCTGGAAGTGTTCAGCAGCCGCGTGGGTGCCACACCTGGGGACAGGGCGAGGCTGGAACTCCCAGTGCCGGATCAACAGTTGGACCTGATGATCTCAGAGGGCTTTTCCAACCTGAATGATTTCCTGATTCCGTGATTCCCACTCCTCTCCCCCTAAGGAAACTTGCCTGGAAGGTGCCATTTAAACCCTTTCGTTGGAATCACTGAATTATTCCGAGAACTGATCTGAATATCCGAGGGGACAAGAATCACACCCCGTTCTCCTGGGCTGGGCTGCAGGCTGGGGAGCAGAGCCGAGGTGAAGCATTGCTTGGTTAGGAGGTGTCGAGGTGGAAAATGTACAGCCTTTTCTGGGGTGGAAACAAACCCCTGGAATATTTTACACCAATGAGTCAGAAGCCAATTAATCCTTGGTGTTAAACCCTGTTTAGGTTGGGTTTCTCCTCCAGCGTGTGTTTTGGAAACTGTGGGACAAAGAAAGAAATTAGGGATGCGTTAAATAATGGATGAATGTACCTAGCCAAGATGTGCTGATTAAGTCTTCTTTAGGATTATTATTATAAATAGGGAGTGCCAGATCCTCAGCTGGAGTAAATGGGCTTGGCTGGGCTCAAGTCAGTGGAATTGTGCCAGCTTGAATTCACTGAGGATCTGGCCCTAAATTCTGGAAAAGGAGGATATTTGGGGAGGAGAACGATGGGGGCTGTGAGAAGTTTGGTGATGAGAACCCTGCTTTCCTGGTAATATCAGGGAAAGGATGTAAATGACTATTCTTTTGAATTCTGTAATGAGATTCAAGGAACTACTTGATGTAATTTCATTAGATGGAAATGACTTTTCCTCCAAGTAGCTCCATCTTAACCCCCTGCATGTGGGAAGGGAATATGCATGGAAAATGTGGTGGTTTATTTAATTTTGTGCATGATTGTCTCTTGCACCAGCATTTCTGCCACTCCTACCCAAAAAATGCCTCGATGTTCATCACATGCTCATTGGAAGGAAACAGAAATGAATAGAATTGATTGTGGAAATCTGTTTCCCACTCTGCTTTTCCACCAGGATTGAAGTGGGCTGGAATTTCAGATGGCAGCAATTTCAAATCCAACGTGGGGTCTCATTTGGCTGCATTTTAGCAGGGTATCAACAAATCAGATTGCAAAGCTGCTAATTTGGTAATAGCTTAAAAAACCCAACCAACAGTCTATTTCCATAGCAAAGGAAATGCACATTGTTCAACAATACCTTAGAGTACAGTGTTTGACTCTCTAGGGTGCACTCAAAAAAAATCCATATTGGAAGTAGCACTTTTTAAAGTGAAATACCTTGGAAGGACTAAAAATAACAACACGAAACAGGTTTTTTATATTCCTAATTGTTGTGACCAGAGAATTAATTTCTCAGTCAGAGGGGGACATGGCTTTTTCATCATTCTCCAGTACCATAAAATCCAGTGTCTCACCATTTGGAGTGGCCACATTTATGCTTGAAAAATCAAAAACCCGCCTTTTTAAGGGGGATATCTTGGAACGCCTAAAAAAACCATCACGGACCAAGTTTGTTATATTCCTAATTGTTCTGACCATAGAATTAATTTGCCAGCCAAAGGGGGGGCCGTGGCTTTTTCATCCCTCCCAGCCTCGGAATATTCAGCGTGTCACAGATGTTCATGAATAATGTCCATTTAGAAGCGTTGGCAGCGAGCTGGCGAGATGAATGAAATGTTGGGGGGATCTGACAGGCAGCACGCTGCTTTGTGATCATTCCAAAGTTCTAATAATCTCCCTCACCTTCCCTGCCTGCCTCTAATGAAAGAGAATAGGTGATTGCACCTCGGGCTATGTTCTGCGCCTAATGACTCCTCCAAAGGCGGATTTATGGAGAAAAAATTAACTTTGAATGAGGATTGAATTGGCCCTGACAGCCTGATAGACTGTGACACAGATTCTGTGGCAAAACAGACGTAGCCCTAATTGATTATCAATATTTTAAGCAAAGTGATGAAAATAAGCATTAAGTGATGAGAAAGGCAGTCTTAATACAGGAGGCAGTCACCGGGATCCGGGAAGTCTTTGGGGAGGCTGGCCCTGCTCTCCAGAGCGGGATTTTAGCTGTCAGCTCTTACCTTTCCCTGCCCAGAACCCCTTCCCAGCCTCTCCCCTCCCGGGTTTCTGCCCAGCATGTTGATATTCCAGCCAGGGATGAGCTCTGCCTCTCTCCAGAGGAGCTGGTTCAATGTTTAACCCGTTTGGACTCGGCTGCTCCGCGGGATTTCGGGTGTTCTCTCCTCCCTGCTGGGCTTGCTCCCAGCCCTGAGCCATTTCTGGCCAGCAGGTGATCCCCAAACTGCTTCTGGAAATGGTAACAGTGAGGGAAACTGGGGGGGAAATTGCCTGGTTGGTGAGAAAAGGTTTATCTTAATGATTATCTTGGTTGTACCCAATATAAACAAATATTTTAGTTTCACCAAGTAGCGACAAATATCTGGGTTGTGCTTTGGAATAACACAACATTTGGGTTTTGCCTGTGTTTTTGCAGTTGGGTTGCACATGACTGGCTATATCTTCTACCAAAAATGCATTTAATATTTGGGAAACCCTCATGGCTGTGAGCTGTGCCATAACGGGGCCTTTATCCCAAAGTAAGGAATATTTTCCGAAATGACTGAGGGAAGGGAACTGAGCAGGAGTGCTGCTGAGGAGGTGACAAACAGCATTCCTGCACCGGGAGGGATCAGTGGGATAACTCCTCCCAAACACCGGGCGTGTTCCCCTGGGAATTCCAAGGAGGTTAAAATAACCAGATTTGGGCTTAGGGGGAATTTTTAAGCGTGACTGGTGGAGCTGGGGAGGGGCAGTGAGCTCCTCCCTCACCCTCGTTTCAGGCCTTTCCAATAGCCATAATTAGCCTGGTGTAATTAAGTTATGGGGCAGGAACAGCAGAACTTCCCGTGTTTGGGAATTGCAGCATTTCACGTGCAGTTAGGGAGCACAGGGCTGATGGGAGCCCCCGAGGCACTGAGAGGGCCATGGGCGTGATGGACTGGGCAAGGACCACCCAGAACATGGAATCACAGAATTCCGTGGATTTAGGGGACATGGATTAATAGAATCATAAACCCATTTAGGCTGGAAACGCCCTCTAAGACCTCCAAGAACATTGGCGGTCTTTAAATTTAGGGTGAAACATTACTAAAGGCAAAAATCCCGAACAGCAGCTGAAATCTGGGCTGATAAAAATGTGTGTGGTGGTGTCACTGTTCCTCTGGAGCTCAGAATTCCTGGATGCTGCTCCTTGTGTTCCTGTCAGAGGCATTCTCCAGGCAAGTGGTTGTTTGGAGTTTGTGCTGGAATTTGTTGGATGGATAACACATAATTTTACACGTCAGCCTATGAATATTCAGCAGAGAGGATTTCCACAAGCCTTGATAAATTTAATATACCAGAGAAAAATAGCATGTAAATTAAACAGGGCCTTGTAAATTAATAATGGATTGCACTTGTATTTTTATATGTGAGCTGACTGAATATTTTATAAGTGCAAAAATGTTTGTATTTAAAAAAAGAAAGGTGAAGTCTTTCTTATGAGCCCTGTGGATGGTTGGCTGCATTTTAAATGGGATGTCCATGTGTGTTTTTACAGTTTCTGGGCTTTCTTTTCCTCAAACACATCTTGTATTTTCAACTTCGAGCAGTTGAGAAGTCCACAATTACGTTGAATTAATTTATTTTTCCAGACCTCTTGTGGTTTGCAGTTGGGGGTGTTCTGACACTGCTGTCTTGTTAATTTTGACAGGAAAATGTCAAAATTCTTAGTGAAGGCTGAGTCTTTTCCGTGCACCTTCCCTGCTTCTCCCGTGCAGGGAGGGGGCTCTGCTGAGGGGCTCCTCCATGGGCCCAGGCCACACTTTCCAAAATGCCCTTTCCATCCCCTGGTTCTGCCCTGGAATGATTGAGCTGCTTTTCCTGGTTTCCCTTCATTAGCAGCGTTCTTTGGAATGATTTCACCTTGCACAGTGTGAGGCTGGTCAGGATTGAAGCATCCTCAGGGAGTGACTCTGCCTCCCAAACCTGGAGCACTCCCACCACCCCAGGGCTGCCAGGGATTCATGGAATTGCTCAGGTTGGAAAAGCCCTCTCAGACCATCCAATCCAACCCTCAGGTTGTCAAGATCTTTTAATGCTGTTTAATTGCAGCTTGGTTTGAGAAAAGTGAATCTCTTTTAATGCTTTTAATGGTACTTGGGCAGTGAATGACAATATATTCACTGAATGGTAATAATAATAATAATAATAGCATGGAGGAGGGGGAGAGGAAGAAAAGAAGAGAAAGGAAAAGGAGAAGAAAAGGAGGAAGAGGAGAGGAAAAGGAGAAGAAAAGGAGGAAGAGGAGAGGAAAAGGAGAAGAAAAGGAGGAAGAGGAGGAGAAAAGGAGAAGAAAAGGAGGAAGAGGAGGAGAAAAGGAGAAGAATGAAGGAGAAAGTGGAGAAGAAATAAGGAAGAAGAAAAGGAGAAGGAGGGGAAGAAAAGGAGAAGGAGGGGAAGAAAAGGAGAAGGAGGGGAAGAAAAGGAGAAGGAGGGGAAGAAAAGGAGAGGGAGGAGAAGAAAAGGAGAGGGAGGAGAAGAAAAGGAGAGGGAGGAGAAGAAAAGGAGGGGGAGGAGAAGAAAAGAAGAGGGAGGAGAAGAAAAGAAGAAGGGAAAGAAGAAGGAGAAAAGGTGAGGAAGAGAAAGAGGAAGAGGAGGAGGAAGGATGCCCACAATCCTGTGCCGTGTTCTCCAGGATGACCCTGCTGGAGCACTTGGCCCTCTGTGGTTCCTCCCAGCCTGGCCCATTCTGGGTTTCTGTGCAAAAATGACAGAAAATGGGAAATGTGTGAGGAGAGTCCTGGTGTTCAGTGCTGAAAGCAGCTCAGAGGTTCAGAACCTGTGCTGGTCATGGTGGAGGGAGCCCTGTGAGCCCAGGACCGACTGCTCTGGACATTTATGGGCTAAATTAAATGATTGTTAATGAGCAATTTTGTGTGGAGAATTGTCCTCGTGATATTTCCTAAACTGCCCCATTGTCCCCCTAATTAACCAGGACTTGAAAGGCCGAGCTCTGCCTCGGCAGCAGTTTTAACTCGACTTACAAGGGCTGGAAACCAGCGATGTAAAGTTAACAAAGACAAGCTAAAAATTTATTCATTGACCGGTCCCATCTTTCCTGTGTGTTTTAATATCTTTTTGCCACTGAGATACCCAATGAATTGTTCCTGTGCAGCAACAAATCGGGCAGGAGGAACAAAGTAGCTCAGTGGAATAGATAAATCAAATTTAGGCCTGGTAGTTTATTGAATCTAAATTGTGCCCAGTTGGCCCACGAGCTATATGAGCAATCCATCTTGTGCTGATAATGGAGGGTCTTGAAATCCACCTGATGTTTGCATTATTAAATTCCAGCCTAATGAGCTCTGCTAATACATATTGAAGACAGTTGTAAGGAGCAGAATGGGAATCGGAGCGGGATAATTTGAAAGAAACATAAGCTGAGCATTTTACATGACTCAAGGGGTATATCTACAATTACACATATCACCAAAATTGAATTTAAATGGAATTTCTATTATCCCTGTCCTTTTACCAAGGAGAATAAAGTGTAAATGAAGTAAAAGTCTTTAGAGTTACTCGTGGTTTGGTTTTATTATGGGATTTAATAGATTCTTGTAATGATCTTCAGTGGCAGCAAAGTTTAATATTTCATGGTTTTAAATGTTGTCTAAATACGTGTAAAAGTGTGGAGATGGAGGAGTGTGTGCAGTGATCACTCTGTGACACCCTGTTCAGGCTGTGCATGTCAAGGTGGAGCTGGTGGCTCCAAAAAGGAACGACCCCTTCCCCCCCTCCTGAGCTGAATTTGGTTTTCATCAATTATTGCTGAACTCAGGAGGTGCTGGGATTAAATATTTGCAAATCTGGCTCAGGCCTTCCCTCTCAGAGCACAGTTTATAGTGATTTTCCTCCCTGAGAAGGCCTGGTTTATGTGCTGGATTCCTGGTCCTTGTTGGTTCTTTTCTTTCTGGCCTGGTGATACTTTTGAAAACTTAATATTTCATCAAGTATAATGTTATTAGAGACTTATTCTCACTTAGTTCACTCATCAGGCAGTGAGATGGCAATAAAAGAGAATGGCTCCTTTGAGACATTAATGCTTTGGAATAAATGATGTGCTAGAACAGAAATTTAATTAATTTACAGAGTATATTGATAGTCCCTTGTTACTGTGCTGTATATTTTTAATCTTCTTTAACATCTGTAGGAAAGTGTTTGAAAACCCCTGCAGTTGAGCAACTGGTAGATAATTAAGTAATAAGGGAAGAGGTTTCTAGAGGGAAAAAGATTCTTTTTAAAGAAGATTGTTGTAACATGGATTAAGTAGTGCTGCTGTGATTGGGAGTGAAGAGAAGATTGTGTAGTGCCTGATAAAGTCCTGAGGAGGAGCTGACTCCCACTCTGAGCAGAGTCTGCAGCCCTGGAAATGTTGTTTGGTTTCTGTTTTATTCTCAAATGGCTCTGAAGGATTGCTCAGTGTGCAGCAAAGCTGCCCCTTCATGAGTGCCCCACGCCTGGGTCGCTGCAGCTTGTCTGGGGTGGGGACAGGGGGTTTAAAGAGAGAAAACCTCTTCAAAGTCTCCTAAGGGCTTTACTTAGCACAAACTGAATGTGGGGATTGGTATTGAACTGATATTGCCTCTCATATTGCCCTGGTATTGCCCTGCATAATCCCATTTATGCCGTTCACTGTGGGAGTGACTTTAAATGAAATAAATGAAGAGCCAAGTTCTGCTCTGTCATGCACGTGGATTTTGTTGTGGGGCCTGCAGAAAGGAACGTGAAATTGGGTTTAAAGCCCAGGAAATGTTGTTTGGAAGAGGTTGTTGATGCCCCTGTCCCCTGGCAGTGCCCAAGGCCAGGTTGGACACTGGGGCTGGGAGCAGCCTGGGACAGTGGGAGGTGTCCCTGCCATGGCAGGGTGGCACTGGATGGGATTTAAGGTCCCTCCAACCCAAACCTTTCCATGGTTCCATGATTTGATAGCATCAATTAACTAATTCCAACTCTTGTTTTCTTCTGTTCAGCTAAAGCAGACGAAGCGTTGAAGGCCAAGGAGAGAAGCGAAGAAGAAGCCAAGAGAAGAAAGGAGGAAGGTGAGGAATTTTGTTTAGTTCATAACAAACCAAAGCCCAGGAAGTCAGAAATGATTATTTTTCAGTGCCCAAGCCCCAAGTGGGGCTGTGGGATTTTGTGGATGGAATTTGGTGCCCTGAGCTGCTGCTTTGCAGTCCAGCAGGTGGAATTATTAAATGAAATAAGTTGAAATCTCAGGGGGTGGTGGGAAGAGACCAACACGGTGAGGGAGCCAACCCAAACAGCCCCAGAGCCTCAAAGCCTCCCTGGAGCTGTGTGAACTGGATGGGCTTTAGGGTCCCTTCCAACCCAATCCATTCTGGCATTCTGTTTTATTTATTTTATTTATTTTATTTATTTTATTTATTCTGATTTATTTACAAGAGGGAACTCAGGGAAATTCCCTGTTTTCGAAGCAGCAGCTGCTGAGAATTTCACTCAAAATCAAAATGTTCTAATCTTTAGTTTGTTTTACCTGGGGACTGGAAGGAATTAGTTGGTGTTCCCAGTTAATCCTGCTTGGAGAGAGTTCTTGTGATACCAGAGAAGGAAATCCAGGTGGAAAAGTGGGACAGCCCAGACGTGGCAGGAGGGGAAAGGGGAAATTCCAGATGTGACTGGAAAAGGGACCAGGGCCACAGCAGTGCCCCGTCCCCGCTGTGATTCCTGGATTTTGGAACCAGGGACCCAGGGGAGTCCCCAGCCAGGCTCCCACGGGTGCAGGGATACTGGGATGAGGTGCTTGGGTCCCACCAGCACCAGTTGGCAGGGAATGTTTGGAAAAAAACACTTTTTTTTTTGTGCTTACATCCCCTGGTGAGTGGCAGCTGCTGTGCCAGCAGGGCCTGGGAGGGCGAGCGTGGAAGGGCAGCTCCTGGCTTGGGAAAAATGGAATTTCTGGGAAAATGGGGAGGAAAACTTCTCCACAATTTATTAATGAGCTGTGAAAGCTGTCCTGGGGGGCTTTGAAGGGCTGTGAGGATGTCACAGACTTTGAAAATATAACGATTTTTTCTGAATAACTCAAATTCCTCCATTTGCTGAGGGGTTGGCTCCCTGTTAGGAATGGGAGAATTCCTTCTCACTGGAAAACACAAAGGGAAATTAAATTGTGTACAAAGCACTGGAGCATTCCAAGACATCCAGGGGAACTGCACTCTGGGAAACTCCAGTTTTTGTTAAGTTTATATCCCATATGGATTCAAAATTCCAGTTTTGGGTAGGTTTATGTCCCATATGGATTCAAAATTCCAGTTTTGGGTAGGTTTATGTCCCATGTGGATTCAAAATTCCAGTTTTGGGTAGGTTTATGTCCCATATGGATTCAAAATTCCAGTTTTGGGTAGGTTTATGTCCCATATGGATTCAAAATTCCAGTTTTGGGTAGGTTTATGTCCCATATGGATTCAAAATTCCAGTTTTGGGTAGGTTTATGTCCCATATGGATTCAAAATTCCAGTGTTTGTCAAGTTTATGTCCCATATGGATTCAAAATTCCAGTTTTTGGTAGGTTTATGTCCCATATGGATTCAAAATTCCAGTTTTAGGCAGGTTTATGTCCCATATGGATTCAAAATTCCAGTTTTGGGTAGGTTTATGTCCCATATGGATCCAAAATTCCAGTTTTGGGTCGGTTTATGTCCCATGTGGATTCGAAATTCCAGTTTTTGGTAGGTTTATGTCCCATATGGATTCAAAATTCCAGTTTTAGGCAGGTTTATGTCCCATGGATTTGCAAGCAGGACATTTATCCAGTGCTAGATTGTGTTCCCTTCCCTGTCCCAGCCATGCTGGGCTCCAGTGGCATCTTTTGCTTGGAAAAAGAGCATTTTGCATTTTTTCTTAGTTCTTCCTTCCTCACACATCATCTCTGGGTGGTTTTTAACCCTCTTTGGTGCCTCATAGGAACACTGAGGTTGGGAAAAACCTCCCAGACCATCGATTCCAACCTGTGACTGATCCCCACCAGAGCACAGAGTGCTACGTCCAGTCACTGAAATAAAATAAAGCCAAAAAATTAATAATAAATTAAAATATAAATTAATAATAAAAATTAAGATAAATAAGATAAAATAATAAAATAAGCTAAAATTACAAATTAAATTATAATAGAATATATTGTATTAAAATATATTATTATATAGAAATATAATATATTATTATATAGAAATATATATTATGTTACTATATAAATATTATAATAAAATTATACTAAATTAAATCTTTAAAAAATAAATCATGATTTTAAAATAATTTTTATTTTTTTAATATTCCTTATTTTATTTCCCTAACTAGAACCCTCCAGAAGGAAATCCCAGCCTGTGTAGGGAGCCTGTGACTCCTTTACCCAGGAGCTGCAATAAAAATAATTCTCCAAATAAACCAATCCTTTCCCAACTCATAAAAACCTGGTTATTGCCCACCCCATAGCGAGGGTGTCTTAACATTCCTTTTATTGTCATTTTATTGCCAAATCAGGTGTGAGATTAGACGTTGGATGTTCCATGTAATCTGCTCGGAAATCAAATTATTTGACCTCCAAGCCCAGCGCTGCCCCTTCCCGCTGCTCTCCTGTTCAATATGCAGCATTTCCCCAGCATGAATAAAAAATTGAGGACAAATTAGAATCTACAGACAGCTGACCCCAGCTCCAGATTAGAGGCTGGGGGCTTGTGCTGGTTTAAATGTTTTAATTACCACAGTCCCTCCAGCCCGGTGAAGGACACACAGCAAAATGCTCATTTTTTTTCTTTTTTTTTTTTTTTTAAAGTGACTAAAAAGCAAAGAAAGAAAGAAAAAGGCTCCCCCTGCCTCATTTGAATTTTTCAGTTTGATTACATTTGCACTTCCATTGGAGCTATGCTAATTTGCTGCATGAAATTAGGTTTATTAGCAAAAACTGCGACTTTTCCAGGAGCGTTTTCAGTGGGTGGATTTTTGTAGTTTGGTTTTTGTTTACTGGCTTTGGGACTGCCTGAAAAGTGACCAAATCCACAGGGGATTTTGCCTCCAGACTGGGTTTTACTCCAGATAAATTCCAAATAGGTGAAGAGGAAAACTGAAAAAAAATATAAAAATGCAAAGGAAAAATTGGAACACATGGGATAATATTAGGGAGAGGCTTTGGGCTCGTTTCTCCTAATCTACCACAAATAATAATATTTTTAAATACTGAGCTTCAAGTACATCACGGCAGGGCCTCGTGTGGGGAGGAGGAGCTGGGGACTCATCAGAAAACCGGGAACAGGAGTTGTTCCAGGATATGGCAGAACAGAAAATAGGAATTTTTTTGCAATCAATCAATCAATCAATCAATCAATCAATCATTCCATAGGTGGATGGCTGGGAGGGTGGTGCTGGCTGGGGCGGGCGTTATCCCAGTGCCTTTATCCTGGAATTTGCATTTCCTGGTGGTGCGTTTATCCTGGAATTTGCATTTCCTGGTGGTGCCTTTATCTGGAATTTGCATTTCCTGGTGGTGCCTTTATCTGGAATTTGCATTTCCTGGTGGTGCCTTTATCCTGGAATTTGCATTTCCTGGTGGTGCCTTTATCCTGGAATTTGCATTTCCTGGTGGTGCCTTTATCCTGGAATTTGCATTTCCTGGTGGTGCCTTTATCTGGAATTTGCATTTCCTGGTGGTTCCTCTATCCTGGAATTTGCATTTCCCGGTGCCTTTATCTGGAATTTGCATTTCCCGGTGCCTTTATCCTGGAATTTGCATTTCCCGGTGCCTTTATCTGGAATTTTTTCCTCCTTTCCCGTGCCCGGCGCGTGCCGGCCCGGCGCCGAGCGGATCAGCTCTGCCCCCCACCCCCCTGGTAAGCACTGCAAGGTTTTGAAGCCCTCTGGGGAAATAAATTTGGCAGACAATCAGCACGAGTAGATTTAATTATCGCTGCGAGACCTTTCCCTTCTCCGGCTCGGCGATCCCGAAGCGCCTTTCCCTGGAACCCGCGCTGCGCTCCCGGTTTGTCCCTCCGCGCCGTGATAAGCCAAGCAATTACTGCTTTATTGATTTTTCATCAGGGCAAATTTAAAGTTGATTTTTTTCCCTGCAAAGGCAGGGGTGATTAAGTGCTTCCCGTCGGTTCAGTCCCGGAGAGCTCCGTGGCAGAATCCAATATCCTGAGGTCAACCTCTGCAGGGAGATAATTCGGTGTCTCGGCCACGTGTGAGGGAGAGGAATCAGGGCTACAAATGCGAGGGGATATCTGTGGAGACAGTTTAATTTGTTCCATTTATATGAACAAGTCGTGTGGCACATGCTTGGAAAATATCATTTTGAATAGGCCTGGAAATGAGGCCCACGTGGGCAGGGAGGGAGGGGGATGCAAACGAGAGCGGGAGCGTGCAGGGGAGGCAGCTGGTCCTTGGGCAGGGAGCAAACCCCATCCCTGAGGGGCATTCCCGGGTTTTACACAGCTCTCTGGGACTTTCCTTTAGCAGCAGGGAAATTCCTCACGTCCCAACCCGTTCCGTGGTGCTGTGATTCCGTGATTTGGAGCGATGGAGGGGCCACGGA
The DNA here is from genome assembly GCF_021018805.1 of Prinia subflava. NCBI lineage: Eukaryota > Metazoa > Chordata > Aves > Passeriformes > Cisticolidae > Prinia > Prinia subflava. The sequence continues at coordinate 24,214,617 of NC_086257.1, read as the reverse complement.
AGCAAAGTCAGAATGTACAGAAAAACCTGGAGGTTTTTTAGAAAATCCCTTAATTACAAACTCTCTAAACCCAAATTAGAAGTTTAATTTTTTATATTCATCCTTGACCTGCTGGCCAGGAGTTCTCCCATGAAGGATCTCATCCATGGCCACCACAGAGTATCCTGAGCTGGAAGAGACCCACAGGGATTCCACAGCCTCCAATCCTGCCCTGCCCAGGACACCCCAACCCCTGATTTCCCTTCCCACTGCCTTCAGAGAGAGCTGAAAGCCTCTCCCGGGTGTGATGGATATTAAAGCACAGCCTGGACGTGCCAGGAGAAGATTTGCTGGGGTGAGGTCAATCAGTAATAAGTTAAAGTGCTTTACTCAGCCCTAGATTGGGGTGCCCTCAAGTTCATCAGTTACTGCCCGAGGTCCTCATTTATCTCCAGTAAATTTTCCTGAAGTTCAATGTGGTGGCAAAGACCAAACTCAACCCGTTTAACCCCCAAATTATTTAATACAGATCATACATTTAGGTGAAGACGTGGATTATTTTTCCTGCCTCCTCAGAGCTGGAATTTCCGATATTCCTGGTTTTTGCCTGGATGCTGTCAGGTCTGGTGCCCTGGGTGTCCCTGGTGTGCCAGTGTCCCTTCATTAGGCTGGCACCAGCACCTGGTGCTGTGCTGCTGCTGCCAGGAGGCTGCCCCAGCGTCTGGCAGCGCTGCCATCGTCCCTTAGCTCTGTTTATTCTTTGGGCTGCTGGTTGGAATTGAAAGGGGGCAGGAGCAAATCAAGGAGAAAATAAAAAATGCCAGGTTTGGGGGCCGTGGCAGAGTGTGGCTTGTTGGCAGGAGCAGCCTCGTGGTGATGATGAGAGGTGGGAAGGGTGAAGGGGAATTTGGGGTCTTGGCCACTCTCTGTGTCCAGAGCTGAGGGAAGGGGATTGGAAAGGGGATCGATGGCCCCCCATGGATAATGGCTGCTGGAGGAATCAATTCCTGGCTTTTTATTAAAGCTGCTGTAATTAATAATCACTTCTAAATGTGTTCCTTAAATTTCACCCTGCTTTGTGCCTGCCCATCCTCTCCTGTCCCTTTGTGTTCCAGACTTCCCTCTCCTGCTTCCCTGAGGAGCCCCTGATCCCAAAGTCCTGGGGATGCTCCGGGGCTGGAGCCAGGCTGGGAGAGCTGGGGGTGCTCCCCTGGAGAGGAGAAGGCTCCAGGGAGAGCTCAGAGCCCCTGCCAGGGCCTGAAGGGGCTCCAGGAGAGCTGGAGAGGGACTGGGGACAAGGGACAGAGGGACAGGACACAGGGAATGGCTCCCAGTGCCAGAGGGCAGGGCTGGATGGGAGACTGGGGAAGAATTCCTGGGCTGGAATTCCCAGAGCAGCTGTGGCTGCCCCTGGATCCCTGGCAGTGCCCAAGGCCAGGCTGGAAATTTGGGCTTGGAGCAGCCTGGGACAGTGGGAGGTGTCCCTGCCATGGCAGGGGTGGGAATTAAGTGATCTTTAATTCCTTCCCACCCAAACCATTCCATGAGTCTTTAAAAATATCAAAGTATATTTGAAGCTGATATTTGAGTGATCTTATTTTAGCAATCACAGCTGGTGTCATTAAAGTTTTACTGTTCTACAAGTGAAACAGAGAAATTTATGATCTCCCTAACCGGGAAATTTATGATTTGTTTTTACAAATTGAAAGTCTTGAAATCGTCTTCAAATTTCAAGATGAGAAACAAATCTGATTTCTGTACTTCATTAATGTTGTGTGTTTCCCTGCCATCTCCATGGCATTTATTTGTGCTAAAGGAGAAGCCACTTAAGGGAATGGGGCTGTAAAAACCATCATGGAATTGGTTATTGGACTTCAGTCAGTGGAAACACAAATTTATAGCTGCGTATTGGAAAGCTGTTTCTAAAGGGCAAATAAACAGGGGTGTATGGGAAATAAACAGGGGTGTATGGGGAAAATAGTCAGGGACGTATGGAAAATAAAAAGGGGGTTATGGGGAAAATAAATAGGGAGTTATAGGGAAAATAAATAGGGATTTATGGGAAATAAGCAGGGGTATATGGGGAAAATAAATAGAGGTGTATGGAACAAAATTCCAGATCCATTTGCTCAAGCCACATTCCCTGGTGTGGGGATTTATTTTGATTAAAATTCGGGGTTTGTGGGTCTGGGCCGTGTGAATGTGGCACAGGTACTTCCAGAGGGGTGTTTTTCTGGGAATCCATGGGATGAGCATGAGGCTTCACTGGGAATTGTCCCATTCAGGCTGGCTGAGGCCCAGATAAATGGGGAATCTCGAGGTGATGATATTTTATTGCTGCTGGGCAGACCTTCAGCTGGAGCCTTTATTCCATATCCCAGCTAAAGGCTGGGAAAGAAGTGGAAACAATTCAAACCAAGCAGCGTTTGCTGATGTGCATTTCCTTTTCCCTGCACCACCCCAGGGTGTTTGGGGCAGCCGGAGGAGCTGGGGCTGCCCTGCCTTTCCCTGGGGGGTTCTCAGGGCACGGAGTGGGAATGAAGGGCTGGAAGTTCTGCCTGGGGTCACCCTGTGCCAGCACAGCGTCCCCTGGGAGGGCTCTGTGTCACCCTGTGCCAGCACAGCGTCCCCTGGGAGGGCTCTGTGTCACCCTGTGCCAGCACAGCGTGCCCTGAGAGGGCTCTGTCACCCTGTGCCAGCACAGCGTCCCCTGGGAGGGCTCTGTGTCACCCTGTGCCAGCACAGCATCCCCTGGGAGGGCTCTGTGTCACCCTGTGCCAGCACAGCGTCCCCTGGGAGGGCTCTGGGGTCACCCTGTGCCAGCACAGCGTCCCCTGGGAGGGCTCTGTGTCACCCTGTGCCAGCACAGCGTCCCCTGGGAGGGCTCTGTGTCACCCTGTGCCAGCACAGCGTCCCCTGGGAGGGCTCTGGGGTCACCCTGTGCCAGCACAGCGTCCCCTGGGAGGGCTGTGGGGTCACCCTGTGCCAGCACAGGATCCCCTGGGAGGGCTCTGTGTCACCCTGTGCCAGCACAGCGTCCCCTGGGAGGGCTCTGTGTCACCCTGTGCCAGCACAGCGTCCCCTGGGAGGGCTCTGGGGTCACCCTGTGCCAGCACAGCGTCCCCTGGGAGGGCTCTGTGTCACCCTGTGCCAGCACAGCGTCCCCTGGGAGGGCTCTGTGTCACCCTGTGCCAGCACAGCGTCCCCTGGGAGGGCTCTGGGTCACCCTGTGCCAGCACAGCGTCCCCTGGGAGGGCTCTGGGTCACCCTGTGCCAGCACAGCATCCCCTGGGAGGGCTCTGTGTCACCCTGTGCCAGCACAGGGTCCCCTGGGAGGGCTCTGTGTCACCCTGTGCCAGCACAGGGTCCCCTGGGAGGGCTCTGTGTCACCCTGTGCCAGCACAGCGTCCCCTGGGAGGGCTCTGTGTCACCCTGTGCCAGCACAGCGTCCCCTGGGAGGGCTCTGTGTCACCCTGTGCCAGGCCAGGGGAGAGAAGGGAGCCCTGGGCACAGCCAGCAGCACTTTTGGAAGTGGCAGCACAAAATGATCCCTGGAAAAGCAGGGGAGGCTCCAGGCTGCAGCCCTGAGTCCTGCACGGTTCATTTCCACCCCACCACACCAATTCTTCCCCTGGATCCTCTGTCCAGTCCCCTTTTCCTGTCACCTCTCTGCTGCTGGATCCTGGGATCCAGGAATTGTTGCTCTGTGCCAGTGCGTGGCTGTAAGGTGGACAAATTCCTCTGTAGGAACAGCGGTGTGGGATCCCCACTGGAGAGTGCACCTCCAGCACAGAGGTTATTTGGGATGGAGGGATGGAGGAGACAGAGGCAGGCAGTAATTGCCTTTAAGATCAGAGCACAAAGCATTACCTTGGATTTTACAAGGCCAGCGAGCAACAAAAGAGCAGTAATTTATGAGCTCAGCGTAAAAGAAGAGCATAATTGCATTAAAAATTAATGCTAATGAACACTAAAATGGGGAAGGTGGTTATGATGAAAGTTTGGATTCATCTTCCCCGGGTTGAATGATGGCTGGTGCCTTGATTAATGGCTTAATTTCTATCAATTAGCGGGGAGAAATCTCCACTGAGACAAGGGTAAATTGAGCATCGGATTACAGCCCCGGCTTTGTGTGCCCGGGCGGGAGCGCCGGGCTCGGTGACAGACACGGGGTGGCCACGAAAATCCAGAAAACTCCTGTGCCCTCCCACCCTGCGCTGCCGAGCCCAGGAGCTCTCCAAAAACACCCCAAAAACACCCCAAAACGCCCCAAAACGCCCCAAAACTCGGGCATGCAGAGCTCCGGCAGAAATTTCACCTGCTGAAATTCAAAGTTCTGGAATTGGGCATTCTTAAACTGTATTTTCTTAAATTTAATGTTCTTCAATTCAGAGCTCCCTTGCTGAACTTTCCCCTCCTGTTTTCTGCTGCATTTTATACCTAATGCTCCCAGGTTTTTAAAGGAAAAGCTGTTGGTGTCCACACTTGGTTTAAAATCCTATAAAAATGAGGTTATTATCACTATAATGTATCAAAATAGCAAAATTAGAATAGTCTGGTACTCTCTGTAGTATTCTCTCCAGTGAGAACAACAGTGCTCACAAAATGCTGTATTTAATACATTTTAATAACCTCACTTTCATAGGATTTTAAAACAACCCTGGACAAAGTTTTTCTTGTTAATTTGCGTTTTTCCTACTTGATTTGTAAGTCCTATGTGCTCCCCATAGAGAACAAATACTGGGGTACTCCCAAATTGCTACTTTAATACATTCAATTGTATTTTTCAAGTGCTTGCAATGAAGTTGGGAGCAGAGAAATGAGCAGGCCAAGCTTTCTGTGCCCAGTTTCTCTTCTGGGCTGTATTTATTGTTCCCGTGAGTCTGGCTGGGAAAAGTTCCTGCCCTGGGAATCCCGAGAGCTGGGAAAGCCCAGTGTGGGGCAGGGTGTGGGGCTGAGCTCAGGGACCGGGAATGGGAAACCTTGTCCTGGGTAAGGGATGAGCGGGATGGGAGCTGATCCCCAAATCTGGGATGGCTCTTGCAGGTCTGGGTGCTGCACGGCTGGGGGCTGCAGGGCTGGGTGCTGCAGGGCTGGGTGCTGCAGGGCTGGGGGCTGCAGGGCTGGGGGCTGCAGGGCTGGGGGCTGCAGGGCTGGGGGCTGCAGGGCTGGGGGCTGCAGGGCTGGGGGCTGCAGGGCTGGGGGCTGCAGGGCTGCTGCGCTCGGAGCATCCTCGGGCTCGGCATCCGCGGCTCCAGCGCTTTGAGTGAGGCGGTGCCTCCCTCTAACGGCAGCGGAGCCCGGCCGGGAAACGGGAGCAGCGACAGGAGATCCCGGCAGGGGAATATCCCAGGAATATCCCGGGGAATATCCCGGGGAATATCCCGGGGAATATCCCGGGGAATATCCCAGGAATATCCCGGGGAATATCCCAGGAATATCCCGGGGAATATCCCAGGAATATCCCGGGGAATATCCCGGGGAATATCCCGGGAATATCCCAGGAATATCCCGGGATGGCCGCGCCCCGGCCCGGGCAGGAGCAGGAGGGACCGGGAGTGCGGGAGTGCCGCGCTCAGGGCTGGCAGGGACGGGACATCCCCGGGCTGATCCCGCTGGATCCCGGCTCTGGGAGCTGTCACTGCTGGAGCGGCCGCTGAAGCTCCGGGGAGGGTCTGGATGGGGAGAGAGGACAGGGAAGGTGTCCAGGGGGAATCTCCAGGGAGGAGCTTCAGGGAAGTTCTCCAGGGATGATTTCCAGGAGGTTCTCTAGGAAAGTTCTCCTGGAGGGATCTCCAGAGATGATCTCCAGGGAGGTTCTCCAGGGATGATCTCCAGGGATGATCTCCAGGGGAGATCTCCAGGGAGTTTCTCCAGAGAGGGTCTCTAGGGAAGTTCTCCTGGGGGGATCTCCAGGGATGATCTCCAGGGAGTTTTTCCAAGGATGGTCTCCAGGGATGATCTCCAGAGAGGGTCTCTAGGGAAGTTCTCCAGGGAGGTTCTCCAGGGAGGTTCTCTAGGAAAGTTCTCCTGGGGGGATCTCCAGGGATGGTCTCCAGGCAGTTCCCCTGGCCTCAGAATTCCAGCACCAAGCTGGGAAGGGTGCAACAACTGATCCTCTCCCGATCCAAACAGAAAGGACTTGGGGCAGGAAGGTTCCCTGAAAAGCAGAGCCCCAAGGTTGGTAAGGTCTGAGGTGACACAGCCCAGTGAGTCCCACCTGTCCTGCTGGATTTTCCCCCCTTTTCCCAGTGCTCCCCTTGTCCTTAGTGCAGAACCCAGGATCTCCCCCAGCCAGGGAGGTTTTTGTGTCATCCACTGCAAACTATCCAGGGAAAATCTTCATTTTTCTTTAATTTGTCAGTTTGTGCAGCTTGATTAAAACTGGGTTCAATTAAAAACCGTGGGATGTGTGGAAACCCAGCTCTGCTGGAAAACACGCAGCTCTGTAAGGCAGCAGGATAAAAATATCACTTCCAATAACCCCAAATAAAATGGGATCAAAGGGGAAGTATTTTCTGCTGTAGTTGTTTGTTTAGTCTGGGATCTGGGGGTGTTTCCTTCTTTTAATCCTCAGCTCAAAAGAGCAAGAAAAAATAGCAGGGTTCTTTCTGTATTTCAAAGCTTTTTATGTAAAATGTGTTATATTTTTAAATTAAATTAACCCCTTAAATCTAATTAGTAATATAGGAAGAAGCAGATTCTGAGGAATATTTGAGGTTTATTGTCATTGCTTTAATTCTGGAGTTAGACCTGCTTGGAAAAATCTCTTTAAGTTCATGTTCATGGTCAGGATTATGGATAAGCAATGAATCCGTAAAAATTTACACTCAAGGATTAGCCAAGAAATATTTAAAACATGTTTTTGTTATGGATCATTCACAAGATACTGTTGGTCATTTAATGCTTCTATTTCAGTGATTTTAAAACTCTTAGAGGAATAAATTTTGTCTTTAAGGCAAAAATGGGAATATTTTAGGCAGAGCTCTTAGGGAAGTTTTCCTTTCACCTGAATTCTCTTTCTTTTACTTTTATGTGATTCTCTGCTGTTTCTGATGATTGTGTGTGAGGTGTTTTGGGGTGGCATCAAAAGAATTCCAGCAGATTTTAGTTCTCAAGTGACATTCCAGGTTATTGCTGATCCAGCCTGATTCCACCTCCCACTGCCCCAGGCTGCTCCAGCCTGGCCCTGGGCACTGCCAGGGGACAGGGACAGCCACAGCTGCTCTGGGAATTCCAGCCCAGCCAGGAATTCCTCCCCAATCTCCCATCCAGCCCTGCCCTGTGGCAGTGGGAGCCATTCCCTGTGTCCTGTCCCTCTGTCCCTTGTCCCCAGTCCCTCTGCAGCTCTCCTGGAGCCACTGGTCCCTCTCTGAGCTCTCCCTGGAGCCTTCTCCTCTCCAGTTATCCCGCAGATCCTTAGGGCAGTGTTTGGGATGTTCCCAGCCCTGCCCCCCCTGGTGTTCTTTGTACTCAGAGCTCTCCCTTGGAGCAGAAGATTTTGGGCTGTGCTGCACGAGCGGTTTGTCCTGGCGTGTCCCAAAATCTCCTCCAGGCATGGCTGGGACAGGGCCTGGATCCCAGGATCTCCCTAATCCCACAAACCCCACAAATCTCACAAACCCCACAAATCTCACAGATCTCACAGATCCCACAAACCCCACAAATCCCACAGATCTCACAGATCCCACAAGTCCCACAGATCTCACAGATCCCACAAACCCCACAAATCTCACAGATCTCAGATCTCACAAATCCCACAGATCTCACAGATCCCACAAATCTCACAAATCTCACAGATCTCACAGATCTCACAGATCTCACAGATCCCACAGATCCCACAAACCCCACAAATCTCACAGATCTCACAAATCTCACAGATCTCACAAATCTCACAAATCTCACAGATCCCACAGATCCCACAGATCCCACAAATCCCACAGATCTCACAGATCCCACAGATCCCACAAACCCCACAAATCTCACAGATCTCACAAATCTCACAGATCTCACAAATCTCACAGATCCCACGGATCTCACAGATCCCACAGATCTCACAGATCTCACAGATCTCACGGATCTCACAGATCTCAGATCTCACAGATCCCACAAATCTCACAGATCTCACAGATCTCACAGATCTCAGATCTCACAGATCTCACAAATCTCACAAATCTCACAGATCTCCCTTCCCTGTGCAGACCAAGCCACCCTCCTGGACCAGGTGAAGCGAGTGAAGGAGATCGAGGCCATCGAGAGCGACGCCTTCGTCCCACAGAGCTTCAGGTCCAGCAAAGAAGTCAAAAAGGTGAATTTTCCTTCCAAAAGGGCCACTTCCCTCCCAAAAGGGGCACTTTCCTTCTAAAAGGTGAATTTTCCTACCAAAAGGTGAATTTTCCTTCCAAAAGATGAATTTTCCTTCCAAAAGGGGCACTTCCCTCCCAAAAGGGGCACTTTCCTTCTAAAAGGTGAATTTTCCTTCCAAAAGGTGAATTTTCCTTCCAAAAGGTGAATTTTCCTTCCAAAAGGGGCACTTCCACTCCCTTTTTGCTGCATTATCCTCCCAGAGCCAGGAGGAGGCTGCACTATTAATGATTTTCCATGGATGAAAGAGCTTCAGGGTTGACAACCTTAAATCCACCTGAGATCCCACCAAGGACTCCCTGATGGTCTCAGGGTGAGTTCAGGGAATTGAAATGTGGCAGAATTTAAGGAAATCACTGGTTTGAAGACCTTTTTAAGAGAAGCAGAAGAGTTAAAATCCCAAAGTAATCAGACATTTACTTTGTAATTAAAGTGGAGATGATTTGAATGCTGCTTAACTAAAGCCAGGGTTCAGGTCTGTATTTATCCCCTGAAAAGAAGCAGCTTGGTTTTCAATCAGCTTTCCAGAAACCCAACAGGAGACATCCAGATCCCAGAATTTCCCTGAATTTTGGCCACCAGGTGTTCTGAGGAACTGCTTTGGGGTGTGTTCGTTTCCCCACCTGGCAGGGAGTGTTTGGAACTGTCCCTGGTTGTCTCCCCAGGAATTTCTTGCAGTTTTTTGCCTTTCCAGGAGTCTCCAAGAAGCTGAAGCAGCTTCCTCAGAAGGGATCCAAAATCCCAGTGCAGTTTTTCAGGCTCTCTCCCTGCACCTCTCTGTGGTCACTGCACACCCTGTGTCCTGAGGATGCTGAGAACTCTTTCATGAGGATCCCTTCAGGGAAGACAGCCAAGAGCTGGGTTACAATACTGCCACACTTGGGAATTTGGGGATAAAACACTCAATTTTTGTTTCTTTTCCAGTCTTCAGACCCTCCTGAGGCCCAGCACGAGGCTGTGAGTGCGGGAGCAGGAGCCCCTGAGGCAGCTGCTGCTGAGAAGGAGCCCCCAGCTGCCAGCATCCCCACTGCCATCAAATACCAGGATGACAACTCCTTAGCACACCCAAACGTGAGTGCTGATCCCTCCTGAGCCGGGATTTATCCCTAATTTAGCTTTGGAGCAGCCCCTGGGATGAGGTGTGAGCCCACAGCCTCTGCTCCTCACAAAACCCCTGCTCTGGAGATGCTGGGATAAAGAGGATCCCACCCCTCCCAGCACCCAGCAGAACAATCCCACGGGGGTTCACCAGGAGTTCTGGAGCTACAAATGAATTTTATAGCAAAATATAATTAATGTAACCCTGGGGAATTTAAGAGAAATAAAAATTCAGGACAAATTGGTTTCTGTAGCTGGAAACCTGGTGGGAAACACAGAACTTGCCCCTTTTGCCACCTTGCAAAGTTTTAAACACGGGACAGACTTAAGATAATTTTAAATCACTGTGGCTAAACTTGAGCAAATTCCTTTGGGAGCACTTTAGTTGGAAATAGGAGGACTTCCATAGAGGTTTTTTAAGAATCAGAAAGTCAAAAATGACTTGCAGTGAGGAAATCAGAGTGGGTTCTGTAAAACAGAGATCAGGACATGTCCAGTGAAGATCTGCAATCCCCAGTGATGATGATCCCTGAGACCCCTCCCAGGCCAAGCTGTTTTAGGGTTCCCTGAGAAGGCTCAGCCTTTATTGATGTTTTGGGATCCCCTTTGTCCCCAGCCCCCCTGAGCTGTTCTGGGGGTGCTGTGGCTGTTCCTGGGGGTGCTGTGGCTGTTCTGGGGGTGCTGTGGCTGTTCCTGGGGGTGCTGTGGCTGTTCCTGGGGGCTCTGGGGGTGCTGTGGCTGTTCCTGGGGGTGCTGTGGCTGTTCCTGGGGGCTCTGGGGGTGCTGTGGCTGTTCTGGGGGTGCTGTGGCTGTTCTGGGGGTGCTGGGGCTGTTCCTGGGGGTGCTGTGGCTGTTCTGGGGGCTCTGGGGGTGCTGTGGCTGTTCTGGGGGTGCTGTGGCTGTTCTGGGGGTGCTGGGGCTGTTCCTGGGGGTGCTGTGGCTGTTCTGGGGGTGCTGTGGCTGTTCTGGGGGTGCTGGGGCTGTTCTGGGGGTGCTGTGGCTGTTCTGGGGGCTCTGGGGGTGCCGTGGCTGTTCTGGGGGTGCTGTGGCTGTTCTGGGGGTGCTGGGGCTGTTCTGGGGGTGCTGTGGCTGTTCTGGGGGCTCTGGGGGTGCCGTGGCTGTTCTGGGGGTGCTGTGGCTGTTCTGGGGGTGCCGTGGCTGTTCTGGGGGTGCTGTGGCTGTTCTGGGGGTGCCGTGGCTGTTCTGGGGGTGCCGTGGCTGCTCTGGGGGTGCCGTGGCAGTTCTGGGGGTGCTGTGACTGTTCCTGGGGGCTCTGGGGGTGCCGTGGCTGTTCTGGGGGTGCCGTGGCAGTTCTGGGGGTGCCGTGGCTGTTCTGGGGGTGCCGTGGCAGTTCTGGGGTGCTCCAGGGGGTTCCTGACCGTGCCCATGCCCTGCCCAGCTGTTCGTGGAGAAGGCCGAGGCGGAGCACAGGTGGTTCCAGAGGTTGGTGGCGCTGCGCCAGGAGCGCCTCATGGGCAGCCCCGTGGCCTGACAGCTCCCAGGACATCCCAGGCCGGTCCCACACGGAATTCCTGCCCTCGGCTGTTCTTCTTGTGTCTCCTGGAGGAGATCTGAGTGAGCTGTGTGGGCAGGGAGGCTTCAGCTGGATAACCAGGACTGTTCTCTCCTGCTCCACCTGGATAACCAGGACTGTTCTCTCCTGCTCCCCCTGGATAACCAGGACTGTTCTCTCCTGCTTCCCCTGGATAACCAGGACTGTTCTCTCCTGCTCCACCTGGATAACCAGGACTGTTCTCTCCTGCTCCACCTGGATAACCAGGACTGTCCTGCCCTTGTTCCCCTGGATAACCAGGACTGTTCTCTCCTGCTCCCCCTGGATAACCAGGATTGTTTTGTCCTGCTCCACCGGGATAACCAGAACTGTTCTCCCCTGGTTCCCTGGATAACCAGGAATATCTTGCCCTTGTTCCCCTGGATAACCAGGACTGTTCTCTCCTGGTTCCCTGGATAACCAGGACTGTTCTCTCCTGGTTCCCCTGGATAACCAGGACTGTCCTGCCCTGGTTCCCATGGATAACCAGGAATGTCCTGCCCTGGTTCCCGTGGATAACCAGGACTGTTCTCCCCTGGTTCCCCTGGATAACCAGGAATATCCTGCCCTGATTCCCTGGATAACCAGGATTGTTCTCCCCTGGACCCCCTGGATAACCAGGAATATCCTGCCCTTGTTCCCATGGATAACCAGGACTGTTCTCCCCTGGTTCCCCTGGATAACCAGGACTGTCCTGCCCTTGTTCCCATGGATAACCAGGACTGTTCTCTCCTGGACCCCCTGGATAACCAGGACTGTCCTGCCCTGGTTCCCGTGGATAACCAGGACTGTCCTGCCCTGGTTCCCATGGATAACCAGGATTGTTTTGTCCTGGTTCCCTGGATAACCAGGAATATCCTGCCCTGATTCCCTGGATAACCAGGACTGTTCTCCCCTGGTTCCCCTGGATAACCAGGAATGTCCTGCCCTGGTTCCCCTGGATAACCAGGACTGTCCTGCCCTGGTTCCCCTGGATAACCAGGACTGTCCTGCCCTGGTTCCCCTGGATAACCAGGACTGTCCTGCCCTGGTTCCCCTGGATAACCAGGACTGTTCTCCCCTGGTTCCCTGGATAACCAGGACTGTTCTCCCCTGGTTCCCCTGGATAACCAGGACTGTCCTGCCCTGGTTCCCCTGGATAACCAGGACTGTTCTCCCCTGGTTCCCCTGGATAACCAGGACTGTCCTGCCCTGGTTCCCCTGGATAACCAGGACTGTCCTGCCCTGATTCCCTGGATAACCAGGATTGTTCTCCCCTGGACCCCCTGGATAACCAGGACTGTCCTGCCCTGGTTCTCTCCAGGCTCAGTGCTGGAGATGGGCAGGGCAGCACAGCGTGGGGCATTTCCTTTTTTTGGAGGGGGTTCCCCAGGTACAAACCACCTGGCAGCCCATGAAACCTCATTTTATCCCTCCCAATCCAAACCATTTCATAGAACCAGGTGGGAGCTGGGAGATAAGTGGGAAACTGAGGCTCAGGGCTGGACAGTGAGGGGTGGGTGGTGCCATCCCAGGGCACTCTGTCCTGCAGCTGGGGAGGATCCAGGATCCATCTCTGCCATCCCTTCCTCCTCCCTTCTGAGCAATCCTCAATATCTGGGCAGGCCCTGCCTGAGGGGATCTTCCCTGTGGATGGTTCATCCATCTGCTCCCAGTTCCTCACTGGGTGGGAAATGCTCCACGTTTCCTTGAGCATCTGCCACTCCTGCAGCTCCAAATGGGAATTTCATCAATCTCATCGTTGCTGTAATCACCAAATTACAGAATTATCACACCTGGTTCTGGGCAGGGACTGTTCCCAGCCCTGGAGTTCCCTTTGGTCAGGTGGGACTTTCAAATAATCCAAGTTTAGTCTGAACATCTGAATTTACCTGGATAAATTTCCACAAAAATCTGCCCCTCATCCATCTAAGTGCAGGAGATCAACCAAATCAAATCAATAAATACAGAAGTATTTCTTCAGCAAAGCTGGGAGGAAAGGTCACATCAGGAGAGGAGGAAACGGAGCCCCACCTCTGGCTGTGCCTCACTGGAACTCCCCAGCATCCCCATCCCCTTTTTGGGATTATTTCTCCTGGTTCTCAGATCTGTGGTGACAAAAAATGGAGGCAGGCTCTGGAAATGGACTTTGGTTGTCTTGTTTTTTATTTTAGATCTTGGATGTAAAAGGAAAATGTATGGAATTTGCATTCTGACACATTTTTACTTCCTTTATGAAATGTTAGTTTGACTTTATCCTGCATTAAAATATCCCAAGACCTTGTCTGCAGGAAAAAGTGGGAAAAAATTCATTTCCCTTGTTTCATTTCAGCATTTTTAAATGGTAAATATTTGTCATTGCTGTGTTTTCTAATCACCTTTTATGTTTCTTTCATAGAAAATAAAATCTGTTTGATGGAAGGTCCAGATGTAAAATTCCTCTCTTCACACATTGTGTTGGATAATTCTGGTGCTTTTATTGGATGTAAAATGATTCCTTTTATTTGCAGCCCTGTAGAATGTTAGGAAATTTCACAATAGGCTGTAAATAGATTTAAGCTATTAGATTAATAAACAAGGGTTTGTTTATTTCTTATTTATTGTTTATTAATCAGCATCTAAATTTGCTGGAGGAGAGCTGGGAGCAAGAGCTGGAAAGAAAATGGAAATAACATTTAGATAATCCCAGCTGAATGGAAAATGGACTGAAATATTCCAAACACCACTGGAAACACAGAGCAAATCAGGATAAAGTTGTTTTTTATAGTTCCAGTAGCAGCTCAATGATCAGAATATCCAGGAATTCCTCAGGATTCTGCACTTTTCATGGAATAATAACTTGGGTGTTACCTCAGGTGGGTCACTGAAGGGGATTTTTCTGGTTTCTTGTCCTGCTCCCTGCTTGGAACGTTCATGGCTGTGGAATGGGAAATTGCTGGTGCTGGGAGAGGAGGAGGGGAGTGCCAGGATGGAGTTTGGGATTGCCAGGATGGAGTTTGGGATTGCCAGGATGGAGTTTGGGATTGCCAGGATGGAGTTTGGGAGTGCCAGGATGGAGTTTGGGATTGCCAGGATGGAGTTTGGGAGTGCCAGGATGGAGTTTGGGATTGCCAGGATGGAGTTTGAGAATGCCAGGATGGAGTTTGGGATTGCCAGGATGGAGTTTGGGATTGCCAGGATGGAGTTTGGAAGTGCCAGGATGGAGTTTGGGAGTGCCAGGATGGAGTTTGGGAGTGCCAGGATGGAGTTTGGGATTGCCAGGATGGAGTTTGTGCCTGGATCCAGCGGGGCAGAGCTGGTGCCAGCCCTCGGGGACACTCTGGGGTGTCTGTGCTCAGCGGGGCTCCCGTGGCACCGGGCACAGCTCAGCAATTCCAGGGGCACAGCTCAGCAATTCCGGGGCTTCCAGGGGAGCTGGGCCCTTCCCAGGGATCCTCCTGTGCCCCTGGGAGGACCCAGAGCTGAGTCAGGGCTGGGTGTGGAGATTTGGGCTGCAGATTCCAGTGGGACAATCTTGGCTTTTCCTTGAGCAGCACCCTGGGCTCAGTGCTGATTTTCCTGCCAAGGGCAGGCAGATGTTGGAATAGCAGGAATGGGACAGGGAGGAGGCAGCAGCAGCAGGAATCAGCTTGGTGTGACCCAGGTGGGTTTGGAAGTTACTGCTGGAATTGTTTTACCCTTGGACACGTTAGAAAGGGGTTGTGTCCAAGGAAATGTGCCCTTCACCATTTCCCTGAGGAAAAGGGAGGATGTGTGACCTCGTCAGCCAGGTCCCAATTAATTCATGTCAGCAGCTGGCCATAAACCCATAAATGTTCAAATCCTCACCCCCAGCCTGGGTAAAGGCACTGCTGGCTCCAGCCCACACTGATCCAAGAATCCCACTTGTCCTAATCTCCTAAATCCCAATCTGTGACAATAATCCTGGGGTTTAGTTCCTGGGAATTTCAGTTCTGATGTTCTCACATTTAAGACTCTTTCCTACAGAAGGTTCACCCTTTTTTGTGTTTTCCATTTGCTCCTGGTGAGAGGGAGGGGGCAGCAGCAGCTGTGCCCAGCTCTCCCTGGCACACACGGATTTTTGCAGCCTGCAGTGCCCTGGCTGTGCCACTCAGGCCTGAGCTCCTGCCAGGGCAGCAGGGGAGGGCAAAGCTGTGACTGGAGCTGCTCTGACTCCTGGCATCAGCAGAGCCCTCTGCCCCGGGGATTCCAGCAGCAAACTCATCCTGAGCCTGCAGAGCACGGAACCTGCATTCCCATGGAACCTCCATTCCCATGGAACCTCCATTCCCATTCCCATGGAACCTGCATTCCCATGGAACCTCCATTCCCATGGAACCTCCATTCCCATGGAACCTCCATTCCCATTCCCATGGAACCTCCATTCCCATGGAACCTCCATTCCCATGGAATCTCCATTCCCATTCCCATGGAACCTGTATTCCCATGGAACCTCCATTCCCATTCCCACGGAACCTCCATTCCCATGGAACCTCCATTCCCATTCCCATGGAACCTCCATTCCCATGGAACCTGGGGATGTGGCTGCTCCTCATTCCTCAGCAGCTCCAGCCCTGTTTGGAGTGGGATAACTGCCTGGAAAGGAGCTGGGGTTGGTGTTAAGTCTTTATCATTATCTTTGGTACAAGATTTTAGGCAGATTTTGCTGCTGCAGTGCTGCTGTCAGAGAAAGCCCTCCCTGCCAGGAGATCGAGTGTTGCTCCTGCTGCTGCAGTCACTCCAGGAGGGCAGCGCTGGGCGATCCCAGCCTCTGTCCCAGCAGTAACCCAAAACCAGCCCTGCACGGTGACACTTTTCCATTTGTCAGGTTACAAGGAGGGAGTTATTTTTAGTGGGGATCCTTGAACTCCAGAAACCTTTGGGAGGAGGGATCAGCTGGAACCTGGCACTGGACCCAGGGCTGGAGGGGGCTGTGGAGTGAAAGTGATACCAAACCCTAAACCCAGGATGAACCAGGATTGGAGATGTTCCCCCCTCGTGGTTTGGACTTGGGCAGCACTGCCTGGTTTGGTTTTCCCTGTGTGGATGAGGGGCTCAGGGCCTCCAGCAGGGTGAGCTCAGCCCAGCCCAGCTCCAGAGCTCAGAGAGCTTCCAGGGCCCAAAGGGGCTCCAGGAGAGCTGCAGAGGGACTGGGGACAAGGGACAGAGGGACAGGACACAGGGAATGGCTCCCACTGCCAGAGGCAGGGATGGATGGGAGACTGGGAAGGAATCCCTGGGATGGAATTCCCAGAGCAGCTGTGGCTGTCCCTGGATCCCTGGTAGTGCTCAAGGCCAGGTTGGAAATTTGGGCTTGGAGCAGCCTGGGACAGTGGGAGGTGTCCCATGGCAGGGGTGGGAATTAAATGATCTTTAAGTTCCTTCCCACCCAAACCATTCCATGACTCTGTGATTCTGTAGCAGTGAATTTAATAGTATTTGGTTATAAATTCTCCTTTTATTTCAGGCTTGTACAAATTCCTGAACTGGGCATCTGGGACTGAAGAGATATTTAAATCAAATATTATTTTCCATGTTCTTACACACCTCCCTCCAGTCCTTGCTTTTATCTGCCATTTACCAACAATTCCTCACCAGCTGCCCTGGCAGAAGCTGATGTCACCCATGGACTGAAATCTGCTCTGGAACAGCCCAATCCAGAGCCTCTCCCACCAAAAACCCACTCAGACCTCTGGAAATTGCAGAGCAGCTCTGAGCCACCTGAAAGGAGCAGCTGGAAGGAGCAAGGACATTTCTGCCAGTCCAAGGGAGATGGAACCAGGAGCTGCAGGGGATGGAGCCCTGATTGAGCCCTCTCAGGTTTCCTTCACCCTTGCTCCTGACACTGCTGGGCAGAGAATGGAGCAGGGCCCCAGGTGCTCCCATTCTTCCCAAAATAGTTGGAAACCCCCTATTTTTACTAAGTCTGCTGTTTCTCACTAGCTAGGTAAGCAGAGCTAAAGATTTGCAAGTTTGGGGCTGCAAGAAATGCAATTAAGAAGTAATTGTGTAATAAAAGCTGGGGATTTTTTCCTCAAGTGAGCAGTGAAACCTCTCCTGGCTGATTAGAACTGACAATTAATCCTTGGCCTCCCAGTGAAATCAGCCAGAACCTGAGCTGGCAGCCCGATGTTGTGATAACTTGTGCACTGAGTACACTCAGTTTGTCCAGGACTAATTGGAACATGGGATTAATGAGATCTGCTGAAGTAGCAGGAGGCGTTTTTAGCTGCAGCCACAACCAGCCCGAGGCAGGAGAGGCCTCTGGAACAGACACAGCGTGGCCTGAGCTGGGCACAGCTTTAAACAGTGCCTTCACCTGGGGCCAGTCCCAGGAAAACTTGGATTTGGATCCCTGTGGAAAAGGGCTCCTGGAAGCCCTAAATCAATCAAGCAGCTCCTGCTGCCCAGGTGAGATTTTTTTATCTGTTCTGTATTTTTGTCTGATTTTTCAGCTTGAGGCCTTGGCCAAAGCTGGGCTCAGTTTTGATCACCTTCACCATGATTGACCTGAGACAGATTTTCCCTGGGGAAATGTCCCAAATGCCACCCCCAATGCCAGGATCTCTGCTCCTGGTGTCTCTCCAGCTTTGGAGAGGAGTCAGTGGCTCCCCACAGGGGTTGCTGTCCCTGGGTGTGCTGCTGGAGGCAGCACCAAAATCCAAGGGGTTTTTCCCTCTTCACCCACTGCTGGAGCTGAGGCTGGAGCAGGAATTTTCCCCCTCCTTTTCCAGTGCCAGGATTTCAGGAATCACTCTGGCATCCCACAGAAGATGTTCAAGCACCTTCAACAGGTATTTTTGGTGACTGGGGAATGGCAAACAGAGAGAGCTGCAGCTCAGGATCAGAATTCCTGTGCCCCCTGTGCTTCCCAAGGCTTTGTCCATCACCAGCCTGCCCATGACCAATCCCAGTTAAACCAATCCCAGTTTGGATCAACCCTGGAATCAGCGATGGAGCTCCCATGGAGCCAGCCCCTGGTGTTTGGAAAGGATATTTCTGTGCCTCAGCTGTCACTCTGCCAAACAAAGCCAGGAGGAGAAGATAAAGGTCACAAAATTAGGGCTGATTATAGGAAATGCTTTTTCACATGATGGAAAATTCAGGAATTCATTAAAGCCCAAACCTCAGGAACTCTCCAATGGATCATTGCTGTGGAGATGATTTGAAAAGCAACATCCCAGGAGTTTTTAAAATCCCAAAAGCTTATCCTGGCTGTCTTGGGAGTGAGTTGGGGTGGCAGTGCTGTGCCAGGCCCTGGGCTGGCAGTGTCACATCCAGCTCCTGGGGACACTCTGGCAGCTCCTTACCAAGCCTGGGTAAAGCCTAAAGAAAACACCAAGGAGACATCCCAGCTAATCCAGGCTGCCAATCCCTTCAGGTACTGGTGTTTTGTACTAAGATTGGTGCTTTACATTGATATTTGTCACCAATTTTCAGCTTCCTCAAAGAAAAACACCAAAAAAATCCGATTTTCCCACTTTGCTGAGGCACAGAACTACCATGACACAACCTGAGGATCCCTCCTGCTGTCAGAGGACCTTTGCTGCCCTGCCAGCATTATTTATTAGCTCATCCTTAATTGAGAATCTCTAATTTGTGTGGGCTGGAGGAAGCTGGGCTGCAGTGAGCTATAAAAGGAAGGTCATCAGCAGCCTGCACGA
Source organism: Prinia subflava (assembly GCF_021018805.1). NCBI lineage: Eukaryota > Metazoa > Chordata > Aves > Passeriformes > Cisticolidae > Prinia > Prinia subflava. Next base: position 24,195,981 of record NC_086257.1, on the reverse strand, counting down.
GTTGGTGACAGTTCTATTTATAGCCCAGCCCAGGCCCCAAAATGTGTTTCTTCCCCTTTTTTGGTGCTGCAAGTTCAGGGTTAGGAGTTCCTGCAGTCAGGAGTTCCTCCTGCAGCCCCGGAGTGACTCCTTTATCAGCTGCAGACACACAAGGGCAGTTTTTAGGGATATTTCCTCATTATACATAAAGAGAGCACATGGGAGGTTTTCTGTCACAAGCTGTTGGATGGGAAATGGAAAAAAATTGGAATAATAGTAAGAGAAATGGAATTTTTTCCTATAGAAAGGAGGAATTGTCTTTCCCTGGTTTGCATCTTGTATAAAATAGGGTTCAACTCATGCAGGTAAGGCTGACAGCACAGTCCTGAACAGGAGTTTTATATTTCATCAGAACAAATTCACCTCTGGTCAACACTGGGCTCTGATTGCTCCATTCCCTTCATTAGGGTAATTAATTACTCAGCTTTTAAACCTTGTCAGACCCAGCATCTTCAGAGGAGACTCACAGGATTCAGACTGGATTTCAGCAGAAAAATCTGTTGCCAATGAGCTAAGGAGCATTAATTCTTTCTTTTCTCTTGGTTTCTTCTTTGGGTGTGCAAACCAGGAATTTCCTTTGAAATTTACTGTTGCATCTGTATTTATGTTCAAGAGAAGGGAACCTTGCAATTTAGTTCTAATAATTAATTAATTGGAATCTGGCCAGCAGCACTGTGTCCAGCCTCAGGAAGGGTTCTGGCCCCAGCTCTCCCAGCCCAGTTTGGCACTTTTCCCATTCAAACACATATTCAGGAATGCAATTTTCACCTCCAAGTGTTAAAACATCCCTGCTGCTTCAAAATAATCCTTGGAGAGGAATTAGAGTGGATGATTTCCCAGAAAGGCAGAAATACTCCTGGTTTTCAGCATTGCACCGAGTGTTTCCCTCAGGTTTTAGTGTATTTTATATAAAAAGCTGATCACAATCAGAGTCTTTTTTAGCATCACCAGAATCGATTTTTGCTCTGGAGGGAACAGAAAACACAAATCCAAAGGGAAATGACTGTGGAAAAAAAAACCTCTCAGCATGAGGAGTTAAGAGGAACTCAGGGTTGGAAGGGAATGTTTGGGGCAGAACCTAAACAGGGATCTTTGGAACAGAGAGAGAACAAGGGAATTATAAATACCAACAAAACATCAATATGGCAAAATGACCTTTTGTTCTGGCTGAGTGTGCTCAACAAAGCTCTGAAGTCTGGAGCAGATTTAAATAGTCCTATCACCAAAATGAATAAGAATTAAGAAGGTAAATTAATTCCTAAGGGAAATCTCTGTAGATCTCATTAGCTCAGGAACAAGATACCTTAAAACTTTTAATTAAAGATAATATTTACTGCAAATGAATAAGAGTTGGCAGGTTTCAGCAGAAACCACAATCTCATTTATGCAAAGTTTTCTTCTATTAAGGCAGACATCATTAATCTCATTGGAGATGCCCTGCAGCCTGACAGGGCTGCAGCACGAGGAGTTCCTTCCACAACTCTTTAATCTGCACAAAGAACTGGAGCTGCAGCAGCCCCAGACCTGGAGAAGGGAATTAAAGATCCCAGTGCAAACACAGCCCTGCATCCCTGGCAGCCAGCACCCCATAATGAGCTCCTCCCAAAGCTGCAAAATGAACATTGCAGCCCTCATCCCTCAGATCCTGCACGGGATCCAGGGAAAATGGGAAAGAACAATCACTGCAGCCCTCATCCCTCAGATCCTGCACGGGATCCAGGGAAAATGGAAAGGAACAATCATTGCAGCCCTCATCCCTGGGTTCCTGCACGGGATCCAGGGAAAATGGGAAAGAACAGTCACTGCAGCCCTCATCCCTGGGCTCCTGCCCAAAATCCAGGGAAAATGGAAAGGAACAATCACTGCAGCCCTCATCCCTGGGTTCCTGCACGGGATCCAGGGAAAATGGAAAGGAACAATCACTGCAGCCCTCATCCCTCAGATCCTGCACGGGATCCAGGGAAAATGGAAATGAACAATCACTGCAGCCCTCATCCCTCAGATCCTGCACGGGATCCAGGGAAAATGGAAAGGAACAATCACTGCAGCCCTCATCCCTGGGTTCCTGCCCAGGATCCAGGGAAAATGGAAATGAACAATCACTGCAGCCCTCATCCCTGGGTTCCTGCACAGGATCCAGGGAAAATGGAAAGGAACAATCACTGCAGCCCTCATCCCTGGGCTCCTGCCCAAAATCCAGGGAAAATGGAAAGGAACAATCACTGCAGCCCTCATCCCTCAGATCCTGCACGGGATCCAGGGAAATGGAAAGGAACAATCACTGCAGCCCTCATCCCTGGGTTCCTGCACAGGATCCAGGGAAAATGGAAAGGAACAATCACTGCAGCCTTCATCCCTGGGTTCCTGCACGGGATCCAGGGAAAATGGAGAGGAACAATCACTGCAGCCCTCATCCCTCAGATCCTGCACGGGATCCAGGGAAATGGGAAAGAACAATCACTGCAGCCCTCATCCCTGGGTTCCTGCCCAGGATCCAGCGCTGAAGGGAGAGGATCCTGCCCTGCCTGGGAGGGAGATTTCATCCTTGGCAGTCAGAGTTGGCCCAGAATGATCCAGGGAGGTGTGGGGGTGTGGAGTTCTGGGAACAGCTGAGGGAAAGTTCCACATCCTTGTCCAGGGTGAGAAATCCTGTACAGGGCTGGGTTCAGGGAATCAGGGAATTGTTTGGGTTGGGAGGGACCCTAAAATCCACCTGGATGGGCAGGGACACCTCTCACTGTCCCAGGCTGCTCCAGCCTGGCCTTGGGCACTGCCAGGGATCCAGGGACAGCCACAGCTGCTCTGGGAATCCCATCCCAGCCCCTCCCCATCCTCCCAGGGAACAATTCCTGCCCAAAATCCCATCCAGCCCTGCCCTCTGGCACTGGAAATTCATTCCCTGTGTCCTGCCACTCCCTAGATCCCTACAGAAAACACGCCTGGGATAAGCATGTGAGATTAGAGAAGCCTGGAGTATTCCCATGGCAATCCATCCCTGCCCCTGCTCCATCCCTGTCCCTGCTCCATCCCTGCTCCATCCCTGTCCCTGCTCCATCCCTGTCCCTGCTCCATCCCTGTCCCTGCTCCATTCCTGCTCCATCCCTGCTCCATCCCTGTCCCTGCTCCATTCCTGCTCCATCCCTGCTCCATCCCTGTCCCTGCTCCATCCCTGTCCCTGCTCCATCCCTGCCCCTGCTCCATCCCTGCCCTGCTCCATCCCAGTCCCTGCTCCATCCCTGTCCCTGCTCCATCCCTGTCCCTGCTCCATCCCAGTCCCTGCTCCATCCCTGTCCCTGCTCCATCCCTGTCCCTGCTCAATCCCTGTCCCTGCTCCATCCCTGTCCCTGCTCCATCCCGCTCCCTCCTCACTGCTGTTTCTCTGGAATAGCTGCTCATGGATAATTCAGCCCCGCCTCTCGATGCTTTTCCACGTTCCGCCGGTTCCCAGCCGCAGCTTTATTTTACTGCCATCTACTGGAAAAAGCAGAATTATTGCTAAAATCGCCGAGCCGCGGGACGCGCCGCATCCCGCCGGGGCCGGGCCTGTCCCCGCCTCACGCTCCCCAGGAGCGGAGCTGCGGGCGGGGCAGCGATTCCCGCAATTCCCGCTTTTCCCGGATTTCCCTCAGTTCCCGGAATTCCCGCTTTTCCCGCAATTCCCGGATTTCCCGAACTTTCCCAGTTCCCGGGATCCCTCTGCAGCGGCGGCCCCGCGGTCGCCACGGCAACGGCGGCGCGCGCGGAGCCCCGCCCCTCCGGCGCGCCGGCCAATGGGAACGGCCCGTGGTGGGTGGGCGGGGCGGGGCGGCGCGCGGCGCGGTGAGGAGGGGCGGCGCGGAGCAGGGGGCGCGCAGAGTGCAGCGGCCGCCGCCATGTTCGGGGGGCTCGGGAAGTGCTTCGAGGATGATCCCTTCTTCAGGTGAGGGGCGGGCGGCTGCCGGGCACGGCGGTGAGGCGGAGGGGCATCGGCCGAGACGGGGCTGAGGCGGCGGTGGGCTCCGATGGGCCGGTCCGGGGCTGTGAACGGGCGGGGTGGGTGTGTGGGGCCGGCCGTTGGCTGAGGCAGCTCCGGGGCCGGTGCGGGTAGAAGGACCCGGAGATCGGAGCGGGGGGAAGGACATGGGGTCGGTGCTGATTGAGGGGGTCGGGGCGGGTTAAAGGGGTCGGTGCAGGTGTCGGGACCGGGATTGGACTGGGTTAAAGGGATCGTGGGAGGTGGAAGGACCAGGATGGGTGCAGGTGTCGGGACCGGGATCGGGGCGGGTTAAAGGGGTCGGTGCCGGTCCCCGGTCGCTGTCGGCGCCGTTTAACCGCCCGTGTGTCCCACCCGGTACCGCCCGAGCCCCCCTAAAGCCGTGCAGGGGTTAAACGTCCTCAGCGAGGTTCAATAGCCGAGCCTTGATTCTGCCTCCCCTCTCAGCAGGGAAGGGTTTAATCCGCATTTCATACAGAGGAGAGCTTCACCTCCTTGCTGGAGATACTTGAGTTTGTTTGCTCTTCGATTTCCTAGCTACAGGTTCTGAGGAGTGTAGCTCATTGGGATTTATGTGCGTGTTTAATTAATCACTTAGCCACAGGCTGTCCCTGAACTCTTCTCAATGCCAGCACTATTTCGAACACCGGGTGTCCTTCAGTTAAAACTTCGCCAACGCGTGTGTGAGGGCACTGATCGGCTCCCTGTGCTCATTTCCCGAGGGGACGGTGCTGCTTTGCCTCAGAGATTGGGGTTTGTTCTTACTCCCTGTGAGGCTCAGGTTATCCAGAGAAGCTGTGGCTGCCACTTCCCTGGAATTATTCAAGGTTTGACGGGTTTAGAGCAGCCTGGGATGGTGGGAAGGTGTCCCTGCCCATGGCAGGGGGGGAACAGGATCATCTTTAAGGTCCTTTATTACCAAGAGCACAGTGGTGGCTCATGTCTGTGTATTCCAATCTGAGCTCAGTTTATTCCCTCTGGGAATCTCCTATTACCGCTGGAATCTAAATATCAGCAGTGAGTGGTGCAAATGCTTCTCCCCTCGGCCAGAGCTGCTGAATTACCTGGTCTGGCCCCATTTCACATCTTTGGTCAGAAACTGCAATTTGTAGTGGATGCAGATGGGATCAGAGCACTCTGAGGAGCCTCGATAATTATTTTAGATCTTTGCAAAAACTCTCAGGAATTTAATTAGCAGCCAAGATAAGGGGTGGGTGAGGAAGGGAGCAGCAGGCCTGTGATGTGGTTTGTTGTCTGCATCTCCTGGTTACCAGGAGCTCTGGCTGAAGCTGCTTAAAGGAGAATCTCCTGCTGATCTGCAGCACATTCCAGGAGAATTCCCAAAGCTATGCCATGCAGATTAGCACTCTTGGTTTCTAGGAATATTCCTGCTGGTGTAACAACTCGTGAGTTCTATGCAGGAAACTTCCTTATGCAGATCCTCTGCATGAAGTTAAAGTAATAATAGAAATCAGGTCTTGTTTGAAATAACAATTGCTTATTTATTAATTTATTCCTTGTTATTGTAGCCACTGGTGCAGGGAAAACAGGATTGCAGGAGGTGGAGGCAGGGAGTGTGTGTGAAAGATGAGCTGGAAGTTGAGACTCATTTTCCCAGCACTGTCCTCATCAGTCTGCTTTGCATACAGTGAAGGAATTGAGCTGATTAGCTCAGATAAGATTAGCTTCCAAAATAGTGTCATAATAGGCTCCAGCTGCCTCATAAGGACAGAGTTTGATGCTGGACTGGAAATAGTGCCTGGGTTGGAGCCCTGTGTGAGCAGCTGTCCCGGGGAAGCAGCAGTCACTCACCCAAAGGTGCTGGGCTCCATCCCTGGGGCCCTGCACAGGTGCAGAGCTGTGTTTGCCCTGCCAACTGCACGCCCTGGGTTTCATTCCCTTCAGTTCACTGTGCCAGGTGTTCTCTCCAGAGGGAATCTGCACCTGCAGCCTTACATAACTCCCTGAGTGGGGAAAAAATTGAATATTTCCATCTGATATCTAATAAAAAGAAACACATCTAATACAAAGTACAGTTTACAAAAGTAATGAGTGGAATTCATTGTTGTAGGACTGATTTTTCATGCACTGAAGTAAGCAGTAATGTTATACTTGCATATTTAATGTCAGGTGAGGGTCAGGTAATACATATTAGACAAAATTCTGTTACTGCAGAGGGCTGGAACAATAAATGTATAAATTGTTTCTCTCCACCCTGAGTTGAATTTTAAAATTAATTTGGTGTTTAACACATGAGTGGCACAGATTTGGTATGCAAAACCCTGTGAACCCCTCACTTTCTCCATCACTTTTATGCTATAACAGCAATCATGTCCTTCTCATCAAAAGTATCTTCACACCACCCCCCCCAAAATAAAAGTCATATTTTAAGTCAATAATTGTTAAATTAGAGTGTCCTACACCTGCTGCCATCCTATAAAATCTGTGCTTGGAGCAAGAATCCTAAAATCCTGCGGGTGCCCTGCAGAGCCTTTGCCTTGCTCAGTACATCTGTGTCAGGGTGAGCTCCTTCTCTTGTAATTCTGGTTTGAGTTTCAGTCCTTGGAACCGTCAGGGTTTAATTCCTTGGAAACTTTATCTTCCAAATGGATTTTCTGTGCCCTTTCCATTGGTTTTACCCTACTCCAGATCACACCAAAATTGGGGTGTTTCTTTTGAGGCTTGGCAGCATTAATTCTTTTTATTAATGACCCCCTAAAATGGGGAATTGGGAGCGTTTCCTGCTGTTCCTACGCCTGTCATTCCTCAGTTTGTACCTGATGTCCCTGGTGCTGAGGAGCTCTCTGTGTTTGATACCCTCAGGGGTTTGGGTTCTGTGGGAATTGTGCACATCCCGAGGTGGTGCTGGTGTGATTCCCTGCCCTTGGCTCATGCCAGGGCCTTTTCCATCTGTTCTTTGTCCTGCAGTGAGGGGACACGGCTGGGTGAGCTCCTTGTCACCCCAGGGCTGGAGCCAGAGCTGGGAGCAGGCAGGGGCTGCTCCACAGCATCACTAAAACACTTCAAAAGTCTCTTCTGGGCTGAGTTTAAGTCTGGGCATAGCTTAAAGGGATATTTTTGTGTTAAAAAAAAAATTTGTTTCAAAATGAATCCAACCTCATGTTTGTCTTTCTCACTTGAAAGGGAAAAAAATAAATGTTTAGTGTGACTTTGGCACAAGATCCAAGTGGGCACGTGATGTGGGAACTGCTTTTTGTGGGGCAGAAGATAAGGGGTGGGGAGCAGAAATGCTGGGCAGGAGATAACTGGGCAGGGAAAAGCCAGGAACAGCCTGAAGCTGTTCCTCCTCAGATGTCCTGGGAAAGGCTGCGGGGCCCTGCAGGGTGTGGGGAGTGCCAGGAATTGAGAGGAAGGAGGGTGAGGTGTATTAAACCTAAATAAGCATACCTGGGAAGTGACTGTTCATGGTAATGAAGTGGTTTTCAGCAGGACAGCAAAGAGGAAAATGAGATGGAAGGAGGAAATAAACCAGGGTAATTTGTATTGGGAAGTGCTCATTTGTATTGGGAAGTGCTCATTTGTATTGGGAAGTGCTCATTTGTAGTGGGAAGTGCTCATTTGTAGTGGGAAGTGCTCATTTGTATGGGAAGTGCTCATTTGTATTGGGAAGTGCTCATTTGTAGTGGGAAGTGCTCATTTGCAGCCTGGCCTCAGGCAGCAGCACTGCTCGTACCCTGTACTTCTGAAAAATTCCTGCTTTGCTCCTCTTTTGGCCTTAATTTGGAATATCAGGTCTTGTCCAACTTAGAGAGTTTGGGAAGCTGAGCAATGTTTTCTTGCAAGCCAAGCTTTGGGAATACCCGTGGAGTTCTGTAGGGTTTTGGCAGGGGAGAGGAGGGGAAAATAAGAGGAAAACAAAAAGCCAGTGGGGAATCTCCTTCCAGCACAGGAAAGGGATGTAGGAACAGGATCTGTGGAGAGGGAAGGCAAAGGTGCAGCAGTGGGTGACTGCAGGAGATGGAACTGGCCTGAGTTCAGAGGATAATGGGTATTTTTAGGCACGTGGGACAGGCAGAAGGAAAAGTAGGATGGAAACTGCCAGCAGAATAAATTTGAGGGATGAGGGTAGATCCAGTGGGACACGAGGAGTTCAGTGATAGGATTGTGCTAAGCTTTGGAAGATGAAGGGGGAAAATTCAAAAGAAATTATTTTAGTTTCAGGTGTTGGAGGTGGAAGAAATGATAAATAAAATATGGGTCAGTTTATGGTTCTGGCAGGGATTAAACACAGGCTGGAGTGAAAGGTGCAGCCAAGGATGGATATTTCTGGAGAAGATGAGGAAAGAGGAAAAGGAATAGGGACACCCAGGAGTGCAGGAGAGAGTGGGGGCAGCTGAGGGAAAATGGATCCCAAACACCCAACCCGAGAGATGGGAAGGGAAGAGAAAATCAGAGTTTGTTAGGAATGGGAGATTGCCCAGTTGGCTTCTGTTAAAGTAACAATTTTGGATAAGGGATTCTCTCTGGGATTGCCTATGGAATATTCGCCAGTGGGGTTTGCAGTGTCCTGGAGCCACTTCCCACCATGTTCCTCTCTGGACGCAGGGATCCCTTTGCTGCCCACCACGAGCACATGCGGCAGATGATGCGGAGCTTCTCGGAGCCCTTCGGGCGGGAGCCGTTCCTGCGCCTCCCGGAGGGCAGGGACCGAGCGGCGCCCGGGAGGGCGGACCCGGCCCGCCAGGAGCCCCCGGCCGTGCGGGGCGCCCGCAGGGTAAGTGACCCCGAGCTCGGGGAACGGGCCGGGCCCTGCTCCTGCAGCCTCCCGTTCCATCCTCTGCTGTTCCTTATCTCTGCTCAACATCTGGCAGGGCTGATCGGGCTGGGTTTTACTGATTACTGATTGAACAGACAGCTTTTAGTGAACAGACTGATCACTTATCAATGCTTGCTGTCATAAATATAGTACATTAAATGTTTCTGTTAGTGAAAGGCACTAAAAATGTCCCACGTTCTCTGCATATGTATTTCCTTTCTATGTTAACTTGACTTCAAAAGGTGCCTGGATTTGGCTGCCCTATCCCTGGAAGGCCAGGTCCTTTCCAACCCAACCCATTCCATAATTCCATGATGTATTTGTGCCCTTCAGTCCCTTGTGTGCAGCTATTTCAGTTTGATTTCCACAAGCCTGGGTTTCACCACCTCAGGAATATCCACCCATGGATTTTAAACCCTGTTTCAGCTTTGCAGCTGGGAATAAACACTTCATGCCCTGAGTTTGGGCTGATGGTAACTATTCCCTTAGATACAAACCTGTAGGCATTAAAGCTCGGGGAAATTGGTGTGAAATTTAGTATTTCTTTATGTTACCAAGTGAAACGGGTGATCTGTGTTGAATGAAAGTGTTTTTCAGCTCTAGGCATGCAGGACAATCACGTCTAACCCTTATCTAGAGCTGTATTTATAGAGGGTAAACGTTGGGAGCTGGTTCCTCCCCTCCAGATACAGCAGCTGCCTCCTGCTGCCTGGATGGATCCCCTGGATGTGCAGAGAGCGTTGGAAGAAGAGGCAGTGACAGGGGCTGGAGGCCAGGCCAGAGCTGGAACTGAGCCTGTCACCTGCAGCTCCAGAGGGGACTGGCACAGCCCTTCCCCTGCTCATCCAATTCCCTGCAAATACAGAAACTGCATCTGACTGGGGCATGAGCTTCCCTCTGCTGATCCTGGGGCCTTGGATCAGGGGTGCCTAAAGCCAGATCAGAGATTTCTCCTTTACAAACAGGACCTGTCAAAGCTCACCTTTAAAGCTCAGGCTTGTGTCCCTGTCCTGCAGTGAGGGACGAGTGTGGCCCAAACCCTTTATCTGTGCCTGCAGCCAAAGTGAGAGGCACAGGAGCTCTGTGTTATCCTGACAGGCACTGAAGAATTCCTCAGCTGCCAAACCCCTCCCAGGAGCCTTTGATGTTCCCCTGTTCCACTGAGGAGCTGTCAGATGTCACACCAGACTCAGCACTGATTGCTTTGCCTTGTCATCTCAAGCTGCTGCTCCACCAAGGATTGAAACCCTGAAAATTACAATTTCATGTAGGAAAAGGTGGAGCTTTGCTACCACGTCAAATACACTTCATTCAAATTGCTTACACTGATCAGTAGTGTTGTAATTCTGTGTTTAATTAAATTGCAGCAGGCCTAAAACTGCCTTGAAAGGAACCAAATTAGTTGAGACAATGAGTGCCACGGTGGGATTCAAATTCAAAATTGCTTTTCCTTTCTCCAGCAGGTTTGCAGTTCAGTTTTTAGGGAAGGAGGAATGAGCTAAAACATGTTAGGAGATACTATTAATTGGGTTTTTTGGAATATCTGATTATCCTGTATATCAGACAAATGTTAAACAACTTTTAGTGGCTTTTTAGTGTTACAAACCAGAGTTTGTAATCTTTGTATTCCTAATAACTCTTACTGGGAAGGACTTGATGTTGAGAGAAAAAAATATGTTATTATTTACAGCTCTGCCTAATCTGTGCTGAAACCTGAAGAGTTCCTAAAGCTATTCCAGATCTGGAGAATTCCTTCTTTTTCCATTGAAGTTCCTGCAGAGGGTTTGGTCCTTCTGCCACCCCGTGTGTCTGCAGGCCTTGCCTCACTCTCCAGCCGGTGTTTCCTGGAAACACCCCTGTGTTTCCCAGGATCTCACTGCCCTGCCATGCAGGAATACTCCATTTCCCGGGGATAATTTGTTGATCTGTTGATTTTAATCAGCTTTCAGAGCTGCCTGACTGGAATGGAGCATTGCAGGGTGGGGCCTGAGGTGTGAAATCAGCACTAAGGTTCTTGTGGGGTTCAAAGGTTTGAAGGTTTGGCAAACTTGCAGGTTTGCCAGCCTGCAAGTGCTTTTCACACACACTTAGCAATATTTATTAGGTGTGGTGGCAGTTAGCGTTTTGTAATAGCATCGGTATAAATACATTATTTCCACATACCCAGAGATTAATTAATTAATTACCAAGGCCCTCCTGAGTGACTTTGATTAGATGGGAAATGTTTCATGTAATCTGCTGCATATAAAAGTAATTTCTGCTGTTCCTGATAATAATTCCAGATGTTGCTCCTCTCTTTCCAGGCCACCAGCTTCTCCCTCATGCCCTTTGCAGGTTTTGGGAGAGGGGTTAGTATCCCTGGAGTAGCTCCTGTGTAAGCTGTGTGTAACCAAAGCATGGCAGAGGCTGAGCTCTGTGCTTGCATCCTGCTTTTGGTGCTGTTTGCAGTTTGGGAATGAGAAAATCCAGGGAAAAAATCCTTCCTGGGGCTTGAACATCTCATATGGATGGAACAATCCCTGGGGAAGCTGCAAGCTTTGAGTGCTGCTGGAGAATGTTTTTGTGGGGGGACACAAAACCCCTGCTCGCAGTCAGGCAGAGCAGCCCCTGGAGATGGGATTGCCCTGGATTGGCCTTGGAGTGGTGTCCAGCTGGGGGCTGGAATATCCTGTAAAACATCCATCATCTCTCCATAGCTCTTGCCCAGAGGATTCCAATCTCTTGTACTCAAAAAAAATAACTTGAAGATTCTCTGTCCTTTAATTTTACATCATTTTGGGCTTAAATGCAGCTTGAAGTTTGCAATGCTGAAGTACATAACTCTGGAAATGAGTTTATTTCCATTTCAACCCTGAAGGGTCATACAGGACTTTCACAGCAGAAGCTGGTGAGGTCACAAGGTTTATGCACACATTTGTGAAATAACTGGATATTTGAATATCCAATGAGCATTTTTGGTTAATAAACTCATTTTGTGGCCAGTTTGAGTGACAAATCTTCCACCTTCATCTTCCCAGTATCTCCATCTCAGTCCAGCTCCCTCAGTTTCCTTTTGGAAAGATGCGTTTTGGCTTGTCTGTGTGTGAAGTGCAGTCTGAAAAGCTTTTTTGAGTTCAAAATGCATGTGAAAACCAGCACTGGCAGAGTTGAGACTGTTTTAACTGTAGTCTTTTTTTTTTTTCCTCATTTTTTAGCAGGATGTAGATTTTGGGGATCCATTTTCTGCAATGGACAGGATGATGTCAAACATGAGGAACAACATGCTGGAAATGCACAGGAAATTTGTGAGTTCTTTTAAAAGTTGTTCTCAAATCGATTGTACTGGAGAGTGCCAGTTATTTCAAATACTCCTGCAAATATAATGCCATGGAAAAAAAGGGACTGATCTCAAGGAGGCAGGAAGAATTGAATTTTTTTTCCAGATTATATTGTTTTTATAATTTTTCGTTATTCTTTGAAGATAAAAGTGGTGCCAGGAGGGTTAATTTTGTGAAGGGATATTTTCCATGATAAAATAATAAGGAGTAACTGTTACCCACAAGTTTGACCTTGCACTGATGAGCCTGCCTTGCCTTGCAGGATGACCTGTCCATCCAGCCCGGCGGACACAGTTTCAGCTCCTCCTCCGTCATGACCTACTCCAAAATGGGGGATGAACCTCCCAAAGTCTTCCAAGCCTCGAGCCAGACCCGCACGGCCCCGGGAGGGGTGAGTGGAGCAGGATCCAGCATCCAGCAGTGCCTGCTGCTGCTGCTGCTGTCACTGCAGCCAGCCTCTCCTGCATTTCACAGCATGCAGCATCCAGCAGTGCCTGCTGCTGCTGCTGTCACTGCAGCCTCTCCTGCAATTCACAGCGTGCAGGATCCAGCAGTGCCTGCTGCTGCTGCTGTCACTGCAGCCACTCCTGCAATTCACAGCACGCAGGATCCAGCAGTGCCTGCTGCTGCTGCTGTCACTGCAGCCTCTCCTTCAATTCACAGCATGCAGGATCCAGCAGTGCCTGCTGCTGCTGCTTTCACTGCAAACAGCCACTCCTGCAATTCACAGCATGCAGCACCCAGCAGTGCCTGCTGCTGCTGTCACTGCAGCCTCTCCTTCAATTCACAACACGCAGCATCCAGCAGTGCCTGCTGCTGCTGCTTTCACTGCAAACAGCCTCTCCTTCAATTCACAGCATGCAGCATCCAGCAGTGCCTGCTGCTGCTGCTTTCACTGCAAACAGCCTCTCCTTCAATTCACAGCACACAGCACCCAGCAGTGCCTGCTGCTGTCACTGCAAACAGCCTCTCCTTCAATTCACAGCGTGCAGGATCCAGCAGTGCCTGCTGCTGCTGCTGTCACTGCAAACAGCCTCTCCTTCAATTCACAGCGTGCAGGATCCAGCAGTGCCTGCTGCTGCTGGTATCACTGCAGTCACTCCTGCAATTCACAGCATGCAGGATCCAGCAGTGCCTGCTGCTGCTGCTATCACTGCAGTCACTCCTGCAATTCACAGCATGCAGCATCCAGCAGTGCCTGCTGCTGCTGCTGTCACTGGAGTCACTCCTGCAATTCACAGCATGCAGGATCCAGCAGTGCCTGCTGCTGCTGCTTCCAGTGCAATTTACAGAACCTGGGGTCACTGAGGGTGCATTGAGTCCAGTGTGTGCCCAATCCCCCCTTGGCACTGAGTGCCACATCCAGAAATTCTGTGGACACCTCCAGGGATGGGCACTCCAAACCCCCCTGGGAGCCCTTTCCAGGGTTTGTTCACCCTTTCCATGGGGAAATTCCTGCTCTGTCCACCCTGACCTCCCCTGAGGCCGTTCCCTCTCCTCCTGTCCCTGTTGCTGGAGCAGAGCCTGACCCCCCCTGACTGCACAAAGAAAATGTAGCAATTGAGGAGAACACAGGGCTCTCAAACCCTGCCCTGTATTAAAGATCTGATTTCCTCCCTGTAATTCTGTGCTTTAAGTACACCCCAAAATAAATTACAGACCCAGGCAAGGCTGGGAAAACAGAGCACAGAGCAGCAATTTTCCAGCACCCTTCTCTTTGCTGTAACAAATCCTTTTCCATCCACTGGAGCTCCAGGAGAGGCACTGATTTATGCAACCCCTGCCTTCAAAGCACCCCTTTGCCCAGGGTTACATAACCCGACCTGGAGCTCCCTTGCAGCTGCTGTGTCTAATCCTGCCGGGAACTGAGTGGGAATGTGAAGCTGGCATGGCCGTGAAAGCCTGGACAGGGTCCCTGAGGGCTGGCAGGATTGGCTGGGAATGTGTCCCAGCTCCAGCACAGCCCTTATCACAAGGCTGCTAATAATACCCAGCACACTGATAAGGGCTGCCTGCCTTCCCCGCCAGTCAACACCACAGCCCCAGAATTGCTTGTTCCTCTTTCTGGGAACTTTGCCATGGGGTGTTGCTCCTTCTGGTGCCAAGGAGAGTGTTGGAAACTTGGCTCTGGAGCATTTTTAAACTGAGGGGGTTCTCCCTAATGATTAACACCCAGTTAAAAAACTTCAGGTGTTACTAAATCTTCCTCTCCGGTGGCCAAAAGGAAACAGGTTTGATTTGTGTTGTGTGGTGTGTTTGCAGCCAAGATGGGAAATGAGAGAATTGGAAAGCCTGGAAAACCTGACTTTTTTAAAGGAAAGATGTAAAACTCTTGGGGGAGGAAATAACCCTTTGCATGGGCCTGGAGTGCCAGGACAAGGGGGAAAGGCTTCCCACTGCAGAGGGCAGGGCTGGATGGGAGACTGGAAGGAAATTCTTCCCAGAGCAGCTGTGGCTGGACAGGGCTGGAGCAGCCTGGGACAGTGGGAGGTGTCCCTGCCCATGGGCTGGGCCTGGATGGGCTTTCAGTCCCTCCAACCCAAACCATCCTGGGATCTGTGAACTCTTTTACCTCATTTTTAGCTGGAAGGACACTCAGTTTCCTTTTTCTTTAACAGGTTAGGGAGACAAGAAAAGCTGTGAGGGATTCTGAAAGTGGCGTGGAGAAAATTGCCATTGGTCACCACATTCATGATCGGGCTCATGTCGTCAAAAAATCCAAGAACACCAAGACTGGGGATGAGGAGCTGAACCAAGAATTCATCAACCTGGATGAGTGTAGGTATTTGTAGGCAGTTAATGGGCTTGACACTGTTTTACACTCTGATTTGGAAGTTCCAGCTTGAGACGTCATAAAAGGCACTCTCAGACAGTCTCCAAATCCAAATTCTCTTTTACAGATCCCTGAAATCAGTGGCAGGCCATGTGGAGAATCGTGGGCTACAAAGTTTAAAATCACTGCTCAACTCCCCTAATGTTCATTAAATGTTTTTTTCCTCTGTTTATTAACATTTGAAATAAATGTATCTGTTTTTCAGCTGAGGCTGGCACCTTTGATGAGGAGTGGCAGAAAGAGATCATGAAGTTCAGGCCTTGCCGAAGCAGAGGAGCTGTGGAAGCTGCAGGATCCCGAAGTGCCCACAACAGTCCCAGGGAAAATGCATCAAGAAGGTAAAAACAGTTCCTTTCTATCCTGCAGGGCAAGGAAATTCCAGCAGCAGAAGGAAAATGCAGTTCTGGAGCAGTGCTCCAAGGGGAACTGCAGGTTTATTCCTTTTTTTTGTAGAGATTGTGGTCACTGTTGTTCTTTTTCCAGAGAGAAGCCACTTGGAGCCCCGGGATCCAGAATGCCCAGGGATTCCTTGGAGACCCTGAGTGTGAAAGGAACACAGGTCCCCCTGAAGAGCTCCAGGAAATAACTGTCCCATTCCCTCAGGATGGAGATTCCCTGGAGCAGATGATGGTGCTCAGTGCTCGTGTCCATAAAAATACACCTGGATTTGTGACCAATCTCTGTTCTGTGTTGTGCCTTTGCTTCTCCTGCTTCTGAATGTCCTTCAAACCTCCTGAATTCAAACCCAGCAACTTTCTGCCTAAAAGCACTTTACAGAACATCTCTGATCCTGGTAAAACCAGCTTGGGTTTGCAGAGTTGTTCTGCTGCAGCTACACCCATCTCAGGCTTTACTGAGCCTGGTACTGCAGCTCCTCCTTCCCACTCCAAGTTGCACAGAAAGTAAATTTCCTTTCTTTTGAGTTGTTGAAATAATTACTGATTTTCTGGTTAATTTACAGAACTTGAATACACTATAAAACACTATTCTCTGTTCTCTAAAATAATTTTATAAATTGTTAGAGAACCCCCACACTCACCTGGGTGGAATATAAAGTGAGAGGAAATACTGAAATATGGCAATACTTTCAATTTATCAGTTTTTCTGTTAATAAGCTGTGCTTGCACCTCATTTCCTGTGCCTCAGCTGTCAGCTTTGTATTCCTGATCCTTTGTTTTTTTCTGTGGAGTTGGCCCATCATTTTCCATTTTGTGGATTGTCTGTAGTATTCAATTACTAGGAATTAGTAACTAGGAGTTACTCATGGGAAAAATACCTGGGAGAAAAGAGTTTAACTGGAATGATTTCACCATTTCTTGTGTTCTAAGGAGCCCTGGATACAGGAACTCCTCTCCTTTTTGTGTTCTGTGTTTTACTGAGAGCAGAGTGACCCTAAATCTACATTTGATGGGAGTTTAGAAGAGCCAGCAGTGTCTGGGAGCAGGAAAATCCAGGGATTCCAGGTGTTCAGTCCCTGTACTGTTCTGTCACACAGAATTATCCCTGTGGTGTAGCAGAAAGAGTTTCTGTAAATTAAATAACATTAAAACATTACATTGTTAAAGGTTTCTATTATAATGTAGCCTTTAAAATTAATATTTGTATGATAAAATAGGGTTTAAAGTTAAGAGTAATATTTGTTTGGCCAAAAAGCCTCTAAATAATATTTAATCTTCCTGCAGTTTCCCCAGAGTATTTAATTTTAATTAATTAATGTTAATTAATGTGCAAACCTAATCAGCAGCACTTTTGTTGAGCTCTGAAAAGGGAGGGACAATTATTTGCTTGTGGTATCTTCGTGAATTAGAGAAGTGTCAGTGGCAATAAGTTGATATGATCAATATTAATGGCAGTAATTGAACCATTTAATGAGCAGGGAAGGTCAGCTGGGCTTGGACCCCTCTTAAAGTCAGAGCTCAACCCAGGGCTCACTTTCCATCCACTGGAGACAACGTGGATCCTGCAATTAATTTATTAGCTAGTAATTAAACTCAGTAATTAACAGCAGCAATGTTTTCTAGTTGGAATTTGAGCAGGAATCTTGGAGACCTGCTACTGCTAAATGGAAAATTCACCTGATAACTCGGATTTTTGTGTGAAATCAAACAAGCACACCCTGGGTTTTGAAATGACAGTGGGAGGAGGTGAATATTCCCTCCAGATCCCTTTGCTACACCAAGACTGTTCTCCAATGTACAGCACAAGTTGTGCTCTGTAAAAACATCTGAAGCTGCAATTCTTTAATAAAGTTATTTATTCTTTATGGGGTTTGTTGATTTATTGCACACCGCAGAGGGATTTGTGCATTATTGAGTTTGGGCTGCTTTGAGACAATTCAGTGACGGGACCGTGGGCTGTGGGAGGTGTCCCTGTCCACGCAGGGGGAATGGGATGAGACTGAGCAGAACCACTCTGGGATCTCTGGAAACGCCTCAGCGTCCGCAGGGGAGCACGCATTGTCCACAAAAAACAAAGTTTGATGGGACCAAACAGAGCAGACAGGGGTCTCTTCCTCTGTTCCGGAGCCGCTCCTGGGGCATTTGCAGGTATGAAAGGCAGTTCCCGGGGAATAATTTTATATCAAGAATATATTTTAACAGCGTGTTCCAAACGCGTCCTGCCCATCCCAACCTCGGGTTCCCCTTTCCTCCACTTCAGCCCCCCGGGCCAATTCCTCGTAATTCCCGGACTCCTGGGCTGCGTCCCGCTCCGTGGTTTGGGTGAAACCCGCCCCTTTCGGGCCGCCGCCGGAGAATTCCGTGTCCGCACACCGGGAATCCGCACGGCCGGGTCAGCACCGCCCCCGGCAGGACCCCGGGAGGGGACCGGCCCCAGGGCGCTCCGGGATGGGCTCGGTGGGAGCCTCCCCACCCTCATTCCGCCTCAGGGCTCCCGCCCGGCTCCTCCGCTCCCTGAGGGACCCGTGAGGGGCCCGGGGCTCGGTGGGAGCCTCCCCACCCTCATTCCGCCTCAGGGCTCCCGCCCGGCTCCTCCGCTCCCTGGGGAGCCCGTGAGGGGCCCGGGGCTCGGTGGGAGCCTCCCCTCTCTCCGTTCCACCCTTGGGGCTCCCGCCCGGCTCTGCCGCTCGCTGATGGGCCCGTGAGGGGCCCGGGGCTCGGTGGGAGCCTCCCCTCTCTCCGTTCCACCCTTGGGGCTCCCGCCCGATCCCCCCAGCCCCTCACGGGCCCCTCAGCGAGCGGCGGAGCCGGGCGGGACCGCGGCGCCTGCGCCGGGCCCCGGAAGAGGCGGGAGCGACCCGGGGCTGGCCCCGCGATTGGAGCCGGGGCCGGAGCCGCGATTGGAGCCGGGAGCGGGGCCGGGAGCGGGGCCGCAGCCGCAGCCGGGGCCATGCTCAGCGTGCTACGGGCCGGGCTGGCCCCGGGCCGCCCGCGGCACACGCAGGTACCGGCGGCGGCACCGCCCCGCGCCCGCATGAGGGGACGGCGCCCAGGGCGGGGAGAGAGCGGGAGGGACGGAGGGCGGAGGGACAGCCCCGGGCGGGCCGCAGCAGCTGCAGGGAACGAGCAGCTCCGGTCACATGGATGGGACAGGGAGACCGGGAAGGAGCCGTGCAGGGGCCGCGCGGGGAGCGGTGACAGCGCCGAGGTGACCCTGGAAAGTTCACTCGGTTTGAGGTCACCGCTTCGCCACAGATTGGCAGGAAGCCGTAGGGAAGCGGTTTGGCAGCTTAGCCACGGGCACAGTGAATCACAGGATAAATTACGTTGGAAAAGCCCTCCAAGACCATCGAGTCCAAGCTGTGCCCGATGTCTGCCTTGTCCCCAGCCCAGCGCACTGAGTGCCACGTCCAGGAATTCCTTGGATACCTCCAGGGATGGACTCCAGACCTCCTGACCACCCTTTCCATGGAGAAATTCCTCGTGCTGTCCAACCTGAGCCTCCCGGGCGTAGCTTGAGGCCTTTTCCCCCTGTCCCACTCTTGGTATCCTGTGAGCTGTGCTGGATCCACTCCTGGCTGACCCAGTGCCCTTCTCCTGCCTTGCAGCTCCTGGTGGCCTCCTGCAGGCGCTGCTCCTCGGGGGTCCTTCCCAACGAGAGGATCAGGAACATCGGGATCTCGGCTCACATCGACTCCGGCAAGACCACGCTGACGGAGCGGATCCTGTTCTACACGGGCAGGATCGCGCAGATGCACGAGGTTGGGCTGGGCCCCACGGGATCCCCCTGGGCCTTGCTCACCTCCACGCTGTTTTTCTGTGTGAGGGGTGATGCAGCATCACTCCTGCACAGGATTCACAGTGCCATGGAATGGTTTGGGTGGGAAGAGAACTCAAAGTTCACCCATCCCACCCCCTGCCATGGGCAGGGACATTTTCTATAGAGCAGGGTGCTCCAAGCCCTGTCCAGCCTGGCCTTGGGCACTGCCAGGGATGGGATATGAATTCTTAGCAAACTCCTTGAACTAATTATTTTATTTTTCTCCTAAGGTGAAAGGTAAGGATGGAGTTGGAGCCGTGATGGATTCCATGGAGCTGGAGCGACAGCGGGGCATCACCATCCAGTCTGCAGCCACTTACACCATGTGGAAGGACACCAACATCAACATCATCGACACGCCAGGTGAGGGCAGCCGGGAGCACCTGGGGACTGCTGCTCCTCACGGACACGGGGATGTGACAGAACATGGAGTGATGGTTCAGACTGACAAAGGGTCAGATGGGACATTGGGCAGGGATTGTTCCCTGGGAGGGTGGGCAGGCCCTGGCACAGGTGCCCAGAGCAGCTGTGGCTGCCCCTGGATCCCTGGCAGTGCCCAAAGCCAGGCTGGACAGAGCTTGGAGCAGGCTGGGACAATGGGAAGTCTCCCTGCCCATGGCAGGGGTTGGAATGGGCTTTAAGGTCCTTTTCCACCCAAACCATTCCATGACTCTGTGCTCCACCGCTTGAGCTGATGTGACTCAGTGTGATTCCCTTGGCTGTTGCTCCTTTCCAGAGCATTTATCATTTTTATTTGTATTTGTCATGCAGGCCATGTGGACTTCACCATTGAAGTGGAGAGGTCTCTGAGGGTGCTGGATGGAGCCATCCTGGTTCTCTGTGCTGTGGGAGGGGTCCAGTGCCAGACCATCACTGTCAACAGGCAGATGAAGCGTTACAACGTGCCCTTCCTCACCTTCATCAACAAGCTGGACAGGATGGGCTCCAACCCGGCCAGAGCAGTGCAGCAGCTCAGGTTTTGGCATTTACAATGATTCCTGAAATTCCATCCACATGGCAGGTCATTAGGAACAATATTGGAGAGGCTTCTCTTGGGAGCTGCAGTTTGGAGAATTCCTGACTCGAGGTTAAATCCTGATCTGACCCAGGACAAATCTCCATTGTCCCAAAACCCCCAATATTGGTGTCAGCCAAGACTTGAAGTGACCAAGGGCTGGGGTTTGATGTTTATTTTCTTGATGGAACTGTATCAGGACCCACTTTGAAAGCAGCCTCTTAGTTTTCCCTAAATCCTGGTGCTACTGAAATTCCAGCAAGGAGGTGACACGGGCTGCTTTGGATTCCTGGAGATGCTGCTTGCTCCCTAATTTGATCCATGAGATAAACTCATTAATACTCATTAAAGGAGAAGCAACTCCCTTAATCAAGCAATCAGTCTCAAACTGGTTTCCCCTGCTGCCCTTCCTGTGGGAGTTGCTCCCTGGGCCTGGTGGGGTACAAAAGGTGGGATACAAAGCCCTGAACCACGGGGTGGTTTTTATCCATTTTGGCAGATTTGGGCACTCTGCAAAGGACAGAACACAGGGATTTTGTGGGAGGGGGATGCTGCTCAAAGACCATCTGGAGCACACACTTAGAAATTACTTTTTCCTTCAAAAATTCCTGTTTTCCCCTTTTTCAGATCGAAGCTGAAACACAATGCAGCTTTTGTTCAGATTCCAATTGGGCTGGAGGGGAAATTTAAAGGAATTATAGATCTCATTGAAGAAAAAGCCATCTATTTTGATGGGGCACTTGGGTAAGTCCTGGAAATTACTCCTTTTCTAGCTGGAGCTGCTCTTTGCAGGAGGAATTCCTGCAGTTTCTCTTCAGAGATGAAACCCAGCTCTCAGGAAATTTGGGAGTGCTGGGGTGAGGGTCCCCTGCAGCTGTCCCAGGGCCTGCAGGGAGCTCTGGGTGGGGGTGGCAGCAGGGCTTGGTTGCTGTGGAGGGTTGGTGGCCACCCTTCCCTCCTGGAGAAGCAGGAGGCTGCTCCATGCCGGGATCCTGCAGCGTGTGAGGCTCCCTGGGATGGGGAGAAGCTGTGGGTGAGGCTGGGAAGTTTTCCTGCTCCCTGCCAGCTCCTGCCAGGAGTGGGACGCGCTCTCCCACATCCGAAATAACATGCTGATCTTCGCAGGGGATTTTTTCCCTGGATCCACGGGAAGGGGGGATTGTTCCTAGTCAGAGTGGGCAGGCTGGTCCCTGTGGAATTCCTGGGAATCACTGAGTTCCCTGTGTGCAGCCAGACCCTGAGGCTGGAGGAGATCCCGGCTGAGTTCCGGGCGGAGGCTGCGGAGCGGCGCCGGGAGCTGATCGAGTGCGTGGCCAACGCTGATGAGCTGCTGGGGGAGCTCTTCCTGGAGGAGAAGATCCCCACAGCTGCACAGTTAAAGGTACCCTCCTGTGCTGGCTGTTCCCTCGTTCCTCTGTAAATGCATCAGGAATTCTGTTTGTTGGAGTTGTGTCACCTCAGCTAAGCTCCAGCTCCCCCCGGGAGGGCCCATTCCCAATCTGGGTTTGCTTTGCATTGCAGAGAATTCTGGAGAGCAGGGTTTTTGGGAAGCCCTCGTGGTGAGGGGTGTCCAGGGGACTGTGGGAGCAGCTCTTTGCTCCAGGGGTGGAGGAGGCCAGGAAAGGCAGGGAATTGGCTGTGCTGCAGGAGGAGTTCACAGGGATATTTTTCAGCTGGCAATCCGAAGGGCCACGCTGCAGAAATCCTTCACCCCTGTCCTCGTGGGAAGTGCTTTGAAGAACAAAGGGGTGCAGCCACTGCTGGATGCTGTCCTGGAATACCTTCCCAATCCTTCTGAGGTGGAGAACTACGCCCTCCTCAACCAGGGGTGAGTGCAGCCAGCAGCAGTGTCCAGGGGCAGGGCTGTGGAGAGTGTCCCTGCCCATGGCACTGGCTGGGCTTTAAGGCTCCCTTCCCTCCTTTTAAAGCTTTCTTCCCACCCAAACCAGTCTGGGATTCCATGGAATAGTTTCAAAGCAGGAAACATTCCTAACAAGATCCACAATCTTTTGCTATTGGTTATCAAGCAATGCCAGCAGGATTTGGCACAAAGTCCCAAAGTTCCTCTGTCCTGGGATTTTACCACATTCAGTGTTACATTTGGACAATGATTGTCAGATAATTCTTTAGAATTGATGGCAGCCCTTTAAGCCAGGCCTGCCTAGAGGAGGGAGCACATCCCAAGTGTGTAAATAGTGTTTTACTCTTATGGACGTGAATCCCAGAATCCCTGCAGCTGAAAAAGAGCCTCAGGATCGAGTCCAAGCTGTGCCAAATCCTCCTTTTGTCACCAACCCAGAGCACTGAGTGCTACATCCAGGAATTCCTTGGGCACCTGCAGGGATGGGCACTCCAAACCTCCCAGGGCAGCCCTGCCAAGGCCTGACCACCCTTTCCATGGAGAAATTCCTCCTGATTCCAACCTGAGCCTGCCCTGAGGCTGTTCCCTCTCCTCCTGTCCCTGTTCCCTGGGAGCAGAGCCCATAAAGGTTTAGAGGAGACTCCCATGTTGGTTCCTGACCTCACCTCCCTCTCATCCCTGTTTTTAAGGGATTCTCAGGACCAAACCAAGTTCCTGTTGAACTCTGCTCGTGACGATTCCCAGCCTTTCATCGGCCTTGCCTTCAAACTGGAGGTGAGTCTCACTCTGCTCCTTCCACAGGCATGGGGAGAGTCCAGGGGGTGCTACCAAATCTTACCTACAGCAGACTTTTAAATCACTTCACGCTGAAAATCAGTTAATATTTAAATTCAACTGAAATTTAACTTATTTTTTAAAAAATAGCTTCAACCACAAAATCCACAAATGCTGCCAGTTTGGAACTTTGGGGTGGGTTTTGGACCTCAAGTGTTTCCTGGTTTTTTTAGTTAAAACTTGAGCATTTGGGGGATTGTTGGCTTAATTGAAATATTTTCAGGAAAATCCTGTGTTTGGAAACAGTGGGACGTGAGAGAGTCAGAGGAGAAAGTGCAGAGATTGAAACAAATAATTTGTTTGCTACTTAGAGAGCAGCCCTTCAGGATTCTTATGGAATATGGGAAATGGCTGGCCAGATTCCATGGTAATGTTTCTGTTGGGAAGGTTTGGGAGTGAAAAACTGCTTCAGAAAATTCCCAAATTCCACTGTAGAGCCAAGTGAAAGCTGTTTAAAATCTCCCCTTTCCATCTGTAGCGTGGAAACTCGCACCACCCTTGGTCAGTGCAGCTGGTGCTTGGCAGTGGTGCTGCTCCCAGGAGGAGCAGAGCTGATTCTGTGGGCTGTGCTTGCAGGCTGGCAGGTTTGGGCAGCTCACCTACGTCAGGGTGTACCAGGGCATGCTGAGGAAGGCGGATTACATCTACAACACCCGCACCGGCAAGAAGGTCCGCGTGCAGAGACTGGTGAGGATGCACTCGGACAACATGGAGGTGAGTGAATCCCCTGGATAACCTGGGACAGGGACAGGAGTGAGCCCTGGATAACCCAGGACAGGGATAGGGAGGGGAGTGAGCCCTGGATAACCCGGGACAGGGAGGGGAGTGAGCCCTGGATAACCCGGGACAGGGACAGGAGTGAGCCCTGGATAACCCGGGACAGGGAGGGGAGTGAGCCCTGGATAACCCGGGACAGGGAGGGGAGTGAGCCCTGGATAACCCGGGACAGGGAGGGGAGTGAATCCCCTGGATAACCCGGGACAGGGACAGGAGTGAGCCCTGGATAACCCGGGACAGTGACAGGAGTGAGCCCTGGATAACCCAGGACAGGGAGGGGAGTGAGCCCTGGATAACCCGGGACAGGGACAGGGACAGGAGTGAGCCCTGGATAACCCAGGACAGGGACAGGGAGGGGAGTGAGCCCCTGGATAACCCAGGACAGGGACAGGGAGGGGAGTGAGCCCCTGGACAACCCGGGACAGGGACAGGAGTGAGCCCCTGGATAACCCAGGACAGGGACAGGGAGGGGAGTGCAGCCCCTGGATAACCCCAGATGTGAGGGAAAGACAGAATCAATCAGTCCTGGAATGGTTTGGGATGGAGGGACCCTAAGGATGATCCAGCCAGCAGGGCAGGAACACCTCCCACTGTCCCAGGGTGATCCAAGCCCTGTCCAGCCTGGCCTTGGGCACTGCCAGGGATGCAGGGGCAGCTCCTCTTTTCCAGAGTGTCTGACCAGGAACCTTCCTTCCCTCAGGATGTGAACGAGGTCTATGCTGGGGACATCTGTGCCCTGTTTGGGATCGACTGTGCCAGCGGGGACACGTTCACAGACAAAACCAGCACGGACATCTCCATGGTGAGCCCCCTGCCCCGGGCACTGCAGCCCCCAGCCCTGGGCTGTGGTTTGTAACCCTCCCTCTGCCTTGGCACACAGGAGTCCATCCACGTCCCTGACCCCGTCATTTCCGTGGCTATGAAGCCTTCCAACAAGGTAGGAGCCTTTGGATCAACCTCTTCTCCCTGAGTTCCCTCCCTTTGCTGCTCTGTGATTTTATGGAACGGTCTGAGCACTGTTTGGAACTGTTTTATCCCAAATATCCAAAATTTCATCCCTTGGATACTCCAGGGATGAGCTGGATGCTGTCACTCAGCCAGAAACATGAACTTGAAATAAATAATCAACACTTTAATCAAGAGTTATAAATCTTCCATAAAATAACCCCAAAGAGCAGAAATGCTCAGCAGTGCATGGGAAAACTTGAGGCTTTTTCTTGGAATGACTCATGGATGCTGAATAAACCTTGGCTCGTGTTTCAGAATGACCTGGATAAGTTTTCCAAAGGCCTGGGCCGCTTCACCAGGGAAGATCCCACCTTCAGGACCCACTTTGATGAGGAGAGCAAGGAGACCATTGTCTCTGGGATGGGGGAGCTGCACCTGGAAATCTATGCCCAGGTAATCTGGGAATGCACATCCCATGGACTCTGCCTTTCCCATCTCCTCTGCCTCCTCCCTGCTCCTTCCAGCTGCTTAGGGAAAAGTTGAACGTTTAAGTCAACTTTTGAAGGTTCTTTCTCTCCAGTGGTTCCATTCTGAAGGAAAAAAGGAACCTTTTTTCTAAATTTTTAAAAGGAAATTTTGCCTGAAATATTTTTAAGAGGATTTGGTTCAAATCCATAAAAAATGTATTAAACACTACACTTTGCTCTAGCAGCCTCTGCTTATAATAATTAATAATACCTAATTATAATTAATAATGCCTAATTAATTTCTACAGAAAAATCCTCCGTTCCTCTGGTTTTAAATGTATCATTCCCTAATAAAAGCTGGTACAGGGAGAAAGGAGTAGTTCCAGGGATTTGTTTCATTCCAGATGATGTCTGTACTTTAATCTTAACACAAAAGATGCATCTTAAATATTGACAGAACGAAGAAAAAGTGATTTTTGCCTTGAAAAGCTTGAATTTTAATAGCACAATTAATAGTGTTTCCTTTTCCTGCATCTGAAGGTGCAGGTTGTAAAGAAGTTGATAGGAAATAATTAGTTAATTTAAAAAAAAAAAAAACGAAAAGCCCCAAAAATCACTGCAACCCCCAATCAAAAAAGTGATGAATCCTGATGAAGTTACTAAATAATTCCCAATGGAATGACCCTAATCACTGTGGGGTTTTTCCTGCAGAGAATGGAGAGGGAATATGGTTGTCCTTGCACCATGGGGAAGCCCAAAGTTGCCTTCAGGGAGAACATCTCCGCCCCCGTGCCGTGAGTATTCCTGCTGGGAATTGGGCCCATGGGTGCAGGGAAAGTTCCTTTGGGAATCCAGGAATGCCAGGAAGGTTCCCTTTGCTGTGCTGTGCCGTGGTTGCTCCCTCTGCTGCTGTCACCTCCCGTGGCAGCTCCGGGCTCAGGCGGTGCCAGCGCGGCACCGGCACACGCGGGCACCGCGCCGGGGCTGCCACAGCACAGTCACCTGCCAGGGCTGCACCTCCTGGGGACACACAGAGAGCACTGTCACCTCCTGGGGACACACAGAGAGCACTGTCACCTCCTGGGGACACACACACAGCACGGTCACCTCCCAGGGCTGCACCTCCTGGGGACACACACACAGCACTGTCACCTCCTGGGGACACACACACAGACACAGCACTGTCACCTCCCAGGGCTGCACCTCCTGGGGACACACAGAGAGCACAGCACTGTCACCTCCCAGAGCTGCACCTCCTGGGGACACACACACAGACACAGCACTGTCACCTCTCAGGGCTGCACCTCCTGGGGACACACAGAGAGCACTGTCACCTCCTGGGGACACACACACAGCACGGTCACCTCCCAGGGCTGCACCTCCTGGGGACACACAGAGAGCACTGTCACCTCCTGGGGACACACACACAGCACAGTCACCTCCCAGGGCTGCACCTCCTGGGGACACACAGAGAGCACTGTCACCTCCTGGGGACACACAGAGAGCACTGTCACCTCCTGGGGACACACAGAGAGCACAGCACTGTCACCTCTCAGGGCTGCACCTCCTGGGGACACACAGAGCACTGTCACCTCCTGGGGACACACACACAGCACGGTCACCTCCCAGGGCTGCACCTCCTGGGGACACACAGAGCACAGTCACCTCCTGGGGACACACAGAGAGCACTGTCACCTCCTGGGGACACACACACAGACACAGCACTGTCACCTCCTGGGGACACATACACAGACACAGCACTGTCACCTCCTGGGGACACACACACAGACACAGCACTGTCACCTCCTGGGGACACATACACAGACACAGCACTGTCACCTCCTGGGGACACACAGAGAGCACTGTCACCTCCTGGGGACACACAGAGCACTGTCACCTCCTGGGGACACACACACAGCACGGTCACCTCCCAGGGCTGCACCTCCTGGGGACACACAGAGCACAGTCACCTCCTGGGGACACACAGAGAGCACTGTCACCTCCTGGGGACACACACACAGACACAGCACTGTCACCTCCTGGGGACACATACACAGACACAGCACTGTCACCTCCTGGGGACACACACACAGACACAGCACTGTCACCTCCTGGGGACACATACACAGACACAGCACTGTCACCTCCTGGGGACACACAGAGAGCAGGGTCACCTCCTAGGGACACACACACACAGAGCACAGCACGGTCACCTCCTGGGGACACACACACAGCACGGTCACCTCCCAGGGCTGCACCTCCTGGGGACACACACACAGCACTGTCACCTCCTGGGGACACACACACAGAGCACAGCACAGTCACCTGCCAGGGCTGCACCTCCTGGGGACACACACACAGAGCACTATCACCTCCTGGGGACACACAGAGAGCACAGCACAGTCACCTCCTGGGGACACACACAGAGCACTGTCACCTCCTGGGGACACACAGAGAGCACAGCACAGTCACCTCCTGGGGACACAGAGAGCACAGCAGTGTCACCTCCTGAGGACACACACACACTGCACGGTCACCTCCTGGGGACACACAGAGCACGGGCAGCAGCCCTGCTCCCCTCCTCCAGCAGCTCCTTGCATGGAAAACCCAGCAGGGAAACCCCAGGGAAGGGGAGGGCAGCGGGTCAGGAGCAGCTGGGAGGGGATCCCTGGGTTGTTGCAATCAAGAGCTGCTCTGCCCAGTTTTCTGTGGTTTTCCTATGAAAACACCTGCTCAGATCCCAAAATTCTGATGGGGAGTAGCACAGGGTGTAAATGCTGTTCTGGGAGCCAATTTTGCTGGGAGTACTGGGATTGCTGAGGTCTCTGTCCTGGGCCATGGAGACATCCAGGATGCTCCAGCTGCCCCTTCCCTTCATCCCTGCCCAGTTTGGCACTGGGATCTCCCGAGGGGGAGCTGGGAGGGACCTGCTGAACCTCAGCTATTCCCAAGAAAACCCCAAAACAGCTGGAAATTGCTGCTGTTCCTGAATGCTGAATTCCTGATCCTGAGAGTGGGGACCCTGAGCTCACCCTGCAGGATCAGATCTGTGTCTGAGCTGGAGCTCACACAGCTGCACTCTTAAAACACCCAAAAAAGGCTTTTTTAGGAACAAAATCATTTACCTGGGACACCATTTCGTGGAGTAGAAGCACGTAGTCAAACTGAAGATCTTCATCAGTTCTTTTCTGGCAAGACAGGATGAAAAGGGCTGAATTTGGGGATTTTCCCACCTCAGAAAAAGTGATTCAGTTCTCTGTGGTTAGCACAAGAATTCCCTGATGGATTTCAGATAAAACTGGCAGCTCCTGATCACAAATGAAGCAGGTGGAGCTCAGGAACTATAACAAAATTAAAAGCTCCTGGTTTGAGTTTCTGTGTTCTCCAAAACTGCACTGGAGACACTGAATGTAAAGCTTTTAACAGCTAATTCCTGCCTTTCAGAGACCAGATCCATCAGGAATTCTTTAGGATGAGAACACCTCATTCTAGAAGGTGTCACTTTAGCCCAAAGAGTCCCAAATAAAATTGCCAAGAGGATAAGGGCACTCCAAAGGCCTTGCAGTGAGTGACAGTCAGGAATTCTGAGTGACAAAATAAGCCCTGGCCTTTGGAATAGACTCTTTTCCTGTGTTTTTCAGGGAAAAAGGAACAAAATTACACAGGAGAGATGGCAGCTGGGTTAGTTAATAGTTGCTTGTCTCCTTTATCCTTAACTTTGTTAGAGAGGGTTGAAAATCTTTAAACTCTTGCTGGTCACAGCCCTGCAGCAGCTGTGAGTTCTCTAAAATGCCATCAGAGGGAGCAAAACATTGACAAATCCTGCTCCCACAAGGAATTCCTGTCTTTCCTTCAGACCCAGAACTTCCTGGGAATTCACTGTCTGTTCAGAGGGGCAAAACTTCCAGAGCTTTCATTTTTCTAAATACTCAATCCTGCTGCTTTTTCTTGGCTCCTGTAGAAAATTGCCTTGAATGTAAAGCTGGTGATCAGGGTTTTAAAGGTTGATGATCAAGTTCAGGGTTATTTATAACTCAGAATCGATTTTCTCTAATGGAACACAGCAAAACTGGGAGGATCTGCAGAATCTTGTTAATTTAATTTATTGTCCTTGCCACAGCTGCTTAGCTCTTGAATACTCTGCAGGGAGAGCCAAGGCCGGGTTGGATGGGAGCACCCTGGGCTGTGGAAGGTGTCCCTGCCCGTGCAGGGGGAATGGGATGAGCTTTAAGGCCCCTCCAGCCCAGCCCAGGCTGGGATTCTGCTCCTGCTGCTAACTCACCACTTGCTTCACGTGTTTCACTTGGGCAAGGTGGAACTTGGTGTTTTCGGTGGAATTCTGCCAGGTCACGTAGCCAGAGGCCGCCCAGGCCAGCAGGTGGATGGGCTCCAGCTCCGGGGGAACATTCCCGTGGCTGTCTGGAACCAAAATAAACCCTGGGTGTTAAAGAGAGCCATTACCAGAACATGATCACCTCACCCGGGCTGCCAAAGTCCCTCCTGTCACACAGCCTTCCACAGGGTTTGCAGGAGCTGCTCCATCACCAGAGTTCTCCTCCCACTTCACACAATCCTGGAATGGTTTGGGTTGGAAGGGACCTCAAATCCCACCCAGTGCCACCCCTGCCATGGCAGGGACACGTCCCACTGTCCCAGGCTGCTCCAGGCTCCCTCCAGCCTGGCCTGGGCACTGCCAGGGTGTTCTCTCCACGTTTTTCCCTTAATGTAAATTGTGGTGTCGAGGGCAGGGGTTGCTGAGGTGAGGGCAGCGTTTGGGGTTGTACATTTGGGTGTTGGATGTGCTGTGCCAGGGCACCCTCAGAGCGGGCAGGAGCAGGGGACAGTGCCAGCTGGATTTCCAGAGCCCTCAGAATCAGCAATAAAGGCAGTGGCTGTGATTGCAGACCCTCAAAAAGAGCAAGCGAAGCAGCAAGGTGAAGGCCTGAGCCCTCCCCAGCCCTGGGTTGTACCTGGGATGTTCTCAGCCACAAGCTCCTTTTCCAGGCTCCTGATCCGATTGTAGAACTCCTTGTCTGCCTCCTCTGTGCTCCTGAGCTCTCCTTGCACTGTCACCTGCACATCTGGAGCAGAGGTTTTGCTGCCCAGGTGGTAGAGAACCTCAGCAGTGCAGGTCACAGTCCTGTCCTGTTGCAGAGTTAATGATGTGCATCATTATGTGATTGAATATGTGTATAACCAGGGGAATTGGCACTCCTGAAAATGGAATTTTTATGTAGCTGCTGTTTTCTCTGAGTCTGGTCCAGAGAGATTTGGGATTATTTAAGACAAGGTTAAATTCCTGGCATTTCTGTGAATGGTTAAGGTGGGATTTGCTTTCTGCAGTGATGCAAGGGCAGTGGTTGGGGTGCAGAATGTCCCTTGTGCTGTTCAGCTGGAGCTGAGTGACACTGAATGTCCTTGTCATCCCTGCAGCGTTGTCTGGTGGTCTAGAGGAAGGTACCACGTGGTCAGTGGGCTCCTTTTGCTTAAAATTCAGCGGTTTTGGGGTCTGATTAGTAGTACAGAACAATCAGGAGCATAATTCAAAATATTAAGTGCTGTGTCCACAGAGTGTGTGGTTAAAGCAGTCTGACTCACTTTGTCCAGGACATCTTCCAGCTCCAGCTCCAGGTAGTACTTGTGCCCAACACCATCAATGTCCTAAAAAAGGGAAAATATTAATAGCACTTAACTTTGGCAAATGTTGAATGGCTGCATCCTGGACAAAATCAGAATCCCAGGATGGTTTGGGTTGGAAGGGACCTTAAATAAATCCCATCCAGTGCCATCCCCTGCCATGGGCAGGGACACTTCTCACTACTCCAGGTTGCTCCAGGTCCCATCCAAGCTGGCCTTGGGCACTTCCAGGGATGGGCACTCTGTGCCAGGGCCTCTCCACCTCATTTCTATCCTTGGAACACCCCTGAATTACCAATTTTGGGCTCCTGCGTGCTTCTATCCAAGAATTTGCTGCTTGGTTATAAATACCTAAAAGCCTTCAGCGCTTCCTTCTATTAACTCCTTTTTGCAGCTTATGATGGATTGCACCATGCCCTGTGTTTTTCTGGCTATACAGAAGGCAGCAGCTGGGGTTTGCTGTGCCCTTGTTTTGGGAGGGGGTTTGCCGTGTGCTGGGTTTGCAGTGCCAGGTTTGCAGTGCCAGGTTTGCTGTGCCCCTGCAGTGCCAGGTGTCCCTACAAACCCAGGGCAGGGCTGAGCCGTGTCCTGGCAGCCACGGGAGCACCCAGCACCCTCCTCCTCTTCCTCCTCCTCCTCCTCGGGAGGTTCCTCCTGGCGCGGTGCCCGGGGCAGGCTCCCTGGGCGGAGCTGTCCCCGCAGGTGGCCGGGTTCACGTCGTGGTGACACCGAGCTCTGCCGAGGCACGGGCGGTGTCACCCCCGGTGACACAACCGCAGAGCAGCTGCGGCTGGAAGGGACCTGTGGCCACCATCGGCCCAGGCGGGGTCACCTGGAGCGGGGACACCGGGACACCCAGAGCGGGACACCCCACCCGTCCAGGGCTGGCCCTGTGCTCTGCCCGCTCCAAGGGAACAGGGCGGTGCCGGTGGCAGCTCCCGTGCCGGTTCCCCGTTCCCGGTTCCCCGTTCCCGGTTCCCCGTTCCCGTTCCCGGTTCCCCATTCCCGGTCCCCCCGCTCACCTGGCGCCGGGCGCGCCGCAGCTCCCGCAGCTGCAGCCCCCGCCCGGGGCCGCCCCGCAGGTACCGCAGGTACCCCACGGCCACGGCCGCGGCCCTGGCGGCGGGGAAGTGGCTCGGAGGCAGCTCCACGGCCCGGGCGGCCGGGAAGGGGCTCGTAGGCGGCTCCATGGCCCGGGAGCCGCTTCCTCCTCCCGCAGGAAGCGCCCGGGCGGGGCCGCAGGGCGGGGCGGGCTCCGCGGGACGGGGCGATGCCGGGGAAGCGCATCCCTCCAGCAGCAGGGGATGGTGTTTGAAACGGCCTGAAGCGGGGTACTGGGAATAAATCCTACCCCGGGAGGGTGGGGAGGCCATGGCACAGGTTTTTCAGGAATTTGGCCGCCCTATCCCTAGAAGTGTCCAGGTTGGATGGTGCTGTGAGCAACCTCAGACAGCAGAAAGTGTCCCTGCCATGAAATTTTAAATTTAAATTCCCTTCCCGCCCGAACCAGGCTGTGGTTGTGTGAAATGCAGAATGGGAGTGTTCTCACAGAAGGCTGTGCTGAGTGTCACCAGTGACGCGGTGTCTGGGGGGCTGTTGGGGTTTAGGTTTGAGTTCACCCACAAGAAGCAGTCGGGAGGAGCGGGCCAGTACGGCAAAGTCATCGGAGTGCTGGAGCCCCTGGAGCCAGAGGACTTCACCAAGCTGGAATTTGAGGACAGAACCATCGGCACAAATATTCCCAAGCAGTTTGTGCCCGCTGTGGAAAAGGTACAGACCTTTCCCTGTGACACAGAAAATCCTGATTCCTGTTTTCCTGCAGTACCACCCACATTTGCTGTGCCTGCCTTGCCCCAGCAGAGGAGGCTTTTCCCACTGCTCCAGTGGCAGCAGGATCACAGTTGTGTGTTTTCACTTCGTGTCTTGCATTCCTGGGGTTTCCAGTTAATTCAGGAGCTGCTGTTTCCTTTGGTGGTGCTGGCTCTGTTTCCCTTGTGAGAGCCTCCTGCTCAAGCTGCTTTTTCCTGGCCTCTTCTGCTTCTGGTTGTGGCCCCACAATTCTCCTCCCAACCCCAAAATATGTAACTTCTGTGACTTCTCTGAGGCCAGTCATGGAGGAAACTGTAATTAAGCTGCATTTCCTGCCTCAGTTCCCAGATTCTGTTTCTTTATCTCCTCTGTGACTGCCTCGCTGTACGATTTATCACACACAGCTTTAATTAACCTACCAATATCTTGGAATTCCTGTAACAACATACAATTATTTCTTCATTTTTCCATGATGCAACACTTAAAGATTTTTGCCAAATCCCAAAAAAAACCATGGTCTTAAAGGAATCTTGTTCTCCAGGCAAGAGCTCTTTCCACACTGTGCATTCTTTTGGGGTTTGGCCACGGAATCCCTTAAAAAGGCAAATCCTGAGGCCATTTTCCCTTGTTCTGTGACTTTTATTTGTGAAATCAAACCGAGGTGCCAGAGGCTGCAGGTTCCTGTGGTGACTTTGAGGTGTTGTTCCAGGGATTCCGGGAGGCCTGTGAGAAGGGCCTGGTGTCGGGACACCGCATCTCCGGCGTGCGCTTCGTGCTGGAGGACGGCGCCCACCACATGGTGGACTCCAACGAGATCTCCTTCATCAGGGCGGGAGAGGGAGCCCTGAGACAAGGTACAGCCTCCCCCTTCCCTTCCCTTCCCTTCCCTTCCCTTCCCTTCCCTTCCCTTCCCTTCCCTTCCCTTCCCTTCCCTTCCCTTCCCTTCCCTTCCCTTCCCTTCCCTTCCCTTCCCTTCCCTTCCCTTCCCTTCCCTTCCCTTCCCTTCCCTTCCCTTCCCTTCCCCCCAGTTTCATGGAGCAGAATATGTCCAAGAGTTTATAGAATTCCTGAAGGAGACACAGTAATTCCTGTGGCTGTACGAAGGGAATCCTGTTTTCCCTGACTTCAGTACAGCAACACCACCAGCTTCATCCTTACCAGGGAGGAAGAGAACATTTGGTCAAACTGGGCCTTTTTTAGGAAAAATTGCTTTGCTGAAGGAGAGGTTCAACACTGGAAGGGGCAGCCTTGGAAGTGGTGGTGTCCCAGTCCCTGGGGGTGCTTAGACAACCTGTGGATGTGGCATTTCACACAGGGTTTAGTGAGCACAGTGCTGTCAGCCAAAGGCTGGTCCTGATGCTCCTGGAGGTCTTTTCCAGCCTTAATAGTTCTGTGATCACAGCTCCAGGAATGAAAGGCCAGGAGCTGGAATTCCATGTGTGGATCATGTTTTTTTCCCTGGCATTAACCATAAATCATTTGCTGCTGTATGGGAGTGTCTTGGTTTAGGAAGACAGGTGTCTGCCAGGGAAAGCTGGAGCTTCCCTTGGAATGGAGAATGTAAAACTCCTCCCTCCAAATTATTGTAATTTTGCAATTAAGGGGCTTTCAGGCATATAGATATGGGAATAGGAGTAACAGTTCTTTACTAGGAATATTAAAAATACAAATGTAGTAGTAAAAAAAAGGCAAACAAAAAAATCCTAGAAACACTGACAGACTCAGAACACAACTGACACCCTGTTGGTCAGGGTGTTGGGGCAGTCCAGATAAATCCTTCAGTGACAGATGTGGTTCTGTTGGAGCAGAGATGATCCTGTAGGAGGGGTCCAGTGGTGGTGAGATGGGCCCAGCCTTCCTCTGGGAATGCAGAGCACACAGGCTGTGCTGGGCTCTGAATGCCAGGGTTTATCCAGGGGGGAATGCAGTGCACACAGGCTGTGCTGGGCTCTGAATGCCAGGGTTTATCCAGGTGGGAATGCAGTTGCACACAGGCTGTGCTGGGTTCTGAATCCCAGGGTTTATCCAGGTGGGAATGCAGTGCACACAGGCTGTGCTGGGCTCTGAATGCCAGGGTTTATCCATTGGGAATGCAGTGCACACAGGCTGTGCTGGGCTCTGAATGCCAGGGTTTATCCAGGTGGGAATGCAGTGCACACAGGCTGTGCTGGGCTCTGAATGCCAGGGTTTATCCAGGTGGGAATGCAGTGCACACAGGCTGTGCTGGGCTCTGAATGCCAGGGTTTATCCAGGTGGGAATGCAGTGCACACAGGCTGTGCTGGGCTCTGAATGCCAGGGTTTATCCAGGTGGGAATGCAGAGCACACAGGCTGTGCTGGGCTCTGAATGCCAGGGTTTATCCAGGTGGGAATGCAGAGCACACAGGCTGTGCTGGGCTCTGAATCCCAGGGTTTATCCAGGTGGGAATGCAGAGCACACAGGCTGTGCTGGGCTCTGAATCCCAGGGTTTATCCAGGTGGGAATGCTGGGCTCCTCCCCTGGGTGCAGCATCTCCCATGGATGATGGAATTGTATCAGCCCTGCAGGGAGCCTCGATGGCCCATGGACAGCAGAGATCCCTGGAGGGGTGAGGGGTGGGTTATAGAAGAGATCACAAAGCCCCTCCCCAGCGGGTTTCAACAGACGGCAAACAGAACACACACTTCTGCTTACACATTCAATCCAGGGCAGGGAGCACTTCCCTCACCCCAGCCTCACCTCTGGGTTCTTTGTCCCGTTCCTCCCCAGCCATGGAGAACGCTGCCGTGCGCATCCTGGAGCCCATCATGGCCGTGGAGGTGCTGGCTCCCACGGAGTTCCAGGGGGCCGTGATAGCCGGGATCAACCGGCGCCACGGCGTCATCACGGGCCAGGACGGCTCCGAGGGCTACTTCACTCTCTATGCTGAGGTCTGTGTGCTCCTCACCCCCCTGCCCTGTCCTTCATCCCCTTGGTTTCCTCAGTTTGGATGGATACAGGTGTAGGTTGAGTCTATTTCAATGTTTCTTCTTTTACCTCCCTCCTAAAAATGCCTGGAAAGGATCACTGGGTGTTTTCCTGCTGGGTGGGAGCTCGGGACAACCACACGCTGTGGCCCTCCTGCTTCCCAAATTATCCTTGCAGGAATGTCTGGAGATACTTCAAGCCTTGCTGGCTGACTCATCTCTGAATTTAGGATATCCCAGTTCTTGGTCCACTCAAACTCTCAGATTTTTGAGGTTTCCTGCTGAAAACACGCTGCAAATATAAACTAATTAAAATAACAGATACGTTACAACAGCAGAGCATTAAATCAGAGCTGTTTACAGACAGCACTGACTCTTTATGTCATAATTGGGATTAATTAGCTGATAGG
Source organism: Prinia subflava (assembly GCF_021018805.1). Classification (NCBI taxonomy): domain Eukaryota; kingdom Metazoa; phylum Chordata; class Aves; order Passeriformes; family Cisticolidae; genus Prinia; species Prinia subflava. The sequence continues at coordinate 24,160,121 of NC_086257.1, read as the reverse complement.
CCAAAAGTGATGGAAAAAACCTCGTTGTGAGCAAATATGTTTGGATTTTAGGTGCCACTGAACAATATGTTTGGATATGCCACTGAGCTGAGGTCCTGCACAGAGGTGAGTCCTGCTGGTCCTGTTTGCTAAAACGGGTTTGATTCTGTAAATTTGGGCTCACTGGATCATCCTGTCCGTGGCAGCTGCAGCAGGGAATGAGATCAAACCAGAGCTGAGGAATTCCTGGCCAAACAATTCTTCTGTGCCTGAGGAGTTCTGTGTGGGTGGGGTTGTAGAGGATCCCTGGGTGTTCCCTCACAGACAGGAGTCTGTGTGTGCCCAGCAGGGTTGCACGTGGCCCATCCTCACTTTCCTGTCCCAATTCTGCAGGGAAAAGGGGAGTACACCATGGAATACTGCAAATACCAGCCCTGCTCAGCCAGCACTCAGGAGGAAATCATCAACAAATACCTGGAAGCAACAGGGAGACTTCCTGCCAAGAAGGGCAAAGCCAAGAGCTGATGGGATTCCTCTGGAGTGCACTGAACAGTTTGTCCCAGCCTTCTCCAGCAGCTTTTCCAGGCTGTGGAAGCAGAGGCTGGCTGGGTAAGGTGGGCTCCATTTGGACTTGGAATTTTACCATCAACCCTTTCCTCTGGGGCTCAGCAGCACCAGGGGATCACCACGGGATTGCTCACGTGTAAATGCTCCTGTAACAAATAGATGTTAAAACACGGGTGATGATTTGCTTGAGATTGTCTTAATTAATATCTATTAAAATAATCCTATTTTTTACTTGATACATCTTTATTTGGAAATGCCAAACCAGGAAGCTGAGGTAAGAGCTGCTGGATGGGCACAGGGAGTGGGACATCACGTGCTGCTCCAGCTTCCCTCCAGGGAACAGATGGAATTTTGCCCTCCCAGTCCTTTGGAAATGGATTCTGCAAAGTCTCAACCCAGTGGGCAAAGCCATCAGTCAGTGCTTGTCACCAAATCCACTGTCACTGGTGGCACAGGGATGGAGCTCCGTTGCCAAGGACGTTGGGAGGAGCTGCCTCTTCCCAAAGCTGGGAACATGGAATTGCTGTGGCTTGGCAATGTGCATTTAATGGGCTTGGGGTGTGGATCGTTCATGGGCTTGGCTTTTGGCTCTCAGTTAGAAATCCAAACCAAGGATCCCTTTTCCCAGAATCTCACAATCCAGGGGGTGTTAGAAATCCAAACCAAGGATCCCTTTTCCCAGAATCTCACAATCCAGGGGGTGTTAGAAATCCAAACCAAAGATCCCTTTTCCCAGAATCTCACAATCCAGAGGGTGTTAGAAATCCAAACCAAGGATCCCTTTTCCCAGAATCTCACAATCCAGAGGGTGTTTGTTAGAAATCCAAACCAAAGATCCCTTTTCCCAGAATCTCACAATCCAGAGGGTGTTAGAAATCCAAACCAAGGATCCCTTTTCCCAGAATTTCACAATCCAGAGGGTGTTAGAAATCCAAACCAAGGATCCCTTTTCCCAGAATCTCACAATCCAGAGATTTGAGTTGCAGCTGATGTTCAGCTCGGGAATCACTTGACTTTGCTGACTCAAAGCAGAGACAAAACAAAGGGGTTAGGTGAGAAGATATTCCCATAATTCTGTATTTTTAATTATTCCCAGAATGTCCACGTTGAATTTTCTTTCCCCCTTCCTGCCCTGCTCAGCTGAAAAGTGTTTTTGCAGATTCCAGTAAACAGGGAGTGAAGTTCCAGGTCAAACCCAGCGACATTCCTGGCACTGCTGCTTCCCAGACAGCAACAACTCCTCACGGAAGGACTGGAAAATGATTTATGTAACCCTTGGAAAGGCTCTGCCAGGGCCTGGAGCTGCTGAGGGCTCCCAGGCGAGATGTGGGGTGTCCGTGGGACAAATCCAGGATTCCCACACATCCGTGCCTTTGGTTTTGGGAATGCTCAGCTGGAAATCATTTCCAGAAAAGCCCTGCAGGTTCTCAGACATTTGGAAGTTCTCTAAAACAAGCAAATGTTGCACTTTTCCCAAAATCTGGAGATGTCTGATAAAAGCAGTGTGAACACAGGACAAGGAACAGGGTGGGTATGATTTTATTTGTATTTCTGGGATTTATATTTGTATTTCTGAGGTTTGTATTTGTATTTCTGAGGTTTATATTTCTGGGGCTATTTCTATTGATTATATTTATATTTATATTTATATTTATGGAGGTTATTTTATGTTTAGACCAGTTGTGATGTGAATTCCTGGCTGATGAGTTGTGCCAGACGTGCTGGTTCTCCACCAGCCTGGAAAAGAAGCAAACCCCAAGAATTTTGCTGTATGATTTGAGGTTTTAGGCTGAAACCTTGGCCTCAAAACAGCTGGGGGAGACTTTGCCTTAGAATTCCAACGGCTTTGCTACTTCTCCAGAAGTTCCTGTGGAGCTCCTGAAGTGCTGTGAGTTTGTGACTGGCCAGCTCCACCACCCCCGTGCCTGGCAAGTGCCTGATCCTCCATTCCAGCCCTGCAGAGCAGTGGCAAAAACAAGGTAAGGGGACAAAAGCAGAGCCCCAAAGTGCCAGACCCATCCTATTTTCTTGGCTTAATTCCAAAAAAATATTTTAATCACCAGCTTCTTTAAGGAATGTTGGAATTCCACTCCCCGATCTCACACTTGTGATGATGAGAAAGGTTCTTCCAGCAGGAGGGTGTGGAATGCTGCTTCCCTGAGTTTATTGGGTGCTGAGGGGAAAAGCTTCAGTCAGGAGATCAAACTTATTTGTGTGAAATGCTGGAATCTGGGAAGCTGACATCACCCAGCCTGAAGACATCCAGGGAAAGCTGTTGTGTGAAATCATTGAATTGTTGTTCCCAATTCCAGCCTGAGGATTGTGAAAAGCATCCCAAATTAAACAGAACAGCCACCCCAAGGCCTCTGTTCCTCAGGAACGTGGTGTTCTTGGGAAGGATTTAATTTATCCTGCCACGAACCTGGCTAGTGGGGAAAAAAGGTGAGTTTGGGACAGTTTGGCACAGTCCCAGTGAGGTGGGACAGTGATGGATCTGCTGGAGAATTTGGTGGCAAAGGACAAAGCTGTGACTTTGTGGTGGGACAGGACAAGGCAGGAATAACACAGGAGCTGTTCCCAAACCTGGGAATTCATCCCCAAGGAGCCTCCCTGGCTCTGCAGGTGTGTTTGGGTCTGAGGTAACAGAAAGGTGGAAATTTGGGCTCCACAGCAGCAGAAAAAAAACCCAGCCTCAACCCTGAGTGATGGCATTTGGTTTATTGGAGATGTGAGTTGAAAATCAGCATGATTCTAGCCCAAAACACGACAAAAAATTAGTAGGCAAATCTCTCTTAGTGACAGATTAACACATTGCTCACGATTTGAATCCAAATATATTAATTTTGTGTATAAACTCTTAGGTAACAGTTAATTAGTGACATCAGATCAACTGCTGCATGTTCATGTGTGTATATAGGGAGTAGCAGAGGGTTCAGGCAGAGCTGCAGAACTCGGATCTCGCAGTTGGAGCAGTGACAGGAATTCATTTTGGCACAGGTCAGTGAAACCTCTCCCGTTCAGGCCTCGCGTGGAAGGACCATCCCAGCTCCAGGTCTGTCAACACAAGCGTTTGCTGACTGCATCCACAGCCACAAAACCGAGGATTTCACCTAAAAATTGGCTCCCCTTTCAGCTGAGGGCCCAGCAGCTGATCCGGATTCTGCCCCGGACCCGTCGTCGGCGCCGTGGCTCTCGGCAGCACAGAAATGTTTCACCTTCAGGGGGTGCCCGGGGAGCCACTTGAGGCGCATGTGACACGAAATGATTTCCTGCAGAAGGGATTTGAACACAGATTTTATCATCTCCATGCAGCTCATCTCCTGCTGCCAGCAGGGGCTGTTCTCGTGCACCTCCTTACCTGGGTTGGGATTTCATGCAGCAGCACGGTGTAGTCAAACTCAGTGAAATCATCTTCCCTGACCTGGGCAGGTGTGAAAAAGAGAAGAGTTATCAGAACACGGGTTCATGTTGTTAAAATGTGATGTCTGCTGTGGTTTACTGGAGCTCGGAAGGAGGTGAGCAGGGCCCCGTGGCTGTGGTTGTTTGGAGTGAGATGGATTTTAATCATGGAAAGATGGAATTAGGAGCACTTCCTGCATGGAATGTTAGAAGGCACCAAGAGCTGGGTGGCTCTGCAGCCTGTCTGCACTGAAAGCAGATGCTATCAATTGAATTTAGCCCTCAGGTAGATCTGAGAATCACATGAACCTCTCCTTCAGAGAGATGCTGAACAGCTGAGGAGCCAAACGTGGCTCCTGGCCGTGGGTCCCGGCGGGCTGAGGGCCCTGGAAGTGCTGGAAGTGCCCTGGAAGTGCTGCTGGATGGGCCCTGGAAGTGCTGCTGGATGGGCCCTGGAAGTGCTGCTGGATGGGCCCTGGAAGTGCTGCTGGATGGGCCCTGGAAGTGCTGCTGGATGGGCCCTGGAAGTGCCCTGGATGGGCCCTGGAAGTGCTGCTGGATGGGCCCTGGAAGTGCCCTGGATGGGCCCTGAAAGTGCTGCTGGATGGGCCCTGGAAGTGCTGCTGGATGGGCCCTGGAAGTGCTGCTGGATGGGCCCTGAAAGTGCTGGATGGGCCCTGGAAGTGCTGCTGGATGGGCCCTGGAAGTGCTGCTGGATGGGCCCTGAAAGTGCTGGATGGGCCCTGGAAGTGCTGCTGGATGGGCCCTGGAAGTGCCCTGGATGGGCCCTGGCAGTGCTGGATGGGCCCTGGCAGTGCTGGATGGGCCCTGGCAGTGCTGGATGGGCCCTGGAAGTGCCCTGGATGGGCCCTGGCAGTGCTGGATGGGCCCTGGCAGTGCTGGATGGGCCCTGGAAGTGCTGGATGTGCTGCAGGGGCTGCAGCTGCTCCCCAGCCGGGGGCAGGGGGTGCTGGGCTCTGCTCTGGGGCTCAGGAGCTGCTGCACCTGCAGAGCCACTCCTGCAGATCCAGCTCAGGACAATCTTCCCAGCCAAACCTGGACCACGAGCTGGTGCAGAGGGGGAGCTGCTGGGGAGGAGCAGCCCGGGGATTTGGGGCCTCCTGCTCCACTCACCCACTGCCTCACGGACTTCACTTGGGCCAGGAAATATCCCAAGGTCTCGGTGGACTTTTCCCACATGATGGAGCTGCTGCCAGCCACAGCCAGGGCCCACACTGGCTCCAGGGCAGGCTCGATGTTGCCGTAGCTGTCTGCAAGGCAAGGAGAAACAGAAAAGAATATTAATTCTGGCTGGGCAGCAGCAGAATGAGGAACCTCAGAGCAGCTTTGCCTGGCACAGCACCATTCCTGGATGGGGCTCTGCCCTCTGATGTGTCACAGGGAGGGGAATGATGCCCAGCCTGCAGTTCCAGGGAAGTGTGAAGTGTGGCAGAGCTGACACTGCCAGGAGAGGGATCCCACAATGAGGTGAGACACCCCAAAATCCACAATTATGGGAGTCCTTACCTAGCTGGGAGAAAAGATGGGATTTTTCCAGGATGGAAAAATGGTGTTGGTCATCCTCAGTGAACTCCCAGCCACAGCTGGGGATGTGTGTGGGTTTGGGCACTGTTATTCCTGAGGACAATCTGCACTGACTTGGCTTTAACGTGGGGAGCTGCTTTTAACCCAAACCACCCTCACAGGATGGTGCTGAGTGCCCGTGGTAAATCCAGAGGGGCTCTGTTCTCCCAAAAATCCTGGGGAGGTGGGATTGCTTTGACAGCAGGATGGGCTCGGGGTGCTGCTGTCAGTAATGTCCCCTTTTCAAATGCTTTCATGCTCTTTGAGATAAAATGAAATACCTGGAATGTTGTTTCCAGTTATGGGTTTGCTTTGGTGCCTGATGCTTTGGTAAAGTCTGTTGTCCTCTTCCTGGATTTCCTTCTGGTCTTTGGTGTGGGAGCACTTGATGCTGACAACAGGAGGAGACTTTTTCTTTGGGTACAGCACTGTAGCCAGGCAGTTCCCAGCATCTTCCTGTCAAGGGAGAGTTTCAAACTGTTATTTTTAATAAAGGTTTTATTTACCAGCAACTCACTCCTTGTATGAAGCTTCAGGGGTTAGGAAAGTGTCAAAAAGGATTTTATTTTTCCTTGTCCAGGAAAGAGGTTAAAGCTACAAGGCAAAAGGGATTTAACAGAAGGTTTTAATTAATGCTTGTCCTGCTTTCAGGACATGACAATGCTCTAAGTCATCTTGGAAATATGTTTGTGAGAGCTCAAGAAACAACATTAATTGATAACAGGGACTTTCATTGTGCCAGCCTTGAAACAAAAATAATCTAAGGCTTCACAGTAACTTCTGAAAACCATTTGAATGCCACAAAATGTGTGTGAAGGAAGAGGACAGTGAAACGCTGCTGACAGCTGGGGCAGAGGGGGTGGAATTGGAGAGACCACGGAGCTGTCAGCTCCTGATTTAGGACACAAATGTCCCTGTTTGGAGCTGCTGGAGCTGATTTACTGCCCAGGGAGAGGAGACAGAGCAGAACTCACCCCAGTCCTGTAGTCCTCAGTGCTGAACTGCAGGTAATACTTGTGGCCAGACTCTGGGATGTTCTGGAAGAGAGCAGAGGGAGCCAGCAGTGGAATTAAAGCCTTGTGTGCTGCAAGGAGCTCTGAGGGGGGAAGCACCTGCTGACATTCCCTGGGTTTGGGTGCAGCATTGCTGGTTTTAGTCTTCCTTGGTGTGTAAAACCATTCTGGACCCAAAGCAAACCTTTGTGTGTTGCTTTTCTAACCCTGAGCCTTCCTGTTCCCAGCACACTTTTCCAGGAAATTATTGATGGTACAAGGTGAGTGGAGTTTCAATCCCTCAGAGCCTCAGCTCAGCACCTGCCTGTGGTACCCACACAGAGCTGGAAAATGCAGGTAAAAATTTGCTTTAGGCACTCAATTTTTATAAAATGTCCTCCTGGAGCTTTAGGATGGGGCAAGTCCAGTGCAGAGCCAAATCTCACCATGAAGGAGGTGCAGGAAACAGAGAGGATGAACTCAGACTTTTTGATAATTTCTTTCTTTTCTGCATCCTCCTTCTCCCCTTTTTGTGCATTGCCTCAAATATTGTCCTCAAAGTGACAATGGGACAAGGGCAGAGTAGTGAAAACTGATTTTCTGAAATGCAGGCTCACCAAAGGAGTGATTGCAATGAAAGGAGGTTTACAAGGGTCTCATCTCGTGCAATAACCACATTTAAATCCAAGATTCCAACTGTTGTAAAGCCACCCAAGAGGTGTTTTTCCTGTGGTTTACAACACCCCCAATCTGATTAAATTTGGGGATTTTTACAGTGACCCAGGATTACTCCTGTGTATCATCAGTCCTGCGGGTGAGAGAAGCTGCAATAGTCAGAAGGACTTTTAGAAGAGCACAGAATTCTGTGTTTCTGGGGGTTTGGAAGCAGAGATTCCCTCCTGATTTGCAACAACTCTCCCACAGTACTGCTAGTAGCTACTACCACCCTACTACTGCAGCCTAGCCAGCTTTCAAATGATGCTACACAGCTAAAAACAAATATTTAGTCTGGTGTGAGCACCTGAGGCTTCCTGAGCTCACCAGGGAGAAGGGAGAAGCTCCATTTGGCACAAAATAATGGTACAGGTCTTTGAAGTCTCAAAGGAAAACTTTTATTTGCACTATTTTTTCCCACTTCCATCCCAAAATGCTGTTACCCAACCCCAGAGTGTGAGCTGAGCAGAGCTCAGGGATGAGTGGCAACCCCCAGGGAAGCAGCCAGAGATAAAAGTGTCCAAAAAGAGAAGGAAACAAGTGAGTAATTCATTTTTACATTCAATATCTGGGTCACGGGATTCTTTTACTTCTGGGCTCCAAATTACTGCAATTTTCCTGACAGATTTTTGGTCCTGGGAAGGCCAAAACAGCCATTTCAGAGCAGCTTCCCTGCAGGACCCCAGGGAATCAGTGTAAATCAGTGTAAATCAGTGTAAATCAGTGTAAATCAGTGTAAATCAGTGTAAATCAGTGTAAATCAGTGTAAATCAGTGTAAATCAGTTTGCACTTCCCTCACTCCCCAGAGGCACGGAAAGGGAGGATCCCTCTCTCCCCAAGTCCTGAGGAGGTTCCCATCTCTCCCCTCTGCTTTCCCAGCAGGATTTTTCCCCTGAGATCAGTTTTTCCCTGGGAAAAGGAGTCAGAGCTGTGCCCCTGCCATGGATTCTGCCTTTCCCACCCAAACGTGGGGCTCTGACTGTTGGAAATTAATAGAACATTTTTAATTGAGTTCTAATGCCAGGGAGCAGAGCTGTGGTGTTGCACTCTTTGTGCCCAGGTGAGGCTGTGAAATGTCCACCCAGATATTTGAAAATTGGATTTTCTAGTCCAATTTAAGCAAATGTTGCACGAGATCTCCTGGCTTTTCCCTTTCCCCTTCACCTCCCTGCTCCTAAATTAGGATTTCCAGGACAGCTTGGGATGGGAAACTGCTCCCAAAAGCTTCCCTTTAAATTCTGGGACCTTCAGCTGGCACAAACTGAGACTTCTCTTATCAAAAGTGTGTTTGAAACTGCAGCTGCCAACACCTCCAGGAGCTGCTGTTTCCTACAAGATCCTCTTTCCAGAGAAAAAAGGGACAACAAAAATCATCTGCATCCACCACTAAGGTAAGGATTATTCCAGGTCTGGCATTTTGGAAACACTCAGGAAAGAAAGTCTCATTTTACCTGAACTTGAAAGATCTTTCCCATCTAAGAGAGTTCCCAGTCCTGTTTCTAATTACCAGTTTCACCAGCTCGTGGGCTAATAAAGCTAGTATTAAATTACAATGTTCATTATTAAATTCCACTAAAAAGTTATCCTGGTTTTACAAGATCCACTAATGCAGTAAGCAATAGGAAATTAGCCCCCTTTCAAAAATAACTAAAAACCAGACAAACCTAAAAAAAAGACCCAATCCCGACATTTCTGCCTCTTGCCTTCATCTAATACAGCAAATTCCTTCCAGGAAATTCTTCTCATTTTTTTCCAGGGGAGGACAGGAAAGAAGGAAGTGCCCACTCTTAGTGCATTTCTCCTCTGGTTTTCACAGAAAGTACAAAAAAAAAAAAGGTAAATAAACTGCAGAGAGTTCCAGGGAGCTCCTACAGCATCCAGCACTGAGGAAATAAGGAGCAATTTCACTTCTCTATAATGAGCCAGTTATTTTCCTTCCTGTATCGGGAGGCAGGTGGCTGACAGAGGGTGGAAAACCCCCTTTCCCTCCCACAAATATTCACTTATTCTTCAGCCAGGCACAGGTGTTTATATATGGAAATATTTTTATATAGACATATGCAAAGTGCCCAGGAAATAGAGAAGGAGCACGTGTACTTTTGGAGAGTATAAAATAACACAGAGAATTCCTGTCATAGGTGTTTGTAGTAATTTCAGGAAAGGAAAGTTAAGGAATTTAAAGGAAAGCTTAAATATCCCAGGAACACTTCCATGCTCGGCACCCAATGGTTTCTATAATACAAGGGCTGCATTAATTAATGCATCCTAGATATTTCTGGTTGGTTTGGAATACCTTTTTTGAAGGGGGACATTTAACACTACACCCTCTTACTCAGTTTTAGGAGTTGAACAGGACAAGTGGTGGAAGATCTCCAGATCCTGGAAAGGATCCAATGGAATCCAGTGCTGCCTCTGGCACCTCAGACTGGGAACCCAGAACAACCAGCCCTTGCTCTGAGGAGCTGCCCAGCAGAATCCAGGGTCCAGAATTTGTTTTTCTGGGAACCCAGAACAACCAGCCCTTGCTCTGAGGAACTGCCCAGCAGAATCCAGGGTCCAGAATTTGTTTTTCTGGGAACCCAGAACCAGCCCTTGCTCTCGGGAGCTGCCCAGCAGCAGGAGCACAGGGCTGGATTTAAATCCCATCCCTCAGCTCTCCAGGAAGGTGATGCATTCCTTCCAGGATCTACAGCCCGGGACAAACATTCCCCGCAAGTCTTTGCCTGATCTTGTCCTTTCAGAAACTGAATAAGCTGCAAAAAATCCCCAAACCTGGAGGAGAAGGGCTGTACCCCGAGCACCACCTCGAGCATCCCAGGACGGGAAGGCTCTGTCCCCGCAGCTGCTCCTCTCTGGGACCCGTCCCGTTCTGACCTCAATTCGGTGTGATTTTTGTAAGATTAAGGAATATTTCTGGTGGGAACTGCATCGCCTTTAGACGAAGCTCGCGGTATGAGGGAGGGACTGCGGGACAGCCGCTCCTGAGGAGAGCCAGGGGTGCCACGAGGGACGAGGCTGTGGGACAGCGGTCCCCGAGGAGACCCGGGTGTCCCCGAGGATGGCAGAGGGACAGCGGTCCCCGAGGAGACCCGGGTGTCCCTGAGGAGACCCGGGTGTCCCGAGGATGGGGCAGAAGGACAGCGGTCCCTGAGGAGACCCGGGTGTCCCCAAGGATGGGGCAGCGGCTCTTGAGGGACGCGGGAAGGCGCTCGGTGCCCTGCGTGCGAACACGCAAAGCTCCTTTATATATAACAATCCTGATGTAATAATTCCTGTTCATTACACTTTCCCAGCGTCCCTTTACCCCCCGCCGGCTCCCCGCTTACCTTCAGCGTAGCCTTGCGGACCTGCCCGAGCGCCCTGAGCCCGCCGAGGGATCCCGCCTGGAAGTTGCGGTACTGCAGGGCCACCCGCGCCGCCGCCGCGGCCGAGCGGCTGCCGGGCTGCAGCTCCTGCCCGGCGCCCGGGGCTGCAAACGCGAGCACCAGCAGCACCAGCAGGGCGGGCGGAGAGCGGAGCCCCGGCGGGGAGCGGAGCCCCGGCATGGTGCGGGCAGCGGCGGGCACTGGGGCGGGCTCGGCCCCGCTCCCGTACAAATAGCGGGGCCCGGCCCGCTGCTCCCGCCCGCCCTCCGCCCGCTGCCAGCGCCCGCCGGAGGGCCCGGCCCGGCGGCGACTCCCCTTCCCTCAGCCCTCCCACCCCAGAGGCTGCACGGGCCGGGGGGGCTGAGGGGAACGGGGGGCTGAGGGGAACGGGGGGATGAGGGGAACGGGGGGATGAGGGGAGCCAGGGGGCTTGAGAGGAGCCGAGGGGGCTTGAGGGGAGCCAGGGCGTTATGGGGACCCGGAGCCTTGAAGATGCTGGGGGGACACTGAGAGGGACCCGGGTATTGAAGGGAGCCAGGGGGATATGAGGGGGTCTGAGGGGAGCCAGGGGGATTTGAGGGGGTCTGAGAGGAGCCAGGGGGATTTGAGGGGGTCTGAGGGGAGCCAGGGGGATTTGAGGGGTGTTGGGTACTGAGGAGAGGCTGCGGCACTCGATGGGGACCAGGGGTTCTGAGAGGAACCAGGAGGATTTGAGGGGGCACTGAGGACTTGGAGGGCAGCCAGGGGGACTTCAGAGGGACCAGGGATTTTAAGGGCAGCCAGAGGGAATTGAAGGGAGCCAGACGAGCTGGAGGGGGACCAAGGTTTCTGGGGGCTCAGAGGGATTTGAGGAGTGCCAGCATCCAGGGAAACCAGGGAGACTCAAGGAGGGCCAGGGATTCTGAGAGGAGATGAGGGGCACTGGGGGTACTCAGGGAGGGCTGGGAGCGGGGGAGATGCTGGAACCCGAGCAGGACCGGGGGTTCTGAGGGGAGCCAGGGACACTGAGGGTCACAGGATTTCTCTGAAAGGAGCCTGCAGCTCAAGCCAGATGTGTAATCATGACACAGATGAGAGCAAAAACAGGTAATGGTTGGAAAAACACAGTTAGCTCCTTCTCAGCGTTACCACAACTCAACACCTCCCCAAGCTGCAGAGCCCCGCTCAGACCGTGACACGCTTTGCCTGGGACACGGCTGAAATATTCCAAATGTAATGCACAAGAAGCATTCATCTCTGGAATAAATCTCACTTAGTGAAGTTTTTGGAACCAGTATAGTCATGTCTTAGTAACATGAAGAAAATCAACAGAGAAAGCAGCCAGATTGCCTTAAAATTATGTTTGGGATACAAGTGGGCTTGCTGCCTTGCTCCTCCTGGAAGCATCTCTTTTGGAGAGGCTGAATGTGGTAAAATGTAAAAGGCTGCAGCACTTCCTGTGTTAAAAAAGCTGATTTTTAATGCCCTGCTGTATTACCATCTGAGCAGACAGGGGTTTGTATGTGCAGCTGGAAATCTATTTTTGTGCTCTGCATGAGCATTGCGGCAGGTTTCTGGGCTGGGACCTCAGAGAAGTAAATCAAAACTCTGGTTAAGGACTCAAACTGTCTCCTGTGGAGCTGTAAGTCTCTCTTTATTACTGGAACGCTTTTTCACAGAACTGGAAATTCAGTATTCCTGAGGCTTTGCTAAGTGAGGGAATTGGTAAAGTATCATTCTTTAGTACAGTTTTTTATACCACCCAGCTGATTGTCCTGAATTTGTTGATTATGATTTTCCCTCCTGAAATAGCTTCTGCAATTAACAGTTTGTCTCTTTACGTTCACATTTCCCACAGGCCAGGCTGGAGGGGCGTGGAGCAACCTGGGCAAGTGGCGGTGACCCTGCCTGGTAGCCAGGTTAGCCAGAGGATCATTTTTTTTTTCTTATTGGGACAGGTGGTGTGTTTATCTCCAATATTTTTCTGGGTGAAACCAACATTTCCTGATTTGTCCTCACAGTGGTGACAGCGCTGATGCCCCTTTCAAGCTGAGATGCCCGGGCTGCCTGCCCTCGGTGGCAGCGGGGGTTGGCAGTGCCAGCCGTGCCCTGCCTGCCCTCGGTGGCAGCGGGGTCTGGGTCTGGGCAGTGCCAGCCGTGCCCTGCCTGCCCTCGGTGGCAGCGGGGTCTGGGTCTGGGCAGTGCCAGCCGTGCCCTGCCTGCCCTCGGTGGCAGCGGGGTCTGGGCAGTGCCAGCCGTGCCCTGCCTGCCCTCGGTGGCAGCGGGGTTTGGCAGTGCCAGCCGTGCCCTGCCTGCCCTCGATGGCAGCGGGGTCTGGGCAGTGCCAGCCGTGCCCTGCCTGCCCTCGGTGGCAGCGGGGGTTGGCAGTGCCAGCCGTGCCCTGCCTGCCCTCGGTGGCAGCGGGGGTTGGCAGTGCCAGCCGTGCCCTGCCTGCCCTCGGTGGCAGCGGGGTCTGGCAGTGCCAGCCGTGCCCTGCCTGCCCTCGGTGGCAGCGGGGGTTGGCAGTGCCAGCCGTGCCCTGCCTGCCCTCGGTGGCAGCGGGGCTTTGTTTGGCAGTGCCAGCCGTGCCCTGCCTGCCCTCGGTGGCAGCGGGGTCTGGGCAGTGCCAGCCGTGCCCTGCCTGCCCTCAGTGGCAGCGGGGTCTGGCAGTGCCAGCCGTGCCCTGCCTGCCCCTGCAGCACCAGCCGGGGCGTGGGGAGCCGAGGGTGCCGTGGGAGCGCAGGAAGCGCCGCTCCCCGGGCAGGAGAGCAGCGGGGCTGGCCGGGCAGGGAGGCTCCGCTGCAGGATGTGCGGCAGGGTGGGGTGGGGTGGGAGCGGCTTCCCCTGCTCACGCTGCTCGGGGAAGGGGTTAAAGCCACCCTGCGCGGGGGTTTCACACTCACAGCTTCGCTGCCTTTGACTGTGGGGGGTTTCTTATAGAGAGGTAAAGGCCTGTAGATGCGCCTTTGTCACAAAAGCCTGCCCGGCTCAGAGCGCTGACTGCCCCCATGCCTGACTTTGGATGCACTTCCCTTCCCCTCACGTTCTCCTCCTTTTCCTGCTGTCCCGGTGACAGGGCAGTTTCCTTCCTCCCGAGGGCAACCAGGCGGCCGTGAGTAACCCAGGGTCAGTGTGACAAGGGCACTGAACCCCTGCGACAAAGCAGGGACAACCCCAGGACATTTCCTACTCTTGTTGCTGCTGTAATTTGCTGTTGTTCTGAACTTACAAAACACTTTGACTTTTAAAAAGAAAAGCTGAGATGCTGAACTGGTCCAGGTCAAGGCTGGGGATGTTTGTAAACGAAGAAGCACAAGGTTTTGTGCTTCTACAACATGTAGGAAATGTATTTATTTTAAACTCTGAGGCGTTTGGACCCTTAAGAGCTGGGAGTGCATCCTCCAAGAGCTAAGGTTGCTTCAGGCCCTCTGGTGAAGGTGAAACGAAGCTCTGCAGTCAGAGCTGTACCAGAGGGGCTGAAGTGAATGATGGGGATACATCCACTGCAGGATGAGTCCTGAGGGGGCAGCAGGACCATCAGAGGGATGGAGCAGCTGAGCTGGGAGGAAAGGCGGGAGAATTGGGAGTACTCAGCCTGGAGAAGCTTTGGGGTGGCGTCACTGTGGCCTCATCTGAATGGGCTACAAGGATGGAGGGACAGGACACAGGGAATGGCTTCACATGGACAGAGGGCAGGGCTGGGTGGGAGATTGGGCAGGAATTGTTCCCTGGCAGGGTGGGCAGGCCCTGGCACAGGGTGCCCAGAGCAGCTGTGGCTGTCCCTGTCCCCTGGCAGTGCCCAAGGCCAGGCTGGACACTGGGGCTGGAGCAGCCTGGGACAGTGGGAGGTGCCCAAGGCAGGGGTGGGGCTGGATGGGATTTAAGGTCCTCTCCAACCCAAACCATTCCATAATTCCACAATTCTGTATATTCTGGTTAATTGGAATGTGGCGCAGGGAGATTTTGTCCTTTACAGTATTTTTCCCTCTCATCCCACATGGTTTGCTCCAGCCCCAGAGAGGACGGTGCTGGTGTCAGTTCTGTCTCAGAGCCCCTCTCTCTCTCCCCTTCTCTGTTCCCCTTAGGAACCAGGACGCTCTGGGAAGCTGCCCAGGGTGGTTTGTGTCACACTTTTGTCACAGCTGACTTGGACCCTTCAGAACTGGAAACGAGGCTTGGGTCAGACAGTGGCTCTAAAAAGCATTCTGAGGTTTGCATTTTCCTTTTTCATACATCAAGTGCTTGTTTAGAGACCAATTATTCCTAATTTGTTTCATATTTGGAGGGGATTTCTATATCCCCTGTATACACCAGACCTCACTGGCTCACAATCATTACCAGCTGACTGTAATTTAATACAGTGAATTTGGACAAAATTCAGTTTATTTGGTTGTGCAACTTTTCCAGTTTTAACTTCCCCATCTTGCTGTAGTTAAGAACGAGTCCTGTTACTTGATTTTAACTGATTTGGGATTTATTCTCAATAATTAATCCCAAAGATTTTATTTTTAATTAGCCTCCAAATATTTTGCTGGATAAATCAAGAATTGGTCACCTTTTAATGCACTGCTGGGCTGACCTTACCTTACCTATAGGAATAAAATATGGGTATTGCTTTAGAGTGGCTCATTTTCCCCAGGAAAATTTGGGTTTGAAGGTTTCTGATTATTTTTAAATCATGGATAGGGTTTTTTTTTCAAAGAAATATTTGTATTTTGTGTCAGCAGCAGTTCTGTCTCCCCAGGCCCTTGCAAATTGTCTCTCTCCATCTTTCTTGCAGCTCCTTTCAGGTACTGGCAGGCCATAATTAGGTCACCTCAGCGCTTCATTTTTAAGGGACAATATTGAAGGAAGGTCTGGTAACATCTTCTGGCCAAAACCAACTCACTGATGCTGTTTCCATTATTAAGTTGGGTTTAAAATGTGTGCCAAGTTCCTGTGCAATGGAAATGGCACCAGGACGTTTCAGAGCTCTCTTAGCTGCTGTTGCCCCTTCTCCAGTGAATTATCCATCAGCACTTCTGCTCCTGCTGCCTGGAGGCTACTCCAGCCTGAAGGTTACTGGTGTAAAATCCCCTTTAATGCCCCATTTCATTCAATTTGCTGTTTTTACTGTATCAAATCAATACTTGTGCAGTGTCAGACATTCCCACACAGAACAAACCCCTTGTGAACCCAGTGAGACAGAGAAGCAGAAACTCCCAGGCACGTGAGCACTGACAGGATCCTCTTTTCTTGCACTTCCCCAAATGTTGTTTTGCAAGGAGATTGGAATAAATCTGCATGACCTAATCCCAGGAAAGGGAAAGGACATGGATTATAAACAGGGAGTCAATCATTGCAGATGATCACTGTGATCCTGATGTTGGAGAGAGACACAGAATATTTGGCAAACCTCTTCTGGATAATTTCCTTTTAGTTCTGGAGCTGCTGTGGGACAGAGAAACCTTTCCAGACAAACAAATCCCTTCCATGCCCAGTGAGGTCCCATCACCCAGAGCCAGGAATAAACACGGGCACTAAATAATCCTGTTAATAACCTGAAACCACCCTGCTGCCTCGGGAAACTGTAACAAATGCGTGTGGGATCATGCTCAGGCCTCTTTAAAAACAAACCGTAATTAAAGCAGCCCTTTGGAGCCGAGCTGCTGAGGGGAGTATTTGCTTTTTGGAGTTCTAGCTGGCGGTCACAGGGGAGCTCAGCTGGGATGTTTGGTTGTTGGACAGCTCTTGCAGCAGTTCTGCCTCTCCAGAGATGTTTGGGCAGGTCCCTAAAAGATGGGAATCTGAAATGGAGCCTCTAAAGCAGTGTTCAAATGGAATTCCTGGCAGATCATGGGCATGGAGGCACAACCCCTCACCCCACAAAACTTTAATTTGTTTGAGGCTAACATTTACTTACCTGACAGCAGTAAAAATCCCCTTGTAATGCTGCCTTTTTGACAGTGATTCTGTAAAGATTCAGTGCACGTCCCTGGGAAAGGAGGGTTGCAACAGCACAAGCACTTGGGAGGTGTTTGGTTGCACAATGTTTGGAGAAGGCATTCAATATTCGCACAGCAAGGGGGTGATGGCTCAGGGGTGTTTGAAATGAGGGGAGGACAGAGAGGGATTCTCCCCAAAACTCCTCAGCACTGTCTCAGCAGCCACCCCTCCCTGCAGGGTGGCAGTGGCCCCTCAGAGAGGAGGCAGTTTTCCATCTCCTGCTCCCTGGGTCCCCTCTGTGTCCCCTCTTTGTCCTCTCTCAGGGCCCTTCTCCAGGAGCTGGGGATGCTGAGCCCTGAGGTTCCCTTCATCCAAACCCAAAAGGGACAGAAACCCCTGGGGACAGCCCTGCGCTGTCACTGTGCTGGGCACGCCTCAAAGGGGATCCTGACATTAACTATTCCATAATTTTTAACATCTCCTAGACAAAAGAAGGTTCAAGAGAATAAATATATATCATATTTATGTATATTTATTATATAATAAATATAGATAATAAAATATTCCTTCCTTGAGTAGCTGGGGATGTTCTTTAGGGTGGAAAACAAGTAGAATTTATTGTTAACTCTGTTCTAAGAAAAATTTGTGTTGCAGGGAGATTAATTAACTTAAATGCAGCGTTTTATCTTCACATATGAATTTTGTACTTAGGTTTTTTAAAGGTTTGCTCAAAGTTAAACACTTATAGTTTGTTTTTATGCCAGTAGATACATAAATTACTCATGGAATTATTCACTGCACTTGATGATGCTGAAGATATTTTCCAGCCTTAATGATTCTGGGATTCTATTACCCAATTTTCAGCTCACCCTATAAAATGTGTGATGACAATTTGCAGGTTTTTAATTTTACTCTCCTGCAGGATTTCCAGGTGATTGCAGCAGATTGAGCACCCTGACAGCAGGAAAGGCAGGTTACTCTTCAGGAACCCGTACAGTTATTTCAAAGAACAAATCAAAATCCACATTGTGGTTGGTTTGTATGGCAAAGTTCGTATTTAGTTATTGTAGGCACCACTCCTGGGACTTAAAAATCAACTAGGATTACATTTTATTCTGAGTATGAGATGGACATGGCATTAAAATACCAGAGCAGCTATGTCCAGTTCTTGAAGTAATCAATGTCTATAAAATCTCATTTTCATACTGATGAATGGTTTGGTTTCTCTCATTGGCCAGTGAATTATCTCACAGCAATCTCGTTTTCTTGGTTGTGATTAGCAATAACTCCTCCTTTGTTCTTTTCTGCATCACTGTGTGTTCCCAGAACTTGGAGAAAATGATCTCTTTCCCCAGGATTAGTCACGGTGTTTTACAAACACGGCTTTGTTTCCTCATGAAATGAATGTATCAGCACCACCGTGTTTATTTCTGCAGGGCCTTAACCAGCAGCAGGATGGGGCAGTCCAAGTGAACCTGGTGCAATCAGAGTTTTTATCAAGCTCAGCGTGGCCAGTGTGATTTTTCCTGAGCAGTGTTTATCCTGTCACAACTCCAGGGGACGGGCGAGGGCCGCGAGCTCAGCGTGGCTTTGGTCCAGGCATCAGCTGCCCACAGGCCTTCCAAACGTTCCCAGCTCCAGGAACAGTCTGTGAGGAGCAGGAGAGGGCACAGCCATTCCCAGCAGCTCCAATTCCTCCTGGAGGGGCTGCAAGGAGAAAACTCTTCCACTCTGATCCCTGGGAAAGGGCAGGGAGTGTGTGGGATCTGGCAGAGCTCCCCACCACAGCACCAAACCCATCCCAGAGAGGGTGACCACGGCTGTGCTCAGCATTCCCTGTGTTCCATTGGGAAAATGGATCAGAAAGGCTGCAGTGGGCACCAGTGTTTAGTGGTTATAGCAGAAACAGCAATGAAAATGGGAAAAGTTTCGTGTCTAAATGTGTGTTTAATGTCTAAATGGGGGTTCTGGTTTGGAAAATGAGAGTTTGGTACCTTCAAATGTTCACAGAACCATGGAATTCCAGATTGGATGGGCTGGGAGGGACCTTAAATCTCTCATTCCCAACCCCTGCCATGGCAGGGACACCTTCCACTGGCCCAGGCTGCTCCAGCCTGGCCTTGGCACTGCCAGGGATCCAAGGACTTCTCTGGGAATTCCAGCCCCTCCCCACCCTCCCAGGGAGGATCTGGGTTAAAAGGTTTGGGTTTGGTTTAGAATATAAAAACACGTCCAGGATGGGTTTGTTAATTTTTTATCCAAAGAAAAATGTCTTCAGAATTGTGGAATTTTATTTCTCTAGGTATTGGTGTTATAAAATGTGCTGAAGTATTTATATGGATGAAATTAGTGAAGTTATCTCAGATTAAATAATTTGCTGCCAGTTAAGAGCCTGGTGCTATAATTTTTTTATTAAGTATAGAGCTCTTTAGATTGGTGATGTGTTTACAAACAACACAGTGCCACATCTGAATAAATTATAAATATATATATAGTGGGAGAGGTGTAACCCATGACTGAAGTGATATTATGGCTGAATTCCTGATATCATCCACCTTTCCCTCTGGAAGGATTTTTAATTGAATATTTAATTGTCCAAACAAATATAAGAAGTTTAAGGGAAATTCTTGCATAAAGGATAAAAGGAGAACTTTCCCTTTTCTCTGTGCAAGCCATTGCAGTTTCCCTGCAGGAAGCTCCAACCTGTATTGACATTTTGGTTTCCTTTTTTCCCCTGATCCTGCCTGCCCTTGATTCCAGAGGAGAACAATGGGAGGGCAGTGAGTGCTGGGGGTATTTAAAGCACAATCCTGGGAAATGCTCCCATCACCACAGAGCCCTTTTCCTTCCCCTGGCAAATCCCCTGGCTGTGCTCCAGCCTCTGGATCCTCCAGCCTCTCCCTGAGGGAATTGTTCCCAACATGGAAAACTCCTGGATTGCAGTGGCAGCGCTGGAAGGGCACAGGGAGACCTCAACCAAGGCCCAGATCCACTCTCCTGGTGCATTCAGAAGGTGTTGCTGATTCTAACAAAGGTCAGAGATTTATTTTTAATTAATTATCTGTCCCAGCCTTCTTAAATCTAGTGATCAGCGTTCCATATTTGTAGTGATCGCAGGGTTTGAGAGGCAGCAGAGTAAAATTGATTTAGGTATAAATTGCCATTTCTTAACTCCTCAAAGGGAGGGGAGGGGTATGAATGTTTGATGTGGTTGGGAGAGGAAATGCCTGGCAGTCCCTGGGTAAGAGTCACAGCACCTGGGCTGAACTCACCCGGATTTTTGGCAGGAATGATCCAATTGCTCATCGTGAACGGAACAGAAAACAATTCTGACACAAACCAGAGAGGCCTGGCTCAGGAGGTGCCATCGCTGCAGTCAGGAGTGGTTTCAGTGAGCTGCAGAAGGTAACAGAAATAGGTTGTGTGCTAAAAGAAATGTGAGGGGGTAGAAGATCAGTACCAAAAATCAAACCAAATGAATTCTTCCTTCTTTTATTTTTGCTGTGTTTCCATCTGTTTCCATTTGCTGTGTTTCCAAAGCAAGGAAGGGGCAGGAGTTTAGGAGAGTCTGGTTCAGGCCTGCCCTGCTGATAAAGCAGTTTGGGGTTTCCCTGATCAATCTGTTTAATTAACAAAAAATGCAGAAATTAAGAAGTTGTTGGATATTTTTGCACTTTTCTGCACTTGGCTGCCAGAGACTTTTCTCAGACTATTGGCTGAGGTGTCCAGCCTGGAGAACAGAACGATCTGGGGAGATTTAACTGGGGCCTCCCAAGACCTAAAGGGAGCCTGAAAGAGCTGGAGAAGGACCTTGGACAAGGACCTGGAGTGCCAGGACAAGGGGGGATGGCTTAAAACTAAAGGAGGAGAGATTTAGATGGGATCTTGGGAAGGAATTCCTCCCTGGGAGGGTGAGGAGGGGCTGGGATGGAATTCCCAGAGCAGCTGTGGCTGTCCCTGTCCCCTGGCAGTGCCCAAGGCTGGACACTGGGGCTTGGAGCAGCCTGGGACAGTGGGAGGTGTCCCTGCCATGGCAGGGCTGGGGCTGGATGGGATTTAAGGTCCTTCCATCCCAAACCATTCCATGATTCCAACCCATAGATAACCTGGTCATGGAACCAGCAGTGTCTGGGACTCAAGCACCTCCCCAGCTGTCCCAGAACAGGAATTTCAGACATTTTATTGCTTATTGGGTTTTCTTGCTTATCCCTTGGCTGAGAGGTGCTGGGAACAACCAGCAGGAGCATCCCCAGGCCCTGGAGTGGGACTCTTTGGGAGTGGCACTTCTATAACCATTGTTGTCTTTGTTGTTTATCCTGAGACAACAGAACCAACAATAAATCATCACTTCAGGGCCAGCAGTGAGTGCCAGCTCAGAGAAATGCAGGATGGCTGTGGCAGGTGTTAAACACCCCCGGTGAATCCCGGAGGAGGATCCCAGGGTAACAATGCCTGCTTGCCAAATCTGTTTGCAGAGTGCACAAAGCAACGAGGAAAACATTGCAACAGCACAAAGGTTTTCTTACAGATCCCCCACAGGCTGCTGTGTCAGCAAAGCTGTTTGTTGGTGCTTTCCTTCCAGCCCCAAGCTGGGACTGAGCCAGGCACTGCATCCATTGGGACTGGGATGCTGTGGCTGCAGGATAAACCCCCAGCCAAGGCCCCCAGAGAGCCTTTTATGTTGTTTCAACTCATTTATTTTCCCTCATTTCCTTGAAGATGTGTGTGGGGGCAGTGATTCATCCAGGCCCTCTTCCCAGTCCCGTGGGATGTGTGTTTCTTTCCCGTTTCCTAGAAGCACTCGGTGTTTGGGGAAGGTTGCTGGGCCACCAGGAGCTGCTGGACTCCATCCACAGCCACTCTCAGGCCTTTTCTGCTGGGTGCAACTCCCTGAAAATCCCAGCCCTTCAGCTTTGTAGGGAAATCACTTTTCCAGTGGGACACGCAGGGTGTGAGGCTGGCTCTGGGAAATATTCCCAGGGAAGAAAGGCTGGGAATGTGCTGACAGCAGCACTGCTCTTTCAGGTGTCACTGTAAGAAGCTTATAAAAAGCTCCATTTTTGCTTGGTGAGCAGAAAGTGCAGGAAAATGGGCTGGGAATGTGTGGGGTAGAAGCTGAAATGATGTTGGGACAGCTCGAGCTGGAGGCAGGAATGCTCAGCAGGGAAGGAACAGGCAGCCTTAAAAGGAAGAGAAAACTTGAAGATGTGAATTCTAGACAAAAAAACAAACATACAAAGCTGATGAATTCTGACCAATTTGCAGCATGACTTTGGTGAGGTGCCTTTGGAAAGGAAGGGTTGGAGTGCTGAGGGTGCAGTTTGGTCAGAGCTGTGCTCTGGGTTGTGGTGGTGGTGCCAGCCCTCGTCCCCAGCAGGGCTCACATGAGCCTCGTCCCACCCCTTATCTCCAGTGCATCTGCTGGCCCTCATTCCCTGCAATAATCACATTTTATGGAGTTATAAAAGCCCTCATCAGTTGTTTCTCCTCCTCTTTTGGTGGGGATGCAAACTCAGAGGAGCCAAGCAAAGCACCCCGGTGGCTCCCAGGGCTGGGGCAGAGCCCAGGGGTGCATTCCCAAGGGAGTGAGGAGCCCATTCCCAGAGGGATCGATGTAGATTGGATCCAGGGAATTCAGCTGCAGCTCCTGCAGCCAAGGCCTGCCCCAAAGCTCTTATTGTTGGGGGGAACATAAGAAGTGTGAGTTCAGGTTTGCCAGCAAGCTCAGACAAGGAAGCAAACACTGCAGCTGCAGGATGGGGTGTTCGGACTTGGCATGGCTCTCTAAAACAGGATTTTATCTGTTCCCTTTCCTGAGTTCAGTCTGCTCTCCCCATTTCCCACTCCCTATCGCTTTCCAGAGCCATGCCCTTGGCACTGGTTGTCAGATGTCAGATATTTGAACTTGGAGTTGTGTTTTCTATGAATGCTTTGTGGTCGTGGATCTCAAATTTCCAGAAAAAAGCCCCAAAAACATAAACGACTCTTTGCCTTCCAGATAAGAGGAAAAAAAGAAAAATTCATTTATTTTCTCTTCAGTTTCTTCTAATCTGACTTCATCTCCTGGTTACCATGCAGGGAGTGGTGGAGTCCCATCTCTGGAAGTGTTTAAAGCCTGTGGAAGTGGTTTAGTGCTGGGTTAGCAGCTGGATTGATGGTCCTGGAGGCCTTTTCCAACTTTAGGGACTCTGGGATGATTCTAAAAGCACAAAGAACTTGTGCTTCAAAAGGGTTTCAGCTCCTCTGAGTGTAACCAGAGCAGATTCCACAGGAGGTGTCCATGGCCAGGCCAGCAGGGTGGGATTTCCATCCCCATCCAAGGAGGAATTGCTTTATATGTGCAGTCAGTCATTCCCATATTGTCATCATTGGGAATGGTGTTCCAAATGGAGGCAGGGAGAGCTGAAATCCCACGTGGCCTTCCCATCTCTCTGGGATCCAGTCCTTGTGCTGGTGGTAAGGGGTGGATGGAATTCAGGATTTGCCCAAATGGAAGAGGCAAATACAGAAATAAACCAAGTTGGGAGGGAAAGTTCTCCAAGCACAGCACAATTGCCACTAAAACACTCTGAGAACTTGCTTTACTCATTTCCTCCTGCTCAAACCAGGTTATTTTCAAAGAATTCTGTTCTTTCCCTCCTTTTCAAGGAACATGTGGAGCCCAGGAGCAGCTCTGACTCAGGTGAAAGCACAGCACCGTTTTTTCTGCCTCGTGGGAAGAAGGTGAGTCCTGGAGCTCCCCTAAGAAATGACAAAATTTTCCAAGCCAAGGAAACTGGAATGACCTTTCCTTGGAACTCTGGGCTAGGAATGATTCCCTTCACATCTCCTGAGTGGGGATGAGCTGGCTGTGGTGCCAGGAAAGGTGAGGGGAATATTCCAGATACTCACCTGTGGGGTTTGTATTTATTCACTTGTCATTTATGGGGAACAACAACGTGAACACACTCGTTTCCTCCTCTCAGGCCATGAATAATACTGAGGAAATTGTTTGCACTTGCAAACCACAAGGTGGGGAGATCAGGGGTATAAAAATGCAAAGAATTGTAATCTGTGAGTGAAACTGTCAAATCAAGTGTTGAGCAAGATGCTTCTAAAGGAAACTATATCTTTTCAGAATTAGATCATAACTGGGTTGTTGTTTGTTGGCTTTTTTTTTCTGTGCAGAATAATTTCTCATTCACTCTTTGAAGGAAATGAAAAAGAAAAAAATTTTTAATCTCCTTTTCCAGCCCCTTGCTTTAACAAATACTTAGGCAGAATTTCTTGTCCTCTAACTTGAATTATCAGTTTGTGAAATGGTTTTTTCCTCCCCTCTCCAGCTTGTTTCCAATTCTTTGCCTATGAGGAAATGATTATTCTCCCCCTTTCCCATCCTTTTCTCTTTTCCTCCAAATTAGAGCTTTTTGTAATTTTTCCTCCATGGTATCACTTTCTTGGGTTCTGAAGCAAAGCCTCATGCTCTGAGATGAAGCTGGATATGTGGAGATGACTCAGGATTATTGGAATAATTGTGATTTTTCATTTTTGGTTTTATTTTAAACCATTTCAACCCAGTGAGAATATTTAACATAACCATGTCAACTACAAGCATAGAATTTAATTGAATTTCCTCAGGTCCAAGGCCTGGGAGAGCTGGTGAGAAGAAATTCCACAGAGGGGAGGAATTAATTTGAAGGTGAGGGATCAGGTGTATCAGCAAAGGAATTACAGTTCAGGGAACAATGGGACCACTGAGTGAAGTTGTCTGCTTGGAAAGTTCTCCAGGCTGCAGCAGAGAGAAGGAAAGAAATCCACCCCACCTCAGCCAGGTCTTGGAAAGCCTCCAGCAAAGTTCAGCCACTGAGGGCAGAGGAAATGCCTGAGAAGGAACTGCTGGATGAGCAGAAAATGCTCAGCCTTGGGCAGGGGAAAAACAGGAGCTGTGCCTTTGGAATAAAGGGACTGAGGGAGAGAACAGCGAGCTGAGAGGGGACAGCAGGAGGGAGGAGATGGATCCAGGGCTGTCCCAGGGCCAGGAACAGCTCTGGATCTGGGGACAGGGTGATTTCTGTGTTCACAGGGTGCCAAGGGGACACTGCAGCCCTGCCACGGCCCCGGCGGGCAGCAGAGCCCTCTGCCATCCATTGCTGTGTTCCCATCACTCCCAGTGCCGGGGTGAGGAGCCCTGGGGACAATGAGCTCTCCTGGCCTTCAGCCACAGGAGGGAAGCAGAGCCTTGTCCAGGGTGGGAACTTCCTTCATTCCCAGGGCACTGAGGCTGGGTGACACCAACCTCCAGCCCGTGATTCAGGATCACAGCTTCCTCCTGAAATTCCAGGCTGAGCTACCAAATCCTTCATGTCCATCCTGTTGGAAGGAACAGGTCCGTTTTAAGAAGTGTAAATCTTTTGAGAATTTCATCTTTACAAAGATGAACTACCCAGGGAATGTTTGCTTCAGTGGCTCTCAGGCAGCTGTAGTTGTTCAGTGTTTCCACCAAATAACCTGGGAGTTGTTCAGTATTTCCACAAAATAACCTGGGGATTTTAAAAACTTAGCACCATTAGGATCCACCAGGAATTTGTATATCCTGGGGAAAACGGGCACAAAGGGAAAAGCTGTGCATGGAGCCAAGTCCAAGTGTTACTGGAAATTCAGCTGTAGTCCCCACAGCCCAAAGCTCTGAATTCCCAGAATCCCTGAACCCCACACTGGTTTGGGTGGGAAGGGACCCTAAAATTGTCTCATACCACACCCTCCACTGGAGCAGGCTGCTGCAAGCCCTGTCCAGCCTGGCCTGGAGCATCAGGAAAACCCTCCTGAAGGTCCTGGCTGGGCTGACAAGCTGCACTCACCAATGGTGCTCCTGCACTCTCCCAGGGGCTGTTTTCACTCCTGTCCCTGAGCTGGCTGGTGGAGAAGGGCCTGGCCCCAGCTGTGCATTGCAGGAAGGATGCAGAGCAGCATTTAAAATGTGGGACAAGAGCCACAAACCCACCCTGCTCCCTGCTCGTGTGACTCAGCAGAGGCAGGAGCTGTTTGCTTTGGCACAGGATCCCTCCCAACCACAGGAGCTTCCCCAGGCCAGGCTCTTTGCTCTCAGAGAGATTCATGGGGCAGAAAAGCTTCCTCAGCCTCTTCCCAGCACTTTGAAGAAATCAGACTTTTCTTGGGATGTGCATAAACACCCATAAACATCCAGTAATGTTTGAGACAGGGTTTGTAACAACCCATTCCTCAGCACATGGAGTGATTCGAAACTGTTTGCATGGCTGTGTGTGACAGGTCCTTCATCCTCTGAGCGTGAGATTTTCACTTCAGAAAATGGATATTGGGGCAATGATGGTGGAGGCAATTTAATCGTGTGAAATACAGCTCCTGCTTCGTTGCAGTTCTGAAGCACCTTCCCAAAGACAGCAATAACTCTGAGGAGCTGAACCCTGACCTCATCCCTGTTTCCTGGGAGTGTTTACTGTCCTGAGTGCTCCCTGCTCCTGCAGTGCACGGAGGGGAGGCCACAGGCACGGGGATTTTATGGCCCTATAAAGTGCTGTACACAGCTTTTCCTCCATTTGCTGCCGTTAAAAGCAGCGTTTGGGACCATCTGGCACTTTAAGTGCTCTGATTTATGGGGAGGCAGCAACTGCATCTGCAATAAACATTCTAAAGGCTGAGTTTAAGAGCAATCCACTGCATTTATTTGGGACATAAACACTCACCTGCAATGCCTGTGGGAATCAGCCCGGGCTGAGCTCACAGAGCATCACAGGCAAGGTCACAGCCAAGGGGAAGGGGGAAGTGAGTGGGGAGAAAGGCAAATATTGGGAATTACCAAATGGAAAATGGCTTTTTCTCCTAGGAAATATTCTGGATCCATGGCTGTGATTTCTTACTCTCTGATAAAGAGCCTGATATTACACAGAACAAGATAAATACAACCCCAGGCTCGATTTAGCTTTGCTTTCCAAAGTTATCCATTTTATCTGTGGATAGAAATTGTTTCCCTGGAATTTGGAGGCTCGAGGTGGCTCTGCAAGGTCAATTATCTTTGAGCTCCCTCAAGTGGCAATGAAACCTTGGAGTTTGTCACTAAAATCCTCGAGTTTGTCACTGGAATCCTTGAGTTGGTCACTGGAATCCTCAACTTTGTCACAGAAACCCTCGAGTTTTTTACAAAACCCCTTGAGTTTGTCACTGAAATTCTCGATTGTCACTGAAACTCTCCAGTTTGTTGCACAATTGCTTTCCCAGCGAAGCCCTGTAATCTGAGCCCAGGTTTTTCACAGCAGCTGTAGTAACTGAGATGCTCGGATTTCAAGGAATCAAAACCAGTTAAGAGCAGTTGAACATGATCCATTTAACAACACAGTTCTCTTCTGCCAGGTCTCTGAAAAGACATGTATGAGTGAAATGAAGGGTTTTATGTCCAAGAGGAGTTTGCAGCTGATTCATAACATGATACCTGCATGTTTTGAGAAGTTGTTTTGACTTTCTTCTACGGTTCCTTATCAAATTCATGACAGAGTTGCTGGAAATTGAATATGTGGTTCAGCATCTCAGGTAAACTCAGCCCTTTGCTTTCTACACCTTGAAAAGGTAAATAAATCCTTTGGCTCAAATCACAAGTGTTTTGGCCTCATTAAGAGCACATTTTATTCAAGAAGAACATCTTTCAATCCAAAAGCAATTGATGATGTGGACACAGGATTCAGGTCATTTTTGGTGCAAGAAGATGAAATTTGATGGAAGACTGGAGCTTTTTGCAGTAAAAAAGCAGCTTTTTCCAAGGTTTGCCTCATAGGGCAAGAACCTGTTGGAGCAAACAGCTCCAGAAAAACGACTTTGGAGAAGAGAAGCCTTCCAACACTGGAAGGGGCTACAGGGAAACTGCAGAGGAATTGTTCACCAGGGACTGTCAGGGCAAGGGTGTGAAAAAGGCATATTGTATATGTGGCTCTACGCAGATATTTACTATATGTAATCTGATAGATAGAAAAGTTATACTATATTAACATTAGAATAATGTAGTGAATGTAGTTTTGTAATTAACAATAAGTTATAGTACAATAGAAGCTGTGTATGTGTGTTATATTTTTTTTGCTCAAGAAGAAAAATTCCTCAGCAGAGAGATAACATTCACAGGGGCCCCTAAACCTTCTAGTGAAGAAGAATTTATGGCCTCTTATCCACAGAACCCAACTTTCTCAAGGACGTATGCTCTCATGTGTTCTTTTAATTAACAGAAAGCTTTTGTGACAAGAAACAGCTGAAAATTACTTGTTTTACGTAAGATATGAATAGTCATAAACTGAAGGCTTAAAAAAGAAGACTTCTCTTTGTTCTGGGCCCTTCTCCTTCCTAGCCTTTGCCTGGGAGGGAGGGGGGACAAAAGCCCGGGCTACCTTCTTTGCTCTTGTTGCCTCATTATTTGTCCTGTCTCTGAAAACTTTTTTTAAACTTTTATTATTGTATTAATATTTTTGTAACCAATTTTTATTCTTTATTAAATATTCATAAATTTCAAAAAACGAGTGATTGGCGTTTATCACAAGGGGGAATGGATTCCCACTGCCAGGGGACAGGGCTGGATGGGATTTTGGGGAGGAATTGTTCCCTGGGAGGGGCTGGGATGGGATTCCCTGGGGAGCTGTGGCTGTCCCTGTCCCCTGGCAGTGCCCAAGGCCAGACTGGAGAAGCCTGGGGTGGTTAAAGGCCCATGGGTGACCTTTCAGGTCCCTTCTACCCCAGACCTCGCTGTGATTCCAGGATCCCGTGACTTTACCCCCAAAATGGACAATGCAGATTTTACACGCTGCTGCTCCCCTGGGCGCTTACTGCAGCCTGGCAATACTCAAACTTCATTGACTCTTACATTTACACTTGAATCGTGGGAAAAAAGACTTCATCATTATTAATATATATTAGGCGAGAATAGGCCAAGTTAGGTGATCAATATGCATATGGAATATCTTAGAAAATAAGTAGAAAAAAGTAACTCTTCAGACTTGCACATGCCTTTAAGAAAGATCCCGCATCGAGCCCAGTACCAACAAAATACATACCTACTCTTCGAGTAATTCTTAATAATTATAAAGTCTTTTTATCCGCAAATCACATTTGCATATTTAATATTCAATATTTGTATTTATAATTTAATATTAATTAATTGTAATATTTATTAAATTAATATTTAATATTAATTAATTTTAATATTTATTAAATTAATATTTAATATTAATTAATTTCATGTTTATTTCTCATTCCCGTTTCCCAGTCCCCGCCCCCCGCAGGCCTCGGCCCGGCGCTGCCATGGCAACGTGGTCACGTGCGGGGCGGGGCGCCACGTGACTGCCGGGTCACGTGGCGGGCGGGGCTCCGCGCGGGTCACGTGGCGGCGCTCACGTGAGGCGGGCGCGATGGCGGAGGAGGAGCGCGCGCTGCTGGGCGCCGATGGCGGCGATGGCGGCGGCGCCCCGGGCCCGCCCCGCGCCCTGCCCGCCGCCTGCGACCCCCGCCGCCTCCCGCACCGCCTGCTCGTGCTGGCCCTCATGTGCTTCCTGGGATTCGGTGCGGGCCGGGGGGCCGCGGGGCGGGGGGTCCGCTGTGGGGCGGGGGGTCCGCGTGTGGGTGCCGGGGCAGAGCCCTGAGCCGGGCCCTTCTCCCTGCAGGCAGCTACTTCTGCTACGACAACCCCGCCGCCCTCCAGACGCAGGTTCAGCGGGTGAGTGGCTGTCGGGGGCTCGGGAAAGCAGCGGGAGTGAGCTTTGCGTGGGCATGGACTGGCGGGACAGGGGAAGAGCGTCCCGCTGCCTGAGGGGAGGTGGGACAGGGGACAGGGGCAGGAATTCCTGCCTGGCAGCGTGGGCAGGCCCTGGCACAGGGGAGGTGGGACAGGGGCAGGAATTCCTGCCTGGCAGCGTGGGCAGGCCCTGGCACAGGGGAGGTGGGACAGGGGCAGGAATTCCTGCCTGGCAGCGTGGGCAGGCCCTGGCACAGGTGCCCAGAGCAGCTGGGGCTGCCCCTGCACCCCTGGCAGTGCCCAAGGCCATTTGGAGCAACCCGGGACAGTGGAAAGTGTCCCTGAGTTTGGAACAAAATGGACTTTAAGTCCCTTCCATCCCAACCCATCTAAGAGTTCTGTGAATTACAGAGAATACCCTGGTTTCTGCCTGCTTCTTCCCGAATACCTGCTCTGTATCCTTGCGGTTAGCTGGGCAATAATGGCTTTTCCCGTTGCAGGACATGAGGGTGAACACGGCGCAGTTCATGGCTCTCTATGCCTGGTACTCGTGGCCCAACGTGGTGCTCTGCTTCTTCGGGGGCTTCCTCATAGACAGGGTCTTTGGGATCCGGTGAGTGCAGCCTTTGTGGAAGGGGTGCTGAGCTACAACTGCAGGGGGAGTTTAGGCTTTATATTAGAAAGGTTTTCAAGGTCATAACCAACCTTTTCAATAGTTTTTCCCCCACGCAGTTTAGGATTTTTTAACTGTATAGATGAGCCTCCTTTCCTTCGTAATTTAAATAAAGTTGTTTCAAAATCACCACCTTGTACTGCCTGTTTTCTGTGGGGATTGTTGAGCTGCACAATTTATTGCAGAGACCTTTTAATTTCCCGTCCACCTCCCCTTGGTTCCCTGCTGCAGGTCTGAAATAGTGCTTTGTAGGGGGAGAAAAAAGGGTTCTGGTGGTGCATGAAGTGATTATCTTTTCTTTCCAGGTTGGGCACTGTAATATTCAGCATCTTCGTGTGTGTGGGGCAGGTGAGTGCAGGGAGGGAAGGTCTGGGGCTGCAGTTTGTGTTTCACTTTAGGCAGCTGAGAGCTGGAATGGGAGAAGCCTGGCCTGTGTTGGGAAAGGGAACCTTGGGATGGGACTGGAAGGGTGGGAAGAATCCATGTTTATTTATCCACATAAAAAACATTTATGTGTTTGATGTGGAATAGCTTGAGGATGGCACAGCCCCAGCTGGGCCAGGCTGGGGGTGATGAGCAGCAGAGGGAGCAAAACCCAAACAGAGCAGGCGTTGGGTGGGAAGTGTTTCTGGGAAGGGAGGAGCATTTCTGCTGGTGTTTTCAGACAGTTCTGCTGTGTTCCACACGTGAAATGCACAGTTACAGCTCTCCTTGGCTGTGTTTGCAGGTGGTTTTTGCTCTGGGAGCCCTGTTCAACACGTTCTGGCTGATGGAAGTGGGCAGGTTCATATTTGGGTGAGTCTGGAGGGGCAGACTGGTGCTCTGTGAGGTAAGGCCATCTAGAAATGAGATAAACTAACCCTAGAAAGCTCCCCTGGAAAAGTGCTGCCACTTGGAGCCAAAACTGGTGGGTTCTGAGACCTCTGAGGCTGAGGAACGCAGGAGCTCCACTTCTTTTCCTTGTGGAAAGAACCCAAACTTTCCTTTTCAGAAACCAAACCCCAGGGCTTTGCAGGTGAATCCAGAGCTGTGCCCCAGCGATTATTCTTCAATCCCTGCAGTTCCATTTTTGGATCTTTGGTTCCTGTTGCCCTGTGTGTACAGATCCAGTCTGCCTGCACACAGCCGGGTCTCTGTGCGCCCCTGCTGCGGCCGGGAGCAGGAGCGGCACTGTCGCAGCAGGAGCGGCACTGTCGCAGCAGGAGTGGCACTGTCGCAGCAGGAGCGGCACTGTCGCAGCAGGGGCCGCACTGTCGCAGCAGGGGCCGCACTGTCGCAGCAGGAGCTGCACTGTCGCAGCAGGAGCTGCACTGTCGCAGCAGGAGCGGCACTGTCGCAGCAGGAGCGGCAGTGTCGCAGCAGGAGCGGCACTGTGGCAGCAGGAGCGGCACTGTGGCAGCAGGAGCGGCACTGTGGCAGCAGGAGCGGCACTGTGGCAGCAGGAGCGGCACTGTGGCAGCAGGAGCGGCACTGTGGCAGCAGGAGCGGCACTGTGGCAGCAGGAGCGGCACTGTCGCAGCAGGAGCGGCACTGTGGCAGCAGGAGCGGCACTGTGGCAGCAGGAGCGGCACTGTCGCAGCAGGAGCCGCACTGTCGCAGCAGGAGCCGCACTGTCGCAGCAGGAGCCGCAGTGTCGCATGCCTGCTGCAGTGTCGCATGCCTGCTGCAGTGACGCATGCCTGCTGCAGTGTCGCATGCCCGCTGCAGGGGTGTTTGTGTTTTCCCTGCAGCATTGGCGGTGAGTCCCTGGCGGTGGCACAGAACACGTACGCAGTGAGCTGGTTCAAGGGCAAGGAGCTGAACCTGGTGTTCGGGCTGCAGCTCAGCATGGCCAGGATCGTGAGTGAGCGCTGGGGGTGCAGGGGGCAGCTGTGCCCCGGTTTGCGGGCTCCTCTTGGGTGTTTTGAAGCCCTGCAGGTGTTTCCCTGTGCTCTCAGCTGGCCTGGGGGTGTCCAGCAGTGGGGATTGCACCCATGGGTGCTGCTCTGGGGGCAGAGGGAGGGTGAAAGGTGCTTTTTCCTGGTGCCTGTTTGATCAAATAGATCAAATTCAGCCCCGTTTATGAGCTCAGGCACATGGGTTTATTCACTTCTCATAAAAGAAAGCTCTTCCAGACCTGTATAAAGCTCAGTTTGTGATGTTAAATCCTTGTTGCAGTGATTAATTCATTACCAGCCCAGCAGGACTCCTCTGTACCCCTCTCCCTGCTGGTTGAAGCTCCCTGGGCAGCATTTCAGTGCTAAACACTGGTGTCTGATGCTCCTGGGGAGCCCCTGGAGCTGGGAATGCTTCACACGGCTCTGTTGTGCCTAGGGGAGCACGGTGAACATGAATATTATGGGATGGATCTACTCCAGGGTTCAGGATCTCCTGGGCTATGCTGGCCCCAGCACCCTCGGCCTGGCTCTGCTCATAGGTCAGTGATGTTTGGGGTTGGTGTCACCTGCGTGTGTGTTCATGATTTATCAATCACTTAAGGGCATTTATTAATCACTTAAAAGTAGCACAAATCTCTGTGAGCTTAGGATGCCAGCACTTCTTGTATCATATTCTCATTTTCTCTCAGGTTATTGCAGCTTCCCAAATGCTGTGGCGTTTTTGGGGTTGCCAAATTCAAGCCTGTGTCTCGTGGAGATGAAATATCTCACATCCTCCCAGCAAAGGGCAGGCTTGAAAAATGTTCTGAGGAGTGTCAAAGCTTGCCTGTGGTTATCTGATTGTAAAAGTGAAATTTGAACAATTTGGGGTGTGTTCCCTTCCCTCAGAGCCAGGGGCACGGAGATTTTGGGGTTGGGAATAAGGCCAGGCTTTGTTTCTGTTCCTGCAAGGTGCAGATGAGGAGCTTGGCTGTGCTGAGGGGGAGTGGAGGTGATGTTTTAAATAAAATCAGTTCCTGTAGATGTTTGTGCTCCGAGGCAGGTTCAGTTTTACACCCAAATCTTTGAGGTGTGCAGCTCTGGAGCCTTAAAGCTGGTGCTGAACTCGGGGTACCTTGACATGTCCAACAAAAACTGCAATGATTGGGCTGGAAACTCAAATCACTGCTGGAGCTGCTGGCTGAGCGTGGGGTGTTGCCTTCCTCAGGTGGAGTCACTTGTCTCTTCTCCCTGAGCTGTGCTTTGATCCTGGCCTACCTGGACAGGAGAGCAGAGAAGCTGCTCTGTAAAGAGCAGGGGAAGACAGGTGAGTGCTCTGCACAGGGCAGGTTTGCATTTCAGGTGAGTCAGTGGCTGCTGCTCCACATCCTCCCAGTTAGAAACATCATTTTTAGCTCATTTTGACAGGAAGTGTTGGTTCTAAACACCAGCTCAACAGGCAGATGCAGTGTCACTACTTTACTTATAAAAATACAAATTTGCAGCAGTCTGTGCCACTGCCACCTGCTCTGTGTTTCCTTTAGGAGGATGCAGAACCCTGCAGCTCTGCCCTGTCAGCTGTGGGGGCTGAGTTTTCCCTCTGGGAGAACTCAAACCAACTAAAAACAAACTGAATTTGAGACCCAGTGGGATCCCAGACTGGTTTGGGATGGGCTCTGATCTCCAGGGGCAGGGCTGTGCTTGGGAGGGATTTGGGATCGCCTGGACATTCCCAGGGGTGAATCCCAGATTTTTTATCCTGCCTGATCCCAGGCTGTGTCTCACCCCCTGCAGGAGAAGTGATCAAGCTGACAGACGTGAAGGATTTCTCCTTGTCCCTGTGGCTCATCTTTGTCATCTGTGTCTGTTACTACGCTGCAGTTTTCCCCTTCATCGGCCTGGGGAAGTAAGTGCCACTGGCTTCTCCAGCACTTCCTGTGGAATTTGGCCAAGCTTGTACCCAAAATGCTGAAAAACTTCCCTTGATCAGCTGAGCTTGGTGGGAATTGCCACCCTGAGCTGTCAGGAGCACGGGGAATGTTTGATTTCCTGATTAAATCTGGACACAGGTTAAAGCCGTGGGCTGGAATTTGGGGTTCTGTAGGATTCCTTCATTATTTACAACCCAGTATCTCATTATTTGGGTTAAATGTTGATTATGGATTTTTTATGTTTTCCCCAAAGTATAATTTGAATGATCCTTAAATTAAAATCTGTGGAGTCTGATAACCAGCTCGTAAATTAATTATAAATGAGAATCTGGGATATTTATGTCAATGCTCTAATTAACTTTTTTGTAAATGAGACTCTTGTGTCTTTCTCTAACTTAATTTTGATTTCCCATCCTTCAAGTCTGCATTTTCCTGAACAGTTCTTTTTCCTTCCCTCAGGGTTTTCTTTATTGAAAAATTTCGATTTTCCCCTCAAGAAGCCAGTGCAATTAACAGGTATGTTGTGATTGATTTCCTGAGGAACACTGCCAGGTTTTAGGATGTATTTCTGGGCTCTGGGCAGGTGGGAGGAGATTTGGGGTCTCCTGTGAGCTGCATTTAGGTGGAGAAATAATTTGACATGACCCAAGGAATAACTGGGAAACGTGGATGTGTTTTTTATTAAAAAATAACAAAAATGTTTCCAGATGTTCACACTGGAAAGAAAAACTCTGTAGGGTTTTGTTTTAGTACTTAGTGATTTATTTCTGATTGATGGAAGTAGTTTATTTAATAACAACACTAAAGGAACTCCAGTTTGAGGGTGAATTTGTGATGTGGCCAAACCCCAAAGCCATAAAACCAGAAAACACTTGCTGGGCTCTGGCTCTGTCACTGTTTCCTTGGATGCTGAGCCCTTTCATGTGCTCAGACCTTTTGGGAATGCTAAATTATTGGGATTTTGAGGGGGAAAGTTTATTTCCTCTGTCCTGTCACTGTTTCCTTGGATGCTGAGCACTTTGATTCCTCAGACCTTCTAGGAATTCTAAATTACTGGGATTTTGAGAAGGGATGTTTATTCCTCCTGGCCTGTTGCTGTTTCCTTGGATGCTGAGCACTTTATGTCCTCAAACCTTTTGGGAATTCATAATTACTGGGATTTTGAGGGGGGATGTTTATTTATTCTATCCTGTCACTGTTTCCTTGGATGCTGAGCACTTTCATGTGCTCAAACCTTTTGGGAATTCTAAATTATTGGGATTTTGAGGGGGATGTTTATTCCTTCTGTCCTGTCACTGTTTCCTTGGATGCTGAGCACTTTCATGTGTTCAGACCTTTTAGGAATTCCAAATTATTGGGATTTTGAGGGGGATGTTTATTCCTTCTGTCCTGTCACTGTTTCCTTGGATGCTGAGCCCTTTCACGTCCTCAGACCTTTTGGGAATTCTAAATTACTGGGCTTTTGAGGGGGGCTGTTTATTCCTTCTGGCCCCAGAGTTAACAGAGGACTCAGTGAGTGTCCAACCCTTCCTCTCCCTCCTGCAGCATCGTGTACATCATCTCAGCTCCCATGTCCCCCGTGTTTGGGCTGCTGGTGGACAAGGTTGGCAAGAACATCGTGTGGGTGCTGTGTGCTGTGCTCACCACGCTGGGCTCGCACATCCTGCTGGCCTTCACCTTCTGGAACCCCTGGATAGCCATGGTAACCTGCCCTGCTGGGGCTGCACACAAATACAACCCAAATATGAAATACAGCCCTCAGAAACATAAAACAGGCAGTGGAATATTCTGTGTGCTGTGAGGTGGGGAAGATTCCTCACTCTGTCACTGAATTCCTGTGCCAGGTGCTCACTTTTCTCCTAAAAATTGTTCTTTCAATTTATTCCTGAATTTTTAAATATTATTCAAACTGCTCACTTTTCTCCTAAACATCCTTTTAATTGATTTCTGAAATTTATTACTACTTCTCAAACTGCTCACTTTTCTCCTAAAAATTGTTCTTTTAATTTATTTCTGAAGTTCATTACTGCTGCTCAAACTGCCTCTGATGTGCTGGATTGAACCTCAGTAAAAATCTGCATTATTGAGGGCACACCTAAAATTGCTCTAAACCTAAAAATCTGCATTATTGAGGGCACACCTCAAATTGGTTTTTTAGTTTATTTCTGAAGTTTATTACTTTTCTCCTAAACAATGTGATTTTAATTTATTTCTGAAGTTTATTGCTACTACTCAAACTGCTCACTTTTCTCCTAAACAGTGTGATTTTAATTTATTTCTGAAGTTTATTGCTACTACTCAAACTGCTCACTTTTCTCCTAAACAATGTGATTTTAATTTATTTCTGAAGTTTATTGCTACTACTCAAACTGCTCACTTTTCTCCTAAACAATGTGATTTTAATTTATTTCTGAGGTTCATTACTACTACTCAAACTGCCTCTGAGGTGCTGGATTGAACCTCAGTACAAATCTGTGTTATTGAGGGCAGATTCCCTGAAATATCTGTTTGGACTGAGCATTCTGGTGCTCATCAGCAGGGCAGGGATTAAAAACTTCCATTTTTGAGCAGTTTTCTAGCGAGGTGCAGCCGTGGGTGTTGAGCCAGGCTCTTTAATTTAAATTAACAGAGTTTATTTGGGGGGTCACTCCTGGAGGAAGCTCCAGGGGTGGCTGCTCCTGTGGGATTCACTGCAGGGAGCGTTTGTGGGCTGTTTTTGGGAGGGAGGGCAGGCTGTTGGTGTGTGGGGTGTTTTTGGGAGGGGAGGGAGGGCAGGCTGTTGGTGTGTGGGGTGTTTTTGGGAGGGCAGGCTGTTGGTGTGTGGGTGTTTTTGGGGTGTTTTTGGGAGGGCAGGCTGTTGGTGTGTGGGGTGTTTTTGGGGTGTTTTTGG
The DNA here is from genome assembly GCF_021018805.1 of Prinia subflava. Lineage (NCBI taxonomy): Eukaryota > Metazoa > Chordata > Aves > Passeriformes > Cisticolidae > Prinia > Prinia subflava. Next base: position 24,123,545 of record NC_086257.1, on the reverse strand, counting down.
GAGGGCAGGCTGTTGGTGTGTGGGGTGTTTTGGGGAGGGAGGGCAGGCTGTTGGTGTGTGGGGTGTTTTGGGGAGGGAGGGCAGGCTGTTGGTGTGTGGGGTGTTTTTGGGAGGGAGGGCAGGCTGTTGGTGTGTGGGTGTTTTTGGGAGGGGAGGGCAGGCTGTTGGTGTGTGGGGTGTTTTTGGGAGGGAGGGCAGGCTGTTGGTGTGTGGGTGTTTTTGGGAGGGGAGGGCAGGCTGTTGGTGTGTGGGGTGTTTTTGGGGTGTTTTTGGGAGGGGAGGGAGGGCAGGCTGTTGGTGTGTGGGTGTTTTTGGGAGGGGAGGGCAGGCTGTTGGTGTGTGGGGTGTTTTTGGGAGGGCAGGCTGTTGGTCTGTGGGGTGTTTTTGGGAGGGGAGGGAGGGCAGGCTGTTGGTGTGTGGGTGTTTTTGGGAGGGCAGGCTGTTGGTCTGTGGGCTGTTTTTGGGGTGTTTTTGGGAGGGAGGGCAGGCTGTTGGTGTGTGGGGTGTTTTTGGGAGGGCAGGCTGTTGGTGTGTGGGGTGTTTTTGGGAGGGCAGGCTGTTGGTGTGTGGGGTGTTTTTGGGAGGGGAGGGAGGGCAGGCTGTTGGTGTGTGGGGTGTTTTTGGGAGGGGAGGGAGGGCAGGCTGTTGGTGTGTGGGGTGTTTTTGGGAGGGGAGGGAGGGCAGGCTGTTGGTGTGTGGGTGTTTTTGGGAGGGGAGGGCAGGCTGTTGATCTGTGGGGTGTTTTTGGGAGGGGAGGGAGGGCAGGCTGTTGGTCTGTGGGTGTTTTTGGGAGGGGAGGGAGGGCAGGCTGTTGGTGTGTGGGGTGTTTTTGGGAGGGAGGGCAGGCTGTTGGTGTGTGGGTGTTTTTGGGAGGGGAGGGCAGGCTGTTGGTGTGTGGGTGTTTTTGGGAGGGCAGGCTGTTGGTGTGTGGGTGTTTTTGGGAGGGCAGGCTGTTGGTGTGTGGGTGTTTTTGGGAGGGCAGGCTGTTGGTCTGTGGGTGTTTTTGGGAGGGAGGGCAGGCTGTTGTTGTGTGGGTGTTTTTGGGAGGGCAGGCTGTTGGTGTGTGGGTGTTTTTGGGAGGGTTGGGCAGGCTGTTGGTCTGTGGGGTGTTTTTTGGGGAGGGCAGGCTGTTGGGGTGTGGGTGTTTTTGGGAGGGAGGGCAGGCTGTTGGTCTGTGGGTGTTTTTGGGAGGGAGGGGAGGGCAGTCTGTCCATCTGTGAGTGCTCCCTCTGTGTGCCAGCTGTGACCCTGTCCCTGTCCCCAGAGCCTGCTGGGCGTGGCCTATTCCCTGCTGGCCTGTGCCCTGTGGCCCATGGTGGCCTTCGTTGTCCCCGAGCACCAGCTGGGAACTGCCTACGGCTTGTGAGTACTGCAGGGCAGCGCCAGCCGGGCCAGGGCAGCGCCAGCCGGGCCAGGGCAGCGCCAGCCGGGCCAGGGCAGCGCCAGCCGGGGCCAGGGCAGCGCCAGCCGGGCCAGGGCAGCGCCAGCCGGGGCCAGGGCAGCGCCAGCCCAGGCAGGGCAGCTGGCATGGGTGGGATTTGGGGGGATTGTTCCTGGGGTGGGATTCCAGTGAGGGGAGCCTGCAGGAGAGCTGGGGTGCCAGGACAAGGGGGATGGTTTAAACTAAAGGAGGAGAGATTTGGGACTTTGGGAAGGGATTGTTCCATGGGCTGGGATTCCCTGAGCAGCTGTGGCTGCCCCTGGATCCCTGGCAGTGCCAGGACAATGGGGCTGGGAGCAGCCTGGGGCAGTGGGAGGTGTCCCTGCCATGGCACTGGGTGTGCTTTAAGCTCCCTTCCACCCCAGAGCATTCCCTGGTTCCTGACCCTCTTATCCACTGAATCTGAGCAGATCCAGCCCATTCATGGTCCCCAGCTGCTCCAGGGCTGGAGCAGGAATTCCTGCCTGCTTTGGGGCTGTGGGTTTGGGACACAGCCTGAGAATGGGGGAGGCACAGGAGCTTCTGCAGAGATGAGCCCTGACTCTGCCACGTCCCAACAAATGGGGGAAGGTGCAGCTCTGAGGAGCCCCAGTGAGGAGCTCCTCCTGAGGAAATGCAAGTGCCTTTCCCAGGAAGGAGGTCAGTGGTGTTCTGCTCTCCCCAGCATGCAGTCCATCCAGAACCTGGGCCTGGCAGTGATCGCCATCGCTGCTGGCATGATCCTGGACACCAGGGGCTACCTGTTCCTCGAGGTTTTCTTCAGTGCCTGTGTCTGCTGTGAGTGTGGAGCGCTCTGGAAGGGGTTCAGGGAGCCTCCTTGGGCTTTTTGGCTCCGTATTTCCTGGAAAACAGAAATGATTCCTCTTCTGGAGGTGTCAGCTGGGGCAGTGTTGGGATGAACCCACTGCCAGTGAAGTGCTTGGGGTTTCCTTGAAGTGTGAAGAGTTTCAGTGTTCAAAAATGGAGTGAAAGTAGACAAATAATGCTTTTAAAGTGTAAATTACAAGTTTACAATTAAAATCCTTTCTGAATTACCATGTGCTGTGAGCACAGGGAGATTTACAAAAGCAGAAAACTCCTCTGAGTTACAGCTCCCATGAAAACCTTGGGTTTGGGTGAAACCTGTTCATTTGTTGTCAGCTGAAGCTGTCCCTTTCCTTCTGCAGTGTCACTGATAGCTGTGGTCATGCTGTACTTTGTGAATCATCTCACAGGTGAGTCTTTGCAGCTTCAGTTTCTACTTCTGTAAAATCATTCTTCTGATCCCTCAGTGCCCTGAGAACTCCTGGGGCAGTTCTGATACCAAAGCCACAAAAATCCCAGTTTGAAAGGTCTCAGAGTGCACCTTGCTGCTGTTGCAGGTGGTGATCTCAACTGGTCTGCAAAGAAAAGGGCAAAACTGCAGAAAGCAGCTGCTTCTGAGTGAGTACAGAGCCAGGAAATGTCAGTGCTTGGGAAATATTTGTCCTGCAGGGATTGAGATCATTTCTCCACTCTGGTTTATATTGGATTGATTTTCTCACCAGTCTGTTGTAGGATTTCATACCCCTGCCTCCTGTGAATCAATATTTGAGGGAGCATTATCCAGGTGTCCTTTCCTGGCACTTTTCCTCTTGTTTTCCTTTATTTCAGTGCCCTCACGACTGAAATGTGGTAGAGAATGTGCTAAATAGAAAATGAGTCCAAATCACTGATGGGAAGTTTGGGGTCAGGTCTGTCCCAAATGCCCCTGGTGACAGAAATTTTTATTTTTAATAAGAAAATGGGGCAGGACTTCTCAGCAGAATGGGATTCACTTCCTTTAAAAGGAAATGGAGCACTTGAGGTGGTAGGAATGGTTGGAATAAGGAAATTCTGACTGTTCATGGAATGGGTTGGGAGAGACCTTAAAGTTCATCCTGTCCCCAGCCCTGCCATGGGCAGGGACAGCTCCAGGGACCAGGTTGGTTCATCCAATTAAAATATGGTTAATTATTCTTCATTTAATATTTTTATGTGAAAAAATAAACCCATGTGTGGTAAATCACAGCTTTCAAGACCACACCTGCAGAATTCCAGCTGCTGGGGCGTGCAGAACATGGAATTTTTCCTTTGGAATGCTCTCTGTTCTGACCCAGTTCAGCTCAGCAGCTCCCTCACAGCTTGCAGGGATTTAATTTTCCTGGAGTTTCCTTTAGTTTTGTTGGAATTCTTAATTTTTAACAGGTAATTACATCTCACCTGCAGATGTGCATCACACACCTCGTATTTGTTTATAGATTAGATTTTATAATGTAATATGTTTGATCCAGGCAAATCATTGCTAATAAGAAATTTCTTACAAATGGATTGATGGACTCTTGTAAAACTGGACTGTGTCCATATGCTTAAATTAATCCCAAAATACCTAAGGAAATTAATCCCAAAAACCTAAGGAAGCTAATCCCAAAAAACCTAAGGCACTTGTGAGCAAAGTATCCAGTGACTTGTGGGGTTTGATATGGTTTTTTCTTGGTTTTTTTCATATATTAATCTTGAGGAAAGCTCAAAGAAATCAGAACCTGAATTAATTGTCATGAGTCTCCTTGAGCCGAAAGGATTTTTAATCCAATTTTTTAAATACAAACACCCTAAACCTCAGAATTCAGTGTCCAAACATTCTGCTCCTCACCCATGTGTAACAATCCCAGGTTTTCTGTGGGGTTTGGGGTGCCCTGTCTCCGTGTTTGTTCCCATAACAGTTCCAGGTTTTCTGTGGGGTTTGGGGTGCCCTGTCCCGTGTTTATTCCCATAACAATTCCAGGTTTCTGTGGAATTTGGGATGCCCTGTCCCCGTGTTTATTCCCATAACCATTCCAGGTTTCTGTGGGGTTTGGGGTGCCCTGTCCCCGTGTTTATTCCCATAACCATTCCAGGTTTTCTGTGGGGTTTGGGATGCCCTGTCCCTGTGTTTATTCCCATAACCATTCCAGGTTTTCTGTGGGGTTTGGGGTGCCCTGTCCCGTGTTTGTTCCCATAACCATTCCAGGTTTTCTGTGGGGTTTGGGGTGCCCTGTCCCGTGTTTGTTCCCATAACCATTCCAGGTTTTCTGTGGGGTTTGGGGTGCCCTGTCCCGTGTTTGTTCCCATAACCATTCCAGGGTTTCTGTGGGGTTTGGGGTGCCCTGTCCCCGTGTTTATTCCTGTAACAGTTCCAGGATTTCTGTGGGATTTGGGATGGCCTATCCCCGTGTTTGTTCCCATAACAATTCCAGGTTTTCTGTGGGGTTTGGGGTGCCCTGTCCCGTGTTTGTTCCCATAACCATTCCAGGTTTTCTGTGGGGTTTGGGGTGCCCTGTCCCGTGTTTGCAGTAATCCTGTCCCCGTTTCTTTCAGAAAGGAGAGCTGAGTGGCAGAGCCCTGCCGAGGTGGAGCTGCAGCCCCCCAGCTGCACAGGCAGGGCTGGGGTGTCTCTGGAGCTCCCTGGAGGATCCTCATTCACCCCTGGGGCTCCCAGCTCTGCCTCAGCTCCTGCTTGGTTTAACAGTGCCAAAATTCCCTTTTTTGTGGGGTGAGGCCCTGGCTGGGACAGCTGAGTGAGGGCTGAGCTCAGAGCTCCTGTGCTCACAGGCTGCAGCTTCCTGAGCAAAAAGCATCTCTTGTTCTCACCCCGAGCTCCCAACAGCTCCTGCTGCTGCTTCTGTCACTGTCTTCATGCAAAAAACACTTTTTAAATGTCTTCACAGCTTTGGGGTTGTTTGCTTTCACCACAGTGGGAAAAGGGCCACAGATGCTCCAATGGACTTTGTTTTTGTAGGAGATTTCTGAATTGTGAGACTGCTGAGCAGTCTTTTATTGCCTTCTCGATTCTCTTTGTATTGTAACGTTTATTTTAAGGGATGGAGGTTTGTTTAATAGACAGAAAAGTCGTTCCAGAGGCTCCCTGAGCACGTTGTAATCTGGGAAAAACCAGGAGGTTTCTCTTTCTACTGAAATCTTGGAATGAAATAAAAGGAACCTGCAGAAATCAGCCTCTCTCTTTCTTTACACTGAATTATTGAGCCCTGCCCCTCTCAGGGTCATTCCCCGTGCCCCAAAGCATTTCCTAGGTGTTAGAACAGCAGGATTAAAACGTTAACTGATATTCAAATAGCAATAATTCCCTGCTGGCAGGGTTTTCCCAAGGGCAAACATCTTCTGCCACTTTTCTTTTGCAGAGCAGAAGAGCAGGAGAGGCTCAGACGACAGAACGAAGATGATTTGGCAAAGTTGCTGCCAAAAGCTGATGCCTTTAGTTTAAGGAATAAATACCTGTCCAAACTTGGAGCTCAGGTATCACCACTTAAAAACCAGAATGAGGAGGGGTTTATGTAAAGAATTTGGCTGTTTCTAACAGCCAGTAACTCCATCTCTGAGGGAAATCCCTGGGATTTGTTCTCAGAAGGAAATCTCCCAGTAATTAAAAATCTAATCAAGGAAAGGAATCGAAGGCTGGCCCACTTCAGAAGCTGAGGAATGTCTTAATTTTATTTTTTTGCAGCTCCCAGCTCATTACTCCTCCTGTTTCTCAACCCTGGCCCACAGAAGTGTGTTGAAATAGCAGCTTGGCCCTGTGGAGAAGCAGGAATACACTGAATTTCCTGGGATGCTCCAGTGCTTTGCTGCAAGCCTAGATCCTAGATTTAAACCATTGCCTAGAGCTCCTCCCTCCTGGGCAGTTCAGAGATCCTGATGGGAATTCTGCTCTGGTGGAACCTCTGAGCTCCTGCTCCAGCTCTGTCCCAGCGCTCCGTGAGTAGCTGAGTCAGGCCAGGGTTTGATCTGAGGGTGTGAAATGGGAAATTCAGACCTCAGAGTGCTGGGATGGGCCTGGCTGGAGCTGGGGCTCTCCCAGCCTCTCCTCTCCACACCTTCCCTGCTCTGTTCTGTTCTTCTGGGAGCAAAAGGGGAGGAAAAGCTCCCAAGAATCTTCAGAGGAATCTCCAATTCCAGAAGCACCAAACATGCTCAGCCTCAGGAATTCATCCCAGGTCAGGAACAGCAATAACCTCTCCAAGCCTGAATAATGTGAAAACTGATATATTTTTAAGAGTTAGTGACTAAAAACAATAAAAAGAGTCAAAGCAAGGACTGGATTTGCTTCCAGAGGGAAAACGTTGAATTCCATGGTGGAATCCTCATTTCCCATCACTGCAGTGGGAGGCTCCTTGCTGAGCAGGGAGTTCCCAGAGCCCCTGCAGGGTGCATTTTGCTTTGGTTTAATTACTCCTGGAGGTAATTGGATAAATGATCCCTGGTCTGAGCTGATGTTGCTGCAAAGGGCAGGAGCAGGAGGAGCCCCAGGGATGGGGAATGGTCCTGGGGTAACTGCAGGGAGAGGAGTCTGGTAGAATCAAATGTTGCATTTGGTGTAGAATGTTCTTAATTTAATAATTTTAATTTAGGCAGAGCTCACAGTCTTAATGCTTGGTTTTAAAAGAGATTTTTGCAGTGGAAATTTCTTGGATGTCCCAGGGATGTCTCATTTTCCTGGAGCCCCTTTTGGGTGGAAGTTCTGGAGTCTGGAGGATGCTGTGGGAAACCAGAGCAGCAGCTGGGCTGTGCTGGTTTGTCCTGGTCCTTCCTGGGCCCCTCAGAACCAGCACTGAGGGCTGGGCTGGGCTTTCCCTGTGGATTTGGGGTGGTTTTCAATAAACCCTCGCGTTGGACACTGGCACCTGTGGGGTTTGGTTCTTGAGGGTTCTGCTGTTGCCTTGGGGGTTGTTGGGGCAGTTTTTGCCTGGGAAGGGGGGAGAGTTTGGGGAAGTTTCTTTTGAGGATCCAAAGGCAAAGCTGCCCCCACTGCTGGGGCTGGTGATTTTTTTCTTGGGGAGGGAGAGAATTAAATTGAAATTTGCTCTTCATCTTCTGCTTCTCTTGAACTCTGGCACGTTTTGGTTGGGGAATCTCTGCAGTTCCCTCCAGGCTGGCATTCCAGGCGTGATCCAGCCCTGCAGCTCCTGTCTGAGCTTCAGTCCCAGCTGAATTCTCTGCACCCTGCAGGGTCCTGGGGGGATCCTGTCCTGTCTCCTCCTTTCCCTGACACTTCCCACACGTTTCTTCCCTGAACTCAGGGTTCATTCTGGGTGTAATGTTTTGATTTCTAAGAATTACACATAGAGGAAATCAAACCAAACAGACATGTCTTGGAAATTTTTCTGGGTTTGATTTTTTTGGTAAGTTTTTTGTTTGGTTGGGTTTTATTGGGTTTTTGGGGTTTTTGGTTTGTTTTTGTGTGGGGGGAGGTTTTTTTAGTGGTTTTTTTTTTGGAGAGGGGGGGTTGGTTGTGGGTTTTTTGTTTTGTTTTATATTTTTTGGTCAGGAAGAATACAACCAGTACCTGGAATGATGATAAATGGAGAGGGCAGACTGTGGCAGAGGATAATCCACTTCCTGGAGCTGACATAGATAAGAATAAAACCTGCATTTTCACTTCGTTTTAATGAGCAAAATTCCATTTAAGGACTACAACTCGAGTATTTTATGGTATTTTAACCATTCCTCAGCACGGTGGAGGAGAGTCTAACACCAGGGCAGGACAGCTCTGATGGGGCTGCAGGCAGGGCAGAGTCCCCTGGAGCTGCAGCCCCGCTGGGGGTGGGAGAGGCTTTAACCTCACTGGAAACGCTCATGGAAAATATCTCCAGACCGGGAGTTTATTGGATAAATTTCCTCAGAATCCGCTTTGTGCCAGGCCCGGGGGCTTTGGAAAGTGGCAGGGATGAAATGGGAGCAGGTGGGAAGGGAGGAAATCCCGGGAACTCCTCCCTTTCCCGGGGATCCCTCACTAGAGGTCAGCACCGCCACGCTGCTGGCTGGGAATGTTGGAAATCGGGATAAAAACCCCAAGGCTGGGTTTGGTTTGGTGCCCATCCCTGGGAGCGCCCCGTGCCGGGCTGGGCGGGCTGGGAGCACCCTGCTGTGGTGGGAGGTGATTTTTAGGGTCCTTCCAGCCCAACCCAGTCTGTGATCCCATGGAACAGAGCCCAGGCTTTGGGAAAAGCACCTCAATCCCTTCAGTCAACTTCCCTTCCACTGAATTTATTTCCGAGGTGGGTGAAGGCTGGGTGTTCTCCCAGGGGCAGTTCAGGGTGGGCACCAGCAGGAATTTCCCCTTGGGAAGGGAGCTCAGGCCTCGGCAGGGGCTGCCCAGGCAGCTCCGGAGTGCCCAGCCCTGGAGGTGTCCCAGGAATTCCTGGATGTGTCCCCAGTGCCCTGGGCTGGATCTGGCACAGCTTGGGCTGAGTCTTGGAGGGCTTTTCCCACCTCAGTGACCATAACACCACATCCACCCATTTTGGTGACATTTCTATTCCCGTTCAGCATTTTAAAGGTGTCAGATGAGGAGCACAATCCACAGACTCTTTTTTTTTTTTCTCTTTGCACGGAATATTTTTTTCCCTTCTCCTTTCCTCCTGCATTTCCTGCTCTCCCCTTGCCCAGGCTGCTGCTCTGTGGGGTTTGTGCACGAGCTTAACCCAATTAGTGCCTCAGGAACAAAGCCTGATTACCCTGCACATCCTTTCGAGATCCATCACTGGGGCATTGCCTGACAGAGTTAGAATTGGCCTCCCAATGAACCGGGAGGATCCAGGGGCTCGTTCCAGGCAGGAGCTCATCCCTGCTTCCCCAGCACTGCCGGAATGGTTCACAGCCCCAGAGTGGGGATTTTTGGGGGATTCATCTGCATTTTTCTGTCCTGAGGCAGAACACCCAGCTTGGGTTTAATGCAGCACTCCCAGAGCTGCTGAGGGATCCCTGGGAGCTTTTTTAGGGAGAGGCTTCCCCCGAGGAGTTCCCTTTGAGGAGCTGCAGGATCAGGAGCTCAGATCATTCCTGGATGAAGGGCAGGAGTTGAGGTGTTCTCCTGGCTTGGAACAAAGCTGATTTTCAGGGGAGCAGAGCCCAGGGTTGGGTGAGCTCTGGGGTGGTGTTTAACACGGATCCATGGATGGAGCCTGGTCCTGCCCTCAGTCCTGGGCTGGCTCAGGCTCCCCCCAGCACCCCAGGGGCTGGAAGAGTTTCACAGAATCCTGGAATTACAGCATTGGTAAAGCTGGAAAAGGTTGTTAAAGTCATCAAGCCCAACTCAACTCAGCAGCTCCGTGTTCCCCCCTGAACCACCTCCTCAAATGTCACTTCCAAGTGTTTCGACCAATTCCAGGGATGGGGGCTCCACTGAACTTTCCATTTGGTCCGAATTCTCTGGAATTCGTGTGAATGTTGGTGTAAAAACACCACATAAAAGCTCATTTCAGCCTTTCCTAACGGGGAAATATTCCTTGCTCCCCTCTTTCCCAGGCTCCCCAGGGGATGGGCACCATCCCAAGGCTTCCAGAGCTCCAGGAGGATTTGGACAGTTCAGGCACGGGGTGGGAATGTTGGGATGTCCTGGCAGGGCCTGGAGCTGGACTTGCTGATCCCTGTGGGTCCCTCCCAGCTATTCCAGGATTCCTTTGTCCTTCCAGGGAGACAGAAGGGGTGAGTGAAGACAGAATGAGGTTTTTCCCCTGCAGATCGCCTCTGTGTTTAGTGAATTCTTGGACTATAAAATGTGGGTTTAGGTTTCCTTCTGTGCAGCACAAACCCAGGAACTCCTGTTAAGAGCTGGGACCAGCAGATTTCCCTGTCCTGGCTCTGCAGGAATGTGGGGAGAGCACCGGGGCAGCCTCGAGGTTGGATTATCCTGCAAGTTCTTCCCCCTGGACTGGGATAAACCCTCAGCCCTGACCCACCCTCAGTGGGGAATGATCCCCCAGGAGAGCCCTGCAGAGGGGGCTCTGCTGCTGCGGGGTTTGTGGAACGCAGATTCTGAGCCAGGGAGATTCCCAGAGGAAAATCAGAATTCCTGTTGCTGCTTTAGCAGCCCCTGGGCCGGGGCTGCATTAAAGGCAGCTTGGCATCGTTAGGCATTAATGGGCTGCCCTGATTTGTTTTTCCTGGCAGCATCCCCTGCTCCATGGATCATCCCCAGTCCCTGGAGGCAGCTGCAGCCCAGGGATCCCCGCGTTTCTCAGGGTGAGTTCTGGAATGTCACCGTGGTGCCACTCTCCACAGCCCCTGGGGACATCTGTGCTGTCCTGGGCAGCCCCTGCTCCCCAGCCCCTGCTCCCCAGCCCTTGGGGGGCTTTTGGCATCTCAAACCTTTTCCCGAGCTCCAGGAGAGCTTAAATAAGGAATGGATCCCAGGGAATTGTGTTGTGGGATGTTAAATTCAGTATTTATTTGTGAGAGTCGCCAGGGGGGGCCCTAATTGGAGCAGGTTTTCTGCTCAGGCTGCAGAATGGGGCAATAAAAATCAGAGATTGATGGTTATGAGCAGATTAAATGGGGATCAAAGTTATAAATTACAGCCCTGCCCGAGCTGGGATTGGCCACCAGAGATGCTGCTAAGTGCCAGTGCTGTTTAATGAGCTCGTTTATTTGCAGGCCTCCAACTGTATCAACTTGGGGAGTTTATTGAAAGTGTGTTTAAAATAACAACGTGCGGGTGGCAGGGCTGGGCTGGCCGGGGCAGAGGGCCCAGGGGAAAAAGCAGGAGCTGGAAACAGAAATTTGGATTTCCAGGGAAATCTGAGGGCTCGGGGAGCGTGAGGGATTCCACCCTGTGGTTCTGCACTGCTGGGATTTTGTTTCCTGCTGGTTTTTGGTCATTACAAGGTTGTGATGTGCCAGAAATACCAGACAGGGTTTGCATTTGCTGGGTCAAATGTCCCAGAGGGAAAAAGCAGCAGCTGAAAGAAGAGATTTGGATTTCCAAGGGAGGTCTGAGGGCTGGAGGAGCAGGAGGAGTTCTGTCCCTTGGTTCCACACTGCTGGAATTTGGGGTTCTCCTGGTTTTTGGTCGTTTCAGTGTAAACACGAGGCCTGATTCTGCCAGGTGTCAAAAATATTGGATATGGGTTGTGGTCAGATATTCCAGAGGGGAAGAAGCAGGAGCTGAAAGCAGAGATTTGGCTTTCCAAGAGAAGTCTGAGGGCTGGAGGAGCATGAGGGACTCCATCCTGTGGTTCTGCACTGCTGGGGTTTGGGGTTCTCCTGGTTTTTGGTCATTTCACTCAAAGGGACTCAGCAAATGCAGATGTTTGTGGGGTGTCTGGGATCTGGGTGTGCTGGAGGACCTGGTTATCCATGGAAGTGAGGTGTTCCCACTCCCAGGGGCCGTGGAGGGGCCTCACAGCACCACCAGAGCGTGGAGAAGCTCCTGGGGCTGTGTGGAGGTGCTGGGGAAGGTTTTTTCTGCCTGCTCGGGGTTCCCTGGTGGAGGCTGCCCCTGGTGCCCCCAGAGCCCCCCCTGTGCTCAGGAAAGGAGGGAAGGGCAGAGCTCTGGAAATGGCAGGGAATGGAATCTCCTGGGTTATCTGCTGTGCCTGGTGGGCACAGCCTGCAATTCCAGAGCTCAATATTCACATGAGAGTCTGGATGAAAGCAGCACTGGGATGATTTTGTTAGACTGTTCCTGAGCTGAAAACTCAGAGTTTTGTGTTTAGCTGGAATTTAGGCTGCTCTTAGAGGAGACTCAATTCCATTTCCTGGCTTGCTGAGGGAGGTTTATAATTGGGGTAAAAGCTGAACTCTGAATTAATCTCAGTGCAGGATTGTGGCATCAAAAGCTCCCCATTGTCTGCCTGTCCCGGGGCCATCCTTTGTTAGAGAATCATTTGTTTTACTCCAAAGAGCCTCTTTTTTTTTTCTTCCTCTATTAAAAACTTGCTCTTTTTTTTTTCTTTTTTTTTCCTCGTGGCTGCATTTCCTCCTGGGAGTTCCTGATTAAACATTTCAGTTCAAAAGCGTTTGCACAGCGCAGGCATTTGGGGCTGCTGGGGTTCAAAGCAGCCTCTGCTGCCTCCTCTGCATCAGCACTTTGGAGGCTCCTCCCTGGCACTGGGACAGGCAGAGGGGCCCTTGCAGAGGGGAGAAAACGTTATTTAAAGTCAACTTTAAAAAACAGGATGGTATTTAAAGTGATATCATTTAAGGGGGTGTTACTTAAGGTGATATTTATAGTGATATTATTTATGGTGATATTATTTATTGGTGATATTTATTGGTGATGTGGTATTATTGGTGATATTATTTATTGGTGATGTGATATTGTTTATTGGTGATATTTTTAAGGTGATGTTTTTTGAAGTGGTGTTATTTTAAATGGTATTATTTAAAGTGCTGTATTTCATTGGGGTGGGAAGGAGGTGCCCAGAGCCACCCGGGGTGTGGGAGAAGCTTTGGATGAGGGGATCTGGAATGGTTCAGGCTGGGAAAACCCTCCAAGGTCACCGAGCCTGGCCATCCCCAGCTCTGCCAAGGCCACCTTGTCCCCGTGTCCCCAGTGCCACCCCCACAGGGCTGTGAAAACCCTGCTGGGCAGCTGAGCCCCTTTCCCAGCCATAAATGTGAATTATAAATCTCCAGGATAAATCACAGACATTCCCCAGGTGCTCCTTCCCCTGCTCCAGCCCCCCCTGCTTTAATTGCACCTTTACCTCACCGCTTTTCCTGGTGGAAAATAATTAAATTTCAGCCCAGCCTGGCTCTGTTTGAGCCCCTGAGGGCACCAATTAAATGTAATAATGGCAACGGCAGCTTTTAACAAAAATGTGGGGTTTTCCTGAAGAAAGGAGGTGAGGTCTTTGACACAGGGCAGAGCTGGAGGCTTCCCCCTGTGTGTCCAAGGGAAAAAAGGAAAATGGAACTCCTGGAAATCCTGAGAATGTCTGAGGAGGAGCCATTCCCACCCAGGAAAGGGAGGCAGGAATTCTGTCCTTGCCAGAGAAGCTGTGGCTGCCAAATCCCTGGAATTGCCCAAGGTCGGGCTGGAGGGGGCTTGGAGCAGCCTGGGATGGGGAAGGGGTCCCTGCACAGGGGATGGAAGGGGGTGGGCTGCAAGATCCCATCAGAATTTAACAGAATTTAACAGAATTTAACAGAATTTAACAGAATTTAACAGAATTTAACAGAATTTAACAGAATTTAACAGAATTTAACAGAATTTAACAGAATTTAACAGAATTTAACAGAATTTAACAGAATTTAACAGAATTTAACAGAATTTAACAGAATTTAACAGAATTTAACAGAATTTAACAGAATTTAACAGAATTTAACAGAATTTAACAGAATGGGATGGGCTCCAAGATCTCCTCTTTGCATCTCCTAAATGGGAGAAAATTGGGCAAAAAAAGGAGGGAAAACTGTGGGGAAATGGGAAAAGAATTGCGGGGGGTGGTGAATGGGGGAAAATAGGGAAAATTGAGAAAATAGGAAAAAATGGGGGAGAAGGGGGGGAGAATTGAGAGAAATGGGAGAAAATTGGGGGGGAAATGGGGAAAACTCATTCCATGATTCCATGATTCCTCTCTGCTGAAAAAAAAAAAAAAGGAATTATTGTGGCCTGCAGGCTGGAGGCTGCTCCCTCTGGAGAAGGGAGAGCTGCTCCAGCAGCTGCAGCTTCCTGGGAGCACTGGAAATGCAACCCCCCCTCACATCCGAGGGAAATAAAGCACCGGAATGATCCCAATAAATTACAATAATTGTGCCTGGCAGCATGGGGTAATTTAAAATGGATTAATCTAACAAGGCTTAAAGAGGAATAAATAATAAACATCTCCATGCAGTGGGAATCCTGCTTCCCTCTGTTCTGCCTGGATATTAATTACTGCTCATAAACCTCTGCAAAAATCAATCTGGGAGGAGGAGGAGCGAGGAGTTAACACAAGAAGTGGGGCAGAGCCGGGTGAACATTCCCAGCACCTGGAAAAGTGGGAATGTTCTGCCCAGGGATGGGGGGTTGGAAGTGGGGCTGGGCTCTGGGGTTGGGTTTTGTCTCCCTCGTGTCCTGGGGTGGGGCAGGGATGCTCCATGGAAAAGGATGGAGCCACAGGAGGTGTTGGCGCATCCACGGAGCTGAGACCCGGGATCTGGAGCACCCCCAAGCCCCCCAGGTTTATTCTGAAATGCTGATTTTCACCTTCCCAGCCTCCACAGGAACAAAGTTCTGTTCGGGCAGGAGCCTCCAGGGCTGCTCCCAGCTCTGCCCCTCCGAATCCCCGTCCCCGCCAGCCCCGCAGTGAGCCCTGCTCAGAGCAACAATTGGCACAGCAGCCACGGAATTCCCGACTCCAGCAGCTCCCAGTGAGGATCTGCCCTCTCCCAGGGCAGACTCTGCTCCCTGCTGGAGCCCTGGCTGATTTTTCCTGACAAACACAGGGATAAATCCCAGAGGAAGCTCCCTCAGTGGGAAGCAGCTCCAGGTGTGGATGTGGATTTCTCACCGGGGTTTCCTGGGACTGGCTCTGCCCTCGCAGGGTGGGCTGTGCCCTGCCCCGCTTTATTCCAGGCAGGAATCCCAGGGGCCGGGGCGGTGCTGGCAGCGCTTCCCTTCCCTCTCCCCATTCCAGCAGGGTTCGGGCAGCTCTGCAGCCGGGTCAGGGGCTGAGTTCGGCCCTGCTGCTCCCTCTGCGGTGTCCTTGCCGTGGGATTGGGATTGGGATTGGGATTGGGATTCCTGCCCCGGGAGTGTTTGCAGGGCAGGTCAGGACGTGTTCGGGAGCTCTGCTCCATCTCCAGGCTCTGCTCTGCCGTGTCCTCGCTGGAATCTCCATAGAAACGAGCAGGGGATGTGGTGCCTGAGGTTTTTATCCTGGTGGAAATATCGGGGCTGGCTGAGTTTGTCTTTATTTCTGCTCCTCTCAGGCATTGGGAGCTCGCACCTTTGGCTTCCAGGGGTCGCGGCTTCTCCTGGGGGTGCGGGTCCAGCTGGGATGGGCGGGAGCAGCCGGGGATGCTCTGGGAATATCGGGAATATTTTCATTTCTTGTTTGCAGCCAGAGGAGGGTCCTGGCTCCGAGGCAGGGGTGAGGAAATGGTGCAGACCCCGACTGGTGCACAGGGAATCGGGGATGTGGAGGGTGGGATTGTTCTGGGGTTGTGCAGTGCACTAGAGTGGGGTTATACTGGATTTTGGGAAGGAATTCCTGGCGGGGAGGGCGGGGAGGGGCTGGGCTGGGATTCCCAGAGCAGCTGTGGCTGCCCCTGGATCCCTGCAGTGCCCAAGGCCGGGATGGAGCAGTGGAGGTGTCCCTGCCCTGGTGAGCTTTAGGTGATGTGGTGATTTCACACTCACAGTTTCTGTTTCCCGGACTCAGTGCAGGCTCCGAGTGTCTTTTCTGCTGTGGGACAGGATCAGGAGAAAAGCGAAATCAGGCTCAAACCCAAGGGTAAAAGATGGATTTATTACCAAACACCAGGAGAGGAGAACGAGGATCCAAGTGAAGCCTTCAGACCCTCCTCGCCCTCAGCTGTTCCCAGTCCAGACCAGTCCGGGTGGGCCTGGGCTGCTCTGGGGCTGTTCTGTGCTGCCCCTGCAGAGCTCTGCTCCTGTGTCCCTCCATGACCTAATCTCAGTAATTAATTACTTAATTAGCCTGGGTGGGTGGGGTTGAGGATCAGCTTCCTCCGCTCCTTTCAAACCCCAATTTGTCAAATATCGCTGCTGAAAACGTGGAGATTTTCACCAAATGTGGGGTTTTTTTCCCAAAGCCTGGCGGTGACCTCAGTGTGGAATTCCAGCAGCAGCGTTTGAGCCTTTCAGGGGAAGGAGAAGGAAAAGCAGAAGGGAAAATTCTCCAGGGAGCAGCGGGGAGTGAGGAAGGCTCGGTTGGTTTCAAGTGCTCGTTTTGTTTGCAGATGCATCGTTAATGTTCCGAGGTTAGAGTAAGATTAATAATATTATTAGCATGAATAAAAATAAATTTAAAAATTAATAATTTAAAAACTCTATTATAAAGGTTCTAAAATTAATGAAGAAATATAGTAGATTTTTAAGTACTAATATTAATAAAAATTAATATTATTTGTGAATTGTTTCCAGGCTGCTGTGCTGCCCACCAAGAGCTCCTCTGGGGTTTCACCCCACTGTGTCAGTAAGAAATAAAACAAAACAAAGTTTTATTGTTGAAATAAAATGTCCTTTGTTGGAACACATAAGCTGTGTGTGCTGTTGTGCTTCTGTGACTCTGGGGAAGAAAATATTTCAGGATTTCAGGCTCCTGCATCCTCTGCAGGCTGATTTTGGGGCTGTTTTAGAAATATTTTGGCAATTTTCTGTTACATTCCAGTTCATAGCTGGGTACTGACAGGGAAAGATTTAAAACAATGAAACAGATTCTGAGAGAAGCAGGGAATGAAGGCTCTGATCCATCAGGAACAAGGACACGGAGGAACCACCCAGGAAGAGAACACGGGGGAATCCACGGGAATATCCAGCAGAATTTGAGAGTCCTGGCATAGCAATTCTAGGAAAAGAAACTTCTCATTTTTAAGAAATTATATATTTATATTTATATTTATGATTTTTATTTATAAATAAATATAACTAGAACTTGAATATAAATATATTTTAATTTTTTTCTTAGTATAAATATTATATATAATATAAATACCTGAAAAGATATAGACGTATTTTAAAATTTTATATGTATATTATATATATATTTATACACACACACACATAGATATATATATAAAAATATATATTAAACTGCTGATAATTCCAGAATTCCATAACCTCTATCCCTCAGCATTCTGGAATAGAACTCTTGGATTTTTAGTGCCTCATTAATGCCATGAGGACTCGTGCTCTGTGTTTGCACACACGGATCTACCCACGGCCCTGTGTTCACCCGGGTCACTCCGTGCCCCTTTTCCAGACAAAGCTGAATAATAAATCCCCAATTATTGGATATTCCCCGGGATGGATCCCTGCAGCCCTGCTGGGCCCTGCCGGGCTCTGCCACCTGGAATTGTCCCTGATGTCCCCGGGGCTCCGGGAGCTGCCACCCCAGCCCTGCCCAGGACCCTGGGGGGACCAGAGAACCCTCGGGGACACGGGGGGACAGGGAGGGGACAGGGGAGCCCCAGGGGGACAGACAGGGCACAGGGGAGCCCCAGGGGGACACGGGGGACTCAGGGAGGGGACAGGGGAGCCCCAGAGGGACACAGGGGGACAGGGAGGGGACAGGGGAGCCCCAGGGGGACACAGGGGGACAGGGAGGGGACAGGGGAGCCCCAGGGGGACAGACAGGGCACAGGGGAGCCCCAGGGGGACACGGGGGACTCAGGGAGGGGACAGGGGAGCCCCAGAGGGACACGGGGGACTCAGGGAGGGGCACAAACCCCCAGAGGAGCCACTGTGTGGTCAAAGAATTGGGATCATTGTGGACATGGGGTTACTCGAGGTCATTTGAGGTCACTTTGGGGTCACTCAAGGTCGTTGTGGGGCTACTTGAGGTCATTGGGGTCACTCGAGGTCATTTCAAGGTCAACCAAGGTCATTTTGGGGTTACTTGAGGTCATAGGGGTTACTTGAGGTCATTTTGGATTTCTTGAATTTTTTGAGTCCTCGACTGGGGTTACTTGAGGTCATTTGAGGGCCTCGTTTGGGTCACTTGAGGTCATTTTGAGGTCACTTGAGGTCATTTCAAGGTCAATCAAGGTCATTTTGGGGTTACTCGAGGTTATTGGGGTCATTTGAGGTCATTGGGGTTACTTGAGGTCATTTTCGATTTTTGGAGTCCTCGACTGGGGTTACTTGAGGTCATTTGAGGGCCTGTTTGGGGTCATGCGAGGTCATTTTGAGGTCACTTGAGGTCACTTCAAGGTCAATCAAGGTCATTTTGGAGTTACTCGAGGTGATTGGGGTTACTTGAGGTCATTTTGGATTTCTTGAATTTTTGGAGTCCTCAACTGGGGTTACTTGAGGTCATTTGAGGGCCTGTTTGAGGTCACTTGAGGTCATTTCAAGGTCATTCAAGGTCATTTTGGGGTTAGTTGAGGTCACTGAGGTCATTTGAGGTCACAGGGGTTACTTGAGGTCATTTGAGTCCCTAATAATTGATCAAGGGCTCAGAGTCAGACTTTGGGTGTTTATTTATTTTTTAAATCTTCTGTCAGAAGTGCTGGTGCACAAATTGGGGTGGGGCTGCATTAAAGCCTTTAAAACCCAGGGAGGGGAAATTCCCAGGGACATCTCCATGCCAGGGAATTGGGTTCACTTTGGGACAGAAATGGGATTCCTGTCCCTGTTCGGTGACCCCAGCAGGCCTGGGAGCCCCAGCTGGGGTCTGAGGCTCCAGCAGCTGCGCTGGCAGCAGGAGCGAGCTTGGGTTCCCCTCTCTGCGTCTCCTAAGTGGGAAAAAATGGGGGAAATGGGGGAAAGAATGGGGGGAAATGGGAGAAAGAATGGGGGGGAATGGGAGAAAGAATGGGGGGAAATGGGAGAAAGAATGGGGGGGAATGGGGCAAAATAGGGAAAGTGGGAAAATGGGGGAGAAGGGGGGGAATGGAGGGAAATGGGGAAAAATGGGGGAAAGAATGGAAGGGAAATGGGAAAAAAAATGGGGTGAAATGGGAAAACTGAGGGAAGGAATGGGGGAAGGAATGAGAAGGAAGTGGGGGAGAAAGGGAAAAAAGAGGAGGAGGGGGGAAGGAGGGGAGAGGGGGGAAGGGGGAAAAAAGAGGGGAAAGGGGGGAAGTTAGAAGGACAAAGAGGGGAAGAAGGGGAGAAAAAGTGGAGGAACAGGGGAGGAAATGGGAGGAGAAAAAGGGAATGAGAAAAAGGGTTAAAAGAGTGGGAGGAAAAAGGGGGAGGAAAAAAGGGAAGGAAAGAGGGGAAGAAAAGGGGAGCAAGAATGGAAATCAGGGAAAATGGGGGGCAAGAAATGGTGGGCAAGAAATCAGGGAGTGAGAAATCGAGGGGAAAAGGGGAGAGAAAAGGGGAGGGAAAAAGGGGGGGAAAGAAAGGGGGGGGAAGAAAGGGGGGGGGAAGAAAGGGGGGGGAAGAAAGGGGGGGGAAGAAAGGGGGGGGAAGAAAGGGGGGGGAAGAAAGGGGGGGAAGAAAGGGGGGAAAAAGAAAGGGGGGAAAAAGAAAGGGGGGAAAAAGAAAGGGGGAGAAAAAGCAGGGGGGGGTGGGGGGGAGAGAAAAAACCGGGGAGCTAAAGCAGGGGAAAAAAACGTCCAGGCCTGTTTAACATCCAGCACTGAGCGTCAGCAGCCACAGGGATTTATTGCCCCTCACTGACCTCCCTCCCTCCTCCCAGCCTCTGCAGGGTTGGGGATGGGTCCCCTCTCCTGCTTTGAAGGGCTGGAGTCTGCCCGGGAGGGCAGGAATGGAAATACCTGGAAAATAGAAAATCTCGGGAAAATCCCCCTTCTCTCCAGGGTATAACTGAAATCACGAGGTTTTCAGGCAAAAATATGGGAAAAGAAATGACAGATCTTTGCTGGAATGTATATAATATATATATTATACACATGTGTATAAAATTAATGTATAATATCATATATGTATATAATATGTATTATATACATTTAATGTATATAATTATTAATTATTGATTCTTATTATAATTATTATATATAGATATTAATGTGTAATGTGTGTATAATACTTATTATATACACATAATGTGTATAATTATAATATATAATAGATATAATATTAATATTAATATAAGATGATAAAATAATATGATATAAATATAATATAAATATAAATATAAATATAAATATAAATATAAATATAAACAGTATAGAAATAATATCATATAAGACTAATATAATATAAAAATTATCTAATCTAATACAATATAATATAATATACATATAATACCATCTCATATAACATAATCCCATATCATATACTATACATATAATGTATATAATTCTTTACTAGAATGTATATAACCCTTATATAAAAACAAACCACAACCAAGGAAAGCTGAATCCCATTAATAACCCCCAGAGCCTTTCCCACCCTTCGGGCCGTTCCCCTTTGGTGCAGCTGTGGGAAGAGCGGGATGAGGGCGGGCGAGGGGTTGGGTTAAACCAGAAACCCCAAAGGAACGGCGGGAAACAGGAGCGGCTGCAGGGGCAGGAGAAAGGGAATTTGGGGGTTTCAGCTGTCCTGGGCGATGTCCTGGGGGTGGCAGCGGCAGCCGGGAGAGGCTGCCCCGGGAGAGGGGTCAGGGATTGGGGTCCCGGGTTACCCCGAGCAGAGGGATTGGGGTCGGGGATTGGGGTTACCCCGAGCAGAGGGATTGGGGTTACCCCGAGCAGAGGTCAGAAACCCTCTGGACAGAGGGGCTGGGGCTTGGGTTCCTTGATTTCCCCTAAAGCACCGAGCAGAGGGGTTGGGGTCCCTCTGGAGAGAGGGATTGGGGTCCAGAGTTTCCCCTAAGGCACCAAGCAGAGGGTGAGGGGTCAGGGATTGGGGTCAGGGATTGGGGTCAGGGATTGGGGTCCCGGGTTACCCCGAGCAGAGGGTGAGGGTCCCCCAGGGAGGTCAGGGGTTGGAGGATCGCAGTTCTGTGAGCAGAGACTCACCCGGGGCAGGAGAAGCACCGAAGGACAGAACTCAGCGGTGGCAGCGAATTCTCCCGACGGCAGCAGCAGCAGCCCGGCCCCAAAACCATCCCCAACCCCGGGAGAAGCTCCAGCCCGGCTCCAAAACCATCCCCGACCCCGGGAGAGGCCCCAGCCCGGCCCCAAAACCATCCCCGGCCCCGGGAGAAGCCCCAGCCCGGCTCCAAAACCATCCCCGACCCCGGGAGAAGCCCCAGCCCGGCCCCCTGGATCTCTGCACCTCCCCTGAACCCCCCAGCTCACCCCGGATAAAATCTACAGCTGCACCTTTTCCCCATCCCCACCACGGCTTCTGACTGTCCTTCCATCTCAGAGACAACAAAGGGAGGAAAAGTCCCTGGGAGAAGGGAAAAAAAAAGAGAGAAACCTGTAACCTTCCACAGCTGTCTGTCCCTAAGGGAGCTCTGGGAAAAGTTTGCACAGGTGGGACCTGGTTCCCCTG
Organism: Prinia subflava; assembly: GCF_021018805.1. Lineage (NCBI taxonomy): Eukaryota > Metazoa > Chordata > Aves > Passeriformes > Cisticolidae > Prinia > Prinia subflava. The sequence continues at coordinate 24,102,246 of NC_086257.1, read as the reverse complement.
AGCAGGAGGAAACGGCAGCACCAAAAATGCAGCTCCAAAGGAGGGCAGCCCCTCATTTCAATTAAAATTTAAAGTGCTGAAAATGCCACCAAAATGTCCTTTGATACAGGAATTAATCTGTTATTTAACAGTGCTTTTGTACCAAAAATGCAGCACCAAAGGAGAGCAGCCCCTCATTTAAATTAAGATATAAAGTGCTGAAGATGCCACCCAAATGTTCTTTGACACAGGAATTTATTTGTTATTTAACATTTCTTCTGTGCCATCCCTGATGTTGTCTCCCCAGCACCAGCCCCATTTTAAAGCAGCCCCAACTCTCTCTGAGCAGAATAAAATGTCTGTTTTAAAAGAAACCTTCCATTTAAATCCTGGCACTATTTGGTACAACACAGGTTACCTGTGGTTTGAGGTCTGTGCTCTATGAATTTCAAACCCAAAGCATTCCTGCCCTGGCTGTCACGGATTTTTGTCCTCTGTGCTTGTCTTTGGAGGGATTTGGGAGTCATCATGGCTTCAATCAAACCCCTACAAGAGCTGATTCCATCTCTAATTTGGCCTCAGTAACCCAGGCTCAGCAGGCCGGGCTGCTGGGGAAAGGATAAGGCAGTTCTGAGGATGAAAATAACAAAAATCATCACCAAAAATCAGCCAGGGCTCCAGCAGGGAGCAGAGTCTGCCCTGGGAGAGGGCAGATCCTCACTGGGATCTGCTGGAGTCAGGAATTCCGTGGCTGCTGTGCCAATTGTTGCTCTGAGCAGGGCTCACTGCGGGGCTGGCGGGGACGGGGATTCGGAGGGGCAGAGCTGGGGGCAGCTCAGAGCCCAAACTGGGCAGCCCTGGAGGCTCCTGCCCCAACAGAACTTTGTTCCTGTGGAGGCTGGGAAGGTGAAAATCAGCATTTCAGAATAAACCTGGGGGGCTTGGGGGGCCAGGCTGCTGCTGAGCATCCCAGAGTGACGGAATGTCCTGAGCTGAGAGGGATCCACAAGGATCAAATCCTGGCTCTGCCATTGGAAAAGCTCCAGGAATGCAGGAAAACCCCTCTGCTCCTGTTTTTGGGGGTTTCCATGCCCTGAATCCTGTGCTGGCAGCAGAGCTCCTGTCCCAGGGGTTTTGTGGAGGAATTCCCCCAGATCCCACCCAGGCTCCTCCATCACTGATAATTCCCAATTTTCCTTTGTTTACACTGATGCAATCTCTGCAATGTTGTAAATCAGGAGAGACCATTTATCTTATTCCCCAGGCAGCACTCAGGACTAATTAAAGCCCATAATTAACTGGAGCAAGCCCGTGAGGAGCAGCAGGATTCTGTTCCCGGACAATGGGAAGAGCATTTCCCGCTGGGTTTGCATCCCCAGGGCTGAGCAGAAGTCAAAATAATGATTTTTGTTTTTACTGTTTGCTCTCCAGCATAAAGATTTCATATTTAAATACGATGATGAATTTTTCTAGATGAACTCTGGCTCAAAATTCCGTTGGTTTTCCTAAAGCACCGGAGCCAATGGATCCACTCAATTTTCCCAGGGATTTTTCTCTCAATAACACCAAAACCCACAAATATTTTATGAATGAACCATGAACATTCCCCTGCAGATAATCCCTCACAAATCTTGGGAGCTTCAGCTCCTGTAATCCCTCTGCTCCTGGAGGAAAAGGCTGGGAAGGGCATTTTAAACAGCTTAAGTCGTGTCCATAGGAAGCAGGATGGGATTTGGGAGTTTTTCCATCCATTCCTCCCTCAGGCTGATGGATGCAGTGCCTGGATTTGATTTAAGCTCTGTGGGAGGCAGGATTGGGTTTTAAGGGAGCAAGGGCAGCCCTGGAAAGAAAAACGGATTTTCCAAGAGCTCCACTCATCTTGCACAGCACAAGGACACTCAAAATAAACATTTTGGAGAGATTCAAGGGCCTGAAATCCATAATTCACTGCAAGAGCTGATGGTTCTTGCTGTGGGAAGCCTCTGGAATGGAAAAAAAAAGAACTGGGAAGCTTTAAATGGAGCAAAATCCACAATAAAATTGGAAAAGGGATGAACAGGCACAAGGGGTGTTGGCAGGACAATTAATTAGGGATAATAAAAGGGAGGGAATGACAGCATCCAATTAAGGAGAAATTAATGGGAATGTGCAGAATTCCTGCTGCTTTTCCTAGGAAAGGTGTGCTTTGCATTCCACAGCTCTGGTCAGGATTGGGAGGGGGGTTGTGCCTGAAATTTTGGGGTCTAGAACAAAGACTTGGAAAATCCATCATTATTTCAAAACCTGTGGAATTTATGGTTGGACCAACAAATATTTCATAGCCTGAACCAGGAACAGTATCCACAGCAATGCCTCTAAATTAGCTGTGGAATTAGAAGAATAATTAAGAAATATTTACTTACAATTATATCCAATCCCCTTTTTTAATGCTGTGATTAATTAAATTCCCAGATTTCCTCACAGTCTCTGAATATATTATTACACATGGAAATTAATTTTCTCCAACAACTCATTAAGGGCCCCAAATGCTGCAGATCCCACTTGGATCAGTTATTCCTTTCTTTGCATTGGAAATCTTTCCATGCACATCCCTCATGGAGATCCCACATGGAGCAAACCTCAGCCAAGGCCATTTCCCAGGAATTCCAGGATATTTATATTGGAGAAAGTTCTTTTTGGGACATTGGGTTTTATTAATTAATCGGGTAGGACTGAAGAGGGAATTTCCCAGCACCAAATTGAAGTTCCCAGGATGCATCCAAAGCCATCTCCAGGTGTTTCCAAGGATAAATCCAGGCTTTCCCAAGTGTTTCCACGTGGTTTTATTTTAGACTAATGTCATCATTTAGAATTCTTGAAATGGTATCACTTCAAAGTAATTTGGTGATTTAAAAATATTAAAATAATAACTAATAAGAATTTTATTTCAACGCACAAGTGCTTTTATGTGGTGCATGAAATGGGGAATTCTCCATTTCCATCCAGACCAGGAATCCAGGGAATCCTGGTGGTGAGTGCTGGGATGCTGGGCTGGGGTCTCTGCTGCCTGGGAAAGGTGGGGTTTGTAGGGATCCCCTGACCCCTCAATCCCATGGGAAAATGGGAGGTGGGATCCCCTTCTTATCACAGTTGTGGAATGGTTTGGGAGGAACCTTAAATCCCATCCCATTCCAGCCCCTGCCATTGGGAATTTCCACTGTCCCAGGCTGCTCCAGCCCCAGTGTCCAGCCTGGCCTTGGGCACTGCCAGGGGACAGGGACAGCCACAGCTGCCCTGGGCATCTGTGCCAGGGCCTGCCCACCCTCCCAGCCTGGAATTCTCTCCCAATATCCCACGTCAATCCCACCTCCACACACGGGTGAGGCTCCTGGGTTTGCAGTTCCCTGGGTTTTCCTTTCTTCCCCTTTTGAAAGTAGGAATGATGTTTTCCCATCTTCATGGCTACTGGGAAACTGCTTTTGAGGCTTCATTTTGCAAGGAATTTGAGGTTCCTACAGATCCCCTGCAAGGAGCCACATCCAGGATTTCTTTTTCTCTTGGATAAATCCATCTGGAAGCGCCCGAGCGTGGGTGGGATGAGACAACTCCAGCTTAGTCCAATATTTGACCGAGGCAGTTCAATAATTTCCTTCTTAAATATCTGGGAATCTGTTCCTTGAGATTTGGGGGAGGCTGTGGGAGTCATCCAGGAGCTTTTGTTCGGCTGGAGCATCCAGGAGTGGGAATCCCAAACGGAGCCAGCGCTGAGAGATTGACAGGAATCTCCAGCAATGTTTCCACACTAATGAGCTCCCCGGGGAGGGCAGATTGGAGCAGAGGGAGCCAGCTCGGCTCTTCCTTTCCATTGGCATTCCGGGAGTGCAGGCCTTCAAATCCTGGAGCTGATCTCCATAAATGATTAATGTGCTGTTTATAGGGGCCAGTTTTATCGTGGGTTTAGTCAGAAAATCAGGTTTGAGTGCCAGACCCCTTGTTAGGCACAGTTTTAGTCAAAAGCCTTGAACATCTCAATCTTAGGCTTGGTGAGGTGTCATGGCTCAACACCCACAGCACTTCAGGAGATGGAGCGTGAGGAGCTTAGGCCTGGCCTAAAGACACTCAAGGACTGGCTTAAAACCCCTTTGCTTTGATAGGGGACAGATGTGGCCTCAGGAGGAGCTGCAGGTGTGCCCTGGAGAACGGGGGTGGGATGTGACCAGGAGCTGGGAATGCTGAGGAGCATCGTGGGCTGGCTGGAGCACCCCATTCCAGATGGACCATCCTGCTCCAGTTGGACCATCCTGCTCCAGAGGGACCATCCTGCTCCAGAGGGACCATCCTGCTCCAGAGGATCCATCCTGCTCCAGAGGATCCATCCTGCTCCAGAGGGTCCATCCTGCTCCAGAGGGATCATCCTGCTCCAGAGGGATCATCCTGCTCCAGAGGATCCATCCTGCTCCAGAGGGATCATCCTGCTCCAGAGGGTCCATCCTGCTCCAGAGGATCTATCCTGCTCCACAGGGTCCATCCTGCTCCAGAGGGACCTCCCTGCTCCAGAGGATCCATCCTGCTCCAGAGGGACCATCCTGCTCCAGTTGGACCATCCTGCTCCAGAGGGACCATCCTGCTCCAGATGGACCATCCTGCTCCAGAGGATCCATCCTGCTCCAGAGGATCCATCCTGCTCCAGAGGATCCACCCTGCTCCAGAGGGACCATCCTGCTCCAGAGGATCCATCCTGCTCCAGAGGATCCACCCTGCTCCAGAGGATCCATCCTGCTCCAGAGGATCCACCCTGCTCCAGAGGGACCATCCTGCTCCAGAGGATCCATCCTGCTCCAGAGGATCCACCCTGCTCCAGAGGGACCATCCTGCTCCAGAGGATCCATCCTGCTCCAGAGGATCCATCCTGCTCCAGAGGATCCACCCTGCTCCAGATGGACCATCCTGCTCCAGAGGGACCTCCCTGCTCCAGATGGACCATCCTGCTCCAGAGGATCCATCCTGCTCCAGAGGGTCCATCCTGCTCCAGAGGGTCCATCCTGCTCCAGAGGGACCTCCCTGCTCCAGAGGGACCATCCTGCTCCACAGGGTCCATCCTGCACCTCCCTGCTTTGTCTGGATCACCCCACTCCAGCCCTGAGCAGACCCTGACAGCCAAATCCCCCCAGCTCCTAAAACACAGCAAATCCATGGTTAAGTGCAGCAGACGGGAATTGCTCCTCAGGAAAAGCCTGGTGACACCGTCCCAGCCCCTCTGAATTCCCTGGGTGGGTGTGTGGGGCTGCCTGGGTGTTTGTGCAGCTCCAGGATCTCACTGCAGTCTCAGATCCTGCTGAATAGGAAGGTGTGGAAAATTATCCCCTTAGCTTCATGGGTTTCATTCCTGATTTAATTCCTGGGTTTAAGGCTGTCTTCAAGGGGGTTCCCAGGCAGTTCTGGGAATGCAGGAGTTCCTGGATTTTGGCTGCCTTAAAATCTGTTTGTTGAACGGGGAGTGCTCGTTATTCCAGAATCCAGTGGGAATGAAGCAGCTTGGATACAAGGACATGCCCGGATCCCGCTTTCCCAGCCAGAGCTCTTTGTGTCCTTCCTGCTCTCCTGAGGAGCAGGAACAGCTCCTCTCCCTTTCCATCTGCTGGCCCCAGGCCATCCATCAAATCCTTGCCGTGGGATCAACTCCTGGGAGCACAGGGAAGGACAGACGGGGTTTTCCTGCATGGAGAGGTGAGGGAGAGGACTGGAGCTCAGGAGACCAAATGATTCCATGGAGAACTGGAGTTGGGAGGTGTGAGGGAGCACCAAGGGTTGTTTGTCTGAGCCTTATGGAGCCTTCTGGCCTAAGGAAAAATGGGAATTATTTCTATTTTGGATTATTATTCACTTTCCTTTCATTGCCTACCAAAGCAGAAATCCTTACACAAGTTTAGGCTCAGAGCACTGACACTTTACCATGGGCCTGAAATCCTTGGAATTACCTCTGAAAAATGGATTTTAGGCAACGTTAGGGAAAACCCCCTTATGATGCCTGAAGAGCATCATAAACCCCAGTGAAGCCATTTGGATGCAGATTTGGGATTGGAATTGTGTATAATAAAAATTCCCATCGAGGAGCTGCTGGAACAAGCTCCTGGAGTTTGTGCTGGCACCTGGGTTTATGTATATAAAATATAAAATAATGCAACACAGAAAATAGAAAATAGAATCTGTAAAATAAAAGATGGGAAACGGAATACATAAAGTAGAATATAGAATGTAGAATATTTAAAATAAAATAAGTAAAACAAACCCTAGAAACCAGAACATTTGAGGTAGAACATGGGATTGATGTATTTCTGTGTGCTGCACACACCCACCCCGCCATTCCCTTTCGGAGCCAGCATCGCTCCTCGCTGATTCCCTATCAAAGGCTCCTTGCAGCGCTCGGAGCCGGCTCCGAAGCCCCCGTAAATCCGAGTTCCCCCCGTTCCCGTGGCTGGGAATGACAGCGGATCCATCCCTGCGCTGGAGCCGTGCCAGAAGTTTCTCATCTCGCTGCCTGGGCGCTGCTCGCTCCCGCTCTGGCTCTTCCCATTTTTCCCCCCGCCTCTCTTTGAGGTTTTTCTGGTGCCTTTAGAGTGAGCTCAACTCCGAGGTTTGCAGCTTCCCTGTCTGCTGCTATTCCACGGGAGCCAGTGCCGGGAGGAGCCGCATTCCTGCCGCCTTTTCCTGGGAAACTTCGCCATGCGGCTGGTAAGGGATTTAATTCCTACAGAAACGCCCCGAGCTCCCTCTGGGGCGGCTCCGGCAGCCCTGGGATGGAGCAGCTCCCTCGGGAATAATCCAGGAAGGGATGGCGGGGGTGTGGGATGCCCACCGGGACACGGACGTGGCTCGCCAGGCAGGGATACGCGGGCAGATTTCCCGAAGGAATCTGGGATCCGGCGGCACTTTTACCTCGGGAGAAGGGGGCTGGAGCAAACGCGATGCCATTCCTGACGTGCTGTAAGTTTATTGAGGGAATTTAGAAGGCTTTACTGGGGCTGGGTTCTGTGCTCGGGAAGGGGGGAATCATCTCCGGGTGATAACAATTCCAAACAGTGCCTGGAAAAGATGCCTGAGGATTCTCGGGGATTCTCAGGGATTCTCAGGGATTCTCAGCGCTCTGCCGAGCAGCGGCCGGGCTGCTGTGGCACAGTTTCCCTGGATTTCACCGCCTTTTCTCTTTTGCCTGTGCAATTACTGGGGGGAAAAACGTGGCTGTGCTTCCTGGAGGAACATCCCGGGCTCCGAGCCCCGGGATCCCGCAGGATTCCGGCTCCCGGCGCTCCGGGCTCCCGGAGCCCGGCTGTTTGTCAACACGGGAACGCTCAGGGCTGATTCCCAATGAAGTCATCCCGGGAATGCTGCGGGACCAATCCGGGCTCTGGCGGTGGGCAGAGCACCGAGATAATTCCTCGCTGCGGGGTTGATTGATTGATTGATTGATTGATTGATTACTTGGGGGGTTCCTGCCGGAGCAGTTGTAGCAGGGCTGGCTGCATTGGGCAGGCAGGCGCTTTTCCCAGCACGCTGGAGCGGAGATTCCCTCAGGAGCATCTTCCACGGGGCGGTTCCTTCCATCCCAAACTCCATCCCAAACTCCATCCCGAACTCCATCCTGAACTCCAACCCCTCTGCACTGGGGACAGACAGCCCACGAGGCTTTCCCAAACCTCATTCCAAGGCAATCCATCGGGATGGGATGGATGGGAGTGACTGTGACAAACACCGGAGGGTGGAAATTTAACAGGGAGAGACACTGGGAGGCAGGGCAGGGAGTCGGGAATGGTTCCTCGGGAATTCCCAGGGCAGGGAGCCAAGCCCCAGGTGAGGATCCATCCTGCACATCCCATTCCTCACGGACTCCAGTCCCTCCTGGACTCGCTGGGATTGATGGATCCTCCACGGCTCTGAGTTCCAGAGTGGGTGGCAGGAAATCAGCAAATACTGAGTTCTCATTTCTCCCAGGCTGGAATTAATCCGAGATTCTCTGTTTTCCAGGATAACTTGTCAGACATTGGAAACTCATTTGTTAAATTGCACAGGGGAAAAAAAAAGGCTGCTTTAGGAATGTCTCACTTAACTGGAGCTGAATATATTTGAGTTGCCTTTGCTGGTTCAAGTTTTTCAGCTTCCCAGAAGGCTGGAGAAGCTCTAGAGGAGTCTTATAAATAAAATAAATCCAGAAGAATTTCCCTGAGCTGTAGGTGCTGGGATTCACTTCACGCTCCCTATGCAGCACTGTCAAACCTCTGGAATTGTGTCAAATCCTTTTGTCCCCTGCTTTCCCTGAGTATTCCAAGGCACAGGCAGAAATGGAGTCCTTTCCCTGCTTTAAATATCTTAAAACTCGGATTTTCTGTCATGAGGATCCTGCAGGTTCCTGCCCTGGCAGTTCGGAAATTCCTGGAATCCAAATAAAACCAGGGAGACTCTTTATGTGCCCAAGGGCTAAAGCCTGGCTTTGTGTGCAAAAGCTTTTACAGACCTGAAATACAGGGAAGAGATCAAATGCCAGGGAATGTTTGTACTTCCAGCAATTTCCCTGGATGCCAAAGGGAACACAGGAATGAATGCCAAAGTGGTTGGGATGAGCTCTCTGAGGGGGAAGCTCTCCTCTTTCAGGAGACATGTGACCATTTTAGAGACCTGTGGCTCTCAGTGGCCTGATTCAGCTGGGAAAACACAGCAAAGCCAATATTCCATATTTTCTACTGCTGGAAAACCCGAGTGCAGCATCCTGGATTCAGGTGGGCAGGGACAGTGGGACACTCCACGTGCTGTCCCAGATTTCTGTGCTGTCCCCCAAGAACAGGGGCTGGCACCTGAGTTCCAACTCACTCCTCTACAACAGGTTGGATGAGCAACTACGGGATATGAATACAGAGAGTAAAATCACCCAGAGAAAACATGGAAATCTCTCCTGAAACAAGGATCTCATCCAGGGTTTAGCTGGAGTTTGGGCAGCTCTGCTCATGCCGAGTTTTCACAGGATCTTGCTGTGGGGACATTTCCATTTAGCACGGGCAGAGCCTTTGAAGGGTCTGGAGAGTGGCTCTGAGGAAAAAACAGAGCTGGGGAAATATCCACGAGGAAAAGAAATTCTCAGCTCTTCTCCTGCTCTGTGAGACCTGGAGACTGAACTGGGACAATCCCTCAGTTAAAGGGATGTCAGGGGAGTGGAAACAGAGCTGGTCCAGAGGGGAAACAGGAAACCTGTGGAGAAGTGGGAATTTGGGAACCAGTGTGACACTGAACTGGGCCAGTGAATGCCATGGGATGATCCAGGCTGAGCTGTTGGGAACAGAGTAGAGAGGGAGATGATTTGGGAATGGGAGATGATTTCCCAGGCAGTTCTGTTGGATTTAAAAATATCCTTGAGGCCTTTCCCAACTTTAATAATTCCATGATTCCTCCTGAAGGAAGCTGGATCTGCTCTCCCAGCTGCAGGAATGCTGCCTTTACCTTTGTGTGTAAATCCAATTACATCCTCCAGTGTTTTTTTGCATTTCCCTTATTCATGATTAATTCATCTGCCCTCAATTTCACCAAAATTCAGCATTTTCTGTCAGGTTTCACTGAATCCTGGTGTCACCTGCAACTCTTCCCCCTTGCTGCTCCTCTGCTTTCCCCACATCAATAACAAAAGGGATTTTGGGGAGCTGTGGGAAGCTCTTTCCGAGCTGTGCAAGTTTTGCTCATTTGATTCCTGAAGGCTGCACATCCACATCCTGATCTCCAGGCAGGGAATTCATTTGCATGCCATGGACGGCTCAGCCACCCCTCAACTGCTGGCATTTCGTCCCTGCTTTGGAATATTATTTACATTTATTAAAAAGCAGTTGGAGAATGTTCAACTTGGTGCCTTTTAAAACAATGTGGAGCGGCTGCTTTCACAAAGACATAGACGAGGGTCTTTTATTAATTAATTTCCTGTTAATCCTTTAAATTCCTTCAATTATCAAGTATTTAAAGTGGTTTTTACGTGCTAATAACTGAATGAGAAGAATGGAGCATTCCATTTTTCCAGGTGCCTGAACTTCAGGGTGATTTTAAATCATCTCCTGTCTTGTTTTCCCTCTCCACAAAACATCCCCAGCTTTTATCCCATCCCTCTCCTTCTCTCCCTGAGGAGCTCAGCAGTGCCTGACGGGAATTTTCCATCGGCCAGGGCGTTGTTGTGGTGGTCATTGATTGGAATCCTGATGGAAAATGTCCACTTGCAAAGGGAGAAATGCCACAGGAATCTGGCAATGCTGGTGGGGTTTAGGCTCAGCCTAAACGGGGGAAGGTGTCTGTGTAAGCCCCTCTCAGGGTTATTTTAGCTCAGCGTTTCAGCAGCTGATTTGTGTCAAACTCCTCATCCCAAAGAGGCGATTCCAGCTCTCAGCCCGGCTTCTGGGGACTGGAAAGTCAGGAAAAAGAGATTCACTGACCATGGATTGTTTCAGACTTCTTGGAACAGCCCCAAAGTTGTGTTTGTCCTTGTGGGAAAATCCAGATTTGTCACCAGGAGCTCTCCTTGGACTTCTCACTCCAGAGCAGCTGCTGAGCTACTGGAGTTCACTGGAATGATGCTGTCTGGAGCACGTTCCCCTGGGAATTATTATTTCCACGAGGAAGTATTTCTGATTTCAGCTCTTCCCTGTGCCATGGCTGAGGCAGCGTTTTCCAGAGTCACCTGCAATTCCTGGGCACTGCCCAGCCCTGGCTGTGAGGAGCTGGAAATCCAAGCCCGCGGTGTGTTGGGCTGTAATTCACGCCAGGAAGCAGATTTAAATTATGCAAATTGCTGTCTGCACCGAATCTGCCATCTGGAAAAAGTTCTGCATGCAAAAATCTGTCGGGGCAAGGCAAGGGACGAGGGATCATTGGGAAGGGAGAGCTGATGGAATGAAAACAAGCTGCTCCCGGAAAATTGATTCCTCTGCTCCAGTCCAGTGGCAAAGCTGCTGTTCTGTAGGAGCCAGATTAATGTAGTAGGGATAAAGTAACTCTTTAAAGCTGCTTTGGAGCTGGAAGAATTCCTTGTCAAGATGGATAAAAGGCAGGTTAGAAGGGAAAGGAGGAGCAGGGTCAGTACTGAAAGGGTGGGGCTGAGAGAGATCTGGCCTGGAAATTTTGGGGCACAGGGTAAATCCTGGAGCCATCCAACATGGAATATTTCTGTAATAAATGGGACTTGGAGAGGTTAAAGGATGCAGGATTTGCTGCCTCTCTAGTGTTGGAGACCAGGGAAATGTTCTCACAGAGGGTGCTGGGCACTGAACAGGGAATGGGCACATTCCCAAACCTGCCTGAGCTCCAAGAGTGTTGGGACAACGCTCCCAGGGATGCCCAGGTGGGATTGTTGGGGTGTCTGTGCAGGGCCAGGAGTTGGACTGGATGATCCTTGTGGGCCCTTCCAGCTGAGAATGCTCCAGGATTCTTTATTATCCATCAGAGCAGACCTGTGTGACTCCTTCTGTCCCAAAGCCAGAGCTCCCCTGGCAGGAGGAATGTGCACCTTGGAGTTCCATCACCTCCTGGGGTGAATTTTCGGGGCAATCCTCCCTTTATGAGCAGGAATTGCCTTTCCTTGTGCCTCCAGGTAAAACTCTGCAGAGCCCTCTCCAGAAATCAGTGTTGGTGGGCTCGAGGACTTGTGGAACTCCCTGGAGAGGCAGAGGTTGGTTCTTCACACCCTCACAAAGATAAACCCCCAAGGCCCCTTCCAGGTGCCCCCTGAGCCCTTTTTGAGCCCTCAGCCTGGGGCAGCAGCAGCAGCAGTGCCGTGTCCTTTGTCACGAGAGCGGCGCGGGGCGCGTCTGGTGACATCCCGCGAGGCAGAGCAGTAATTACAGAAATCTGTGTCAGATTTTACTCTCTGCTCCTGCCACGCATCCTCCAGGCCTGTGGAGAGACCCCTCGCTGCCTGCACTCCCATTAGCTCCATAGGCACGGCGTTAATTTGGAAAAATAACAGTTGGAGGCTGTCAGGGATGCTCCGTAAAAACCCTGCCAGCTCCTGCTGCAATGCAGACAGAAAACAAATGGTTCCCATTTCAGCTTGGCACGCTGTAACCCCACTGAGCTGACTTCCCAGGATAAACTATTGCCATGGAATTGTATTCCCACAAGCAGCACGAGATCCTATTTAAAAAGCATCACACAACCCTGTGTGTTCCTAATTATTTGTGTGATGAAGGAAGAAACACTTCGGTGCTGGTTTATTTTTGCTCACCATCCTCATAACTAAGCTGGGCGTGCTTCTCCTTGTTCCACAGAGCTGTTCTGGTAGATGGGATTTTGGGAAGGGATTCCTCCCTGGGAGGGTGAGGAGGGGCTGGGATGGAATTCCCAGAGAAGCTGAAGCTGTCCCTGGAATCTTGGAAGTGTCCAAGGCCAGGCTGGATGGGGCTTGGAGCAGCCTGGGACAGTGGGAGGTGTCCTGGGTGAAATTGGATGGGCTTTAAGAACCCTCCCAACCCAAATCATCCTGGGATTCTCCAGCAGGAGTGTTTGGCTCTCAGGAGTTGCCTGGGATGGCCCAGCTTTGCAGTCCTGGGGCTTTGGTGTTTTGTGTTGGTTTCTTCTGTCCATAAAAATGGATTTTCCGACAAGGAAGTGGTCACTGAACCAGGGACCCAGCTGATACCCCTGGGCTTAATTCCTAAATTTAGGGCTTGTGTTTTATGGTGGTTTCAATGCTTCCCATGGGATGCAGAACCATGTGCTTTCCACTCCCCCATCCCAGCTCTGTGTCCCAGCACAGGGAGGGAAGGGATGGAATCCCTTCCCCTGACAGGGATATACCCAACACCCCGGCAGCCAAAGCATCCCTGCATCATTTCCAGCACTGAGCTTTGTCTGCTCACGGAGATCACAGAGCAGCACCCCCTGCCCTTTCCTTCCCACAGCCAGAGCTGATCTCCATGGAAAGCCTTTCCTGGGAGCTGTGATTTGACCTTTACCAGCTCCAGCAATCCCTGACAGAGGCAGCAGGAGAACACCCAGCACCAACGTTTGGATTTTTTAAGCCAGATTGTGACAGATCCCTCCTGTGAACACTGCAGCTGCCAGAGGTCCAGGCACAGCGTTCAGGCAGCATCTCCAGCATAACATTTCCAGAACATTTCCTTCCAGCTTCCCCCTCACCCCTCCACACACACAGAATCCACAGGGATGTGACTCCTCGTGCCCGTTTGACCTTTTCTGCTGCTTTTCAGTTGATGAAGTTCACTCCTGTGACCTCGGTGCAGCTTGGCAGAGCTTGTGTGTTGTTTCTGTGGTGTTCCTGACATTCCTGTAGCATTAAACCTGGAAAAAATGGGATGTTTCACTCTCAGGCTCGGCTGTGAAAGGTCTTTGGTGTCACTGTGAACTTTGAAAATTAAAGGTGTTCTAAAAGCAGCTGGAAAAGAAGAGATTTAATCAGTGAGAGGCTGCCATGGGGGAGCCAAGGGCTCTGCCTTGCTTTTGGATGACAGGAAAGTTCAAAGCTCTGGTGAATTGAGTTTCTGTCCTTTCTGCCCCTTGGATGAAGGGAGGATGGAGACATTTCAAAGGAAGGCTTTTGTTGTTACTCTTTCTGACATTTAAATTCGGTTTTGGTGTTGGAAACCCAAAGCAGGGGCTCCTTCCTGCCACAGACTGCAGGGAGAGCAGGCAGTGGGGAAAGGGGGTCCTTGTCATTTTGGGGGTTCTTTTACTCTGAATAATTGTGCAGCATTTTGGTTCAGCTTGGAGAAAGGTCCTGGAAGGGCAGCAAAGCTGATGTAATTCCACCCCCTTCCCGTGGCCTCCTTTCATTATCCCAGGTTTTGTTTGTGGACGCTGGGATTTGATTTGGTTTCTGATCTGATCTTGTGATGTCTGGGAGCTGAGACCTTTAATTTCCTGTCCCAGTGGATCTGTCTTGGAAATCCTCCCAGGGATGTGTTTGCAGGAGACTGGGACTGGGGAACGGCCCCTTCCCTCTGTAAAGATGCACCAAAAGCCTCAGCCAGGGAGGGCAGAATTAACAACCCAATCAAGCCAATATTGTTTAATTCAGTTCATTATAGGCTGACCCCATCTGACTGAATTAACTGAGGGTGCTGCAGGTCCTTCACATTTCCCAAACAAGAAATTCAGGAGCAGCACCAGCTGCTGCAGAAAACCAGGATTTTGGCTCTGTGATTGAAAAATTGAGCTTCCCTGGAAAGGCTCAGCTGGGATTATTTCTCTCAGGCTCTCAGCTGAGCAGCACCAAGAGCAGTTTTATCTCCCAGGGACTTGTTAAAAAACTTGAAATAGATAGAGTTTGGTCATAATGGGCACTCCCACAAAGCCAGGTGGGGTTTTAATCATTATTTTATTATTATTGTATACATATTTATATAAATGATTGGCAAGTTTCACTTGGAGAGTATTCCAGAAAAATCAGAGTTGGGGCTGGGAGTGGTGTGGCTGCCTGGGTAGAAAAGCTGGGAGGAATCAAAGCTTTTCCAGCTTTTCAGGATGGAGCAGCCACTGAAATTAGAAGGAAGGAAAATTGGATGAGGTGTTAAACAAGTCCTCCTGGTGGCTCCTGTGAGCTCAGGAGCAGGATTAGGGAGAGCTGGAGATTTGGGAAGCAAAGCTCAGTTTTAGTCTGCCTCCAGCATTTGTGATTAACTTCTCCTGCCTGTTGTTCTTCAGGGCAGCAAGGCTGCAAAATCCAAACCAAATGGCTCCGGAGACAATTCCTTCTCCACTCCTGTTAAATATCAGGGTATTTCTTTATGGGAATGCTGGGTGTTTGTAGCTGAGCTCAGGGAGATTAATTAATGGGATCTCCATTAATGCCCTGGCTGGGATGATATCTGGAAATAAAGCCCCACCTGCCTATTTTTTTTCCAAAGTGCTGTTGAAAAATATCCAAAGGTTTAACTGGAATTCAGAAATCCAGCTCTGCCCCAACATCTCAGCACTGGAGTCACATTCTCATGGATTTTCCACAGAAGTAGCCACAGCAATGCTAATTTCGGAGTTGTCTGGGGAGCAAACTCGGAGTGCCAGAACAAGACTAATCCCCCTCTGTGTTTTCTCTAATAAAAGGGAAGAACACTAAATAATTAACGTCAACAAATGAAAACTAATTTGCCAATTTTTAATTTTTCCCCCATTGCGTGATCCCTGTTAATGAATAATTTACCAACCAGTGATGAATATAAAATGAAAGGATTTCTCTGGGGTCTGCTGTGTTCTCTGAACATCCAGGATAACTGTTTAGATATCCATATATATATATATTTATATTTAAAAGAGTAAAAAATAGCCCCAGAGAAAACAGCATTCAGCAGGAACCAGGCAGGAATGAAAAGAACTGCAGCCTCCAGAGGTTTTTCCATTTCCTTGTAGACCTGAGATCATTTGTCTGAGGCTGTTTGTGAATTATTCATACCAAGTGGAGCTCTTTGCTTTCCCAGATTGAATGTGACCAGTTCCCATCTCAGGGCTTCCCGTGCTGCTTTTTTTTTGTTTGCATTTCAGGTTTTCCTGGGATGCCCTTTTTTATGCCAAGGCCCTGCTGGGTGCTGGAGGACTCTGCCAGTCAAACATCCAGAACCTGCTCTGTGCCCAGTGCCCAGCGCTTCCCACAGCCCATGAGGCAGCTGGGAATGGCAATGGGATAAGTGAGGAGCTGAGAAACCTTGGGAATGCTGCCGTGGCTCTGCTTTGACTTTGGAGTGCAAACTCCAAGGGAAAAGTGTTTGTTATTTGAGCTCTGGGTTGATTTTTAGGGTCCTGTGCATCCCAATCCCTGTGTCAGATTAGCAGGAACATCCCAGTCTGTGGAAGGGTCCCTGCGTGTGGCAGGTGATGGAATGAGATGGGATTTAACATCCCAGTTCAAAACCCTTCTGCTTCCTCTGCCAAGTGAAACCTGCTTAGGTTTGGTTGTGTTAAATAGGACTGGGAAAACAGAGCCAGGACTGGGAAAACAGAGCCAGGATTGGGATGAACTTCAGTGTGTGCTCCAAGGTGCCCTTGGAGTTCCACGCCCCTCCAGCCTCCAACATGAGCAGCATCTCCACATCCCATGGACACTGGGGGCAGTCTCATGCCATGGAATTCCAGGCTGCTGTGGTGGGAAGGAGCAGGAGGAGAGATGAGATCCACCTGCAGTTGAGTTTCCATGGCTTTTTCTGCTGCTGGGCACCAGAGGCACAACTTGAGGAGGAGCACTCGTGGCTCGTTGCTGTCGCTGTTTCCTGGCCCTGCTCAGGTTTGTGAGGAGCCATCCCAATGTTCATATGGAGCCATCCCAATATCTGTGCAGAGCCATCCCAATGTTCCTGAGGAGTGATCCCAATGTTCCTGAGGAGTGATCCCAATGTTCCTTAGGGGCCATCCCAATGTCTGTTTCTGAGGAGCTATCCCAATGTTTGTGAGAAGCCATCCTAATATCTGTGTGGAGCCATCCCGGTGTTCCTGAGGAGCCATCCCGGTGTTTGAGAGGAGCTATCCGGATGTTCCCGAGGAGCCGTCCCGGTGTTCCCAAGGAGCCATCCCGGTGTTCCCGAGGAGCCATCCCAGTGTTCCTGAGGAGCCATCCCGGTGTTTGAGAGGAGCCATCTCGGTGTTCCCGAGGAGCCGTCCCGGTGTTCCCGAGGAGCCATCCCGGTGTTCCCGAGGAGCCATCCCGGTGTTCCCGAGGAGCCGTCCCGGTGTTCCCGAGGAGCCATCTCGGTGTTCCCGAGGAGCCATCCCGGTGTTTGAGAGGAGTTATCCCGGTGTTCCTGAGGAGCCATCCCGGTGTTTGAGAGGAGCCATCCCGGTGTTCCCTGGGAGCCATCCCGGTGTTCCCGAGGAGCCGTCCCGGTGTTCCCGAGGAGCCATCCCGGTGTTCCCGAGGAGCCGTCCCGGTGTTCCCGAGGAGCCGTCCCGGTGTTTCCCTGCTCCAGGTGGAGAGCGGCGCTGCGCACACGGGATGCGGTTGCCGAGCAACCGCCCGCAATTAAAAACATCCTCGGAGCCATCGCGGCGTCTGAGAGCGGAGATTTCACCCCTTGCCGGCTCCGGAGCCTCCTTCCCGTCTGTGCTGCTTCACCTGGAAGGCTTGGCAGGGATTTTCATCTCATGCCCAGAATCCCGGGATCACTGGGGCTGGAAAAGCCCTCTAGGATCCAACCAGTGCCCAATCCCCACCTGTCACATCCAGGAATGCCTTGGACACCTCCCGGGATGGGGACTCCAGACCTCCCTGGGCAGTTCTGAGGCCTGACCACCCTTTCCATGAAAAAATTCCTGTTGGTGTCCACCCTGAGCCTCCCCTGGCCCAGCCTGAGGCCGTTCCCTCTCCTCCTGTTCCCTGGGAGCAGATCCCAATCCCAGCCTGGCTGCCCCCTCCTGCCAGGGAATTGTGCAGAGCCACAAGGTCTCCCCTGAGCCTCCTGCACCCTCCAGACTCCTCAGGTTTCCTCCTAAAATCCCAGGGACAAAATAACGTAGAAATAATATTTTTCCATAGATGGGATTGTTATTTTTCACAGGAACCTTCTAAATCCCAAACTAGTTCATCCCTCTTTTGTGAGAAATACAGACATTCCCCCATGCTTAAAAGCTGAAAATTGGATTAATAGATTTCCTTTCAGTTTTCAAACACTCCTCTGTTGTTGTCACTAAAATTAACAGGCTCAGGAGCTATAAAAAGAGCTTCCTGATTTTTCTGAGGAAAATCCCTCCCCTGGGAATTCAGAAATGGATCTGTCATGTGAGATTTCCCCCTGCCTTCCCCTCCCTGCCATGCTGGAATTCACCTTGCCTGCATTCCAATCTCCTGATATTCCTCTCTAAAGTAATCCAGAGTCAAGTGTGTTGTGCAATTAAAGCAATAAAAAATTGAAAAAAATATAAAATTAACAAACCCCAGGATGCTGGGTATGCTCAGGCTGAAAAATAGTTAATGGACAAATGGGATGAGCATGTGAAGAACTAGGAAAAGACACTTCAGGTTGCTATGAATATGGTCTTCAGGATTTCCTGGATTTTTTTCCTTTGGTGTCTTCATGTCTGGAGCTGCCCAATCCCTGTCCATGTCTGTATCCAGCTGAAGGAGAGAAAAGAAAAGTCCAGGAAGTTCCAAATTATTATTTTTTTTTAATCTGGGCTCAGAGAGGCCCCGTAACTCATCCTGGGTTCCAACAGCAGCATGGATCCTCTCCAATTTAATTCCCTGGAGATTGCAGCCGTGTTGCTCCGGGCAGGGTGTGGAGCTGGGGGTGGCACCATCCTGGTGTCCCTGTCCCCCTCCGTGCCCCTGCAGCACCAACCCCTTTTCCCTGGGCTCAGCACCACGGGCAGCTCCATAAATCCCCTGCGAGGAGCTCCGATCAATATTCCACAGTTAATGACGCTCAACTGAAATTAGGATCGATTTCCTGTCTCCTCCTCTTCCCAATTATGCAAACTTCGCTGTGCCCCTTCCAGAGCTGCCTTTTATCCCAGCTTTTAGAGGCGCTGCCCGGTGATGTTTAATTCAGAGTAGTCAAAAACGTCACAGCCAATTTTGGCTTTTGCTTTTCTGTTCTCTGTTCAGTCTTCACCCCGGGGTTAATGGAAAATGATGTCAAACACCAGGAGTGATTTATGGAAGTCAGGCAGCTTTTGGCACCCTGAGCTATGGATAAAGTCAACTGCAAATTGTTTTCACATTCTAAATTACTGTACCCAGCTCTGGAGGAGGCTGGAAAAACTGCCAGAGGGAGAATGTGGGAGAAGGAAAGGTTGTGTGCTTATCTCTGAACTGAGCTGTGCCTCAAAAAAAGCTCCATTTTTTAGGCCAAACATCTGTGCTGAATGCCAGGGATGGATTTTTCCTGGGAATTACCATGGATGTGGGGATTCCCAGCTCCACATCTACCACATTAAACTGGTGCCACCTCTGCTGCTGGAAAGGAACTGGCGCAGGCTGGAAATCTCTTAATGAAGAGCATGAACAGGTTTTGATTGCAGAACAAAGGGAGCAGGAGCTGGTGCTCTTCCCAAGAACATCTCTGGAATCAAAGACACCCAAGATGGGAAAGAAAACTTCTCTCTTTTACTCTGTGTATTATTTTTGTGGTTCTGATATTTTCTTTCAAACTTGTGCTGGATTATCAATAAAATATCTTTCTTTGGTCATTATTATGGATTTCTAAGTTTGAAATCTCATAGGTGGCACTTGAGGGATCATTTTTGTTTCGAGGTTGACTCAAAACTTGGTTTGTCTTGAGGCTGAGAGGGAATCTCCAAGGGCTTCCCATAAAAATAATGAATTTTTTCTCTCTCTGTCCTTGCAGGAGGAACTCAGGAGGCTCCAGCACACCCTGGAACAGGTCAATGATGGCAAAGACTCGCTCCAAAGGTAAATGTGCCTCTTCCAAAAGACCTCACCCATGAGAAAGTGAAATGGATTTTCCAAGGTGTGAAACTTGCTGAGGGATCCTCTTTGTCACAGACAATATCCCAAATTTTGCCTTTCTCCCATAAACATTCCCTATTTTTAGTTAGAAGAGGATAATTTCTGACAACGATATCATTGAGTGCCCACTAAAACCTCACAATAACTCCGCAGGTCGGGGTCTGATCTCCCAAATTTCCAAGAGCTGCTGTTCAATCCATGCTGCTGCCCCCGTCCCAGGCAGTGTTCCCAGGAGCAGGATTTGGATATTTCAGCATTTTCAAATTGCTTTCTTCAAGCCATCAGTTCCCAGCAGCAACTCCTCGGCCATCATTTATTACAAAGAATTTATTCTTCACTCCTCCCCCCTATGGCTTTTGGTGCTGTAACTCATTTGCTGCCAGCATTCCCATTGTTCTTTTCCATCTCCCTCCAGTTTTTCCAGTGTGGCTGTGGGGATGGAAGTTAATTTAGCAGGAATATCTGTTAGATTTCCAGGGTTTTTTTGTATTTACAGCAGCTCTTTTGCTGGTTGTGCCTGTCCCTGTGGCAGCTGGGAGATTTAAAACAGGGATTCAGGCAGGTTCCCACTGGAAAACTGGATCCAAATTCCCATTTTCTGTTGGGAGTTGGACAGAGAGGTCCAGATAACTTTCTCCAAAGACAGCAACACCTTCTGATCAGCAGCTCTTGTTTGTTCTTGTCCAGATTATGGAATTCATTCACAGGATTGCAGGAATGTCAGGCTGGAACACATTAAACTCATTTCTGTTTTTTTTCTGTAGCCATCAGCTCACCATGGATGAAGAAAATAATATCCAGGAATATCCTATCAACCTCCAGCCCCTGGAGTCCAAAGTGAAAATGTGAGTAATGAAAAGTGTTGGGTGTGCCTTGGAATGCAGCTGAGGGTGTCCAGTTCCTGAGCTGAGGATCCACACTGGATCCACCCTGGATTTCCGTGTAACTGGATAAAAGAGCTTCCAGTTAGCAAATTAATTAAGTTCTCTATGTTTAAGCATGTGGTGCTGAGAAAATTTGGATTATTCAGCCTGGAAAAAAAGAGAAGGCTCCAAAGAGACCAAATTTTGGCCTTCCAGTCCTTAAAGGGGCTCCAGGAGAGCTGGGAAGGGACTGGGGACAAGCAGTGGAGGGACAGAACACAGGAAACGGCTTCCACTGCCAGAGGGCAGGGATGGATGGGAGACTGGGGAGGAATTCCTGGCTGGAAGGGTGGGGAGGGGCTGAGATGGAATTCCCAGAGCAGCTGTGGCTGTCCCTGTCCCCTGGCAGTGCCCAAGGCCAGGCTGGGCAGTGCTTGGAGCAACCTGGGCCAGTGGGAGGTGTCCCTGCCATGGCAGGGGTGGGAATGGGATGGGATTTCCATTCCCTTCCCACCCAGACCATCCTGGGATGAACCACAGAATCACACGGATTCCCTCTGAACCCAGTTTCAAATGCTAGATGTCACTGTTGTGAATTTTGTCATTTCCTCTGTGTAACCAAAGAATATTTGGGAATCTGCTGGATTTCTCCGTGTGCGCAGAGGAGGGAAGGGCAGCACGGAGCCTTTTCCGTGGCGTTTTTCCCATCCAACAGCAGTTTCCAGGGATCCCGGGAAGGAAGAGCAGAATTCCTGCTCCGGGGGTGCAGCACAGCCCCGAGGCTCGGGAAAAGCGGGATTTCCTCGGGAGCCGGGCAGCCGCCGGCGCTCAGCCAGGCACACGCTGACACCTAGCGCACCGCCGGGAAGGGAGGGATGCGCTCCGGGAATGAACTCCCAGCTTCCAAATGCCCCGAATCAGGGAATCACGGAACGGTTCGGGTTGGAAGGGACCCTTAAAGACCTTTTAGTCCAGCCCTGAGCAGGGGTGGCTTCAATTAGGGCAGCTTGTCAGGCTGATTTGGGGTGTTTTTAGGGATAGGGCACCTCCCACCTCGCCACTCTCATGGAAAAAAATCCTTCCTCATATCCTAAATCAACTCTCTCTTTGGGTTATAGAATAATTTAAATTTTTGCTGTACATTACATGATATGGAGTTTCCCCTGGGGTTAGTTATTCTACAAGTCTTGATTTTGAATAATTAAAAATTCCCCACATATTTATCAGACTTCTGGATTCCTTCTGGAGCCTCTCCCAGCACGGATCCTCCAGCCCTGGTGCAGGAATCGCCTCCATCCAGCAAACACTGCCTCACTTACAGGCCATTCAAATATTAATGCATATTAAAATATTAAAAGGACATGAAGTTTCAAATTAAAACCCAGTGTCTTTTAAGCTTTTAGTCATGCAAATACAAGCCAGATGAAAGAATCAATTTTCAGGGAACTTTTTAGGAGGGTAATTATGACTTAAGCTCAGCCTATTCTCTGGCTTTAAAATAGAAATACATGTAAATACAAATATGTAAATATAAATATGTAAACACTGCTCGTCCCAGTGAATAAACCCTCAATTGCTTAAAAATCCTACAAGGAGCTAATCCTACAGAAAAGCTGTGGATGCTGGAATTGTTCCAGACCAAGTTGGACGGGGTTTGGAGCAATTTGGCATAGCGGAAATTGTCCCTGCCCATAGCAGAGGATGAAATGAGAGGACATTTTCCAACCTAAACAATTCTGAGATTCCAGAATTCCATGATGCTGCTCTGGCTCTTAAATTCCAGTTGTATCTGAATTACAATCTGAAATGTGGTATACAAATAAGATGTAGAGGATTGTTAATTTCTTTAAATGAACAAATGTATATTTTTGTTTTGATTGTTGGATACAGGACAAATTCTGAGCTCTGGATGGCCAACTGAAATCACTTCCATAGGTTTTGGGATTGGGCTGGACTCTGAGTAGCATGGTGGGAGTTTGGAATTAGATGATCTTTATGGTCCTTTCCAACCCAAACCACTCCAGAATTCCCTGATTCTCCTTAATGAATATCCTAAATTATCCCAGTGGTGCCTTATACAAACCCTACAGAGGTAGTTCCACGTGATCCTTATCCAGATAGGAAAACAAAATCCAGGAACCCCCCAATCCCAGTGTTTTGAGCCAGGGATCTGGACTGAAATCCTTTGTTCCCTCAGCATCCAGCGAGCATGGCGTGAGCACCTGCAGCGCCAGGACCTGTCCCCATCCCCGGAGCTACGGGACAAGTGCAGCCCATCCCCAACGTCCCCAACATCCCCAGCGTCCCCAACGTCCCCAGCGTCGTCAGCCTCGGGCAAGATGAGCAGGTCCATCAGCATGAACACCTTCTCGGACAGCAGCACCCCCGTGAGTCCGGCTGGAATTCCTCCTTTCTCCTTTCTTGGCTTCCTTTCTGGCCTTTGGGATAACTGAAAGCTCACTTGTGGGTTCGCTGGGTTGCTGATGGGTTAAAAAAGGATTTTGGGGTGTCTCAAGTGACCTCCAGGCAGAGATTCCTCTTGTAGGCTCATCAGGATGTGTGACAGTGGAAATCAGACCTGGATTTCAGCAGATTTTGGAGGTGTTCTTGCTGGAAAATGTCACTTCCAAGTGGTCTTGTGTCCTGTGTGTTTAGGATATTGCGTTCCCAAAACCCCTCAAATTGTGGTGCTTTTCATGCAGAGAAATGTGATTTCTTGTTTGATTTTTGGTTTTGTTTCGTTGGTTGATTTTTATATTTGCTAAAAGAGACTTTGAAAAGTTGATTTAGGGAATCAAAATTAAATTGTATTTTGGAATAAATATTCCACCTTGACCGGTAGCTGGAGGCTGCATTTCTCTTTTTAAGGTCTCCCTAAATAAACCCCAAACACAGATCCCATTTTTGGAATACAAACAGCTCAGTGAGTGTCTCTGAATTGGGACTTTTAGGTCAACAAATAAATAAATACAGAGTCTGGAAATGTCGCATTCAGCTTTGTGACAGAAGACAAGATCTGAGGGAATTACAGACTGGAGTGCATGGAATAATCCAGGAATTCCAGGAGCAGGAATTGCCGTGGTGTGTGGTGCAGGAAGTATCTCCCTGCTCCTGAGGAGGGAACAGGTTGTTTGGGTCCTCACTGTCAGTGGCTGTTGCCACTCACAGGACAGCATTTGGTGGCTTCTGAGTCCCTACAAAAATCTGGGAATCACTGTTGGTGGTGTTCTTCCAGCTGAATAAATTCAATTCTGCCTTGAGCTGCAGAGCTGGAGTGATATTTATCTCGTAAAGCCCATGGCACTGATCAAACAGCGTTTCCACACTAAAAACTCTGATCTTGGAATTTTGGGGATAATTTGACTCTTTCCAGGGTTGATCCAAGTGTTGATCCAGGCCCAAAGTGAAGCTGTTTCCAGCAGGTTTATTTTTGGATGTGGTGCTTGACAGAATTTAATAAAATATTCCTGAGGGCATTGCTTTATTTCTAGTTGGGAACTGGAGAGCAGGAGGATAAAGTGCGTTGGAATATTAGGTTGGACACTGATGTTTCATGGATTAAAGGGGTTTGGTTCCTTTAATTAGAGGAATAAATGAGGATATAAATATTTATCTGCCACCGGAATCTGCTTCCACCAGAGGTCCCTCGTACCCTGCGCAGGGACGCTCGTGGCTGCTCCAGAACTTCTCCACACTAATCCCGTGTGGGAAATGACGCTTTGGGGATGTTGGGAGCTCGGTAAGGGCAGCTGGGGGTTCTGTACTTGTGGGGAGAAAGCGACGGCTCCGTCTCCGAGTGTTTGTGGGGTAGAACACGGGGTTCCCCCGGGCCTTCCCCACGGAGAGGACTGACAGAACGGCTGGAATGTCAGAGCTTGAGGGATGAGATGGGAAATGGAGAATTCTTGTTTGGCTGCTGCTTTGTAGCAAAGGATGGTATGTATATGTGTGTGTGCAGTACAAACAGGTTTTTAACTGTTGGAAAACATCTTTTATTGATCACTGATCAGATTATAGTATAAGGAGCACAGGGGCTGGAGCTGTGTTGTCCTCACTTCCTTTTGTTTTCCTTTTGCGTGTTAATTTTTGCCAAAAAAAAATTAGAAGACAAATGTATAACAGATTTGAAATAATGCTCTTCCTTGTAAATGTTTTCTTTTTTGTTACTTTGTCATGGGTTTCTGCTTTTTTCCTGCAAAATCGCTGAATAGTTTGGGATGAAAGGGACCTGAAAGCTCCTCTCATTCCCTGCCGTGGCAGGGACTCCTTCCACCATCCCAGGCTGCTCCCAGCCCTGCCCAGCCTGGCCTTGGGCACTGCCAGGGGACAGGGACAGCCACAGCTGCTCTGGGCACCTGTGCCAGGGCCTGCCCACCCTCCCAGCCAGGAATTCCTTCCCAATGTCCCATTTCCACACCTTCAACTTGAAGCCATTCCCTTGTGGGAGTTCTGTCACTGCAGCTCCCAATGAAATCTCTCTACATCTTCCTTGTATCCCCGCTCAGATTCTGGAAGGAGCGCTGAGCTCTGCACACAGCTTCCTCTTCTCCAGGCTGAAAAACTCCAACTTTTCCAGCCTGTCTCCATAGGGAAGATCTCCAGTCCCCTTCTCAACTTCATGTCCTGTTCTGGACTTGCTCCAACAGTTCCACATCCTTCCTACTGTGGGCACGCCAGATCCGGGTGCACATTCCCGGCGGGGTCTCAGAAGCCTTCCATGCCCAGGAGGATGTGCTAGCCCTGCTCGCACGCTGCTGGGCTGCCCGGGGGAGGAGCGGGACCCCCGGGATGCGGTGGCGGAGCTCGGGCGTTCAGCACCGCGGGCAGCGGCGGGGCCGGGCCCGCCCAGCACCGCGGACAGCGGCGCGGTTCTCCCGCTGCCCGCCCGGGGCTCGGGGCTCGCTGCGCTTCAGAGCGGATCTTACCCCAGCCCTGTCACTCCTGTCCTCCCACCCTGGCCAAACACCTCTTGTCCTCTCCTAAAAGTCACTGGGCTGCTCGTGAGAATGGCACGAACTGATTCTGTAAAATTCACTTTTTTTTTGGCTTGAGCCAAGTGCTCCAATAGGCGACTTTCTACCAAGAAATGTTTTTTGAGAGGTGTAACCTCACAAAACCTGCTTTTCCAAACAGCAATGGTTATTTCCCCACCTTTCCTCCATCGGCTGATGCCACAGAAATATCCAGTGGGGAAAAAAGCCAGGATTGAACTCCTCTGCCCAAACCCCAGTTTCTTGTTCCTGCCCTGTGTGATACCTTCAAAACTAGGACTTTTCTCAGTGATTTATTAAAGTTTGGTTTTAAAATAGAACAAAATCTCTCTGCAGTCTTTGTGTGTTCCTAGGCCTCCCAGGAGAATCCCATTTTTCCACTGGTGTCTGTGACATTCCCAGGTGTGTTTTGCAGCTGCAGGAGCGATGGGAATTTAAGAGAGAGTGAAAATCAATATATGGGAGGCAGCGAAATCCCAACAAGCAGTGGGGTGTTAATATGGGGACCATTCCCTGTTTCCTGTGAGCCTGAATTCCCAAATCCATGAGCAGCAGAGCGGGAACCATCTGATAAATATTTACAATGTGATTTCTATATAATGTAAAAATGCAAATCCTTGCTCTTGAGCAGCGTGGATGAGAACATAATTAAAGATGAGGGAGACAAATCCAACTGAGATGAAAAGGCCTTAATTAGAAATCAAGTATTTGATGGGTTGGGGAGAAACATTAACGCTGATGTGGCTGTCAGATAACACTGGGAATGAAGGGAACATGGGAAAAAATGTTGTTTTCAATTCCTCCCATTGGCTTTGGGTAATCTCAGTTCTAAATGTGAGCAGGGAATTCACGGTGCTGTGGCCTAACATGGAATTTGTCTTTTAAATGGGTTTTTCATGGAGAAAGAGTTGTTGAGTTTGTGTTTATTTGTGTACATAATCATCCCCAACGATTATCCAAGTTTAACTCCTTTACAAATATTACCCCATGGGATTTTAACTGCTGGGATACAAAAGGACCCTCTAGATTCTTTTTGGTGGTGGGAGCAGAACACCAATAATTTCTTCTTTTTTATGTTGTGTGTATTGAAGGTTGGGTATTGATGTGATTACTGATGTCAGGTTGAGTCCTTGTGGTTTAGCAGCAGCAAAATCAATCCAGAAATGATCTTGGTTGATGATAAAACCACTGATAAGACATTTCTGATGATGTCTCTGTGGGAATATTCAGCTGCTTGAGACACCTGAGAACAGTTTTTTGAGTTCTGGGGTGGGCTTAGCTGTGTGAAGGTTCACAGTGAGATGGCTCTGGTGGGTATCGATCAGAGGTCTCAAAAATAGTTTTATTTATGTCCCACTTCAGGAAATTTGGCTGAATCCTTTATAAATCCTTTCTAAGCTAAATCTGTCTACAATATCTTATTTATTCCCAAAGCAGGGAAATTCCACTGCCTTTTACAAAGCCAGGCCCCGTAATGAAAATAATATTAATGAAGACCTAAATCCTTAATTAAGCAGGGGGCACAGAGCAGATTTGCACCATCACAGAAAGTTCTTGGGGGTTTCTCTCCAGCCCTGTGACAACACACTGAAAATCCAGAATTTCTTTTGTCTGAGGAGCTTCCAGAGGGCAGGGTTAGATGGGATCTTGAGAAGGAATTATTCCCTGTGAGGGTGCAGAGGGGCTGGGATGGAATTCCCAGGGAACCTGTGGCTGCCCCTGCAATCCTGGCAGTGTCCAAGGCCAGGTTGGACAGGGCTTGGAGCACCCTGGGACAGTGGGAGGTGTGGGACTGGAGGACCTTTGAGGTCCCTTCCAACCCAAACAATTCCATGATTTTCTACTCAGTGAGCAGTGAGCTTTGCTGATGGCATTTGCAATCCTTGGGAATGATGACAATGGCCTGATTTCTTTAGGCTGGAAAAGATCCCATCTTCTCCTGCTGTTTAGGATGCGCAGCTAAAATATCCTAAAATATGTAGAGTTTCCAATGAGACCCTCTGGGATCACAGCTTTGGGTGTTGGTGACCTGAGAGCTGGGCACGGATGAGGGGAGGACACAGCAGAGCACACCAATAATTCCTAGGAATTACTGGGAATACCAGGGTTTGGCAAATCCAGAATTACGAGGCTTTTGTTGTCCCCATTCCCAAGTACTGCCGATGATGGAGATCAAACAGCTCAGTCCAGAGTCAAATACTGGAGCAGTGCAGGAAATGGGAATGGATTTGGAATGGGAAGGAAAGAGTGGGAATGGTGGCGTGTCTCCAGCATGGAATTATTTGAGACTGGGAGATTTCCAACCACAGGAATTCCCTTGAGGAATTATCTTCACTGGCTGGAATGAATTATATTTTCATGGGACCAAAAAAGAGGGGAAAATATGAGAAATTTAAGTAATGGACAATAAAATCATGATTAGACCAGGAGGAATTAGATGTATAAAAGATATTTAACAGAAACTTACTGGGATGGAGGGAAAAACCCAATGGAAATTGCCCCATCTTGAGCCATTAAATTATTTTAGTGGCTCTATCACCACTGAAATGTGGTAGCAGCACTTTAATGGGGTCTATTACAGAACAGTGGATCTTCCCAAATATATCCAGATTATCTCCTCCCAAAGGGCAGAATATTGATTTCTGCTCATAAAATGAATTTTAAGAGTAAATACACCGGAAAAGTACATTTTTGTGGGAATAAATATGATTTGAGCTATTTCACTGCTCGGAATTTAGGCAAATAATAATCATTATTCTGGTCCTTGGCAGATTCTGACTCTGTTTCAATAACTCAATTTTTGGAGGCAATTTTCCACCTGTGAAATGACTTCTTGGGGTCAGCTAAAGGTCATTAGGAAGACAGAAATGACATTTTAGGGAAGCATTTAAGGGAAAAGCCATATTTTCTTTGGGAATTACTTCAAGGGAGTGAAAATATCACACTGGGAGTAAAAAAAAGCCATTTTAATTGTAACAAAGAACCCAAAGTGAGCAGCAGGGAGGTGCCCTGGTGGTGGTGGCTCATGTCCCACCTGCTCTGCCCCTCCTGGAGCTGAGCCCAACCATGGGTGATGCTTTTGAGAGGAAGGTTGGGCAGCTTTGCTCCTCCTTAAATCCATTTTTAATGGACATTCCCACATTGGAGTTATTCAGGTCTTCAGCAAAACCTGATTAAATCCTGTGTTAATGGAGATTCCCATGCTGGAGTTGTTCAGGTCTTCAGGTTTTCTCCCATTCCCATCTCTCATACCAATGATTTTTGGCAAAGCCACCCTTCAGCAAAGGTCTTTAAGAGATCTGAGTCCAGATCTCTTGGAGGTTTATTCTGGATTATTCATTACTTCCACGATTTGTTTGATTGCATCACTTGGTTCTCCCTTTTTTAACTTCTGCTGCTCTTTCTCCCTTTCCTTTAAAGTGTCAGCCTTGATGAACCCCAAAATTCCTCTGTCCTGCCCATGTAACTGTGAATTTTGGAGGGGTTTCCCATTTCCCAGGCTCTTTTCTCCAGTAGGATTTTGTTTAGCTGTGCCAGGATCCCCTCATGCTCCACTTACATCCTTATCCCTTGGACTGTGCTTTAAACTTCCCTTCACTGGTGACTTCTGAAATATTGACCTTATTTTGCCCTTCTTTGCCAACATTGATTTAAATATTTTTCCTCCCCCCGGCCAGGGCAGGAAAATGCTGGAGCTGGGCAGGTCCCACCTGGGAACGCCAGAGCCAGAGGTGAACTGTGGAATATTCCCGTGGTTTATTATATTTGACATTTTCCTGCTGTTCTGATAACGCATTCCCCACACCGTGTGTACACCAGTCCTTCATTATTTGAAAATTTAGGAGCTCTTGTTTTTCCAACTAAACCCATGTTTCCAGTTCCTAATTAAGGCGCTGCTTTAATTGCATTAATTCCTCTCATTTCTAGCCCGAACGCGGAGCTTGGAAAACGCTGCTCCAATCACATCAGCAGCCACGCTTTGGCTTTTCCAAGGTATTTAAAATTCCATCGCTGTTCCAATAAAGCTCAGCCAGTGGATTATTTCTCATGGACAGACAGTCCATCCTTCTCCTGGGGGTTTTATGGACAGAGTGTATAAAATGATAACACAATGAATGGGCCACTTGCCATCCTCTATCAGCTGCTTAAATCAGCTGCTCCAGACAGGAATTCAATACAGGAGAAGCTGTTCCAAATGGATTTTTCAGGTACAAGGCATAACGAGGAATTTCAGGAGTATTCGTGATCCATTGGCACTGAGATAGCTTTACAGACATTTATGGGCCTTCAATAAAGATGCTTTCAAACTATCTTCAGAATAATAATATTGCTTTGGTGCTCTGAGGAGCCCGGAAGAAAATCAAATTATTGTTAGATTTGATTATGTCAGTGTCCAGAAATCCCAGACATTGGATAAAATCCACTGAGAAGCAAAAGGATAATCTCATTCAGGGAGGGAAAGGAAGAGAAGGTTTTGCGTGCAGGAATTTAATATTCCCCTGTAATTTTATTTTTATGTAAATTATGTAAATTAGATGAAGATGTCATAATATTTCCCTTGCTGAATTCATGGTATTTATGAACACTGCAGTGCTGTTTTCCCCCTCTCCTGTAAAAACCTGCTGTGCTTCCCAGAATGCCGGGGATTTATCTCCTCTCTTGTGTTTAATTTTGCAAAATTGGGATGCAAACTTAAATATGAAATCTTGAAGCCAAATTTCAGGAACAGATTTCCTACCTCGAAGGAAATGGAAAGAGAATATGGAGGTGCCGTGGAGAATTCAGTATTTTTAGTCCAGAGCTGTGTTCTTTGGGATGCAGAGAAATTAAAATAGGCTGCCCAGGCAAGGGGTGGATTCGTGGATTCACCATCCCCAGAAATGTTAAAAAAATGTGTGGATGTGGCACTTGAGGACATTATTTAGTGGGGAACGTGGGCTGATGGTTGGACTGGATCTTGGGAGTCCTTTTCCAACCTTAAGGACTCTGTGATTCCATGAAATGGTGGCCTTGGTGTCTGTCCCTGGACTGGGACCCTGCTGTGGCTTCCTGCCCACCCTGAGCCTTTCCTGATGTTTCTCTTCCTGACAGTCAAATATTTCCTGGATTTTCTTCCAAAATAATTCCAATTTCGCTTTGTGGGGTGGAGTTCCATGGGTGGCTGTAGGGCAGGGCTGGACCTTTGTCTCTCCCTTCCCATTTCTGGGGGAAAAAAAAATCCCCAAACCTTTGATTGAGTCCTAAATCTCCTCTAGGACAACACTGAGGCTCAGAGGGGCTTGGAATTGGCACCTACAAATCCCAGCCTGGCTTTTCCATGTCCCAATTCCCATTCCTTGCCTTTAACCCTGCTACACCTCTTGGTTAAGTCCATCTGCAGGAATTCCTTCACTGCCTCCTAATGGAACAGATCCTTTGCTGCTCCTTATGCCAAAAAAAGGGAATTGGACAACTTTGTGCCTGGATTGTGACCTTTCCCTAAGGATTCTTGCTCCCTCTTTAGGAGGGAACTGATTCCCTGCAGATCTGAGCCTGACTCATCACATCATCAGAAATCCCAAACCCTTGATGCTGTAAAAATTTCCCAGAGTTCCTTGACTCATTTTCCAGGAGGAGTTTAATGATCCAGAAAATTAAGAATATTCACTTCCTTTTTTCCAGCGAGGATATATTTTAATTCCAAATGTTCCCACCTAATTTCCCTCAGAGCATAAACTCAGACCTTCCGTGGCAGTGTCCTTTCAGCTGTCCTTGTTTTAGGGATTTATCTTTTCCACGCTTTTATTTTAAACCCTGCTCTTTGACACGAAGAAAGAATTATTTCATTTATTAAAAGCTGTGCCCACCATGAGATAATCATGGCAAAGAAATGAGAGGCTGTCACTGACTCCTCTCTCCATGAAAAAGGAATTGCAGAGCTCCTGGCTGTCAATGGATGCATTTTCCAGCAGCACTGAGGGGCTTTATTTGGCTTTTTACAGCACCACTGTCCTTTGTTTCCAGCCTTTGCCACACAGTGGAACTTTGTCTGCTGGAAGGGTTGATGCCAACGGTGGAAAAGGTCCTAAAAAATCATGGAATTTCTTCTGGGATACAGAAGCCTCAGTAAATGTTTTATTGCAGAAACAAGAGCATAAAGAGAGGGAAGGTTGGAGAAGGGTCTTGCTTAGAGTGTGACAGAACAAATCAAGTTGGGGCAGGTTTAATTCAGGTAAATTCGGGTTTAGTCCCAAATTTAGGTTCTTCCAAGAGGGATTTCTTTTTTTAATGTGCAAGTATAAACTCTAATTAAGTCAAATTTTAAAGAAATTACTTAAAAGTCATTTTCAGCATAACGTGATGTTGGAGTTTTCCCATTTAATTAGGGCTGAAAGGAACTTTAGTATGAGTCTGGTTTATGGTGTGTTTTCCTTATTTTAGTGTCTTCTCCAGACATGGAGCAGCCGAGCCAGTGGGAGTGAGCTGTGTTTGTAATTCCAGCCCTGGTTTGGCTGCAGGGCTGCATATTCTGGATTCATCCATCTCAGAAACTCAGATGCCTAAAAGTGAACTCCCCATGTGTTGGATTTTTGCTCCTCCTGTGTTTTCCCAGAATCCCGGGATGATTTGGGTGGGAAGGGACCTGTAATCCCACCCCATGCTGTGGGCAGGGACACTTCCACTCTCCCAGGGTGCTCCAAGCCCTGTCCAGCCTGGCCTTGGACACTCCCAGGGAGGGGGAAGATCTCCATTTATTTCCTTGGTTAAATCAGTGCTGGAGACAAATTTAATTCCTGTGGAATTTCACTTAAAACATGGAAATTAGCTGAGGTTTTGGAATTCACCTTGATGTAAATGAGAAACGTGGCTGTATCCTAATATAAATATTTCCATATACAAAGTAACTTATAATTGCATGATCCAGAGGTTTTACTGTTCCACAAAACCTGGATGGACACATACAAAACACAAATATCCAGTATCCCTCTGCATCCCAGCTCCTGGATCCTTGGCACAAATATCCAGTATCCCTCTGCATCCCAACTCCTGGATCCTTGACACAAATATCCAGTATCCCTCTGCATCCCAGCTCTTGGATCCTTGGCACAAATATCCAGTATCCCTCTGCATCCCAGCTCCTGGATCCTTGGCACAAATATCCAGTATCCCTCTGCATCCCAGCTCCTGGATCCTTGGCACAAATATCCAGTATCCCTCTGCATCCCAGCTCCTGGTCCTTGGCACAGGGATGCTGTGGGATCAGTCCCTGAATGAGTCTCTCCCTGCCTCCCTAATTTGGGGATTTATCAGAGCAGCCTGACTTTTCCCACTGGCTGAATTCAACTTGCTCCCTTTCAGCACCTCAGTTTAATCATGGGAGAGCCTTGTTTGGTCATTAGGACAAAGAATCCAGGATTGGAAATTGTTGTTTATTAAATATTTCCCCCAAAAACTTGATTTTTAAATTTAGCTGGTTTGGAGATCAGCAGATGGAGAAGGAGCAGTGAACCTCTCCTGATCACAGCTGAGATGCCTGGAAAAATGTTTCCACAGTGACACTAAAATCTTAATAACCTGTCAAAGGCGCTGCTCAGGAGAGGCTTGGGATGAAAAATAGCTCCAAGATTTCCACTTGAACAATGCTGGGTTCATTAAACATCCATCAAAACCCAAAGTGAAAGTTAATTTACCTCAAGTCTGGCTCCTGAGCAAAGCCAGGGCCTACTTATTAATTTTCCAGGAGAAAATTGGGCATTTCAGCCATGGTTTTCTGAGAGCCCAAATTTGTGAGGAGGAGAATCCCAGTGGGGAAAGATTGGGAGTAATCAAATACTTGGAGGTGCTGTTAAATCTCAAATAATTGTTAAAACAAAAATTGTCAAAAAATTAAATAAGTAAAAACAGAGCCTAATTAAGCTGACAGGTTAATTACACCCTCAGGGAAGTTTGGACAATTGGATCAGGAAAAACTGAATTGGTTTTGGACAATCTGATCAGGAGAAATTGAACCCTCCTGGTGTTCAGGAGAGCCTGGACACCCAAATTGTTCAAATTTGGGTGGCCTTCAAACATTCAGACAAATGGGGACTGCTCCCAAGGGATTTTCTCCCAAAATATGAAATCCATGCTTTTCCCTCTCCTAGGTGCTGTCCCAAACTTTGCATTTTTTCCCACCACTGCAGGCTGCTGCAGCTTTATTTTGGGGGAGCTGAGGTGGTCACAGAAATAGTTTTGGGGTTTTTTTAGGTTTGTTTAAAACAGAGCCCTGTGGAAGGAAAGGAGAATTTGAATTTTGCCCTCCACACAATCCGTGCTGTCTGTAGGGGCAGAGTGGTCCTGGCCCAGCCTGAGACAGGCAGGACAACGTTTCCTCCTGCTTTAAAGGCCCCTGGGTTAGCCAGGGTTTTCTGGGAGAGCCACATCAACATCAGGAATGTGGGGACACCCTCTAAGGAGTTCACTGGAGCTGTTATGCATTTAAATTGTCCCATTAGGGGCCACGCTCCCCTGGCTGCCAATAAAGATCAGTCCCAGGAGAGCTATGGAGGCTCTTCCAGGAATTATTCCTGCTATTTCCCACCTTAATGGCTTGCTTATTTTAGGAAAACAATGATTTTCTCCAAATGAGGCAGCCTGAAGTTTAACCTTTGTGGGCAGATATTTATTTGCTGTGATGTTCTTGTCTCTTATCACAGATTTATTCAATAAATGAGTTTATAACAACCCGATTAGGCCCTGCATGGATCCAGATTCCTTCTCAATTCCTCCATTCCCTGCTCCTTCCAAACCAACAGGAATCCCAAAGAACAGTTCAAAACCAGAGGTGGGGACACAATTCCTGCACTGGCTTTTGTCCATAATGAATAATAAAAGCTAAAATAGAAATATTAATGAATGCCTGTAATACTCAGCTCTGCTTCACTTCCAAAGGAATGAGAGAATTTAAAGAAGATGGGATATTTAAAATATCCTACAAAATATGAATACCTAGATCAACGTTTTTTTAAAAAATACAAACAAAAAGGGGTTGATAAAAAAAAAGGAGAGGGGGAGAGAAGAGTGAAAATATTTACATGAAGGGTTAAGACATTTCCATTGGCATTTACCTTTAATTTTCAGATTTTCTTCCCAGGGTTGTGATTTCACTGGGATGGAGGTTGGGTGTTAAATCATTCTGCCAGGATCTTCCTTTAAATCCTTCCCCCTTCAGTTGTCTGCCGGGGAGCTGATGGAATTAATGAGGGATTATGACAATATTCTAGATTTGGAACATTAAACAACAACCCCTCCCTCTGCCCCCAGGACATCTGACTTTTATTAACAATTCCCAGAAAAGATTGACACTGGGAAGCTGCAAATCCACCTGCAAATCCTCTTCCCAGGAACAGTAAAAAATAAAAAGTGTGGAACTCAAATTTATCTTCCCACAAATCTGCCAGATCTCACTGGAAAAGTTTTTGTGCCCCTCACTATTTTGGCTGACAGGAGTTGAAGAAATTAAAACCAGCAAAGAAAATTGGGATTTTTCCCCCTCTCCAGTGATAAAAAATCATTCAGCAGTGCTGCTTTGAAAAGTTCCTTATTCTTCATTAAATTCTCTGCTGCTGCCACCTCATTTTGGGATCCAGGAGATCCTGGCCAGAGTTTGTGCTGCCACTGGGGTTTTTTTTCTCTGTTTCCTGGGAGGGGAATTTGTCCTGGTGCTGTTGTCCCTGAGCTGGGAGCAATGGGATGAGAGGAGCCTCGAAATCCTTGAGTTTTATTTATCCCAACCCAGCTGTGTCCAGGTGTGGGACTGGAGCACCCTCGAGCTGTCCATGGATAGATTTATTCCTGTGACCAGGGGTTAGCAACATTTATGTGGTGGAAAATAAAACAGAGTTAAAAAAAAAATTAAAAAGAAATTTCAAAACAATTAAATTTAAAAAAAACCCTAAATAAATCTAAAAAAGATTTAAAATAATTTTAAAATTTCGTAAGTGTCACCCCAGTTAAGAATTTTTGGGATCAATTTGAAGTTTTAATGCTGAGGGTTGGCCTCAGATCAAAGTTGGGGGGTCTTTTTGGTTCTGGTCTCCACCAATTTCACTCAGCCCTTCAATTCCCTGACCTGAAGTGCAGAAAACGACACAAAGGAATTATTGGTGCTCAAAACCCCTCATATTCAAAGTCAGGAATTGCTTCTTCCCAGCTGGATTTGTCCTTAGGGAGCAGAATTAGGGATCAGAGTTGCCCCTCTGGCACAGAGCAAAGGGAATTTGGGGTGCTGCTGTGAGACCCTTCAGGAAATCCTGCAGGAAATGTGCTTTGGAGATGGCTTTTGAGGGATGATTTCTTTTCCACAACCAATTCCTGCTTTAGGAATGGCTCCTGTGGTCCCTGAGCAATTCCCGGTTTTCTTCCCACCACCAGGAAAATCCCGGCTGCGGTGGATTCCAACCCTTCCCTTTGCTCCAGGGTTCAGCTCCGTCATTCCCATCCCACCCTCATCCATAAATCCCCACTCTGGGAAGAGTTCTCCCAAATCCATGAATAAATCCCTGATTTTGCTGTGTCACCGCTGCCAAGTGATGTCACCGCAAAAATGCAAATGAATTCATGGAATTGGAGCTGACTCCGCTTTTCCAAACTCACCTGAGCCTCTCCCAACCCAAATTTCTCCCTTTGCCGGAGCCCCAAATCCGATTGTAGTCCCAGGCGGAATCTGCATTTCCAGGAGGGATTTCTTTTGTCTCCCAGCTCCGATTTTATTGTCCTCGCTGATAATCTCTTGATTAGCCTCCCATCAGCGCTAATCACTTGTTTCCTCCTGATTAGGGAGCCTGAGAAATAAATACGGGGTGGGGAATAAATGAGGAGCAGGAGGTTGGGAATATCCCAGGGACACCAGGAAAGGCACAGCCCTGTGGCTCCAGGAATAAATTAATTAATGAGGACTGATTTCAGCCATCCCATTGATATAAATGGAGATAAAACCCCACTTTTAGTATAAAATAGGGATTGAAACGTGTCCTGAAATGCTGGAATTGCAGCAGAGGGATTGCTGGGCTCTCCACATTCCCTCCTCTCCTGCCTGAGCCACTCTTCCTCCCCTCCCTCCCTCTCTGGAACATTAGGAAAGTAAAGAAAGCTGAATAAATGAAAAGCCCTGTGAATTATTTATCCCTCTGGAGCGGCTCTTCCCAGCTTTTCCAGAGCCCTGCCTCCCCCTCTGCAGCTCAGCTCTGCTTTAGGTTTATTTTAAATTATCCAGGGTTTCGTTCCAGTTTTAATTCTCACCTGCTGATTAATAATTAATGGCCTCGCTTGCTCTGGAATCTTTTTTCCAAGCAGGAAAGGGAATGGGGCTGATCCTGCCCCTGCTCAGGCTCTACCACTGCCCAGGCGGGAAATAAATTCTGTTTTTAACTTAAAGTTGTGGGGTTTTTTTAAATTTCTTAGTTAATTTTTCTCCTTTTTGCTGTATCTTTTCCACTTTTTGCAGTATTTTTCCAACTTTTTGGTGCATTTTTCTCTTTTTTGCCGTATTTTCCTGTCACTGTGCTCCAACGTGGACCTTTCCTAGGCCTTTTTTCCTGTCTGCTCAATTTCTTCCCTTTAATCTCAATTTTGGGGCTTTCCCCTCCAATTTTCACCTTCTGTGCCACCACCCGCATTGATTTTTTGGATTTTTTCCCCTTTTAAAATAATTTTCACCCTATTTTTTGCACTTTCCTCCATTCTCTCTCAGTGTTTTCCACTCCATCTTTGCTCAGGAGGTTTCCCCCAATCTGCCCCTGCTGGAGGTATTGATGATCTTTCCATATTTCCAACAGCAGATGGACCTAGAATGCCAAATTCTGGGATTTATTCCCTTTTCTCTGGGATTCGTTTTCCTTGTTTTTGTTTGAGCCGGGCATAATTTAGTCCTTGAAAATGAAAAATTCTCTCTTGAACATTCCTCACCTTTGTTTTTCTTTAAACGCTGAAGGAATTGTTTTCCTTGTGGCTCTTCCTGGGAGGAATCCCCTGAGGATTAACACATCCCTGAGGAACTGCAATGAGAAAAAAGATGGAAAATAAATATATTTTTATTTTAATAATTTTTTTCCTGGGGGAGACTTGCAGGGAGTACTTTGCATCCATTTTCCAGCTGTGCTGGTCCATGAAAAAATTAAAATTTATCTAAAGAAAGGCTGAAGGAGGGCACTGAGGACACCTCTCCTGGGATTCTCCCGCTCCAAGTGTCAGCCTGGATTTCCTGTCAGGACATAGAACATCCCAACAGCTGCTGCTGGAACCTTCCCAGCTCCTTTTAGTCCATTAAGAAAGGGAATTTTAAAAGTCAGGACGGGTTATTTAAGGGAATAACCCCTGATGAGGGTGAGATTTGCAGGCTTTATTATAGAAAAGTGAATTATGACAAGTTGGAATTTACAAGGCAAAATGCAACTAAGGGTTGGAATATTGGTCTGGGATTGCTTTATTTGTGGTTTGACTTGGAAGAAGGGGGACATTTTCTTGCCTTTTCCCACCACCCACAGAGCCTGTGGAAAGGAGAAGTTCAAGGGCAGATTTCAAGGATTGGTGCTTGGAAATGAATCCCCATTTTTTGAGCTTCCTGCAGTTTTCTCGCTGCTAGAAACATTCCCAATTATTATTTTTTTTCTTCGATTATCTGTACATTTTCTATGACACCTCCCATTATCCCAAGGTGCTCCAACCTGGCCTTGGACACTTCCAGGCATGGGATATCCTTGGGAAAATCCATTCTGTCCTCACATGGAGAAATTCCTTCCCAATATCCCACCCATCCCCGTGTCATTGTGAAGGCATTCCCCTTTCCCTGTCCTTTTCCAAAGAAAGTGTTCTCAGGATGGGAATGGGAAGAGCAAGGTGGAATCAGGGATGTGTTTGTTTGTGCTCCGATCTCATAAGGAATTAGCAGAAACCCATTAGGGAAAATCCTAATCCCGTATTGGAAAGGGGGGATTAAGAGACCCAAGGAATTGTCCATGCCCAGAGTTGTAGCACATCATTAACAGTTCATTAATTAATTAACTCCGAGGCAGTCGGGACAAACTCATCCTGGTTTAAGAGGGAGGGGAAGCTCTGAGAGAAGAGAAGCAGATTTTTATGGACCAAACACAAGGTCCCGCTCCCACAGCCCCTTGCCAGGAGCCAACTTACCTTTTTATTATAATTTTTCCAGCCCTGGCTGCCAGAGGCCTGCGGGGAAGGGGCTGCCCGGGTGTCCAGGAGCCCCCGAGGAGATGGAGGAGGCCTTGCGTGTGGGGAGCTGTGCCTGGAGGCAGCTCGTGTCCCCCGGGGACAGCGCCACGGGCAGGGACAGTGCCACGGGCAGGGACAGCGCCACGGGCAGGGACAGTGCCACGGGCAGGGACAGTGCCACGGGCAGGGACAGCGCCGTGGGCAGGGACAGCGCCACGGGCAGGGACAGTGCCACGGGCAGGGACATTGCTGTGGGCAGGGACAGCGCCACGGGCAGGGACATTGCTGTGGGCAGGGACAGTGCCACGGGCAGGGACAGCGCCGTGGGCAGGGACAGTGCCACAGGCAGGGACAGCGCCACGGGCAGGGACAGCGCCGTGGGCAGGGGCAGTGCCACAGGCAGGGACAGCGCCACGGGCAGGGACAGTGCCACGGGCAGGGACAGCGCCACGGGCAGGGACAGCGCCGTGAGCAGGGACAGTGCCACGGGCAGGGACAGCGCCACGGGCAGGGACAGCGCCGTGAGCAGGGACAGTGCCACGGGCAGGGACAGCGCCACGGGCAGGGACAGTGCCACAGGCAGGGACAGTGCCACGGGCAGGGACAGTGCCACGGGCAGGGACAGTGCCACGGGCAGGGACAGTGCCACAGGCAGGGACAGTGCCACGGGCAGGGACATTGCTGTGGGCAGGGACAGCGCCACGGGCAGGGACAGTGCCACGGGCAGGGACACCGAGGACACTGTCCCCGGCAGGGACACTGCGGTCAGACGGCAAAAGGGCTCCCAATGCCCTCCTGCCAGCGGCCAGGGGAGAAAAAGAAACTGCGCCACAAACCCCGGGGGCTCTCCGAACCGGCTTTGGGAGGGCGGGTTCGTGGGGTCTTGTACCTTTTGTGGTTTGATTTTGCGGCTTTTGGACCTTATACTTTTGTCTTTTGGGGGGAGGTTGAGTTTCTGCCCCGGCCCCAGCCCGTGTTTTATCCCTTTTGCCCCGTCCCCAGCCCGTGTTTTACCTTTTTTGCCCTGGCCACCTTTCGGCTCTCCCGTCGAAGCCCTGGCGGGCTCAGGCTCTCCCTCACGGCTCTCCTGTCTCCCTCAAAGCTCTCCTGCTTCACTCACGCCTCTCCTGCCCCCCTCACTCCTCTCCTTTCTCCCTCACGGTTCCCCTGCCTCCCTCAAGGCTCTCCTGCTTCACTCACGCCTCTCCTGCCTCCCCGTGTCCCTGCCTGCCCCGTCCCTGCTCCCTGCCCAGCCCTGCCCTCCTCGGAGCCCGCCCAGCCGTGCCCGGGCTGTCCCAGTGTCCCCTCAGGAGCCATCCCCGGGCTGCCGGCCCTGCTGTCCCGGTGTCCCCTCAGGAGCCAGCCCCGGGCTGCCGGCCCTGCTGTCCCGGTGTCCCCTCAGGAGCCATCCCCGGGCTGCCGGCCCTGCTGTCCCGGTGTCCCCTCAGGAGCCAGCCCCGGGCTGCCGGCCCTGCTGTCCCAGTGTCCCCTCAGGAGCCATCCCCGGGCTGCCGGCCCTGCTGTCCCGGTGTCCCCTCAGGAGCCAGCCCCGGGCTGCCGGCCCTGCTGTCCCGGTGTCCCCTCAGGAGCCAGCCCCGGGCTGCCGGCCCTGCTGTCCCGGTGTCCCCTCAGGAGCCAGCCCCGGGCAGGCGGCGCGCACAGCCCGGCCCCGGGGACAGCTCCCGACCGCCGCTGCCATCGCCCTCTTTTCCCTCTGCCTCCTCTCTCTGTCTCCCTCTCGTCTTTCTGCCCCTTGCTCTGTCCTTTCTAGCCCTCTTTACTAGGGCAACTCCTTTTTATTTTGGTTTTTAACGCCCTCATTTCCTTCTGTCTCCTCTCTCTCTCTCCCATCTTTGTCCCCCTTGCTCTATTTTTTCAAGCCCTCTTTAGTAATTCCTTTTTATGATTTTATTTTTTAATTTTTATTTTTAATTTTTTTCTTATTTTGTGTGTTTTTCATTACCAATAAACAGTTCTCAGACACGGTGTTTACCTCGTTTGGGTTAATTTCGTTCCCGACCCTCTGTTCCTAAAAGAGCTCCTCGCATTTCCCCACAGTGGAACTCCCTCCAGTGGATCAGGATGCAGCTCCCAGCAATGCTGGATTCAGGGATATTTTTTTCCCCAGGTGGAATCAGGGATTTTTCGAATCCCACCAAATTCTGAGGGTTCCCAATCCCAGAGCTGGCTCCTGCTCCAGCCAAGGACAGCCTGTCCCAAACTGCAGCCTCACGTTCTCATCCATAGGGAAAATATTTCCAATATTCCCTTCTTTCCAAAGTCCATGAAAAGGGGGATTTTGTTTGAGTCGGTTTGTTCCTATTTTGGATAAACTGGAGCTGCAGGAGCCTGGGAATTCCATGCTGAGATGTCTTGGGATACCCTTCACCCTTCTCCTCAGACACAGCCCAGAGTAGCAACAAGCACACCTTAAATATGGAAAAGAATCCAAGGGATGATGACAAACGCAAGGAATTGAATCTGGGAATTCACTGGCTGCAGTTCCCTGCTGCTGGAATGTCATTTAGTTCAGCTAACAGGGCAGGAATTCCAGCTTTTCCAGCCCTGATTTGAGCAGAGGGAAGTGTTAGTGATGAGCTAATTGCTCATCCCACTTCCAATGGAACGGGATTTTCCATGGGAAAGAGCAGATTTGGGGGTTTGGCCACTGTGGAGCAGCTTCAGGTACCCCAGACTCCAGCTGGTCTCTGTGAGGAAGGAGAGAGGATCTTCTGGATACTTTAATTCATTCCCGGGGTTCACAGCAGATCTGGAATTGCCACAAACAGCGAAATTCCAGGGACAGATCCCGTGGGAGCCACAGGGATGCACCCAGGAGGCACCGCAGGGACCAGAGCCCGGCCTGGCCACCACCCTCAGCACCACCAGGATTGGCCACCAGAATTCCTTTTCCTTTTTCCTTTTTCACGGTTTTTCCTGGAATTCCCAGCACGGTTTTTCTTTGCTCCGGGTTTTTCCTTGCGGGGCTGGAAGCCTCCGCTGCATTCCATGCCCAGGCAGGCTGGGAAGTGCTGCCAAAAGCAGGAGCTCCAGCTGGATCCAGCCCTGCTTTCCCTGTCCCCGGAGCTGTTCCTGTGCTAATTCCCACCGGGAAGGGCGTGCCAGAGCCTGGAGAAGCCGATTTGATCTGGGAAATCCCAGGAATGCTGATGAACACCTCCAGGATGCCGTGAATTTGGAAGCGGGAGGGGGGAATATAACCCCGAAAGGATAAAAAGTCATGGCATATTAATGCTTGGAATTGTCTGCTGGAGCAGCACGGGAAGAGGGATGAATAATTCAAGGCAGACAGGATTTCCCTGGCAAGGTCGAGGCTTGTGAAGGGGAGGATTTTTTTTTTGGAGAGAGCAGCATCCTGCGTTCCTTGGGAAGAGCTCTCCCTCCATCCCGAGGGTTACGGCCACCCCAAGGACCCGTCTGGATTTTGGGACATTCTTTGGAAGCGGCCCCGCCGGCGGGACACAGAGTTCAGCTGGAATCTCGCATGCCAAAGGAATTCAAAGTCGATTTTTCAACTCCACGGGCGAATCCCGGAGGAATGGGCAGCGGGAAGGGGAAGGGGGAAGCGCAGCCGTAGCGGGCCCGGGATCCCGACACCCCAATCCCAGGGATTTCTCCCAAAATGCCCTGAACGGAGCCGGGAGTGCACGATGAATGTGAGTACCCTGGAATTCGGCTGCTTGCAGCCCGAGCGCTGCTCGCCTGCTCGTTTTTACCTCAGTCTCCTCTGGGAGGAACAGCCTGGGGGACAGATCCTTTAAATAATTCCCAAAAACCCCTCCTGGGCCTCGTTGGAATGAGGAGGATTTTATAGACACGGGGGAAGGAGCTGAAGGGTAGGGAAAAACTCCAGCTTAGCCTGGACCCACCTCAGCAGCTCACAAAGACATTGATTATTGAGACATTTATTTATTTATTTGGACATTTATTTGGTTTTGAATACATTTATTTATTTATTTATTTAGATAGATAGATAGTTATTCATTAATATAGATACTTATTTATTTTGACATTGTTTATTTGTTTAGATATTTATTTATTATGACATTTATTGTTATTATGGGATACACAGTAAATAATAATAATAATAGTAGTAGTAATAATAATAATAATAATGTCTTGGCTCATTCTCCACACCCCTAAACACACCCCAGGTTCCATTCCGAGCTCAGCAGCCAAAAATATCCATGGATTTTATTCTTCTGCAGGAGCAACAGCTCCACCAGCAAACCTTGGATCCTTGGGAAGGATCCTAATGGATCTTAAGTCATTATTTTTTACCTTAATTTGATTTATTTGATGAATTTTACATTTTTTTTGTTTCCCAAAGAGGACATCAAGGGCAGGTGATTCACTCCAAGTTCCTTGGAGTGACCTAGAGGGAGTTTGTGGGGCTGGGGATTTTACAGGGAATTGTTCCAGGAGGGGTTTTGAGCTGGGGTGTGGGACTCTGCCAGCAGAGCTGTGGGTTCCATGGGAATTCGGGATGTTGGGCTGGGACTGTGACTCAGCATCCCCAGCTCGGGGATGGATGTGCTGGGAGCAGGGAGAGAGGTCGGTGTCCAGGAATTCTGGATCTGGTGGGATGTGCAGCCCCTCTGCAGCACCCCGAGATTCAGGATCCACTCCAGCTGCTCCCTCCTTGATCCCCTGGGTGCTGCAGGCCCTGAGGGCTCTGCCCATCACTGGGGGCTGGGATGGACCATCCCTGCAGGCAGGAATTGATAACCACGGAAAAAGGAACATCCCCAACTCCAGCAGGCCTGCAGCAAACTTATTCCATGGCCAGAGTCTCCCTGGCTGGGATTTGGGGCTGGAAAAGCCCAAACCGGAGCTGTTTGTGTGAGGCACTGAGCTGAAAAGAGCAGTGAGAGATGGAACAGAGCAAGACAAAGCCTGAGCAGTTGCTTTCAGCCTAAAATGTAGATTTATGCAGAAAACAAATATCAAGAGCTGCATCTGTTGTGGGTGAAGGACAATTCCTCATCAGGGAGCAGAGCTCGTTCCTCACTGCTCCATTTGCTGCACTCACAGATTTTATTTTCCCTGGTTTTGTGTGTCATAAAGGAGTTTGGGCTTTTTTTGAAGTTGTATTTCATTTTTTTTGAATATAAATGAGTACAGAAATACTTCCCTGGGCCGGGTGACCGCATTCCCAATGCGGCACATGAGGAATCTCCGGCCATCCCTGTATTTGGGAAAACCAAAAGCCAGGAAAGAGCCTTTGGATGGTGCAGGGTGATAACAGGGGTGGCTTTCCCGGTCTTTCCCTGTGTGCAGCCGCATCCCATGGGATGGGGAGGGAAAGCCTTCCTGCAGCATTCCCCCCTCCCGGGCTGTTCCACACTCGTCTGTTTTGGAGAGCAATTCTGGAGTGCCTGAGAGGAATCTGTGCCTGTGCAGCTGCACTGGTGCACCCTTTGCTGCCTCTCTGGGCTCCTGGGCTGCTCCTCCAGCGTCCTCAGGGAGCAAATCCTGGCAGGAGCAGCTGGGAAAGGGAATCAGCCAGGAGAAAAGGGGGATCAGGGGGAACTTCTGGTTCTGCACAGCTCCTGACAGGAGGGGACAGCCGGGGGGGTCAGGCTCTGCTCCAGGAAC
This sequence comes from Prinia subflava, assembly GCF_021018805.1. Classification (NCBI taxonomy): domain Eukaryota; kingdom Metazoa; phylum Chordata; class Aves; order Passeriformes; family Cisticolidae; genus Prinia; species Prinia subflava. The sequence continues at coordinate 24,058,195 of NC_086257.1, read as the reverse complement.
AGGGACAGGAGGAGAGGGAATGGCCTCAGGCTGGGCCAGGGGAGGAAATCAGCAGGAATTTCCTCATGGAAAGGTTGTTAAACACTGGAAGGGGCTGCCTGGGGAGGTTTGGAGTCCCCATCCCAAGGAATTCCTGGATGTGGCACTCAGTGCTCTGGGATGGGGACAAGGTAGGGATCAGGCCCGGCTTGGAGACCTTTTCCAACCTAAGTAATTCCATGTTTTTGTGACTTTGGGGCTTCCCCATGGATGCAGCACCCCAGGTTTGGGGGATAACTGCAGGGAGATGCTCGAGGAGGCCACCAGAAATGGGTCGGGGGTCTCAGTGATACCTTCCCCAAGGCAGCTCTTGGAATCCCAGAATTATTAAGGAAAAGGAATCCCACAATCATTAACAAAAAGGAGTCCCGCAATCATTAACAAAAAGGAATCCCACAATCATTAACGAAAAGGAATCCCAGGATCAGTGAGGTTGGAAAAGCCCTCCCAGCCCATCAAATCCAACCTTTTCATCCCCCAAAGCAGGAGGGGAGCCAAGGAAACACACACTCACCTCCAGGGACCACCCCACACAGCAGCCCCGCCTCTGGCAAAGAAATGAGAGAAAACTGGCGAGGAGAAGGCGGCACAGGGAATTTGGGCCCGGCCCTGAGATTTAGACTAAAACCCAGAAGTTAAACCCAGAGCAGTTTGCTCTGAGCCCGGTTATTGAGCTGTGCTGCCCCGATGGCTCCTTGGAAGGGCTGATTGAGGATCTGGGAATCACCAGGAAAAGCAAAGCTGCAGAAAAGGAAAAGCAAAGCCCTGGAGCAGAGCTGAACCTCATCCCGGCGGGAATGAAATCCCGAAGGTGCAGAACAGAAAGGAGAACTGTCCTGGATGGGAACCGGGAATCAGCAACAGTTGTTGGCTCAAAATTCCCTGGTAATGGAGCGGATTGCTGGGATTTGATCCCACCCTTTGAGGCAGGAATTCCTCCTGCAGCCGGAATTGCACCTTCCCCTCTGTGTCCAGGCTTTAGCTGCTTTAGGCTGGGATTAATTATCTGTAACCTGACTCAACCCTGAGCCGGGCTCAGACGGCGCTGGCAGGGAGGGGGATCTTGGTGAGATTGCAGATTGTGGGAGGAATATCCAAACTTCATTTTTCAAAACCGTTTTCTGTGCCTCTCCTTCAAAGGATTAGAACAAAAAAAGGATTCACTGTAAAATATTTACAGTCCCTGAAAATTTACAGTCCTCAGCCCAAAGTCAGGCAGCGAGCTGGATCGTCCAGGATGCAACAAAAACTTGGGTGAAATTCCCGAATGCTGGTGTTTGCTCCAGACATTCCCGGCTTCAGGCAGGTGGGATGAATCCCCCTGGATTGTGCTGGAGCTGAGCACGCTCCTCCCTGCTTCTGTGGGACTCCAGCCCCTCCCAGTGACAACCAGAGGCCCCCAAGGTGATTAACACACTCCTTAATTAAGCTGAGATTTCCTTTAGGGGCTGATTCCTCTCTGCTCAAAGGATCAGGAGGAATTTTGGGGGAGAAATGCTGCAAAAGCTTCTGTGCACACGCTGGAATTCGGGAGTTAATGCATTTGGAGGAGGCAACATAAATATTAAGATTCAGCAGGGCTCTGTGGATTCATGCATTTGAAATATTCCAGCTATTTCCCTGCTCGCATTCCTTCCCCACGTGCCTTCCACAATACTTTTTTAAAGGGCATTTTTTCCCCCCGGTCTTGATGATTACATTGAATTCCAGAGGCTGTTGGACAGATAAGGAGATTCCTTTTGTTTACTCCAAGGATTTTGCTGGCCCTCCTGTGCTCCGGACTGGGACAGGCACAGGGGAAGCAGCTCCATCCCTGGAATTGTTTCAGGACAGGTTGGGCAGGGCTGGGAGCAATGTGGGATAGAGGAAAGTGCCCCTGCCCACGGACAGGGGATGGGATGAGCTTTAAGGTCCTTTCCAACCCATTCCACGATTTTATGATTCACCCCAGAGCAGATAATTTAGAGGAAAACCAGTCTGGGCAGGAGCAGCTCTTTCATCCTCTGATTTTTCCAAGGGAAAGGAGACAACGTGGACTTTGTGGGTGTTTTAGGGTGTGGGGAAAATTTCTGGGAGTGAGGGAAGCCCTGGCAGAGGTGGAGCCATCCCAGCAAACATCAAATCCCAGTTTGGAGAACTGGGGGCTGCCAGAGCCCAAAATGCTGAGCATGGCCTGAGAGGGATCAGGTTTGGGATGCTGCTCCCATCCCTGCCCCTCTGTCCCCTCCTGTGCCACCAGAAGAGCTTTGGTGGCACTGCCATCACTCAGAGCCCTGCTGCGATCCCCCTCCCCCTCACCCCCCTCTAAATTAAGCAAAGGATTAATTGGCTAAAATTAATTTGCTAAATTTAAAGAGTTAAACCTGCAAATCCAAGTGGTACAGGAGCGATGCCCACGAGGGTTTGGCAGGTGGGCAGGAATGCTGTGCCCTGCAGCCTCCCCAGGGAGGATGCAGCATTCCAGAGGGGAATGCAGCTGCATGGATCCTATCCCTGCCCCCCAAGGAGCTGCAGGTGAGTCCCCACCGTGTCTATTTTTAAATTATTTGCCTTAAATTGGCGTTTCAGGGGTGGTGTTTGGTTTGTTGCTGGAATCTCAGGGGTGCACAGGGCTGGAAAAACTGGAGCAGTGCAGCATCCCAGGGCTCCTAATGGGATTTGGATAATCGGAGTGCACAGGGACTGCAGGATGTCATTGGGATTTGTGGGGAGGAGACAACTTTTCTGTATGGATAAGCTGTAGAATATTCCACTCTGCCAGAATATTTATCCCAGGATCATCAGATCATAGGATGGTTCCAGAATGGCTTGGGTCAGAAAGGACCTTAAAGCTCCAATCCCTGGGCAGGGGCACCTTCCCCCATCCCAGGTAAACTCCTTTTTTCCTGCCCATGGAATCAAGAAAACCCAGGAATACTCACAGAGGGGTTGCAGCAGGAAAAGGAAATGTGCCCTGATCTCAGTGCAGTCCGTTCCTTTCAGGAAAGGGAAATTCTTTGTGTGCAGAGGAAACTTCCTGCTTGATCCCAGGGATATTTGTATCCCAGCATCATTTCCCTGGCAAATCCCAAATCCTGGGTAGGGACAATGCTCAGCTCTGTGTGGGAGTCAGTTCAAGAAAAAACCCCAAACCCAGTTTTTAAAGTAAAAGCACAAATTGGGAGCTCTGGGTAGACATGAGGGTGTTGGGAAAAAGACCCAGCTGGCAGAAATGCTCCCATATTTAGGGATTTATGGTGGTTTAAGGGTGGGTGTGCTTCCCTGCTTTCCTCCTTCTCTGACCCAAAAACTTCTGCTATTTAGCAGGAGAGAACACAAGAAACCCATTTTAGAATGGGGTTACAGCAGTGCCAAAATAGAAAAATCAAATCAATGTAATAGCTTATGATAATCAGCAAACTGCCTCTTAAACCAGCACCAGGAAAAGAACAGGAATCTTATTTTTGTGATCTATTTCTGCCTCAGAATCAACCCCACGAGCCTTGTTTGTGTTAAACCTCCTTTGCACTGCATAAAAGAGCTGTAAAACAGATTCTTTCATCTCCAAGGGTTTGTGTTCACACCCTTGAAAATTCCTACAAATCCCAAGTTTCCCATGGTGTTGGAGAAGGGTTTGTGAAAGAGAGAAATGCTGTTTGTGTGTGGAATAGCAAGAGCTGGGTCCTTCCTGGGCAGGGTCGAGCAGAAATATCTTCCCTGTGAATAATTAGAAGTGGGGAAGGTTTACTATGAGGTTAAAAATTATCGGATCTGTCTGCAGTGAGGAAAAAAAAAAAGGAAACTTGGAAAAATCACGTGGATTATGTGTTAAACCTTATAAGAAAACAAATTCGTCTGAGGAAAAGGCAGCAGGGAGGGATTTGCAAGGACTGGCACCTTAAAGCATGAATTGAATGAAGGCTGAAACAGCTTGATCCCATGAAAACAGGAAAATTGGGAATGGGCAGTGCCTGCCACTCATTTCATGCCACTCCAGATGCCCACACTGGGAAATTCAGGGAGAGGGAAGCGCTCTTGTGCTCCACAAAATATTATCAATGCACTTGGGGTGTTGAAGGAAAGAAACTTCCCCAGTGAACATCCTGTAAATCAAACTTTCCACAGGCAGCTCCTCCTTTGCTCAGCGAAAAATTCCTTTTGAGGCTGGTGGTGACGTTAAAGCAGCCCCAAATAAAGAATTGCAGCAGACAAATTGTGTCAAATGCCACCCCCTCCTAACCTTGTGGTGAAACCTTTTCCCCATGTAATTCATCTCCAGGATTTTGCTCCTTCCTGCCATTTGCTGGGCTTATTTTTAAAACTGCACTTTGCAGTTCCTGATTTGATGGAGTTTCAGCCACCAGGCAGCCTGGGAGGGAGGCAGGGATCAGATGGGAAGAGGGAGGGATTCAGCTGCTCCTGGGGGTCAGGAGAGAAAATTGGGATAATCCAGCCTGAGCACCTGGAGAGCACCTGGAGGAGAACCTCAAGGGAAAGGTTAATCCCAAATAAGCCCTGTGATATTCCCTGTGTATCCCAGCCCCTTTATCCCTCTGGAGCCGTGCCTGGGGTCAGCGTCTCCTGCAGAAAAGCTGGAGAGGGATTTTTAACCAGGGCAGGTAGTGGCATAGCAAGGGGGGATGGCTTCCCACTGCCACAGGGATATTGGGAGGGAATTATTCCCTGGGAGGGTGGGGAGGCCCTGGGATGGAATTCCCAGAGCAGCTGTGGCTGTCCCTGGATCCCTGGCAGTGTCCCAGACCAGCCTGGACAGGACTTGGAGCAGCCTGGGACAGTGGGAGGTGTCCCATGGCAGGGGCAAGATGAGTTTGAAGTTCCTTTCCAGCCCAAACCTTTCCATGAGTCTGTGATTCCCACCCCGCAGGGAGAAGTGGGGATGACTCCAGGACACTGAAATCTTTCAGCCCCACTCCGTGCCCTGTTCCCAATGTTTTCCCATCTGATGTTGGTGGGGTTTGGTACTCCCAGGACTGCCAGGATGCCCCTCCACGGTCGCTGCTGCCCAGGAGGGGGATGTGGAGTCAGACCTGGCACAGGAGCCCCCCTTCCCTTCCCTTCCCTTCCCTTCCCTTCCCTTCCCTTCCCTTCCCTTCCCTTCCCTTCCCTTCCCTTCCCTTCCCTTCCCTTCCCTTCCCTTCCCTTCCCTTCCCTTCCCTTCCCTTCCCTTCCCTTCCCTTCCCTTCCCTTCCCTTCCCTTCCCTTCCCTTCCCTTCCCTTCCCTTCCCTTCCCTTCCCTCTCCTCGGGATGAGCAGTTCAGAGGTCCCAGGAGTTGGGGGGCTGCAGATGTTCCCTCCTTTCTCCCTCCCATCCCTCTGGAATTGCTGACAGACCACAAAGGGGCGATTCCCCCTGAGCTGTGCCCGCTGCCCGGGTGTCTGTGCCATGCCCTGGGCCTTGGCATCACCTCCCCAAACAGGGCATTTGTGACCCCCCCGTGCTGCTTTTGGGGTAGAGTTAATTCTCTGCCAGTGCCTGGGACAGGCTGGAATTACGTTTTGGATTTGTGCTGGAGACAGAGTCGATAGCACAGAGATGTTTTGATTCTCGCTGTGTGACCTCAAGGATGTTCCTCACACAAAACCCTGCCAAAAATCAGCTCCTAACCCACTGCAATGTTTCAATATCATTCTAATTAAGAGTTGCTGGTTCTCCCCTGGCCCTGAACTCTCCCCCTCCATATCCAGAGGGTTGGGACTGCAGGGATCAGAGGGCAGCTGGTGCTGCCCCAGCTCCAAACCCTGTGTGGCCGCTCCTAATCCGTGTGATTGGCGCTCCCCATTTCAGCCACACCTCCTTAAAAGGTCTCCTTGCCGTGGATTTGGGAATGGGAACATTTGCGTGTTAAACTTGGCTCCGGTGACCCAGAATGCAGAAACTAGATTAGGTTTTTTTTAGCAGAGTTATTTATAGGTGACTCTTAACGAGTTACTTTAAATTACTTTTAAAGAAGGAAAGAAAGGGAGCGGGTGGAAGCAGGGGGTTGTGGCGGGTGCCCTGTGGTCCCTCGGGGTGTGGGAGGGGGGATGTCACTCCCTGCAGTCACCCACACAGAGATGGTGCCACCCCTCCCCAAACCCAGTCATAAAATCATGGAATGGTTTGGGTTGGAAGGGACCTTAAATCCCATCCAGTGCCACCACTGCCATGGCAGGGACACCTCCCACTGTCCCAGGCTGCTCCAAGCTCCCTCCAGCCTGGCCTTGGGCACTGCCAGGGGACAGGGGAGCCACAGCTTCCCTGGGAATTCCATCTCAGCCCGTCCCCACCCTCCCAGCCAGGAATTCCTCCCCAATCTCCCACCCAGCCCTGCCCTCTGGCAGTGGGAGCCATTCCCTGTGTCCTGTCCCTCCAGCCCTTGTTCCCAGTCCCTCTCCAGCTCTCCTGGAGCCCCTTCAGGCCCTGGCAGGGGCTCTGAGCTCTCCCTGGAGCCTTCTGCTCTCCAGCGGAGCACCCCCAGCTCTCCCAGCCTGGCTCCAGAGGGGCTCCAGCCCTGGAGCAGCTCCTTGGCCCCCTCTGGGCTCTCTCCAGCAGCTGCAGGTCCCTCCTGTGCTGGGCCCCAGCCCTGGGGCAGCTCTGCAGGTGGGGTCTCACCTGAGCGGGGCAGAGGGGCAGAACCCCCCTCCCCTGCTGCCCACGCTGTGGGTCCAGCCCAGCACAGGGGATTTTTGGGCTTCCAGTGCCCGTGACCGGGCCAGGCTGAGCTTCTCTCCCACCAACACCTCCAATCCCTTTCCCTCCGGCCTGATTCGATCCGCTCCCTAACCAGCCTGGATTTATGCTTGGGATCGCTTGGGGCCGTCCGGACCCAACAACTGTGGAAATAAAGAATAACAATAATTTCTCGTACAACCAAAAAAAACCCCGTTACAATAGCTACCACAGCAGCATCAGCTAACATCCCAGCCACTCTTAAACAAAAAGAAGAAAGCCCAGACACGAACGATTCACTCCAATACCTATGGGGTATTTATACCGGGGTTCTGTGCGCTCGGAGCGGTGTTTCCTCGCCGCCAGCCGGCGTTCCCGCAGCTCCGAGCGCCGGAGCCGGAGCCCGGCCCCGCTCCGCCCCCGCCCGCCCCGCCCGGGGCCGCCCCGCGCCGGCGGCAGCTCCGGAGCGCGGGGGCGGCCCCGGGCCGGCGCTTCCCGTGCCCGGCGGGCAGCCACGCTCCGGGCATCCCTGACGCGGCCGCCCTCCGCTTCTCTCCGGCAGGATTCCCGGGAGGATGGCATGGATTTAGGCAGCGACGCCGGCAGCAGCCGCTCCAGCTCGGAATCCAACTCCAGCAAAGCCACGCCGTGCTCGGAGGGCAAGTCCTCGCCGTCCCCCAGCAGCCTGGAGCTGGCGGCGCTGGACGACTCGGAGGAGGAGGAGGGAGAGGAGGAGGACGGCGGCTCCCCGCCGTCCCCGCCGCGCTGCCCGGCCGCCCATGGGCGCCGCTGCGGCCCCGGCGCCGCCGCTGCCCGGCGCTGCCCCCGCCCGCGGCCCCCGCCCCGCTCGGACCCCGCGCAGCGGCGGCGCGGAGCGGCCGCGGGCCCCGGCGGGCGCAGGAGCGCGGCGGCGCGGCCCCCCCGGGACCCGCGGCCCCCCCGGGACCCGCAGCCCCCGGCCATGGACTGGGCAGCCCTGGAGCGGCACCTGGCCGGGCTGCAGTGCCGGGAGCAGGAGCGCAACTCGCGGGCCAGCCCCGCCTCGGTGAGTGGGGAGCGCTGGGGAGGGAGGGCGGAGCGGGGCAGTGCTCTGGGATGCTGGATCCCACCTGCAGGGATGCTGGATCCCACCTGCAGGGATGCTGGATCCCACCTGGAGGGATGCTGGATCCCACCTGCAGGGATGCTGGATCCCACCTGCAGGGATGCTGCCGGGGCTGGCGGATCCAGCAGGAGGATGTGGAGGTGCTGGAGAGAGGCCGGAGGAGGCCACGGAGATGCTCCAGGGCTGGAGCCCCTCTGCTCTGGAGCCAGGCTGGGAGAGCTGGGGGTGCTCACCTGGAGAGGAGAAGGCTCCAGGGAGAGCTCAGAGCCCCTGGCAGGGCCTGAAGGGACTCCAGGAGAGCTGGAGAGGGACTGGGGACAAGGGATGGAGGGACAGGACATAGGGAGTGGCTTTAAACTGCAGGATGTTAGATTTAGATTGGATTTTGGGAAGGAATTGTTCTCTGGGAGGGTGGCAGGCCCTGGCACAGGTGCCCAGAGCAGCTGTGGCTGCCCTGGATTCCTGGCAGTGCCCAGGGCCAGGCTGGACAGGGCTTGGAGCAGCCTGGGACAGTGGGAGGTGTCCCTGCCATGGCAGGGAATGAGATGAGTTTTAAAGGCCCTTCCATCCCAAACCATTCCATGGTTCTCCAACTTTCCTGGAGCATCCCTGGGCTCTGGTGGGGCTGTTCCCTGCAGCTGCAGGGATGTGGCAGGGGCTGGTGTTGAGGTGCCACCCTCCGGCTGTCTCAGAGCTGGGTCCCCTTGGAGAGGCCAGGGAATATCAGCTTTTCCCGGGCTGGGAGCAGTGCCAGGCTGGCGCTGTGTGCTCTCCTTTCCTGGGGGAAGGAACCTTCCCGAGGCCTGGGGTGGCTCAGGATGAACCCCCAGCGCCGTTTGACACAAACCCCTGTGAATCCTGGCCTGATCCCATTACTGAGGGCGGTTTGGGAATGGCACAGAACTTCTGAGCTGCAGTGATGTGAGAGGAACAAGCACTGCAGACACGCCGGTGACACGGCAGGGCTGAGGCTCTTCCATAATGTATGAATTCCAAAGGAATCCACCAAACCTCTCCTGGAAGCTCTGCAGGAGCCTTTGGATGCCTGAGGAATGCTGTGTGCCTCCCCAGCCGTACCCCGTGGCCTTGCCTCTGGCACACATGATTTTTTTCCATGATTTTTTTGTTGTTTAAAAGGCATTCCTTGCCCTAACTTCCTGTGAAGTCTCCTTGCTCAGGGAGGTGGGGATTTCCCCCTGAATCCTTGAATTACAACTAATTGGTGACAAATCTGGGTGGGTGCTGGGCAGGATGAGTAAGCTGAGGGATGAGTGGGACTGCTGCCATGCAGGGATGCTTTTTTCCAAAGCCTGAACGCTGGAGCCTCGGTGCCTTGAGGAACTGACAGGTAACAGCTTTAATTACAGTCATTTGTGCAGGAACTCAGCCTGCAAAAAGGAAAAAAACACACCAAAAAGGAAAAAAAAAAACCCCACCACCTCATTTTTGTGGTTTGGGAGCTGATTTCTCCAGCATTATCTGATCGGCTCTGCTGGCACTGCTGGAAACTCTTTGCCTCCAGGCATGAGCTTAACCAGGTGAGCTGTCACCTAAGGAATTCCACCCCTGTCAGGATTTTCCTCCTCCTTCCTCCCATTCCCTGCCACAGGCACAGAGGCTCTGGAGGGAATTCAGGCTGCCTCACGCCCTGACTTGTCCCGTGGAGAGTTGGGGTTGGGGCTTGTGCTGTGCAGATCCGGGGCTGGAAGGAGCCTGGCTGGACACCCAGATTTGGGCACGGAGGAGCCCAGGGCATGGAGAGCATCTCCCGTGGGTGGGGCTGAGCTCCAGGCCTCTTCCCTGCCAGGAGCTGCAGATGGGACCGTGCCAGTGTTTGTGGCCCTGGAGAGACCCTCCTGCACTCCCCAGCTGTCCTGGAGGCACCTTTGCTCCAGGATTCCCCTTCCCTTGGCTCCCAGGGAGGAGGAGGAAGAGGAGTTCCAGCTCTGCTCCTTCCACTTCCCACCTGGATCAGAGGGCTTCTGGAAAGGGCTCTCCTGGCTGCCTGGGAAGGGGTGTTTGATGTCCCCATGACACCCCCTGTCCCTCCCTGGCCATGCCTGTGAGCACCCAGCGTGTCCCAAGGGGTGTTTGATGTCCCCATGACACCCCCTGTCCCTCCCTGGCCATGCCTGTGAGCACCCAGCGTGTCCCAAGGGGTGTTTGATGTCCCCATGACACCCCCTGTCCCTCCCTGGCCATGCCTGTGAGCACCCAGCGTGTCCCAAGGGGTGTTTGATGTCCCCATGACACCCCCTGTCCCTCCCTGGCCATGCCTGTGAGCACCCAGCGTGTCCCATGAGCTGCATGGACCCAAAGCCTTCCAGGCTGAACCAGGCTGAAGTGAAAATCCCTCTTTTTATTTTTGTTTTCCCTGCCCTTGACATTTCCCCGCGGTTCAGTGTTTATAACAAACCCTTGCCTTGCCCTGCTGGAAGCCCAAGTGTTTGTAAACATGGGAATCATGGAGAGGAGGCAGCCAGGGAGCAAATACAGGGACAGGGACTGGATTGCTCTGACTGCTTGCAGGATACCTCAGGAAAAGGGGAATTTCACAGGGATAGGCCTTGGCTGGGGTGGGGGATCAGGGTGGAGGGGAGGTGTTTCCTAGGCTGGTTGCTGTTCCAGGAATCCGGAGAGATGTTTCATTGAGATGGTTTTATTGAGATGATTTATTAAGGTTATTAAAATCGCGTTTTTCCTGCTGTCAGGACCCGATTTTCTGTGGGTTTATCATGCCCCAAGTGCAGGCAGGGCAGGGCTCACCCCAGGGGGACAGGAGTGACCCCTCAGGGGCTGGTGTGGCCTCAGCTTTGCTGCTCCCTGGGGCTCTGCTCCTCTCCCTTGGATCCCTGCCTGTCCATCCCATCCCAGCACGGATTCAGGGATCTCTGCTGTCCCCAGGGCCGTGCTGTGCCCTGCAAGCCCACCCTGGCTGTGCCAAAGGACACTGGCCATGCTGGAGTCACAGGAGAAGGGAATTCCCACTCCTGAGGAAGCTCTACCACGGCTTTAGGAGGTTTTCCCAGGAGGATCTGGCTGGGTTGGGAATGCTGCAGCTGGACTGAACGAAAGCTTTCAGCGATGTGGGACCTTTGTTCACATCCGTGGAGCTGAGATCTGCCCTGAGTGGCTGCAAAGGCTGGAAAAGGGAATATTAATGATATTAATGCCATGGGAAGGGCTGTGTGCAGCTTCCAGGTGGGATTACATGGCACAGATGGGATGAGAGGGCCAAGGCTGCTCCCTCAGGGTGCAGACAGGGGTGACAGTGCCTGAAGAGTTCCTGCCAGGAAATTCGGGAAGGATTTGGTAACTTCTGCTGGGCACTGGCAGCCCCAGTGCTGAGAGACGCAGGGTGGGATGGCCATGGATGTGTCCATGGTGGATATTCCATATCCATGGCAGGCTGTTCCCGGGTGTGGGCTGGCTAGAAATGGAGAATATTCCTGTCTTTCTCCCCCAAAAAGGGTGAAATGGCTGTTTTTGGAGCTGGATTGAGTAGATGAAGTCTCCCCAAGCCTGCTGGGCTGTGTCAGGTCACTCTTGAGTTTTCTGGACTCCACCTAAGAGGACAAACCTCTTTCCTGAGGGCACTTAGTGCTTGGAAGGTTCACTCTGGAGATGCCTGGCTCTGTCTCCTCACCAGCTGCAGGAAGTCACTCCCCCCCATTTTTTTTACATTTTTGCTCCTTTCCTCAACTCCTGGCTGCATCCAAAGTGGTACCAAATGTGCCACGGGATGATTTATGGCCCTCAGGAGCCGTGGAGGTGCCGGGGAAGTGGCGAGGCTCCGCTTGCCGTGCCTCTAATGGCTCGAATCAAATCCAAATCAGCCTTAATGGCTTTAATATTCCTCCCATTGCCTCTCCGAGGATAATTGCAATCAATAGGATGGATTGGCTGGGAAGAATATCTGCAAATTCTGGAGTCAATTAAGGAAACACTGGCAGGAAGGGAAGCGGCTCAGGCAGCCTGGGCTGGGACAGGCTGGCCAGGAGGGAGGGGTGGAATTGCCGAAGGAATTTTGCTGCCCACAAGGCTTAGTGCTGGCAGTGCTGCTAAAAGCTCGTCCCTGCAGCTTCCAGGACTTCTGCAGGAGCTTTCTGGATGGGCAAGGATGTGCTGGAGTCTCTGCTTTATCTTTTCATCCCTGGAATATTCCTGCCTGTGCTGTGAGATGGATCCATGCTGGTTATCCCGTCCCTGTGGCAGTGAACCCAGGGAATCCCACGTCTGTCCAGACACTTGGACTCCTGCATTTCCAGTAGTTTGGGAAGTTAAATTTGTGTCCTTCCAGCTGCTGTGGTCCTCCAGGCTGTCCTGAGCCTCTGGAGGTGGGCACGGTGCTGCTGCTTCCCTGGGAGCTGCCCCAGCGGTGCCCGGCTGCCCATGGAGCATCCAGAGTCTGAACTCACCTTGGGGACCATGGAAAAACTTCAGGGCTGCCTTTGGAAGCAGCTGGAAACCTCCTGGAAGTGCTCAAAAAGTGTGGGAGTGGCGCTTGGGGCCGTGGTTTATCAGTGAAGACGATGGTGGATTAATTTTTGGATTGGATGATCTTAGAGAGCTTTTCCAATCTGATTCTGTGAAAAGATTTCAGGGTTAACCCCGGCTGTTCCAGAAGCTGTAGGATGGAATTCAGCGTGGACCACGTGAATACCTCCTTCTTGCCTGTGTCTCTTGGGAAATTTGAAACTAATTCAAAGCATGGGCTGCAACCTTGAAATCATTTCATAACTGGCCATGGGCAGGGCTCTGATTTTCCTGGGTCAGAGCAGCCAGAGTGGAAGGAGAAATGTGTGGACCAGCTTGGCAAGAGGGAGGAGAGAAATGGAGCCAACAGGAGCTTGCTGAAGCCATGTGGGAGTGTTGGTGGAGCAGGATTTTTGGGAATGTGGGCTGGGATCAAGCCCAGACCTTTGGGATAAAGCCTTGACCCACCTTGAAGCGCTGGCCTGAACATTCAGGGAGCAAATATTGGCTTGGAGGTTGTCAGTGAGTTGGTTCTCACTTAAAATAAGCATTAATTGCTTGATGGAGCCGGTCTGAAGTGTGAGTTCCCTCCTCCCCAGGGATGTGATGTGTCTGGGATGGGTGTGCTGGGAGCAGGGAACAGCATTAATGCCTGGGAGGAATTGTTCCAGCCAGGAGCTGTCAGTGTGGGAACTTCTGCTTCCCAAAATCCAGCTTGGGATTGGAGGAAATTGCATTTCTGTCATTGCTCAGCCAGACCTTCCCTGTCCACCCGACAGCTCCTGTCCCTGCTGGATGTGAGCACCAAACTCCACCCCAGGCACCTGGAGAAGGGAAATCCACGTTCAGGGAGGTTCTCCAGGGCAATTCTTTGTTGTGAGGCTTTGACATGGAAAACAAACCTTTTGAGTGGGAAAAATCTGTAATCCTGCGTTGTTCCAGGGTCCTGGGAGCGGGATGAGCTGCAGGAATGATCCATCCCAGCTGCTGGTGGAGCAGCAGAGCCCTGGACTTTGGCCATTCCCACCCAGCTCAAAGGTTGCCTGGGAGATCCCTGATCCTGCCCAAGCAGCAGTGCCATTCCCTTGGGAAAGCATCCAGAGGGATTTTCGAGCTGCTCGGTGGGAATTCCATCGATTGGAGGGATGGGCCTTTGCTGCTTCTCCAGCTGGGCCAGGCAAAACTGCCAGGATTAAAAATCCTGAGGAAAAACTTGGTTCCCATCGCTGGTGCTGAGCCTTTCCTTGGAGTGCCAAACACAAGGGGACAGCCCATGGATTCTGTGTGTCTGCATCATTCTCCTTTATCCCATCATGTGAATTCCTCCAGCTGATGGAGCCCAGTCGCTTGGTGAGTGAATGATTCCTGGGGGATGTGGAAAAGCTGGAAAAGTTGGATTTTTCTAGCACTAATCGTGGTGCAGGCAGCAGTGAATCTCCCTTTAATGTGATGCTAAGGGATTGTTGTTGTGATCTGGCCCTGTAAAACCAGTAAATTTATTATAAATGACTGGTTTTGGTGTTTGGGAATCACGAGTAGGAAATCCAAAGGATTTCCAAGGAGAGGAGTGAGCCTTTGTGGCAAGCAAAATTTGGAAAATCTCAGAACTGTAGGTTTGTGTTCGTTTTTTTTTTTTAATAGGGAGATTTCTGGAGCCTTGCACCCCTCCCCTAATTCTTCCAATTCCCACTTGAACCCAAGTGTCTCAGGTTGGAATAACAGCAGGCAGCAGGAATTTTGATTTCCCAGGATAATAATTATGTACTTAGGCAAATATTCCTTGCTTATTAAGTGGGATAAATGCAAGGCAGGGGGGGTTAATTCTCACAACGCCCTGTGCTGTGCAAAACCTGTTATTTTCCCTATGGAGGGAGAGGATGGACGTGCTGTGCCTGTGGGATGGGGTGACTGGAACACCTGGAATTGTGGAAAATCCAGGTGAATCCTCCTTGTGGAGGGGGGAATTATAGGCAGAGGATATTTAAAAACCAGAGGAAAAGGGATTTATTCAACCCAACCTCGCTGAAGATCTGCTGAGGAGCACTGGAAAACCAGGATTGTCCTGCCTCCAAAATGCCAGGGACCTCAGAGTTGTTCTAATTATTCCATGTGGTTTAAATATTGTTTAAATATTTAAAGATTTATTTAAATATTCTAAATAGTGTTCCAAATATCCCCCCCACCCTCACAGAGTTTGTTTCTGTGAGCAGCAGGATTGCCTTAGCAGTGATAAGAGCAGCAGGAATTGTGATTTATTTCCTTCTTCCTCTCTGCCTGGATTTAAGGTGGTTTGGATTTAACTGGTTGGAAATGCAGGTGCAGCACTTGATTATTTTATAAGGTTTGTGTAGAAACTTTGAAGAAATTGCTCAAAGCATCATTGCTCCTCCTCCTAACAGCAGAACATCAGGAAAATCAATATCAGTGACGTAAATTTGTGTCCCCATCTCCTCAGGATGTGCTGCAGCCCAAAGGAGCTGTAAGGGAGCATCAGATTTAGTGGGAAAAATGGACTTTTTTGAGGAGAAAACCTCTTGAAAGGATATATAAAATCCCAGTGTAATTCACCAAAGTTGGGTGTAATCCCCACTGGGAGGAAATGTGATTTCCCAGCTTCTCCCAATGTCTCACTCTAGGTATTAATTTAATTTTATAAAAATGAAGCTGTTTAAAATAATCCCATCATCTGTTCAGTTTGATATTTTCCAAGGCTGGACACCATGATCCAGGAATTTCTGTGGAATTCTGGGCACAGCCACACTGCTGAGGGGGCTGAGGAGAAGCAGAATTTGGTGTGTTCAGGCTCCTCAATCTCAAATAATTCTGCTTTTGAGTAGGAATTTCTTCAGTTAGAACTAAAAAGATTTAAAAATCTCTCTTCCAGCTCTGGCTCTGAAATCAATCCTGCTCCAGCAGAGCTCCCGTGGATTCAGTGGAAAATGATTTTCCCTCTTCCAATTATCCTTTCACATGAGGTGCTCCATAATCCCTCCTTCCCTGGAGGTTTTCCAGCTTTTCCAAGGCCTCAGATCATTTTGGGGCACCTCATCTTTCCCTGTGGAGCCGTTTGCGTCACCAGAGTGGGAGATCTTATTTATAGCCCCATCTGGGAGTGCAGCTCAGTGATCTATAGATCTCCCTTAATGAGAAAATCACAGCCAGGGCCATTTATTCCTGCTGGTTCCTCTGGAAATCCGAGAGGAAATAGGATTTCCAAGGGAAGGGAAGTGCCAGGCTGAGATTTAATCCTCTCTGTGGTGGAGGCAATGTTAAAAAATAAAAGAGAACTCTATTAAAGTGCTGGATCCTTTATGCACACAAAAGCTGCTGGTGTGCGTGGCCCACGGGGATTCCAAATGCTTTTAGTGAGTTATTAAAAATTGAATCCAAACTTTTTATTCTGTGTAATTCCTATATTGGATTTATTAAAGAGGGATTTGGGGAAATAGCAGCGTTCTGAACCAGGGTCATCCTCTTCTCCGGCTCCTTGGCCTGGCAGGTGTCTGATGATCAACTCTTCCAAGGAGTTCAGAAGAAAAATAATTGTGGGAATTGTTTTTCCATATGGAATTCTCTGCGGTTGCATTTGCATGAATACATAATGTCCGAGCTCTTAGCATTTTTCCTGGCACATTCCAGCCAGCCTTTCCTTTCTTCTGCTGCTCTCTCATCTCCTGATTCTTGGTTTAAAAGCATCTTTTAGCTGGGCCTTGCAAAGATCCAAGAGGCCTTTTCCTGAGAGGAAGATTCCCAGCTTGGGACTTCCCTGGGCTGACCTGGGAGCAGCAGGGAAAGATCCTGCTGGAAAAACACCTCCGGGACCTTTTCCAGGGATCTGTTTGTGGGAAGGGCAAAGTAGGTGAAAATCAGGGCATGCTCCTGAAAACCTTGGCTGCAGCCTTGACCCCCTGTTCTCCTGGAATTCCTTTGAATCCGTCCTCAAGTGACCAAACTGGCCGATAATTCCATATATTAATAATATTTAAATGGCTCAGAATAGGTGCTCAGAGCTCAGCCAGCCCTTCTCCCTGCTCAGAGCCTGCAGGAATTAGACCTGTTCCCGGGAAATACCAATCCAGGCTGTCCGTAAATCACGTGGATGAGGGTTCCCCACATTTACACCAGTCCCCGTGTGCCATATTCCATATAAATAAATATATTTTGCCAGATGAGTTTGGCAGTGCTGATCCTGGGCTGTTCCCATCCCATCCCTCTGGCGTGGAGCAGAAATGTGTGTTATTCCCAGGAAACTGCTGCTGTTCTGGGATAGCTCCAGTTCTCCATTTCCAATCCCTCCTTCCTTGTTATCCGTACGTTTCATACTCCTGGAATGACTGGGATGTGGAATTGGAGTTGGTGCTGCTCAGGAGAGAGGCTGGAGAGCTCCAAAAAGAATTCCAGGGGCCTCTACAGCCCCTGGAAGGGAGTCAGGGGAATTCTGGGGGTCTTTGGGATTTCTGGAGGCCTTTGGGAATTCTGGAGGCCTTTGGGAATTGTGGAGGCCTTTGGGAACGCTGGAGGCCTTTGGAATTCTGGATCTCGGAGCCAGTGCTGCCTGGAGGATCCCACACTCTGCTTAGGGCCCTGTTGGTGGCTTTTAGTTACTCTGGGCTTTGTGTTGAACCAAATAAATCCAGAAACAACCCAGAGCAGTCCGAGGCCTGGGTCCAGCCTCGCAGCTTTCCATGGCCAGATTCCCGAGGGAATCCAGGGATGAGGTGTCAGTGAGGCTGCAGCTTCAGAAGAGGAATTTGGTTGTTACAGGAAGGGATATGCAGGGAAATCTGTAAGCACGTGACTGGTGGGGAAATAACAGTTTCCTTCAGAATAAACTTTCCCCAGGGAAAGCCACCGGGAGCATCCCTGTGCCTTGGACACGCTGCTGCTGCTTCCAGCGTGGAGTGAGAATTCCTTGGACAAGCTGAGCCCTCCTGTGCTCCCCAGCACAGCAGGGAGATTTAGTGTGTCCCTCCGAGCTGGAATTCCCTGCTGTAGCAGCCAGTGTTCCCATTGCCACCTCCTTTCCTTCCCGTGCCTCAGGGATTGGGTTCCCCATTCCCTTTCTCCATTTTCCTGACAATCCAGCTGTGCCAGAGGTTCCAGAGGCAGGCTCAGCTCCAGCACAGCCTGAGCCACCTCTCCCTCCTAATCCCTGTTCTGTGCCTGTGGCTCCATCCCAAGATAAAACTGCATTATTGGTGCTCATCCCAGTGAATCCTCTGGGAGCGAGTGCTGCCTTTCCTGGGAATTCCTGCCACCAGGAACTCCATGGCTCAATCTGATGGTGTAAATGGAAAAAAAAAAAAAATCCCAAATCCAACCTCTGATAACTCCTCCCGTGCCTGTCTGTAAAAACTGGCCCGATTCCAGCAGACACCTTCAAATGAACCACCCGGGATCTCCATCCTGTGCAAAGATCCCAGGAAAGCTGAGGGAGCAGGAAAAGCTGCAGGCTGCCAGAGCAAGAGGAGAAGAATGTCTGAGGTAGAACAGGAGAAGGGGGAAAAAAAAAGAGATTTAAGAGCCCCGAGTTGTTTTCTTGCTCTTATATGGTGCTGCTGTGCCACCAGCAGCTCCCTCGCTCCATGACTAATGAGGCTCAGCTGGGATCCACCCTTGCTTATCCTGTTATTTTTAGCTTTTTCCAGCCTCCTGCTCGCTGTGCCTGCCCTGTCTTATTTAAAATACCGAGTCTGCACTCAGTGGCTGTCCAGAGCAGGCAGGAATGGGATTTCTCATCCCTGAGGGAATTGTTTTTGGAGCTGGCAGTGACACCCATTCAAGAGGAATCACCTTTGTGACCCAGGCAGCTCCAGACAAGAAGATTCCCTTTTTTCCTTTCTCCCAGTGACCCTGGGGTTGGGAGACAAACTCCAGAAATCATCTTTATGTTCACCTTTTAAAGGCTGGGAACTGAAAATTGTCCTGGAGCAAGAGCAGGGCTTTAATGAGCCCGGGAGAGCAGGGATTCTATGGAAATGTCACTGGGGTGGGAGCAGGGACAGAAATCCCACATCCTCTCCTTAGCAGCCATTAAGTTCCTGGTCTGGGGCCAAAAGCCATTTCTGGATGGAATATGAAACCCTTTGAATTGTGGCAAAATCCCTGGAATTGCAGGCTGGCCATGCAGGCAGAGGGAACCGAGCTGATTTCAATCCATTCATTAATTAATGAGTCCTGAGTGTGGAGTGTCCATTGCACTGCATCTGCATTTATCCAGCTACAGAAATCAAACTGTGTTTGCTCCATCCTTCCCAAAACCCCTGATCCCAGCAGGGTTTGAACCTCTCGGATTTGGGGACACTTGGGTATTTTCAGGAGGCCCCTCAAAAAGAGTGGATTTCTGCCAGAAACTTTGGACTTATGGGCATCGGCTTTCAGAGCTGAGGGAAAAATCCCCTTCTATTTTTGTCCTGACCATGACTCAGAGGAAGATTTGTCCCTGCAAAGTCACTCCTTTTTTGAGGAGGCATTTAAAGGCCGCTGCTGTCACCTGTTTGGCTCAGGATATATTCCTATTTTTGGTGTTTGGCTCTGTTTAAGAAGACAATTTTTCATTCCACATCTACTTTGTAGCATGCTGTGTTTATTTTTTCAGCCTGCAAGTCCCAGTCCTGGGCTTTTGCCACCCCTTTTGCAATTAAAATTACAAAATAAAGCCATAAAGAAATGAGGCCTCTCAGCTGTTCCCACCAGGAGGCACAAAGGGAATAGAAAAGGATGGATGGGCTGGAAATGATAACAGTGGGATAATCCCATCCTCATTCCCAGATTTTGCCCTCTGGCTCAGGGCTTTATTTATAATTAATAACTTGATTTTTGTTGTTGGCTGAATGCAGGGCAGCACACTGGACATACCACAGTCAGGACTAATTAATTAATGAATCCCCTGTTTTTAAATCAGCTTGGGCTTCCCTCAGCCTGCAATTCCAGGGATTTTGCCACAGTTCAAAGGGCTTCATATTCCATCCAGGAATATTCCCCAGGCCAGCAACTTAAGTGTTGAGTAGGAGACATGGAATTTCTGTTTGTGCTCCCAACCCAGCAAGGTTTCCAAATAATTCCTGCTTTACCCTGTCCTTCATCCTCAGGGAAAATCCCCTGTGGGGCCATTTTTCCCCTCTTGGAAAAATCCATTAATTCCTCTCCCTGCTGCTGTTTTAGTGGGGCTGGAGGGGGCAATTTTGTATTTTTCAAATCTCTTTTCAAATATACCAAATTTATATTGGAAAAATGAAAACGGACCAAATAAATGAGAGAGGAGAGATAGGAAAATTTGGCTTGATGTGCTGCCCATGGATTTGAGCAGGGCTGATAAAAACTCCTCCTAAATTTGTTATTAGGGATCAGATGAGGGTGTTAATTATGGATCACTTTTAATGATTTGGGTTTGTTCTGGATCAGTAAGGATACAGCTGAAACTTTGGGAATCTCTTCCAGATGGGGTTGGGAGTGGATGGGTGCACCCTGCTGCTGTCAGCATCGCTCAGCTCAGCCCAGCTTGGAGCAGGAAATGGGATTTGGAGGCAGATCTGCTTCCCTGGAATCCCGTGCGGGTGTGGCTGTCCCGGCTGGCAGTGCCAGGATGCTCCTGGCACAGGGATGAGCTCGGGCACAGCTGCTCCAGGCAGGGACACTCTGTGATCCTCGGGGCTGGGAGTTCTGTGGAACAGCTCTCCCTGCCCAGGGTTGGGTGAGGTTTGATTTGGGTTCAGCTCAGGCAGATCCCACCCAGCCCCATCCCTCTGTTTCCCGGGAATGTCAGCTCTGTGTGTGCCAGCCAAAACTGGGGAAGATCGTTTGGAGCTGGTGGAATTTGCTGCAAATCCTCTCCCAAATTGTGCTGCAGAGAGAGGAATATGTGAATTTATTGATGCTCGGATGAAACCTGATTTTTCCTGCTAAAAAGCTGGTGTTCTCCATAGATTCTGCACACTGGGAATGCTGCATTTCCAGATGAGCTGTTGATTCCTAACAATAGAAATAAATCAAATTGCAAGGAGGCAGCTGGAGCTTTTCTCTGCTGTCTCCCCACACTCCTGAAGTGCTGGAGATAAATTGATGGAGCCAGGGAATGGTTTAGGTGGGAAGGAATGTAAAGGTTATCCAGTCCCAATCCCTGCCACAGGGACACCTCCAACTAGCCCAGGCTGCTCCAAGCCCTGTCCAGCCTGACCTTGGGCACTGCCAGGGATGGTGAATCCTTGGGAAAATCCATTCCAGGGCCTCACCATCCTCACAGGGAAGAATTTCTTCCCATTATCCCATTTAACCTCTGGCAGTGGGAACCATTCCCTGTGTCCTGTCCCTCCATCCCCTGTCCCCAGTCCCTCTGCAGCTCTCCTGGAGCCCCTTTGGGCCCTGGCAGGGGCTCTGAGCTCTCCCTGGATCTTTCCCTGCTCCATTCCCAGCAGTGAATCCTTGGTGGGCTCAGACCTCACCGTCAGAGCTCCTCGAAATTCCCTTTTAAGCACTTCTGATCCAGCTTTAGAAATTGTCCAACTGAAAATGAAGCCTGTGTGGTACCATTGAGCCTTCCTGGATGGCTTCCATGGAAAAATCTGCTTGTTTTCCATATGTTTGGTGGCTTTTATATCACTGGAGAGTTATAAATACTTGGGTGGCTTAAACGAGTCCCTGCAATTCCCTGTGAAGTGTTTGACATGGGAGGAATCAGGAATTGCTGTATCCTTCTGCTCCAGGTTTTTAGGGAAGGGAAAATCCTGGTTTGGTTGTGTGTTTTTATCCCAAATCCATCTCTGGTGCTTCAGGGGGGGTTGTAAAGGTGCTGCTTATAAAGGACTCCGGAAAATTACAGGGAATTAAAAAAGCCATGGAAAAGGGAAGGACTTTGGGTCCTTAACCTATTGGAGGTTTATTCCCACCTGGAGCAGAGTAACACATCCAAAGTGAGGGAAAACCCCTCGGCATCATCTCCCTTCAGTAAAAACAGAATAGTGCAGAGCATTATCCATGGGTGTAATCCAAACAAATACTCCCCTTTCCAAGCAGATGTCGAGTATTAACTGATTAAAAATAATCGCTTTTTTCTTTATTTTTCTTGCTGGATTTAAACGCAGGGAAAGCTTTAGCTGGGCTTAAAGAGGAGCTAAATCCCTCACTCCCAGGAAATCATCAGCAAATACAGCTGAAATCCCGGGATGCTGGATATAATTCCTGCTTCCTACAAGCTTACTGTGCTTGGGAAGCCTTGGGGAGCCCAGCAGGAGCATCCTGCGGGGCTGGACTGGGGCTTGTTCCCTGTCTCTCCCTCTGATGGGTGTTTTCCCTGAGGATCCTGATTCCCATGGAGCTGCTCCAAGGGCTGGAGCCCCTCTGGAGCCAGGCTGGGAATGTTCCCCTGGAGAAGGGAAAACTCCAGGGAGAGCTCAGAGCCCCTGCAGGGCCCAAAGGGGCTCCAGGAGAGCTGGAGAGGGACTGGGGACAAGGGCTGGAGGGACAGGACACAGGGAATGGCTCCCAGTGCCAGGGATGGATGGGAGATTGGGAAGGAATTCCTGGCTGGCAGGGTGGGGAGGGACTGGGATGGATTTTCCCAAGGATGCCCCTGGCAGTGCCCAGGGCCAGGCTGGGCAGGGCTTGGAGCAGTCTGGGACAGTGGGAGGTGTCCCTGCCATGGCTGGATGGGCTTTAAATCCCTTCCAACCCAAACCATTCCACGATCCTGCAATACTCTGAAAACTGAGACAAAACATTCCCAGGTCTTGAGCTCCTCCCTGATTTCCACCTGCTCCATGGTCCAGCTGCGTATTTATTCTGGGATTTGAAAAAACAACAAAACCACGAATCGAGCCTGGCTTTTGTTTCAGCAGGGTGGGTTGGGCAACACCAGCCTGGAAAATAAACCTTCCCAATTGATAAGGCCCCTCTGGGAATGCCTGTGGGCAGGAAAACGTTCCTGGGGTTTCCATGTCTGGGCTGCCTTGCTGCTCTCCTGCTTTTTTCCCTTCCCATTCCAAGGTTTGTGGATGAAGCCCTTGCAGCTGGGGGGGATCAGGCGCAGAGCACGACACGAGTGTGTAAAAATCAATGTTTGGGACAGTGGGAAATGCCAGAAACCTCGGGAAAAGGGCTGGATGTGGCTTTGCTGTGAGTAATAACCCGGGATCCCTTCCCTCCCTCCCTCCCTCCCACGGCTCCCAGCCCCGGGAATGGGAGGGATCGGCTTCCCTGCCCAGCTGTATCCTTTGAAGGAGTGTTCTTCCCAGCGGGAACGAGGAGGGGAGAGCCGATAACCTCCCTGTGCCCCTCCCTCCGCCCTGTTAATGATTTCCTTGGAGCTGGGGCAGCCAGGGAAAGCACAAAGCCTGGGAATTCCCTGCCTGCCTTGGCCACCTCTGCCGCTGGAGAGGGACAAGGCTTGGGATGTGCCAGGGGCCTCCCATGGGCTTAAGAATGAAAAAAAAATCCTGAAAATACAAGCACAGAGGCAGAAATTCTCTCTTTCCCCCAGAATTGGGGATACCGTGTGTTTCCTCCTTCTGTAGAGGAATATTTAAGGAAATGCCATTGTTTCACTGGAAGAATTGGGGTGTCTGGTAAAGCTGGGTTTCCTTTCCCTGTGTGGCCGTGGGCAGGGATGTGCTGCTGTGCCGTGGGGTTGAATTCCCTGTGTCCCTGAATTCTGTGTCCCTGAATTCCCTGTGTCCCTGAATTCCCTGTGTCCCGAGGCCCTGTGGATACGCAGGAATCAGGCCTGGCTCGTTCCTGGTGCCCACCTCGCCCCCAGGACAGGCCCTGTGCCAGCAGCACCCTCCCAATCCCTCTGGAGCAGCCCTGGAGGGGTTTGAAGGGCAGGGTTTCACCCCGGTGTTGTGTCACCCTCTGGAGGTGTTCTCCAGGGATTTCCCAGCCGCATATTCCTTGTCCAAAGCTGGTTTGGGGAAAGCTTCAGGAAAACTCGTCTGGATCATCTCACAAGTGGTATCAGACACCTTAAATTAGGGGGTGATTTGTTAAGAAACGCAAACCAGGCAGGGCAGGCAGCCCCTGGGTTTCTTTTCCCCACTGGAAAGGGGCTGGTGGGGGCCCCAGGAGCTTCCCACTGGATTGTGGCTCCGTGGAAAGCAGCAGCCTGTGTTCATCCTTCATCCAAGAGCATCGCTTCCCGCTGACCCAGCTGGAAAACTGCCAGGAACCTTTCCCTCCCTTTAATCCCTCTCAGCTTTAATCATTACCTGCCTGCCCACCTCCTTCCTGCCGAGGAATGCAAATGGAGCCGGAGCAGAGGAGCAAATCCAGAGGTCCAGGATAATTCCTGGCCCTTCCCACCTCTGTGGCTGGCTGTGTGTCCTGTTCCCTGCCTGGCACAGGTGACTCCTGTGCAGCAGGTGGACGTGGCTCTCTCTGGGATGGTTTTTCCAAAGGGAGAAGCTGCGGATTCCTGCGGGGATCCACTGCAGGGAATGGGGAGGTTGGCATCGAGCTTTGGGTCACCACTGGAATGAGGGGGGAATTGGGAGTTTTCCTTGTGATGCACAGGATAAATGGGATTTGAGTTGATGTAATGCACGGAGCTGCTTTTAGCTTGCCACAGATCCTTCTCCAAACAAAGCCAAGGTTATGCAGC
Source organism: Prinia subflava (assembly GCF_021018805.1). NCBI lineage: Eukaryota > Metazoa > Chordata > Aves > Passeriformes > Cisticolidae > Prinia > Prinia subflava. The sequence goes on along the minus strand of NC_086257.1, from coordinate 24,034,336 downwards.
AAATTGCAGAGTGGGGATGGTTTATTTGGATGAATTTTTGTTTTGATGTCTGCTTGAATGGGATTCTCTTCAGATCCAGGAAAAACCAAGGATGACTTCACCCTCTCTTAAAAATTTATGCAGAATATATTAATTTTTTTCTTTTTAAATGAAGTGTCTTTATATTTTTTTTAAGCTCTCCTGCTGCAGGGGAGGGAGAGCACTGGGGAGGAGGGTCTGGGGGTTCTGTGCATCCGTGCCCCAGCTGCACAGGGACTCCAGGGATTCTCCATCCATCCTCCCACAGCTGCTCCAGCCTGTCTGTGCTGGTGGGAGGCTGGGGCACGGTGATGATCCCACAAAAGCCTTTTTTCCTTTTTTTTTTTTTTTTTTTCTAGAGGCACATCTGGTGTGGGGGAAATCAAATCCGAGCTGCCCTGAGCAAGTGTTCCTGGGTTTTAGTCATGTGAATCCCTGAACAGCTGGGCCTAGGAGCAGGATAAATCCCTGTTTGCCGAAGGGAAGGAGGCACGGGATTTCTGCTGTTCCCTGCCTGCCTGGGAGTGCTCAGGGTGTGGTGTGAGCCCACCGCCCTCGCCCTCTGGGTGTTTTAGTGCCCTTGGATGAGCTGTGTCCAGACAAAACAAGGATTGAAAATGACATTTGGTGTGTCCCGGCCCTCCAGGCGCGGCCAGGGCCAGACTCCTGTCAATGTTGGGGTTCGTGTGGTGGTTGGAAAAGACCCCCAAGATCGCCCAGTGCTCGCTGAACCGCGTTCCCAAGTGCCATCCCCTCGGCTTGTGAACCTGTCCAGGGATGTGACTCCAACACGGCCCTGGGCAGCTCTTCCCGTGTTTAACCCACCCTCCAGTGCAGGGATTTTCCCCGATATCCAGGCTGGGCCTTTTCCCCGTGTCCCCCGGCGTTCCCTGCCCGCACCCGGCCGGGGGCGCGGCAGGGCCGGGCCGAGCTCCGCTCCCTCCCTGCCGCCTGCAGGCGGTAAAAATAACCGGGAATGTAGGGCAGGGCCTGTGCCAGGAATTCCCGCGCGGGATTCCCGCGGCAGCAGCACGGGGAAGGTGTCCGGAGCTGTTTTTGGGGCTGGTTCCTTTGGGTGCCTCGGGCCGCGCTCCATCCCCGCCGGGCCGCTCCGGGGGGCTCGGGGGGGTCGCACCTGCGGCTGCCGCAGCATCGCCGGGGCCGGGGGGGCCTCCCCGTGCCCGGGGGGCTTTGAGGGATTTTTCCCCTCTCCGGGAGAGGAGCGCGGCCGCAGCGGCCCCGCCCGGAGCGGAGCGGGCGGAGGCGGCCCCGGCCCGGCCCCCCCGCGCTCCCGGGGCCGCCGCTGCGCAGGCGGAGCAGCGCGGCCGCATCCATCTTCCCTCCTCCTCCTGCTGCTGCTGCTGCTGCTGCCTTCTCCCCATCCTCCTCCTCCTCCTCCCCGTCCTCCTCCTCCCCCGCCGGGGCCGCGGCGGCTGCGGGCGCTGCCGGCGGGGCGGCAGCGGCGGATGATGCACCGAGATGGTTCACCAGGAAAACTGCTCCTACCAGGTGAGGGGCGAGCGCGGCCTGGCCTCCAGCCCGGGCAGCCCCGGGCCACCCCCGGCCATCCCCGGCCGGAGCCAGCCCCGCTCCGTGCCACCCCTGGGGCTGCGGCAGCGCGGGGCTGCCGCGTCGGGTTCGCTCCGAGCATCCCGGGGTTCGCACCGAGCATCCCGGGGTTCGCACCGAGCATCCCGGGGATCGCACCGAGCATCCCGGGGTTCGCACCGAGCATCCCGGGGATCGCACCGAGCATCCCGGGGTTCGCACCGAGCATCCCGGGGATCGCACCGAGCATCCCGGGGTTCCCTCCGAGCATCCCGGGGCTCGCTCCGAGCATCCCGGTGTTTGCACCGAGCACCCCGGGGCTCGGCAGGCAGGGCAGCCCCGGGGCTTTTGTGCTCGCCATGCGATGCTCGGAGGCGCCGCGGGGCCGGGGATGCGCTGCCCGCATCCCGCTGCCTGCCCGGGCCCCGCTGCCTGCATCCCTCCGTCCCGCTGCCTTCCTGCCGGGATAAAAGCGCTCCCTGGGAGCCAGAGAGCCGCGGGGGCCGCAGTCCCGGAGCCGCCGCAGAGCAGGGATGGCTTTTTTAGACCATTTCCTGCGCTTCCCACATTTCTGCGAGCGCAGGGTGGTGATTCACGGGCTGCGGTCCGCTCCTGGCTCCGCAGGACCGGGGATGGGGGTGGCTGTCAGCGCATCGGGCCGCCCCCGTCCCCGGGGGTCCCCGTGTTCGGGAAACATCGGAATTGTTTCAGTGGGGGAATTGAGAGCTGGGCTGGGCTGCGTTTGTGGCTTTATTTCCCTCTGGGGAGAGGATGGGTGCTGTGGGTGCACCTGCACGGGAAGCGGAGCACTGGGGGCTCCGTGGCACAGTTAGGGGCTCGATGACTCAATGGGGGGCTCGATGGCACAATTAGGGGCTCGATGGTTCAATTAGGGGCTCGATGGTTCAATTAGGGGCTCGATGGCTCAATGGGGGGCTCGATGGCACAGTTAGGGGTTCGATGACTCATTTAGGGGCTCGATGGTTCAATTAGGGGCTCCGTGGCACACTTAGGGGCTCAATGGCTCGATGAGGATCTCGATGGCACATTTAGGGTCTCAATGGCACAATTAGGGGCTCCATGGCACCGGCCGATTATTAAATGCACCGACATCCGTCCCTCGGGCACGGCGATGCTGAGAAATGCCTTTGCCTACGTGCAGTGAGGGGGTTTTGGAAAACCCCCGTTCCCAAACATTCCCAGAGCTGGACCCTCAGCAAGCAGGGCCTTGCCCAGGCCAGCGCCCCATCCTTGTTTTTCCTCCATTCCCCTGTTTAATTCCAACTTCAGGCCGTGTTTTCCAACAACATATCTCAAATGCAAAATACCTCACCAAGGGAAAAGATACGAAGCAGAGAGGAGCTGAAACGATTTTTCACGGAATATATTCAGTCTAGCAATTCTGCAAGTGAATTTCCATTTCTAACCTCTTTGGAAAAAAGATATCCTGGGGTGGTTTTTTTGTTTTTCCCCCCAGCCTTTCGATTTCCCTGCAGCTCGGAGCCTGTTGCTCTGGACAGCCGGGATAAATGGTGCCATTGTTCGGGAGCAGCGGATGTTTTCCCAGCACACTCAGGAACGCACGGGTTAAAGGTTGGGCATTGTTTCCCGGCTGGCAGCGGCTCCGGGGGGTGGGATGATGATGATGATGGTGATGATGATGATGGTGGTGATGATGCCGAGCTGCGGCACAGGCCTGGCCAAAATCCCTGGGTGTTACTGCGACAGCGCTGCCGCCTCTCCCTGCTTGCGTGCCCTGCTTGTTTGTGGATTGGTTCCTCTCCTCCAAACCCGTAAATATTAGAAGGAAACCAGCCAGAAACCACGCAAATCCTAGGGAAAAAAAATCCAGGGAAAGATCTTTTCAGTTCAAATCTGTTTCCAAACCTTCCTAGGGTGCTGCAGAGATTAAGAGCAACCCCAGCCCCCTCCCAACCCCATGAACCCGACGGAGTTTTAATCCTTTTGTGGATGGCAATCCCGGGCTTTGGGATCACGCTGGAAGCCAGCAATGATGGGATTTCGGTGGCTGCCCGGGGGAGGGGGTGGCAGTGTTTAATCTGCTCCGCTCCCTCCTCACACCCCTTTTTTGGAGCTGTTAAAGAAACTAAAAATAAATCAAAGAGAGGAACAAGTCGGCACTTGGGAAAACTTCAAAACGGGTTTGTTTTGAAGGATTCCAGCAGGAAAACTCTGACATGCCTGGGGCACGGCTGGGCCACCAAATCCGTGGCAGGGAGGGAGCTGGGAATGGGGCAGGAGCTGAGGAAGAGGAGGATCCTGTCGTGTTCCATTCCGTGCCTCAGATCCCCGATTCCCCCAGGAGCGAGCTGTCAGTGCTGGGCTGGGAAGTGCAGGTGGCCCTGGGCTCTCCTGGGGTTTGGATGTGGCTGAGTCAGGAGAATTCCTTGGATTCAGGCTGGATCTTCCATGGTCTGGAGGCTCCAGCATCTGCCATCTTTTCCATGGATGCATCCTGGAATCAGGCTGGATGCTGCCACTCTCCGTGCCATGGACTTCTCTCTTAATTATGCTTTTCCTTTCCTTTCCTTTCCTTTCCTTTCCTTTCCTTTCCTTTCCTTTCCTTTCCTTTCCTTTCCTTTCCTTTCCTTTCCTTTCCTTTCCTTTCCTTTCCTTTCCTTTCCTTTCCTTTCCTTTCCTTTCCTTTCCTTTCCTTTCCTTTCCTTTCCTTTCCTTTCCTTTCCTTTCCTTTCCTTTCCTTTCCTTTCCTTTCCTTTCCTTTCCTTTCCTTTCCTTTCCTTTCCTTTCCTTTCCTTTCCTTTCCTTTCCTTTCCTTTCCTTTCCTTTCCTTTCCTTTCCTTTCCTTTCCTTTCCTTTCCTTTCCTTTCCTTTCCTTTCCTTTTATATTTCTATATATTTCTTTCTATATATTATTTTCTCTTTTTTCTTATTTATTCCAATTTATTTCCTTATATCAAACATCTTATTTAGGCCTCCATAATTCCTCCTGCAGTCTGACCAGGAAAACCTTGGCTGGTGCCCACTGAGTGATGTTTTGTGAGCTCCTGAGCCCACATGGAATAAAAATCCGGCGTGCAAATCCAGGCTTTAGCCCAGAAATAAAGGTTTTATTCTGCTGTGTGGTTCAGCTGGGCTTTACTGGCCCTCAGCCTCAGCCAGGCCTTTGTAAATCTGTATTTTCAGCAGGGCCTGACAGATCCATGGAGCAGTGCTGGGCTCCTCAGCCTCTTCCTGGTCTAATCCATGTTTTTACCATCGCTGTACGAGTGGGTGATGTGTCTAAAGGATGGATTTTTAAATTTCTGATTAAAAGCAGAGAATTCAGGGGCACCCAGTGCCTGTGCCCGAGGCAGGAGGCTCCCAGTTGCCCCTGGGAACAGGATTTGGCTCCGTGTCCTGGCACAGGCAGGGGCTGAGCTATCTGCTGGCACCAGGGTCGCTCTGGAGATGGTTCCAGGCTCCACACGTGCGAGGAAAATTAAAGAGGAGAAGAGATCTGAGGAGAAAAGAGATTTTAATGGCTTAGAGATCATCTGTGGGGTGGGGATCTGTGGGTTTTCCTGAGATGTGTCCAGGTGTTGGGGTTGACTTTCTCTGGCTGTTTTTGGGAGGTGCTGGTGCCACTTTGGATCAGGCTGGAAGGGATGAACCATGACCCCACCCCTCCCAGGATCCCAGTGAACCCCAGAGCTCATCCATAAAATTCACGAGCTCAAAATACAAAGCACTCATTAAAGAAATTAAAATAATTCATGAGGTTTCTTTGGTTTGATTCAGGAGGGGTTTGGAGGCTCCAGAAATCAGCTGACATCACCTTTGTCTTTACAGTGAGTGCAAATTCTGGTGGCAAAATATAACTCCAAGGGAGAGGCCTTGGGGGAAACCTCAAATTCTGTGAAAATCCAGTGTGGAAAAGCTGGAGATGTGCTGGCCTGGCCTCTTGCCCGTGGAGAATGCTGCAGGCTGGCACAGCTGAGGAGGCTCCGTGCCACTGCCCCGCGTCCCACAGCAGTGACAATAAAACAGAGCCTTTGTTGGGGACCTCTGAGGCCTTGTTCACACAGAGATCCCAAAAAAAGGCTCGGCTGAGTGCTGGGAAAGCACTTGGCGTGTGCTAAAGCTCAGGGAAGAATCACCAGAGGAATGCCCAGCTCATCCCTACATTTTATAGACCTGCAGCCTTGTGCTGAGAAGGGAGCAGTGGGAGAGGTTCATTCCAACACTTGCAATAAAATCAAGGTTTTGTGGAATGGAGTCACAGAATGACAGAGTAATTTGGATTGAAAGGGGTCTTAAAACCCATCCCAATGGGCAGGGACACGTCCCACTACCCCAGGCTCCTCCAAGCCCCATCCAGGCTGGCCTTGGGCACTGCCAGGGATCCAGGGACAGCCACAGCTTCCCTGGGAAATCCATCCCTGGGTCTCCCCACCCTCCCAGGGAGGAATTCCTTCCCAAAATCCCATCCAACCCTGCCCTCTTCCAGTTTAAAACCATTTCCCCTTGTCCTGTCACCCATCCTCTTGTAAAGAATCTCTCCCTGATAGTTCTGGCAGCTGGAGCTTCCAGGATCCTGGGATTTACCTCAGCCCCCTGAGTGCTCCATGCCCATGATTTTGGCAGCTCAGAGGGCTCTCCTTGAACTCTGCTGGGAATTCCTGGGGTTCCTCTCCTCCCTTGGGATCCAGCGATATTTGGTAGCTGATCCCAGCAGGAAGGGGGAATTCCTCTCCCTCTGGAGCTCGCCCCAGCCCTGAGGGGGATGTCAGTGACTCCAGCAATGCTCTTATGCTCAGGAAAGGGGAATTTTGCTGCTTTCTTGTCCTTGAGCCATCGAGGCGTGTTCCAAGCACCCCAAACTGGCCGTGCCCTATTTCCTCGCCTCACACAGGGATGATTCCAGCACTTCCATGCCCATCCCGGCGTTCCTGGCAGTGGTGGCTCTGTGTGCTCCCATCCCAGGGATCCCCCAGCTGACCTGCCCCAGATTCTGCTGCTCTGAGCTTTCCCTTACTGCTGGAAAAGGAAATCAGGCTCTTCCCCCTCCTGCATCCCTGGCAGAGCTGTGCCCATGGGGAGGGATTGGGATCTGCACTCCTCGGGCACTGGTGCCAGCACAGAGCCTTTTTTTGGGATGTTCCAAGCAGAGGGACAGTGGTGGCTGTGGGTCAGGCAGCACAGGGGCTGAGCACCAAAGGGTTTGGTCCCCGTGCTGAGACAATCCCCAAATTCCTTTCCCTTTTGGTAGCCCAGATTTACATGGGCCCTTCCCAGCAGGGAGGTGCCCATCCCAGGGGAGCAGGTCCTGGCCCCAAGTGTGTACCCAGCCGTGGCTCCAGGGGCTCCCAGCCGTGCTGCTGAGGCAGGGTTGGGAGTCTCCCCGGCCTGGAACAGCTCCTGGATGCAGGATTTCACCGGGATCAGCTCTGTGGTATCAGCCCAGGGAATGCCCCATTGTCTGCAGAGCCCTGGAGCATCCCAGGGGGGCAGGGCAGAGGTGAGCCGGCCTGAAAGCTGGGACAGGGATAAAACATCCTAAAATCTGTGGGAGACAAGGGTGGAAGAGATTCATTTATGTTTCTATTTTTAGGGTTGTGTCACTTCCTCCCCTCAGGGGTGGCTTTGGTGTCACTTTGCAGGGGTGGGCACAGCCAGGGTGGGGACACGGGGACATCCCCAGTGGATGAGGGTGGGCAGAGGATGCAGCAGTGTCACAGATCAGGAGGGGACGCTGACACATCCCAGGTGGCTCCTGGCCACCACATCCTTCTTTGTTTGGGATTTATTGTGTCAGGATCCATCGTGGGCTGGGAGAGGAAGTGGATTTAGCAACGGCAGGAAAGGACACAATGAGTCAGCGGCGGAGGGGAACTAAAAATAAGGAAATATCCAGAGAACGACTTTGTTTCATTTGGGAATTACAGTTGCAAAGCACCATCCAGGGATAAGAATGGAATTAAACATTTATTACTGCTGGTTTTGCCCTGAAAATTCAGAGTAGATTCATGCTGGGATGCATCACTTGGGTGTTGTTAGAGCTGGGAATTGACCTGGAATTTGCATTTGGGGTGGAATGCTGTGAGCATGGCTTGGATATCTCATTAAACATCATAGGGCAATTAAAATTCTTTATTTATAGTTGTTTTGCATCAAAAAATCAGGATTTTTCTTGCTGCTGTGCCAGGTTTGGGGGAGAAACTGTGGCATAATTCCATTTACCTGAGGATGCCTTTTGGGAATTCCTGCCCTGAGCGTGAGCTCTGCCTCTCCCTGCAGCTGATCCAGGCAAACCTTTCCTGCTGGGATGGAATCTCAGCACGGATCTGTGCTGGAGGGGTCAGAGGTGGCCTTGGGAAGCTCGGAGATCCAGGCAGGAATGCTGGAGGCAGGGCTGGAAGCTCCAGGTTTTCGGGCTGGGGGACCCCCCCAGGAGGCAGGGATGGAATTTTGGGGATCCCCAGGCTCTCCACACCCACAGGATGGAAGCAGGGTTAGGCTGGGTACCTCTGTTGCTTAACTGCGAGAAATGTAGGGGGGTTTGCACCTGGAAAAGCCGATTTAGCCAGGGAACAGCTCCTCGCTGGTGGGTTTGGCGTGGAGTAAAAAATCCCGTGGTTCCCATTGCTGCCGCTCCTGTGGTGGGTCGGGACCCCCGGGAACTCCCTGGGATAACTTCCCTGGGGAAAAACCCCGGGAGGGAGACAGCCCCTTGCTCCCGGGCCGGCAGCAGTGCCAGGCCGGGATTTTGACATCAGACACCGGGATTTTTCCTGCCCTTGCGGAGCCGCCGGAGCTCGTGGTTATTTTTATCCGGCGCTGGCAGTGGCTGGAGAAGGACGCGGCTCCCCAGCCCCGCTGAGCCTCCTCTCCCTGGGGCTCCCTGACTTTATTTGGGAAAACCAAGGTGCTCCGGGACAGCCGAGAGGTGCTGGAGGAGCATCCCGGGCTGTGGAGCGGGCCCTCGATCGCAGGGAGGCGGCCGGGCAGGCAGGGCACGACTGAGATGTCCCGGGCTCGGCAGCGATGCAGCGGCCACGGCGGGAGCCGGCAGCGAGCGGGATGAGCCGGGATGAGGGAATGGGTGATGTCATCGGGAAAGCGGCCCCGCCGCCCGCCGAGGGCAGCTATAAAAAGGTAAAGGGACAAAAAGGGACAGAAAGGAGCCTTTGTGTGCCACCGGGCAGGCGGGAATGCTGCGGGAATGCTGCCCGGATCCCGCCCAGCCCGCTGGGCTTCGGGGGGCTGCAGCAGGGATTTTAAAATGCAGATTTTAATGTGCAGCCTTGCTCCCTCCTTGCTTCTGTATCTCCTGATGGTAAAATACCAGCAGAAGTTTCCAAAGGCACTCCCCCACCTGGAAACCCCCGGGATTTTAAGGTGTTTTGTGACGTGACTCAGGAAGTTTGACTCGGGTTTGCATTTACCCCAGGAAGAAAAAAGGAGCTAACCTCACATTTTCTGTGATTCTATGTTGTTTGTAAATCCCAGAATAGCCCCTGTGCCGTGCAGAGATAAAATGAGACGCTGCCTGTGGCTCTGGGACTTTAAATATAGTCCTGGTCCTGGGCTGGGAATGACAGAGCCTGGCAAAAATAGCCCTGGTGGCCTGGCCCAGTGTCCCGGTGCTCCTGCTGGTGTCCCTGAAGTGTTTGGTGCCCGAGGATGGGTGGGGAGGGATTGTCCCCTCTGCTCCCCTCTCCTGAGCCCCTCCTGCAGAGCTGGGCCGGGGCTCCAGCAGGAGGACCTGGAGCTGCTGGAGAGAGCCCAGAGGGGAGCACGGAGCTGCTCCAGGGCTGGAGCCCCTCTGGAGCCGGGCTGGGAGAGCTGGGGGTGCTCCCCTGGAGAGGAGAAGGCTCCAGGGAGAGCTCAGAGCCCCTGCCAGGGCATGAAGGGGCTCCAGGAGAGCTGGAGAGGGACTGGGGACAAGGGCTGGAGGGACAGGACACAGGGAATGGCTCCCACTGCCAGAGGGCAGGGCTGGGTGGGAGATTGGGCAGGAATTCCTGGCTGGGCTGGAATTCCCAGAGCAGCTGTGGCTGCCCCTGGATCCCTGGCAGTGCCCAAGGCCAGGCTGGGCAGGGCTTGGAGCAGCCTGGGGCAGTGGGAGGTGTCCCTGCCATGGCAGGGGATGTGATGGGATTTCATCTCCCTTCCATCCCAAAGCATTCCAGGTTCTGGCCGTGCTGGCCTTTCCCTGGAGCCATCCTGCCATTGTGTTCCCATGCCCAGGCCCAGCTCAGGTGGCTGCTGCCCTTCCGAGAGGGAAGGTCGAGGGGAAGGAGGAAAACATCCGCCCCAGATTGTTTTGTTTTCCCCTCAAAAATCAAAAGCAGCTTTTTGTTTAAAATCATTGTGAGAACTGAATTGTCCTCAGCTCTGCACAGAGCATAAACACTTTTATTTTTTGAGTCTGTGCCAAAATACACATTTAATTACCATGGGGTTATGTTTTCCTTGGAATTACCTTTGCATTTTGAGGATTTGACCCACTGTTCCATCTATGCCAGATCAGAATATTTGATAGTCAAAACCCTCCTTGCTGTTTCCCTTCTCCATTTATATTTTTCCATACCCAGCTCTGGATTTTGAGTGCAGCTGTCAGGTAATTTATCCACAGCCTAACATCCAGTTCCCTCAGGTATATTTTATTTCTTAGTAACTGCTCCCCATTTTATAATAACAAATAGGATTCTGGATTTTTTTGTGGTTGTTAGGCTGGGCCTGGCTTAGAAAATGGGATATTCCCACCTCATTCCTGGGAGCAGAGTTATTGAGAATCCTCAGTAATGACCTGGTGGAGAAAACAAATTGCACGTTGATTAAATGTACAGATGTCAGCCTGGGAGCAGTGGGAAACAGCAAAATTAAAGCAGATCTCGAGAGACAGACCCGTCAGAAAGGAGGAAAAATGTCCAATTCTGCCTGGATTTTAGTGGAAAAAGAGCAGCTTTTGGTGCCCACAGAGGAGGTGGGGATGCTCTGGGGAGGGAGAGGTCCCAGCTGGAGTGGAGGTGGATTTTGGTTGGAGCACAAGGAAAATCAAATTTAGCTGGGAAGATGTGGGAGAGGATCATCTGAGCTGGGAAAGGGGAAATTTCCAGGACTTGATGGAAGATTGGTGCAGGGGCAGAGCCAAGGGCACCCTGAGCTGGGCAGCACGAGGAGCTGGCACCAGCCTCCCTCCTGCTGCTTCCACTTCATTAAAAAATTATTTACATTCATTTTCCCTTTTTTATTTTCTCCCCAGCAGGGCTGGCTGTTTTTAATCTTAAATCTGTCTCCATGTGATCGAGGTATTGATTATTGAAACCTAAAAACGCATTGGTCTGGGTCAAACTTCAGAAACCTGGAGCTCAGCCCAAAACCTCGGTACAACTCGGTGTCGTGGGGTTCATTTTTATTATTTTAAGGGTTTGAAATAAAAGGAGTTAGGTTATAAATGAAGTATTTTGGTAAGGGATTGACAATTTAATGGGCAGGGTAATAATGTGTATAATCAGCATTGGAGCTGGAATTAAATCATTCGTTATTTTAGGTGAATAATTTGCATTTTTTCACACTTCCTTGTACAAAAAGGTGCTTTATTTTTCCTGAGGTGGGGTATGGGAAGCACAATTCCGTGAATTAACCCCACGGAAGCAGCCCAGCCTTGCCTGCTCTGTTTCCTTTTGTTGTGTTTTCTGGATTGGGTATTAAGTGTTATTTTATAATTAAATGTTTGAGGCTTTCCAAGCGTTCCTGCCATCAATAACTTCCTGAATTTGTTGTCAGTGTTGGCACGTGACCCATTAGTGACAGACACAGGGGGAGATTTTGAATCCAGATCTGAGATTTGCATTTATTGCACATTGATCACACAGTTTTGATCAGATTCATTGCAAATCGTTCTGTTGATTGCTATTTTAAAACTCCCATACATATATTTGTGTTTATGTTTATGTTTGTGTTTGTATTTATATCTATCTATATCTATATCTATATCTATATCTATATCTATATCTATATCTATATCTATATCTATATCTATATATCTATATATCCATATCTATATCTTGTATTTATATCTTGTATTTGTGCTTATATTTATATACAAAAATCCATTTTTAAACCCAGGGATAATTTGATGACAATGGTTCAAACTCCATCCCTGAGCACGCTGGCAGAGGGATGAGAGGGATTTTTGAGAGGGATTTTTTGGGGCTGGAAGCTGCTCAGGGCAGTGGAAGATGCTGATGGAGGTGGCTGTGTGTGGATTTATGTGCAGATGTTGGGGAATAGATGAGGATATATCTCTCAGCGAGTTTGGGTTGGAATCAGATGGTCTTTAGGTCCTTTCCAAGGACCAGGCTGATCCCACGTGGAGAGAGATGCCACTGGGGATTCCCAGTGGGATGTGCTCTGTGCTTGACCCAAGCGTGGAATGCTCAGGAGATGCTGGACATGCTGAGCTTGGTGGTGGCGCTGGGGGGACAAGTCCCCTTCCCGTGTCCTGTCCCTTCCCAGAGCTTCATCCCTGCTGTCCCTTCCTGGAGCCTCATCCCTACTGTCCCTTCCTGGAGCCCCATCCCTGCTGTCCCCTCCCAGAGCCCCATCCCTGCTGTCCCTTCCTGGAGCCCCATCCCTGCTGTCCCTTCCCAAAGTCTCATCCCTGCTGTCCCTTCCCAAAGCCTCATCCCTGCTGTCCCTCCCTGGAGCTCCATCCCTGCTGTCCCTTCCCAAAGCCTCATCCCTGCTGTCCCTCCCTGGAGCTCCATCCCTGCTGTCCCTTCCCAAAGCCTCATCCCTGCTGTCCCTTCCTGGAGCCTCATCCCTACTGTCCCTTCCTGGAGCCCCATCCCTGCTGTCCCTTCCTGGAGCCTCATCCCTACTGTCCCTTCCTGGAGCCTCATCCCTGCTGTCCCTTCCTGGAGCTCCATCCCTGCTGTCCCCTCCCAGAGCTCCATCCCTGCTGTCCCTTCCCGGAGCCTCATCCCTGCTGTCCCTCCCAGAGCCCCATCCCTGCTGTCCCTTCCCAAAGTCTCATCCCTGCTGTCCCTTCCCAAAGTCTCATCCGTGCTGTCCCTCCCTGCAGGCCCAGAAGAATGAGCGCGAGTCCATCAGGCAGAAGTTGGCCCTGGGCAGTTTCTTCGACGATGGCCCCGGGCTCTACACCAGCTGCAGCAAGAGCGGCAAGCCCAGCCTGTCCTCCCGGTAAGCCAGAGCCCCAGGGCAGCCTGGAAAGTGGAAACCTCCCCAGTGGGACATCCCAGGATCATCCCTCACGCTCTGCTTTCAACCACATTCCAGAATTTTCCATGTTTAGAACAACGTGCCAATGCAATATTTGTGTGTTATGTAAATACTTGTAAATGATGTGGGGAAATACTCATTTAACGCTGGGCAGGATGGTGTTTGGATGTTGAGGGGGTAAGGAAATGGGATGAATGTTTTCTGAGTTGGGTTTCCTTCAGGTTTTCATTTAGGATTTGGAGCAGGGTGGCCAGAGCAGCTGTGGCTGCCCCTGGATCCCTGGCAGTGGCAAGGCCATGTTGGACATTGGGTTTTGGAGCAGCCTGGCACAGTGGGAGGTGTCCCTGCCATGGCCGGGGTGGGGCTGGATGAGCTTTATGGTCCCTTCCAACCCGAACATTTGGGAATTCCAACTTCCATGATTCTGGAATTGTGATTAATGATTTGGAAAAGTGATTAATGCTCAGGAAGCACCAGAGGATGGACAAAATGAGCTTTAATGTGGCTTCCTGCCTCCCCTCCACTTCCATGAGCTCTGTCTCTGGACATGGCTCCCTCCTGGAGCTGCACACGGATTCCTCCCTTGGATTTTTAAGGTTTTTGCATCAAATACACTCCAGAATGTCCTATTTATGTTCAGCTGAGTGGAACCCACGGCACTGGGGATGCATCAAGCACCTCCCGTGCTGGGAGTGAAGCTCGACCAGTTGCCATGGGATGGGAGAAGAAAGGAGGCTTAGGGAGGCAGAAATCCAGGAGCAATCCTGCTGTTCCAGGGGAGAGGTACAGTTGTGGAATTAAATTGAGCTGCGGATCATTTGAAAGGGAAAACAGCTTTGCTGTGTGTAGTTACAGCTGAACCAGGAGCTGCTGTCTGGTAATTAGAGCACAGCTCTAATTAACACAGCTCATCAGGGTTTGGCAGCTGTGCCCCCAGAAACTGCCAGCTGTGCCTGAAGGATTTGGTGCTCGTTAATATTTATAATCCAGGAAAAGTATTCCCTGCTCCAGGACCTCCAGGAACAATTGCAGGACGTTATTCCCGTGGTTTTGTGTGTAATTACAGAGTAGGATCATGGAATGCCTGGGTTGGAAGAGACCTTAAAGCTCCTCCAATTCCCTCTCCATGGGCAGGGACACCTTCCATTGTCCCAGGCTGCTCCAAACCCTGTCCAGCCTGGCCTGGAACAATTCCAGGGATGGGGCAGCCACAGCTTCCTGGCCAGGATCTCACCACCTTCACTTGTTCTTTAATAAATAATTATTACACCTATTTATTTTGTGATAATACTAACTAATAAACTCCACAGAAATAAATGGAAAATTGGAGTTTGCTGTTCATAAGGAGCAATACCAGCTCCCATCACATTGGGAATGAGGAATAACAGGATGTGGGGGGGTTCTCCATCTCCTCAGGTGGGGATGGCTTGGGATGTCTCACCTGGGCTTTTCCCTTCTCTCAGCCTGCACTGGGATTCCCTGATCCTGCATCCAGAGGAAATCATTCCTGGGGAGGGGAATGTGGGTGGGATTCATCAATCCCAATCCAGCAGTGGAGAATGGGGCTGTGGAAAACACCAGAATAAACTCTTGTGTTACAGGAGTGTCTTGGGTACAGTGAATAACTAATTTCTACCATTGACAAAATATTTTATAGTATACATTATTATATATGTTATTTATATCTTTACACATTTCTCTTTAATTTTTTATTCTTTATTTGTAAATAATTTTTGTGAGATTTTTTAATAGTAACATGTTCCGTATCTTTTATTGTATTCTATAGATTTTATTGAACATAATCAGAGTTGAACAATCAAAAATAATAATATTCCAAAATAATGACCATAAAAAAAAAATCACTGCAGTGTGGGGGTAATTCTGCAGTTTATATAAAAAATAACAAAAAAAGCCCTGCGGTGTCAGGGTAATTCTGCAGTTTATATAAAAAATAACCCCAAATCCTTGCAGTGTGGGGTAATTCTGCAATTTATATAAAAATAACCCCAAATCCCGGCAGTGTGAGGGTAATTCTGCAATTTATATAAAAATAACCCCAAACTCCTGCAGTGTGGGGTAATTCTGCAGTTTATATAAAAAATAACCAAAAAATCCCTGCAGTGTGGGGTAATTCTGCAGTTTATCAGCAGATGGTGGTAGAAGCCCTGTGGAGTTCCCAGTGCCACGCTGAGCTGCTCACCCAATGAGCTGGCGGCCCTGGGTGGCGCTGCCAGCCCCAGGGGACAGCAGTGTCACCTGTGCCTGTCCTGCCCCAGGTTGCAGAGCGGGATGAACCTGCAGATCTGCTTTGTGAACGACAGCGGCAGCGACAAGGACAGCGACGGCGATGACAGCAAGACAGAGACCAGCCTGGACACACCCTTGTCACCCATGGTGGGTCTGGGGACTCAGCCTGGAGCAGAGAGCCACAGGGAATTGCTGACTGTGTTAAAGCAGCAGCTCTGAGCCCCAGAGCAGCATTTTCAGCCCTCTGTAAAGTGCAAGATGCTGAGGGAGAGATAAAAAACCACCCCTGGATGCTGTGGAGCTGATGCCTTCTTGTGAACCAACCTTTTTTCCTCCCTCCCTTTTTGGCTCTGAGAGCCATCAGGGAATGGCTGGGAGGTGGTGTCAGCTCCCAGCACTCCCCTCTGGTTTTCTGTGTGGATCCATCATTCCTTTTTGGATGTAACACCACAGCCCATGGGGTTTCCCTCCAGTTTAACCTTTCAACACCTTCTGATCTGCTGGGCTCCTCTTCCTTTTTAAAGCCAAGGAGGCCTGGCTGGGAATCACTCTGAGTTTTAAAGATAATCCTGTGGATTAAGATAAAAAATAAACCCATGCCCTTTCACAGTTTCTGTAGGGAAAAAAAAAAAGCACAAAACCAGGTCAAACTTTGCTGTGGCTTCTCTGCTTCCCCAGAGCAAGCAGAGCTCGTCCTACTCGGACAGAGACACGACGGAGGAGGAGTCGGAGTCCCTGGATGACATGGATTTCCTCAGCAGGCAGAAGAAGCTCCAGGCTGAAGCCAAGATGGCCTTGGCTATGGCCAAGCCCATGGCCAAGATGCAGGTGGAGGTGGAAAAGCAGAACAGGAAGAAGTCGCCAGTGGCGGATCTGGTGAGTGGGGCTGGGGTGAGGCCAGGCCTGGGGCAGGGACAGCAGAGCTGGCTCTGCCTCACAGCCAGGACAGCCCTGGGGCAGGGACAGGGCTGGCTCTGCCTCACAGCCAGGGCAGCCCTGGGGCAGGGACAGGGCTGGCTCTGCCTCACAGCCAGGGCAGCCCTGGGGCAGGGACAGCAGTTCTGTGTCTGCCTCACAGCCAGGACAGCCCTGGGGCAGGGACAGGGCTGGATCTGCCTCACAGCCAGGACAGCCCTGGGGCAGGGACAGGGCTGGATCTGCCTCACAGCCAGGACAGCCCTGGGGCAGGGACAGGGCTGGCTCTGCCTCACAGCCAGGACAGCCCTGGGGCAGGGACAGAGCTGGGTCTGCCTCACAGCCAGGACAGCCCTGGGGCAGGGACAGCAGTTCTGTGTCTGCCTCACAGCCAGGGCAGGCCTAGGGCAGGGACAGGGCTGGCTCTGCCTCACAGCTAGAGCAGGCCTGTGGCAGCCACAGCAGTTCTGGATCTGCCTCACAGCCAGGGCAGCCCTGGAGCAGGGACAGTTCTGAGTCTGCCTCACAGCCAGAACAGCCCTGAGGCAGCCACAGCGGGGCTGGCTCTGCCTCACAGCCAGGGCAGGCAGGAAGAGCCCAGCCCTGAGGCAGCCACAGCCGTTCTGGGTCTGCCTTACAGCCCTGGGGCAGGGACAGCAGGGCTTGATGTGCCTCACAGCCAGGGCAGGCCTAGGGCAGGGACAGCAGTTCTGTGTCTGCCTCACAGCCAGGGCAGGCCTAGGGCAGGGACAGTTCTGGCTCTGCCTCACAGCCAGGGCAGTCCTGGGGCAGCCACAGCGGGGCTGGCTCTGCCTCACAGCCAGGGCAGGCAAGAAGAGCCCAGCCCTGAGGCAGCCACAGCAGTTCTGGCTGTGCCTTACAGCCAGGCGGGGCAGGGCAGGAGAGCAGAGGTGCACTCCGGGCTGGCTTCAGGGCCTGGAGGAGCTCTGGGAGCAGGGCCTGAGGTGTTGGAGGCTGCTGCTGCCCTGAGGCTGCTCATCCTCTGAGCTGGAGCCTGTGCATCCCATCCTGGAGCACTCCTGCCTCGGTCCAGGGCTGTCACCATCACCCTCAGCCCCGATTCCATCAAATTTTCCTGTAATTTCCCGATTCTGCTGGGCTGGGAGCCTCAGGCCCAGTTTTGTGTTGATGGCTGAACTCCATCTGGTGGAGGCGTTGCTGCCTGTTTGTGAGGGGGGGATGCAAAACTGAGGGGGCAAACTGCTCAGAACTAGAAATAATTGAAAGAAAACAGAAAAATATTGGAAGGAAAACAGCAAAATATTGGAAGAAAGCAGTAAAATATTGACCATTTCTTTCCAGCTGCCACATATGCCTCATATAAGTGAATGCCTGATGAAGAGAAGTTTAAAACCCACTGACCTAAGGGACATGACCATCGGGCAGCTACAGGTGATAGTCAATGACCTTCACTCACAGATAGAAAGTAAGTGCTAATTGCTTAATTATTCTGGGGTCTGCCTCCTTTAATTAAGAACAGTTCTCCAGGATAAATATTAATAAAGAATAAATATTAAAGAATAATGAACAAATATTCTTCATGGAAAGAATAAATATTAAAAATTAAAACTAAAGAATAAATATTGTTTTTTAAAGATCAAGAATAAATATTCTTTCTTTAAAGATAAATCCTCTTCATGGAAAGGTTTTCCAGCCCAGGGCAGTGGTGGAGTCCCCATCCCTGCAGGGATTTAAAAGCCCTGTGGCACTTGGTGGGGAAAGCCCCGGGCTGGGATCCCCCAGGACATCCCAAACTGAGCCCGTTTCTCCCCGGGTCAGGTTTGAACGAGGAGCTGGTGCAGCTGCTGCTGATCCGGGACGAGCTGCACACGGAGCAGGATGCCATGCTGGTGGACATCGAGGACCTCACCAGGTGAGGCAGGGATTCCCTCCCCTCACAGCTCCCAGTAACATCAGCACCACGGGGGGGTTTCCTCCAGCAGAATTTTGGGACTGAAGCTTTTGCCAGCTGGGATATTGGGGAGGAATTGTGAGGGTGGGGAGGGGCTGGGATGGAATTCCCAGAGAAGCTGTGGCTGCCCCTGGATCCCTGGAAGTGATCCCAGCTTGGGCAGGGATCTGTATTTGCCATCAAGAGGGCTGGACAAAGGGAAGAACTTTGGAGTATTAATATTTAATAACTGATAAAACAAAAAGCCTTGCAGGATATGGGCAGGTTCCTTTAAGGGCTCCATCCCTGTGGGAAGGGAGGGGAAAATCTCAGATGTCCCACACCACTCCAGGATTCAGGGAAACCCCAAAGGGGCTTCCCTGGCCTTTCACCCCCCTCCTGCCAGGAAGAGATCCAGAAAAACTTCATGGTTTTCCATGGGAAAACACAATTCCCAGCTCGCTGCTGGGGCGGGTGGGGTTGGGTTTTCCAACTTTTCCTTGGAATAACACAGGGAATAACAGCCCCTTCTTGCCCCCAGACACGCCGAGAGCCAGCAGAAGCACATGGCAGAGAAGATGCCAGCCAAGTGAGCTCCTCATCCTGCCTCTGTCCTGTCCAGGGAATTCCAGAATCCCCATGTTGCTCATTGACCATGTCCGAAGCTTTCTGTCTGGTGATTGGCCTCTGCTTCTTAATTTATTTTAATTTTTTTACTCGTGCCACTAAATATCAGGCATTTTAATAATAATAATAATATTATTATTATTACAGAAACAAAGAGAATTGTACAGTACTTATAACATTATAAATCATGGGCGAGAAGAGAGGGTAGCTTAACTTTATTTTTGGTTGTTTAGAGACTTTTTGGGTTGGATGATATTTTACCATTGACTACTTTTTTATTCCTCACTGTAGTTTTCAAATAAAGAACCTGTTCTTGACGGTGCTATACAAGTCAACAACAAAAAAAAATCCATGCCTGCCTCGTAGTGACGTCGTAGCTTTCAGTAATCTGTACATTTTCCTCAGTTCTCAACGTTTTGGGGAATGTTGACTACCTGACATTCGTTTTTAGGTGTGCTATTAACACTCGGTGGGGTGCAGAGAGTTGGAAGTTTTCTGTATAAAGCTGTAAAATAAAAATTACCACCATTGTTTCCTATGACACGTCTGTTTGTTGCCAAGGGGGTGAATTTGCTGGTGGATCCTCCAACTAAATGTGTAATTTATCATCCCCCGAAAGAGCTTTTATTTTTGCCTTGCTGACCACATGAAACTGAGAGAAGAAAGGGGTTTTATAGATTTATTTATCTGTAATTTCCTAATTCTGTTTCACATGGACTTCAGAGATGCTTCTGTAACACTGAGCCCTGAATTTGTGATGGTTGGAAGCAGCAGACACACACCCCAGGTGGGTTTTTTGTATTTTATTGTCTGGGCTGAGCATTTAAACGAAATTTTAGAAATAAAAAGAATAATCTGTGTTTAAAAATGGGCAGCAAATTAAATGGATTAGATAGGGAATTCCTCCCTCTGCCTTTAGGAGAGACTCAGAGCTGAGTGCTCTCTGTAGGAGAGGGGACAAAATAAATTTGTCTCCATCCCTCTTTTATTTGATTTAAAGCTGGGAGAACCCAGCCAGCCCTTTCTAAGCCCCCGCCTGGTGCTCCCAGCAGCTTTTTACCTTTTAATTCTCATTTCCTCCGGGGCAAATCCATCCCAGCCAAGGCTCTGCCTGATGACTTATTCAGGGTGTTTGCAAAAAGCCTCAGCTGCATTAAAATTTCATCCCCTGCCTGGAATGGCTTTTATTAAAGCCATTTTTTTTAATTAAATGACTTTTTTCCCCTCCTTTTTTGCAGGGTTGGAAGCAGCCCTCAGAGGGGTTTGGGGGCTGGGATGGGGGTTGGTTTAATTTAGGGAGCAGGGGGCAATTGGATGGATGAGCAGCCCTCACCTGCAGCCCAGGAAAAAGTCATCCCTTTTCTTCCTTATTTTTGAATCTATGCAGAAAATCTAGAAAAATATTGAGGTGTTGCTTTCCCTGCAGCTCTTGGGTGGCTGCCTGTGCATGGGGAGAGCTGCTGGGCTTCATTTTTCCCTCTAAAGGTGAAATTTTCCCTCTAAACCCCACAAATTTGCAGTGTCTGAGCCCAAAACCTCTCTGCCTGCATCGGGAGCAGCTCTGGGTCTCGGGGAGGAGCTGCCTCCTGCTGTGTTTAAAGCAAGAAAAGCCCCAAATCCACAAAGTTTGCTCTCAGCTTTAAGGAAAAAAATTAGGAAAAAAAGAAGCAAGAAAGCCATAGGTGCTCCTGGGGCATCCCACAGCTCCCCCTGGCATCTGGAGCACCGGGATGAGGCAGCCTGGAAAGGCTGGAATTCCATTCCCTTGCTAAGTGCCTTTGACTTGCTGGAGAGAATTTGTCATTCCACTCACCCACTGCTGGTTTTCCCCCTCCTGTCCTGGGGGAATTGGGTTTTTCCAGGAAAAACTCCTGTTCTGGGTGTCCTTGGCTCTGTGTCCCGAGGGGTGCTGTGGATGATGGCAATGCTGGAATTGATGGATTAAAGGACATTTCTAAAAGACGAGGATTTGCTGTGGTTTCTGAGCGACATTTCGAGTTTGTGTTTTATTCCCGGCTCTTGATCCCACTTGGAGCCTCCCGCATCCTCCTGGGTGGGTTTTGGATTCCCAAAAAACCCCAAACCATCTCCCACAGGATACAGGCTGGGAATTGTTTTACAACATTCCTTATTATTTTTGAAGTCTCATCCTAAACCTGTGCTTGAAGAGCCTGGAATGCTGCGCTGAATAAGAAATAACCCCCGAATCATCCTCGTGCCCGAGCCGAGGCCGTGCTGGGGTGGATTCCACCCCCCCGGGAGCTGGGTGAGCTTTATGAGCCAGCTGCTTCCTAGCAGGGAAGCCCTGCGGTTTGGGTTCCCCTTTTTGGGCTTTCCTGCCCTTTTTTTGGCTCTCCCTCTCCAGCAGCTCCTGGGTGTGCTGAGCAGCATCTCCCCGGGCACAGAGGCACCGCCGTGGAGTGGGAGCTTGGAAACGAAGGGAAATTGTGGCTGCTCCATCCCTGGCACTGCCCCAGGCCAGGCTGGGACAGCGGGAGGTGTCCCTGCCATAGCAGGGGTGGGATGAGATGATTTTCAATGTCCCTCCCAAACCCAAACCATTCCATAATTATTCCATGAAAACCACACCCACAGCCTTTTACTCTTCTTTTTCACCCTCCAAATGGGAAGCACTGATGAACTTGTGATAACAAAGGCAGGTGCAGGCTCAGATGAGACCCTTTGGGGTGGGGGGATGCTCCCTCCGTGTCCCTCCGTGTCCCTCCTTGTCCCCAGCCCGCTCCAGGACATCCCTGCTGCTCCACAGGGAAGGTGAGCAGCTCCCAGACTTTCCCTCTCCAAGGCAAAGCCACCCTTGAGGCTGGGGAAGGCTCCGTGGGCTGGAGCTGACGTCCGTCCCTTCCCCGCACATCCCACACCCACTGAGTTTCTCTTCCCTCTTACCATAAACCAAAGGAAAGCCTCATGTGCAGGGCCCTCCTCCTCCCCTGCTGCTCACGTCCTGCGTGCCCACAGCAGCAGGGAATTTTCCAGCAGGGAATTTGGGATCAGACCGGCTAAAATCTGCTTTTCCCGGTCTCTTGGTGGGATCAGCCAGCTCCTCCACAGGCATCAGCTGCCTCTGGAGGCAGAGGAAGCCCTGGATGCCACCCACACCCTGGGATGTGGGAAAAAATGAGATGTGCCTGTGCCCTCTGTGGGAGCCACATCACCCAAACCTGACCTCCCTGTGCTCCCAGCCCAGCCTCCAGGAATCCTCCCAAAATCATGGAATGGTTTGGGTTGGAAGGGAAATCTCCCCTCATTTCCACGGCAGGGACACCTCCCACTGTGCCAGGCTGCTCCAGCCTGGCCTTGGGCACTGCCAGGGATGCAGAGGCAGCCACAGCTGCTCTGGGAATTCCATCCCACCCCCACGGGGAAGGATTGCTTCCCAAATTCCCACCTATCCCTGCCCCCAGGCAGTGGAAGTCCATTCCCCCTGGTCAAATGTCCCTCTCTGGCTTTCCTGCAGCTTTCCCACTCATGGTTTTCATGGGAAGGACCGGTCCCTTTCCTATCTTCCCACCTTTCCCACCTTTCCCACAAAACTCTGGGAGCTCTCATCTACTTTTGGTCAGCTCCTCACTTCACTGGTACTGCACTATTTACCTTTTTTTCCTCACCGAGGCACAGCAAAGCCATTAAGTAGTTTATAATGTTTTTAGTTTTGGCCCTGCAGGGTAAATTCCTGCCAGGAGAGTGCCCGACCTGCAGGAAATCCTGGGCACAGCATTCCTGCAAATCCCTCCTGCCAACTCCATGTCCTTGGGACTGGAGCCCAGGGAATTCTGTCACCCCAGGTGTCCCCAAGCACCGCAGGCTCTGAGCTCTGCATCTCCTCAGCTTCCTCAGCTGCTGGCCTGGCACAGCCTCCTCGGGATAGGACGGAGAATTCCATTGTTAATGGCACTTGGAAAATTATGTTATATCAAAGAAATGCTAAAAAATATCTCTGATCAGCTCCTGCTTATCCAATATCAGATTCCTTTCTTTTCTCCAGGTGCCAAGTGTGAGGGGAGAGGGCAAATCCAAACCCAGCAAGGGCAGAATTCCTGCTTTGCCCCATCCCTGCTTTCCTCCTCCTGCCCAGCACTGCACCCACAGCCAGGGACAGACGAGGAGCAGAAAAAGCACCCAGAGCTGAGAAATTCTGTCAGGGGTGAAAACTGAAAGTGAGAGAGAAAGAGCTCCCTGAAAGTGCCACGAAACCACGGGCACAGCTGGCATCACCTCCTTACTCACTGCAGGGTGCTTTCGGGCCTGGGGGCAGGGAGGATGAGCTCACGGGATTCCCAAAATTCCAGGGGATGCACCTCTCCCTGCAGCTCCATCCAGCCCCTGCTGGTGCCTCCTGGAGGGTTTTATTCCTCGTAATTCTGTGGAAATTTAAAACAAACCCCACAGGGCTGACAGACCCACACGGAGACAGAAAATCCTGGAATGGGTTGGGTTGGGAAGGGGCATTAAATCCCAGTTCTGTGGGCAGGGAATGGGAATAATCCCAAATCTGTGGGCTGAATTGTGATGTTCCTTGGTGTTTGTTCCATAGAACCATAAAATCATGGGATGCTTTGGGTTGTTTGGCTTGGAAGAGACCTGAAAGATCCTCCACTTCCACCTTCCACTATCCCAGTGTGCTCCAAGCCCCATCCAGCCTGGCCTTGGACACTTCCAGGGATGGGGAATCCGAAATTTCTCTGAGAATCCACAATTTCTCTGGGCTGGGGCCTCCCCTCCCTCCCAGGGAAGGATTTCTCCCTGATATCTGCTCCTCCCAACTCAGTGGGAGAAATTCCCTGCCCCAAATGCACCCCATGAGCTTTTTAGGGAATCCCAAGCCTGATCCAGTGGCTCCCAGTGGCTTCATCCCTCTCCCAGGATGAATCCCTCACCCTGGAAAGGGGATTGGAGCTTTGGGGCCGGCAAATAACAACTCTGAATGTGGGAATCCCACGGCTGGGTGGTCCCAGAGCTGCTCCCTGGAATCCAAGAGCCAGGAACCCGCGGGGATCCTGGGGAAAACCTCAGGAATGCTGGTGGCAACTGGAAAATAAAAGAGCCAAGAGATGCAGGGGACTGAGACGGGATTTGAGAGGTTCCAGCACCCCAAGGAAGCTTTAGAAACACCATTTAATCACCCCCTGATGAAATACCAGCAAGAGCAGAGGTTTGGGATTAGGAATTGCAGGGAATTCCATGAGGAATCAGAACCAACAGCCACAAAAACACCAGGAAAGTTTCTCCTGATCCTTTTTTATCCTCTGTTTTATGGAGCCATCAGTTCCCAACCCAAATCAGAAACAACTTCTGTCAGTGAGGCTCTTCTGGTGATAAATCTGACCTTGGATCTTCCCCCAAAAATGACCCAGAAAAAAAA
Source organism: Prinia subflava (assembly GCF_021018805.1). Lineage (NCBI taxonomy): Eukaryota > Metazoa > Chordata > Aves > Passeriformes > Cisticolidae > Prinia > Prinia subflava. The sequence goes on along the minus strand of NC_086257.1, from coordinate 24,010,478 downwards.
AAAAAAAAGACTCAATATTCCACAAGTTCTGCAAGTGGCAAATAGGATCAAATTGCTTTTATTTATTACACCCAGAAATCCCATTCCATGCAATATTTTCCCATTTTTTTTAATGGAGCACTGATCTCTGTCTACAGCTGACCATCAGCCTGGGTGGGATTTAATCATCCTGCAGCTTTAATTTATATTTCTCTGTAAGTATTGCTTAATTAGAGATATGAAATCATTCCTAATTCCAATGCCAGGCACTGGGCTGCCCCACAAAGGACCAAACCCTTCCCACTGAGGATGTCACAGGTGACTCCATGAAAGGGTTTGGGCCTGCTAGTGAGGAAAATCCATTAATTTTAAATTCCAGGAGAAACAGCTTCCCACAGCTGATAGGAAACATCCCCAAACCTCAAAGCACAGGGTGATGTCCACAATCCTTACCTGGAAACCAGGATGCTCTTCCAAAATGAAGCCCAAATTCAATTTCTGTTTATTCAAGGGGAGGGAAGCCGAGACAGAAACAAAACCCAGGACATTTCCAGGAACCTCCCGCTTTTCCAGGAGAGAGGCTTCAGCTGATCCCATTTCTCATCACTCAACCCTCCAGGCCTCAAAACCAAACTGAGCTCAGGCCTCGGGCTTTGGGGCTTTTCCCGTCGGGTTTCTTTCTGATTTGTGTTCTCCCTTTCTTTCTCAAGCAGGATTTTTGGGTATTGATTTGGGTGAGCACAGAGCCAGGAGCAGGGATTCCCCGAATTCTGACTGCATCAGATCAAAGCTGATTTTATACAGACCCAGAATGATCCTTGCTTCTCTCTGCAGGATAATCCCAACAAAAGTAATTTCTGGTGGAAATACCTGCAGTGGAATTACATTTCCTTGTGGAAAATCACACACCTGCTAACACTTTTATAACCTAACAGTTATATGTATTATATGTGTAATATAGGTAATATTTATTACCTGTATTACCTATATTAGCTATATTTTATTTATTACATTTATTACATGTATTTTATTTAATATATTAAATATATTTAGTATATTTAATATATTTAACATATAGGGGCGGCCCTGGCACAGGGTGCCCAGAGCAGCTGTGGCTGCCCCTGCATCCCTGGCAGTGCCCAAGGCCAGGCTGGGCAGGGCTTGGAGCAGCCTGGGACAGTGGAAGGTGGAAGTGGATGAGCTTTAATATCCCTTTCAACCTAAAAAATCCCATGATTTTATGATTCCATGGAATAAACACAAAGGAACATCACAGCCCACGGGTCTTTAATTATTCCCGCTCCATTTCAACAATGCTTCCCCTTCCTCTGGGACTGCACTTGCCCCAAGCTGCTCAAGGAGCAATTATCTTGTTTAAACATATTAAGATGTATAAAATACATTCTTTTGCTCTAATATGATTAACATAAATATTAATTACTAAGATTTTTTCGTTCAGGCTAAGCCTGGTCAAGCAGAGGATGAAGGAGGAGAATTCCACTCACCAGAATTGAGGTCCCAGAATCCTGGAATGGTTTGGGTTGGAAGGGACCTTAAATCCCATTTCATCCCACCCCTGCCATGGCAGGGACACCTCCCACTGTCCCAGGCTGCTCCAAACCCATCCAGCCTGGCCTGGGACACTGCCAGGGATCCAGGGGCAGCCACAGCAAGGATTAGAGGAGAGATCTACAGGATAAAATCAGGATATTCCAATTTAGCAGAAAATTCAACCCAAATCCCACCCCAGTGCTGATCCTGCTGGGAAAGCTCAGAAAGTCCTGCTGGGAGCAGGCACTGGGAAACCTGGAAAGCCAAAGTGGTGCCTTTCAGGAACAGCCTGCAGCACATCCCAAAACTCTCTTTCACTTTTGGCTCCTACTCGAGCTGAAACCACAGCCCACGGTGAAGTGACGGGGCAGAAGTGGAAAACACAGAGAGAGATTGGAAAATGATGCACTGCTGCTATTGGAGCCAAAAGTCGTCTCAGGACACGCCACAGGCTTCTTATAGGAAACAGTGAAAATAAAGAGAATCTGAAAATGCAATATAAAACTATTGATTCATCCTGCTCCTTTCCAATTCGACAGCAAAAATCCCAGTGACTTCACAGCAGCCCCAATGCACAGAAAACTTTTCTGCAGCCTTTGGTGCAGCTGAGAGTGGCCACGAAAAATAGGAGCCAATATTGAAATATTTGTTGATTATTCTGAATATTTCAGCAGAATCAAACATTCGGGCAGGTTTTCCCAAATATTCATTAGTGAGATTTTGTCATTACAGAATCAGAGAATGGTGGAATGGTTTGGGCTGGAAAATGTCTCAAGGATTTTTCAGTCCAAGCATCCCCAGCACTGCCGAGGCCACCCCTGAGCCCTGTCCCCAAGTGCCACCTCCACAGGGCTTTAAATCCCTCCAGGGATGGGGACTCCCTTCCAACCCCTTCCATGGAGCAATTTTCCATAATATCCAGCGTGAACCTCCTCTGGTGAAACCTGGGGCTGTTCCCTCTTGTCCCGTCACTTTTCCCTTGAGAAGAAAGCAGATAAAGAATAGAAAGGGGCGGGCTGGAGGGAGCCCATTCACAGGGGATGGAGGGGCAGAGCAGGCAGGGAGCGGCTCCGGACCGAGGGGAGCAGCTTTAGGGGATGTTGGGATGGAATTCCTGGGATGCGGGTGGAAGCGCCCAGAGGAGCTGCGCCTGCCCCTGGCTCCCTGGGAGTGTCCGAGGCCAGCCCGGGACAGAGGAAGGTGTCCCTGCCAGTGGAACGAGAGGATCTTTGGGGTCCCTTCCAGCCCAAACTATTCCACTTTGCGATTCCTCGGAAGTTTATCCACGAGCCAGCCCTGCCCAGAGCCGCTCCCGTTTTTCTGGGAGCTCTTCGTGCAGACCCGAGGAAGGGAAGGAGCCCCGGCCGTGCCCAGCCCGCGGCACCCCGGCCCCGCCGAGCACCCCCAGCCCCGGGCGGGATTCCCGGGCCCGCCGCTCTCGGGATGAGCGCGGAAGAGCCCGGGGGGAAATCCCGCTCGGCCCGCGGCTCTATAAGAGCTGTCCCCGCTTGGACCGACGGCAGCGAGATGGAGCGGGGCGGCAGCAGCGGGAACGGCGCCGGCAGCACCGGGAACAGCACCGGGAGCGACTCCAGGAGCGGCACCAGGGATAACACCGGGAACGGCAGCGGGAACCGCACCGGGAACGGGACCGGCACCGGCACCAGGAATGACAGCGGGAACAGCGGGAGCGGGCGGGCAGCGCCGCCTGGCGGGGCCGTGCGGGCACTGCTGTGCCTGGCGCTGCTGCTGCTGCTGCCCCCGGCCCGGGCACTGCCCACCCCGGCCCGGGCACTGCCCACCCCGGCCCGGGCACTGCCCACCCCGGCCCGGGCACTGCCCACCCCGGCCCCCCTCGCCCACTGCCTCAACAGCTCCCGGCACCTGCTGGAGGTCGCCAAAGACTCCCTGCAGCGGCTGAAGGTGTGCGGGGAACGGGCCGGGCCGGGGGAGCGGGGATGGGGCAGGGGTGGCTCCCAGGAGGGTGGGCATGGGACAGGGGTGGTACCAAAGCAGGCAGGGATGGGGCACGGGTGATACTCAGAGAGGGACCCACAGGACGGCGACGAGGCAGGGGTGACACCCGGGACGGTGGGGATGGCACCAAGCCAGGCAGGGATGGGGTCACTGCGGTCCCCAGGAAGGCAGGGATGGGGCAGGGGTGACACCAAACCAGGAACTGCTGGAGCAGTTCTGGTCCTCAGGGTGTCAGGGATGTCCCCAGGATATCAGAGATGTCCCCAGGGTGTCGGTGGTGTCCCCAGGGTGTCAGAGATGTCCCCAGGGTGTCAGTGGTGTCCCCAGGATATCAGAGATGTCCCCAGGGTGTCAGAAATGTCCCCAGGGTGTCAGTGGTGTCCCCAGGGTGTCAGAGATGTCCCCAGGGTGTCAGTGGTGTCCCCAGGATATCAGAGATGTCCCCAGGGTGTCAGAGATGTCCCCAGGGTGTCAGTGGTGGCCCCAGGGTGTCGTGGTGGCCCCGGGTGGACCCCAGGAGGTGCAGAGGGTCCCAGGAGGGTGGGCACTCCCTGGATTCTCCCTTCACACCTCCATCCCTGCTCTCCCGATCAGCCCCTCATGACAGGGCTTTGCTCAGGGCTCTTTTCCCCTTTTTGCTCAGGGCTCTTTTCCCCTTTTTGCTCGGGGCTCTTTTCCCTTTTTGCTCAGGGCTCTTTTCCCCTTTTTGCTCAGGGCTCTTTTCCCCTTTTTGCTCAGGGCTCTTTTCCCCTTTTTGCTCGGGGCTCTTTTCCCTTTTTGCTCGGGGCTCTTTTCCCTTTTTCCTCGGGGCTCTTTTCCCTTTTTGCTCGGGTCTCTTTTCCCTTTTTTCCCTTTTTTCCCTGCTATTTTCGCACCCTTCACCACACAGAGCCCCACAGCCCCAGCACGGGCAGCTGCTGCTCCCCACCCTGCATTTGCCACTTTTCTTTTTCCAAGAGATCATTTCCATTTGAAACTCTCCTGCCACAAAGCTCTCCACCAATTCCATGTCTGACAATCATTTCAAGCCACTGAGGCAGAGCAATTCCCAATAAAATCTAAAACAAATCCGTGCAAAACCCGGGATAATTCCCAATCCATTTCCTGCATTTCACATTTAACCACAGTCCTCACAGAGCCTCAGCCCTGGGATTCCCCTAAGCACAGGCAGGGGAGATACATGAAATTATTGTGTGAATTTACAGATGTATAAAAACATCAACTGCATCCTGAAGCTGTCAAGGACCCTTTTTAATTCCCTTTTTAATTCCCTTTCCCCCACAGGAACGCGGCACCCTGGGATTTAATTGCACCTTTGAGGAGGTGGATATGGAGGACATCACCAAGAACCAAACCAACACCATCAGAGCCTGCACAGTGGAGGATTCAGGGGTAAATCAGAGAGAAATTACAGATAAAATTGAAATTTCACCTCATGGGTTCATGGAATATATAACCCACATTCCACATTAAATCACAAATCTTATCTCTTGTTTAATTTGCAGCCTGGAAATTGCCCAGCTCTGGAAAGATCAACTTTTGATGAGGTAAACAGAGATTTCCCAAAATTCTTTTGCTCCTTGTGTTTAAAGGAGCAGCAGATTCCCCCATTTCCTGACAATTCCCTTTTTTTATTCTTTTTTTATTCTTTTTTCCAGGGGAAATGCCTGCGGGGCATCTCTGAGGACCTGCGAGCCTACAGGGCAGAGCTGGGCAGCCTCGGGGAGCCGCCGCTGCTGGAGGCTCTGAACGCGCTGCTGCAGGTGAGGGTTGGAGATTCCTGCCCCAAACCAACCCAAAATCCCGAAAATAGGGAGGGAAAATCTCAATTTCTCCCCCAGACACTGAACCAGAACAGAGCTGGGGCACTGGATGTGACACGGGTGGGTTAAAGGTTGATAAAGCAAATTTTAGCCTCGGTCTGTCAAGGCAATCAGGAAATATTTGGAATTTTACCTTATTCATGATTCAATATTTCAAATTTTATCCTCAGTCTGTTAATGCAATTGGAATATGCAATTGGAATATTGAAATATTCCAAAAATTACCTTATTAATGATCAATTAAATATTTCCACTTTTACCCTCAGTCTATTCATGCAATCATGAAATATTTCAAAATTTACCCTATTAATGATCAATTCAGTATTTCCCATTTTACCCTCACTCTATTCAGGGTAAAATAAATACTTCAAAATGTTCCCTATGAATGCTGTCATTAAATACATCGAATTTTATCCTCTTTTAATGCTATCATTAAATATTCATAAATTTACCTTATTAATTAAATTAAATATTTCAAATTTTGCCCTCAGTCTATTCCTGATAAATTAAATATTTCAAAATTTGCCTCCAGTCTATTCATGATACAGAAAATATCTCAATATTTACCTTATTAATGACAGCATTCATAAATACATTTATTAAGCACTAAATACTTTATCCTGACTCTATTAATGCAATCATTAAATATTTCTAAAATTTCCCTATTCGTGATAAATTAAATATTTCAATTTTCATTCTGTCAATTCTTGATGCCATTAAATACTTCAAAATATACCCTATTAATGACAAATTAAATATTTCCAATTTTTTCCTTGCTCTGTTAATGATAAATGAAATATCCCAAATTCTTCCCTCATTCTATTAATGACAAATTAAATATTTTCAATTTTTCCCTTACTCTATTAATGGTAAATTAAATATCCCAATTTTTTCCTCAGTCTATTAATGATAAATTAAATAGCCCCAAATTTTCCCTCACTCTATTCATGATAAATATCTCAAATTTTCTCCTCATTCTGTTCATGAGAAATTAAATATTGCCAATTTTTTCTTTACTCTATTAATGATAAATCAAATATCCCAAATTTTCCCCTCAATCTATTAATGATAAATATCCCAATTTTCCCCTCAGTCTATTCATGATAAATCAAATATCCCAATTTTCCCCTCAGTCTATTCACGATAAATCAAATATCCCAAATTTTTCCCTTGACCCATCCTTACTTCCCAGTGTTGCCATTCACCCCTAAGGGGGAGAAAATCCAAGGAATTTTTTGGTCTGAGCCATTTCCTAACGCTCCGCAGGCCCTGGGCAACAGCACTGGGAGGGCTCCGGAGGCGCCGCTGCCATCGGGATCACCGGGATCAGTGGGATCACAATCATTGGGATCAGCGGGATCAGCGGGATCAGCGGGATCACCAGGATCCGTGGGATTGGGATCATTGGGATCATCGGGATCACCGGGATCACAATCATCGGGATCATCGGGATCATCGAGATCATCGGGATCATCGGGATCCTCGGGATCAGCGGGATTGGGATCCTCGGGATCATCGGGATCCCCGGGATCCCCGGACCTGCCGCAGTTCTCGGAGCAGCTGCACCTCTGCAGTGCCCTCCTGGCTTTGCGTGTCCGCAGTGTCACCATCAGCAGGATGCTGCGCTTCCTCAGCTCCCTCTGAACCCCGGGATCCCGGGCAGATCCTGGGCAGATCCCGGGCAGATCCCGAGGAGATCCTGAGGAGATCCCGGGGAGATCCCGGGCAGATCCCCGGCAGATCCCGAGCACTGCTCGGAATTCCCACTGATGGTTTTTAGGGAGCTGCCCAGCTCCGGGTCTGTGGAATTTGAGCTGCAGCTGAGCACCAAAACATTCCTGACTCTGTTTTATCCGTATTTATTCTGCTGAATTCCCAGGAATTGAGAGCTGTTTATGATAATCCCTTTTCCTGGGGATCCCTTCTGCCTCAGGATATTCCATTCCATGATTTATTTAGGATGCTATTCCTAAGAATAAGAAATTCCTAATTTTTAATTATTCCCATAGGAATTTAATTCCTATTCATAGTAATAAATCATTCCCTGATTTATTTAGGATGCCATTCCTAAGAATAATAAATTCCTAATTTTTAATTATTCCCACAGGAATTTAATTCCTATTCATAATAATAAATCATTCCCTGATTTATTTAGGATGATATTCCTAAGAATAGAAATTCCTAATTTTTAATTATTCCCATAGGAATTGAATTCCTATTCATAATAATGATAAACCATTCCCTGATTTATTTAATATGATATTCTATTCTATTCCCTGATTTATTTAGGATGATATTCCATTCTGTTCCTGATGTATGATGATATTCCTTGATTTGAGATTCCATTCTGTTCCCTGATTTGTGATGATATTCCTTGATCTATTTATGATTATATTCCCTGATTTATTTATGGTGATATTCCCTCATTTATGATGATATTCCATCCTATTCTCTGATTTATTTATGATATTCTCTATTTATTCTATTTATTGCCTAATAAAATCAAAGCTGCCTTCAAAGTCACGGAGATGTTTTTGTCCCTTGGGATCCAACACGAATCCTTGGAAAAGCTTTGGGGATTGGTGCCATGGGAAGGCCCCTGCCTGTAACTGGAGTGGTTTAAAATCCAAATTTCCCTCTTGGAAAAGCCTGGGATAGGGAAGGTGTCCCTGCCCCTGGCAGGGGTTGCAATGGGATATTTGGGAATTTCCATCCCAAAAAACTCCTTGAATGCCTCTGGTGGCACCTCCAGAGGCTGAGGAACAACTTCCATCCTCCTCCTCTTCCCAGGACATCAACAACTTCCCACCACTTCATCCAACTAAAACAAAAATCAAAATTCAGATGGAAATAGTGGAAATTTTTCCTGTTTAATCCTTTTTTTTAAAAAGTATGTTTTTCTTTCTCAAACATACACAGAGGAAGATGATCCCAAGTATCCCACGGCCTTAAAAACAAGACAATCCTGGATCTGGTCACTCCTCTCTTCTGCAAATTCTGTTCTTCCCAATTCTTTTCCCAATCCTGCAGCACGAGGGATTTCAGCTCCTCACATTTAAAGCACCTAAATTCTATCCAAGTTCAAATAAATCAAGTAAAAAAAAAAGTATCAAAAGTTTCTCATACAAAAAAGCATTAAACAACGTAAAAAATGGAGACAAACTATACAGAAAAGAGGGGAGAAGAAATTCCATGGGGAAATTCCCAGCTGCCTGCAGTTCACAGTGGTGTTTCCCACCTTTGGGAATCTCAGGAAGCAGAAGCACAGCTCCACAAGGCCTGGATGTGCAGGATCTGTACAATAATTCCATATATACAGTGATTATTGAAGGAATCTGGTGCCAGGTGAGGATTCTCCTCCCTGATCCATGAGAAATCCGATGCACCTCACGATTCTGGCATTCAGTGGCTTCGGGAAGGGGGTGAAAGTTTCTGGGGGAATTCTTCTCCCTGTTTTTCCCTGATGGAAATAAAAATCTTTTCCAGGTGATGAAAAAGATGAAGTGGTTTCTTCCAGTGTTTGTGTCTTTCCAGAGTGGCTTTTCCCCGTGGGTGAAGCCGGAATTCCGGGATCCACCTCTCCTGAGAGGCTTCTGTCCACACAAAATCCCATTCCCGATTTTCCAGAGGATCCTGCCCGCCCTTCCCGGGACATTCCTGAATCCCAGCAGGATCCCGGGGAGAGGAATAGCTGGACTGGGAAGTGCCCACCTCCTCCTCCTCCTCCTCCTCCTCCTCCTCCTCCTCCTGCTCCTTGCAGCTGGCTCAGCTCTGAGCCAAGAACTCTGAGGGAAGAGAAGAACACACCAGGATGATGGGACCTCTGGAAGTTCCTGCAATCTTTTTTAAATCTGAATTTAAAAATATTTAGGTTGAAAAATAAATGTATTAAACCTCCACTCCTGAGGCAGCACAAAGCTGTGGCAGAGTCTGCCAGGGAGAGCTCTCCCTTTTCCAGCCAGGTTGTTTCCAGGGAGAATTAATCATGGAATTGGGTTGGAAAAGGTTTCTAAGATCACCCAGTCCAACCATTCCCCCAGCACTGCCCCATGTCCCACATCCACACATCTGCTAAATCCCTCCAGGGTGCTGTGCCAGCCCTTTCCTTGAAAAAATTTTCCCAATATCCAATCTAAAGCTCCCCTGGCACTACCTGAGGCCATTTCCTTTTGTCCTAAGTTAAGGAATTAAGAAAGAATCAAGTTTTACTGTTGAAAAAAAAAAATCCATTTAATTTTTGAGGACAATTCCCCTTGGCTGGTTGAGTTCATAAAATTATGGAATGGTCTGAAAGGAGAGGACTTAAAGGGCATTTCATTCCAACCCCTTCCATGGGCAGAGATAATTCCCAGCTCCTTGAATAACTTGGATTTGCAGAGGGTGAACATAAGAACTCCACAGAAAGGAGGAGCTCCCTTGGGAAATCCATCCAAGTCATCCATCAGGAAAAGTGTTAATTAACCATTAATTAACCATTCCTGAAATCAAGACCCAAACACCTTCTCGTGTGACTTCCAGGGAATCCCAAGAACTGGTTTGGACACCCGGGTCATGCTGGGAGTGCTCCCCACACTCAAAAATATTCTCCATTTTGCACCAGCCCCTGAAGGGAAGGATAAACCCAGCACAGAACAGACAGGCACTGCTGAGAGGGGAAGGGAAACACTTTCCACCTCCAGAATTCCCTGGGGGTTTGGGGAATTCCCTGGCGGAGCCCCAGGCCCTGGCTGGTACCTTGCAGCTTCTGCAGGATCTCGTAGGTGGCTCTCTCCCCGAGGCTCCTCTGCAGCGCCTCTGCAGTGCCATTGCCCTGCTCCCTGTCCCTCCACTTCCTCAGCACCAGGAATTTCTGCATGTTCACGTTGTCCTCCATGGCCTGGATGTCCTCGATGTCCTTCATCTCCATCTGCAGGCACTCGATGGCCACCTCCCTCCAGTGCCGGTCCTGCAGCTTGGCGATGGCCAGCAGCTGCTGGTCCGTTAAGCTTTTTGCTCCCACTCCGTCTGAAAAACATCGGAATTTCCCCCAAATCCCCCCTGACCTCCCCTGGCCCAGCCTGAGGCCGTTCCCTCTCCTCCTGTCCCTGTTCCCTGGCAGCAGATCCCAAATCCCCCCGGCTGTCCCCTCCTGTCAGGAGCTGTGCAGAGCCACAGGGTCCCCCCTGAGCCTCCTTTTCTCCAGGCTGAGCCCCTTCCCAGCTCCCTCAGCCCCTCCTGGGCTCCAGCCCCTTTCCCAACCCCATTCCCTTCCCTGGACCCTCCATGTCCTTGTGAGGAACCCAAAGCTGCCCCAGGGCTGGAGGAGCCTCAGCACAGGGGACAATCCCTGCCCTGTGGCACTGCTGGGACCTCCTTGGCCACCCCTGGCTCATGCCCAGCCACTGCCAACCCTCACCCCCAGCTCCTTTCCCACCAGATCCTTTTCCAGCTGCTCCTCCCCAAGCCTGGACCATTCCACAGGGGAAAAACCCTTGGAAGAGCGAGCTGGGATCCAACCTGAGGCCACAGAACCCGCCCGGGCAGGCTCTGCCCAGGCAGCCCCACCTGCAGTGCTGCCCGTTCTCTGCCTCTTGCTCAGGAGCCCCTCCTCCTCCAGGATGCTGAGGGCTGGCTTGCGCCTCTTCACGCCTGGGAGGGAGCAGAGGAGCTGCCACTGCTGTCCCTGCTGTCCCCAGGGCCACAGGGGACACAGGGGACACAGGGGACAGGTTCTCTGCACTCACTGCCTGTGCTCCTCTTCTGCTCGTTCTTGTTCTGGTCATAATGGATCCAATCCCCTGGGAAAGGCCAGAGGGGGGAATGTCAGGAGGAATTCCCAGCTCCAAGAACTCCCAGGCACAAAGCAAAGCTGCTGGGTGGATTCCAACCCCTCAGGTCTGATAGAATGAGATTTGCCCCCTTTTATTCAACGTGCCCAAACAGGCAAGAGAGACTGCAAGTTATACTGCAGTAACATGCAATTTGATATTGTATTATGCAATTCCACGGATAATACATGAAATAATACATTATAACATGGAATAACATGCAGGAGGCTTGGAACTAAATGGTCTTTAAGCTCCAAATGAAACCATTCCATGAGCAGAGGGCTGGAGCAGCTCTGCTGGGAGGGAAGGCTGGGAGAGCTGGGATTGTCCAACCTGGAGAGGAGAAGCTTTGGGGTGAGCTCAGGGTGGCCTGGAGGAGCTGCAGGAAAGATGGACAGAGACTTTGGAGGAGGGATGGAGGGACAGGACACTGGGAATGGCTTCAAATGGACAGAGGGCAGGGCTGGATGGGATTTTGGGAAGGAATTCCTGGCTGGGAGGGCAGGGAGGGGTTGGGCTGGGATTCCCAGAGCAGCTGTGGCTGCCCCTGGATCCCTGGCAGTGCCCAAGGCCAGGCTGGGCAGGGCTGGAGCAGCCTGGGACAGTGGGAGGTGTCCCTGGAGGGGTCCCTGGATGATCTTTAAGGTCCTCCCACCCCAGAGCAGCCCTCACTGGCAGGGACTCTCCCAGGGACTCTCCCAGGGACTCACTCTCCCGGAGTTTGGCTTTCCAGACGGTCTCATCCGAGTCCTGCTCCACCAGGGACAGGGTGAAGTCATCAGGCTTCTCCAGATACACCTCGAAGTAATTCTTGTATTTCAGGAGTGAGCCATCAACAAACTCAATCTCCTACACAACAGAAATACAAATCAAATATAAATATTTACCTGCAATAAACCAAACAGGAGGCAACTGGCTGTTGGGAGAGATCTGAACCAATTTCCCCAGAGTTTTGCTGTTGACTTCAGCATTTCATCCCAAACTTTTAGGGCTCTAAGAAGCAAATGTTTCCTTTTTGTGCCACACTTCCAGGGAAGCTGCAGTGCAGGAAGGGAGGGCTGTGTAAGGCACTCACCTCAGGAGTTATTTCAGCCTCTGGCTCACAGATCAATCTGTACTTCTTTCCTTCCTGCAGTAATTTCTGGCATACAGCGGGCTTTTCAATCTGAACAAATTTCCTTTTTGAGTGTTTTACAGTCTTTGAGATATCCTAAAATTTAAAAATACCATTTCAAGCTCAATATTTCCATGTTACTAATTTCAGTACAGGAATTAACATTTAAAAGCTGTGTTCAGGTGGCTCCTCGGGCTGTCCTCTGGCCCCAGCTTTACAGAACAGCCACGATCTGTTCCACAAACTTCCCAGAGAGCTGTGGAATATCAACCACGCTCAAAAAGCATCACTAAACCTCCCCAGCTGTTCTGCCACGGGGGTGAAATGAGATAAGAGAGTTTGCAACCTGAATAAAAGGAAGGGTTTTGTCCCTGTCCTCACTGTGATAGGGTAAATTAAAGCCCTGATCCTGAATCATCCCACAAACCCAATTTCCTAATTACAGCAAGGAATTTTCTGAGGCTGGGATTTTCTCCAGGGTTATTTCCATGGCCTGTCTCTCCTCAGAGGTTATTTCTGACGTGACCCTTGGCAGCAGGAAGGTTGGGGACCTGTGGATGGATTCACTGCCAGCTGCTTTCCCAAATCCCCAAATCTTCACTGGGGACTCCACCACTGCCCTGTTCCAATGTTTGACCTCCCTCCTCCTGCAGGAATTTTCCCTGATATCTCATCTAAACCTCCTCTGGCACAGCCTGAGGCTCTCTCCTCTTGTTACTTTGTAGAAGCGACTTGGATAAAGAACGGAAATGGAAAAGCTTAGAGAGAGGTGATTTACAAGGGGTGGAGAGACAGAAAAAAGGGAGAATGGCTTAAATTCAAAGATTGTAGGTTAGATGGGATATTGGGATGGAATTGTTCCCTGGGAGGGTGGGGAGGGGCTGGGATGGAATTCCCAGAGCAGCTGTGGCTGCCCCTGGATCCCTGACAGTGCCCAAGGCCGGGCTGGGCAGGGCTGGGAGCAGCCTGGGACAGTGGGAGGTGTCTCTGCCATGGCAGGGGTGGCACTGGATGCCTCAAGTTTTCCCTTTCCTGTGTCCCAGCCCCTGCACTGCCCAGGGTGCAGCTGTGAGCTCACACTCAGGCTCACTCAGCTCTGCACACAGCAGGGACACAAAACAAATCCTTCTCCTGCTGCACACCAAGGACAGCTGGGACAAGGGTTCAGCCCCAAAGCACAAACAAGGGGGGCTGAGGGAGGAACAAGAAGGATGGGACTGCATCACCTGGGGCTGCAATGGGACAATTCAACCCCAAAATGCAAATGGACCCAAACTGATCCAAGTGTGAGACCTGGTGACCCTTTGTCCATTTTGTGCCCATTTTGTGTCCATTTTGTGCCCATTTTGTGCCCATTTTGGGTCCCCCTTGGGTGCAGCCCTGGCCAGGCTCTTGTCATGCCCAAGGTGTGTCCTAAAGGCCTTTCAATAAATCTCTGCTTTATTCCCCAGCTCTGCCCAGTCTCTGTTCCAGCTCAGCCTCCCCAGGGCAGCAGAATGAGCAGGGATTTAAGCTCCCTTCCCACCCACACCATTCCCCAGCCCAGCCCGGCCGTACCCTGATGAAGGAGTCGTTGTTGGTGGCCAGGTAGACCCAGAAGGACAGCGAGGGGTGCTCGTCGATGGCCTTGTAGAGGATGACAGCGCCGTGGTACTGCAGGGGCTCCTGGCTGTGGATCAGGGGCCCCACGGGGGACAGGGAGCTCACCACCCACTTGACGTGCGACGCCGAGAACTCGGCCGAGGGCTCCAGGGCCGCGCCGCCGCCCTTCACGTGCAGCACCTTGAAGGCCACGCCGGGGCCGGCACCTGCGGGGACAGGCAGCAGCGTGGCAGGGGGAGAAAGAGAGAGAAAGAGAGGGAAAAGGGAGAAACATCTCCCCCAGAGGGGCTCAGGGCAGCCCATGGAGCGGCCATCTCGGGTCCATGCGTGTCTCAGTGGGGGAAGGACAGGAAGGGCCTCCTGTGTGGTTTTTTCCAGCAGGGTTTGTCTCAGCATGCCCAAGGGACCAGGGACAGGAGACCAGGCCATGTGCAGTGCCTTGGTTCAAGAATGGGGTCAGGAACCAAAAGTGTGAGGGCACAGGGCAGGGCAGAGGGCACGGGGCAGTGCAAGGGCACAGGGCAGTGCAGAGGGCACAGGGCAGGGCAGAGGGCACAGGGCAGAGGGCACAGGGCAGGGCAGAGGGCACAGGGCAGAGGGCACAGGGCAGAGGGCACAGGGCAGGGCAGAGGGCACAGGGCAGGGCAGAGGGCACGGGGCAGTGCAAGGGCACAGGGCAGTGCAGAGGGCACAGGGCAGGGCAGAGGGCACAGGGCAGAGGGCACAGGGCAGGGCAGAGGGCACAGGGCAGGGCAGAGGGCACAGGGTAGAGGGCACAGGGCAGGGCAGAGGGCACAGGGCAGTGCAGAGGGCACAGGGCAGGGCAGAGGGCACAGGGCAGAGGGCACAGGGCAGTGCAGAGGGCACAGGGCAGGGCAGAGGGCACAGGGCAGTGCAGAGGGCACAGGGTAGGGCAGAGGGCACAGGGCAGGGCAGAGGGCACGGGGCAGAGGGCACAGGGCAGAGGGCACAGGGCAGAGGGCACAGGGCAGTGCAGAGGGCACAGGGCAGGGCAGAGGGCACAGGGCAGGGCAGAGGGCACAGGGCAGAGGGCACAGGGCAGAGGGCCCGGGGCAGTGCAGAGGGCACAGGGCAGAGGGCACGGGGCATTGCAGAGGGCACAGGGCAGGGCAGAGGGCACGGGGCAGTGCAGAGGGCACAGGGCAGTGCAGAGGGCCTGGGGCAGTGCAGAGGGCACAGGGCAGTGCAGAGGGCACGGGGCAGGGCAGAGGGCAGTGCAGAGGGCAGAGGGCACAGGGCAGGGCAGAGGGCACAGGGCAGGGCAGAGGGCACGGGGCAATGCAAAGGGCACTGTAACCCACAGGGGTGTGAGGGGAGAACGGCTGGGGAGGGCAGGGGGAAGGGACCAGTGGAGGAGGGAACCCAGACTGGCAGCAGCTCTGCAGGGCACCCTGAGGGAACTCCTCTCTTTCAGCCCAGGCAGGGAACTCTACGGTAAATCCTTCCAGGGAGAGCCTGGAAGTTTCCCTGAGGGGATTTTTAGGGTCCCTCCCGGCCCCAGGCTCACCCCCCAGGCAGAGGCAGTGCGGGAACTGGATGGCGCCGAGCGCGGCGGGCGCCGAGCAGCGCACGTCGAACAGGGGCCCGCCCACGATCCAGGGCTTCTCCACCAGGCGGGCGTACTTGCTCCAGGACAGCAGGGAATAGGTGATCCTGGCCGGGCCAGACACCTCGAACACCAGCCCGGTGGCGCTGCACTGGTAGCAGCCCTCGGCGTCCAGCTGCACCCTGTGGAGACAGCGGCGCTGGGCCCGGGACAGCCCAGGGACAGCCCAGGGACACCCAGGGACTGCCCGGCTGTGTCCCCAAAGCACAGGGACACAGAGGGCTCCAGGCTGCTCTGGAGCAGGCCCTGGGCTGTCAGAAACTGCTGAGGGCCCACCCAGCCTATGCAAAACAGCTGGAAATGAGCATTTTGCATAAAACTCCCTGTGCTGGGAGCTGCTCTCTCATGACGGGCTCAGTGTCAGAGCCAAGGTTTCCCGTGGGTAACAAGAACATCCAGCATGGAGAACTGTGGGCCCCAGGGTTCAGGGGTGCTGGCTTTCCCCAGAGAAACTTTTCAGCAGTTTCTCCTTCCTCAAGCAGCTTTGTGTAGATAACCATTCCTCCCACAACACTTCTGGGTAAACAATATTCCTTTCCCATAAGAACCTCTCTCCCAGGTGTTGTTGGTGTTACTGAACAATGGAGAGAGGTGTCCATCCTGTGCACCAGTAAAGTGCCTTTTTAGCTCAGCATGTTATAAAAAGGCTGAATGAATTTGTAAAGGAAGCCTTCTGATTTTCTTCTGCCTGCTCAACTGGAGTCAAGCATCTTTATTTTGTGTCCAATTGTGACAGGGAGCAGCAAGGGACACCCCACAGCGAGCATGGCAAGGAGAGAGGGGGAGAGCAGTGCTGCATCCAGGGAAAATGCCCTGCAGAAGGGGAGGGGGAGGCAGGGGAGATGCCTCGTGTGCACCCAGGCTGAAATAAGCACAGAAAAATGGGCCTGCTGTTCACTGTGGCAGCAGGACAAGGCAACAGACTGAAAAACCCTCCCAAGAGTCGTCCTGGACCAGGGTCTGGAGGCAGCACAGGCTCTGAACTGTGATTTTTAGGGATCTGGGTGCACCTTCCAGTATAATCCAAATGCATTTGTGCAGCAAATGAGCTCTTTGCCCACTTCAACCAAAGACTGAAGCACCTCGATGAGAACAATGTAAACTCAAACCCGTTACATTAAAAAAATTCATACATAAATTGTCCTCCAGCAAGCCTCCTGGGGGTCACTAGCTCCTTCTGGTCCTGGAAATAGATTTTTAAAAAATTATCTTTAAAAAGGTGAGGAGAGAGCAGAATTACAGTTTGCAAATGATCTCATGCAAAATAAGTGGGTGTTTTTTCCCTCACAAACCTACATTTTCATTCCTGCAGTGCTCACAGGGTGCCAAGCAGCTCCCTCCTAGTGGGAAAAGAGGAAGATGAGCTCATGAAAAGCCAAGTAATTAAACACCCAGGAATAATAAAATAAAAGCCCTCAGGTGATCTGTTCCTACCTGACTCATTGCAGTAAGGTGGGGATTCCTTCTCCTCCTGCTCTTCATCTAGGAAAAAGGAGTTTGGAGTAAATATCTCAATGTCCAGAGGGTTTCTGCTCCCACTTTCACCCAGGACAACCCAGTTCCATTTGCTTAAATTCACCAAATCCTAAGGAGAACATTCCTGAGAGTCCTTGCAGGCTTTGCACAGCCTGGGGCTGAAGCTGAACATCACAATACAAATTTGCCAAAAGCTCCTAAATTGCCCAAATTCCTGGGAATTTTCATGGGGGTTAAAAAGAAGATTTATCCCGGGATGAGCCTCGTGGTGCCAAGGACAAATTCCAGCCCCTGGCAGAGAAACTGGGAAGAGCTTCCCCAAGGAGCAACCACCACGCTGTGTGCAGTGTGTTTGTCCCTGGAATGATTTAAAAGTGCCTGGATTCTCCTGGCTGCATCCAGCAGGACAGAATTCCAGCAGAGCTGACACTGCAGGCCAAAGGCTGCGTCCTGAGGGTGGATCTGGGAGCAGGGCAGGGGCAGAGCTGCCAGGATCAGCTGCTGCCCATCCCACCTCCCTCCCAGGACGGAGGGATCCTGGAGGCTGTCCCAGAGCTGTCCTGGGACTGCTGGGCTGGGAGAGGCAGGGCAGGCTGTGCTGAGGGCCTGGCAGAGAGCAGGAGCAGCTGCCCAGCCCCTGAGCAGCACCAGCAGCACGCCCTGCACGTGGGAGCTGCAGGCTCCAGCCCTCATTTCCCTCATTTCCTAGGGAAGCTCTCCAGCAGCTCCTTTTGCCAGAAGAGATGGAGCTGATGGCCCCAAATCCTTCCTGCCATCCCACATCCCCCTCGGGCATTGCCCATCCCAGCTGCCTTCCTCCTGCTGAGCACGGGACAACAGGGACAATGACCCCACCCTCACCCAGCCTCCCTCCATCCCACCCCTCTGCATCTGCAGGGAAAACCACTGGAACTGTTTAATTAGCAGTATTACATAAAAGCAGAATTAACTGCTGCCAGCAAAACCCATGGAAGCACAAACCCACTGACAGCAAACACTTCCTTTAATTCTTTTCCTGTCCATCCTGTTTGGCCAGGTCTGCTGCCAACTTTGGAGGAAATTTATGGCTCCTGGTGTTTGGGCAACTGCTGTGGTGTGAAAATACCCCTGGGAATTGTGTCTGGGCTGTTGTGTCTGCGAGGTGAAGCAGCACGAGCTGCTTTGATCATTGACAGGAAATCATTGGCTCCCAAAAGTTTTATTGGGAAAGCAATCAGAGTTAGCATTCCCTAATAACCGTGAGGCTTTTCCCAGGAGCAGCTGCTGGTTTAAACTGAATATCAGTTTTAAAAAGGGGATTACAGGTAAATAAATCACAACATTCTGCTCACCTGACTCATCTTCTGAGCTGCTGCTGCTGGAGCTGCCTTCGGAACTGGCTTCTCCTTAAAAACAGGCACAGGTGGGATGTGAGCCCAGGGATCCATGCAGAGGTTTGGATCAGGGCAGGCAGCAGGTGAGATAATGGAACAGAAAAAGAAAGAAATACTGAGGCAGAGAAAACACCAGAGCATCAAATCCCAGCGCCAGGGGAGACTTTGGGGTCACCCAGGCCCTTGTGAAGGTGTTCAGAATATTTAGTTCTCATGTTTTATACAGCCTGGGATAATTTTGGAGCTTCACCCACGGCACATCCCAGTTAAATGATGGCTTTCCATGCAGGAGGGAGCAGCTTTGGTGGGAGCTGTGCATCCCACCAGCCTCGTGTGGATGCACCAAACGTGGCTTCAATTAATTATTCTTACAAACATCATCCAAAGAGAAAGCAGCACTGGAAAGGCAGGGACGTGCTTTGGGATGTGGCTGGGGGAAAATCTGGGATGCAGGAGCAGCCCAGGAGTGAGGACAGCCTCAGCCATGGTGTGCTCACCCTCGGGGTGCTCCTCGGCCGATCCCGACCCCTCCACGCCGTTGGGTGTCACCTCTGCAAGAGAAAACAGGGAATGAAACTTTGAGCAGGCCTTAACTCTTCTCCTGCCCATTTTGGACCCAGAGAAAGGGAATAAAGGACAAAAGAACAGGGATTTTAAAAACCAGCATAAAAACCAAAATAATCCATAAATGAAGGGTTTACACTGAGGCTTTTAAAGCCAGTTATAGAATTCCCATTTCCATTCCAAAGAATGGGCATTTCCCAAAATCCCTGTACCTTTCCACTGGTTTTTAAAGCCATATTCAGAGTTCCCATTCCCAAAGATGGGCATTTCCCCAAATCCCTGTACCTTTTTCATCCGAGGAGAGGGACTCGGCTCCGCTGCAAGACAAAGCAGACACTCATGAACCTCTGCCAGGCCTGCACAGGGGCAGCACTCCCAGCTCCCACCCGCTGCCATCGCTCCCAGCCCCGGGAATCTGGGGGTTTGGGATTAAACATTCCCCTCCTGCAGCATCAGCCCTGCCCTGGCTCTGTCCTGGCCCCTTGGGGACACCTGGCTGTGCTGGACACAAGTGCCACTGGCACAGCTCCTGCTCCCAGCCCCTCCTGCCAAGCGCCCGCTGGATTTGGGAGCAGTCCAAGCAATCTCCAGGCAGGCAGGAAGCTCAGAGAAGCTCTGCCCTCCACCCATGGGTGGCAAACCCACACCGACCTCCAGCCCCCATCCGCCCCCGGGAAGGGGAACACTGCTGACAGATAAAAACCCTGTTTGGAAACCTTTTCCAGGAGCTGCCCGACATCTGCCAGGCAGATCCAGCACAGAAAAGCTGCCCTGAGGACGGGAACGGCCCTGGGTGCAGCCACCACAAACCAGCAGGGACATCCAGTGGTGGCACCAGGAAATGGTGCAGAACCTCTGTCCTGCCAGGGGCAGCTGCAAGAGCAGGCAGGGGGAAAAGCATCCAGCCCTTTTATTTTATTTCTGGAGGTGGTGAAGGTGCCAGTGCAATCCCAGAGATGCTGGGGATGGTGATTTTGGCCATCCTGGGTGTCCCTGGGATGGGTGGGCACCACCTCAGGGCCACGCTGGGGCACTCAGCCACAAAATTAAAAATAAATAGCTGGGAATGGCAGAGGCAGGAACATCCTAAATGAGTGAGGTTTGCTGAGGAGCTCAGGGAAGCGACGCCAGCTGGGGGGAACCAGCAAAGCACAGCAAAGGGGCTGCAAAAGCTCCTGGGTCAAGGGCAGGAAGAAGTGCTTGAGGAAAGCTTTTCCCCCACAAGAAGTTACACAACAGTTTGCTCTTCCAAGCTGTATCTTTGGAGAAAAAAAAAAAAGAAAAAAGAAGAAAAAAAAGACAAAAAAAGGGGAAGAAAAAGAAAAGGAAAAAAAAAGGAAAAAGAAGTATTTATCTGGAGGCTCTGGGCGAAGCTGGATGCTCTCCAGGGCCGGCACCTGAGCCAAGCCATGTTTGTGCAACCCTTCAACCCCTCCACCAAGTGCTGGCTTGCTAAACCGGGATCGCTTCCCTCGATCCCTCCAGCTGCATTTCCCTCCTCCCGCGCTGGCAAAGGCCGCAGAAACGGGACGGGGGGAGAAGAAAAACAAAACAAAACCCGCCCCGAGGAGCGGCGGGGACCGCGCGGTTAATTAACAACTGTAACCATTAATTGCGCGGGGAGGAGCCGCGCGGGGAGCGCAGCGCGATAAAGGCACGGGGAGATAAACACGAGCCGTGCTCGGGCTCGGGGCACCGCCGGGGGCTCGGGGGGCTCCGGGGGGAGCCCGGGGGTGCGGGAGGGAGCCCGGGGGGGCGGAGCGGGAGCGGCGCTTTGTCTGCAGCAGCGGCGGATGCGCGGCGCGGCCGGCGGCGCTCGGAGCCCCCCTCTGCAGGTGCACAGCAGGGCCCGGGCACCCAGAGCGGCCGGGGAGGGGCGTCTGGGGCCGGGGGGACCCTCCGGGCTCCGTGCCCGGGAGAGGGGACCGGGAGGGGATGGAGGAGCGGGAGGATGCCGGGGATGCAGCGCGGGTGGGGGATGGGAGGATGCGAGGGGCGGGGTGGGGGACATCGAGAGGGTGCAGGGGGACATTGGGAGGGTGCAGGGGGACATTGGGAGGGTGCAGGGGGACATTGGGAGGGTGCAGGGGGTGCACGGGGACAGCGGGAGGGGACAACAGCGGCGAGGGCGGAGGGCGGCGGGGACGCCGCGCAGCCCCGGGAAGCGGCGGGGAGGCTGCGGAGGGGTGGCGGGGGACAAAGGACACGACAGGGACCCCACCCCGCTCACCTGTCGGGCTCCGGGGCCGCGGCCGACATCGCGGGGCTCCGCTCGGCGGCACCGCGCGGGAACGGCCGCGTCCTCCGGGCGTGGGGGGCGGGGCCGCCCGGGACACGCCCCGAACACGCCCCCGGACACGCCCCAAACACCGCCGGACACTCCCGGACACCTCTGGACACCCCAGGACATCCCTGGACATCCCCCGAGCACCCCCGGGACACCCCCAAACATCCCCGGACACCCCCGAACACCCATCCAAACACCCCCGGACACCCCCCGAGCACCCCCAGGACATCCCCGGACACCCCCGAACACCCATCCAAACACCCCCGGACACCCCCCGAGCACCCCCCAGGACACCCCCAAACACCCCCGGACATCTCTGGACACCTCTGCACACCCCAGGACATCCCTGGACATCCCCCGAGCACCCCCAGGACATCCCCGGACACCCCCGAACACCCATCCAAACACTGCCGGACACCTCCAGGACACCCCCAGGACACCCCCAGGACACACCAGGACACACCAGGACATCCCCAGGACACCCCCTGAACACCCCCAAACACCCCGAACACCCCCTGGAGCTCCTGCTCGCCCCCCTCGTTCCCGCCCCGCTCCGGTGCTCTGTCCATCCCCTCGGTGCAGGTGCGGATTCAGCCCGAATAATTCATAAATACCGAGCCAATGTCACATTCCGGGCGCAGAGGTGTCACCTGTTACAATATTGGATTCTGTGCACACGTTAGATAATTCTGAAGGCCCGGAGTGGTTTGGGTGGGAAGGGGCCTTAAAGCTCGTCTCGTTCCACCCCCATGCCACGGGCAGGACAATTTCCATGGATCGGGTCGCTCCGAGCCCTGTCCAACCTGGCCTTGGACACGCCAGGATCTGCCTCCTGCTGACGGAGCTGCTTAGAGGGAAAAAGAAAAGAAAAAGGTAAAAGAAAAAAACCAGCCCTAACCTGCAGCTCATTCAGGGGTTTTTTTTTTGTTGTTTTTTTGGGTTTTGTTTTTGTTTTTTTTTTTTTTTTAACAAAAAGCAAGAATAGAAAGAGAATAAAAAGGAGGGGGGGAAGAGAATAAAAGGCTCTTAAGCAGAAGCATTTTGATGCTCCTGGAGCATCTCAGCCGTGCAATCAATCCCGGAGCCCCAGCACCCACCCCAGCCCTGCAGTGTCCCTGCAAACCCTGGGTGAGGGGAATTCCAGAGCTCCAGCCAGGGAAAGCCCCTCACAGCCCTCCCCGGCTCCTCCCAGGCTGGAAACATCCAAAGTCACCTGGGCTTGTGCCCAGGGAAGCCCTTTGGGAAGAAGGGGGTCAGATGTGTGGTTCAAGGGTATTTCTCTTATTCCACGAGCTGATCCGGCCCCAATCCACATCTCAGCATCCTCCTCCTCCCCCTGTGCCCGCCCCGGGGCACCTCTGGGTGCAGGTGGCCCTGGGGTGACCTTTTTGTGTGTCTGCCCAGGGCCCAGAGCAGAAACGAAAATAATCTCCATAAACAAAGGTGAGTACTTGAGCAAACACAGGCTCAGAATTGCCCCGGGTGCCTTCCAGGTGCTCAGCTCCCAGCTCCTGGGAATATTCTGGATTGGGAGCGCCCTCAGTTCTGCCCCTGGCCCCAAATCCCAGCCCTCTGCAGCCCCAAACAGTTCTGGAAAATCCATATTGCCATCAACTCCAAGAGCACAGCTCACAGGAACTACTGTCATGTGCAAAAGGGGCTGAAAAACTGATGGAAAAGAAACAAAATCAACCAACTTTTAATGAGATTTAAGGGGGAAAGTGACTTAAGGGGTTGGGCTGGGCAGAGGTGGAAGCGCCAGGGAAGGAAATCCCCTATAAACAACTTGTGCAGGCAAATCCAGCCTGGAACAAAGTGAAGGAAGTGAGAAAAGTTCACGGCACAGCGACAGTTGAGAGAGTAAATAATCCCCCACAATGGAGGGTAAACAAGGAAAGGAAGGCAGAGGCAGGAGGGAGAGGAGCAGGGGATGCACAGGGGGTTTGTCTTTCCCTGCTCCATCCCTGGGATGCTGCTCAGAGCTCCCTGAGCGTGGCTGAGCCATCATTTTCCAGCTTTTCCCTGGGATGATGCAATAAATATCCCGGGAAGTGTCAGGGCCCCCAGGGGCAGCCCCAGCCCCGCCGCCTGTGGGGTCGCAGCAGCTCAGCCCAAACCTCTCCAATTCCGAGTTTTCCCCTGAGGGCCTGAGTCCCCCTCACCAAAAACTGGCCCAGTTTACATCTACAACCCTTCCCAGTTAAACTGGGAGCCTCGTGGTGCTGAGGGAGGCGGGGATTTCTCAGAGCATAAATCAGCTTTTTTTTTTTGTTTTTCCAAGGACGGGGACAGATTAAAGACGCAGCGTCGCTGGCACTTTATAAACCAGGCCTTTGTGTGGAAAAGGAAACTGGAGTTGCTGGTTGCACCCCGGGACAGGTCCTTGCAGGCAGCTCCCAGGGGAATTCCTGCTGCCAGGACCTGGCCAAGCACACCTGCAGGGGCTGGGCTGCAGGGGCCCCGGGGTGACAGATATTTGTCACCTAAAAATCAGGCTCAGGAGGAACCAGAGCAGTTTCAGCCTCCCACAACCTCTCTGTATTTCCAGGTCCATCCCCTGAGCCCCACATTCATCCCAGTTTTAAAAATGCAAATAAACCATAGAAATCCAGAGCCTGAAGCAATCGTGTGGAGGTAGCAGGAGCATCCAAGGAGGTGAGAAGAGACACCTCTCCTTTCTCCCCTGGCACATGGATCTGGGTTTTCCAGAGGTTTTTCAGCTCAGAGGTTCATGACACTTCTCCTTTTTCTTTCCCTTCTTCTTCTCTTTCTGCCTCTTCTTCCTCCTTCTTCCTTCCTCTTCTTTTTCCTCTTTTCCTCTTCCTCCTTCTTCTTCCTCTTTTTCTTTCAATCTCCTTTTCCTCTTCTTCTTGTCCTCCTTCTCCTTTTCCTCCTCCTTCTTCTTCTTCTGTTACTCTTCTTCCCTTTCTTCTTCTTCTACTCCTACTATTACTATTATTATTATTATTGTTGTTATTGCTACTTACACCAGGCTATCCATTCACTTTTTGGGTATAACTTGAGCAATTAGTGCATTTACCAGATCACTCAACAGAAAATAAGAAAGAGGCACAAAAGTTTGTTGTCAGCTCCCAGAATCTCCCACTTTTCTGGTCCCAGCTATTTTTTTCTCTCTTCTCACGAGGATGGGAAGGGTTTGCAGAGCTGGGAGGGATGGCTCAGCTCTTCCAGGGATTCCCATTTTTGAAGGAAACTCGTGAGAGGCTGGCTGTGCTCTGTGGGTGCAGCTGGCCCTGCAGCATCCCAGCACAACGGGGGAGTGTTCAGGGCTCAGGGAACGTGAGCAGGGCCAGGGGAGCTGTGTGAAGGCATTGACAGGGCAGCATTGAGGGATTGCTGCAGGAATTCCCGTGCCAGGCTGGGAATGAAGGCTGGGATTGTTTGCTCATGCACTGAAACTCTGTGGGAAATGCATTAGAAATAATAGAAATAATAGAAACAAGTCTCAAATGGTGACTTTGCAAATAGACTGGATTGTTGGAGCCCTGGAGGCTGAAAATTTCAGGCTTTTTGTGCTGACAGGCACTGACCCTCCAGCAATCCCTACATTTGACCTGAGGGCTTGGAGCAGGATTCCAAAATTAAGTGACAGCAGTGGGGTTGTGATGTGGAGTTTGAATAGAAATGTGTGATATCACAGGGTGGAAAACTTAGATTTAAGATTTCAGTATATAGTAATGCATGGGGCAAGATGGAGGACTTGTCTAAATCCTTTTCACCTTCTTCTTCTTGGTTTTGGGTGTTTTTTTCTAATTGGGTGAAAGGGTCCGCATTGTGGGCCTTAGGTGGTCATTATTGGGTTAAAAGTATAAATAATATAGGTGTCATCTCATTAATGTGTGATTAGCACTTAAATAACCTTGGAAAGAGTTAGAGACAGAGCCATTTTCTACCTTGGTAGAGCTCACAACTCGTGAGACTGTGCTATAGATAAAAATTAATAAACACTGAGTCTGAACATGAAAACCGTGTCCCAAGCATTAACCCCGGCTCTGAGAGAAGAAAAGAAGATTAGAATCCGATCTACCTGTGGATGCTGCTCGGGGAGGATCACTGCAGAAAGAGCAGAAAGCCTCAATTTCCCAGCCTCCAGGGCTCCAGCACACGGGGATTCATCCAGAGCCGCCTGCAGATGGCAACAGCTCCCCGGGCCCGCGCTGCTCCTCCGGGACTGCCCCGATCCCGCTCCTCTGGGGCAGGGATAGATAAATGACAATAAATAAATAGATATTATTCATTCGGAATAATATTGTCAGAAAGCAAAATAATGAGCGGTACTAGCAAATAACGAAGTAATGTTATGAGAATAAAAACAATAATAGAATCAGGGAGTGAGAAATAAAAAGTCGATTAATGGGTTGTTCAGTTATGGAGGAGTTGGTGGCTGTAAATTTGGAATGGTGTAAATTTGGAAAATTGTTTGTAATCCCACCCAAAATTCCCGGTGGGCTCAGGAGCCCTCTCTGATCTCCTGCTTCATCCCTCAGGCAGGGATAGGATAATGCAGGAAGAGGTGCCTGTTGCAAATGCAGTTTTTATTTCATTCCCAACTCTTTCTTTTCCCATCACAGCAGATTTAAACTGCCAGAGGACAGGGTTAGACGGGATATTGGGAAGAAATTCCTCCCTGGGAGGCTCAGGAGGCCCTGGCAGAGGTTGCCCAGTGAAGCTGTGAATTTTGTTGCCATTTTTGGTGTTTGGGGTATGGCAGGTCAAGAGCACGGGGAGGGGGGAAAGTGAAAATGAAAGGAGAAATGGAGTTTAGCCTCAGATACTCGTTAGGCTGCTCAGTAAAAGATAGATTTTACTCTATATAATTTATATATCTCATGCTAAATATGTCTTTTACTATAGATACATTTATCCTTCCATGTGGGTTGCAGAAGTGATGGTCAGAAAATCAGCATTTCCCCTCCAAATGACATCCAGGGACCCCCAGGGGAGAGGACACATCACAGCCACAACAAATATCCCCGATTTTAGCTGCAAAAACATAACCCCGATCTCCAGGGACACATCCCAACGCCTCCATCCCCATCCTGCAGCACTCCTGATTCCAGAGCTGTGCCCAGGCCTCGGGCTGGGGTTGGTTTGCAGCAGCTCCTCTGCAGCCAGGATTTTGTCTGGCACTGTGAGCAGGAGCATCCCCAGCACTGGGGAGGTTCTGTTGTCACTCAGAGGAATAATTCCAAACATCCAACACCCCCTTGGGGCTGGAAGAGCCAAAATTGTGTCACTGCAGCTGCTGCTGCACAGAAGTGGGGGACAGCCTGCCTCTGGTGATCATGCAGGTATTTTTGCTGGATATTCACTGCTTTTACCCCGTTCTGCTCCAGGCTGTGTCATCCTGGAGCCCCAAAAGGGGACAGAAATTGCAGGAGCCACCAAATATTTTGTTCCAACTCACTGAGTGGCACAGGGAGCGAGAAGGACGCTCTGGTGGATCACAGCTCAGACCCCTAGGCTCAGAGCCACTGCAGATTATTTATTATTTGATTTTTTTTGGTGTTTTGGTTGATTTGTGTGGAACAGGAGGGTCTGAGGCCATCACCCACCCCCAGCCCAGCTCTGCAGCCCCTTCTCCGCCTGTGCCTGAGCTCAGCATCCCCTGATCCCCCCGGCCTGGGGGACCCTGAACCTCAGAGCCACCCCCTCAGTGCACAGCATTCCAGCACAAACACTTCCCTGATTCCCATCCCGATTTCCAGGATTGAAATGTCACTGAGTGAAGCAACAAACCCAGCCTGAGCAGGAAGCCGGGGCTGGACACGGCAAATCTGCTCCTGGGCTTTGACAGGAGCCACCCACCTCATTTTCCAGCAGGGAATATTTGTCCTTCTCCAGCCATCCCACAGTCTGTGCTGCCCAAAAGTGGCCAGCAGGACCCCCACGGCCTGGGATGGTTCCACGAGGGGCCATTCCAGAGCTTTTCCCTGTTTTCCACGCCGCCTCCAAGGCTGACACAGTTTTTTCAGGAGAGTAAAAATAGCAGGGTCAAAGCTCTCCTGCCCCCTCAGCATCCCCATCAGCCCTCCTTGCATCATTCCCTGAGGATGCTTCCCTGTGGAACTCACAGCCCTGTGCCTGCCTCACCCCTGGAAAAACAGCTGAAGGGTTCCCTCCCTTTTTTTATTTTAATTTTCTCCCTTTTTTCCCATTTTTTGACAGCCTCCTGCCTGGGTGATGCCCTGAGCAGCCTCAGCTGGGGGTGTTGGATTTTCCCCCAGGAAAACTCTCTGGCTGCAGCCTGTTGCACAGGGAATCCAGGGAATTCAGGCTCCTGTGGACAAACTGGGGTGGGAAATGTTAATTTGGTAAAAATAAAATCTCTTCAGAAGGAAGGGGAGAACAAGAGGGAAATGGGAAAGGATTTGGTGCTCACTCCCTGCCCTGGGGCATTGCCCCATTCCTCCGACCCCCACAAAAACTGGGATTACCTGGAATTCCTGGGACATGTGGGACGGCAGGGAAGCAGCTGGGGTGCAGCCAGAGGTCATCTGAAATTCCTGGTGGGATGCAGGGGAGCAGCTGGGGTGCAGCCATGAAAATTTGGGATTACCTGGAATTCCAGGTGGAAGGGCAGAGAAGCAGCTAGGATGGAACCAGGAAAAATTGGGTTTACCTGGAATTCCTGGTGGGATGCAGGGGAGCAGCTGGGATGCAGCCAGAAAAATTTGGATTACCTGGAATTCCTGGTGGAAGGGCAAGGATGCAGCTAGGATGGAACCATGAAAATTTGGTATTACCTGGAATTCCTGGTGGGATGCAGGGGAGCAGCTGGGATGCAGCCAGAAAAATTTGGATTACCTGGAATTCCTGGTGGAAGGGCAGGGATGCAGCTAGGATGGAACCATGAAAATTTGGATTACCTGGAATTCCTGGTGGAAGGGCAGGGAGGCAGCTAGGATGGAACCATGAAAATTTGGATTACCTGGAATTCCTGGTGGAAGGCAGGGAAGCAGCTAGGATGGAACCAGGAGAAGTGGAATTACCTGGAATTCCTGGTGGAAGGGCAGAGAGGCAGCAGGACGATCCTCTTGGAATGTCGGAGCTGGCAGCGCCTCCCGGGCTGTGTCACACAGATCCTCTCACCTCGGGACGCCCCGGGGCAGCGGGGCGGGCTCATCCCGCTGGGAATCGCCGCTCCTGACTCACGCCGCTCGTGTGGGAGAGCGGCAGGGGTGGGAAAGAATCCGCTGCTATATTTAACCACAAATCCCAGGAAGAGGTTCAGCTCCTTGGGCCGGGTCGGTGGCGAATAGCAGCGGGGTGAAATCACGGCAGAAATCCTGGATGGTGGCAGCCCCCGGAGAGCCGGCGTGACTAACGAGCACAAACGCTGCTCCCTGGAAAACACAAAGAATTCTGAAATTAAAAAGGTCTTGGTTCTTCCGGACTGACACGGGGATCCTGCCAGCTGTGACAAATTGTCCTCTGGTGCCTTTCAGGACCTTTCAGCGTTTCTGTGTCCGGCTGCTCCCACCCAGCCCCTGCGGCCGCGCAGCTCCTCCCTGGATCCCAGAGGGATTCCGCACGGATGGGGTGGGATCCAGCTTCATCCTGCAATCCCTTTTGGGACTTAAAATCATTTGATTCAAAGGGAAAAACAGCAAATCATCCCAATAGGAGGAGATGCTCATTATTTGTAACTCTAAAAGCCTCAGCCAAAGGACTCCATTGCCTTTCCATGGAGTCAAGGGAGTAAAATCCTAATTATGAGGAATTACTGCAAAGGGAAAACCAGTCTAAGCCAATCTTTCTAATGCTTCTGTGTGGCAGAAGCAATAAAGGAGAATATTTGAAGTCTCACATGCCAGCTGGAAGCCTGAAAACCCACTGATATCAATATCATTGCCCTGATATTTCCACCTTCTATTTACTGGAAAAAAGAAAATTATGTTAAATAAACAAACATTTCATACATAAAATACAGAAATAATTACAGAATCGATAGCAATGAATACATTTTATTTATTTATTTGATTTGACTGATTTATTACAGAACACACATTTCATTTCTGGAGGACACCCAGACTTGTTAACAGCCTGGGAAGGAATCAGAGTTGACCAGGAGGGTTTCAGCCTCTCTCTCACTTTCCCTGCGTTTTAAACGGTCCAACAGCAAATATTTGCTGGCAGAGGAGATTTCTGAGCTGTGAGGTAATGGCTGGTGGAGTTTTTTTACATTTGCAGAGTCATCTCCTCGGGTTTTGGGCCTCACTGCAGTTACAGATGTGCTTGGGAAAGGGCAGGCACTGGAGCTCAGGGGAATTAAACCCTTTGGGGTTTATTCCCAGCAGTTCAGAGCTTTCCCTGAGCCCTGCTCCGAGCTCCCTGCTCATGGATGCGCTTCCTTAGGAGCTCCTCTGGGGGTTTTTACAGGAATATTCAGAACGATTTTGTTCTATTAAGAATGATTTAAGAATTATTTTTGCCTTGGAGGAGGTTCCCACCAGGCTGTGTTGGATTATCATGGAATCCTGGAATGGTTTGGGATGGAAGGACCTTAAAGCTCATCCCATTCCACCTGCCATGGGCAGGGACACCTCCCACTGTCCCAGGCTGCTCCAGCCTGGCCTTGGACACTTCCAGGGCTGTGGCAGCCACAGATTTTCTGTCCAGCCTCCAGTGCAGCACTCATTTGCTCCATCATTCCTATAAAAGCCTCAATAATCACAAGGTTTGGATCTATCAGATATTAAAATATCGTTGAAGCTGAGAGTGCTGAACTTCTTCCTATCAATATCCAAAACTTCCCTCCATCAATCCATGGGATTTTTCCAGCTACCAAACAGGTGAGGCTTTCAGAGCCTTCCCCAAAACAATCCTCAGGCCATCGGGATGGTGTTTTGCTGAGTAGTTTTCCCATATTTGAGGGAAAATCGCATCAAAGGAAACTCAGACGTGAAGCATCTCTGTGCAAAGAGCATTTTATGGAGCGGGTTCCTGTGGGGAAGAGTTTGGAGCTCCCCAAATGCCAAAGGTCCCAGGGACAGCGACACCACCAAATGGTTCTTGTGCTGTGTCAGCACTTTGGCACCACCTGCAAGCTCTGGAATTCGAGCCCTAATGATCTGCTGCTCCAAAGGGATCGATGCATTCCTGCAGGGGTCATTTGCAGGATCAATAGTTGTCCATCCCCTGCAAAACTGGAGAAAACCAACTCGGAAGTTGCTTCCCAGAAACAGCGTGGTGGCTCTGGATTTTATCTGACTCCAGGGAGCCTCCAAGTGGGTTTCCTACAGATTTTGGGATGGGGGAGGCAGGATGTGGCCACTAATGATGAGTTTATTCCTGCTGAGCAGCTGCTGGTCCTGCCCCAGAGCTCTGCTGTGCTTGGGAGGCACAGAAATTCCAGGCTGGGTGGAGCTGGAGGAAACCTGCTCTAGTGGAAGGTGTCCCTGCCCGTGGAATCCTGCTGGAATCAAAGATCCCTGCCTGCCACCACACTCCCACACTGCCCAGATTTCCAAAACGTGGCAGCTGAGCCTCCTGCACCTCCCCAAATCCCCCAAACCCCCAGAGGATGCAGCCCCTACATCCACAGCCACCCCAGGGTGAATCCCCTGGCCAGGATTCCTCCTGAGCCTGTACTTCTGCATTTTTCCAAGCCAGGCATGGGCTGAGGGAGCTGGGGCTGCTGCAGAGCACAGCTGCACACCAGGACTGGAATTCTTATTCCTTCTTGTGCCCTGCTCACTCTGGCCACGATTTTCCTTGTCTGGTGGGACAGGGAGCTGCTCCTGAGCCACTGCTGCAGGCTGAGCACCAGAGCCCAGCCCATGGCACACAGGGTCAGGCAGAACGTTGGCTTTAACGAGCTATCAACAGGCTTTAATATTTCATGGAGCTCTGAGGGAGTCCCAGCTGAGCAGAAATGCTGTTAAAGGCTGAGCTCGATTAACGCCAGGCAGGTTTCGCCAGGCGCCTGCTGCTCACTCCCAATCTGCCCTCAAAACACCACATCAGGTATTGTCAGCTCTGGAGGGAATGTGGCCCCTGGAGCTGCTGCTGGGGCTGGTGCAGAGCACCCCAAACCCCACTGGCTATGGGCAGGGATGAGCCCCCAAAGCAAAGGGTCCCCAAAGTCACCCCCTGTGTGATGGGGCTGCTCTGGCAGCTCCTAAAGCAGCTGGGGCTGCACCCACTGCTGGCACCTCCTGCCCTCCTCTGCCAGCCCCTGCCCCCTTCTGCAGAGAGAAATGTCCCCAAAATGAGGAAACAGATGCAGAATAAACCCCTGAAATTCAGAAAGAATCAGCAGTTCCTCCTTGTTTGCCAGAAGCCCAGCAGCACCACCACCTCCTTCCTCAAACTCCCCATCACAGCTGAGAGTTCTCCCTCATTTTCATCCCTGTGCACTCCAAAATGTGTCATAAATACAATTACCCCAAACTGGGGCTGACAGCACGAGGCTGGCCTGCAGCTATCAGCAGTGAAATCATGACCAGGGGAGTAAACAGGACAGAGGAAACAGATTTACCCCACGTGGCGCTCACGTAGGTGGGTCAGCAGCTGCCTATCAGATTTGGCAGGGTCACCTAAGAGGAAACCAAGCAGAAAAGGTCAGGTCAGCTTTTGCCATGTTTGATGTTAGTTTTTCCATGATGGGAGCTCCCTCTCCTCTCCCTTTTGCTGGAGTTTTGCAATTAAGTTGAAGGTAATCAGCAAACCAGAGATGAGGGGCTGTGCTCATGGGGGTGGGCTGGGACACCACTGGGTGACACAGGGAGCTGTGAAACCTCAGTGGCATGAATGAAACCCACCAAATAAGAAGAAAGAAGGTCTCACTGTACCTGCACAGGTACCAGGGCCCCAGTCTATCAGTGCCTGCTCTGACACTGCTGCTGCCCCCCTTTTTAAGCTGCAAAATCAGTGCTGGGCTCTGCACCTTGAGCTGCTCAGGGCTCAGGTGTTGCTTACCCTGATGTCCTTGGGTACTGCTCACCCCTGCACTCTGGGGTTTATCCCACCTGCTCAGCTATTGCTCATCCCCCCATCCTGAGGTGCCACACATCGCTGGGTCCTTGGCTCCTGATCATCCCTGCATCCTCAGGTTCATTCTCCCATCCTTGGCTCCTGCTCATCCCTGCATCCTCAGGTTCACTCTCCCATCCTCGGTTCCTGCTCATCCCTGCATCCTCAGGTTCACTCTCCCATCCCTGGGTACCCCTCATCCCCCCATCCTTGCCTCCTGCCCCCCGGTGTTCCCCTCTCTCCCGGGCACCGCTGCCCGCCGTGTCCCCCACGCAGACCATCCCTGGCTCAGTGGCGGGGCCATCCCCGGTGACCCCTGGGCCGAGGCCTGGCCGCATGCCCCGGCCCCATTAGGCTGTGAACGGCTGCCAAATGCTCCCATCAATATTTCATGCGGCTCCGGGCGAGGATAAAGCGCGGCGCTGCGGGCGGGCGCGGAGGCGCAGCGGGCGGATGGCGGGCGGCCGGGGCCCGGGGCCGTGCGGCCGGGCCGGCTGCCCCGGGGCGGGGGTCGCGGCCGGCCCGGGGGCGGTGGCGGGGCCGCCGTGGGTGCCGCGGGCGCGGTGGCTGGCGCGGAGGCTGGCGGCGCTGCTGGTGCTGCTGGCGCTGGTGGCCGCGGGCTGCGCGCTCCGCCGCCGCGCCTGCCCCGCGCCCCGCCGGCCGCGACCCCCGGCCCGCCGCGCCCCTCCCGCCCCGGGCACCGCGGGCAGCGCCGGCCCGCCGGGACCGCCGCTGGGCGCGGGGCTGCCGCACCTGCCCAGCTACGAGGAGGTGAAGCACCTGCCCAGCTACGAGGAGGTGAAGCACCTGCCCAGCTACGAGGAGGCGCAGCGCTGCCCGCCCGCGGAACGCGGGGACGCGCGGCTGAGCCCCCCGGCCCGGCCCGCTGCGCACCCGCGGGCACCGCGCTGAGGGGCGCGGCGGGAA
Organism: Prinia subflava; assembly: GCF_021018805.1. NCBI lineage: Eukaryota > Metazoa > Chordata > Aves > Passeriformes > Cisticolidae > Prinia > Prinia subflava. The sequence goes on along the minus strand of NC_086257.1, from coordinate 23,977,373 downwards.
CGGCACCATCATCATCATCACCATCATCATCATCATCATCACCATCATCATCATCATCACCATCATCATCATCCTCATCCTCCTCCTCCCCCGGACCCCCGGGAGAGACAGCGGACAGTCCCAGGTGTGCCGGGAGGGATGCGACGCCAGGAAGCAGCAGCGTTCCCTGGTGGGACATTGGGGATTCCCGGGAATGCTGCACACCCCAGGGTGACCTGCCAGGGACACTGGGGATGCCGGGAATGCTGCGCACCCCAGGGTGACCCGGCCCTGCAAAGGGACCTGCCGGGGACACTGGGATCCCGGGAATGCTGCGCACCGCAGGGTGACCTGCCAGGGACACTGGGATCCCGGGAATGCCGCGCACCGCAGGGTGACCTGCCAGGGACACTGGGATCCCGGGAATGCTGCGCACCGCAGGGTGACCCGCTGGACACCCGGCTCTGCAAAGGGACGTGCGGGATTCCTGAGCACCTGGAGGGATGGGACACGGCACAGCCCTGGAAGGAGTTCCACGAGGAAGGAGACTTGGGGACATCCCCTCCAGTGGGACAGCCGGCCGCAGTTCGGTGCAGCGTTCCCCTCACCGGGCTCGGTTCCTCGGGAATTCGGGGCTCGCTCGGCTGCGGGGCTTTGCCGTGGGCACGCCCGGGTGATCCTCACCCCACGGGTCCAGAGGGAGTTTTGGGACAGCCACATCGGGCTGTGTCCCCTGGCCCGGGCGGCAGAGGAGGGAAGGAACCTCTCCAAAACCTGCAAAGAAATGCTCAGCGCCTCCTGCTCACTGCGGGGACCCCTCCTGCTTTGGGGGAAGTGTCACAGCCCCTGCCCTCGGCTGGGAAATTCTCCTGGACAAGACAAACACCAAACCCCGAGGAAAGGCAGGAACCTCCTCACCCTCAGTGCCAGCACCCAAAGGAGCTGGAGCGCCTCATTTACTGCTGAATTCCTCCTGCAGCACACCCGGCTCAGCCCAGCTCTGCTGCCCTGGAACTGTCCCCAAAGCTCTCATTAAATACCCTTTGTTTTTTCATTAAATACCCTTTGTTTTTTCCTTAAATACCTTTTGTTTCTTCATTAAATACCTTTCGTTTTTTCCTTAAATACCTTTCGTTTTTTCCTTAAATACCTTTTGTTTTTTCATTAAATACCTTTTGTTTTTTCCTTTCCTAGCCTGACTTCAGCCCGGGGAAGTGAGGATGTGCTGAGTGCAGGAGCAGCAGCCACCAGCGCTTCCCTTCCTCTCTTTTGGAGGTCCCTAATGGCAAAGAAAACCTGCAGGTTTATTTAAAATACAGATTAGAGCTTTTCAAAACTGCAGGCCTCCAACTATCACAGGCATTTCTTTATATTGTAAAAAAATTCTTGCAGACCCTTCATGAAAAGCACGGAAATAATGAAATATTTTGGGTTTTACACAACCCAGCTCTGTGCAGACCCATCCCTCTCTATCCCTTCATCCTGTTTCCCCAAATTTCACAGTAGGGCAAAGGCACCTGAATTAAAATTAACATTTTAAATTCCAGTATTGGAAATTTTATAGCACAGGGCAACCCCTGACTGATTGGGACCAACAAAAATAAACTGTGGAAATAGAGATTCTCACATGTGGTCAGTTCATAAAAACCTTTTCTCTCCCTGGCTCTTCCCCATCCCCTGCAGAGTAAAATCTCATCTCTGTTATCATGAAAATAAAGAAATGGAGGTCTTAAGATGTCTATGTTTAATAAAAAACATGTAAAATTCAATATAAAAAACATATCTATAATATAAAAAATAGTAAATTGTTTCTCTCCAACTTTCCCCCATCTGTAGGTGATACAAACTTTGTATTTCTATAAATATCTATTAAAATTTCAGAATTAAACTTTAGAAAGCTCCAAGCTTTTCCATTATTGCTCATTTATAATTTTGACTATTCTGAAGTGAATAAGGCAACAACCACCACAGTTGTTCTGCAGGAAATGGTTCCACATAATCTGTAAAATCAAATTTTTGTGTCAGATGATTCAAACCTTCCTCCTGCTCCAGTCCCAAAGGGTAAAATCCCACAGACAAATGCAGATCTCAAGGTTTTATTGCCTTAAAAGCCAGAAAACAAGAGATATTTTAAATTTTTTCTCTGAACTATTACAAATATGCAGTAGGTTTTTAAACACCCACCTGAGCTTTTAATTTTACTTCATTTGAGGACTTTATTTTTCACCTAAAGATGTATTTTTCAACCTCTCTTTTTAGAATCTGAGGATTTACTGTGGCTGAGGTTAAATGAAGTGAATGAACTCAACTCCCACCCTGAAATGGCAAAATTTGGGTTATTTTTGGTTATTGATCCATGACAGCAGTTCTTAAACAACTGAATTTCAATCATGTTAATTAATTTGTTTCTTAAATCGGTTTATGGTGGTTTAAATCAAGCAGTCAGTAATTAAATAAGAGGTATTTCTTTCTGAAAGAGGGTTTTAAAAGAATTTCTTGTTCTGGGCAATAATGTAACCAAACTGGACCTGAAACATCTGTATCCTTCTGCCATTTATTTTTACTTAATACTGAAAATAACTGAAAACAGGTAAAAATACAATGCAAGACTTTGGAAACCCCAGAAAAACCAGCTCAAAATTCCCTTTGCATGGATGGATGGCACTTCCCTGGGAACTGCAATCCCTAAAATCCCGGCCACAGTGCCAGAAAAGCAACACAGGAACGATTTCTCCTGAGAATATCCTGAAATTTAGATTTGATACCCAGGGTCTGGGTATCAAATAAATAAATAAATAAACTAACTGTATTTAGAACCTAGGGAAAACAAGGAATAAAATTACTTTTCCAAAATATTTTGCTTTGTTTTCTATTTAGCATCAGGGTGCTCAGGACTGGATGTGTGTGATAAAAATTGGAATTAAACACCTGTCCCATCCTTTCCAAATGTAATTAAAACACCCCAAATATTCTTTTTTTAGCTCTCAGATCCATTAAAAATCTCCACTTTTATTTGGTTTTCTTCAGAAATTTATGAACTGTGCAAAAAAGGGTCACACAATGATTTACAAATTTGCTGTATGTACAGATATTTAACATTTTGCTGGCAACATTTGAAAGATACATAATAAACCTTGTTAATGATGAATAAGCTGGTAATATATTTATAATATATTTATAATATATTTATAATATATTTATAATATATTTATAACACGAAGAGAATGCAGCCAGTTTGGGGTGTGAAACAGAGAAGTGTATCTTCATGAAATAACATATTAAAAAAATATTTACAAATCAAGTGCCTTGGGTAGAAAAAATACACAAAATATTCTCTTATTTTAAATATTCTTGTCAATTTTACACGTCAGATGCTACAAATGCTGTTTGTTACTTCCAACAACGCTGAAAGCACATTCCAAAGTATTAAAAAAATCCTTTTACTGCTGAATGTTTTGCTCAGTGACAAACCTGAGTTGCTGAATTATCTGAAATCATCTGTTGAAGAAGACACTGGTACATCCTAATAAATCTGTATTCCCACAACTGGGAGGGAAATATTTGTACTTGAGAGGCTCAAGCTCCATTTTGGGTTGCATTTTCAGCACTTCCAGTTTGCTGAATTTGTTTTTAGGGCAGTTTAAATGAGTCTGGAGAGGTCCCTGAGGTTGCAGAAATAACCAAACTGCTTAACTTGGGGCTTAAATTGTGACTTCAGTAGGGGCAACCCCGGTTAAAGAATATTAATGGCAATGAAGTTTAAAAATCACTAAGAGAGGAACTAAGAGTTAATTCTCTTTTTTTCTCATATATGTAGCCATCACTGGCACCAGAATATAAATCCAGCTCTAAATGAAAGGAAATAATTCATCCAAGGATTCAAACCTACTGAAATTCTCTCTCCTGTGGCCCACAAAATGTTTGCTGTGTGTTTTTTGTTTTTTACCACAAGCCAGCAGCACTTTGAAGATGCCCAAAAAGTGAATTATTGCTGCACGGTCACACTGGTCCTCACTGCAGGACTGGCTGCTGCTCGTTCTCTTTCTTTGGCAATTTCCATCTCTATCTTGGCTTTGATTTTATTCCAATCCACTTCCAGCTGTAAGAAGAGAGAAATTAAACACACAGAGTTCAACATCAGAGAGAGACAGGTCAGTTATTCAATTTCTAAATACAATTATAAAGTGTTGAGTGCCCAAACTCATGGAAGATAGGAAGGCACAGCTGAGTTCTGACTGAGCTTCCACCTTTTATTTTAATAAATCCCATTGTGCCTGGCAATAAAACACAAAAATAACCTGCTTCTAATTCAGTATCATGACATCAGTGTCCTGTTAGTGAAAATTTACCCCTGCATCATTAATTTAGGAGTGCTGTCTCCTCCAAGGAAGCTGAGAGGATATTAAACCAGTTACCTGCTCCAACAGAAATCACATTCCTGCTTGGAACTGCCCTCCTGCAGCAAGAAATGTTTTAGTTTGAACCTTGGCATTTCTGCAGCTGCAGAGAATTGGCATTTTCTGGCTGTGCTCTGTCAGTGAAACCTCAGGCAATGCACACAGCACGGTACCAGCACAAATGTGGGTAGGAAAGTTGTTTTTCCCAAAAAATGCTTGACAAGGAAAAAAAAAATTAATTATGGTGCATCTGATGACCATTAGAACATGTCCAAAAATGTCCCTGTGCAGTTCAGTTTATTGTTGGAGAATTAACACTGCCAAAGGTGGGATGGGAGAAGAAGTTCCAGGGCTGCACAGGGAATTTTCCTCTGTAATTGAGTAGTGGAATAACAGGGGGGATTCTCTAAGAGGGAAAGTGACATTAAATACCCACATTCTCAGGTGAAAATATAATAATAATAATAATAATAATAATAATAATAATAATAATAATAATAATACCACCTCAGTTCTAGAGGCATTGACTGGGTCCAGGATGTGTGAAAGATATTAAGAACCTGATATATAAAACAAGCAAAATTGTAGATCCTGCCTGGCTGCAGAAAAGAGAGGAAAAAAATTCCTTTTTTAAGCCTGAAGAGGTTTTAGGTTGTGAGAGGGAAACTGAGACCCTTTTTTATCCCTGAGAAGGAACAGCAGGACAAAATCTTGCTTTTCTTATCAATTTCTTTCTGATTGTGCTTTATGAGTCTGACAGGTGTGTGAAGAATTTAATTACAGCTGAAAATTCACATTAGGTGGATCCCTCCTACTCTCAGACCCAGCAAAGACCTCCAGCACCTGGATGAGGAAAAGGACTTTTTCCCTCCAGGAATCTCCTGAGTGAGAGCCAAATTTCCAGACTGAGTAAGCTGAAAAATCATCCTGCTCATGCTTTGTCACTGCCAAGGTGGAATTCCTTAGGAATCCTGATGGAATCTACAGCTTTCTCCAGGATTTTAAGAAAATCAGGATTATCTCCAATGTCTATCAGGGGATTTACATGATTTTTGCTCTAAAATGGGTTTTACAGAACACACACTTCCTGCACAGCAGCTGGAAAAGCTGCAGGATAAAAATGCTTGCAATCAGTGCTTTATTTTTCTGTATTTTCCAGGTCAATTACTGCAGAATGTTCATTAGGGGATGACTTTTGTTTAGGAAATGAGGATCCTTAGAAGTGCTAAAAGCTCATGAGTTCCATTAGAAATGGAACTTTATTCCAAATGCACTGGGCAGTGTCCGAGGCAAGGATGTGAATTCCCAGCTCAGGTGCTCCCTGCTCCATCAGCTGCAGTGGATAAAAGGATTTCACACAAAGGAAAGGCATTTTTGATAATTTTGATAATAAGGAGGGGAAAAGCAGGAAGGACTCAAGGGCTGCCCAGTGGAATTGAGCCTGTCCTGAGGGCAGTGTGTGGGAATATTCCAGTGGGATCCAAGATCCAGGTTCTGAACTGCAGGATGTGTCCCTCAGCCCTCAGGATCTGTGCAATACTGATAAACTGATTTACTGATGATGCAGAGGGTTTCCAGCAAATGTACCTTGATCTGTTTATTTATTTATCAGAGTGGTTTGCAGTTCATAAATATCCAGATTCCTTCAAAGATTGTTCCTGTTTCTATCCCTAAAATGCCACAAAAATGTTGGAAATATTTGAGAGACTCATTGAACCATGGTGAAGCTGAGCTCCCTGGTTATAGAAAACAACTGTGCCTTCACTTGTGTGATCTTTACCAGATATTAAATATATATTTGGTGACTCTTCAAATAAAACCCCAAATGCCCAGCTATTCCTGGCCAAGCAGCCCAGAATTAGCCCAAACCTGTAAGAATTCCAAATTTCTGTTCCCATTTGAACACAGAAGGACAAGGGAGGTGCAAACCCACCCCACCCTCCCAGGTGTGCCCTGGTGTGAGGCAGAGAGCAGCCCTGAGGGACACTTACACCTTCTGCATATTGCAAAAACCTTTGGTTGGTTTCTTTTTTCCCAAAATCTTCCAAGAATTTCTGTCTGTAAGCCAGGACCGTGTCCACGTGTGTCCTGTGCTTCACTGCCAGGTCCAGGGCTCTGGAATAAAGCAGGAATGGGCTGGGAATGCTCTGGCACCACCACAATCACCAAGGTTGTGCAGAAACTCCCAGGGTGAGGGCAGAGATCCCAAATCCAATTCCACATTAGGATCAGGAGCTTAAAAGCAGCCAGTGATGAAAAATACCCAACAATTATTCCCACTGGAAACCTCATCACATCATTAAGCTGACCCCAGGAGGCTTTTTATTTCAAGGAAATGCAGAATATTTCAGAGTTTAGCACAAGAATAACAATGTTTAGTAACTTTTTTCTCGTCAAAAATAGGTTCTGAACACTTATAATACACATTTATGATATATTCTATGTAATATTTATAAATACTGTATAGGTGGAAATGATCAGACACTGGATTAATCTAATTCATTACTCACACTTGGTTTCTTTTCAATGGTTTAAGAACAGTGATATTTGATATACACTGAGTTTTTAGATGATAGAACAAAAGAAAATTCTTTTCCTAATACGCAGCTTAAACCTCCCCTGATGCAGCTACAGATTTGTGGGGGAAAATCAACCTTTTGCCTGAATATATAAATATAACAGCAGAGAAATTAAGAGTAAACAGCTCAGAGGATCCTGTCAGAAAATGTGGGGGTTTTGTTTAAAGGAGAAATTCCTCCTTTGTTTTCTCAGCCTTAATTCACATTTTCTCCACCTCCACAATGCTGGGAGTCTGAGTAGCCACAGTTTTATTTTTAGCAACAAGACATTTTAAAGCAGCCCAAATTCCCCAGCCAGTCTGGGGCATCACTGAGGGCTCCTCTGCGCTAGCACTGATGAGAAAGCAAAATGTTATTTCAAAATGCTTCCAGGAGTATTTTGGGCTTTTATCACCAAATATTTGTGTTTTCTAAATACGACACAAAATGCTGGCTTTTTTTTTTCTATTGTGAGGCTATGATTTAATTTGTTTATTTGAAGTTGTGGGTGATTAGAAGATAAAAAAATGAGTCAGCAATAAAACAACTGATGGAAATAATTAGGAAAACTTATTTTAATGGGAACAAAGCCTTACCTTTCCCAGTTGTAAAGGTTAATGTTGACTTGGATAGCTTGGTAAACCAGGCCTGCCTGAAGCAGGAGGGTTTCAGCCTCCTGGCTGTTCCCACTGAAGAGCAGCATGTGAGCCAGCCTGGATTCCTTGGATGGCAGATCCTTGATGGAATTGATGTACTGGACTTTGTCAATCTGCTCAGGGGGAGCACAGCAAGGAAAACAATTAGTCAGCTTGGTTTTGCAAGCATTTAATTGGGATTTAATTCCATTTCCTTCATTGCATTCTCTTACCTCGCCGATTGCTGCATAGGCGATTTCAGCCGTGGCCATGTCCTTGTTGGCCACTGCCATGGCAGCCAAGCAAGCCCAAAGGGTCTGATCCTGAAATTCAAAATAAAAACATCTTCTGAACCTTCAAATGTTTATTATCCTGCTGTAGGGGACTCCTCACAGCAGCTACACAAAGCCTGGAAATGATGTGCAATATTACATTTATCTGTGTGTCATTTATGGCACTGTGGTTTAAGCCTCTTATTAGGAAATTATTAATTATTTCTCAGAACTAGGAATTAGAAAAACTGAATGGTAACATTAATAATAACATTACACCTTTTTATTAATATTTTTATTACTTTTATTGTTTCTTTGAAGGGTTTTTGGGTATTTTGCACAAGCTTGAGGAAAGCCCATGAACTCAGAGTCTCGGAAGATCCTAAATGACATTTTGATGGATTTTCAAATGACAACATCATGACAAAGACACACTAATAAACCATATTTTAAGATAGTTTAAGCTACCACATCTAAAACTCTGTTCAGACAGGGAAAATGTAATTCTGGACTTGCCAGTCCAGGAATGAAGGTGGTTTTCATGCTTTTGTTGAGTGTGTTCAATAATCTGGCAATGAAGACTTTGCAGTGTGAAGGTTTTTGGAAGGATCACTCTTGACTGAAATCAGAATTAACAGCTGCACTGAGCATGTTCTAAACACATTCCTGTATTTCCCAACTGCCTTTTCCACCACTCAGGACAAACCCTCCTGCAGGAAGCCCAGAATTTGGGAAAATTCCGATTGTTCAGAGAATCAAATGCTCCTAAATCTCTGTCACATTCTCTTCCTAATTCCCCTTTATTTAGAAAATCAGGTGATAAAATGCTGAAAGCTCAGCCTGAAATTATCCAGGAGATGAAATTTCCTGGAGTTGCTCCTTGATGGTTCCAAGTTGTTTCTTGCTGCTTTTTCCCCCCTCAGAAACATGAGCCACTTTGTTATTCCTGATTGGAAATACTTTTTACTCTCTCCTGGGCTGCCAAAATCAAAATATCCTGACTTGGATGCTTAAATCAGGTGATGTGGGACGCTCCAAATAAAGATTCTGTTACAATTAATTCTAATTATGCAGCCCAAATTATCTGGATGTGCATTAATTTAATGATTGGTTACACAAATATCTGAAATACACATTTAAGGTCATGACAAAAGGGCTAAACTTTTCTAGGAATAAACAGGAAGGAAGGCTCAAAGGGATTTTGTTTTAAAGACTACCACACTCACCTCATCTGTTGCTGTTGACTAAATAAATACAAAAGAAAGCAATGGAAAAGGAAAAAAATAAAAAAGAAAATAAGGAAATACGGAAAAACATGGAATGTACAGGTAATCCTGGAAATGTCACTTTTAATTTGTTTTATTAAGGCCCAGAAAATTTAAGTTTAGAACTGAATTCTGTGAGCACCTGTGTTCAATCCAGCTGGATTCTGGTGACTCTTCAAATCAAACCCCAAATGCCCAGCTATTCCTGGCCAAGCAGCCCAGTATTAGCCCAAACCTGTAAGAATTCCACATTTCTGTTCCCATTTGAACACAGAAGGACAAGGGAGGTGCAAACCCACCCCGCCCTCCCAGGTGTGCCCCGGTGTGAAGCAGCAGAGAAGCCCTGCTGGGTGTTTAGTCCTATGGGCTTTCAGTTCCATTATTGAGCAAAACCATCAGTGCTTCTTAAATTCTGACTAAACCATGAATTATGAAATTATGAATATAAATAATAAATAAATAAAGAATTATTATTTATGATGGGAGTTATGAAATTATGATGTTACAGAGCTAAGCCAACCACACCATTTTCCACGAGCTCCCAAAACACGAGCGACAAACCAGGCTGGAAACAAACAGTCCATTTGACACTGAGAACTGACTATTAAAGAACACCTAAAACCACGAATACCCCGTGGCACGGCATCTGAATATTGCCCAAAATCCCCTTTTTTTTTTCCCCTTTCTCCGGGTTGATGTTCCCCGAGATTCCCCTTGGGGCAGCCGTTCCCTGAGGTGGTGAAATCTTCCCCCAGGGTTGCTGTTCCCTGGGGTTGCTGTTCCCCAAGATAATAAGGTTTTCTGTCTCCTCTTTGCCCTGAGTGTTTCACACCGAAGGCAGAGACGACACTGTGAGTCCAGCAGCTCAGGTTATCAAGGTTGTTTATTTCATATTATCTACCAGTTCTTGTTGGGCTTTGCAAGGCGTCCCCAGCAAAGCAAGACACGCCGTTGGACTGGCGCTGGGCTGCTGCTGGACTGGGGCGGATCGGAGAGCCCCGTACCTTATGTACCGCACTCCCGACCTGTTGGAGTCCAGAGGATCCCTCTGACAGCCCTGGAGAATAAGGGGGCTGTACAGGGGGGTCTGGGATCTGTACAAGGGGGTCAGCCAGCCTCACACAGAGCCCAGAAAGACTCTGATTCTGGCTTCTATCCATGGAAGTGAATGCTCACATGAAGGAAGAATCACAGATCCTGAGAATTTTGAAGTAGATAGTAGTTTGTCACAGAGTATAAATATAGAGATTAGGATTCATAGTATACGGGGCTGAGAGGACAAGATGGAGGAATTGGGGAGTGGCCCCTAGTTTCCTTGTTCTTGTTCTCATCCCCCATCTTTTGCTGATTTGGACTTTAGAGATTGGTTTAGAATAGAACTGACATGTTAGCGTAGCAAGTTAGTATTGGTAATGTTCTGTAAACAATAAATACGTCTTGGACTGTGGTTGGGTCGGGGGTACGGTACATAAGGTACGGGGCTCTCTGATCTGCCCCAGTCCAGGGCAGCCCAGCACCAGTCCAACAAGAACTGTTAGATAATATAAAATAAACAACCTTGATAACCTGAGCTGCTGGACTCACAGTGTCGTCTCTGCCTTCGGTGTGAAACGCTCAGGGCAAAGAGGAGACAGAAAACCTTATTATCTTGGGGAACAGCAACCCCAGGGAAATACCCAGGGAACAGCAACCCTGGGGGAAGATTTCACCACCTCGGGGAACGGCCGCCCTGAGGAGAATCTCGGGGAACATCAAACCCCGAGACCGACCCAACCACAGTCCAAGACGTATTTATTGTTTACAGAACATTACCAATACTAACTTGCTACGCTAACATGTCAGTTCTATTCTAAACCAATCTCTAAAGTCCAAATCAGCAAAAGATGGGGGATGAGAACAAGAACAAGGAAACTAGGGGCCACTCCCCAATTCTTCCATCTTGTCCTCTCAGCCCCGTATACTATGAATCCTAATCTCTATATTTATACTCTATGACAAACTACTATCCACTTCTAAATTCTCAGGATCTGTGATTCTTCCTTCATGTGAGCATTCACTTCCATGGATAGAAGCCAGAATCAGAGTCCATCTGTGATAATTTAACCCTCCTTATTCCCCTCAAGGGTCTCAGCTAGCTCAGCCCTTCTCAGGCCTACGAGGATTATATCAAGAGAGACAGGATAAGGATTCAAAAGAGGCTCTCACCCTTTCTTTGTTGCAGATATCTTTATTCTAGGATGGTGTCCCAGGAGAGAGAGAGATCTCGGGGGACAGGGGTCTTTTCTCAGGGTTTCTGAGGGAGGGGCAAGCTGGCACACAGCCAATGGGGTCAGAAGGGGAAGGAAGGGTCAGACTACATGACAGGAGTTCTAGGGGTCCCTGAGGGTGTCGGAGTCTAGAACATCCCTCTGGCCACCCTGGAGGGTTTGGAGACCGGACAGGGGGGTCTGGGATCTGTACAGGGGGGTCAGTTAGACCCACACAGATCCCAGGAGGACACTGACTCTGATTCCTGTCCATGGGAGTGAACACTCACATGCAGGAAGAATCACAAATCCTAAGAATTTGAAATAAGTAGTGGATGGTTTGTTGTAGAATATAAATATAGAAATTAGGATTCTTAGCATATGGGGCTGAAGGGACAAGATGGAGGAATTGGGGAGTGGCCCTTGTCCTCCTTCTTCTTTCTCTCGTCCCCCATCTTGTGCTGAGTTGGGTTTTAGAGATTGGCTTAGAGTAGAACTGACATGTTAGTATAGGTAATAGGTATTGGTAAAATTTTGTAAATAAAAAATACGTCTCGGACAGTGGTTGGGTCAGGGGTACTGTACATAAGGTGTGGGGCTCTCTGATCCGCCCAGTCCCCCCCGTGTCCTGCTCTGTGGAGACACCTTGCAGAGCTGAGAAAGAACTAAGATAAGGTACCCTGCCAGGAAGGCCTGGCAGAGCTGAAAAAGGACTGAGATAATGAAGAATAAACAACCTTGGAAATGTGCACCGGCGGACTCAGTTTGTCGTCTCTACCTCTGGTGTGTAACACTTAGGGCAAAGAGAAGACCGAAAACCTTATTACCTCTGGGAACAGCAACCCAGGGGAAACTCCTAGGGAACAGCAACCTTGGGAGACCCTTATTACCTTGGGGAACACCAACCCCAAGGAGAATCTCAGGAAAACTACAACCCTGAGATGAGGGAGAAGAAACCATTTCCCCAGGGGGATGTAACACTTCTGGGCTCTGTGGGCGGCTGGCTGACCCCCTTGTACAGATCCCAGACCCCCCTGTATAGCCCCCTGACTCTCCAGGGCTGTCAGAGGGATCCCCTGGGCTCCAACCCCCTTTCTTTACCTTGAGGAAGCGGCAGAGGCGCAGGCCGCGGTCCCAGCGCGCGGTGCCGGCGTGCAGGTGCAGGATGGCGGCGTAGGGAGGCAGCTGCAGGTGCACCAGGGACCCGTCCGCCCTCCTCAGCGTCATCCGGCTGCCCTCGAAGCTCACGACCTGTGCGCTCCTGCTGAACTCGCTGCGGGCACAAAGGGAAAGGAGCTGCCATCATTGGTTTCTGCACGAGGGAATTTAACATCTGTTATTTGTCACCTGGTATTTTAATTTCTGATGTCATCGCGATGAATCTTCTCTGCTTGGTTCTGTGAAAAAGGCATATTGTGTGTGTGGCTCTACGCAGATATTTACTATATGTAATATGCTAGGTAGAAAAGTTATGCAATATTAACATTTTAAATAATATAGTAAATGGAGTTTTTAACATTGAATCTAAGTAAGAATTGTGTGTAAGGTATTGTCCTTAGCTCAAGAGCGAAGAGAAGATAACCCGGAGGTTTCTACACAGGGAGAACAATTACAACAAGCCAGACTAAAACCCCTCTTGGATGTTTCAGAGGGAAAGATGCAGATCTCCTTGAATCCACAAAAGCTACCTGGTTAAGCCAGACTCCAGGACGCCAGGGGTTTTGCAAAAGGCTCTTGGCAAACGGGCTTTTCTTAGATAAAGTATGCATAATCATTAAAGTTTGTCCTCAAAAATAGAGAGACTTCTCTCTAACGGGGCCCTTCTCCTTCACAGACTTTGCCTGGGAGGGAGGGGGGACGTAGTCCCGGGCTACCTTTCTTTGCTCTTATTGCCTGATTATTTGTCCTGTCTCTGAAGACTTTTTAAACTTTTATTATTGTATTAATTTTTTTGTAACCAATTTTTATTCTTTATTAAATTTTCATTAATTTCAAAAAGCGAGTTATTGGCATTTATCACAGTTCTTACAAAGCCTGAGGTAATGTTTGATGAGAAAGAATTCAAATTTTGTTTTTACCTCGAGATGCTGCTCTGCTTTCAAACCATGCATCATCACTTCAACCCCAACCTCCCCTTATAAAACAGTTCATAAGGGAACAGTTATAATAAAACCCCAACAATTCCCTTATAAAACCCTTTTTTTCCTCATTTTCCAATCAAGAAACAGGAGAATTTTAAAAGTTGCAAGGGCAGCTTTTACTCCTCCTGACCTCAATTCATTAGGAAATGAGAGAAATAGTTAAAATAAATGATATTTGGATTAAAAAAAGCTTTCTTACGTGGCATCTTTTTCATAGAGGGTTTTTGGGAGCAGATCTTTGTCCACGTAGACTGTGTTGGGATAATACCAGACCGTGAACCTGGAATCCTGAATCCCACACAGGATGTTGCAGCTGTCATTCCAGGCCAAGCTTTGCACCATGCTCCCTGCATTTACAGGAGAAATAATTACAATAAATAAATAAATAGATAAAGAAAGAAAGGAGACATTTCCAGGAGAAGCTGCAAAATAAAGGGAGTTCTAACAAGGTGGTTATTCAGCATTTTTGGTTGCTTTTCGAAGGTTTTAACCCCAAATTTGTAATGTTTTAAAAGCTGCTTGGCATGGGATTGATAGAAGAATTATCAGAATTTAGATAAAATTTGCTGAAATTGTTTCTACCTCTATCATATAAAAGCCACAGGTTGTTTTTTTTAAATTTAGTTTCACTATTAATTAAGCAGAATATTGTCTCTTGTATTAAATAAAAATTTATTTCCCTCCCAGCACCTTCCCAAACATCAATTTGAATTTTTCTCACCTATTTTGACAATTTTCTGCTCCTTCCCAAACCTCTTCACGGAGGTGATGAAAAGATCTCTGTTCTTATCAATAAAAGCAATTTTTCTCTCACTTGTCAGTCCTTTCTGGTCCAAAGCAATCTCCACAATCTCTGTCTGAAAAGATAAAACAGAATCTCTGGTTTTTATTTTGGAAATTTTATATTTGGATATTCAAACAGATTTTTTTTTCCTAAAACCAAGGCACAAAATTCTTTGATAAACTGGGTTGGAAAACCACTTTGTGTGTGATTTCTCTGTGGAATAAATCATTCCATGGGGTTAGAATTGAGATTATTTTAAAGTCCTTCCCAACCCAACCCATTCCATACTTCTGTGATTTTATAAACTGAATTTCATGAAGATTAAAACAACTCTGAAGACAACACAAAGCATTAAAAGTCAGCTGAAAAGCTCCTTTCTATTAAGATTTTAAAACCTTTAATGGGCTTTTAGTTCCATTATCAAGGAAAACCATTAGTGATTCTTAATTTTGGAGTAAAATAAAGACATTAAAGCCTCCCCTTTACCGTGTGGGTCAGAGGTTTTCCATCACCCAGAGGCTTCCCAGATAAAGCTTCAAATATGTAGATAACTGAAGAAAAAGAATTACATATTACAGAAATTATTATATATTATTATGATATATATTAGCATATATAATATATATTGTTATATAATTTCTTAATAATTATATATTGTGTAGTTTATTAATTAAAAGCAGAAGTTCTTAATGGATTTTCCAGTGATTTCATTCTTTTCTGAGTGTAATTTAGTGCAAGTGGATCAAATGTTCTGTGTGAGTTTCACCAGTGATTTTCACATGGTGGTGAAAAACAAAATCTTAGAAAAAAATGGATTTTCATTCCCTATCCCTATTTTTAATTTCCCATCTCAAATGGGGCTTTACAGGAATGACACCAAATTGTGATAAAAGCCTGCACTCAGAATTTGAATAAATCCACATTTCAATATCAGATGGACTCAATCTTAACCCACAATTTAATGAATGGGGATGTTTAGAAAGAGAGAAAACTGAAAAATCTCATCAGGAGTAAAAACTTATTCAAATATTTTCTACAAATATTCCATGGATGAACTGGAAATTCAGAGCCAAACCATTCTCTTGAAGTTTTTAAATAATTTTAAGCAAGACCCATGACTGGAGTTCATTGTTCTAATAAATACATGTATTTTTATGTGAAATAAAGCAGAATTTACCCTTCTCATCAGCTTTGTCCTTCACTGCCAGGGTGTCATTGCTCAGGGACACTGTCCTGGCATTTAAGACATCTGTTCTCAGGCCAGGATATTTTGGAGAGGAAATTAATCTGCCTTCATAGGAATACAAATAAAGTCCTCCACCATCCACAAGAAGAAAATGCCTAAAAAAAAAAAGAAAAAAAACCACCCAACAACAAAGAAGTAAATCACTAAATAATATAAAAATGGTATTTTCAACAATGGGAAAGTCATTGTTTAACATCCTGCAACTTTCTTTCAGTTTCCATCACTCCTAAGCTTTATATTTTCAAGATATTCTGACAGTTCTGCATGGAGAAGTTTGCTTTTTAAGTATAATTTTTTTTCCAGGAGAAATATTTGTTTTGTGAAATATTTATGATTTTATCTGGGTATTTTTTGTTTATTTCTGATATTTCAATTTGAGTTTAATTTATGATATAGATGTATATAATACACAAATCTATTATAAATATAACAAATAAATAAATTTATTTCTAATACAGATAATAAATAGAAGTATTTATTTATTTAATAGTTATGTTCAGAATGAGGATTTTAAGAAGTTTTAAGGTACCTTTCTGCTTGGAGGATCAAACTCACAGTTCCCTCCTTCAGGTCAAAGATCAATGGAGTGTTCCAATTCTTTGTCCTGCAAATGTCAAAAAATCAGCATTAAAATCATTAATTTCCACATATTTCAAACATAAAGTTGGATTTTTCATCATCAAATATTCCTAAAAGGGAGGTTTTCTAATTTCAAACAGCATTTAGGAAACCAAGGAACCCTGATAAGCACAAAATAGGATGGAATAACACTTTTCATTATTCCATCCCTTCACACCAGCAGCAGCTGCCCCAGGAGTCCTAAAACCCAACAAAATTATATTTATATGGATTATTCTGTTTTAAAAATGTTTTAAAAATATTTAAAAAATATTTCTGACTCTTTTGCAGTGACCCGCACTGGCGTTCACTGCGCAGATATTCCACCGAATACCCCAATTAATTAAAATAAATTAATTATTGTGCTTCCAACCCCCATTCTGCCCCTCTTTCCCAAGCAATCCGAGGAGGAGGAATTTATTTTACTCACGAAAACACATAACACTGCAGGGAAGTGGCAACCACCAAATGCCCCTGGCTCAGGGAGGCTTTGATGACCCTGTCCCGGAATTCCAGCACGTCCACGGCGTCGTTGGTGACGTTGTGCACCTGAGCAGAGGGAATGGGAATGGAATCAAACAAATTCCATTGAAATTCAAATTAATCTGTGAAATATTCCTGCTGAGAAAATAATTAGAGATGGAGGAGGTCTGAGAATTCCCGTTCTCAAACTGTTTAGTTGTTATTTGAATATTTGAAATAAACACGTCAATGTTTATTTGTTATTTAAATAAATGTCAGTGTTATTTAAATAAACACTTCACCCAATGCAGCAATATGCAGGATTGGGATGAAGATGCTGCAGAGCTCTGGAACTTGAATGATTCCACACAGGAAATTCAGGAGATGGGCTGTTGTGGTTTTGTTATTCTGCTTAAAATTTGCTCAAAAAAATTAGAATTTGCCTCAAATCAACACAGATTTTTCAGCTCAGAGATTTTAGGGAGCTAAAATTCCAAGGGGGACCTTAAACAAAAAAAATAAGCTGTTTTTTTGTGGGGTTTTGGGGTTTTTTTTGAAGATGTCACCATCCTGAGGGTGGTAACTTCCTTCTGATGTTCTCCATTATGCACCAACTGCAAAACAAGGACTGACCTCAATTATTCCCAGAGCCTAAAAACCATTTCCAAAGTTAATTGCTGTGCCCACCACAGCATCACTAATTAACTTTGCCATTGTAATAGTCAGGAAAAAAAATCCATCTGCAAGTTTTTGGTAGGATTTTGTAGGATTTCCCTGCATAAGATATAGGAATAAAATCACTGTAAAAGAGTGAAATTCAAAATGAGTCAGGGTAAGCTACATTTCCTGACTCTTTGCATATTCAAAAAGAGAATTCAAATCCCATGGAGATCATTCCCAAGTCCATCTGGTACGAGTCGATGTCTGGGAATGAGGGAAAAAATTGGGAATTTGGGGCTGATTTGTGCTCTGTGTTCCCAGACACTGACTCACAACATCCCACCCACAGCCCCAACCCCAAATCCAGCCCTGCTGCTGCTCCAACTCTTCTCAACTCCAAACCCAACATGAAAAGGAAAAAAAAACCATTTAAGGGTCTAATTAAGAATTTAGGAACTTGATGCTGAAAAGCCCAAATGTGTAATTTGGAAACTGTGGAAGGATGGAAATCTTCATTATCCTGGAGAATGAACTGGTGAGTCAATGTCTGGGAACACAAATTCAATTCAGAATTCCCATTTTGCACTAAAACGAGCTCTGTGATCAGCCTGCCCAGCTCTGAGGTGATTTTACCTTCATGGTTCTTCTCTTAATTAAGGTGATTTCCAGGTTTTTCCACTTCCAGTGCTGCTCCACCACGTGGGCAAAGATGACGTGGCCGTTCCCACAGGCCCCGGCCAGCTGGGTGCCATCCATGGACCACGAAATGGCAAAGATGCTGCCAGTGCTGGGCTTCTCCAGGGCATAGGACCACTGGAAAAATGAGAAAATCATAATTGAAGCTGCTCTGGACCTTCTAGAAATCGTTTATTGTCATAAATAGGTGTGTGGGATCGGGATTTTTCAAGAAGCACCAATAAATGAAGTTTTTGTTGCATTGGGGTTGGATGTTGAAGTCAGACTCTGGGAAAGAAAGAAGGAAAAGCATCAGATATGGCAGAAATTCAAAAGTCACAATGCTTGGAGTGCATCAGGTCCCAGTTCTCTATTCAGAATTTATTCTGAATGTATTCTCATTCATAAATCCAGGCAATCACTAGATAAAATTAAGGTGCTTAAGAAATAATCACATTTCCTCCACTCTGTTACTGTCCAAGTGAAGGATTAATTTAAAATTTCCTCCAGCAAAGACCTTAAATTCTTAATTCCCTCAGCCTTATCCACAAGACTTCTCTGAAGTTTAGATCCCTATTAATAAATTCTTGTCAAAAATTAGAATTTTCAGACGTTCTTCAATTTCCTGCATATCAGAAACACAAATCACCCTGAATCTCCAAACAAATAGAGATTTTCCCTGAAAATGGATGACAAATAAAAATTAAATAAACTTTTTAGGGAATTTTAGGAAGATATTAAAGCAGATTTTAAAACAAATCTCAATTATTTCCTCTTTAAGCAATAGAATTTTTTTTTAAATGTAGTAATTGAAGAACTACCTGAATATTCCAATATATTTTGAAGTTTTGAAGAGCAAATCAATAATAAAAATCACATCATTGAAGTTAAATGTCAACATTGGATTGACTTTTGGATACATGAAATCATCCCAAAAAGGGCACAGCTGGAAGAAAATCCTCCCCTGATGCTTCTAATACATTTTATATTCTGATTTCTTCTGCAGAGCATAAAACCCTAAACATTAAGTCCTTCACACAAAATCTTTGTATGATTTAGGTGGAAGGAAATCACAAAAATTTCAGTAAAATAAAAGTGTTGGATTTAAAAGGTTCCTTAAAAGGAAGGAAATTGCACTGGGTGAAATCCAGCCCCAGTGCTGCTCCTGGTTTGGGAATCCCGAGTGCAACTAAAGCTCATTTTTATTTTTTTACACCCCAGGGTGGGTAAAAGGTGATTCCTGGCCTGAATTTCCATTTCCAACGCTGATTTCAGGGCTTCACCTTCCCCATCACCTCCTGGCAGTGCCAGGGAAGGAAATCCCCATTTCTGAATTCCAAGGAAGGAAATTCCCATTTCTGAATTCCAAGGAAGGAAATTCCCATTTCTGAACTCCAAGGAAGGAAATTCCCATTTCTGAATTCCAGGGAGGGAAATCCCCATTTTTGAACTCCAAGGAAGGAAATCCCAATTTCTGAATTCCAGGGAAGGAAATTCCCATTTCTGAATTCCAAGGAAGGAAATTCCCATTTCTGAATTCCAGGGAAGGAAATCCCAATTTCTGAATTCCAAGGAAGGAAATCCCAATTTCTGAATTCCAGGGAAGGAAATTCCCAATTTCTGAATTCCAAGGAAGGAAATCCCCATTTTTGAACTCCAAGGAAGGAAATCCCAATTTCTGAATTCCAAGGAAGGAAATCCCAATTTCTGAATTCCAAGGAAGGAAATTCCCATTTTTGAATTCCAAGGAAGGAAATTCCCATTTTTGAACTCCAAGGAAGGAAATCCCCATTTCTGAATTCCAAGGAAGGAAATCCCCATTTCTGAATTCCAGGGAAGGAAATCCCCATTTCTGAATTCCAAAGAAGGAAATCCCAATTTCTGAATTCCAAGGAAGGAAATCCCCATTTCTGAACTCCAAGGAAGGAAATCCCAATTTCTGAATTCCAAGGAAGGAAATCCCCATTTCTGAACTCCAAGGAAGGAAATCCCCATTTTTGAACTCCAAGGAAGGAAATCCCAATTTCTGAATTCCAGGGAAGGAAATTCCCAATTTCTGAATTCCAGGGAAGGAAATCCCAATTTCTGAATTCCAGGGAAGGAAATTCCCAATTTCTGAATTCCAGGGAAGGAAATCCCTGTTTCTGACCAGCCCATAACTGCTCCTCTGCTTGGCCAGGACGAACGCAGCCCCCAATTAGTCTCCTGTAATTAATTAAAGGCGCCTGCAGCCCCGGAGCTCTGTCCCAGATGTTTTTTCCAGATGTTTTTCCCAGCTGGGATCTGTCTGGAGCAGTCTGGAGGAGCTGCCCCAGGCCCGGGATCCTCCCAGGCAGAGGCGGCTGCTCCAAGGTCGCTTCCCCTGGATCAGGGATCCACCCAGGAGGGCTCCAAGGACACCAAATCAGAATTAAAAACCTCTGAGGAGCTCCAGGAATGTTTTTTTGGAGCTGCTTTTCCATGGAAAGCACAGACACTGCAGCTCTGACGGGATCCATTCCCAAAATTCCCTTTTTTTTTTAATAAACTTTTTTTTTTTTCTTCAGGCCATTAAGAATCACACAGATATTTCCAGATCATAACCTACATTAAAAAAAACCCAAAAAAAGCCATTTGCAAGCTTCATTTTCCAGCTGTTTTGAAGGCTGTGTGGAACTCGGAGCACTGCAGTGATTCATGCTCCCTGCAGATGTCTGGGCCGTTTATCATGGCCATAAAATGTTATCAGAAAAATCATTTCAGCTCTTCATTTTTAAACAGAAACAATTTAAAAACTGGAAGAGCTGCTGAGAATTCCCAATACATGGATTTTTTGTTTTTTAGGAAAGGTCTGACTGTGACTCCAGGAATGAATGTTGGTCCAACAATATTCAATATTTTGGGTTCTACTCTTCCTGTGCCATTATTATTTTTTACTGAACAAACCCAGGAGCTTTCAAGGTTTCATTTTATTAAATAAATCCAGAAAAGAAGCAACTCGAGATTCCCTTTTCTGATTGCACAATAGAGTAAAAGTTTGCAGAATGCTTTCTTCTTTTTTCCAAAGATACCAGGCAATATTCCATATTTTAAGTACAATTTCTGGTAAAAATTGATAGAATATAAAAATGTAAGAGGATCAGTCAAATATACAAACTGCCAGTGCAGTAAAATGGCCAAAATTCACTCTGTAATACAAGGAAAAATTTCAAGAATGTATAAAATAATTTTAAAATTATGGATTAATGGAAAAAATTGCTTTTATTACACAGAATTTTCTCAGCAGAGTATTGAAGACAGGGGCAAGCAAAGGGCAGGATTTAACAGTCAAATAAACATCAATATATAGATAAACATCACCAGAAAATAAATGTTCAACAAGAAGAGCACAAACACTTTGGAAAAGAAACAAAAACTTTAAATTAAACTGATCAATCCCATTCAGGGTAAGTAAGTCACTAAGAGAAGATGCATAAATATATTCAGTATTATTTAAATATAAATTGGATGCCCCTATTTGCTACTTAAATTGTTAATTTGACCAGTGTTTCACTTTTAATGTTTTTTATCACTGATCCCTCTACACTCCCAAGGCCCAGGGAACACAACTTGCCTGCAGGCCAGCTACAATAATTTATTTTATATATATCAATATATAATTTTTGTCATGATTTTTAACTGAAGAAGTACAATTTGAAATGTTATTATTAAATTTGTAAGTTTGGTCTTTACCATGAAGCTGCTTGAACATGACAGGGGGGTAGGAAAAAAAGGAGAAAAAGGAGAAAAAAAAAGGAGAAAAAAAAGGAGAAAAAAAAGGAGAAAAAGGAGAAAAAAAAGGAGAAAAAGAAGGAGAAAAAGAAGGAGAAAAAGAAGGAGAAAAAGAAGGAGAAAAAGAAGGAGAAAAAGAAGGAGAAAAAGAAGGAGAAAAAGAAGGAGAAAAAGAAGGAGAAAAAGAAGGAGAAAAAGAAGGAGAAAAAGAAGGAGAAAAAGAAGGAGAAAAAGAAGGAGAAAAAGAAGGAGAAAAAGGAGAAAAAGGAGAAAAAGGAGAAAAAAGGAG
Organism: Prinia subflava; assembly: GCF_021018805.1. NCBI lineage: Eukaryota > Metazoa > Chordata > Aves > Passeriformes > Cisticolidae > Prinia > Prinia subflava. Next base: position 23,955,396 of record NC_086257.1, on the reverse strand, counting down.
AAAAAAAAGGAGAAAAAGGAGAAAAAAAAGGAGAAAAAGGAGGAAAAAAAGGAGAAAAAGGAGAAAAAAAAGGAGCAAAAGGAGCACTGAGTGCAAGAATTGAACTGAATTGTGCCCAAAGTGAACACACATGCTGGAGAAGATATTTATTTATTTATAAATAAATATTTTTTGTCCTGCTGGCTCCCTGGGGAGCAGTTTGCCATCAGCCACAGTAAAAGTGTCTGTGCTGAGCAGGAAACGCCAGCTCTGCTTCCCTCAAACCCCATCCCCTCCCTGCCCTCAGCTCCAGCCACTTCTTTAATCAATGTTTAATTTTAATGTCATTATTCACAGTCAAAATCGTGAATTTGAAGAGAATAAAACCTGCTAAACAAACAAAGCACCTGGTAACAGCTACTGTAATTTTTGTTTAAGAGCTGAGCAATAAACCAGGTAAAATAATCTTAATTTTATACAAGAAATAAACCTGTCTGCATTAAAATTCCCAATAACCTGTTCAGTATTAAATGCTGATTAAAACATTAATTTTTAGCTTGCAGGAATCTGAGCCAGACTTACAGTAAATTAACTCACAGATCTGTGGATATCAAAATAAAACATTTTTAAATCAGCAAATTGACACTTTGCAGCAGAAAATGGCATTTGACTACTTTTCCTTCAAGATAAATTTAATTTAATTTTAATTACAAACTTGTAATTAAATTCCATTTATACACTGTCAGTGAAAATCAATGGAATCAGAATCACTACAGAAAGTGAAATAGGGAAATTCAGATTTTATCTTTATGCCTCTTCTCAAATAATCTTTAAAGGTTTGTCTTCATAAATTGAAAATATTTGAAATACCCACAAATTCATGGTGAGGTGAACCTTGCCTGACTGAACACACCCAAAACTTCCCAAAAAGAGCAATAAACACAACAAGAAAACAGGACAATAAAAGTTAAAAAAAATCAAGGTTTGCTGCAAAAAATCTGAGTAAAAATGTGCAGAGCCACAGGAACTCCCAGAGACAGTGAGGGAAATCTGTGCTAACTCAGCACCAAGGAAGGGAGGTGAAATGGAATTAAATTCTTTTCAATTGGAGACCAAATTGCAAAAAACCCTGTAAAAATAATGGTTCAGGAGTAAACCTTCAAGGGAAAAAAAAGATTAAATTATAAAAGTGCAGGACATGGTTCTACCTCTTCCTTTTCTATCAGGTTATTGTAATACACTCCTTTTTGTGGTTAAAAATTACAATTTATGTTAAATTATGGTCACAAGAGATGCTTGTGAACTCCATGGTTTTCAGATAAAGAATTTAATGTCCCAAAAGGCAAAATGTTGTTAAAAAATAAAATATTCTGATCAGCAAAAAGGTGCTGGCAATCACAAGTAGTTTTTGCCAATAAAACACCCACTTGTACACTGATAGCCTGAGGAATATTTGCTGTATTCTCAATAAATTTGGAGTTTTACTCCGGAATTTTATATTTTTTGATACTTTTATTATATTTTATAATTTTTAATATATTTATATAACAAATTGGCAGAGTTTTACTCACCCCAGTTTTATCACAGAGCCGTAAAGTGTTGAAAGATCCCACAGCAAATAATTCTCCATCCAGGGCCCAGGCAATGGAGGTGAGGGGATACTCGTGGGGCTGGGAATTGTACAGGACACGGCCAAAACTGTCCCAAACCTGCAGCAAAATTCAAATTTCCACCATGGCACCAGCTTTGGGGGCATTTTGATTACTCCAGAAGAGTCATTTCCCCTCATGGTTTAGTGTCATTGGAAAAATCACCAATATTACAGGTCACTTTTGGTTTATATATGTATATTTTGTATTTTTGTTGTTCCAGAAGTGGAATTTTCCCTCATGGTTTAGTGTCATTGGAAAAATCACCAATATTACAGGTCACTTTTGGTTTATATATATATATATATTTTGTATTTTTGTTATTCCAGAAGTGGAATTTTCCCTCATGGTTTAGTGTCATTGGAAAAATCACCAATATTACAGTTCACTTTTGGTTTATATATATATATTTTGTATTTTTGTTACTCCAGAAGTGGAATTTTCCCTCATGTTTTCAGTGAAACTCGAAAAATCACCCGTACTATAGCTCACTTTTTTTTAAAAAAATTTTTTTGTATTTTTGTTGTTCCAGAAGTGGAATTTCCCCTCATGGTTTAGTGTCATTGGAAAAATCACCAATATTACAGTTCACTTTTGGTTTATATATGTATATTTTGTATTTTTGTTGTTCCAGAAGTGGAATTTTCCCTCATGTTTTCAGTGAAACTTGAAAAATCACCCGTACTATAGCTCACTTTTTTTAAAAAAATTTTTTTGTATTTTTGTTGTTTCAGAAGAGTCATTTTCCCTGTTTTAGTGTCATTGGAAAAATCGCCAATATTACAGTTCACTTTTGGTTTATATATATATATTGTATTTTTGTTACTCCAAAAGTATAATTTTCCCTCATGTTTTCAGTGAAACTTGAAAAATCACTTGTATTATAGCTCACTTTCTTAAAAAAATTTTTTTTTGTATTTTTATTATTCCAGAAGTGGAATTTTCCCTCATGTTTTCAGTTTAACTTGAAAAATCACCTGTATAATAGCCCACTTTTTATATTTTTTGCATTTTGATTACTCCAGAAGAGTAATTTCCCCTCATGTTTTAGTGTCATTGGAAAAATCACCAATATTACAGGTCACTTTTGGTTTATATATGTATATTTTGTATTTTTCTTGTTCCAGAAGTGGAATTTTCCCTCATGTTTTAGTGTCATTGGAAAAATCGCCAATATTACAGTTCACTTTTGGTTTATATATGTATATTTTGTGTATTTTTGTTACTCCAGAAGTGGAATTTTCCCTCATATTTTCAGTGAAACTCGAAAAATCACCTGTATTATAGCTCACTTTTTTAAAAAAATATTTTTTTGTATTTTTATTATTCAAGAAGTAGAATTTCCTCTCATATTTTCAGTGAAATTTGAAAAATCACCTGTATTATAGCTCACTTTTTATATTTTTTGCATTCTGATTATTCCAGAAGAATAATTTCCCCTCATGTCTTAATGTCATTTGAAAAATCACCAATATTACAGTTCACTATTGTTTTATATATATAATTTTTATAAATTTTATTATCTCAGAACTATCATTTCCCCTCATGATTAAGTGTAACCAGAAAAATCAACTATATTGCACATCACTTTTATTTTTTAATATATATTTATATATTTAATTTTTTTTACTTGCTATAATTTTATTATTCCAGAAGCAATATTTTTATGACATAGAAATTGTAGAAATAATTGCATCAGTTAATTAAGTGTAAATATACATACATATATATATGTATACATGTACACATTATTATTTAATTAGAATTGGTTTATTTAATGCAACAGACTTTGCTTTGTGCCATGGCAAATGTCACCTAATTCTGCATCAAATATTCCGTATAAAATATTTTTTAGTTTTATTTCCTGTAAATTACCCCAAGTCTATCAAAGAACTACAAGGTTGATTCTGCCTGCACTCATGAGGCCCCTCTGCAAATTAAAAAAAAAAAAGATATTTTTTATGGAAATCAACAAAATACCAGGAAGCCAATCCACAAAACAATTTATTAATTTATTGGATTTTTAAAATTTCTTAATTGTCTATCTTCTATCACACAATTAAATGACAGAACCAACACATGATACATTTAAAAATCAGTTTTTGTTTAAGGGAAGATATATAAAATGTGCTTTTCATTTTGGATGCAGATTATATGAATATATTTCCTGCATCCAAAGATATATTAATATTTTAAAATTTACTGAGGATTCACTAATGTTCCTGTAGTAGAAAACAGCAGCTTTATCTCCCCTATTTTGATGTGTCAGCTTATATTAATTCAAATAACCATTTGTACATATTTCTCTTTTTGTTTCACTCTAATTTTACTACTTTTTATCCTGCTGTATTTAAAAAAGATCTGTAATTTTATGTCACTACACAGAGTGAGGTATACTTATAAATAATTCAAATTTTTCTTGAGTAGTGAAAAATTTCTCATTTAATTTTGGGTTTCTGGGGTAAAATTCAAAAGCTCAGGATATCTAATAAATGTTTTGGTCACAGTTTTATCTAATAAATGGAACCAGAACTCACCTTGTATCTGCAATCCTCCCCTGCAGAAAGAATCAGATCATTCACTGAATTCCAGTCAGTTTTTAAAATCAGGCCATCGTGGGCTTTCCACTGGAATGGAAAACAATCAAGATGCAACAATTCTGACAACTTCTATTTTTAATATTTATCACTCCTTGGACTTGATGAACCTGAAGGTTTCTTACCAACCTTGAAGATTTTATAATTTAGCAGAAAAATAAATTAAATAAAACCTGAACAAGGCAGAATCAAAGCACAAAAATCTGCATTAAAATCCTGTCTTCTAACAAGAGAAAATGGAAATTTCTGTATCTTTATTGATGTAAATGGATTTTATTAATTAATCAGCTCATTAGTGGTACCTGCAGGCCTTTGGCATTTGGCTGGAGGGGTTTGATGATCAGCTGCTTCCCTGAGGTGTACAGGACCTTGTCAGAGTCGGGTGCCCAGGACACGGAGTACACTGGAGTTCCTGTGCCCATGGAAAACAGGGAAAAGCAGGAAAAAATGGAAAATATTCCTGGGGTTGGCTGAGCAAATCCTGCAGGAATTCCTACAGCAAGCACGCCCACCTGGCCTTTTAATACTGTATTTTTAATATAAATAATAATAAATAATATGGATGGTAACATACAATAGTGCGTGAGAAATAAAATATATCATTCTATATAATATATAGAAATAAAATCTATCATTCTATATAATACATAGAAATAAAATCTATCATTCTATATAATATATAGAAATAAAATCTATCATTCTATATAATATATGGAAATAAAATCTATCATTCTATATAATATATAGAAATAAAATCTATCATTCTATATAATACATAGAAATATATATATTTAAGTACATAAAACAACACCTAATTATTGCATAAAATAGATTTAGATTACATAAATACCTATGTAGATAATACAGTATTATATAAACGTACATTACACATTTCTCAAGCCTCTTTATCTATTGCAATTTACCACATTATCAATTTCTAAAAATTTTACAAATTAATGGTTTTAAGTCCAGAACAAGACCAGAAAACCAACAGGAAACAGCTGCATTGTGTATTTATATTCAGATTTTATCCACTGATACAATTTTACTCCCAACTGTCACTCCAGACAAACAGAAAATCAAAATAATACTCACCAAGAGACATCAGAAAATAAATATTTTCACCCCAAATTATGACCCTGAACACAAATGTGGGTGGGAAAAGTTTTGTGTTGCACCTAAATCATTCTTTTTTAGATTTTTGGGCACCATAATTAACCCAGATTTTTGTTTTGCTGCACAAACATCCCATTCACAAATAGCTTCCAAACTAAAGGACAATAAATAAAACTGACCCACAGACCTGACAGATTTTCCCAATTAATTGAAACTTTCTTAGACTGAAACCCCCAGAATTTTGTATCTGGAAAAAAGCTGACTGTTCCATTTTAAAATCATGTTCCAGTTTTCAAATTAGATTTTTTGAAAACAGAATAAAGCAAAAATTAGATGGAAAAACATCCAAGAAAAAAGAGGAATTTAAAAAAGTCAGACTTGCCAACTATGCAAATATTTTCCATACTATTTGACAGGATTTGTCTCCTCTGAAGAAAAATCAAAGGATTTTGCTACTTGATTCCTTGAAATAAAACTAAGGCAGTTAAGTAAAAAGCATCTCTAAGTATTAAACTGAGCAACTGGATTGAAATTGTTCAAATAAACGGTTTTTAATGTTACTTTACAGGAATAAAAAACCTCAAAAGGCTTAAGAATGTTCTTACAGGGTAAAATTCCCAGTGACAATTTTGGCATATTAAATTCTATTTCCAAAGTGACTCAGGAATATTTTTGTGCAGGGATATTTTGATGAGATTTAGATAACTGAACTGCTACAACTGCTCTAAAATCACCCAGTGTCTCCCCAGTTCTCTCTGTACAAAAAGCTGATTTTATTATGGTTAAACACGATTTGAGCTCCCAAATATTCACCCTCTAAACTGAGACCTGCTGTCGCTGCTCCTGAAGATTTCTGCATTTCACAGATTTTCTTTTAGGGGATTTTATTACTTAAAAATCCAGAATTATGGCAGATTTTTTTAACTTGTCAACCATCAGAGCAGACAAGCCCCAGAAACACAACATATATTAAAGAAATGTGGCTCTGGCTGTTTTCCTCCTGGCAATTCCTGGTGAAAATGCCATAAATTCTGTCACCAGCTGGAGCAGAAATTCTAAATAAACTCATTTTTTTTGGTCCTGTCCTAATGCTGATCTAACAATCAGAAGAGTTTTTCTATTTAAACCAAATGTTTCCCTTTTTTTATGATGGCTGAGGACTTAACCACAATTTCCAGGGTTTAACAGCAGGAGCTGAGTTAACTCATTTCCTTCTGCACTTAACAAGGGCTGGCTTGGGAAAACGCTGCCAACGCCCTGCAAAACCCAGAGGAGCAGCCACACTGCAGGGAAAAATGGGAATATTCTGGGAGAAAAACAGGGAAAAAGGCAGAAAATTGGGATTTGAGGAAGGAAGATGCAGCTGATCCCACAGCAGACTTGGTAATTCCAAGGGTTTGTGCGGGATTTGGGATTGTCACAGGAGGAGAAACATGAATGGAAGTGATTTGAGATCTTGTGAGGGTGTCTCCAAAGGAATAGGGATTTCAGGAATAAATTCCTCCCTGGGAGGGAATTCCCAGAGCAGCTGGGGCTGCCCCTGGATCCCTGGGAATGTCCCCGGTTGGGGACAGTGGGAGGTGTCCCTGCCAAGGAGGGGATGAGATTTAAGGTCCCTCCAACCCAAACCATTCCAGGATTCCATGATAATCTTGTTATCAACACATTATCTAAGAAATCCAGGGAAAAAAGGCTTCCTCATCAGAATGGATCAGTGGAAGCCCAAACACAACATTTCAGTGAAGGAGGAGGAGGAACAAAAAGAACAAAAAGAGGAATTTTACAGGAATCTAAGGAAGAATAAAGGCCAAAGACAGAAAAAGCTGTGGATCCTCATCCCAAAATGTGAGCCTGAAAAGAGTGGAGTGAGGCAAAGGAATGTGGGCAACGGGAATTTTTTCAGTTCTTATTATAATAAAGGAAGGGAAAAATTGGTTGGACACGAAGCACCTTCCTGAAACCTGAGCACTCCTGCAGAATCCTGTCCTGATCCCAGGCTTACAACAGGGGCCGTGGGATTCTGAATTTAGAGGATTTCAGGGCCTCACAAGATTTGAAGGTGAAAACAAATCCAGGGTGACATTTGTGCCATGGGGACTCAACTGTGCTTTGTACTGCACCAGAAACTTGCAGAAACCATGAAAAGATGAAAATTCCTATTTCAAACTCCAGCACAGAATTACTTTATAGGCTTTTTCAAACCTCAAATAAGCAAAATAACGCATAAAATTTTTGACAACATCAACTGAGAAATACTAAAGAATACGTGCCTCAATTTGAATATTTTTTTTAAATTCTAGTTCAGTTGGTTTATCTTTTTACCTGACAAACATTGCACGAGCATGTGAACTTCCTTAAAAGCACTGAAGTGCATTTTACATTCAGTGCTGTGGTTAAAATGCCTTCCCCAGGTTGAAAGAATTCAGATTATTTGTTTCAGCCAGAGATAAGGGCCTGACATTTAACCCAAGCCCAGGTGTGTGTGGTTTCTTCAAAAATGTCACAAGGTCACATGGGCTCCATCTATGAAGTTTGAAAAACAAAATTTAGCTGAGCATCCTCACTGAAATGGCAACAAATCCTTAGGGTGGGACTGAGACTGCTGCCTAAAAATATTGCAACACTTTAAATTTGAAAAATGAAATATTTTTTGAAAATCTTATTAAAATGCAACTCTGATTTACATTGAATTTTAATTAACACCCTTGAACAAACCATCACTGCCATGTTTAGGGTCTGTTATTTAAATATATTTCAGAATAACCCAAGTTCTGATGGACCTTGAGCAAATGAACTCACCTTGCTGAGCCAAAGTGGATCTCAGCATTCCACTTTTGGACCAGATTTTCACTTGGCCATCTTCCCCAGCTGCAAATGAGCACAGAAAGCAGCAAAATTGTATAAATACAAATGTATTTATATTTACTCTGAAAACACTTCAGTTAGAATAAATCCAGCTTTTCTTACAGGTAAATTCATTTTGTTTAGCCTTCCAAACCTGCTATAAGAAGTAAATGAAGGAAAAATATTTAAGATGGTTCTTTTGTTATGATTCAGGTGCTTTCCTCTCCTGAAAATCCCTGAATTCTTTCCTGAAGCTGCTCCTAGGAAGGGAAAACCAGTCTTTTTAAGTATCCCAAATTCTGTATTTTTGATTCCTTCAATGGCCCAGAAGCTGCTCAAAGGAGTCTGAGGAGCCCCAAGGGAGCAAATTTGATGGATTAAACTGGATATTTCACAGCTGATAAATGGTGGAAGTGAAGATAACTCTGTTTGGATCCATCAATTTTCTACCATAACTATGTAATATATAAAATAAATAACTCAGTTTATTTATTGAAGACTTAATTGCTAAACACTGCACAGCACCGTTAGGGCTGTTCTGACAGCACAGAATTCCTGCTGTGGTGCCATTTCTAAAATGCTCTGGTCCTTCAATTTAGGCCTCTCAGATCAAATTAATGAGGAAAAATTAAATAATTAATTAGGAAATTAATGGATTCTTTCATTCAAATATAATTTATTTACCACATTCCAGATTTTTGTATCTGGCCAATGTTGTTTGAAATGTTTAAAAAGTTGTAAAAAAACCCCCCTCAAAATCAAAAATCTTATTTGTGCACATTCGATGCAGTTGAAACATAACCATAAAAATATTTTAAGTGATGCAGTAGCAATGATTAATTTACTCTTCCTCCAAGTACAGCTGTGGTAGAAGAGGAGCTGATCTCCTCAGAATAAACTGGAAGCAGTGATGAATTCCCACACTCCCAAAAAAGTGTCAGTGTCATAAAAAAAAAAAGAGATTCAAAAGACAATTTTGACTTTGTCTTTGGAGCAGTTCCTGAGGCCAAGCTGTCTTTAAAAGGAACAATATTTCCGTCCCTCTGGGAGTTCAGAGTTCCTTGAAGCAGCATTTCAGAGGCTGGAAAGGAGCAGATCCAAAATGATCTGCAGCTCTTGTGGCTGGGCTGGAGTTTATCCAGAGGAATCAGCTGTGCTCCATCAGCAGGGCTGACACCTCCCAAACCCCAGCAGGGAGCACAGGGAACTCCAGCAGCTCCCCCAACACCCCGATGGGATTTGGGATAAAAAACGCCAAAAGGAAGGGATCAACAGAAGATTGAGGAGAAAAAATGGTGTAGGAATGGAGAAATGGTGGGCTCACTCCACTAGCATTAATATAAGCAGGCTGTAGGTGATAATTACTGATAATGAAGGAATAATGCACAGGAATATTCAAGATCAATGAGCCTTTTTGGCTAAAAATCCCCAAATGTGCAGGGATATAAATGCACCAACTCAGCAACTTCTTCTTGTGACAGACAGGAAAAAAACAAATCAAATATTCTCCTTGCTGAAGTTCAGAACAGCCACGAAACCATCTAAGCACTCTGATATTAAAACATTTACTTTCAAGTAGATTGGATGACTTCAATGAAAAAAGAGAAATATTTTTACTGGATTTATTAATTAAAGTGGACAACACTAAGCTAAAATAGCATTAATTGAATAGTGCAAAATGAACTCCTAGTAAATATGGTGATAACATCTTCGGTGATAATTAAGACCAAAAAATAAAGTAGGTTATTATTTTAGTTTTCAAAGCACTTTATTAATCTAGGAATGCTCACCTGTAACCAGGGCTGTTCCTTCATAATTCCACCTTCCTGCAAGGACAGCTCCAGAATGTGCTTCTACACTTTTCTCCACCCTTCCTAGCTTGGAAATCAGGTGGAATTTCCCTAAAAAAATAAAATAAAATAAATACAGTGTATATAATTCACATAATTATTGATAATTAATTATATGGCAAATTATGAATTATAGTACAGTAATTATTATCTTATACGTTATTACAGCAGTGCTGATACCTTCTGTGGAAAACAAACACAAACAATACAAAGAAAACATCCAATTGTTTTTCACAGCTCAAATCAGAATTATTCCTGTTCCATGCTGGAGCTGGGATGGAATTCCACAGCAGCCAACCCCAAAGTTTGTAATGATTTCAACAGAAGGATCAGGAAGTTATTTTTTTCCCAAATAAGGGATGCTGCCTAAATCCAGGAAGATCAAATTTAAACTGGAGCAAAGAGCAGACAATGGAGAGCTTGGGAAAATGAGAAGTCCAGTAACTGAAATTAACTACTTTAAAATCAAATTATTTTTAGTATTATTTGAATTAAGCAGCCAGACTGAACCACTGCAGGGAACCTCCTGAGTGCCAAGAACGTTTGGCACAATCATCCAGCCAAATCTCTGCCAATGCAAGATTCCCAAGGAAAAGACTTTTAACACTGATAAAAAGCTGTGGTTTGGATAATTCAGTTTACTTGAACAGATAATTTAAAATATCACAGAATCTCAGACTGGTTTGGGTTGGGAGGAACCTTAAATCCCAATGGGCAGGGACACCTTTCACAGGCCAGGCTGCTCCAAGCCCCCTCCAACACTTCCAAGGTGTTCATTTAATGAATTCCATCATTTTATAACTCCAAAATAGAATTTATCTCATTACTCTATCACTTATTGTATAGAACATCTCTCAGGTCTGAGATTTTCATGTTTCATGTGTCAGCAGTAACTGAATTTAAAGGAATTCAATGTTATTTTCTGCAATTCAACTGCCAAAATGGCCTGTTTTGCTTTTACATGAAAAACAACTTTTATTTTCTGATAAATCAATCTTTTCTGCGCCTTTTTCCAAGCAGTTTCTTTATTCCATCTGTATCCAAGACCTTTTTCATTGGAGAATCCTTAAACCCAATGTCCTAGGAGCAGGAATATTCCCATGCCATCACCTACAGGACTCAGCATGAAGTGCCTCAGCTCTTCAGAGCCATCACTTTTTTCAGGATATAAAGAATTCCATGGGATTTTATACACCGAAACAGCTTCCAATGATCTAAGCAGAATCTCTGAATATTTCTGTAGGCAATTCCTGAACTTGTAAGAGACAAATGAAATTCCAGTGGAAGCAGAAGCAGCTGGGAAGGAACTGAAGGCTTTGGTGCAGGCAAAATAGCAGGAAAATGAACAATCCAAAGTATCATAAAATCCTGTTATCCAGGGAAAACTCTACTATTTTCCCAATCTTTTGCATCCTCTCCCACTCCACAGGCTCCTACCTCTCTCACAAGGCCCCTTCCAAAGAGGGAAACAGAGGAAATTGTAGCTGAGCAGGGAAGAACATGGTTACATGTAAAAAGCAGGATCAGCTTTCCAGAATTCCTCTGGAAAAAATGTGATCATCACTTAAAACTGTATCACAATCCCTCTGCAGAACAGGGGAGACCACGTTTTCATGGATATCAGCTTCACTTCTGTAACTTCTTTGCTTTCCACCAGGGGAATTTACAATTGCTGACAGTTAAATGCTATTTCCATGGCATTCCCATGGGGAGGTTTCTCCATTTCCATGGATTTCTGTTCTTCAGCTGAGGGAAGAGACTTTCAAATTACAAATTATTACACAAAAAAAAAGGAGAAAGTTTTAGCCAAATGCCTGCAGTAGGTAGAAGTGACTCAACTTAATCTCTTTATTTTTATTAAGTACTGAAGGCAGAACTGTTCTCAACCTGCAAATGACTCCTCAGTTTTGAAGGAATTTCCAGGGAGAGATTCCCAGCCTATCAAAACACAGAATATAAAATATGTATGTTTTGCTCATTAACTTCCACGGACTCCTAAATGCTGACCTAATATAAAATCATCATTAAAAATGAAAAAAAAAAGGTCAAATCACGATTTGTGCTTAATTTGAAGGTTAAAGCCAAACATATTCTTCATTTTTGTTAAAAAATAGCAACAAGACCAATGTCAGTAGGAAATAAAAGAACAATATCCCCCAAGGGATGCATTTCAGAAGAAAACCCAAGGGGACTAAATTTACATTTGCTCTGATTTCAAACATCTGCAGTTCAACTAGGAATTACTGCAACCCTGTAAAGACATTATGCTGCTTTTCCCTTGGATTCAGCAGGTTTCCAGGAATCACAGAGGGGAGTTTGCTGCTGCAGGAAAATTGCAGGAATAAACTGCTGCAGGAAAATTCATGCAGGAAATAAAATTTGGCTGGCTGCAAAATCTTTCTGGGGAGAAGGAAAAAAATAAACAACCCATCCCAAGCAATCCTCAAAGCTTTTTGCTCTTCAAAGGATGCCTTGTACTTGACTAATATAAGCACTAAAGGGTACGAAACAAGAAATATTTTGAATTTACCTAAATATTTTAAACCTCCTTACCATCAGAACTGGTGAGGACAAAGCTCTCAGCCCGGGCTTGCCTCTTGGCACCAGTCCCTCGGGGAAAGCAGTGCAGATCCAGGGGATAAAGCTCCTCTGGGAGCTTCACCACGCGCGTGGCCTCGCTGGTGACAGGGTTCCACCTCAGGAGCTGGTGGTCATCGCTGCACGAGTAGAGCTCGTCAGCTGCTGTCCACCCCACACAGCTCACCACGTCCTGATGTGGCACTCAGATAAGGAACATGAAAAGTTGAGCTGTTACAAAGAAATAAATACCTCATCTCAGCTGTTCAGGACTGAGGGACAATACAGGAAGATTATTTTGATAAGATTGTGTGGAATGCTTTATATTTACATAAAAAATCACAAACCCGTCTTCATTTTTTTAGCTCTTATGTGCCACGAAGAGCTGGTAAAAATTCAGCCAAAATAAAGCAAAATCTCATGTAAAAATATAATTCTTATCATGATGCAAAATTATTGAAACATGGCTACAACGCTGGGTTAATGAAGGGTCTTAGTGCAAAATACAAGTGCAAAATGTCCAACTCTCACTCAAAAGTGCTGGTTTATTAACACCACATCCTATATGTGTTCAATATCTCTTAAAACATTCTCCTTAAAGGCTGCACTCAATGACAAGGGGAACAAAGGAAAAACAGGAAAAAAAGCCATCTGCAATTTACTAATATTTTACTGTAACTTCAACAATAAAAAAATGTTTTCTGGAAGAGTCTATTCAGAATGAACATGATGTTCCATGGTTTTTTTCTGTGACAAAGGATATGTTTTGGCTCCTTTAAAAGGGAAGTCTTCAGTCTCATCTCAGTTGTTCAGATGGAGCATTAAAACCATGTGTTATAACTGTAATAAAAGAAAACAAATACATAAATATGTATAATTAACATAATATATATGCATACACAAGCAGCCAAAATTTAAAAGGGAGACACTAACATTAAAATTAAGAGTTCTAAAGTAACATCACATCACTACTGGGGAAAAATAAGCACCAAAAAATACCTGAGTTTAAAGAGAATTCTGTTTTCACATTATCCAACTGAATATGGACAACTTGAAGAAAAAATGATGCTTTGAACAATGAATGCTTGAATAATTAAGGTTGGAAAAGACCTTTAAGATCAAGCCTGAAACATCAGAGGTTAGAGCACTGGAGATTCCTTGTGCTGACACACACACAGGAAGGGAAAACCTGACATTTTCCTTTCAAAGCCCAGAACTTTATTATCATTTTTAATGCATTTTAATCGCTCTGTAGTGCCACTAAAAGGCTGAACGCCCACCCTGGGTCGTCCACAGGTACATCCATCACTACCGGCCCACGTATTCCCTACATCCCGAGGAATCCAGCAGTGGCTCCGCTGGAGTTTTAGGAGCGATGTGGCAATAACCAGGAATTAAAACAAGGAATTATCCCGACCCGGAGAAGCCAAAGTGCCTCACGCCTCCTCCTTTTCCCATCCGGAGCTGCTGGCCTGGAGATGAGGATCAGGGACGGCGGAGGAGCAGGGAATGCCAAAGGCGGGATGGAAGGAATGCCAGAGGGAAGGATGGGGGAGCACCGGGAAGGAAAACTGGCGGGCGGGATAAGGAAGGCAACGGGAAGGGACGGGGGCAGAGCAGGAAAGGAATGCCACAGCTGGATGGGGGGAATGCTGAGAAGGAAAAGCAGCCGGGGGAATGGGGGACACGGAGAAGGAGACACCAAACCCTCAGGGCAGCCTCTGCCACTACCGCCCGCTCTCTTGGCCGCGCCAGCACCCGCTTTTCCCTCCGTTTCCAGCTTTCCAAGAAACACATTATCCAACCCGCCCTGAGGGCTGCCAGCAGCCGGGGGTCGGGGTTCCACGCCCTGCCCTCAGCTATCCCCCGGAGCTCTCCCGCCCCTCCATCCGCCCGTCCCACGCCCAGCCGGGGGTCACGGCTCCCGACCCTCTCGCCCACCGCGGCCGTGACTCAGCCGAGGGGAGGGCGACGGCGGCCGCCGCCTCCCCAGCGCGCCTTTACCTGCGCGGGCAGCGGGGGCAGCGCGCAGAGCGGCGGCCGGAGCCCGCTCCCGGCGGAGCCCGGCACGATCCCGCTCCCGGAGGATCCCAGGATGACCCCGCTCCCGGCGGATCTCGCTCCCGATGGATCCCAGGACGATCCCGCCTCCCGCTCCCGCTCCCTCAGCGGCGGCGGCGCCCGCTCCCCCCGCGCCAAGCGCCGCCGTCTCTATGGCGACTTCTCGCGAGACCGCATCCTCTCCGTCCTCTTCCTCCGCCACCTCACGGCTCCCCCCCGGCCCCCCCAAGGTGCCACGGCGCCGCCCGTTAATTAATTAAACCCGCTTCAAAATCGCCGCGCTTTCACCATGTTAAATTTTTTTTTTCCACGCGTAAATTTTTTTTTTATAATTTTTTTTATTATTTTTAAACCAGCGCGCGTCGCTCAGCAACCAAGCGCCGCCCACTGACCTACTTCTAAAATTAAAATTAACCCCTTTCTCCGCCGGCCGAGCCTCGAGGCTGTGTTAGCGCGTCGCCCTCAGCCCCTAATGTGTGCCATCCCTCCGTCTCTCCCCACAAAAAGCCGCTCCCGGCGATTCCTGGGCGCTTTCCCCTCCCTGCTGTAACGAACACAAGATGGCGGGCGGGGGCGGCGGTGCCGTTCAAACCCGCGGGCCCGGCCCCTCCCGTCCCAGCCTGCCCCGCGCTTTTCTAACGAATTTCGGTTCGAGTTCGCCGTTTCGGCGCCATTTTCGAGTGTGGAAGCGGCCGAGCTTTTACAACAGCCGGAGCTGCCCGCGCTGCCGCCGCCTCGCCGGGGCACGGAGCCGCCGGGACGAGCAGGTACGAGCTCGGCGGGAGGAAGCGATGGTGGTTCGCCTCAGGGCGGTGGGGTGGGGGACTTCGCGGCGGAGGAGGTGCCCTCAGGGGGCTGCCCCGGGCAGGGGGGTGCTGAGGGGATGGTGCTGAGGGGAAAAAAAGAGATGCTGGGAGAGTTGAGGGGAGACAAGGGATGCTGAAATGGAGATAATGACTTTCGAGGGGAAGGTGCTAAGGGGGAGACAAGGGGTGTTGAAGGGAAGGTGCCGAGGGGAAAGGCTGAGGGTGCTGAGGAGAAGGCGCTGAGGGGGAAGGCGGGGGGTGCTGAGGGAACGGCGGGTTCAGCCCCGCGCCTGATTTCTCTACTTCCCTCCTCGTTCGGAGGGAGCAAAAGCGGCGGCAGCGCCTCTCCCTGGGCCGGGCTGCCCCGCTGAGGGCTCCGGGCACGGCGGGCCCGTCCCGGCTGCTGTCGGCACTGGGCTTGGAGGGGCTGTGCAGCCCAAGGGCTCCCGCTGTGCCCTTAGGGACCCCCGGGGACCGCGCCTCGGAGGACGGGGAAGTTCAGGGACGCGTTGGGGTAGTGGAGAGACCCGATTTTAATCTGCTTAGAGCAGGGACCCTTCTAGTCCCGGCTCTGCCTGCTGCTTTGATGCTTGAAGGATGAGAGAAAAATCCCAAGAAAGCTCTTAATGTGCGGCCATTCGCTTGAAAGAGCTGGACTCGATGATGCCCGTGGGACCTTTTCAGCTCGGAATATTCTGGGATTCTGTGACTTGGAAAGAGCGTGACAAGGGTACAGTCTGGCTCCTTAGGCTTTAAAAAAGCCCCAGACTTGTCACTGACGGGGCTCGTCGCTATCAGATTTAATCGGCTGTTATTAAGGAAGCTTTTCTGACCGTCTCCGGCTCTTTTTTCGCCATCCCCGTAAGGAAAACGGCGCTTGGCAGGAGAGATGCTTTTACCAAACACCTTCGAGCTGGCTCGGGGGAGGGGCTGGGCACGAATTTGTTAAATTTGTTAGAGGCTATGTGGCAGCTGATTTATCGCGATTTAAAAGCTGAGGTCAAGTAGTTCGGCTTGTTCATTCTGGTGAAGTATCCGAGGGGGGGGAAGGGTTGGGAAGGTAAATAGGTCTATATTGCACAATTCTGTTGGAGTGGAGCAGTTTGGGGGAAAAAAAAAAATAAATGTGCTTTGAGAGTCTGTAATTGTCTGCGACAGCCATTGCGGAACAGTTCCGAACGGGGGCATAGACACAAATTGCCAGAAAATGAGTTCTGTCTCTCATTTCCCCCTCCCCCATTGTCCCAAATGAAGGACTCTCATCAGAGTGTGGGCTGGGGGTAGGTCTGAAAACGTCAAATGATTGGCACCAATTGTAAGATGACTTTCTAACCACGTCAGTTTTTTATCTTGTGAGAAGTAAACTTTCTCATGTCTGTTTTTCTGCGAACTCACTTCGCCACTTGCTGCGATTTCAACTCTTGGGGGAGTTTCGCTCCTCACTCGTCTTTTCTTCTCCTCGGGTGCTTTCTCCTCACCCGTTTGGGGAGCTGTGCTCAAGTGCCAGCTGATGGCTTTTGTAATGCTCGTCCTTGCTCGGATCGCTTTAACATCCCAGTCAGATGAAGGTATTTCGTTTTTACTTTCTCTCTCAAATGCTGAATGCTGGCAGGAGGTGTTGTGTTGAATTTTGTGAGCAGAGTGCGTTGGTTTAAATTATTTAAGAATCAAGTCTTTGCTATAATCACGCAGGGTTTTTGTTTCGCTATCTGTTTATCAATCTCTCTATATCCACACAAATATTTAGCTCGGATTATTGGAAGTGAAACGAGTGTCAGGTCTGAAATATAACAAGTTCTTGTCGGAGCGTACAGACCTGTGGCTCCTGGGCTTGTTATTCAATGTGTCTTTAACTCTTTTGTCCCCAGCACCACGGTGGCTTTCAGGGGCAAAGTCACTGCCCTGAACGTGTCCCCACGAGTTGGCAGCAGGTAGATCCGTGCTGTTAATACAGATTGGGTTCAGCCCCTCCTTTTGAGGGTGATGGATCTTAAAATATATCATTATGAAGCTAACCTCGATATTTTGTTTCAAATTCGGATTTTTTTGTCTTCTAAATCCCTCCAAGTCTTAAGTTTCTAAATGAGTCAAGCATCTGTGCAGAGGTGTAGGTGAATTCCTTGCGGGGCTGTAGCTCGGTGCTGAGATCACGGGGTTCTCTTGTTTGTGTTAGCAAAGGAGATAGAGCCCTTCAGTTGTTTGATTGCTTGGAATGGAAGGGGAGCAGCCAGCAGGGACCGTGCCAGGCAAGAGCACCAAAACCTCCAATGCAGCCCGCGGGAAGGGCAGGGAGCCTCTGGAGGAGTCCTCCATGGACATGGAAGTGGAAAACGAAGGCACCAGGGAGCCTGACAAGGAACCTCCCCAAGGTACGTCTGGGCTGGCTGTGGTGGTGCTGATTGAGCCTCCCTAGCAGCAACTTGAATTTCCCAGCTCTTCCAGATGGGATTTGCTCTTTCCCTTTTACAAAGCAGCGCTGAAACCCCTGGCAATTTAAAACTGCTTTTAAAGTGGTCAGAAGAGCTTGCAAAGAGTTAAAGGGTTGGGCCCAGTACAAGTGCAAAAACAATTTGTAGACTTTCTCCTAATAAAGCCGATTTCGGAGCTCTGATCTGGAACATTGTACTTTAAATTGTGGTACAACAGCAGGATTTTTCAAATTTATAGGCAGCCAATGGTATGGGATTTCTTGGAATGGAATAAATGTCAAGTTTATTTACTTAACTCTTAAAATGATTTGACTTTCTTTTTCATGAAGCAGTGTATTTTCTTGAGTTCCTTGAGCTGAGCTTTCGTAGAAAAAAATCTGCAAAGGCAGCAGCTGTGTGACTTTTTAGGGAGCCAGATGTGCAGCTGTTAAAGGCAGGTATTTGACAAACAGATGAATCCATTGAAATCGGTGGCAGAAACTGCTGCCTGTTGGAAGAAGGAGCTGCTGGTGCCTGGGGAAAAGCTGCTGTGCTGATATCCAGGGGGCCAGTTTGTTTTCGTAACAAACTTCCTGTCTCTGCAGAGCAGCCGTGCTGTCACTGCAGCCTCCAGAGCCTCGTGCAGAGCTCCCCAAATCCTGCTCGGTGACTCCCAAATGTGGCTTTGCTCTTACTCATGAGAAAGGCTTTGCCTGCTTCACATTTGCACATTTATTGTGATGGTTGGAGCTGCTGGAATTGCAGGGGGCCTGTTAAAGTGTGTTGGAGTAAGGGTTACATAATGAAAGAACAAACCCAACGATGGGACATCTTAAGTAGCTCTTAAAAAACATTTTGTTTGTGGAAAGAAGAATTTTAATTCCACTGAGCTCATATTAATGATTGCAGGCCAAAATGGAGTTTGGTTCAGACAAGTGATGTTTGCTTTCTCAGTTCAACATTTAAAAGGTGTCAAATCATTGAGAGCTCACAGTTGTTTTTTTGTTTTTTCTTTTTTGTTTTTTCCTCTTTCCATTTATTTGGATGGGTTTTAGCAGCCTCAGAGGAGGTGGTGGATAATCGAAGTTTAGAAGAGATTTTGGGTAGCATCCCTCCTCCCCCACCTCCAGCAATGACCAGTGAACCTGGTGCTCCTCGGCTCATGATCACTCACATTGTAAACCAGAACTTCAAATCCTATGCAGGGGAGCAAACTCTGGGACCTTTTCACAAGGTATCTTTTGTTTTTTCTTGAGTACATTTGAACTGAAGGTAAGGCTTCACTGGGTGATATTATTCCTTCCTGCATTTTCATCTAAGCTGACCTCAAAATAACTGAAAAAATATTTAAGGGTTAGAAATATTTTGATAGTAATATTCTAAATTAAGTAGAGAAAACAGTTAAGTGCAACTTTCCAATGCTGTGCAATTTTAATTTGTCAGCACAGCTTAGAAAAGCTCTCTTTCTTCTTGATTTCGTTTGCTGGAGAACTTTTAGGGCTGTGTTTGAAGAAAGAGAATATTTTTTAGTGCCCACAAGAGACGTGGCTGACACGAAGCTCTGCTTGTGAGGTGCAGGCTCTGGGTGAGCAGGGGAGAGCTGGGCTGAGGTGTGTGTGGGGCTCTCAGTCACTTTTACCTTGGGCACAAAGCTGAGCTCACACACCCGCAGCACGGGGGTGAATGTGCTGAAATGGGTGATGCACTCTGGGCAGGATTTATTCCCCTTTGAGGATCACTTTTATCCCTTCTCTGTGCAGCGTTTCTCGTGTATTATCGGGCCAAACGGCAGTGGCAAATCCAATATCATCGATTCCCTGCTTTTTGTGTTTGGCTACCGAGCCCAAAAAATCCGCTCCAAAAAGCTCTCGGTGCTGATCCACAACTCAGACGAGCACAAGGACATCCCGAGCTGCTCTGTGGAGGTTCACTTCCAAAAGATCATTGACAAGGTACGTGTGACTCCAGGATTTCCCTTGAAGGAGCTGCAAAACTTGGAATATTTGCTTATTTTTGTTGGAGCTGGGGAAAACTTCATCCCATGATTAGTTTACCTTTGGGATATAAACCATCGGTGTTAATTAAGTTTAAAAATCCTCTGTTGAGTAGTGCAGCTCTTAAAATCTTAGTGAGGATTCTTTTGTTTGCTGCAGGACTAATATGTGGTAGATTTCTGTTTGAAAACAATTTAGAAATTTTTAATCATAATTTTAAGAAGAACTCGTTTTAATTTGTAATCTCGTTTACCTCAAATAAAATTATTTCTGCAATTAGAGGGATTTAATAAAAAATTTTAAGTCTATGTTTGGACATATTAGATATTCTTAAATGTATAACACGAACATATATATTAAGAAATAAAACCTATTTTAGCAAAACTTTTCAAGGCAGTTAGAAATTATTTTAGGTTATCTAAATTTAGAAAAATATATAATGGATCTGAAACTTATTTACACTTTATGTACTGTAAACATGCCTGCAATTTTGCAACAGATTTTTCAGCAAAAATTCTGGACCCCTCATTTTACCACTAAAATTTTTTGAAGCTGATATTTTGTTTGAATGAAATAGAAAGAGTTGGAAAATTTAAAAAATATTTCTTTTGCTTGCTGCTTTGTGTATTGGCAAAAACTTTAGCACTTTTTTGTTGATTTATTGCAATTGCAGTACAAAGAATTTATTTTTCTTAATTTAAATTTCTTTTTTGTGCACACATAGAAACTTTTAAATTTAGGGTCAACCCAAAAAGTGAGAAGTGTACATTGAAATTCCAAAAATGGTGTTCATAAAGTGGCAGCATTTACAGACTTTTTTAGGAACTGTTTGAAAAGAATTTTTTTCTTTTTATATTTCTAATAACCAGATTTAAAAAATAATCTATTTAAATTTTTTTAAATTTTTTTTTTGTTTTACTTTGTGTGAACATCCAGAAGCTGAGTTTATTTAAAAGCAGAGCATTTTGAGAGCTCTTGGGGGTTAATCTGGATGAATTTTAACTTCTTACAGCCTAGGGAGCTAAATGGAAGCTCTCTTTTGAAGCTGCTGCTGCCACATTTGTCACATCTTTAGTGTTTGGCTGTTTTATCTTGTGCAGTTTCTCTCTGGAGCTGTAAGTGCAGAGAGCTCCAGAGCCTCTGCAGGCTGGGCCATGGGCAGGGAATTAGTGCTGATATTGGAGTGGCAAAGGCATCAGATGAACACAATTCAGGGGTTTTTTTGTCCCCTTCTCAAAGGATTTTTTTGTTATTGTTTTTCTGGGGTTTTTTTGAGAGATACAATTTTAAGACAGCTCCCACTTCTGCAACTCAGAGTCCATGCTAAAAACATCTCATGATGAAACTTATCTAGTTCATTGTGAAATAGGAGGTGAATCCACAGCTACAGCAATTGTTTCTCTGCCTTTGTGTTTCCTCAAAGCAGGAAGGAGATGACTACGAAGTCATTCCTGACAGCAAATTCTGTGTCTCTAGAACTGCCTGTAGAGACAATTCTTCCACCTACTACATCAATGGCAAGAAAAAGACATTCAGAGATGTTGGGATGCTTCTCCGAAGCCACGGGATCGATCTGGATCATAACAGGTTCTTAATTTTACAGGTTGGTGTGTGAATAAAACCTATTTAAATATTGTATTTCCAGGTCAAACTCTAAACAAAAGCAGGTTTGGAGTGGTGCCTCGGAGGCCTTGAGGTGCTGTAGCAGCACTTCATGGTTTGCATGCCCTGCTCAAGGTGCGAATCATTATTTGCTGCTGGAGGAAGTGAAGGCCCAGCAGCCGTGGGGATCCTGTGTGCCTTTTCCAGGAGGGAATTGTGTTCCTGTCCCGCCCTAGCAGCACGTAAATATTGGTGTGTGACACAAACCTTCAACCCCAATATTCCTGTGCTGCTGCAGCGTGGCAGAGCCTCAGCAACTCCATCAGCATTCACTGAAATTTGAATTGTTTCATTGTTTCCTCTGCAGCTCTCACACAGACATGGTTTTACTGAGAAATGAGTGTGGAAAAACAAAGTGTGCAGAAAATAAGTGCAAGAAAAATCCCCTGAATTGTGTTTGTTGTTTACCAGCTCCAGAAATAGCACATTTATAACCAATTACAGTTTACAGCCCGTACTGTAAAAAATAATCACAATTTGTCAATATAATATCATTTATATTCATGTTTGACCTTCAGAGTCTGAGGCTTGCTTGCATCTGTTTGCTGTTCTAAAGTCAGGCTGAAGGGAACTATATTAATTTTTTTTTTCTGGTTTTTAAATAAAAAAAAAATTGCTACATGCCAGCCAATTAAAATGTAAATTAAGCTACAAGTATTTAAATATTAATTCCATTAAATAACTATTTCTGCCATTGCCTGTAATTACTAATAAGTTCCAAATCTACTCTGGCCTAGAAATCAGTGATCAGTGGGAGCTTCCCAAGGTCTGAAATGTTTTAAGAGAGTTTATTTTAGGCCTGGTTCTGTCAAAGGAGCTTCCAGTTCCCCTCTTAAAAAACCAAACTATTTAAAAAACTCGTAGCTGGTGGCTGTGCTTGCTTCACTTCCTCCAGGCTTTCTGTGCAGTCCTTTTTTACAGCTACACCCACAAAAAGAGGATATCTCTGTTTGCAAGTCTCCATGCCAATTAATGATTTCCTCCAACACTTTATTCCTGTGTTTTCTGCTTCAACATGGAGCGAGAGGCACCTCCAACAAAACAACTTGGAGTAAATACAGCCTTTATTTTTTTAAATACAATTGTTTTGAAATCTAATTTTGCCAAAATTTCTAGAAGGGAGAAATGTAAAGTGAAAGATGAAGCAGGGTGGGAATGCTGGGGCAGAGAGACTCAAAGCTCAGAGCTGGAGAGCATTTGGAAAAGAATATTGATATCTTAATTTATTTTGTAATTTTTTTCTCCCTAAATGGAATTTGTTTTCTTTTCCCACAAATGGTTTCAATGAGGGGAGCATCCCTTTTTTTCCTAAACTCTGGGATTTCAGGCTTTCCACCCCACAAGGGGAAGTGGAGAAAATCTTAACCATAAGCCAGAATTTTCCCACTAAAATTTTTATATTTCATCCCACCAGGCTTTGTCTCAGAACTGCACTGAGATTTTTCTGCTTTTTTTAGTCTTTCTGACTGAGGGCAG
Organism: Prinia subflava; assembly: GCF_021018805.1. NCBI lineage: Eukaryota > Metazoa > Chordata > Aves > Passeriformes > Cisticolidae > Prinia > Prinia subflava. The sequence continues at coordinate 23,932,377 of NC_086257.1, read as the reverse complement.
GGCCTTTCTCTTTGCCTTTTTAAAGGGAAATCCACACATCTGACTGTCCAAAATTCAGTATTTCCACTTGGGAAATGGAGCAATATTTTCCACAGAATGACAGCAGAACTTCAACCCCCCAGTCCTAAAGTTTACAATCCTAAAATTTACAGGAAATAAAACCATCTAAGGCTGGGAATTGTTAACACAAGGATTGCATTTTCCCCCCTATTTTCTTCCAAATTATTTAAAATTGAAGGGATAAATAACATGTTTATTTGGCTTTCAGTCATTTTTTTAAAAGCAAAACTAAGAGTTTAATTAAACTAAATTTAACCAAGTTTTTCTCATTTAAAATAAGTTATAAAACTGTGATTTTTTACTATATCAATAGGATATAATTAAAATATTTCATTTGCACTCTAGATTTTGGGGAAAATATTAATGAAGGATTATCAAATGCTGGTTTGGGTGTGTGACAGAACATTTGCTGTCAGTACTAAAGAAAATGTTGTAGGAGAACATGTCCTACATGTAGTAACAACACCTTTAGAGCTTTGATTTTATCTTGCTCACATAATTGCCATTACTCAATGGAAAATATTTGCTTTTGAGAAGATTGCTTCAGGTTTTTTACGTGATTTCCCCCTTTCACCCCCGATTTTTCAGTGGTTTTCTGCTGATTTTGGTGCCTTTTTAGGGTAAAATTTGAAAGCTGAGTTTTGATCTAGGTGTTTCTGCTGATGCCAAAGTGAAAATATTGTCAAATCAAACTGCTGACTTCTGTGAATGACATCACAAAAAAATAACACCTGTGGGAAAACAGAAAATGTGAGAGGAATTGAGGAGTTCTAGAAAAATTACAAATTCTGTGCCTGAACTTGCAAATTGAAATAAATCTGGTTTCAAAATTCTTCTGGTTTCAATGGGAATTTGCCAGCACAGAACAGGAGGAGTTTGTCACTTCTGGGCTCCTTAACTCCAACACTCCATAGTGCATGTTTTTAATAAATTGCCCTGTGCTTTTAGTACTTCAGGAATGGACAATTATTTTGCATGATTATAATAATAATTACTATTTCAAATTACCATAAATACGTTGCATTTTGAATGAGCATGCCACAGCCTGAAACTGCGACAGGAAAAAGTGCATCTTGTCACTTAAAAAAAGAGAGTTTGGGGCAAATTCTGGCACCTTGCTGCTACTTTCCTGTCTTCCACACCTTCCAGGGACTTGGAGAGGTGTAAAGAACAACAAATAAAATAATGTAGCTTTCAGTGAAAGCCCTGGAGCCCCGCTCTGCCCAGGCTGACACACTCAGTAAGTATTTGTGCTGTTCTCTGCAAGGTTAAACAACCCCAGCCTCCTCCTGCCTGCTCTCCCCTAGGGAATGATGACACAAATGGAGGAATGGCAGGTCTGGAAGCGCAGGGGGAATATTTGGGATCTGTGCCCATCTCTGGGATGGGCCAGGTGAGGAACAGAGTCACCAAAAAGGGTGGGAAAGCCACGAGGAGCTGCCCAGGTGACCCCCAGGCAGCCCCTTGGCACAGAAACTGTGCAGAACTCACTCTGCATTCACAGCAGCAAACTTCTACAGTGATTTTAATTTATTTCAGCATCTGACAAACAAATTAGAACTGTTTTAAGTCAGTTTTGTCATAATTACAGTGGTATTTCACTTGACTAAGTTTGATAGACTTAATTAAGATATTCTCCTGTAATCTTAGGTCTGAACAAGTGCAGGGATTTTATTTGGTGTATTTTGTAACTGACTGGAGCTCAGTTTTATCCTGTGGCAAGATGGGGTTGCCAGGAAGGAAATTCAGGTTTTTCACCTGCTCCTGTGTGGAAACAACGTGGGAGTCACTGCCAGGGGTAGGGAGGAAATGAGGGAGAGATTTTCTACTCCTTGGAGATAAATCAGAAATTCCCAATTGTTGAGGCCTGATGGGACACTGGAGCTGAGGCTATAAATGGGAATAGAAATGGAATTATAAAAAAATCTGTGCTGCCAGCATTGAGGGTGAAGAGAGGCTGGTTCCTGTAGGAAATTCCTTAGAGAAACATGGGAAAATGGGAGGAGAAAATGAGTGATAATTAAATAATTTCTTTAGAACACACCAATAACAAATCAAACATTGCAGGTTGAGTTTGCCAATTCCTGATTTAAATTCCAAAGTGACTCTGGATTTGCACTCACTTTGTGCTCTTATGTTAAACACAAGATTGTCTTTAAAACTTCTAAATTTATTTCCAGAATGCAGAATTGCAGTTTTGTGTTGTATAAAGGCTCATTCTGAGATTTTCCTTATCTTTGTCCAGTGGTGACATTGTAGATTTTTACATGGTTTATATATATATATATATTTATTTGCTTTTATTTCCCACTGAGTTTTCCTGGAAAGAAAAGAGGTTTTGGTGCTTTTTTTCCCCTCCTGTATATTCACCATGTGGTAAAATTGAAGGGTAAAAATGAGATAGGACTGCAAGCATTGAATAATGGCAACAATAACATGGAATTACAGGAAAAAATCCCCAAACAATCTGGTGTAACTTCCCAGAGCTGTGTTACAGCAGGAGAATAATGAGGTTATGGGAATATTTGCTCTCTCCATACATATTCCACCATCCGTGGATGCAGAATCGGAATTCATGGGCAAAGCTTTGTGAGATGGGATAGAACACATAAATAAATTTAGGATTTATTTATTTAGCAGAAATTTAGCACTTCTTTTTGCCATTCTTTACTGTACTCCTGCTTAAAAGTGAGAGCTACCATTGTGGTAAAGTGGAGGAGAAAAACTCCAAAGCCAGTGTGAGCACATAAAAGTTTTAAAATTAAAATTGAGAGGGTGAAATCAGTGGAAGCTGCAGGCAGGGAAAAGGAGACACTTGTCTCATTTACCTAAAGGCTTTTTGCAGAGAAAAATGCACTTTTGGGGCCTTGTTATCAAGAAATTGATGACAGAGCAGCCAGGAAATAAAAATATAGTGAGAAAATAAATTTCCACCATGTCCAGGCTGCTTTTCCTCTACATTTCCCTGCCCTTGGGTTGTGCTGCAGTTTCAGGCTGTGTCAGGTGGAGCTGGAGCTGAGGGAGCCCAAAGCTGAACTCTGCAGCAGGAACTCTGTGGTAGTGCTGGTTCTGCTCTGTGTGCAGGAACGGGGTAAAAAATCAAAGGAAAAGCAGGAATTAGGCTTGGGTTTTGCCTTCCCAATCTAGAAAAACAGCTTTAGAATAAACATTCCAGGTTTAATGTAATTTTCCTTCGAGCAAATCCAGTGTCCCTGTGCCACTCTGGCTTTGCTCCTCGTGGTGCTGAGGAGTTTTCAGCTCCTGGAGAAGCTCTTGCAAAATCTCTTCATTTCCAGTTGCTGCAGTGTTTGAGAGAACTGAAACCTTGCTGTGCTCTGGAAAATCGAGTAAAATATAACTGGACTTTTATTAAGAGAAGTTTGCCCTGTGCTGGGTCACTTTTGTCTCAAATTCCATGGTAAAAAGTTAGGAAAATAATTGAAATTGGGGTGTAATTTGAATTAAAATGGGTTTTTTACATTTGGACAAACAAATAGCAGATTTTAGCTCTGGCTGCTCTAATCCTCCACAAAAGTGTGAGTTCAGGTGCTTTTTACAACTGCAAGCACTGCTTACAGCAGTGCTTACATTACATTTTAATTACCCATGCCTTTATAGTACTATTTCATCACAAATATCCCCTAATCTTGTGCTGTTTGATAAATTATGTCCTTATCACTGCATTCAGATAATAATTCCATTTATGTAATACCATAAAATTGCAAACTAATTTATGTAATCACTTGATTGAGAAACCAAATTGTACATATTGAGAAGTGACAGTATTAAGGTATTATTATTGTTAAATATTAAGTTACAGAATAATTGGAGTTGTGCTAGAAGAGGTGTTATGGTTAAAGTTTTCTGAGACTCAAAGATTTTGGTCTCAATAAGAAATCTTCCTTTAAGGGGGTTTAAAAACCCTTTAAAGCTTTTCTATTATAAAAATATACTGCTGCTACAGGGAAACTACTAAAACATTATTCTGAATTTTAAAAAGTTGTCTTAAAAGTACTAAATATTCTTAAAAATACCAAGTATCATAGTCCCAGTTGCCATTAACTTTTCTGGTGGTTTAATGGGATTTTGAAACAAATGTATATATTTTGACCTGTCCCCAGCCAGGGAAGGTTTTCCTCATCCATAATGTTGCATTTTCCAGGAAATTCGTTCTTTAAAGCCGTTTCTCCTGAGCACAACTGTGATTTTCACTTCAGTTAGATGTCACATTGCTCCACCTCTGATCAGTGGTGGAGAGCTCCCCCAAAAGAAAAACCAACCCCAAACCTAAACCACCACAACTGCACCAAAAAATTCCCCTCAAAAACCACCCAGAGTTCCCTGAGTCCTGCCCAGAGCACGGTGCATTCCCAGCTACTGCATTCTCAGCTGTGCCAAGGTTCTCAGATTTGTAAAGCTGAACTTAAGACAGCAGAAATTGAGAATCCAAAATCCTGCAAATCTGTTTTTATCTCCTTGGTGCCATAATTATTCTGTAGGACATTGCCAAAGAGCTCTGGGCATGCTGCAGTCACAGTTAGACAAAACTCAGGGTGTTCAAGGTGCTGCTTTCCCAAAGCTTTATCCCAAATACTCAGGGATGGAAAGAGGAAACGATAATTAGTAAAAACAAACATCTCCCTGGGTTCTACAGAAACGATTTCTCCTGCCCAAGGGCAGGGCCAGGTGGGACTTTGGGAGGGACTTCTTGGCTGGGCTGGAATTCCCAGAGAAGCTGTGGCTGTCCCTGCATCCCTGGCAGTGCCCAGGACACCCTGGGATAGTGAAAAGTGTCCCTTAAGGCCCTTTCCAGCCCTCTTGGTGAAGAGTTCTCAGGTTGCTGTCAGTACATTTTCAATGCCAGAGGCTTTTTGCCATCCCTGTCTCTTCCAGAGCAGAATTTGAGGAGGGAATGTGGCTCCTGGAACTGCCCCACAATCCCAGTTCCACCACTGGGGCTGGGTCCTGGCCCTGCTGGGATCAACACTTGGTGCCATTCACGCTCCACAGGTTTGGGAAACAAGACCCAGGGCAAAGGAAAGAGGAAGGTTCTGAACACAGTGCAGCAAATGGGAGTTACCTCTGTAGGGTCTTGTTTCTAGATCACACTTCAGGAAAAGCCTCAGGAGCAGGTCAAACCTTCCCTGCATCAGGCAGTTAGACAACCTTGTTTAAAATTCCAATCCATACGTGCCAGAAAACACTGGATAAACTCAGTTTAGAGCTGTGCTGAGAGCATCAGCTGTTTTCCTGCTTCGAGAGAAAACACTGGTTGTGGGCAAATTCAGAATTTTAAACCAGTCCTGAAACTTCTTTTAAACTTTTGCTCTTTACTTAGGTACAATAGAAAATTAAATTGAGGAAGTATCTTAAACATCACAGCTGTGTGAAGAAACACAGGAATTTATTCCTCCTGTCTTTCACCTTCCAGCTGAGAAGGGCTCTCCCCTTATTTTACAGCCTGGTCTCCAGCCAGGGTTGTCCTGCTTTGCCCCTAGGCTCAGCGGATTGCTTGGGTGGTGCTGTGGGATTCCCGTGGCTGCTCCCTGAGGAATTCCGTGGGAACTGGTGCTGGGATGTGTGTGTGTGTGGTACAGCTCCTGCTGGATCTGCATCCCAGTGGATCCACAGGGGTGTGGAAGGCTCCACATGCTGTGGAAGCTGGAATTGGTTTGTGATTCCATTTAGAGATGAGTGTAGAACCTTCCCAAAGGTGTGGAAATGTGGAATTGCAGGATAGTTTGGGTGGGAAGGGGCCTTAAATCCCATCCAGCCCCACCCTGCCATGGCAGGGACTCCTCCCACTGTCCCAGGCTGCTCCCAGCCCTGCTCAGCCTGGCCTTGGGCACTGCCAGGGATCCAGGGACAGCCACAGCTGTGCCAGGGCGTGCCCACCCTGCCAGGGAACAATTCCTGCCCAAAATCCCATCCAACCCTGCCCTCTGGCAGTGGGAAGCCATTCCCTGTGTGCTGTCCCTCCAGCCCTTGTAAACAGTCTCTGTGTCTCTCCTGTAGCTCCTTCAGGCCCTGGAAGGTCACAGTTCATCACCCTGGAGCTCTTCCAGGACAGACCAAGGCTGTTTCTTTTCAGGAATTTCTTCCCTTGTGTGGACGTTTGGTTCCTTGTTGGCATTGCCCATGGCCGGGTGTTGACATCCATTTTGATTGTCTGAGCAGAGCCTCCATTTCCTTTTTTATTTTACACGTTGCTCCCTGTGCTGAATCCCTGAGCCCCAGGAAGACAACTGAGGGAAGGAATTCCACAATTCCAGGGGTTCTGCTGGCAGCCTTGGCAAAGCTGGGGCTGCCAGCTCTGAGGAGCTGCCCGAGCTCCTTCCCCTCATTGCTCAACAAATGTCTGCCTGCCCCGCCTTGGTTTCACTTTCACAGTGTCGGGTGTTTAAAAATTCACAAAGAGCAAAGAGATTTGGGCCTTTTAAATTCATAATTTGAATAATGGATCAAGTAATGAGCACTGGTAATTCATTAGGAAACCCTTAAATTGAGTTTTAGCAATTGTAAAATCTGTTTGCTCTGTTAATCATTGCCAAGCAGAACAGGTAGAACCTTTTCACTCTCCTTTATCAATTAGAGGAAGTCTTGAATTATTTTCTGGTATAATTTCTTTTCATTTTTTTCTGGAAACCTTTTATTTCTTAAATCTGGGCTGAAGTAGACAGATTTCTTTATATATTAACTTAATAAGTAGTATAAATATTAATGCTTAATACTCTCATTATTTAATAAATAATTTATAAATATATTTATTTTTACCCTCAATAAGAAAATAATTCAAGAACTCACTTTGATAAGCTACAGAGAAGCCCCACAACAGTGTCATAATCTTTCTTAGAGGTGGTTAATAATATTTATCCAAATAATAAAAATAGGATTAACTCCTTGCTTGTCCATAATTGCCATTTTTCCCTGTTAAATCCAAGGTGTGTTTGTGATTTACAGCACTGAGCATGAGGGCTGTAAACCCAGAGTTGAACCCTCTCAGTCCTGATCAGCACTGAGTTAAATCTTTGCTGTGATTGTTTTCTGGTGGATGTAAACAGAGGAAATGCTTGAATGCAAGGAGGAGAAAGGCTCCTGACAAGCCCGGAATAGCTGAGGAGGTCGCAGTTTCCTCCCCCAGGAGCTGACAGGCAGTTCTGGGGAGAGAACCCACACTTCTGTGGCAGGGGAGCAAATAATTGGGGTTTTATCCAATCCAGCAGCAGTTACTCACAGACTGGTTGTTTTGCTTTTTGAGATGTGTAAGAGATAAAAATAAGAGTTGAGCTAGGATTTTTTTGTCTTGTCAGACCTGCAGCAGTAACACAAACTGTCCTTGTAACTGGCTCTGTTTAGTCTTTTCTAAATCATATTTTTGAAAATTTAAATTTTTTTTAATACCACCTAAATAACTTAAAATTAATGCGGTACATAAAGGGAAATTACACAAAGGAACCCTCATACTTAAAGAATCCTTTTCTTTCTCCACCAGGGAAGCCTCAATTAAATGAATTACAATTCCAGTTCATCCCTCACCCAGGATTTTATGGACTTTCTGTTTCTAAGGAAATCTTTCAGAGACTTCAATCCTGACTCAACTCCCTTGCCAAGGGCCTGCTTTATTCTCCTTTTTTAGGTTGGAGAAACCCATTTTGAATCTTTAGAGACTGAAGGAACGCTCAGACCTGAAGGGTGGCTCCACATCACCTTGGAGAGGAAATTTCTCTTCATTCTGATCTTTGTTAACCCAAACAAATGTGAGGTTGGACTTGGAGATCTTTTCCAGCCGTAATGATTCTGTGATACTCCAGCTGGAATCATTTTGATTGCTGCCTTATTTTATTCTTTTTCTATAACGTCTCATTCCCATTCCATAGATATTTTTTCAGAATACTTTCCCCATCCCAGAAAAAACCAATTATAAGCCCCTCAACTTGTGTTTGGCAGGGGGAGGTGGAGCAGATCGCCATGATGAAGCCCAAGGCGCAGACGGAGCACGACGAGGGCATGCTGGAGTACCTGGAGGACCTGATCGGCTCTGCGCGCCTCAAGGGGCCGCTGCACACCCTGTGCCGCAGGGTGGAGCTGCTCAACGAGCGCCGCGGAGAGACGGTGAGGGCAGCCCCGGGGCATCCAGGAAATCCCAGATCCCTGCACAGCCCCGGGGCACCCAGGAAATCCCAGATCCCTGCACAGCCCCGGGGCATCCAGCAAACCCCAATCCCTGCACAGCCCCGGGGCATCCAGGAAACCCCAGATCCCTGCACAGCCCCGGGGCATCCAGGAAACCCCAATCCCTGCACAGCCCCGGGGCATCCAGCAAACCCCAGATCCCTGCACAGCCCCGGGGCATCCAGGAAATCCCAGATCCCTGCACAGCCCGGGAGAGATCACAGTGCACACAGCCCCGGGGCATCCAGGAAACCCCAGATCCCTGCACAGCCCCGGGGCATCCAGGAAACCCCAATCCCTGCACAGCCCCGGGGCATCCCAGCAAACCCCAATCCCTGCACAGCCCCGGGGCATCCAGGAAATCCCAGATCCCTGCACAGCCCGGGAGAGATCACAGTGCACACAGCCCCGGGGCATCCAGGAAATCCCAGATCCCTGCACAGCCCCGGGGCATCCAGGAAATCCCAGATACCTGCACAGCCCGGGAGAGATCACAGTGCACACAGCCCCGGGGCATCCAGGAAACCCCAGATCCCTGCACAGCCCCGGGGCATCCAGGAAATCCCAGATACCTGCACAGCCCGGGAGAGATCACAGTGCACACAGCCCCGGGGCATCCAGGAAACCCCAGATCCCTGCACAGCCCCGGGGCATCCAGGAAACCCCAGATCCCTGCACAGCCCCGGGGCACCCAGCAAACCCCAATCCCTGCACAGCCCCGGGGCATCCAGGAAACCCCAGATCCCTGCACAGCCCCGGGGCATCCAGGAAACCCCAGATCCCTGCACAGCCCCGGGGCATCCAGGAAACCCCAGATCCCTGCACAGCCCCGGGGCATCCAGGAAACCCCAGATCCCTGCACAGCCCCGGGGCACCCAGGAAACCCCAGATCCCTGCACAGCCCCGGGGCATCCAGGAAACCCCAATCCCTGCACAGCCCCGAGGCATCCAGGAAACCCCAGATCCCTGCACAGCCCCGGGGCATCCAGGAAACCCCAATCCCTGCACAGCCCCGGGGCATCCAGCAAACCCCAGATCCCTGCACAGCCCTGGGGCACCCAGCAAACCCCAGATCCCTGCACAGCCCTGGGGCATCCAGCAAACCCCAGATCCCTGCACAGCCCGGGAGAGATCACAGTGCACACAGCCCCGGGGCACCCAGGAAATCCCAGATCCCTGCACAGCCCCGGGGCATCCAGGAAACCCCAGATCCCTGCACAGCCCCGGGGCATCCCAGCAAACCCCAATCCCTGCACAGCCCCGGGGCATCCAGCAAACCCCAGATCCCTGCACAGCCCCGGGGCATCCAGCAAACCCCAGATCCCTGCACAGCCCCGGGGCATCCAGCAAACCCCAGATCCCTGCACAGCCCTGGGGCATCCAGCAAACCCCAGATCCCTGCACAGCCCGGGAGAGATCACAGTGCACACAGCCGCCTCCTTTCGTAACATTCTATTGCTGCATTGAGTGCTAAAAGTACTCAAAAAGCTCTAAATAAAATCAAAAGCGCTTTTCCTTGATGTGTCCGCGGCAAATCCCGTGGCAGACTGGTTTTAAAGGTAAACAGCACCTGTGGTTGTAATTAAGGGTTAAATTAAACCTGGAGTTAAATTAAAAATGGCCATTCAGAAGGTTGAGATAAAGGAAATGACCATAAAATTGCCTTGCAGAGGTAATTCCTGATCCCGTTTTTCCAGAGGAAACCCCTCCTACAAAGGGTTGGGATTTTCTCCTCATGGTTTTCTGCTGTAGTGCTGGCCCTGCCTCAGCTCTGCCCCTCTGTTTTCTGCAGTTAAATCGAGTTAAACTAGTGGAGAAAGAAAAGGATGCCTTGGAAGAGGACAAGAATAAAGCCATTGAGTTCCTTTGCTTGGAAAACCAAATATTTAAGGAAAAGAATCAGATCTGTCAATATTACATGTGAGTAATTCTCAAGCTTTGGGTTGGCTTTAATGTGGTGGGGCTGCTGTTGAACTTTGCTTCCGTATCTCTAATTAGAAGTATTTTCCATTCCTAACTCAAAATTATTGTTACTTTTTGATGCTTTGTATAATCCTGTTGTTACACTGAGAATTGGAACTAGAGTTCATTGCGAAGATGGAGAAAAGTGAGGAATTTTTGTTGTTTTCTTTTCCTAGCCATGACCTAAAGAAACGAATAAATGACCTGGAAATGCAGAAAGAGAAAATTAATGAAGAAACTCAGAGTATTAATGAGAAAAGCAGTAAACTTGCAGAGGAAACAAAAACCAAGAATAAAGCTTTGAAAGAACTTGAGAAGTGAGTACTTTAGGGATGTGTAGTACTGTGTTTTACATGTTTCCCACCAAAAAATTGAATTATCTGATGTGCAGAGTCACCTCTGGTACATCTAAATACACAGAGAAGCATTTAAATTAATGCACAAAAATAAATTAAATGGACAGAAATAAATTAAAGAAAATTCACATTGGTTTGATTTGGTTCTGGGTAAGATTCACAATTACAATATGAAAATGTCTGATCTTCTTAATGGATTTTAAGTATTTCTTTATATTGACTTTATAAAAAAAGAGTTAGTAAATATTTTTTAGATCTACAACCCTAATGCTTAGGATTTGGGAATTTTTCCCTGGTTTTCTCATGAATCATTTATGCATAAATTGTATTTCTTAAAATTTCTTTGCCTGGTGCTGATCCCCAATCCAGCTGCAAAATTGACCTGCTCATCCTCAGGGAATTATGGGGAGAGATGGGAATTATCAATTCTGTCAAGAAAAACTGAAAATTTCTGCAAATATGTTTAATATTGCTTGGGTAGTTGATCTTTTTCTGATGGAACATCATTTTCCCAGGGAAAACACTGGGAATATAGTGAATATTGGATGTTGTTTATCACAAAACCTGAGTAATAGTAGTTTAAATTCTTCATGTTGACTTATTAAACCAAGCTTAATAAGCCTTATTTTTATACTGTATGATTTTTTTTCTTTTTTTCCTTCAGGAAATTCAATAAAATCACAAAGTTCATAGAGGAAAACAAAGAAAAATTCACTCAGTTAGATTTGCAGGATGTGAAAGTGAGGGAGAATCTCAAACATGCCAAGAGCAAGGCTAAAAAATTGGAGAAGCAGCTTCAGAAGGACAAGGAAAAGGTAGGGGGTGGATTAGCTGGATTGGCTTGGAAAAGTGCAGTCTGTTGTGGGAGAAAACGGGAAGCACAAAGCAAGTGGAAAAATGGGGTTTAAATTGTTTCAATCAGATATTTGAAGTCATTAAGTGATTTTTAATTGAGAGGTTTTGTTTGCTGATCACTCACGGCAGTGATGACTCCGTGAGTGGAGTTAATTCCTGGATCTGGGCCATCCCCTCGGCCATGGAGAGCTGTTGGGATGGCTTTGGGGCGAGGAGGGATCCAGGAATTCCTGTTCCCATGGCAGAGGAGGCTCAGAGTCCCTTTGTGCTGCAGGTGGAGGAGCTGAGGAACGTCCCTGCCACGAGCACCAAAGCCATCGAGGACGCCACGGCCAGGAGGGAGCTGCTGGCACAGGCCAAGGACAAGGAGGAGGCCAAGCTCAGGCAGGTGCTGGCCAGCCTGCGGGAGGAGACCAAGGGAATTCAGGAGGAAAAAGAGGTTTGGACTGGCAGGAAAAGCACATCCCCTTTCCTCCTCCCTTTGCCCAGCTGAGGGGCTGAGCTGTCCTGGCTGTTTCTGCAGGGCAAGGAGAAGGAGCTGATGGAGTTCAGCAAGGAGGTGACCGAGGCCAGCTCCAGGATGGAGATCGCGCGGTCGGAGCTGGAGCTGTACCTGAGCAGGTACAACTCTGCTGTGGCTCGCCTCAGCCAGGCTCAGGAGGCCCTGGGGAGCACCTCCAGCACCCTGAGGGAGAGGAAGGCTGCCATCACTGACATCGCTGCCAAACTACCCCAGGCTGAGCAGCAGCTCAGGGAGGTGAGGCTTGGCTCTCCCATTTCGAGTCACACACACACCAAGGGCCCCCTTGTCTCTTTGGCAGCAATTGTGAAAATGAACCATGACCCACCTCCTGTAAAACAACATTGAAAAGCTGTTTTCTGATACTCACTTTGCTGGTGGAGCAAATAGTGCATTTCAAACTTGCCTTGTTAAGCCAATGTTGGTTTAAGTCCTACCTATCCCTGCAAGGGAATAGATTTAATTTCACACTGAGACGTGGTGGCATTCCTGAGCCGCCTTCAGGATCCTGAGCCCTGGCACAGGTGCCCAGAGCAGCTGTGGCTGCCCTGGATCCCTGGCAGTGCCCAAGGCTGGACACTGGGGCTTGGAGCAGCCTGGGACAGTGGGAGATGTCCCTGCCATGGCAGGGGTGGCACTGGGGGAGCTTTAATGTCTCTCCCAACCCAAACCATTCTTCAAATTTCATTTCATTCCCCAAAGAATTAAGCAATGCCTTGAAGACTCCCTGAATCCAGGAGATTCTGGGAGGCTGAGCCAATGTCTTTGAACCCCCAGAAAGAGAAGGCTCTGGAGAAGCTGGGAAGGGAAGAGTCCGGGGCCAAGGACCTCGTGCGAAACCTGCGCCGAAAAGTAGAAGAAGCCAAAAGTTCTTTAGCACAAAGTCGCAGCCGAGGAAAAGTGCTCGAGGCTCTGCTCCAGCAGAAGAAATGTGGGAACATTCCTGGCCTCTATGGGAGGCTGGTAAGTTTTAGAAGGCTGTTACAGTTTTAATGTTGAACTTTAGAGGAGCTGAAGTGTGGGGTGCCTCACTTCCCTGGCATTAGGAATTTGGAGAGGGATGCCTCCCTTCCCTGGCATTAGGAATTTGGAGAGGGATGCCTCACTTCCCTGGCATTAGGAATTTGGAGAGCAGAGCTGTAAATCCTGGGGACTTGCTGTAAAATCAAACATTTTTCAGTTCTTTCCAAGCAGTATTGGTTTAAAGTTCTGAAAATTCAGAGCAGAGTTTTTCATTCCTATTGCACATCAGTGTAATTGAAAAAGTGATGGGTTTGTATTCTGCATTTTTTTGTCCAAGGAGAATTATCTCTGCTTCAGAAAAACCAGTTTATTCAGATTTTAGGAAGTGCATTCATGGATTTATTGGGACAGAACTCAAAGAGCAGCTCAGGTGCCAACTAATGAGTGTTTGCTCCCTGTCCCTCAACGCTCAGGGAGACCTGGGGGCCATCGATGACAAATACGACGTGGCCATTTCCTCGTCGTGTGGAGCCTTGGATAACATTGTGGTGGACACCATGGACACTGCCCAGGCCTGTGTGAACTTCCTGAAGGCTGGGGGTATTGGAAGGGCCACCTTTATAGGCCTGGACAAGGTCAGTCCCACCCTTGGGAAAACAAAGGTTTTACTGCTCATTGCAGTCTAATTACATGGGTTTTAAAGCCTTAACACCCCACAGAATAACGGAATGACCTCAGCGTTTATCCCAAAGATTCATTCCTTGATTTCCTTGGTGGATGCAGGTGGCTGTGTGGGAAAAGAAAATGCAGAAAATCCCAACTCCCGAGAACGCCCCGCGCCTCTTCGACCTGGTGAAGGTGCAGGACCCCAAGGTCCGCCTGGCCTTCTACTACGCTCTCCAGGACACTCTGGTGGCCAAAAACCTGGAGGAAGCCACCAGAATAGCATTCCAAAAGGAGAAAAGGTGGAGGGTGGTAACCCTGCAAGGACAGATCATCGAGGTGTCAGGTACTGCAGCCCCAGCTGGGGCTCCACTGGAAGCACTTTGTGGGTGCTCCCAAAGCCCAAAGGGGTTCTCTGACCTCTTTTCATGCCTTTTCTGTAGGAACCATGACTGGTGGGGGAGGAAAAGTCATGAAGGGCAGAATGGGCTCCTCAGTCGTGATGGATATCTCAGAAGAAGAGGTGAGTACATCATGGGAACGGAATTCCAGGAGAATTCCTTTGTTTGGGCAGTTCTGACACACATGTGCCTTTCAAAGCAGCCTGAGCAGGAGCAATCTGGGATTGAAGATAATGACAAAGGGTTACAAAGTCAAAATTCCCAATGTTAGCCGAGGTTACAGTGCTTTGAAGTGCAGCAGGGATAAAAGAGTTGTCAGTGGCAGGGGCTGCCCAGGGAGGTTTGGAGTCCCCATCCCTGGAGGTGGCATTCAGTGCCCTGGGCTGGGGACAAGGCACAGACTGGGCTCTGGTCCTGGAGGGCTTTTCCAGCCTCAGGGATTCTGGGATTCTGTGTTTGTTCACAGCCCAGCCCGTCACTGAATTCAGTCTCACAGTGCTCCCTTTGATAGCCTGCACACTTTGACAGCTTTTGGCAGAGCAGGATTCAGTTTGCTTTTCCTTCTGAATTCCATTTAGGTTTTAATCTGGAGCTGCTCCTCTCATTTCTCACTGGCAGAGCTGATGTTCCCAGCACTCAGACTCCCCACAATGAAGTTTTTACTCCACTTGCTCCTGTGTTTTAAGAGCTGTTGAGCACAGGGCCGAGCCCTGGCTTGGTTTTGTCATGGTTAAACCAGTAAATAATCCTCTCATTCTGTATAGATCAGCAAAATGGAATCGCAGCTGCAGAGGGATTCCCAAAGAGCCATGCAGTGTGAGGAGGAGAAGGTCCAGCTGGAGGAAGCCATAAGGAAACTGCAGCAGGACATTCGGGAAATGAGGAACACCTCGGAGAAATACACAGCGAGCATCCAGGTGAGAACTCCTGAGCCCTGCCAGCCTCAGCCTCACACAGGCCTGGCTGGTGTCAGGGAGATCTCAGGATTCCAGCCCAGTTCTGTGTTCTCTGCAGGGTTTTTCTGAACAAGAAATTGATCTCAAAAAACAAATCAAAGAACTCGAAGCCAACGTCGCTGCTGCTGCTCCAGACAAAACCAAACAGAAGGAGCTGGAAAGAGTCCTTGATGGTTATAAAAAAGGTACATTTTGTGGAGAGGGGATTAGAGGTAAAAGTTGTAGTAATCTCTTCAAGCAGTAGAGGAAGTAATGGGTTTTGGGTTTATGCTTCAGTTCCCTGTCTTGGTTTGGGACCTCATTTTTCTAAGGTGTTTCTAGAGATTAGAGAGTAAAACCTCTTTTCTTTGTAATTGCTCAAGTTCATGTTTCAGTCAAGCTAAAGTAAACATGAATTTCAGTATTTTGTTTCTTTGCTTAGATTTTTGTGGTCGTATCACACATTCGTAGGGAAACTTAGTTTAATTGGGGTTAAGAATTATTAATGAGGAGGTAATGATATAAGAGTCAAGTGAAGGTTTTTTGCCAGGCTCTGGCGTGAGCCTAAAATAAATCCCTGTATTCTCTGTGGGAGCACATCCCTTTTGTGCAGCGGTGCTGTTCAGCAGGGGCAGGAGCTACAGTTACACCAACTCCTGGGAAATGCTGGTGGCCAGCTCTTAAAATTCAACTTTGGAGCATCTTCCCATTAATTAAATGCAGAGAATGAGCTTGGAGTAACTTCTAATGCACCACCTCATGTAGTTAAGTACTCTGTGTGCATGAACTAAACCATGCTGGGTGGTTTCTGTGGCAGGAGAGCTTTGGTAGAGCAGTGGCACAAAGAAGTGGCTGGATTTTGATGTTTGTCCCAGCATAGAGAGTCTGAGCACTTCTCAGTTGAGGAACAGAGCATTTCCGTGTGCAGTCACTTCCATCCCCTTGTCCCTTCAGTGCCGGTGTCCCTGAGCAGCCCAGGGCTGGCACAGAGCCCTGAACTCCCCTTCCATGCACAGATCATGAGCGTGTGGCTGAGAGGGCCAGGAGGATGGAGGAGGAGGTGAAACGACTGCACCAGCTCATCATGGACACCAACAACAAGAAACTGAAGGCTCAGCAGGACAAAATCGATCAGATTGACAAGGAAATGGATGAATGTTCCTCAGCCATCACCAAGGCCCAGGTGGCAGCCAAGACTGCAGACAGGTACAGCACGGGGAGCTCCAGGCTGGAGCTGCACTCACACAGGGTCTGTGCCAAGTGGGGCTCAGGGAGGGAAAGGGAAGCCAGATTTTGTAGCTTCTAATAGGTCAAAAGTCACATTTAATCAGCATTTCTCTGGTATTTGCCTGAATTATTTCTCTAATACTGCCTAAACTGCAATATTCAGGATAAAGTCCAGAACAGCACTTGATTGGATGTGCTGGAGCAGTTCAAATCTGAAGGGACTGATTTTATTAGGAGTCTGTCAGGAAATAAAATGAGATCTATTTTTTATGGGCGCTCACCAATCCATAGAGATTCCAAACTCCGAAAGAAGAAATGAAATCATTTAGTGAGGTCTGGCTGCTGAGGAAGACGACTTTGTTTTCCTTGGATCCCTCCGGAGCGTGGGAGTTGGTGCCTAAAGCAGCACTGCCTCCTTGTTGTCAGTGAGATTGGCTCCTCCTGGATTGTTTTCTGTGCTCTTTGCCTCGTGTGAGGTGCACAGAGATCCCTGTCCCTGGGCAGGAACCTGAAGAAAGCCGAGGAGGCTCTGAAGCGCACGGAGAAGGAGATGGAAGAAAATGAGAAGGAGATGAAGAACCTGACAGCAGAGCTGACAACGCTGGAGGACAAAGCCACCGAGGTGATGAACGAGTGCAGGCAGGCTGAGGTGAGTCCTGGCACCACTGTGGGCTCCAGGGAGCTCAGGGAGAGGAGGTAAATCCTCCCTGTAGCCCACTGGTTTCCCATTCTCTCTGCAGAACAACCAGGCCCTGGCAATTTTATTTTTTACACTCACCTGGAAATTTATCCTGACCCAGTTTATGAAAAAACTTACACCAGGTCTCCCCAAAGAAATTGCTGGGTTCAAAAGTTGCTTAAACATAATTTTTTTCCAGTTATGTGGGATGTTAGTTTCCCATCTAGATTTCTGGGAGAGAGGGAAAACCAGGATGGCTGAAATGCTTTCAAATAATAAGATTTGATGTCTTCCTCTAATTAGCTAAAAATGAGTGTAGGATCCATTTGATCGAAATCAGGAATGAAAATACAAACTGCAGCATTTTCTCAGTCATTCCAGAATTCAGGGATCAATTATAAATCCAAGAATATTTATTTATTTACATCAGTAGCCATGAGTAAATTAAGTGAAAACAGACTTTTCACCCAAAAAAGGGGCAACAGTTTGTAGGTCATTGATTAATGCCCTTTTGGGGGGTATTTACCATTTTTCTGTTCAGGAAGCTTTGCCAGCAGTGCAGGAGGAGCAGAAGAATTTACTCCAGGAGGTGAAAACTATTCGAGATGCTGAACATGCCCTTCAAAGTGAAGCTCTGAGCATCAAGCTGAAAATTGAACAAATTGACAGCCACATTTCCACCCACCAGGGAAAGATCAAATACTGGCAGAAAGAGGTAGGAAATGGTTTAGTTCCTAACATTTAAATCAAGGAAGTGTGGAATGGTTTGGCTTGGGAGGGACCTTAAAGCTTATCCAGATGCACCTCAGGGACACCTTCCACTGTCCCAGGTTGCTCCAAGCCTGGCCTTGGGCACTTCAGGGATCCAGGGGCAGCCACAGCTTCCCTGTGGATCTTATAGGATGGACTCACCAACATCCCCTTGGAAAACAGGATTGGGGAGAAAATTCCTCTTCAGATCACAGCTCGTTCTGTATTTGCAGGAAGTGGATAATAGGATAAAGGGATATTTATTCTCTTTTCCACATCCTGTTCTAAAGGGACTTGTGGGAAGACTCTGGGAGTGTTTGGAGCTCAGAAGCTCCCCTGCCCTAAGGCAGAAGAGGCTCATTCAGAGCCAGCTGCAGGTGCAGGTTAAAGCTCTGCCCGTGTTCCCCCGCAGATCTCGGCGCTGTCCCTGCACGCCATCGAGGGCCAGGCCCCCGAGGAGCTGCGGGCGCTGAGCGAGGACGAGCTGGAGGCGCTGCAGGAGCCCGACGTGCTCAGCAAGAGGATCGCGCTGCTGGAGGCACAGCGGCACCAGCTGCACCCCAACCTGGGCGCCATCGCCCAGTACAGGAGCAAGGTACAGAGCCCGGGCACAACCTCTGCCCTGCCCTGCCCTGGGACGCTGCAATCCGCCCCTGGGCCGTGCTGGAAGCTGTTCCTAGGAGCTTCCACACTGCCATTGTCACCTGACAGCGAGTGCCGGGGTGATCTTCACGTTTTACCCAACCTAAATAATTCCGTGATTCTCCTGGGAAGGTTTATTTAATAGAGTCAAGTCTTCACAGCCAAGACAGACACACAATATTGGGATTTTCCCCTCCTCACATCACTAATAATGAGCCATTCAACAGATGGAATATTCTGTATTTTGACAAAGGTTTGGTTTTTTGTTTTCCCTCAGCAGCAGAGATGGAAAAAGAGAGACAATTTGGGGGTTTTGTTTCAGGGCTGTTAGCCAAGCTGGGGGAAGGGAATGCTCAAATAGGAAAAGTGGTTAAAACTGAACTGGGGAGGCAGCTGCTCCAAGTGCCCGTGGGTTTGGATGTTTGCCCCTGCAGGAGGAGCTGTACCTGAAGCACGTGGGAGAACTGGACAACATCACCAGCGAGAGGGACAAATTCCGAGAGGCCTTCGAAGAGCTCAGGAAACAGAGGCTGAACGAATTCATGGCAGGGTTTAACGTCATCACCAACAAGCTGAAGGAGAACTACCAGATGCTCACGCTGGGAGGGGATGCTGAGCTGGAGCTTGTGGACAGTCTGGATCCCTTCTCAGAGGGAATCATGTTCAGGTTTGCAAAACACTTTATATTCTATTAAGTTCTGATCATCATAGTCCTTTTTTCAACCTGTTTTAAAATAAATATTCACTCAGCATCAGTGAACCAAGACAGGCTTAACGTGGGCAAATAGTGACAGGAACCACAACTGTTCAGCTCTCAGATTAATTTCCTTCTGCAGAAATCAGGAACTAAAGTAGTTGGAAGGCTTTGAACTGATTTCCCAGCACTTCTTGTTGCCAGGTCACTCCATTGTGCCTGGGGAATGGTGGCAGTGTTCTGTCAGGAGTGCTCCCAGGGGAAATGCCTGGACTGGGAGTGCAGCTGGCCAAGGCAGTGTGCAGGGGGGAGGTGCTGCAGTTCTGCAGGAACAGCCCCGTGTGTGTTACCCTGAGCTCAGGCTCAGCAGAACTCCTGACAGCCCCAGCTCCTGCTCTGTTCCAGTGTCCGGCCTCCCAAGAAAAGCTGGAAGAAAATCTTCAACCTGTCCGGGGGAGAGAAGACGCTGAGCTCGCTGGCGCTGGTGTTCGCCCTGCACCACTACAAGCCCACCCCGCTGTACTTCATGGACGAGATCGACGCCGCCCTCGACTTCAAGAACGTCTCCATCGTGGCATTTTACATCTATGTAAGTAAAGTTCCCCACAGCCTCAGCTCACTGCCCCTCCTCCTCACAAGGGACAGCAGCCACACAAACTGCAGGCACACCCCAGCTCTGGGGTGCTGCAGCTTCACTGCTCCCTCTGCACACACAGAGACTGCCCCAAACCAGCAGCTGTGGGCAGAGTACACAACTTGAGCTGTTCCTGATGAATCCACGGAGCCAAGCTCACCATTTCCCAAGGTTCCCTGCATTTATACTTCCACGTCATTCCCATCAGTGGCTTTGATCTATATCTTAATTAGTAGTAATTAATTTTTTTCATGCCTTTAAAACTTCTGCCCTCACAGTATTTAATCAAAGCAAACCACTTACACAGCTCCAGTTCGGGTAATTAAACTTGAATAAAAGTGAATATTCAGAGTTATTATTAACTGCAGTTTTGGAAACAGGTGGCAAAGATTAGGAGCAGCTACTTCAGACTGGGGAACCACTTGGAAGTTCCCTGCCTGCAGCTGCAGTTTTAAACTGGCCTTAGTGTGCCACACCAGGACAGAAGGAATTTTGGGAATGCTGGGCACTGACACAAATCCCTTCTGTTTCAGGAACAAACCAAAAACGCCCAGTTCATCATCATCTCCCTGCGGAACAACATGTTTGAGATTGCAGACAGGTTAATTGGGATTTATAAAACCCAGAACACCACCAAGAGTGTGGCCACCAACCCCAAAATCCTGGCTGTGAAAGGACTGGAGGAACTTGGCCTTCCTGGGGGTGCTGTAGCCCAGAAGTAGGGAGGAAGCAACTCCCGTGGCTGCTGTTTATTTTTGTCTGATCTCATTTTGTATTGAAGACTTTGTATTGTAAATTTTAAATAGATTTTGTAAAAATTTGATCTTGTTAATATAAACCCAGCCCCAATAAAGTCCACTTTTTGAATGT
Source organism: Prinia subflava (assembly GCF_021018805.1). NCBI lineage: Eukaryota > Metazoa > Chordata > Aves > Passeriformes > Cisticolidae > Prinia > Prinia subflava. The sequence continues at coordinate 23,911,994 of NC_086257.1, read as the reverse complement.
CATGTAAAAATTGAGGGAAGGGAGATGTAAACTGATGAAAATAGAGAGTGCATCAGGTCTACCAGGGGCAGGGGCAGCTCCAAAGACACAGACACCAGTTTAAGGAATCAGTGTAATTTACTGTAATGTAAAACTGCCAAGAGTTACAGCAGAAGCTCAGCAATGCACCTGAACTTTGGCAAAGAATTCCAGGAGGATGTTAAGGACTGAATCCCAAAGTTGTGGATCAAGGCAAAACTCCCCTCTCCTCACCTAAAGTGGATCAGAACTTTAGCTCAGAGGAGATCCATGCCATAGAGAGAGGGAGGGATACAGAAACAGAGCAAGTGTGGAGCTCGATCAGTCCATCCTGTAAGCAGAAATTAAACCAGAGCTGGATTGCTGCACTGGGTGTTTCCATCTAATCAAAGTACTCAGGGAGGATTCTCCTGCACAGCTCCAGCGGTACAGAGGTGTGGCACAGCTCCTGCACGCGCTGCTGCAGGTAGGCGCAGGAATCGCGGTACATCCGCAGCAGGAACTGCCAGAGGTGCACCAGGGGGGCCGGGACGGTGCCAGATGAGATCTCCTCGTGCCAGACAGCCACAAGGCAGATGAGGATCAGCAGGAGAACGTTGGGTTCAGTGAGAGCAGCCCAGAGCGCAGCCGCTGTTGTTTGCTGTCCAGAGCACCGGCTCTTGGGAGCCAGCTGTAGCCTTGGGGTGCGGATCCTGTGCACCTGCCCGAGCTCAGTCTTGGACCACGTGTCCTGCAGCACGTTCTCCATCCTCGGCTGAACCTCCACAGCTTCAGGCTCTGGGAGCTGCTTCTGCTGGAGAGCGTGGAGCCGCAGCTGCAGCCCGTCCAGCTTCTCCAGGAACAGCAGCGGGGACTCCTCCTTCTCAACAGCCGAGTGCAGCTCCTTTAACTCGCTCTCTTCTAACTTCAGCTTTTCCACCTCCTCGATGAGGGGATCGTACTTCTCCGAAATGCGGCCATCCAGTTCATCCAGCGCGCTCAGCAGAGCTTCCTTCTGGTGCTCCAAGGCATCACCGAGCTCCTTGAAATAGCGCAGCACCGCTTCCCTGTCGCTCTGCAGGGCGCTCTGGCACCGCGCCTTGTGCTGCTGCAGCCTCTGCGAGCAGGAGAACGCCTTGGAGCGGGACTGATCCCCCAGCTCCTGCTGGAGCTGTCCCCACGCCTCCCTGGCCCTCCTGTAGGCGCTCTGCAGGTCATCGATGGCGTGCCCGCGGTGCTTGCCGATGGTGAGGCACTGGCCGCACACCAGCCGCCGGTCCTGCACGCAGTAAATGTTGAGCGGCTGCCGGGGGTGCGCCTCGCACATCCCCGCCTCTGCCACGGCCGCGGCCGCGGCCTCGCCGCGCTCCTCCTGCCGCCACTTGTCGATGATGGCCTTGACGGCGAAGTTGATGGGCAGCGCCGCGGGCCCGGCGCCGGACACAGCCACCACGGCCCTGCAGCTGGGGCAGCTGAGGCGCGGCCCCCGCAGCAGCCCCTGCAGGCACGGCTGGCAGAAGGTGTGCGAGCACGGCAGCACCCGCGGGTCCACAAAGATGTCGCAGCAGATGGGACAGGTCAGCTCCTCCTCCAGCCGGTCCATGGCCTGCGGGACACAAACACCAGCGAGAGGCATCAACTTCTGCTCCGACCACCGCAGCGACCCCTGGGCTCCACAGCGACCCCCGAGTTCTGCAGCGACCCCCGAGTTCTGCAGCGACCCCCAGGCCCCACAGTGACCCCCGGGCTCCGCAGTGACCCCCGGGCTCCGCAGTGACCCCCGGGCTCCACAGCGACCCCTGGGCTCCACAGCGACCCCCGGGCTCCGCAGTGACCCCTGGGCTCTGCAGCAACCCCCGGGCCCCGCAGTGACCCCCGGGCTCCGCAGTGACCCCTGGGCTCTGCAGCGACCCCCAGGCCCCACAGTGACCCCCGGGCTCCGCAGCGACCCCCGGACTCTGCAGCGACCCCCGGGCTCCACAGCGACCCCCGAGTTCTGCAGCGATCCCCGAGTTCTGCAGTGACCCCCGGCTCTGCAGTGACCCCCGGGCTCCGCAGTGACCCCCGGGCCCCGCAGTGACCCCCGGGCTCCACAGCGATCCCCGGGCTCCACAGTGACCCCCGGCTCTGCAGTGACCCCCGGGCTCCGCAGTGACCCCCGGGCCCCGCAGTGACCCCCGGGCTCCACAGCGCATCTCCCGGCTGGGCACTCCCCACCTCCGCACTTGGGAGGGGGAAGACAAGAATGGGAGCGAGCGAGGGTTCAAGGAGCTCAGCAAATTGCAAGCTGCACTCAGAGCATTCACCCAGCCATATCCATGTCAGCCATATCCAACCCTTAAAATCCCAGGAAAAGCAGCAATCTGCCTCCAGTGGGAAACAGAAGCAGAGTGGTAAAAGCCAGAGCTAGAATTTCTAAATAACCTCAGAGCTATGGAAATTTTCTCCCACCAGGAATAACATTTTCCATGTGAACAGAAGTACAGAATTTTCTTCTCTCCCCCACTTGTTTCAAATGTTACTTTTGTAACATAAAATAGTCATAAGTGCATTTAACAGTAGAAGCTCTCTCAAGGCTCTGGCACAGCCCTCACAGACAACGCCACACCAGGAATTACTCCTGGGTTACTTTAAACATGAAACTAAAATGAGCTTTCACTTTCCATTCTCTGCAACGCTGCTTTGTTCTATTTCCCAACCGAGTGAAATCACACTGCAAAGTCCCAAGTAACAGTAACTAAAGCCTGTTTCCATATAAAATCACAATCTTCTTCTGCTAAAAAAGGGGTTTCTTTCTGCTAAAAAATGGGGAAATTGGTACCAAATTTCCTTCTCTTTGTGCCACGCTTTCCTGCCCCCTCCCTCAGTTGCAGTCAGCTCTGTGGAGTTCGCTACACTGCAGAAAGGAATTGTCAGGAATTTGGGGTGAAAGGCCATGAATTTGGGGTCTCACCTGAGATGTGCAGCTGTGCTCGGGTTGAGGGAAGGCAGGAGCTGGGCAGGCAGACGCTGCTCTTTGGGAGCTCAGTCAGCTCTGAGCACAGCAGCCTGTGCTGCTGGCACAGAAATAAGCCCGGCTTATCTCGCTGGCTTAGCCAGGCTGGGGCTGCTCAGGGGGACAGCCCGGGCTGCTGACTCAGCCCCTCGCTGAAACTGAGGTGAAACGAGGCCAAAGGCTCCACTGTGATATTTACTGATGGCAGCAGAGTTCCAGCTTTGAAGGAGAAAAGAGGAGGGAAAGAGAGGAAAAGCTCAGGATCAGCACCCAGGGCTCCCACATTGTTACAGGAGGGAAAATTTCCTTCCCAAGGAACACACACCTAATTTATCTGAGCTATGGAAAGGGCGAGAGGAAACAAATCTAACTGCCAAGGAGTTGTTTGCTGCCAGAAAAGCAAAGGGAAAGCTTTACAAACGTCTCTTGGCTGTGTGAGGAATGCCCGCAGAGCGGCATTGGGAATGTCCCTCCCCGCACACGGAGCTGCCCCTCCAGGGCTCCACAAGGGGAAGGGACGCTCCCATCCCCGATCACTGCCCCGAGCACTGCCCCGAACTCTGCCCCGAACACTGCCCTGCTCCCGGCAGGACCCAGCAGCTTTGGCTCCGAGCCCCGGGCCGGGGCCGAGGCTGAGCGGGACTCCCGCTCCAATGGAATTGTTGTTGCTCAGCTCTGCTATGGGCACCCAGGGTTTTCTCACTTTGTTCCAGACACAGAAAAGGGTGCAAATCCTGAAATTCAATTTCACCTGACACTGGCAGCAGCATGGAGGAAATGTTCATTTACTGATTTATTTCCACCCGCAGACTGGAAAGAACAGATTGGAAACAGACTGGGAACACAGCGGGAAGGGCAGAGAAGTCACCACAGAGTTCAGCAAAGAACAAGAAGTTTTGCAGGGAGAAAGAAAAGCAGCAGGACGCTGGGAAATGCTGACTTTACCTGCCACAGCATCCACGTGCTGTGGATGCAGCAGCCAGCAGTGTTCCGGCAGATAAATGACTGCTTCAAAGGGCAGGCCCAGCCCCGCTCTGCTCTGAGGGACTGAAAAGGTGAATTTGGCAGTGGGTAAAGGCTGTGCCAGCCCAATCCAAGGGCAAAGCCTCCCCAGGACCGAGCACTGCCAGGCTCCTGCTGCTCCTCTCAGCAAAGGGAACGTCTGCTCTGTCCTGAAGGACAGAACATCAACACTGCCGAACGCAAAGCAAGGCACGGCAGGGATGTTCTCTGCTGTTTGATGGCAGAAAGAATTCAGTGCCAGCCCTGGCTTGTAAGAAATCCACAGCGATTTTCACTCAACTTTCACACTCTGCCTCAGTCTCAGAGATTTTTCAAGACCGGTACAGGCATCACCTCAATTGAGACGTTTACAACAGGGAAGCGATGCTGATAATTATAAACCAAATTTCAAGAAAGCAGTAGAACCCAGAGCCACGAGTGTGGTGATCCTTGTGTGGGATCCCTTCCAATACCCTCAGGGTATTTTATGGTTCTATATCCCCCTCTATCTTTTGATTCCATTGCCAAGACTAACTCTCCATCCCTTAGAACTCTGTCAAAGCCCCTGGTCAGGAGCATTTACCTGTTATTGACCGGGCAGTGGAGCCGGAGGGAGCAGCACCGCTTCGCCTGTCCCCTGCAGCTCCCGGACACCGCGGATCGATGGGCGCCGTCCTGCGAGGAGCTGCGGAAAGGGATCCTCACCCGAACCCTGCGGGCCACAGCGACAGCGACGAGCTGAAACACGGAACAGCGGCGTTCACACAGCCCGAACCCCCCTCACGGAGCCCTCAGCACCCGCATGGGCCCTCCCGGGGAGCTCCGCCGGGCGATGGAGCCGCTCCCGGGGAGCTCCGCCGGGCGACGGAGCCGCTCCCGGGGAGCTCCGCCGGGCGACGGAGCCGCTCCCGGGGAGCTCCGCCGGGCGACGGAGCCGCTCCCGGGGAGCTCCGCCGGGCGATGGAGCCGCTCCCGGGGAGCTCCGCCGGGCGATGGAGCCGCTCCCCGGGGAGCTCCGCTCGGCGATGGAGCCGCTCCCGGGGAGCTCCGCTCGGCGATGGAGCCGCTCCCGGGGAGCTCCGCCGGGCGACGGAGCCGCTCCCGGGGAGCTCCGCCGGGCGACGGAGCCGCTCCCGGGGAGCTCCGCTCGGCGACGGAGCCGCTCCCGGGGAGCTCCGCTCGGCGACGGAGCCGCTCCCGGGGAGCTCCGCCGGGCGATGGAGCCGCTCCCGGGGGGCTCCGCCGGGCGACGGAGCCGCCCCCGCCGCCCCGCCCGGTAACGGCCGCGGCCCTCGAATGGCAATGGCGGGAGCGGGAAGGGGCGGAGCTGAGGGAGGGATGGCGCCCGGGGAACCGAGGGGAGGCAGGGAGCGAGGGCAGGGCCGGAGCCCGGGGAAGTGAAGGGAGGGAGGGAGGGAGGGCAGGGCCGGAGCCCGGGGAAGTGAAGGGAGGGAGGGAGGGCAGGGCCGGAGCCCGGGGCCGGGCCCGCCGCCGGGGCCTCGCAGGGTCCCCGCCTCCCTTGGCCGGCAGGAGCGGCGATTGTGGCGCTGCGGTGGCGGAGCCGCTGGAGGAGCTCCCCGGAAGGGATGGAGGAAGGGAGGGAGGGAGCAAAGGAAGGAAAGGAAGGGAAGGAAGGGAAGGAAGGAACGACAGACACGGGGCGGGAGCCGCGCCTTCATCCCCGCTCTGCATCCCGGGACTCAGCCTCATTCCTCCGCACAAACCGCGGAAAAATTCACGCAGAAGGTGGAAAATGGAGCCACGGAACCTTCCCTGTGCCTCGGAGACAGGAACCGCGCCTTGTGCCGCCTGCTGAGCACGGAGATTGAATTATTTCGCCTTTCCTGTGGAGCTCATTTATCTGCCGGGGCTGCCGCAGACAGCTGGGAGGGTTTTAAAGTCGGGCCGGGACACAGGGAAAGGCTCCCAGCGCCAAGGGCAGGGCTGGGCGGGATTTGGGGAAGGAATTCCGCCCTGGAGAGGTGGGCAGGCCCAGAGGAGCACCCAGTGAAGGCTTTTCCCATATTCCACATCGTTCTCTATTCATTTACACTTCACTGAAGTTACTCTCAGTGTACAAAGGAAATTTGAAAGAGAAGTGAAACTCATTTAATGTTGTGATGTAAATCAAAATGCACCCTCATTCCAAACTTACCCAAACATGACTTCAAACTTCGGTGTAGAGAATATTATACAAACATCTGGGAAACAGCTAGAATTGTGTTTCGAATAATAAAACCCCTCAAGCTCTAATCACAAATTACCCAACACATCAGGGAAATCCTGTGGGGAAAGCTACAGGAGCAGAAAATAAGGGAGCTTTTGACAATAATTCACAATACTGAGAGTAAGAACAGATGTTGGTTTTCATCTATTTTACGTAGTTAATTCAAGATGAAGCAGCATTTCAAGTGCAAAGTGCCATTCCAGCAATTAAATCTGTGATTAAACCCATGATCAGTATTGCTGATAGGAAGTCTGACCCTCATCTGCCTTTCCATCAAATTACAAAACTCCTGGAACACATTTACCAAGAGTGGGCATTTAAAGTTTACCAAAATTGGTCCTTTTCTAGCAAGAGCAGCCTTTAGTGCTTTACAGGAATTTAGAATTGAAAGTATTGACATTTTAATGACACCTCAGCTTTGGGGCACACCAAACCAACAGGATAAATACAGGATTTATAAAGGACTGACTGGCAAAAATGGGAATTATTGGATGGAAATGGAGCTTCCAGCCACTCTTGTGGATACTGCAGCAGGATTAACTTCCCCAGGGATTTCTGTGTCCCCCCAGTTTCACTGCAGCAGTAGCTACAACTTACCCCGAGCGAGTTTGTAAACTTGACACGTTTGCAGCTACCAAGTTTCCTCTCACCAATATCTGATCCAGATGCAGAATTCCTGTAATTGCTTCCAGCCTCAGGAGCAGCTTTCCCGCCAGGAATTCAGTGACACGCAGAGCTGAGGAAACATTTATAGTTAAAAGTGGCAAAAAGTCTCTGAGATTTAATCTGAACACATCCTAAAGTTATGAAGTGGCTCTGCCGGGGTTTCCTTTTCCCTGAAATGCTTTTAAATTGGTCATTATCTGACTGTTCTCTGCAGAAATTGGGATTTTTCCCAGCCTGTCCCACTCCCAAAGCAGAAATTCCCAACTTACTGGGAAGGTCTGGGAAGGAAGATGGGCTGAGGTGTGGCCAGGCTCCGGGATCCAGGGATAATTCCACTTCCAGCAGAAAAGGGACCAATTTCTCTCAAGAAAGATCCTAAAATTCCAGGGTAGCTGGGTTTTTTTTTCCTTAAAAGAAAAATTCCCACCTGGCACAGCTGAGCTGCAGATTAATCTTTTGTCCTTTTAAAAATTTAAATACTTTTCTATTTGCTATCCTAAACTCAGATGAAAAAATAATTTTCTATTCCAAAATACAGGATATTTTAATGTATATAAAACATATAAATATGGATACAACATCCAAACTCAGTGATCAGCATTCCCAGAGGCAATTCCCAAATTATTTCCTGTTTGTATCCCAAGATTCCCGGACAAATCCCGCTTTTCCCAGCAATGTAGCCAAAGGCATCACCGCAAAAATCCAAATTTTGGGAAAAAGGCACCGCACAAAGCTTCAGGGCTGCTCCTGGAGCTCCAGTGGTGCCACCCTGTGGAGCCTGGAGTATTTCACATTCCCACATTTCGGTGAAATCACAGGGACAGGATGTGCTGAGAACCAGGGGGAGAATTTGAACAAAACCCACCCCAAAGCCCCAAACCCGCCAAAAAGGGGAAAAGCTGCAGGAGGAGCAGCTCAAGGGGATTTTCTGGAGTTACACCCAGAGGTGCCCTAAAGGCGTTTTTCTGCATTAAATGCAGAGTTTGGGGGGTGTTTGGTTTTTAGAAAAACTGAAGTTGCCACAAATACCTGTTCTCCTCTCACCCCAACAGGAAAGGTTTGTAAAAACGCAATTTTCTGTGGAACATCCTTCACAAAGGTGTGTGAGGGTGAAAAGTTTAATTTACTGCTTAGAATTTTCCTAAGAACATTGCAACTTCCATAAAAAGGATTTCATTTCCTCCTCCATGGATTCCCTGAAAACAGCCCTGATTTATTTAGTGAATACACAGAGGTAATTAAGTAAAATGGAAATAAAATTGTTCTTTTTTAAACATTTACAGCAAAGTAACTCCATGCTTTCAGCCTGCAACACACAAACATTGCACAGGTAAAAACCTCACCCCAGAGCCTCTGAAAGTCACTTTCTTCAAACCATCTCTGTGTTTTATGATGAGAAATGTGAATATTCTATAAAGAACCAGCCAGAGCAGCAGAGTTGCAAGTTTTAATGTTTATTTCCCCAAGACAGCCTAGCCTGCACTCTACTTGGATAAATTCACAAGCTAGTTTTCCGCTGCTTCTAGTTTTAAACTTTTAACCATGTTTCTGATGACAAGGAATGCTGCAAAAATACTCTAGTCCAACAAAGAGTTATGATCACAAAATAATCTTTATCCATTCTACAGTGTTTCAGAATTACCAGCTGATTTGAAAACACAAGGTAGATATAGATGCTAATGGTGGCTAACCTGGGATGTTTTATTATAGCAAACTGTTGTTCATGCAACACTTGTGCTCAAAGGGGAAGGCACAGCATTTCCTACAATGAGCCACCTTATCAAGAGTTCACTTGGTACAAATTTGTAACATCACCTTGAATTTAGTGTGCACCACCTCAAAACTGAGGCATTCCTCCAATTATAAAAACACTTGCATCCTTTTCGTGCAAGTTTTAAAAATACAAAGGTTTTTTGTGGTTTTTTTCTCTCTAAAGTGGCTCAAAATAGATTGTTCATGGCTGCCTACATCTAAGATAAAAAGAGTCTAAAACAATTGGATTAGGCATATTAAAGGTGTTCAAACCATGACTTGATTTGTACATCTATTCACACCTCTTTTTTTCGCTCTTTATTCAGCAGTACATATGCACCAAATTTCATTTTTAGACGTTTCCATATCATTTTCATAGAAAACAAAGTTTGAAAACAAGTAACATTGAAACACAGCACGGTATCCTACCACAACAGAAACATTTTGGTTACAGGACTCAACGAAATCTAAAAATGAACTATGCTGGAGATTACCACATGCAAAGGTCTTCGTGTTATCTTTGAAAATGAAAAGGATGAGGTTTTATTACCACATTTTACTGCTTTCTACTATTATGGCAACTTGTGTACTGCAACACAGTCTAGTTTGGAGGGAAATGGATGAATTTTTTTTGTTTGTTTGTTTTTCCATGCAAAAATCTACAAATTAGTTTTGATGATATGGAAAAGCTTTTCATAACATCAAACATTCATCTGGTGCAAATGCACAGGGAAGCCTTCCTGAAATTCTGACTTTTACAAACAACTAAGCTGTAACAGGAAAAGAAATTAAAAAGAACTGAAAGAAAAAAAAAAAAAGAAGAGGGGAAAAAAGAAACAAAAAAAAACCCAAAAGAAAAAAAAAGAAGAGAAAAACACAGGCTGCAGGAGTAAACCAGAGTCTGCTGCTAAACCGGTCTCGGTGTGTCCAGTGTAAGTCAACACTTCTGAACTCATTGATGATTTTAGTTCTCAGCCCCTGGAGGCCACTCAAGCTCGCACGCGCTCACAGACACATCACAGGCACTCTGCACACGCCTGGCCCGGGCTGGCACGGGCTGGCACCGGGGGCACACTCACTCCACGCTGGCCATTCACACGGGGCTGCAGAGCAAGGCCTGGGCCGCTCTCCCTGCGCTGTGGGCATCCTGCTCTCTGATGCTGACGAGGCTGATGATGAGAGTCCTGCGTCCCCCCGCTGCGGGAGCGCGGGGTTCCTTCTCAGGCACTGAAGATCTGTGACCTGTAGCCCTTTTTCTTTGAACAATCTAAAGAAGCATTCAGTGTGAAGTTTGTCGTTACATTTTGCCACTCATTCTCACTCGCACCCACTCGCCATCTTGACTTCATTTGGGCTTTTCTGGGATTCCAAATGAAATCTTCACATTTACTTTCCCGATTTAATGCAGCAGCGGATCCCATGAGCCAAGATTGATGGATCAAACCTTTTTTTTTTTTTATTCAGTGCTGCATTGTACCTAAACTTCCAAAATACCACTCTAAAACTGGAACCCTTCTGCTGGTACATTGGCAGATGAATTGAAACCAAATGTTCCGCCTTGGATTGCTTCTGGAACAAGGCTTGGATCTTCATCAATCTGGAAAGCAATGGGAACATCGTGAGAGGGACACAACAAAACCTCCCCCCTCAGGGCTGGACAAGCCCAAGAGCAGCTCTCTCTTCACCTCCTGCCATCCAGTGCTGCCATCCCTCCCCTGACTGAGTGAGAGCTGCCATGAAATAATTCAAACCCAAATGTTTTAGCTTGTACTGGCACCCCAAACCCCCTTGTTCACACGATTTTGTCTCCTGGAAAACCTCCTGGCAGTCCCAGGAACTGTCTCAGTTCCTAAGAGAAGTCCAGCACCACTGAGTCCAAACTGTGGTGCCCAGAGTGACACTGGATTAAATTCCAAGTCCAGCTGTAAGTGCCAAAGCTGCGTTGCTAAACAAGGCTTGGATCTCAGTGTTCACATCCAAGAGGAACTCCAGCACAAAAGAATCCTCCCAGTGCAAACAGCACTGAAGTGCAGCACTCCTGCAGTTCTCCAGCCCAGCAGAAACCCTCCCTGCATGGCACAGGCTGCCAGGGCTGCTTTCCCCTCTCTCCCTGAGCCCCTGTGGTTGGGAGTGCACACAAACAAACCCTGCCTTGGATTTATGTTCCGTGTTTGAAATGGAAACAACGATCCTGCTCAGCACATTCCACCCCTGGAATTATTCAAATTTCCAACTGCTTCGTTTCTTAAGCAGCAGCCTCAGCCCTGGAGCCAGCAGGGAGCTTATCAAACGGGAAATGTCAAGCTCAGGCAGCGGCTGAGAGTTAAAGGAACTATTCCCAGCCTGGGATTTTAATCCCTGCAAGAGATGAGGCTTAAATTAGGCATCAGATCTCTTTAGATGCTTCCTCCTGAGCAAAGGCAGGAGATGCAGCAGGTTCAAACAAGGGCTCGTTGCTCCCTGAGCAGCCCTGGGGCTGCTGCCTTTGTCCTGGAGCAGATTTAGACACGAGAATCAGACATTTAGACACTGCAGGCAGCTGCACACTCACATCATCTGAAGAGAAGAACTGATCGATGATCTCATATGCCAGTTTGTAGATGTCTTCATTTTCATGGTTTTGTAGCTGCTCAATTTTCTCCAGGCCTGCAACCAACACACAAGAGATCTCAGAACATCAAACCCAGGCCAAACAGCTCCAACAAAAAAACTGAAAACACATCTGGGAATAGAGTTATGAATAATCTGGTTATGAATAAAGTGCTCTTAAACCCACCTGGCATATTTATCTGTATTTTTACACAGAAACACAGATGTCCAGTACACAGAAATGTTTCTAAGCTCTGACAAGCAGGGTTTGGCACAAACACCTCTTTTCTCCTCACCCATCACTTGATCTTTCTGCCCTCCCTCCAGATCTGGTATTTTAAAGATTATTCCACTCCATGTTAACAGATCCCAGTTTTTTACCTGTGCCCAAATTTAATATCACTGTTCTTTCATCCCTGAAAAGTTTCACTCAACTTAAACCACAACCAACATGGAGAAAGTCTCAAAGCCACGAGGAAAATTAAGTTGTTACATTTTTACAACCATTGTATGCAGAATTATTTTTTCCAAGTTCACCTGGACATGACTTGTGCATGTTTAAGGTAAGCACATCACCCCCACATTGACAGTTTGGTTTCTGTTAATTAGTCTAATTTGCAAACTGTTATGAAATTAGCACCTAATGAACTTTCCTGCCATTATCCTGCTCCTCCATGTTTTATTTGATCATTAACTTAGGAAAAGCTGTGGATATTCACCTGATAGGCATGAAAAGGATGGTTTGAAAAGGGTTTGCTTTAAATACCTGTGCCAACAATAAACCCACCACAGGCAGGGTTTGCCAAAGTAACAATCCCTGGAAAAGTTATTGAGATTTTGCTCCTCCTACCTCCACACTCTTCTATAAGGTTGGCTATGGTTTCTGCTTCCTCTTCAGCCATTTTTAATATATTACTTAGTCCATCCAGAACCACTTGCACAACTTGTGCATCTTTTACTGTCAGCAAATTGCAAAAGGGAGGAATCACATTTTGTTGAATCAAGTAAGCGACCTGAGGGGGAAAGGCAAGAGTCAGAGCAGGAACAAACACAGCCCAGCAAGGCCAGGTACTCTGAGTCACACACCCAGAGATTCTGCAGTGGCCACGTCAGGAATCCCTTCAGGAACATCCGAAGGTAACACTTGGGTGTTAAATTGCAAATAGATTGGAGATTTGCAACACCCAAGGAGCAAAAACTGTGAATTTTTCAGAGTCAGATAAGGAGTTTCAACCTCATCCCTGAAGAGTGACAGCACCACCCCAAGCCTGCCACAAATCTCACACTCTGGGCTTACAAGAGACTTGTGCACTCCTTCGTTAGTGGCCTTTTAATTATCACACCCTTGTGGTTTGGGGAAGAAGGTGAAAAGAAATGTGGAATGTTTGAGAACTGAAGTCACTCATCCCAACAGAGCTTCCAGCCAAACCCCAGGGATGCTCCTGATCCCAGCTCACTCCACAAACAAGGGAAGGTCCCCTTTAACCCCACGTGGAGAAGGAACAGTTCCAGAACAGGAACATTTGGAACCCCAGCACTCCCCAGACAGAAATGGAAGCTTTCTCAAGGCTGGACCCACCTGGTCTTTTCTCCCGCTGATTGTTAAGTTGCTTATTGCCCAGGCAGCTTCTTTCTGAGTGCCAAAATCCCCCTGCAAGCACAAGCAGAGACAGCAGCAGTCACTGCAGGGTGTGGCAGGCAGGGTTCCCACAGAGCTCACCTGTTACAGCCCCTCTGCACCGTGCCACTGCAGCATTTGCTGTGAGAGTAACAAATAAACCCTGTCCTGTCTCTCCTTGTCCATCCCTTCCCCACAGCCAGGGTTTGCAGTTGTGCACACCCTGCACACGGGGCTGGAACTCAATGGAAAAGCTCCAAACCTTTCTCACACATCAGGAAATTGGCAATTCACTGAGCTGTCTGTGGCCTGTCTGTGTTATTTGTCTTTTCCCTTAAATAATTCTCACAGGCTTTTGGCTGTTCCTTCCTTCTGCCACAGCAGGTCCCAGGGAGCCCTGAGTGCTTTGGGAGTCACTTTTTAAAGGACACCAACACCCAACAGCTGGAAAGGAACTCAGGATCTGAAGGCCCAACACCAATCCTTGGGATCTGACCTTATCTAGAAGATGGATTATCATTGGAACAAGGTTTGCATCTATTACTGCCTGAACTTGCTGCTGGTTTCCTGCAGTGATGTTAGATAGGAACCACACTGCTTCCTGCAAAAGAAAAGATCAGGAATTAGTTCACAGAAGGATTCTATATCATTTATGTCCACTCTTATTTTTACATCTGCAAATGGCCAACTTTAAACACAGCCAAGGACTCGATCAGCTTGGCTGTGCAGAGCTGAATTCTTGCTAAGACAAACCAAACAAACCTTAGGAGACTCCACAAGACTCCTCAGTCTTTCACTGTTACCAGCTTCAACCAAATACTTCAAATTAAAAGGAAAAATTATTTGGAGACAGAAAATGAGCACTGATTGCTTCCAGCATTGCCAATCAGCAGGTTTCAGCTGCTGGCCAAAATGCCTGACACAATCCTGTACTAAAACGTGACAGTGCAGGACACAGTTCTTTACCTTCTTCCTTGTGTCTGTTCTTAGCTTCAGGAAAATGCAGCACTGTTCATTAAACACTTGATTTTTAACAATACTCTGAGGTTTATGACTCTTTTTGCTCATTCTGTCCGTAAGCTCAGGACTTTCCTTTGCCTGGGAGAGCAAGAACAGATCTCTTCCCCAGCAGCTCCTCCCTGAATTAAATTTGGAGCCCTCACCTCCCTTTTAGACTGGGAATCTAAACTTTATTCAAGAAGTAACAGTTTCAAATATAATTTTAAGTATGTTCAGGGTATCAACCTTTTAAAATCCTGCAGCTGATAGACTTCTCCCTTCCTAAGAATCCTCCACCATTCAATTCCCTTCTCAAGCTCCCTGAACATTTCAGCTGAGGATTTCTCTCAGAATAGCCTCAGCAATGCTCCTGCTCCCTGTGACTCTCTGAGATCAGAGCACAGGGTCCGTGGTGACCCTGGGAGGGATCTGGGCTGCCTGGGCTCTCCTGGTGGGCGTCTGTGGGGCTTTAATCACGGGCGGTGCTGCAGAGGGGCCCCGCAGTGCCCAGCACGCCTCAGATGCACTCCTGGCTCAGCACTGCCATCAGTGCCCCCACGAGAGCCCCTCACACCCCACACACACCCCAACCCCAGCCCTCACACACACACCCCACGCACACACAGCCAGTCCTCTCCGTGTCATCACTTCCCAGAGAGTCACCTCAATCGGGGTGACATTCACAGACTGAGAATCCAGCCAGGTTTGTAAGAGACAGCCTTGATTTCCTACCAACACTGACATCCCTGTCAAGCACAATTCCGCAGCTCCTAAGAGACTTCCCCATGGATATTGATTTCCAGGAAAAAAAAATAACCAGTGTTTGCTGAAGTTTGCCCCTCCTTGTGGAAGGAGTCAATTATTCACCTCTTTATGACCCTACCCAAGGTGGAACCCGAGCTCAGTCAAACACAAACGCCATCAATAATCAGCTAAAACCCCTGGCGCTGCTCACCTTATTAATTTTTTCTTTGGGATGTGTCAGAAGTGCTGGGAAATGTGAGAGAGCTTCACAGTTGAGGACTACCTGTGTCTGCTCGTCCGTGCCAGTGACGATGTTCCCCACTGCCCTCAGTGCGGCTGTCTGGAAACAAAACACTGCCTTTCAAACAACATCACCTCAGCAGAGCTGAGCCCAGAAAACCTGAGCCCAGAAAACCTGAGCCCAGAAAACCTGAGCCCAGAAAACCTGAGCCCAGAAAACCTGAGCCCAGAAAAACTGAGCCCAGAAAAACTGAGCCCAGAAAAACTGAGCCCAGAAAAACTGAGCCCAGAAAAACTGAGCCCAGAAAAACTGAGCCCAGAAAAACTGAGCCCAGAAAAACTGAGCCCAGAAAAACTGAGCCCAGAAAAACTGAGCCCAGAAAAACTGAGCACAAAAAAGCTGAACACAAAAAAGCTGAACACAAAAAAGGGGCATGCAAATGCTGCAGCACGCAGGAGAAAAGGTATTTTTACATTTCAGTGTGAGCTGTGGAAAGCATTTTCTCCCAGCTCACCTGGACTTTGACCTCCTGGTGGCTGAGGAGAGGAACGAGGTGAGGG
Organism: Prinia subflava; assembly: GCF_021018805.1. Classification (NCBI taxonomy): domain Eukaryota; kingdom Metazoa; phylum Chordata; class Aves; order Passeriformes; family Cisticolidae; genus Prinia; species Prinia subflava. The sequence goes on along the minus strand of NC_086257.1, from coordinate 23,896,604 downwards.
ACGATCCCAGAGTCTATCACCATCTGGATCTGCTCATTGCCAGCATCCGTGAGATAGGACAGGGCCCACACTGTGTCCACCAGTATCTGCCAGGGGAGGAACAGCTCTGTCAGCAGCACAGAAACAGCCCCAAAAGAATGAAAATCTATGGACACATTTCAATTAATTGGGATTAATGTGTGTGTGCATTCACTCGCAGAAAAGGCAGTTTGAACAGCAGGAAATGGGAGATTTCAACTGACAGCCTGCAAAAATATTGAGTGAGTTTTGTCTCAGCTGACAGCTCCTGACTGGCTCACCAATACAGGCAGTTCAAAAATTCAAACAAACTCAATTTTACCTCCTGAAAGACGAGAAATTAAATCACGTAATTACTACAGGAATAGTAAAGTTAGTATAGACACATTTTTTGCAGAGCACTGTTGCCATTAACTCAGCTACAACTTCTTTAGGAAGCAAAGAATTAATCTTAAGTTTTGATTTATGTTCAGACAAAAAGCTAACTTAATCCATAATTTCAATAAAGTTTTGCTCATTTATTTCACTTTTAAATAACAATGTTAATATTTAACACCTCAGAAGTTGCATCTAACCCTGAAATTTGACTGATTTTTCTTTCACTTACACTGATTTTCATTACAAATTTAAGTGCTAGGCAAAAAAAAAAAAATCTTGTATTTCTCCATGAATGAATGCTCACAGAAATAAAAATAAAACGCGGTTTCAGTTTTAAGTGCAGGGAAAGTACATGCAAATAAACACTTGCAAAGACAGCAAAAATATTGCTCTTTTAAAATAACATCAATATTTTAAAATAAGCAGTTAACAGATTTCCAAAGGAGTTCATCCTGACCAAAGGGACCATCAAGGATTTTAATTGTGTTGTAATTTCAGCTCAAGAGCCCCAGCAGGGGCTGGAGGTGGCTCTGGGAGGGGTCACTCACATTTACATCGGTGTGGTGGATCAGGACACAGAGCGCCGGCAGGATCTGAGGGGAGAAACACCGGGGGTCATTTTGGAATGCCCAGAAACCCCCCCAGCCCCGGCCCAGCCCAGCCCCAGCCCGGGCAGCCCCAGCCCCAGCCCCAGCCCCGGCCCCAGCCCCAGCCCCAGCCCCAGCCCCGGCCCCAGCCCCAGCCCCAGCCCAGGCAGCCCCAGCCCCAGCCCCAGCCCCAGCCCCAGCCCCAGCCCCAGCCCCAGCCCAGGCAGCCCCAGCCCCAGCCCCAGCCCCAGCCCCAGCCCGGGCAGCCCCAGCCCCAGCCCCAGCCCCAGCCCCAGCCCCAGCCCCAGCCCCAGCCCCAGCCCCAGCCCCAGCCCCAGCCCGGGCACCCCCAGCACCTCCTGGATGGTCTCCATGGGCGGCGGGGGGTCCTTGTGGCGGCACAGGTTCACCATCACCCAGGTGACGTTCCTGAGGAAGGTGATGGGGATGGAGGGGCTGATGAAGGACAGCAGCGGCTTCACCACGCCAAGGCTGATGACGTAATCCCGGCACTGGGGTCCGTCACCTGCGGGACAGCAGGGGTTAACGGGACACGGCCCATTCTTCCCAGAAAACACCTCACCATTCCCAGGTTTTACCAGAAAATATCCCATCATTCCCAGGACACATCCCGTCATTCCCAGGTTTTACCAAAAAACACACCATCATTTAGAGATTTTACCAGAACAGAGCCTGTCATTCCCAAAACACAGCCCGTCATTCCCAGGTTTTCCAGAAAACACCTCACCATTCCCAGGTTTTACCAGAAAACACCTCACCATTCCCAGGTTTTCCCCAGGACACAGCCCAGCATTCCCAGATTTTATCAGAACACAGCCCAGCATTCCCAGATTTTATCAGGACACAGCCCAGCATTCCCAGGTTTCCCCAGGACACAGCCCAGCATTCCCAGGTTTCCCCAGGACACAGCCCAGCATTCCCAGGTTTCCCCAGGACACAGCCCAGCATTCCCAGGTTTCCCCAGGACACAGCCCAGCATTCCCAGGTTTCCCCAGGACACAGCCCAGCATTCCCAGGTTTCCCCAGGACACAGCCCAGCATTCCCAGGTTTCCCCAGGACACAGCCCAGCATTCCCAGGTTTCCCCAGGACACAGCCCAGCATTCCCAGGTTTCCCCAGGACACAGCCCAGCATTCCCAGGTTTATGGTGGTGTGTAAGGGAGAGGGGTGGCAGACAGCACCAAAACCCCAAGAACAGCGAGAGCCCAGCAAATTCCTCAAGATTCCTTGACAAATTTCCCAAACAATAATAAAACACCCCCAGAGGCTGGAGCAGGCAGGAGTGACAATAATAACAATAAAACCCACCCAGAGCAGGCAGGAGTGACAATAATAACAATAAAACCCCCCCAGAGCAGGCAGGAGTGACAATAATAACAATAAAACCCCTCCAGAGCAGGCAGGAGTGACAATAATAACAATAAAACCCCCCCAGAGCAGGCAGGAGTGACAATAATAACAATAAAACCCCCCCAGAGCAGGCAGGAGTGACAATAATAACAATAAAACCCCCCCAGAGCAGGCAGGAGTGACAATAATAACAATAAAACCCCCCCAGAGCAGGCAGGAGTGACAATAATAACAATAAAACCCCCCCAGAGCAGGCAGGAGTGACAATAATAACAATAAAACCCCCCCAGAGCAGGCAGGAGTGACAATAATAACAATAAAACCCCCCCAGAGCAGGCAGGAGTGACAATAATAACAATAAAACCCCCCCAGAGCAGGCAGGAGTGACAATAATAACAATAAAACCCCCCCAGAGCAGGCAGGAGTGACAATAATAACAATAAAACCCCCCCAGAGCAGGCAGGGGAACACCCACCTATGATATTTCCTAAGGCCCACACTGCCTGCTCACAAACATTTTGATGAGGTGAATGCAGCAGTCTCAGGAAAAGGGGCACAGCATCTGAAAGGGACAGAAAGAACGCAGGGAAAAGGTTAAAAATGCATCTCAAAAGAGCAAATAATTCACAGAATTAACCCTCACATGAGCCATTTTTCTCCTGTTAAGAACTGCTCAAAGCTTCCCTAATTTCCCAGGTGATACTAAAATAAAACCCTGCAATAATTCCTCCTTTGCTGCATATTCTTACAGAGCCTGCACTTGAGAATATTAAACCCCTGACATTTCATTTGTTTGCAAGTCTCAAGTTTACTGAAGCCTGTCAGGATCCAAATTTAGCTCCATTTATTGATTCAGAAATTCTCTAAGTTATGCACCAGAGCCAAGTGCAAAGTAACAACAAAGGCCAAACTCAGCCATTCAGATGAAGAACTTGAGAAGAGGCAGGGATGGAGTGGGAATTTGGGAGTGGGAATGCAGGAAAAAGGCAGGAAAGGAATCCTCATTTACAGAATTGATCCTGCTTTATTCTCTCCCAGCACTGAGCTGCTTGCTTACATAACAGCTCAGTCCTTACTTCATACATTTCAAGAGAAATTTGAAATTTTTAGATGGAGTTTTGTCTTATTGTAAACCATGTGTTTACTAGAGAAACAACAAATCAGCAGGATTCTTAATTCCTGAATATTCTTATTCTGAATATTCTTATTTGCTGAATAAAGGTATTTACAGTGTCTGCATGCAAGGAGAAAAAACATCTCCAGCAAGCAGATTAATAAATTCCTATGGAAAAAACAGAAGAGAGAATTTTTTTAATTGAAATAAATCATAATTTCATATGCCACAGCTATTAAACTAAAAGAGTGCAATACAGACCTCCAGAAACCACTGAAAAAGTGCTCAATCCATTGATAAATTACATTTAAAGTGTTCTAGATCAGGGGTGGGATAGATTATCTGTTAATCAGATTTCCCAATGGAAACTCAGATTGCAACTCAGAAAGGAAGAAGATGGAGAAAAAGGTAAAAGTATTACCAAAGATACATCTTAGAAGGGTGAAAAGCAAATTATATCCAAGTTCACAGGCTCTTAACTCTGAGTTTGCAAAAGTAAAAGCAAGTGATCCTGCAGGCAATTTAAGTTTTGTGTTATTTTTTCCCTTAAATTTTAGGAAAAACTCATTTCAGAGTATCTTTGATTCTTCAAGAAGCTCTGGTTTGTTCACTCAGTTAAAACCCTGCCCAAAAAACCTCTGCTTCAGGACGTGCCTGGAGTGCAGAACAAAGCCTGCTCTGCCTGGCAGCTCAGATTCAGCAACAATTCCCTGCCATGTTTCAGGTGCCTCAAAGTAGGAAGGACAGAATTTGAAATTCAATTTGATTTTGGAAGAGTTCAGTGTCAGGCACCCTCTGCTCTGTGAATATTCTTCCCTCTTCACAACAAGGAGCTTTTCAGAGGGGTTGTTTGGCTTTATTTCAAGTTTTTGGTGACTTCTGGTGAGTTTTTTAAAGTTTGAAAACTGGAAACCAGCAGACGTCAACTCTGCTAAGATATTTGGAGTTTCCAGCTGCTGCTCACCATTAGGAAATCCAAGTGGGTTTAAACCCTGAGGAAACAAAGCCAAAACCAGTAAAAACCTGGCAGCAGCTCCTGCAGGGCCCTGAGGGACAGCCTGATCCCAACCTGATCCCAACCAAATCCCAGCCTGCAGCACTCACTGGATTGAACTACAGCCTGCGTTTGTTCCGAGGTTCCAGAGGCAATGTTTGTCAAAGCCCACGCGGCTTCAAACTGTAGGGAGGGACTGCAGAGACAGAAAAGCCACAGGAATTATTTTATTATTCACATCAGGGGCACACAGCAAGAATCGGTGCAGCATTTTTGGCAATACTCACTTGTCATCTCTTTCAAGACAGTGCACTAGGATAGGTAATATTCCTGATTTTATTAGGTCATCGATGGGAGGATTGCGGTCACTGGACAGCAGCTTCCTGTGCAGGGAAAGGGAAAATAAAATCCAAATTACACACAAATCCTGCCTGGAAAGGAGCAGGGAGCTGTTTAATCCAATTTCCTCTCCAAAAGGGATCAGTGCTGACACTGGAGGTCAGGAAAGGCTTCCTGTGGTGGAGTTTGGGAATCTCCAATGGAGCCCCAACAACCCAGCTGCTCCTGCTGGGCTGGGAATTCCTTCCCAGGCTTTTCCCTCCTCCTCCCAAGGACCCACGGGATTCCTCTCCTCCTCTCTGAGTGAAAAGGATCCCCCAGAGTGGAATTACTGAGCCACTGGAAAAGCAAAGCCATGACATCCATTGGCCAGCTCATTCCATGTTTTCTCCCCTCTGGAAGTTTATGAGAGGCAGGAAAATAAAAGATCAGAGTTATTCAGTTCCCTGCTCCATCCAGCAAAGGAGACACTCAGCTCTTTCTGCACTCCACAGTCCTTTAAAGTGGGGATTTTACTCTGTGAGAAGCATCCAAATAAACCCAGGTATTTACCTGCGAAGAAAACCCACACTACTTAAAAGCTCTGTGTGTGTTCTGATTTCTTTAAAGTCCTATTTTCCTTTTAAAAACCAATTAATACGATTTCAATTAAGCTAGAACACATTTTCTGACCTTAAGAGCATGATAAAATAAGAATAAAATCAGGATATTTGAGCAAAGTGTGTTCTTACCTTGCTGCCTGCACAGCACTTAACTGAATACCCTGGTTGTCACTTGAAGCATTCTAAAATAAGAAAATATTACATTTTTTACACATCTGTCATTGTGCCATGAAGAATATCCCAACAATTTAATTGTTTTTACCTGTACTATTGCCTCCAAAGAAGTGTTTTGCTAGAAAACAGAAACAAAAAGCAGTTAGAAATTCCAATACTTTTAAGTATGCAAAGAGAAGAAATTATTGTGAGTTAATTCTTACCACTCTGAAGTCCCCGTCTATATCAGAATCCTCACAGATATCTTCATGGGGAACATTCCTTCTCTTTAGGAGATGCTCATCTCTTTTGTTCTTAAAGACAAAAATGATGGAATACCTTTAAAACTTGGATTTAGGGGGGGTGGGGGTGTTAAGCTTCTGTTTCAATCATAAATTCACCACCACTGACACTTAAATTTTCCAAAAAACTTGGAAAGGACTGCACAGAGAAGCACATTTTGGGAATTCTCCCTAAAAAAATCCTGTAATTTGTGCTGGAAGTTTGATGTGCACAAGTCCATCAATATTCCAATTTATTTGTCATCACTTCTAACAGGACACAGCAATCCCCAGAGGTTTTCTGGTCAGCTCAGAAGAAAAATAATTCCAGTTTTACCCTCACACTCCTCCACACTTACCTGAAAGGAAATAACTTTTCTGCCTGCAGATGAGCAGGAACAGCCGCTTTTCAAAGGAAAAGCCAAGCTTTTTATAAATCTTTAAAATCCTCTGGAAGTGCAAGAGTGATTCCATTAATTAGGGTACAAATAAACTCCTGATTTTCAGGACAGAAGCTGTGGAACTCCCATAATTTCAGAACTTCTGAGTCTATAAGAAAAATCTTTTTATTTTACTGGAGTAACAACAAAGTCAAATCCCACTTGGTAAGAATGATAATATAAAATAGAAGAATAATATAAAATAAAAGAATAATAATGCTGGGTCATCTCACCTTTCTTAACTCCACAACAACTTCATTTCTTTGTCTTCTCATAGTCTGGAAAGAATCAAAATCAAAAGACATCATAATCTGAATTTAGATCACTTTTAGAAAGTTCTTGTACAACTATTTCAGTTTACTTTAAACCCTGTGTGTAAAAGTTTTGTTTAATTTCCATTATAAAAGTAGAGATCCTGCAGGAAATAACTACAATATTAATTCATAGTGAAACACTCTCCTAAGTCTTCATGTTGAGGAAAAAGGGAATTAGGAATAAAACTTTTTTAAAGGGCAAAATGGAGAGGAGTTGTGCATAAAACAGCACCAAAAGCATTAAAAAGACCATGGCAATCTAACAGTAAAATAACTTTATAAACAAACTCAAATTAAGAGACCTTGCAAGCAAAGCTGAGTTCCAGAATTATTTATAAATTAAAACCTTTGACATTCCGAGAGCAATTTTTTGTCATTTTCTCTACAGCTGCCATTGACAGCATTCAGGAAAAAATCAATTGTAAATATTCATAAATTGCTTTATTGCTGCTTGTGCTACTGCAGTGAAAACAGAAGTAAATCAGTCTGGAGTGATTTCATTCTACACTTTGAACTCCACACTGAATGAGAACAGCAAAATTCCAAACAATTCCATTTTTATTGTGACAAACCCAGGGAAAGCTGGAAGTCCCTGAGCACAGAATAGAAGGAAAAGGAACCTCCTGAACAGCAAGGAGATCTGAAGATAACATTAACCTCCCTTTGAAAACAGCATTATTTTCATCAAAAAGAACGTTCAGTTCACCAGCTCAAATTGCAGCTCAGCACTGCAGCTCCTCAGAGGAGCTCCGAGAAAACTGCTTGGGATGGGAAGAAGTGGAAAAGAGGGGATGGAGCCCTGCTGCTCTGGAGGCAGAGCTTTGCCTGGTGTGAGGGGAAATCCCAACCTCCCCCAGAGACAATTCCAGCTCTGGAAGAGGCCGAGGGCCGGCAGGGGCTGCAGCAGCCTGGGAGGGGCAGGGCAGAGGAGATTTCACCCAAATCCCCCCGGAGCAGCAGCCCCAGGACAAGGCAGCTCTGAGGGCACAGGGAGGGCAGCAGTGACCCAGAGCTCCAATCTGGGCTCCAGGAGAGGCTGAGCCACTGCTGGATCCACCAGCACTCCCAGCCTTTGGAAGGATGCTGCACTTTAAACCTGCCTTATGTACTCCGGGCTCCTGCTCTCAAATGCTCTGGAGTTCCTCCAAACTCTACTGACCTGGGATATCCAGGATGAAAATAATGGGAGGAAAGCCTCTGCTGATCAGATTGCAGAACTGCACCACACCCCTGGTGATCTCACAGGACTTTTAACACCTTCCCAAAGCCAGCTAAATCAGCATTCCCACCCAAAAGCTGCTCTGGGAGAGGCATGGCTCTTCCCAGACCCCAGGGATGATACTGCTGGTCACAGCAAAGCTGCTGCTGGCATTGGGACAACTGAGTGGGACCAGAACAAATATAATAATTTAAAAAAAGCCTCAGATGTGTCACTTTGAAAATTCTTTACTTGAAAAACCCTGTCCTGCAGGTGATCAGCCTTTAAAAGATCCTCTGCTGGGACAAGAATAATTTTCTCCGCCCTGCCACAAGCTGACAGGCCCTTGCCTGAATTCCTGCCTGCACACCCTGCAATCACAAAAGCCTTCACATGAAAGACAAGGCACCAGTGAAATCAGTGAAGCACAATTTACCAAAACCTGGCTCCACTAAAGTCACCCTCTGTGCAAACAGAGTCTGTTGACAGAAGAGTTACAGGTCAACCTGGCACTGCCCATCCTCTGAGGAAGGGGAAAAGCACAACAAACGAGAACTGGAGTCAGCTCTGCCCTGGGAATTCCCAGTATCACCCCAGTTTGGAGAAAGCTCACAGGGCAGAGATGAGGATGGGGGAGTCTTGGCACAGGGGAATGGTTCCTTCTCTTCTGGGGGAGCTCTGAATCAGCTCCCAGCTCACACCACCACAGCCATGAGCAGGAAACCCCTCTCACCAGGAAGGGTTTAAAGCAGAGCTCAGAGTGGCCCCGGGAAGGGCTCCAGTTGAAAAACACTCTCCACTCTGTCAGGAATTCACGTGGCTCTTTCAGTCACTGGATCCTGTTTGTCATTTGCTACATCAAAAATCAAATGATCCGATCTATTTCTGTCTATGATGGCCACCCCTCCATCCTCCTTTTTTCAATTATATTTAGCTTCAGATTTATCATAAGGGCTATTTCTGACCGTTAGTCATGACTGAGCCCTTCAGCTCATCAGTAAAATCTCGTGTGAGTGGTGCCTGAGATATTCTGGGGGTTTTCACAACAACAAGAGGAACATTCCAAGATCTGGGCTCCACCAGCCCTTCCTGAATACACCTGGACTGGGATCCTGCCCTGAAGGGATCGGGAGCTCAGCCTGTGCTCACTCCCGGCTGGGGCGGGGGTTTCTTGCTGTTATAAAATATTTTACTCCATTTGAACACCTCCAGCAGGAGCTGTGACAGCACAGGAGTAACTGTACAACTCTGGCTGCCGCTCTCCTCCCAGGGAATGGTTTCCACGGGCACATTGTTTCTGCTGGGAACTGCAAAGCCAACAGTTACTGTAAATAAAAATGAGGTGGTTGTGCCATCCTTCCTTCCTTCCTTCCTTCCCAGGAAGGTGCTACCAGCACCAGTGTGGTCTGGGACTCCAAATAAAAACAAAAGACACCCCACAGGGAACAGACAAGTGCAAACAGGCTGTTTTCCCTCATTATATCCCATGATTCAGGCCCTCCTCCATCCATCATTCCCCTCCAATACACATCCTATCCCAACTCCAAACCAGAGCAATGAAATCTGCTCCCAGGATCACTGATAAAAACACTTTGGGATCATAAAGCCAACCCAAGAGACCTCCAGAAATCACATCCCAGCAACTCTTCCCCCTTCAGAATGGAAATGGGAGTCTGAGTTCCAGATAGAAAATAAAAATCAATATGACATTACATGTGCCACCAGCCCCATTTTTCCTGGAGAAGCTGTGCATGGCAGAGAAAATGCCTTAAACAAATATCTCAGTATCATTTCAAAGTGACAAGATGGATGAGCTTCACCACAGAACTCCAAGTCAGCTTAAAGGAACCTATTTTTATCTCACTGAGCGAAATTCCTGCTCTCCTTCAGTTCTTCCATATTTAATCCCAAGCAGACTATTTTGTGTGGGATACAGAAAGGCTTCAAAGTACCTGCAATATTCAATATATCTCACACCACCACCTTTCCTTCACCCCCCTGGAGCTTCCTGGGTGTTCTCAGATATATTGGTATTTTTAAAGTCCAGTGAATGATGCTGACAACCCTTGAAATCCTGACATTACTGATCTTCAAGCATCTTGATGCAATGGCTGCTCCAAAATTAGTTTTGAAGTGCTCTGCATTACGGAATTATCATCATTTCCCTTCATGCATCTCTCAATTGCAGAGCAGAAATCTCTGTTTAACACCTCTCCTGTGCTGGCACTGTTCAAGCAATCCTTAATCTCCTGCCCAGCAACACAGGTGAGGCAGGGGAGGAAAGACTCTGCAGATTGTTCCAGGATTTCCAGAGAAAGAGAAGGCAGGAAATATTTATTTAATTTCAAAAAAAACCCCTAAATGTCAGTCAGATTACAATGCTGCAGTAGGCAACAATCATCAAGAGAAAATGAAATGTTGAATCACCAGGTGAAGGAAAATGAAGCAAATAAAGCACCCCAAACCCTGCAAACCTTTCCAAATCAAGACCCCTAAATACAGAACTAAAAAGGCATTATTTGAACTCAAACTGTTCATAAAACTCCAGCACAGACACAATGAACAATTTGCACTTATCTGGCCTTTGTACAGTAAAGATGTGGTATTTAATTCCAGGACCTGTGGTATTAGCATTAAAAATAAAGGTTGGATGGGTGTCAGCACAGCCATGCCCACGACAAACAGTGAAAAGCTGCTCAACCTTTCTCATCCAAGGGGACAAAAAAGCCCAGGTCAAACCTGTTCCTCACCAGATGAAAAAAGTCACCTTACCCCGCTCCCTAATGGAGAAGTATTTGCATAATTTAATATCACAGTCAGATAAGCCCTTCTTCAAATCAGATTTTGGGGTTGGAGGTTAAAAACTCTGGCCACTCGTGCAGTTTTTAAGGCTCTTCTTTGTGCTGAACCAATTCTATTTTTCCCCACAGCACTAAAATCTTGAAGACCCTAAAAAATGTTGCAGGCACTGACCAGAAATCTTCAATTCCCCCCCCGAGATGCTGCCTCAGCTCCAAATTACTGCTCTCCCACTATTAAAAACTTTATTACACCACGTATTCCTTTGAGCAGGAGCAGAAATCAGGGAAAGGACAAGGAATTATTGGAGATTTCTGGTCCCAGTGAATCCCTCTGCTCCCAGTGTCACCACCAATCTGTCATCTCCAAACACAAGGCAGCAATTATTTACAACGTGCCCGTGCAGGAAATGAAGGAATTTTGTTAAACACCTTATGTAAAACAGGTGCTTGTGCTGGGGTTTGCTTTCTTTTTTCCAGGCTGGAATTTGTATTTTTAGAAGCATATTGGAGGAAAAAAAAGGAAAGATCAACTTTAACTTCAGTATCTGAAAAGGTGAGTGAATGTTTGGTACTTTAAGGGATAAAATGTAGGAAATTCCCTGATTTAGGTGAGAAATACAAGAACTTCCTGTGAATATGTAAAACCTGGAAGGGAAGGACAATGTGACAGGAACTGCTGGCACTGTACCTGCCACAGGGCTGATCTGAGCACATGGAATTAAGAGATAACATTTTTAGGAAGTTTGCAATTCACAGCACGGCAACCTTTCATAAGCTCTAGAAATCTCTTCATTTGGCATTCACCAAAATTAGGGCGATTTCTTATTTCTCTAGGGGTGAGCCAGCATGGAAAATTTTTTTTTAAATTGTGTTTTTGTAAAAAACAACCCAGGGCCAACCAGAATTTCAGCGGAGATAAAAAGGGGGAGGAGTGAAGGAGATAAAGATCGAGTGTTGGCTTCCTCTGCGAAATAAACACACAACTTAGTGCCCAAAGAGCCCTGCAGGGTGGATTTTGGAGGTGTCTGAGAGGGGGCAGCAGCAATTCCCTGAGCCCCATGCCCGGTGTGATGTGTGAGCAGCAAGGACAGCCAGCAGCCTGAGCTATTGTATGAAAAATAGCCCAGCACCGCGGTTATTTTAGGGAGCAGGCGTGTGCTCCAGGATTTGCTGGATAAATGTCACTCTCTAAAATTTAACACGGCCCAGCAGTGGGTTTGGAGTGTGGAAAAAGGCACTGGAGTGCTGCAGGAAATAAAAAAGCAATGATTGAAGAGCTTCCCTGCCTCCTGACACACTCACACGTGGTGTTACCTGTGTGTGTCCATCTTGAGCCTCCTCTGCTCCAGCCCTTTTCCCTTCAAATTCTGCACCAAAGCACCTGAATTCCAACCTGTGTCTTCTCCTCAATCCCATTTTTCACTGTAACAGCACATTCTGTGTGCATTCTTAAAGATGCCCTCCTATAATTGACTCTTCAGTGGTAACAAAGTTTATATAGAAACAAATTAATGTCTAAGGCAAGGGGTTGCCAATCAACCTCACAACCCTGTTAGCAATTCATTATTCCTACAAAATTTTGCCAACAGTTGAATTGTTATTGAATAATAAACTGTTTGATCAGTCTAATTGGACAGATTAAAAATCCAGGTGTTACAGACTTCTGGGAAAGTTGGCTGATGTTTTAATTAATACAGGGACATAAAGGAGTTTTTACTTTTGAAACATTGTAATGTCTTCATATGAAAGACAGGAATATTATGGAAACCACAAAGGACACTTCGAGGCTAGTAAAAAACAGCCATGAGAAAGCCAAAATTCTTGTCCAGAGCCCTGTACTGACAATTGCTTTTAAGCTCCAACCAGCACTCCTTGCCGAGTATTCAAAGGTGAGGATTGATACTTAGTTTTAAAATTTGACTATTTTCTAAGCAAAATAAATTATGTATCCTGCTGCGTTTAGGAAGCCCCTTCACGGCTCAAATAGCTGAACCACCAAAAAGTTCAGGGGCTCTGTGCTACAAGCCAGAACTCCTTCTCAACTATCTGAGCAGAAAATAGAAATATATATTTAAAAAAAATTAAAAAGAGAGGTAGAAAAAAGTGGGTTTTAAAAGAATAATCTTGCTCTGAAGACTAGGGCGTTAATTATTTAATTAGGTATCCTGGACGCACGCAGCAGAACACCCACACCGGGCCCTAACCCTGACTCAGGCTTTTAGGGCTGCTCGGAGATGGTTCCTGCAGGAACTGCGGCGAGCCCACCCCGGAGCGGAGCGGGGCCGGGCCCGGCGGGCGCAGAGCCCGGGGCAGCCGCGGCCGCTGCCGGGCCCGAGGGGCCGCGGAGCCCCCGGAGCGGCGCCGGGCGGGCGCGGCCGCTGCCCCTCGCTGGGCGCCCGCAGGCCCGGCCGCGCCCGGCCCGCAGCGCGGCCTCGGCGGCTCCTTCCTCCCTCCTTCCCCGGCCTGCCCTCCCGGCAGCGCCGCTCCCGCCTCCCCGCGGCCCAGGGCGGGCGCCACGGCCGGGCCCCGCCGCGCTCACCTCCAGGTCGCGGCCTTTGTTCTTGAAGTTCTTGAGGCGCTGGTTGTCCAGCTTCTCGTTGTCGGCCATGGCGGGGGCGGCCAGGGAGGAGCGCGGCCCCTCCGCCTCCGCCCGGGCCCGAGCGCGCCGGGCGCCCGGCGGGCCCGCTCTCGGCCTCGGCGAGCCGGGAAGGGCCGGGACGAGGGGGCGCCGCTGCGGGGCCGGGTGGCGGGGCCCGGAGCGGGGCCGGGCGCGGTGCGGCGGGCGGGAGCGGGGCCCGGAGCGGGGCGGTTCGGAGCGGGCCCGGGCCGGTCCCGGCGGCCCGAACGCGCCGGTGCCGCCGAGCGGGGGAAGGGACGGGGCGAGCGAGGAGGGAGGGGGAAACAGGGGCAGCCTCGCTCTGGGCGCCGCCGCCCATTGGCTGCGCCGCGCGCGCCCCGCGGCCAATGGCGGCGGGGAGGGAGAGGGCGGGAGCGGTGACGCAGCGCGGGAAGGGGGGGGGAAGGAGGGGCCGCCTCAGCGCCGCCGCCATCTTGGGAGTTGGGCGCTGAGGGGAGGCGGGCGCTGCCCGCGCCTGCGCTGCTGCCCGCCCGGCCGGGAACGGGCGGTTTAGTCCGTTGCGTGCTCGGCTTTGGAGGCGAAAGTTAACATTTTAATCCTTCCCTCCACTAGGCTTTCCCTTCGCTCCCGCTACAGTTAACAGTTTAATCCTTCCGCTTGCTACGCTTGGCATTCACTCCCGTCATGGAGCCGGAAGTTAACGCTTTAATCGCTCTCCTCGCTACACTTTACACTCAGTTCCCTCATGGAGCCGAAAGTTAACAGTTTAACTCTTGCCCTCACTAAAATTTGGATTGCCCCCGTCGTGGAGTCGAAAATTATGTTTAATCCTTCCCCCATTACACTTTGCATTTATTTCCATCATGGAGCCGAAAATTAACACTTAATTCTTTCCCCTCACTACACTTTGCATTCGCTAAGAGTAATTCCCCTTCCAGAATTTTAGAGGGGAAAAAAAAAGCTGCTACAGAAACTTCTAAACCTTTATTCAAATAAGATAAACAGTATTGAAAGCAATAGAGAGATACACTTGCAGTGCAGAGAGGATGGTAATTTTGTTCCTACTTCTGAAATTTTACCTAGAAATTAATTCCTTTGTGCTATAACTAGAAGATTTCTCTAGGGTGTACACACACACACACACACACATATATATATATATACTGCCCTGATCCTGCGTGTAGTCTCTACTCATTTTTAATGATTGGAAATTAACTCTATAAAGCCTTCCGTGTTGATAGAGCTCATTATCATTTTCCATGACACTTGTTGAGAAAAGTCAAAGTTACGACAGGAGATGCAGCTTCCCAAGTGTGAAAATGAAGCCACCAGGTCCCTCAGAGACTGAGGAGTATCAGGAAAGAGAACTTGGTTTGGCTCCTTGGGAAAACACAAAAACAATGATTTCTCAGACTGTGTTTTATCTCTGGACACGTCCCAGAGGATGAGGCTTGGCTCTCGATAGTTCTCCAAAAAAAACCCCCAAAAGTGACAGGAGCTGAGTCACCACAGCCCATCTGTTGCATAAATGTAAAAGCGATGCTACGACGATATGAGGAAGGTGAATTAGTCGTGGCTAATTAGTGCTGGTGATATTCCATATAGGCATGGCTTGTCTAACAGTGTGTAAAGCTTTTTGTCCAAACCTGCTGTAGGGACAGCAGCCCTTCCACATCCCAGTCTGGATGGACAAAAATGACATTTTCTTGATACAGCTATTCACTTTTTAAAATGTAATGCAGATTTTCCATGTAGTAATGTTGTGGAATATTATTATATAGAGATAAAATTTTAAAAAATAGTTTCTTTAGTTTGTGCTCTGTTTCATTTACAGGCTGAGAGAGTTAGGATTGTTCAGCCTAGAGAAGAGAAGGTTCTGGGGAGAGCTCAGAACCCCGTCCAGTGCCTGAAGGGGTTCCAGGAGAGCTGGAGAGGGACTTTGGACAAGGGATGGAGGGACAGGACACAGGGAATGGCTTTGAACTGAAAGGGCGTAGGTTTAGATTAGATATTAGGCAGAAATTCTATGATGAATAATGAAATTGGACTCTGGTACTTTGTGTTCCATTCCTGCCCAGTGCTCAGAACTAGTCAGAATATGATGGTAAAAAATACCCTGTGTGTAAGACCCAGCCTGGAATTTAATACAAGAAAACCCTTTTATTCCATCATTTCCCTTTTCATTCCCACCTTTCCCACACCTTTGTTACCCCAGACATGCTCATCCCACCTCTGCCACCTCGCACTGTCACCTCCCCGAGCACTGAGTGACCGCTGGTGTGGTCTGGACAGGACAGGATTGGAGAGGCAGCACACCCTGGCCTGACTCAGTGCCCCAAGCAGGGCCAGTGACCTCGCAGGGAAATCATCCCTCTGCTCTTGGATATTTCCCTCTGTGCTCTTGGAAAAAGAGTGACCGAGTCAAAGGGCTGAGCAACAGCCCTGCTCCTTTATGAGGAACCACTTGAGAATAACTGAGGATCTCCCTGGAGAATCTTCCTCCGAATCCAGACTTGTCTGAAAATCACACCCCTGCACCACCAGGCCTAACAGCCCATTTCCTTTCTGTGTAACTCCATATAATAATATCCAAAACAGGCTTTGCTCTTGCTTAATTATGAAGGAAGACAATCCTTCGGTGGTCTTTTGATCTGGTATCATCCAAAGAATAATTTATATTGTGACTTCATTGTAGACATAATCAGAGATGAATTGAGTGCGTTTTGTGTAAATGTAATCTAATTAAGCAGCTTGGCTCTCAGAGGAACAATTACCACACTGTTTTTGTTTGATTTTACCTCAGGTCCACAGTGCAAAACCACTCAGAAGACCAGTTTTGAAGGATAGACCAGTTCCCCTCTGAATCCTTGATCCAGTGTCACTGGGTTGTCTTTAAAAAAAAGAACAATTGGATATTTTGATTCTGAATGAGATTTTTAATAAATGTAGGTGCCTACAACATAATAAATTATGCATAAAACACAAATTCTCATGGTGTGATGCTGTTCAGACTTCATGTGAAGCTACAGAACAAAGCTCTGCCTCTTTGATATTTTGTGCTTATTTTTGAGCTTGGAAAATAATGCAAATATAAAGGTGGGAATTAGGCTCTGCTCACCTTCCTACCCTTCAAGCAACAGATAGATTTGTTTTACAAAGAGTTTACATTTTTTTTTTACAGTTTACAATTTGTGAATTTTGCACCTCATTTATGCAATTAGAAAATGTCTAATTCTCATCTTAAACACCTCTTCGGAGTAATAATGTGAATGGATCTGCAGGCTTTTTCTAATATATTAGTAAAAAACACATAAAATATATTTACTAAATGTACACTTAGGTGACAGAAACTCCTGCTTTTCATAGCCCTATCTCCCTCCTATAAGAAACAAAATGTTATGTAAAGCTGCAAAGATTTGTGTTGCACACAGAAAAACACGCATTAATCCCGGGGTTTATACAAATGCAATAGCTGGTATTAGCAAAGAAGCAGCCCGCTGCTCGGAAGGATATTTTATAATAATCTTTCAGCTGGTGTGCAAACCCAGACCTTGTCAAGAGATGCGTTTGAAGGGGATTTTTGTTGGGAGCTGGCTGAAGTGCTTTGGATGAGAGTAGGAATCAAAGATTTGGCCCACGGACACTTGGGCAGCTCTGCTGTCTCGAGGCTGTGCTCACTCTCACTCAGGGCTTGCTCCCTTGGGGAGGGAACATTTGTATTCAGAAGCTGCAGAGTTTCCGTGCATGTTTGCCCTTGGGTTTGTTCATTTAGAACCACTGGTTACACCGTGTTTGTTTGTTAATTTATTTATTTATTTTTAGGGGGAAAAAGGAGAATTTACACTTTGGGAAAAATACTCTTCGGTCGGGGTGGTACTTAAAACCTCACTTTTTAAAACCAATTTCTTAAAGAGATGGACAGGCTTGAACAGGAAAATCAGTGTCAAACATTCCCAATGTGGCTGGATTCAATGCCTTTCCATTTGGAACCCTTTCATCCCATCCTGTGGGACACTGGAACTCCTGGAGCTGCTGTGGCCCCTCTCGGATGTTCAGGCAGCCTCGGGCCTGCCGATGGCACTGATTTAATTTGGGGTCTCTCCTCATCCCCACTGCCCCTGGGCTCTGCTGTGTCCCTCAGCCTGACCGCTCCAGCTGCCGTGGGGATCTCCTCCCACACGGCCTCTCTCAATGTGTAACACCCTCTCACGGGCACTTCTTTCCTAGTTAAGGCCTCTAGATATTTTTATTGTCGTTGTTTTGGAAGCTACTGTGGGATTAGTTCTGTGATAGCTCCCAACACTCTGTGTCTCCCAGAGGAGAGGCTGCAGCACGGCTCCCAGAGGGTGCAGACTGGGGGGAGTTCCCCCGGCTCCAGTGGCCCTTGGCTGATTCACATCAGCCCAACATCTGCTGCTGCCATCAGGATCAGCCCAGGGCTCCCACACCACACCCAGCAGGAGCCAGGCAGCTTCAAATACAAGAGCAGAGCTCCAGAGCTGCCTCTGCGAGAGCACAGCCTGCTCTGATCTCAGCCACTCTGCTTTAAATCACTTTTTATTTCGTACGATTGAGAGATCACCTTTAATTTGCGTTGGTACCTTTGCTACAGTTCAGCCTGTAAATGTTCAGTTTTTAATGCGCTAAATCAGAGCTTTTGCAGACAAATTTATAGGTCATGACGTGACCACTGGCAAAAATGTTCCTTGGTACCAGAGCTGGAGTAGATCCCAAAAATCCATCAGCTGCAAATAGCCCGAGAAGAAGAGGAATCAATCCTCAATCAGCAGATTGTGGAGCTGCACTTCCCTGCTGGTGTCCCAGCTGCTTTGCCTTTCCAGCACAATTCCCTATTAAAGGAAAGGAAAAAAAAATGTTTGAGATAAAAAATGAAGAAATGATTATTGAAATGAGCCATGTCAGTGTGCCCTGGAACATCCAGGGATATGTTTTTCCATGTTAAATCCTTGTAGCACCACTGATGTAACAAAAAATGCTTCTGTCTCTGCTGGTTTGGGCTGAGTTCAATAATATTTCTAAAAGGAAAGGAAAACTTCTCATCTGCTGGCAGGCCTGGGAACTCCAGTATTCTGGATCCTGTTCCACTTGACTGCAGGGAGGGAAGATGCTTTTCCATCCTTAATTCCTCAGGTTTCCAAAAGGAAGGCTGATCATTGGAGCTGTATTTGAAAAATTAATCTACACAACATGCTCAGATAATTCATGGTGTGATGTGTTTCATGTTCTACACAGAAACACTGGTAGCATCATGAAAACAGAGACATTTTTGGGAGCATCTCAGATTTAAACTCTTATTTCTGGCTGTTAACACTTAGAGGGAGCAAAGTTTAGCTCATAAAACAGCATCAAACCCAAGACGCAACAAAAATGTAAATGTCCAGATGCAGATTGCTGTTGTCAGTGCTGTGTCTCAGGCTCATTTTGAAAGGGAACTTGAATACATGACTGAATAAGGAATTTTGAAAGGCTCAGGGCTTGGTATTGAGCAGAGAAATGAAAATACTCCAAGTTTGCATCTCTCTTTGTTCATCTGTAATGGAGAAAATGAGTGCTCTGAGCAGCGGCACTAACGAGGCCCATTCTCCCAAGGCTCAGAACAGAGATTTCCTTGATTTTCTGATGTCTGATAAATGGTAATATTTCTGTTCAGCTTTTCTTTGATGGGGAATAAGGGGCACACCATTTTCCTGAATTACGCAGCATTTCAGCGGCTTCAGGAATCTGTGCCTGTCTCAGATCACTGAGATCAACACTTCCTTTGAATGCTCATTATTCCTCTTTATATTCAACTCTCACTTTAGTTATGAACTGGTACCCAGGGCTTTTCTAAATCACAGCCAATTTAAAGTGGAAAAAAACGGAATTCCAGTTTAGGAATCTGCCTGTTTGGGCAGTTTGGACATCCCTCATTGTCAGGAAATTTCAGTGCCACAAAGTGAAACTTCATCTTAATTCATGATGAAAACGAGTGTGGGCTTTACCTAAAGAGCAGCAATTTATATTTATATTTGTATTTGTATTTGTATTTGTATTTGTATTTATATTTATATTTATATTTATATTTATATTTATATTTATATTTATATTTATATTTATATTTATATTTATATTTATATTTATATTTATATTTAACAAATAGGAAAAAATCTCTGAAAAGAAGCCCATCAGTGCTGTAATGAGGCAGCTTTTGTTTAAAAAAGCGACTTTTGGCTGCGTGGTTTAAGCCTCTCAGAGAGTTCTCGGGCTCCTCCGGTCCCAGTTTGAATTTGGAACCCGACGGTTTCGTTTTGACGAGCTGCAGGAAGCCCCACACGCCACAAGATGTCTCAGCGAGGAAACACATTTTAGACAAGAATGTTTTAATAATATTATTCAATTTTCTGGTGTTTGCCTCGGGTTTTCCTTAGTGCTTGACAGGGGCTTTTCAGCAGCACACGAGGAAGCAAAGCCTGTACAAATTTAGCCGCTAGCGTGGGCAAGAAATGAGTATTTTAAATAATCAATGATCTAAATGACTCAGTGGAAAACCTTAAGCTCCAAAAAGGAAAGGCTCAATGTAGGTGACAGCTAAGAAGTTTTAAATTTTCCACTGTAGGTTAAATGGAAGAATTATTTGAAACTATAATTAATTTCCACGATGTTTGACTTTAGTATGTTAAATATTTTTAACTATTCATACTCAAGATTAATACTGTTTAGAGTAACTATGAGGAGACAGTTCTTTGTGGAGTATTTTCTCCAAATTTGCATCATCTTTGGGGCCTGATTATTATTTCATCTCTGAAACTGCTGCCTTCAGCATTGAACCCGAGGGAGAGCACAGGGAAGTTCCCCCTGTGAGCACCAGGAGGGCTTGCACACATGAAATGTTGATTTTGCACCAGAGTGCAAAGTTAATGGCTGGAAAGGGATTTTTTTTTCTTTTTATTGCTTTGTGTATCTACACAAAACACTCAGAACTTTGGCCTGAGAGTTTTCTCACTTATTTTTCTTTTCACTTCTCTTTTTCATGGTAATGCTGTTGTTTCTCTTCCCCCACTGCCCCTCCCAACTCCTTAAATTCTTCTTCTGTAATTATTCCTATTTTTTTCACCTTTTCAGAGAATTCAAGCTGTGTAAATACTGATGGGCACGTAAGACTTGTGCGACCACCTATAGACATTTTAGGTAAATCAAACCTTTATTGTTAATCCACAACAAAGAAAAATCCATGTGAATTTAATCCAAAATTATTCCCTTGTGCTGGGAAAGGCATCCAGCCCTGAGCCCACCCCACGAGGAGCCAGACATTAATTTATCATCTATTAATTAAGCTGTTTGCAGAATGCCTTTATGTTTTGTGTTACCTCCAAATGATATGAGGGATTTTCATGGCAATCTAAGGTGGCCCCATAAGAAATGAAATTTCTCCGACTTCTTAAGGGAAGGTTGAGAGACATTCTTGAGTGATAAATGTGTGTGCTTTAGATAAAGTAACAGAAAACGATTGACTGGGCACAGTTACCCTTTAACAGCCAAGCAGAGTTTCAGAGGAGATTGGCCTTTGTCTGGATCGATAAAATCCTTGCTGCTGTTCCCAACTATAATTGCTGAAATCAAACAATATGCGTGGCTCAGGTTTCAGAGCCAGGTGCCTTATTAAACTCACAAAATTACTTATTTTTGCAGATATTTTGCCAGAATCTGGGTAATACAAGGTCTAGAAACTTCTCATTGGCCAGATAAATAAAAAGGGTAAACCAAAGTAAAACGAGTCAATAAAAGGTTTAAAAAAAAAGATAAAAACCCAGAACAAAAAGATGATCTTTGCACCAATGAAAGCACCTTGTAAGACTAAAAGGGAGCAGATGACAAATATGGGGAGAACAAGGAAATAATAAAAAATATTCATCAAAAGCCACGGCTCATAAAACATTGTCAGGAGGTTTGCATACATCGTGGGAAAGGAGAGCAGTGAGGAAGGACCTGACAGAAAACAATGAAATGGGGCTGTAAAAGTCTTGAGGTCACTCCAAGCCAAGGAGTGGCTGAGAGCAAACCCAAAAAACCCTGGGGAAATCTGATAACGAGACCAGGGGAGCTGGCACTGCCACTGGGACTCCTGGGGAAGGACAGGGAGGGGACACAGAGGTGCAGGGCTGAGTCCAAGTGCCACCAACACGGTGGGGATGAGCAGGGGCAGCACAGGAGCACCGAGCACAGCTGTGCAACAGAATAGTGGAGAAACTGAAGCACAAGGAATGCTCAATTCGCTGCAATCCCCTCCCTTCAGAATGTGTCTGCACTCCTGGCTGTCCTTGCATTTCCATTTGCAAACAGTCCCTGTGTGTGCTGAGCGCCTCCACCCTCCAGAATTTACATCCCAAAGGACGGCCAGGTGGCTGATCCAGGCTGTGGGATGTGATGGATGTCCAGAATCCAAACAGGATACCTGAGCTCGTGAAAGTGGAGGAAGCCTGATTGTAGCAGCACAGAACTCAGCATGGTTTACCTGGGGAAAAAACCTGTTTAATGTGCACACAGCACTTCAGAGTGGTGCTGTCTCCTTTGCAGCACTCAGAACTTGTTTGACACAGGAAAGGCTTTCCTTTGGTTCGGTTACTTGTCCAACATGAGATGGCACAGAGACATTTTGAGTAACACCAGTTAGGTGACATAGGAAAAGCCTTGTCCTGCATTCCTTAGAACTGCACTTCTCCTGGATTCTAAATTATTGGACAGTTGTCTCCCAGGCAAAGCAGGAGGGAGTGCTGCTATCCAAATTTGCAATGGTTTCTTCTGCTGCTCCACACCTTCCCTTAAAATGGCATTTCATCCCATTTCACCCCACTGGATCCAGGTTCAATGAGCTCCCTGAGTTATTCCCGAACTCACAAACCTCAGTGTGACTTTAAACCCCAGGGATTTTATCAAGGAATGGCCAACAGGACAGCTCCCCATCCTCTGGGTCTGTCAGCTTCTAAATGGTCCCATCCAAACACATTTCCCTGAGAGGGCACAGGGGCCTGCAGGCCTTGGGGTTCAGATCCTTCTCTTTTTTCTTGCCCTTGTTTTATGTTCACTCTTTTGTCAGCACAAAGGAACAGGGACAGCAAACTCTTTAAGGAACATGAGCAGACACTGAAGGATTTGAGCCCTTCAGCCACAAAGCACCTGCAGTGCTCCTGCACAAGACTGCCAGAATGCAGCAATTAAAACATGCAAAACAGCAGCGTGAGCTGATGGAAAAAATTCCCAGATTTGAAGCAAAATCAACATCTGACCCCAACCCTTCAAGGCCTTGCATCCCATGGAAAGCTTTCAGCTCTCAGACTTCTCCACTGCCTCAGGGCTCTTCAGATTCTGATTTCTCACCATCTCAAAGCATCCCCAAACCTTCAAAAATCCTAAAAGTGTTTTAGTGAGTAATCTGTAAAAATTCTAAATAATAAAAGAAGCCAAACTTATCCAGGAATAAATGATCCCAATGCTGTGGGTTAGATTTTAGCACCGGTAGAATTCCTGAAACACCAAGACAATTCTGCTCATGGTGTTCAGCCAAGCAATTCGAACTCTCCAAGTGGGATGGAGCTGGAAAACACCTTTGGGACTCCCTGGGCATTGATTTCACCATGGAACAAGCGATGGAATCAGATATCCAACAATTCCCAGCCTTCCCTGGGGAGCACACAGCGCCCTGGGGTGAGCTCAGAGCTGAGCCACAATTCCCTTCCTCTGCACCTTCCTGCCCAGGCACCTTCCCAAACACCTCCCCAAATCTGCTGAGTGTTGTTTGCTCCAGGTGTTTGGAGCAGTGCATTCCATCCCTGTCTCATCCTGAGGAGGCTCCCGAGTGCTCTGCTGATCCAAGCACGCTGGAAAAGCTCCTGGGGCAAGGAGCTCATCAAGCCCTGGCTCTGCATTGATGTCCCTTCTCTGCTCGATGGGACATTTATCTCCATGGGGATATCCCGTGTACCCTGTACCCTGTCAGCCTCGCCTTTAAAGGGGGCACCCGTGTGGTCACTTTTCTCTGTTTGAGTTTTTTAATTAAACTTTTAGGCATCTAATTCCTCTGAGAACCTGCGCCTCCAAGCCAGCTTGACTGATATTTATTTTAAACTTTTAAAATGATTCCAAAAGGTTGGGGTCTCCTGGGGCAGATATGACAGGCCTGCCTTCACTTCTCTGGGAAATCAAGCTCTTAGAAAATGCAGTTTTTAAAGACTTGATATTCTATAAAGTGAATAGAATTGAGTTTATTCCTTTCTTCTGAAGCATAATGTAAAACATTTCTTCAAGTTGATGTGTCATTTAGTGTAATTTGATAACCTGCAGAAGGGCCTGTGTGACTGAGAGCTTATTCTCATTTTTAGCTGTATGAGCTGGTCTATTTTACAACTTTATTTCTCCCTTCTGAACTTGCTTCTTGGCTAATTAGAGACCCTGGTGCAACCTCATTAAATCTCTCAGGAGTGTTTCTCCCTGAGGAAGTCCTGAGGCCACAGAATTAAATTCTGCTTTATGAGAGACACGTGATTAGATTAAGAGAATTCACCCTATACCAGACACATGCAAACGTTTATAAATGCATTGCCATCAAATATCACATTATTAAACATTGAATTGTTTGGAAAACCAACATTTATGACTTTTAAAGATTTCTTTAGGGACAGAGGATGATATTTTCTATTGACCCCAAATCATCAGAACAGGCAATGAGAAATCCAGACATTTGCTCTGCTTTTAGCAAGAGTCTCAGCATGAGTCAGGATTTAGCCCCTGGTAATTAATTAGTCTCAGTATTAATAAGAGTTTCTATTAAGAAACTTCCCTTTATTTACTATTTCAGCAAATCCACCTGATGATTTTTTTTGTCTTTGAATAACCCGTGCATGAGACCAGGATATGTCTGGGTGATTTTATTGCTGCTTCACCCTTTTATAACTTGATATTCCTGTTTATTAGTAAGAATGAAATGTAAACTTCCTACTTCCCTCCTACTTCCTGAGTGTAATCCTGAAACACAAAAACGGGAGCACAAGAGGACCCTGCCACGACTTTTCTAGAGCCCAGGACGGGGAAATCACCACAAACCCAGTGGGATTCAGCTTTTCCCTGAGAGATCTCAGCCTGCTAAGGAGGGCAGGAACGAGGGGAGCAGCACGTGGATATCTGGGACACTGGGACGTCACCTTGGGGACAGCACTGGGGCCAGGCTCTGTCTGGGGCTGTCTGAGGAGCTCATCCTGCTCCTCACAACCTCCCTGCAGGAATTGTTTCAGGAACAGCCACATTCTCTTGTACGCAGTTAAGAGTTGAAGCCCTCACCCCTCTCTGTTTTCAACTGAGAAACACATCCATGGAGCATCTACTACAAAACAGCATTTGATCACTGCTGACCAAATGACTTGGCTGGTTTACATCTTGAAAAAAACAGATTTGACTCTTCGTTTGATTTAAGCCACTCAAACACTGCTCACCTATTTTATTTCCATGTGCTTGACTGCCCCTTTCACATCGTTCAACTTGAATAACCCCAAGTAAATAAAAAAATAATAGTAAAAGGCTACAGAGTCCTATCTCAGGTATGAGATGTCCTATCAGGTATATCAAGTATCTGCAGGTATAACAGTAGAATTTAATATTGCCAAAGTCCTTTATAAATATTTATGTATAAAAATTCTTCAGGATCCAGTATTCCCAGATTTAATCTGTCCAACAAAATATGTGAACAGTCACCAGAAGTGGGTGATAGAAATCCTTGAGAGGATTTTATGTATAAAAGTTCTTCGGGATCCAGTATTCCCAGATTTAATCTGTCCAACAAAATATGTGAACAGTCACCAGAAGTGGATGATAGAAATCCTTGAAAAGATTTTATGTATAAAAGTTCTTTGGAATCTGGCATTCCCAGATTTAATCTGTCCAACAAAATATGTTAAGAGTCACCAGAAGTGGATGATAGAAATCCTTGACAGGCATTGAGTTCCCTCAGGGTGGTGAAAGTCTCCTTTGACTTGCTGTACTGCCTGGCAAAGGTGGCCACTCTCTGCAGGGCTTCTGGCAGCCCTTCTCCCGTGATGGCACAGCAGGGCTGCACGTACCAGTTCCTGTCACTGCAGTACTTCTTCATCTTGAACTTCCTGGTGATCTCCTCGGCGTTCAGAGCTCCAGGCACGTCCTGCTTGTTGGCCAGCACGACCACCGGGACATTTTTTATGGAGTCATTCTTTAAAATGAGCTCAAATTCCCTCCTGGACTTGTCCAGCCGCCGCTTGTCAGAGCTGTCCACCACGTACAGCAGCCCGTCAGTGTCTTCCAGGAAATTGCTCCAGAGCTCTCTCATTTTCTTCTGTCCTCCAACATCCCAAATTGTCAGTGTAAAATCTTTCCCTGCTTCAATCATATCCACATTAAAGCCGATCGTTGGCATTGTTAGAAAAACATCTTTATACCTGAACTTGTAGAGCAGCGTGGATTTCCCCGCGGAATCCAGCCCCAGCATCACGATGTTGGTGCGCTTCCCTGAGGAGGCCTTGGCGTTCTGGAGGCCCATTGAGTTCTCTGTTCCAGGGGTATTCCCCCTCTGCCCTGGGGCAGGTTGTGTGGCTGCCTTTCCCCCTGCTGAGGTGAGGGAGAAGAGCTGTGAGCAGGGAGCAGTCCAGGCTCTGTGCAAACACACGCTGCTTTTATCGGCGCGATAAGGAGCCAGGAGGCTTCGGAAGGTGCACAGCTCCGTGCCAAGCCTGTGGGTGGGACTGGGATGAGTAACAACGGCCCCATGGCAAAGGCACAAAGGTTACAGGCTGCCAGCGTGTTTGAGCAGCCATGTTCCTGGCACCTGCAGCCTGATCCGTGGATTCCCTGATCACGGTCAGTCCTGTCTCTGAGAGGATCCCCCTGAGCTTCCGCAGCCATTGGGAAAAAAATGAGATATGAACACAAGCAGTGAGGAGGGGAGGTTTAAGATTTGAGGTTTGTCCATACCTAGCAAGCCACAAAATGACCAGGTAGCTGATTTCTCGGGGCATCTCATCTCCCACATCAGATCTTATCTGATCTTAGGTGGTCTCTAATGTGAGTTCCAACCCATGGACTCAGTCAAGCCCTAAGACAACTCCACTAAAACTGGGCTCTGCTCAAGCAGCTGCCTCAGTGACTCCTCCTGCCAGGGCTGTAAACTCAGAGGGTTTGTTTAGATTGTTGGTGAATGAGTTTAACTGCACCCTGCAAGGTGGAGACTAAATACAGACCTTATGCTCTGGTCATCACTGAGATCCCGCTGCCTCAATTAAAAATTCCTGTCACCTTTATTTCGCTCTACTTTGTGGTTGCCCAATGAAGATTCCCTTCAGGAAAGGATCAAGAAGCGAAGAAATAACCGAGTCCTGATAATTTTTTTTTTGGCCACCATTCCAAGTAGTAGGATAAAACAAGAGGAGACAGAAAATTTAGTCAGCTATTAATGAATTCCTATTGACTGTTCATTCTCCTGATAGTGGCGGCACTCTGGGCTGCTCTGACACATCCTGAGCACTGCGGGAGTTGCCCTTACACCCAGGAAACCATTTCTCTTTGCTTCAGAAAGTCCAGAATCAGCAAAAAGATGCAAAGGCCTTGTGGTCAAACGAGCTGCTGACTGATAGAGCAATCACTTCGATAATTACGGCATTGGTTGCGTAAAATCCACCTCAGCCCTGACAGACAAGTTATAATCTGGTTTCTCTTGAGGCTAAAAGGGTTAGACTGGGCTAATTGGGGGCAACAGGAGGTGACAGTGACGCGCCCGCTGCTGTAGGTTTTTCACAGTTAATAACACGGATGGATTATGGGGAGGGATTTTTCAGGAGCAGGTCAGGATGTGTTAAACCAGGGAAGAAAGTGTTTGCATTCCTTTGTAAATAAATGGGCATGAATGAATTGCAGCATGGGGGGGCAGCAAAGTGCAAAACACAGGGTTAACATGTCAAAGGGATCTGAACTCCCTGATGCAGTCCCAATAAAATGTGGATTTCTTGAGGAAGGCAGGGATGGATGGTCTGTCCCCAGCTGTGAGTTGAAGGTCACTCACAGTTCTCTGCTCTGTGTGTGCTCCATTTGTAGCGGGTGTTTCTGACCACAGCTGTTATTTCCTCCATCAGCTGTCACTTCAAAGCAGGGATCCAGTGGAGCCTGGCATTTTACAAGGTAATTCGTGTGGGCCTCTGCAGGTTTCTGGCTGTGCCAGAGTCCAGAGCCAGATCTTGGGATCCAGAGCTGCTCCCAGTGAGGATTCCCAGGGCTGCTTCCAGTCAGGATTCCCGGAGCTGCTCCCAGTGAAGATTCCCATGGCTGCTTGCAGTGAGGATTGCCAGATCTGCTCCCAGTGAGGATTCCCAGATCCGCTCCCGGTGAGGATTCCCAGATCCGCTCCCGATGAGGATTCCCAGATCCACTCCCGATGAGGATTCCCGGCTCTGCTCCCAGTGAGGATTCCCAGATCCGCTCCCGATGAGGATTCCCAGATCCTCTCCCGGTGAGGATTCCCAGGGCTGCTCCCAGTAAGGATCCCTGGATCCGCTCCCGGTGAGGATTCCCGGATCCGCTCCCGGTGAGGATTCCCAGATCCTCTCCCGGTGAGGATTCCCGGATCCGCTCCCGGTGAGGATTCCCGGATCCGCTCCCGGTGAGGATTCCCGGATCCGCTCCCGGTGAGGATTCCCAGATCCTCTCCCGGGGAGGATTCCCGGATCCTCTCCCGGGGGGTTCCCCTCGCTGCTCCGGGATCAGGGCAGCGCAGGCTGCTCAGCTGCCGTGTGCTCTGAGCCCTCGCTGCCCCGAGCTGGCACGGACGGAGCCGGGGCTGTGTTTGCTGTGCCAGGCTGTGACCGGCCCGTGCGGGTCCAGTTCGCCTTTCAGCTCAGCCTTTCTGCAGAACCAGAGCCCGGCAGAGCTCATTCAGCACCGACCGATCCGAGCCCCAGCTCTGCACCGTGACCCCCTCGTACACCGAGCAGCTCACCCCAAACCCCGCACGCTGCCAAGCTGTGCACCACGGTATTCCTGCGCTGGATTAAGCCCCGAGGTGTGATGGATGCACTAATCCGGCAGCGAGCGCTCTCTGGGGGCACTGGCAGCGGCCGGGCAGGAAGGGGAGGAGGTTCCGCGGGCTGTGCCCGGCCTTTGCTCTGCCCGCTGCCGGAGGGGAGCCCCGGAGCGGCCGCCGGGAGGGCGGAGGAGCGGGGCCCGCTCGCCGCGGGTGCTCCGAGAGGCGGAAGGGAGGCGGCTCCTTCCCGCTGCGGCCGGCCCTGGACACGGTAACGGGGACGGGGAATGCGATGGGGATGGGCACGGGGAATGGAGAGCGCGGACGTGGCCCTGGGGCACCCCAGGGAGGGAGATGGTGCGGGGGGAGCGCGCTGCGAGCCAGCCCCGAGCGCTGCGGGATCCGAACAGAACCACGAGAAATGGCCCGGAGCGGGTCCCCGGCTTGGGCAGAGGGAGGCACAATCCCCTCGCAGCCATCTGTCCCTTCCTGCTCGCCTGGGACCTCCCAGTTCACCCCCGCGCTGGGAAAGGCGCCTGGCAGGGAGCAGGGATGGCTTGGCAGGCTCCAGGGAGAGCGAGTCGCTGGTAGAGGTCCTTTAAATAAAAACCTTAAAGTTTTGTTGTGTTACAGCATCGCAGCCCAGGATGTTGCAGAATCGCCTCTAGTTTCGATTGGTTTTAAGATGGAAAACGCCGAATCAGGGGCCGGTTTGGGCTGGAAGGATGTTAAATATTGTCCTTTGGAAGGACATTAAATATTATCTCATGTGCAGGGACACCTCTCTCAGAGGAGGCTGCTCCAGGACCTGTCCTAGCCGCCCTCAAAGCCAGCTTTAAATAATATATTTCCAAATTACTTCCACTGGTAGCCTTACAAAGGATTTATTTTCCTATACACCTATTATTATGATATTTTAGAATCATTATCTTGGACTACTGGTTATTATAATTAGTAATCTTTAATGCATATGAGAATTTCCCACCCTTTCCACACTCCACAGCCCCCAACCTGTGTGGGAGATGGATCTAAACCCCTGGGGAGCATTCTGAGCCTTGCATTGCCTCCCATTTATTTCAAAGTTCACCAGTTTTATCTGTTGGCACAGTCTCAGCTTGGACAAAAATGAAAGTCATGCCCTGGAAGGAGCTGCTGTCCACAACTGGAAGGGAAAAACTGCCGGCAGAAAGTCTGGAAGTGGAGGAGGAGCTGGAAAAGCAGCACCTGCACCGTGACTGAGCAGAAACGCTCAGACCTCGCTGCCTCAACTTCCTCACTTTGCTTTAAGCACTTCAAATAGGAGAAGGTGGGGATTTGTTTCCCTGTGTGGCTGGGATTTCCTGAAGGGCCTGAATCGATGTTTATTTTGCCAGATTTCTCCTTATGTAGCAGATCCGGATTTGTCTCCAATGTTACTGTTCACAGTGTCATGAAATCAGGCTTTTCTTCCTCTAAAGAATCAAAGCATTTATAATGTTTTTTCCATTAGACAGTCAAGAACTGATCAAACTGATCAGTTTTCACTGATACGCTTTAAAGTCGATCATCAAAATAAATGTTACTGATCTAAAATCAAATAATAAGCACTGATACATAACTCAGGTTATTTCCTTCCAGTACCTATTTTCCTACTGTCCACTGAAAGTCAGGTTGATGCATAAAAAGAGAAGATTCCTATTAGTTAATTAGTGATTTTGAGAGGAATCGGTTCAAAATTCTATTTAAATGCTTTATATAAAATTGCTTGAATCCATTTTAAGGCCATTGTTGGTGAAATGTTCTCCAAATGCTTCCTTTAAAGGATGATTAATTTAAATCAGATCCTACACAGAAACATGAGGCAGGTGGGCTCTGGAAAATCAAATTCCCCTGGATTCCAGAGTGCTATTCTGGGGGTTGGATTTATTTGTCAAATATAAAACATTTATGAGCCCTGTGGTGATATTTTTAAAGATGAGGAGTAATTAATTGTGCTGTGAAATCAAACCTTCAATCATCCTGACTAGGTCTTTGTGTGTGCTCGTGCAGGATAAATATTATTACTGCAAACATCAGAAACCATTTGGAATTCCCACAGTTAGGCACTGGAATTCTTTTGCCTTAAAGATGTCTAAAAGATATGATAGAGATTTTAAGGAAATACAGTGAAAGCAAACACTGGAGGCCTGGGGGTCTGGTTTTAAACTGAGTTTTGTGAGGATTTATCCACTGGAATTTCTTATCCTCACATTGGAACAGTGGCTTCAGCACGGATTCCAGAGGGGTTTGGAAGGACCTGCTGTGGATTTGTGTGCCTCACATCCAAAATTTACCTGGCTAATGGTAAAAATGGTCATGATTTTGGTCAAAAGTGGCTTCAGCACATCGCTTGATTTAAGGAAGTTGAGTTTCACCTTCCCTTTTCCCTCTGAGAACTTGCAGCTGCTCGAGCCTTGAATGAAAATGAAATATTTGCTCGCACTTCTGCTTCCTTGTCCCATGTGCTCCAGCTCATGCAAATCAGTCACACTTCCTGTCTTTCTCAGAAACACCAAAATTCTGAGGCCTCTGAGCCCCCATTTCCTGGAGCCTTCGTTGGGTTTTGTGCTTTGTGCACGGTGTCCTGTCCTTGAGGTGAGTCAGAGCCCTGGGGCAGGGTCCTGGGTGGGATCAGCTCCGTGCAGGGGGCATTGCCAGGGTGGAAGCCACGAGCTGTCAGTGCCAACCCTGCTCTGCAAACCCTGCAAACCCTGCAGACCCTGCAGACCCTGCAAACCCTGCAAACCCTGCAGACCCTGCAGACCCTGCAAACCCTGCAGACCCTGCAGACCCTGCTCTGCAAACCCTGCAGACCCTGCAGACCCTGCAGACCCTGCAGACCCCGCAAACCCTGCAAACCCTGCAGACCCTGCAGACCCTGCAGACCCTGCAGACCCTGCAGACCCCGCAGACCCTGCAGACCCTGCAGACCCTGCAAACCCTGCAGACCCTGCAGACCCTGCTCTGCAAACCCTGCAGACCCTGCAAACCCTGCAGACCCTGCAGACCCTGCTCTGCAAACCCTGCAGACCCTGCAGACCCTGCT
Source organism: Prinia subflava (assembly GCF_021018805.1). Taxonomy (NCBI): domain Eukaryota; kingdom Metazoa; phylum Chordata; class Aves; order Passeriformes; family Cisticolidae; genus Prinia; species Prinia subflava. The sequence goes on along the minus strand of NC_086257.1, from coordinate 23,865,344 downwards.
GGGCAGTGGCTCCGTGTCCTGCTGCCATCCCTGGCATGAGGGGCGGGACAGCTGCATCGGGAATGCTTGGATTGGCTGAGACCTCGGCACAATTCCAGCTGGCACTCCAGCCAGCACAGGGAAAAGGCAATGTTTGACCAGCAACACCCTGAACGCCCCTTTCCCCTTTCTTTTTCAGCAAGGATGATGCTCCAGGATTGGTGGAACAGATTCTGAGGGGCACCAGCAGGTCCCGGCCATGACACCGGGTCCGGTCAGCGCCTTGTACGTGAGACCCTTGAAATGGCTCTTCCTGTTGCTGCTGGTGTTCTCCGTGGTCAGCATGTGGTACATCACCCTCTCCTCCAACGCCGGCCTGGACAACGTGAACCTGCTCTACTTCTACGAGTACGAGCCTGTGTTCCGGCAGCAGCGCCCGTTCACGCTGCGCGAGCGCGCCGCCTGCGCCCACACCCGCCCCTTCCTGGTCATCCTGGTGGCTTCCAGGCCCAGGGACGTGCAGGCCAGGCAGGCCATCAGGATCACCTGGGGCTCCCGGGATTCCTGGTGGGGCCAGCGCATCCTGACCCTGTTCCTGCTGGGGCGGGACGCGCACAGGGAGGACACGGCGGCGGCGCTGTCGGTGGAGGATGAGAGCGTTCTCTACGGGGACATCATCCGCCAGGATTTCATGGACACCTACGACAACCTCACCCTCAAGACCATCATGGCCTTCCAGTGGTTCTCCGAGTTCTGCTCCAACGCCAGGTTCTTCATGAAGGCCGACGCCGATGTCTTCATCAACACTCCCAACCTGGTGAAGTTCCTGCTGCAGCTGAACTCCTCAGAGAACCTTTTCACTGGCTATCCCCTCATCAATAACTTCGCCTACAGGGGCTTGGACAGAAAAAGATTCATCTCCTACGAGGAATATCCCTTCAAGGTGTTTCCTCCCTACTGCAGCGGGCTGGGATACATTCTGGATGGAAAACTGGCCCTGAGGACCTACGAGCTGATGGGCCACGTCAGACCGCTGAAATTTGAGGATGCTTATGTGGGGATTTGCTTAAATATACTCAAAGTCAACGTCACCATTCCAGAGGATGCAGAACAATTCCTTATCGATAAAATCGACTTTGATGTCTGTAAGTACAGACAGCTGATTGCAGTTCATGGCCTTACATCAAGTGAGCTGGTGCAGTTTTGGCAGGATTTGTCATCTGACACTTCAAAACCTTGCCTTTGATTTTGAGAAACCTCAGTTTGGTGTAAGAGTGGCCTCTGGAGATGACCCTGGGTGCTCTAGGGCATTCCAGTAAAAACAGGTTTCACAAAGGACTTTTCCATGTGTGCATCCCACACCCAGAGGGTATCCTGGAATGCTCTGTCCCATCTGCCCCTGCTGCCTTTCCACGTGCTCGGAATAACCCTGGGATTTCCCCCGGGAATCTTCTGGAATGTACAAAATGCCAACGAGGAAAAATATTCATGCCAAGAAAGCAGCTCTGAGGATGCTTCCCAAATTCCTGCCTGGATTGTTTTTATTGTTTTGTTGCCACTCTCCATTATTTGTTCTCTGCCCAGCATGAAATTTAACCCAACTCAACCTAACCTATTTTTCCTGTGGAACCCTCCAGAGAGTGTCACACCTTGGTATTTAAATGTGTCACCTCCACAAGGCTTCCACAACAGCCTGGGGATCCTGTGGGATCTGCAGGAGCTGGTGAGAAGTGCAGGGAATGGGGTGCACTTTGTGTGTCCACACTGACTGCAGTGGCCTTGGTGTCTCTGCTGGTGTTCCCAGAGAGATCACGTGGAGCTCACGAGCAATTTGGACACCCCAAAAATATTGGGCTCATCAATTCCCTCACCCCTGTGTGTGTGTGTGATGCATCCCAGGAGTTTTGGAACCCTGTGGGGAAGATGAAGAATCATTCCTGTTGTGATTTACCTCTTGTTGCTAAATGGGTTTTTTTTGTTGCAATTTTAAAATGGGAAAAGGAAGAAATTCCCCCGTTGATACTTTAAAGAAAACCAACTCTACCCTGTGTGTAAAGACCGGGTTTTAATCACTTTATTCATACCAGCAAGGCCCAGTTTTCAGTAGTTTACACTTCTAATGGACAACGATACAGAGTCTGCAACTGCATGAACAGAATTCACCTGGACACATCCACGACACGGGGGAGAGACTCCGGAGCCGTCCTGGCCGCGCTCCCAGGGCTTCTCCCCGGGCTGGCACAGCCCCACAGCCCCTCTGTCTCTCAGAGACAACGCCCAGGGGCTGCCACCCCTGCAGGGCAGAGCTGGGGCTCTCAGGGGCTCCAGCCGGGCTGCAGGGCAGGGCTGGGGCTCTCAGGGGCTCCAGCCGGGCTGCAGGGCAGGGCTGGGGCTCCAGCCGGGCTGCAGGGCAGGGCTGGGGCTCTCAGTGCCCCCAGCCGGGCTGCAGGGCAGGGCTGGGGCTCTCGGGGGCTCCAGCCGGGCTGCAGGGCAGGGCTGGGGCTCTCGGGGGCTCCAGCCGGGCTGCAGGGCAGGGCTGGGGCTCTCGGGGGCTCCAGCCGGGCTGCAGGGCAGGGCTGGGGCTCTCAGTGCCCCCAGCCGGGCTGCAGGGCAGGGCTGGGGCTCTCAGGGTCCCCAGCCGGGCTGCAGGGCAGGGCTGGGGCTCTCAGTGCCCCCAGCCGGGCTGCAGGGCAGGGCTGGGGCTCTCAGGGGCTCCAGCCGGGCTGCAGGGCAGGGCTGGGGCTCTCAGTGCCCCCAGCCGGGCTGCAGGGCAGGGCTGGGGCTCTCAGTGCCCCCAGCCGGGCTGCAGGGCAGGGCTGGGGCTCTCAGGGTCCCCAGCCGGGCTGCAGGGCAGGGCTGGGGCTCTCAGTGCCCCCAGCCGGGCTGCAGGGCAGGGCTGGGGCTCTCAGGGGCTCCAGCCGGGCTGCAGGGCAGGGCTGGGGCTCTCAGTGCCCCCAGCCGGGCTGCAGGGCAGGGCTGGGGCTCTCAGGGGCTCCAGCCGGGCTGCAGGGCAGGGCTGGGGCTCTCGGGGGCTCCAGCCGGGCTGCAGGGCAGGACTGGGGCTCCAGCCGGGCTGCAGGGCAGGGCTGGCTCTGCGCTGGGGTTGGAGCATGGGCTTGTGGCTTTTAGGGATGAAAAGGTCTTGGGGACAACACTCTCCAGACAGGGATCTCACATGTCAGTGTTCTGATGGTGAGGTCAAAGCTTTTAAAAAATAAAGGCCTTTTTTTTTTAATTTTTTTTTTTTGGAGGATACAGTATTGCATAACTGAGGGAATGACGGTCGTGTGTTCCTGGATCCAGGTGAAATTCCAGCAGTGCCGTGGTTTAGGAGCTGGGATTTGATTGTTCTCTGAGCAGCTCCTGGGAGAACTGCCTTGTTCTGGGATTGTTTGCACATCTTAAACCCCAAACTCCTCTGCCTTTCTGCCTGCCTGCCATGTGAAATGCTTAGAAATAAATTATTTACCACAAGAACACTGATACCATAGCACAGCTTGTATTGCTTTATAAAAAAAAAAAAAAGGTAATGATGACTCTGCTGCCTTCAGAAAATGGATAAAGCAGAGAGTGCCTGTGGGAAGGGAGGGATGGGAGTCCTGGGGAGGTGAGGATGGCCACAAATTCTCCTGTCACCTGCAGGAATTTGGGGTTTTTGTGCCCCCAAGGCTGACACTGCTCACAGGTTCCAAGGCTTAGGCTGACACACAGTGATCTCTTTGTGCCACCTGAAATGAATTGTCATTTACAGTGCCAGCAGCACTGGACAAACATCCAACATCCATCCTGCCCCTGCTTTTCCAGAAGAAACCTCATCTCCAAATCTGGCTTGTGTTTGATCCTGACTTTATTATTGCTTAAAAGCCTGTAAAATTCCTCGCTGAGCTCCTGTTTCTGCTCAAACCATTCTTAGGGAAGTTTTCCATGTGACCAGCCTGGCAAAAGGTGAAAAACCTTAAAAGTATGAAATAATCTGGGCTTTGAAGTGGGAGGGGCCCAAATTTTATTGCATCTGCCTAGAATATTGTACTAAAAACAAAGTGCAAAACACAGGCTAAAGGTTTCCCAAATTCTGAGGGGCTTTTTTTGTCGTGCAGCTGTATTAAATCAGAATTGCAAATATTTGTGATTTTGATAGGAAAACAGTGGGGTTTTCTGACCTGAAAAGCCTAATAATAATAATAATAATAATAATAATAATAATAATAATAATAATAATAATATTAATAATAAATTGGGCAAAGATGTTTGGAAGTTGCTGCTGGGTGGGGAGCAAAAGTGGGTTCTGAGGTGAAATTCCCAGTCTGGATGTTATTTCAAAGGAGTGAAAATGCTGCAATGCTTTGTGTGCATCCTGGAACAAACAAATTCCCAATAAATCACACAGGAGATGAAGGGGCAGCATTCCCTGTGGTCAGTGGAATTGGATGTTTGGGATATTTGCCTAAATTTTGCCTCACATTTACGGATGATCGGTGTCAGGGCATGGAAAATGGAGAGGCTGCCTGCGTCCATGGATGCAACTCCACAGGCTTCAAAAAATGCAGAACTGGCCACTAAAAATGCTTGGAAAAAAAGTGCTTTAGTTCCCTATTGCTCAGATAATTCCCAGAGTCATCCCAGACTGGTTTGGGTTGGAAGGAACCTTAAGAACCACCACATTCCAACTTCCTCAGGACTGAGCAGAGCAGACACAGGAGCTGCTCCAATCCATCACATCTGGGAATTTTTCCCTCAGGAATTGCCCTCAAACCTCAGTTTGTGGTTCAGGAAAGGTTTCAGCAGCACCCACTGGGTTTTGCTTTCCAGAGCACCCAGATTATCCTCCAGAGCTGGCCACAGCTGATCCCTGGAATTTTAAGTTACCTCAGGAAAATCCGTATTTATCCACCTGCTCCCCTAAGCCTTGTGCAGTCAGCACTGTAAGAACAAAAGAAACTTCAGCTCATTATTGACTGTGCAGATCTTTGTGAGTTTTAGCAAGGCCATTGATGAATACATCGGGCACAAGGGGCAGCAGCTCTGGGCTCTGCAGTGGCTGAATTCCAGCAGAACATTCTCACTTGGAATTTTGTCCAGAGGCCTAAAATCCTACTTTGGGAGACAAAAGGCTGGTGAGGGTTTTTGTCTGTAGTATAATCATTAAATGCTTCTCTGTGTAAAACAAGTATCAGCTACATTAGCAGTAAATCCACATTATTTAAAGCAGGGCTGTCCCGTATCCTGAGACACAAAATTCCCTTTTTTTCCCTTTTATTTAGGCTGTGGCATTGCTGTTTCTGCAGCCAACACTGCTCAAGCTGCTGCAGCGCTTTAATTCTGACTTCTGGACTCTAAAATCCTCACAATAATTTTGATTTCGCCTCTGGAGATGGATGAGCCCTGCGAGAACAGCAGCAGTGGCAGCTGGAATCCTGGTGCCGGGGGATTTGTGGGGATGTCGGGGCAGGCTCGGGCCGGGAGAAGGAGCCGCGGTGCCACCAGGGGCTGTCCCCAGGAATTCCTGGATGAGCCTGGGTGAGCTCCCGGTTGAAGAATCGGGAAACATCCCGGGTGAGTGAGCCGGGAGCTGGGATACCCCCGGGATCAGCCGGAATTCCCGAGCCAGCTCCCTCCTGTCACCTCGGGCCATCGGGAGGGGGACGCTCTTGGGCAGAGCGGTGCCCCGAGGCTCGGGATGTCCCCAAGGGGACCCAGCCACCAAACTCCCGGGAGGAGCAGGCAGGAGGAGCTGCCAGCCGTGCCCGGGGCAGCTCCCTGGGCCGGGAGAGAGCACAGCCCGAGCCCTTCTGCCCCAGCCAGCGGGACATCCCTGCCCACGGGATGTTCCTGCCCACAGGACATTCCTGCCCACGGGACATTCCTGCCCACGGGACATCCCTGCCCACGGGAATTCCTGCCCACAGGACACTCCTGCCTACGGGAATTCCTGCCCACAGGACATCCCTGCCCACAGGACACTCCTGCCCACAGGAATTGCTGCCCACGGGAATTCCTGCCCACAGGACATCTCTGCCCACAGGACACTCCTGCCCACAGGAATTGCTGCCCACGGGAATTCCTGCCCACGGGACATCCCTGCCCACGGGAATTGCTGCCCACGGGAATTCCTGCCCACGGCACCGGGCAGCCCTGCCCGGATGGAGGATGGATGGAGCGTTAAGGCAGTGGGAGAACCCTGGATTGATCAGCTTGCATAAGCAATTATGTACAAGGAATTCATCCTGTCAGCCTCCAGCTGTGTCACGACAGAGTTTGGCACGAATCAGCGCGGTTGGAAGCTGGAAAGGCCTCGGTTTGGAGGAGGAACTTCCAAACCTTCCAGCTGGGAGCACAGGTAGGCACTGCACGCGGCTGTGGGAGCCTCTCACCTCCATCAGTCCTTCCTCTTCAAGCCTGAAGCAGCTGAAGCTCCTTTTTTAAAGTCATCAAAGCAAAAATCCCCGGGCTGAGCAGAGATCATTGGCATGGATGGCTTTGGCCAGGACAGCGCTGCCAGGGAGGGGGCAGAGGAAACTGCAGGTGCTGAAGCAGTTCTTGCTGCAGCTGCAGCCCCTGGGAGGCTGTGGGAGCTGCCTGGAGGGGCTGGAGTGCCAGGGAATGATCCTGGAACGATCCAGGCAAGCCACAAACCTGCTGTGTTTGCCTGAACCTGTGAGCGTGGCTCACTCCCAGCGTGAGCTGCTCTCCCAGAGCTCCCTCCTGGCTGGGAATTCCTGCCAGCGCGTTTCCCTGCCTGTCCCAGTGCTGGAGGAGCAGCCAGCTGTGCTCCAGAGGCCGTGGATCCCTCAGGAATGCTCACTGGCCCTGGGATGCTCCGTGCAGCCAGCAGCTCCCATCCCAGCGCTGTCACCTGTCCTGTTTTTCTGGGAACCTTCCATCATTCCAGCTTCTGCAGCAGTGCCTGGGATGGTTTGTGGGGATGCCTCTGGACACAAACATCCCTCTCCTTTAGGGCTGCTGGCTGGAATTCCCCTTTTCCCGGGGCAGCTGTGGCCTCCAAAGGAAAGGCACAACGGGAACATCTGCAGAGGAGGAGGCAGGGAAGGCAAACTCCACAGACTGTGCCTGGAGCAGCTCTGCATTCCTGGCCCAGCATCCAGCATTCCCAGGGAACCAGCACCCACGGGCTGCATTTCCCAGCACCCTGACCTCACCTCTTCCCACTGGAATAACTGCAGAGCTCTGTTAATCTCCTGGTAGCTGAACAGGACTTGTGGCCCACGGAGTGCAGGGGTTCCAACGCCAGGAGCCTCCCACCCTCGGGGAGGAGCAGTGCAGCTGCTCCAGAGCCTGCTGGACACTCCTCAGGGCTCTCCCCGGAGTTCGGGATGAGCAGAGGGGTCCTGACACATTTTGCACAGCACTGGAAATACCATCAGAGCCAATTAAGGGCTGAGATTATCCCCACACCAATTAAAGGGGGGAAGTTTGTTGGGGGAGTGTGACCTAGGGACAAAACCAGAAAGACAAAGATGGGGATTCCTTCTGGAGCAGAAATTTGTGCTCTTTGATTTTTGCCTTGAGAGATCCCGACCCTGTCAGCACCTCCCCAGCACAGCTCAGCCTCACCCCAAAGCCCTGCAGGGGGCAGTGGGTGCCAGGCAGCTGGGAAATGAGGAATATTGGACTTCCCCAAGGATCAGGCAATGCCAGGTAATCCATCCCACCCCTGACCCACCTCCAGACCCACACACGGGCAGCCTCCAGCTCCCTGGAGACTCCAGCAGATTGTCCAGGACCACGTTCTGGGGGAAATCCCAAGGACTTCTGTAAGGCAGGGTAAGAAACAAACCATCCCAAATCCTGCCTGCCCTGCCCCTCTGCCCTGACACAGCTGGCAGCAGAGGTGCAGCAAACTCAAACTGGCCTCATTCCAACCTACAGCAGTCACAGATCCCAAAATACAATTAAATACTGAAAGTTAGATCTAAAGAGACTTTTTAAACCTAGATTTAACACAACCTTTCATCTCTACAGTGCATTGATGCTGCCTGGCATTTGCATGTCATCCCAAGACTGGTTCCAGAGGGGTCTGGCCCGGGATTAACACCACAAATCCATCTGCAGTGGCACAAGGAAGTCCTGCACAGGCTTGGCTTCCAGCTAGGTAGCTTGGATCAGGTTCCCAACAGTCACCAGTGAAATCCCATTTTCTCTCACATCACTTTCCCAGTCCGTGCCACAGAAATAAGGTCAGGGTGCTGCTCGGGGAAGGACGGACGTTCTGCCCTCACAGCTGAGCTCCGCTCCCACCCAGGAGCTCCACAACTCCCAGGTTCTGCTGAAGTTCACCGTTGGTTGGTTTGGATACAATATGGCCTAGAAGAACTGCTCTAGAGTAATGCACAGCCTGAATAAACGTGGTCATTCAGGAGCTCTACCTACTCACATGCTTGGCAGGGGTTTGTTCTGGGCAGAGGTGAAACAAAGCGAGAGCCAGCAGTGGCAGCAGGCTGAGAGTCGGCTCCTCTTCCTCCTTCAGTCACAAACCCTCCTCCCGTCCACCCTGATCCCTGCAGCTCACAGGGAACACGAGAGCAGCCTCTGGGCAGGGACACCCAGGAGGGAAAAGCAGCAGCCCTGGCCTGGCCCTGCCGTGCCCCCAGCCAGCCTCGGGCCGGCACACGAGAGGGGAGGGATCAACCCCAAAATCCGCACGGGAATCGTAAAGAAAAGTGAGAAATGGGAGCTTCCAGTCGGTTCCTGGGGAGCAGCGAGGGCACAGGAGGCGGGGACACGGGGACAAACCGGATTCTTGTTGCTCAGCATGGATTTGTTGTATTGCTCCTTCTGTCAAGCCGAGGACAGAGCCCCGAGGGAGCCGCTCCTCCCGGGAGAGCCCGCACGGCGCTTCCAGAGCCACGGGCCCAACATCCCGAGTCCCGGGCGGGCCGGGGGCTCCCTCACTGCTGCTCCTCCGCTTTGCTGCTATTCCTGAACTTCACCACCATCACCGTGATGTTGTCGGGGCAGCCCCTGTAGAAGGACTGCAGCACGATGCTCTTGGCGCCGAAGTGCGGCTCGTCCAGGCGCTCCTTGATGAACCGCACGGCCTCCTCGTTGCTGAAGGCGTCCCACAGCCCGTCCGAGGCCAGGATCATGAACTCTGGCTGCAGTTTGTCCAGGTCAAAGCTCAGGATGTCGGGGTCAGGGATCACCACGTTCAGGTTCTTCAGGGGGTAATCGCCCAGCGAGCGCGACATGGCCAGGATGCCCTGCACGCGCCACGAGCCGTTGAAGCTGATGAACCCGCCTGGGGACAGAGGGCAAACAGCGGCTCTTGGGAACGTGCAGGCAGCTCTCTGCTCCCCCCAGAGCCCCCACACACTCAGCCCGAGGGGTTACAGAGCTCAGAACGAGGGAGGGGCCTCGGGGAGATCCCGGAGCGCTGCAGGGAAGAGCTGGATTGCAACAACTCCTGAATCAGAGGTGGCTCCCTTTGCACCAGGAATGGCTCTGCCTTCCCCAGGAGTGGCTCTGCTCTCCCCAGGAATGGCTCTGCTCTCCCCAGGAATGGCTCTGCCTTCCCCAGGAGTGGCTCTGCCTTCCCCAGGAGTGGCTCTGCTCTCCCCAGGAATGGCTCTGCTCTCCCCAGGAATGGCTCTGCCTTCCCCAGGAATGGCTCTGCTCTCCCCAGGAATGGCTCTGCTCTCCCCAGGAATGGCTCTGCTCTCCCCAGGAATGGCTCTGCCTTCCCCAGGAGTGGCTCTGCTCTCCCCCAGGAATGGCTCTGCCTTCCCCAGGAATGGCTCTGCCTTCCCCAGGAATGGCTCTGCTCTCCCCAGGAATGGCTCTGCCTTCCCCAGGAATGGCTCTGCTCTCCCCAGGAATGGCTCTTCTCTCTCTCGGTGACATCCCTCAGGAATTTTGGGTGGAAAACGGGAGATTTGATCTGCCGCGCCTCCGCCGGGCACTCCCCACCCTCTCACGTGGGAAATGTCGGCTGCTCACAGGAGGGAACCTCCCAGCAACTCACCGGCCCTCTTGATCCTCTTCCTCTCCTTGAGCTGGTAGGGTTTGTGGTCGTGGGACAGGGGGATGGCGTTGCCGTCCTTGTCGCACAGGACGCCGCGCGAGTCGCCCACGTTGGCCACGGTCAGCTCCTTGTCGGAGAGCAGCGCGATCAGACACGTGGTGCCTGCAGGACAGCACGGGGCAGGCACAGAGAAACCCCGGGGTGTGAGGAGATGTCCCTGCTCGGCAGGGAGAGGCTCCCCCTGTCCTGAATCCCAGGGTTTGGGACGCTGTGATGCTCAGAGCGCCGGCAGGAACGGGAGGAAAATTCCCCACTTCCCATCTCCTTCCCCTTCCTGCCCCCCTCACCCAAAACCAGCAGCACCCCAGCAAGAATCAGATTAAAAATTCCCATTTTGGGGCTGACACCTGGCTCTGGATGCAATCCCTAGGAATCCATAAATAAAATTTCCCAGGACTGCTTGACAGCAGGGAAAAATGAATTCCATCTCTTTATTTTTGTTGTGCAATAATGAAACTGAATTTCTCCAGGACTCCTGGGGAAGAAGGGCCATCCATTAAGGGAAAAAAAACCAACATTTCCCACAGGACAAAAGCACCTCCAAACCTCCCAGCAGGCTGGAATTCCCTGGCACACCAGAATTAAATGCCAAAATGCCTTTAAACAACCAAAATTTGCCACAGATCAGGCAATGACCACCTCAGATATAAATCAAAGAAATGGGATTAAGAGCAAGCAAAGCTTTGTTGGGAGAAAATATTCTTGCACAAAATTACCTCAGCCTTAGCTAGTCAAGAATGCCACTTTTTAAACTAAAGGATTTAGAGATTAGGAGAGGATTTGTCCCCATCTGTCACTTTTGGCCTCCTTTCATTTTTTAAAGCTTCCTTACTCAAACCTCACTAAAAATCTTGCCAGCATTTGACTATTTCCAGACAAACTCATTTTATTTGTAGCTCTGATGGATTGATTTCCTAAAGGGAGAGATTCCCAAAGAGAGGGAAAGATTCACACTGGGATGTGGAGACCTTCAAGGCTGCACTTTATTAATACTGGATGTTGCCAGAAAGGCCAAATTAGCACCCAAAATTGTGCTGTTAATTAAAATTAACAGAATTAACACCCAGACCTAGAGCTTTTGAGCTTTGTTCTGGCAAATGCAGCTGAACTTGACCCACTTTGGGAAGCATCCCTGGGGAGAAAGGAGATACCCGGGGCTGCAGAATGGCCCTTCCAGGAGGGCTGGGGAATTTTCCTGGCTGGAGAAGGAGTGGGAGGGCTCCCCTGTGCCCCCCACCCTGCTGCCATCCCCACGGAGCCCCTCAGACACCCCCAGTTCCAGCTGGAATTCCTGCTGGAATTCCACCTGCCCATCACCATTCCGGAGATGAGACCCTGGCCGTGCTCCCGGACGGGTCTGGGTGAGCCCTTCACATCAGCCCCTGCCAGATAAAATTCTGTTTTCCCCCCTTTCACCACCGTCACTTTTATTTTGCCAATTTTGCAGGATTGTTTCCTTCATTTTTGGTGCCCCACCCGCAGCTGGAGTTCCTCATTGAGTTGATTTTGCTGTGGAAAATAAAAGCCAAAAAGAGGGAAAACGCCACCACCGAGGGCTGGAGCAGGCAGGACCCCCGGCAGCTGCTGTAATTTCATTTAACTGCCCATTTTCTGTGCTTTGCTCACAATCAGCTCTCACTCCAAGGGCAGGTAGAGCCAGCTCTGCTTTTCTCATAAATAAGGGACAAATTAGGAGGGTGAGGGGGCTCCACTGCTGTGTTTTCATCTCTGGTGCCTCCACCTGCTTGGGGAGCTGGAATTTTGGGGTTTTATTTGCAGCTGTGCTGCTGGCAATTTTCTAAACCAGTTATTACGGAGCTTCTCATTTCCACATGATTTTTCCTGGATGAGATAAATCCCCAAATCTGTGTTTCAAGCAGTTTTAATCTTGGTTTTCGCTGTACAAACACGGAGATTTCCATACAGGAAAAAGCTTTCTTTTCCCTCTGTCAGGAATCAGTAATTTCTCTGCATTTTCTCCTCCCTAACAAACTCCTATAAATGAAAATAAGTGGAGAGGAGCTGGATTGACCAAAGGGGAAAAAAGAATTTACAGGATTCATCAGAGTGGGAAATTCTGTGTGAGAAGAGAACAGAGGTGACAGAAAGCAACGACTTTTGCAGTTTATTTTTTGTGGATCATTAAAAGCAGGCAATGTGTGATGAAAGAAATATTCTGCACCCTCATTTTACCCCTGCTGGCCTTTGAGAACCCCCAGTCCAAGCTCCTTGTGTGAGGTGTGTTTTGAAAAAGGAGCTAAAAACTGCAAGGAATTTCTAAGTGCTTGAAAACAAAATGCTAGAAAAGGTGTCAGATCTGAAAACTGTGAATTTACCCCCAAAAAACCTCCAAACTTGCCTGGGTTTGGCTGCCCCTGGCCTGGTGTCAAGGATAAAATCAGATTTTGTGCCTGCCCAGCCCAGGCTGAGCTGGGAAAGCCCCAAACTCAGTTATTGGTGAAGGGAAAAGAGCAAAAAGCAGAGAGGGCAACGAACAGCAGGGCACAGAGAAGAGGGCTGGGGAGGAGGAGGAGGAGAAGAGGAAAAGGAAGAAGAGGAAGAGGAAGAAGAGGAAGAAGAGGAAAAGAAGAAGAAGAAGGAAGAAGGAAAAAAAGAAGAAAGAAGAAAAAATAAGGAAGGAGAAGGGGAAGGGGAAGGGGAAGAAGAAGAGGAAGAAGAGGAAGAGGGAGAGGGAGAGGGAGAAGAGGAAGAGGGAGAAGAAGAGGAAGAAGAGGAAGAAGAGGAAGAAGAGGAAGAAGAGGAAGAAGAGGAAGAAGAGGAAGAGGAAGAAGAGGAAGAGGAAGAAGAGGAAGAGGAAGAAGAGGAAGAGGAAGAAGAGGAAGAGGAAGAGGAAGAAGAGGAAGAAGAGGGAGAGGGAGAGGGAGAGGGAGAGGGAGAGGGAGAGGGAGAGGAAGAAGAGGAAGAAGAGGAAGAAGAGGAAGAAGAGGAAGAAGAGGAAAAGAAGAAGAAGAGGAAGAAGAGGAAGAAGAGGAAGAAGAGGAAGAAGAGGAAGAGGAAGAGGAAGAGGAAGAAGAGGAAGAAGAGGGAGAGGGAGAGAGAGAGGGAGAAGAGGAAGAGGAAGAAGAGGAAGAAGAGGAAAAGAAGAAGGAGAAGAAGAAAGAAGAAGGAAAAAAAGGAGAAGAAAGAAGAAAAAATAAGAAAGGAGAAGAAGAGAAGGAGGAGGAGAAGGAGAAGGAGAAAAAGAAGAAAGAAGAATAAAGAAGATGAAGAGAGAAGAAGAAAGAAGAAAGATCAAGAGAGAAGAAAAAAGAAAAAAGAAGACAAAGAAAGAAGAAGGAAAAGAAGAAGAAAGAAGAAGGAGAAGAAGAAGAAAAGAAAGCAGAAGAAAGAAAAAAGAAATAGTAGTAGTAGTAGTAGTAGTAGTAGTAGTAGTAGTGGTAGTAGCAGTGATGTCCTCTCAGCTCGCTGCCATCACTCACGAGGAACATTCCCCACCCCAGCCTGAGCTCAGGAGGAACAAACACTGCCCAAGAGCGAGGGGCTGCGGCCAGGACTGGAAAGGAGCAGCTTTCGGGGCAGTCAATGTGAATTCTGGGCAGTCAATGTGAATTTTGGGCAGTAAATGTGAATTTTGGGTCAGTAAATGTGAATCTGGCACAATAAATGTGAATTTTGGGGCAGTGAATGTGAATTTTGGGGTAGTAAATCTGAATTTTGGGCAGTGAATGTGAATTTTGGCACAATAAATATGAATTTTGGGCAGTGAATGTGAATTTTGGGGCAGTAAGTGTGAATTTTGGGGCAATAAATGTGAATTTTGAGGCAATAAATATGAATTTTGGGCAGTGAATGTGAATTTTGGAGCAGTGAATGTGAATTTTGAGGCAGTAAATGTGAATTTTGAGGCAGTAAATGTGAATTCTGGGCAATAAATGTGAATTTGGCGCAATAAATGTGAATTTTGGGGCAGTAAATGTGAATTTTGGGGCAGTAAATGTGAATTCTGGGGCAGTAAATGTGAATTTTGGGTCAGTAAATGTGAATTTTGGGGCAATAAATGTGAATTTTGGAGCAGTCAATGTGAATTTGGCGCAATAAATGTGAATTTTGGAGCAGTAAATGTGAATTTTGGAGCAGTAAATTTGAATTTTGGGTCAGTGAATGTGAATTTTGGGTCAGTAAATGTGAATTTTGAGGCAGTCAATGTGAATTTTGGGGCAGTAAATGGCGATTTTGGAGCAGTAAATGTGAATTTTGGGCAGTAAATGTGATTCCAGCCGTACCTGCCTCGTCGTAGGACACGGTGAGCTTCTCCAGCATCTCCCTGTCGATGGAGAGGATCTGCTGCTCCAGGATGCTCTGGTAGGACAGCACGCTGTGCTCCTTGTCCCGCTCGTAGTCCTGCAGGTGCTGCTTCAGCACCTCGGGCAGCCGCGACTTCACGTACTCCGCTGCCGACTGCGGGCACACAGGGGGTAATTAATTAACGAGGCTGCGTTAATTGGACTGCGGGCACACAGGGGTTAATTAATGAGGATGTGTTAATTGGACTGCGGGCACACAGGGGTTAATCAATGAGGATGCGTTAATTGGAGCGAGCAGGGAGCTCCTGCACACAACAGCACAGCTGCACCACAGCTGGGGAAATACAACAATCACACTCTATTCTACATTTAGAGCAACACGTGGCAAGGGGAAATCAAATTTAATGTGTTTATTCTGAATTTTTATTCCAAATTTTTATTCTAAATTTTTATTCTGAATTTTAAAGCACCACGTGGCAGAGCAAAATCAAATTTCATGTGTTTATTCTGAATTTTTATTCCAAATTTTAAAGAACCACATGGCAGAGTGAAATCAAATTTAATGTGTTTATTCTAAAATTTTTATTCTAAATTTTTATTCTAAATTTTAAAGCACCACTCGGCAGAGCTAAATCAAATTTAATGCCTTTTTTTTTTTTCCATTTGAAAGCACAGAGCGGAATCCTTCACCCGCTCCTGACACACGACCAGGCCATGAATATTCCTGTACAAACACAAACACAACCAAAACCGCCCGGAAAATCCCTTTATTCCCCTCCTGCTTCCCGAGCAGAGGGATCAACACAAGGGGGCAGGCTCGGGCTGGGGCTGGAGTAAAGCTGGAGTAAAGCTGGAGTAAAGCTGGAGTAAAGCTGGAGTAAAGCTGGAGTAACGGCAGAGTAACACCAACACCTGCGGAGAGCCAACCCAAATTCCCGATTTTCCATCACCACCAGCCCTCCCCGGCCACTGGGAACGGGAATAGAACATTTGTATTTGTATATTTGTATTTGTATTATTTCTATTTCTATTTCTATTTCTATTTGTACTCCTATTTCCATTTCCATTTCCATTTCCATTTCCATTTCCATTTCCATTTCCATTTCCATTCCCATTCCCATTTCCATTTCTATTTCTATTATTTCTAACAATAGAATTAAAAAAAAAATAGAATTTTTTCACAAAAAATTCCCCTTTTCTGGTAGAATTTGTGTTTTTTCAACTTTCCCCCTCTGACACAGCAGCGAGGGCTCCTGGCTCCAGCTGTCCTGCCAATCTCAAGGCAAAAAAAAAGCAAAATAAATGAGAATAATGTTTTATTCCAGGCCTGGGAGTGACCAGAAGTCACCTCTGCTCTGCTCCAGGCTCTTCCTGGGGTTGTATTTTATTTTCCAAAGTCTGTCAGCGATTAAATTGCAATCTTAAAATTTTAAAATATCTTAAAATATCCTGTGTGGCACCATGGGAATGACTCCTGGAAAACCAAAGGAACCGCCCCCATGAGCACAGAATAATGAGTTAATTATTAATTAATTTTACATTTAAGGAGGTGTTTTTTCCACAGGAAGGCCACAAGGCACACGGATTATTTTGGTTCAGGAATTTGTGGTTGATGTGAGAACAGATTTGTTCCCTTTGGTCTCGGGGGGGATTTTTGTGCTCCTGGAGAACACCTGAGCTCAGGAATTCGATTTCTCAGATTTCTCCTCATCATCCCCACGGGAGAGCAATTCCAAGGCCCCTTCTCCAAAAAACTCCAGCATCCCCTGGGAATCTGCTCCCAGTGTGAGGCAAATTAAAGAAAGGATTGACTTTAATACCTCCATTGAATTGAGGGTATTTCATCCTACCATGGAAAATTAATATTTCATATAGAGAGAATAAAATACCTACAACAAAATGTACTCGCAGAGCTCGTTCACCACAAAAATCCCATTTTTCTCTCTTCACTAAACCCCTCTCTGACACAAAAATCCCACCGGGAATTGCTGAACCCCCTCAGTCTTCAGCGACCTGAACCCAAATTTGCTCACATTTTTTAATTGATGGGAAAAAACCACATCCAGATCAGATTTTCCTTTTATAAACTGCGATGCATTTATTTTATATTTTATATTTTATATTTATTTATTTTATAAAATGCTGGGATTTGCTCTCTGGAGGCTCCTCCTGGGAGCTGCTCCGGACAGGGGGAAGGAGAGGTCTGGAATGTTCCTTGTGGAGTTCTTCATGAAACTGCCCCAAAATCCAGGAGTGCCTGGACAAAGCTGATTTGGGGAGTTTGGGGCAAGTTTGGAAATCTCAGGAGAATTTGGAAGGTGGGAATTCAGCAGGGGCAGCTGCAAACTCCCTGTCCTCACCACATCCCACATCCCGAATTCACCGACCCGCCAAACCTTGACAATCCTTCCACCCAAAATTCCACATTTCTGGCATTGGAACACTCAAATTTTAACTGATGGTGTCACCAACGCTGCTCAGTGCAAATCCAAGAGGAAAAGCCCTGGGAATGCTGCTGGTGCCACGGCGGGGAGGAGGAGGAGGGAGGGAACGTCCCAAATTCTGGGAACGTCCCAAATTCCGGGAATGTCCCAAATTCCGGGAACGTCCCAAATTCCAGGAACGTCCCAAATTCCGGGAACATCCCAAATTCCGGGAACGTCCCAAATTCCAGGAATGTCCCAAATTCCGGGAATGTCCCAAATTCCGGGAACGTCTCAAATTCCGGGAACATCCCAAATTCCGGGAACATCCCAAATTCCGGGGGCTTCACACAAATGGAGCTCCCTGTGCGGGCACGAGGAGCGAGCCCAGCGCACCGTGACCAAACTCATTAATTGAGACACCAAACTCCTTAATGAAAACACCAAACTCATTAATTGAGACACCAAACTCCTTAATTGAGACACCAAACTCCTTAATGAAAGCACCAAACTCCTTAATAAAGACACCAAACTCCTTAATGAAAGCACCAAACTCCTTAATTGAGACACCAAACTCCTTAATGAAAGCACCAAACTCCTTAATAAAGACACCAAACTCCTTAATGAAGACACCAAACTCCTTAATGAAGACACCAAACTCCTTAATGAAGACACCAAACTCATCAATGAAGACACCAAACTCATCAATGAAGACACTAAACTCATTAATTGAGACACCAAATTCGCTAATGAAGACACCAAACCCATTAATTGAGACACCACACTCCTTAATGAAGACACCAAACCTGTTAATAAAGACACCAAACTCCTTAATGAAGACACCAAATTCGCTAATGAAGACACCAAAGCCGTTAATTAAACAGCTCCACGCCCTGTGAAAAGGCAGGGGGGGAACAAGAGCCGTGGGAAGGTCAGGACGTGGCTCTGAGGGCTCCAATTAGCGTGAGGAGCCGTAATTGATGAACGTTTCCAATTTAATTTTGGTGCCGAGGCACAGGGACAGGGGACACCTCGGATTTGTGGTGTCCATGGCCTTGAGAGGATTCACTCTGCCTCCCCAGATACTGCAGGAAAACCAGGAAAACACAGATCCAGGGAAGATAAAATACAGGGTCCAGGGAAAGTAAAATACAGGGTCCAGGGAAAATTAAATACAGGATCCAGGGAAAATAAAACACAGGGTCCAGGGAAAATAAATTTTTCCAGGTAAATAAAAAGGATTTACCATGGAAATATAAAGGATTATGTATAAGGATAAATATATGGATTTACCAGGGAAAAGAAATATGTATCAGGGAAATATAAATAAAAAATCTAATATAATTTAATAGTTATATAAATATATATAATTCTATATATTTTATAATTCTATCTATCATATAAATATAATTATTAAATGTTTATATATAATTATAGGTTTATGTTAATATATAATGTATTGATACAAATTGTTTTCTATAATATATATAACATATAATTGTATAGATTTTATATCTTTTAACATAAAGAAATTTAATATTAAAAATTAAATAATAAAATTAATATAATATAAATAAATAAATTTTACCAGAGAAAGATAAAAAGGATTTACCAGGGGAAATAAAAAGGATCCATGGCAGAGTGTGGCATTCCTGGTGTAAGCCCTAAACCAGCAGGGACACCAAGATCTCTGCTGTCCCTCCTCTCCAAAAACACCTGGATCAGCTCAGGTCCCCTCCCTCAGAGCTGATGTCCCATCCCTGGAAGGACCCAAATCCCGCCTGGAGCGAGCAGGGATAGGGAACTGTCCCTGCTCAGGGCAGGGGTGGAACCAGATCATCTCTAAAGTCAAAGGAAGGACACAAAGATTTCTGCAAAAGGTCCAAAGCTGCAACTCAGAAAAGGTTTTGGGAGCAAACCTTAGGGAAATGTCAGTGCAAAGTGTCCTGGTGCAGAAAAATCCCCAAATTATCCTGGTTAAACCCTGAGCTGCGCAGTGATCTCAGACTGACACAGCCACAACATGGAAAAAGAAAAGAATATAAATGTAGAAACAAATGGAAACTGAAGAATGAAAGGACGTGGAGCAAAGGCAGTGGGAAAAGGTTCCACAGATCCATTTGGAATGAGGAAAACCCAAGGAAAAGGGGGCTGCAGTGCCAGGAGATGCCTGAGAGCTCCAGGATTTCATGGCTCTGTCCTCAAGCGCTCATTACCTTTCCCTGGAGCCACCACCTGTCCCCGCAGCTAAATCCAGGCAAGGAACCAAAACCTTTGGCAGGACAGGGCAGGAACAGGTTGGGAAGTGCAGGTAAAGATGGATTTTCGTTCTGTTCCTCAGCTGGCTGGGACAGCTGAACCCACCCAGGTAAATGGGCTGAGGAAAATCTCTTTAAGATTAAAATCTTTAAGATTAAAATCTCTGTGTTTGAAAACCCCCAGGGATGGGGAGCTGCTGCTTGGGAAGGGCACTGCTAAAATAACCCAGAGGGAGAGAGGTGGAACCACAGAGCAGCCAGTCCAGCTGTGGTGCCCAAAAACAGGGAGAGGGATCAGATGTGATTCCTGCAGGCAGGACGAGCTGGGATTTGGGGGGTACAGGGACTCCTCGGGGTGCTGGGGGTGCTGCTGACCCCGTCCTGCCCAGCAGATCCTGTGCTCATCCCAGTGAACCCCAGTGCTCAACGCCCCGAGCTGCACGGGTCACCCCAAACCCTCCCACTGCTCCCCCTCAGGGATCCTCAGGAAATCCTTCCATGGAAATCAGGATGCTGGATCCCAACAGATCCCAGAGAATCCTCAGGGACTGGGATCCATCTCCTGAGCCCCCTGGGCCCAAAGGTGCTCCCAGGGTGGGGGTGACTGTCACTGTCACCGTCCCACCCACACCATCCCAACCCTTCCTGGAAAAGATGGAAAATCATGGAAAAGATCCCAGCCACAGCCGCTGCTTGAAATCCGTGATGATCCCATTTGTATTTTCACATCTCAGAGCAGCACTCCTCAGCAGAAATCCTTTTAAATACAGGTTTTTGGACTTGCAGCTTTTTCTTCAAAAAAAATCCCCAAATCCACCCACACGATTCATTATTCTAAGAACAGTGCACTTAACTTATTAAACATCTCTCAATGGGAAAGTAAAAAGCATGGAATAATGAGGTTGTGGACAAGAAATGTATCCCAGGAAGTCCATCAGTGAAATTTTGTAGCAATTCTCTGAGGTTTGCCTGCTCCTTTCCAGAAAGGACAGCGCAGAAATATCTCTATATTGACATATACGCATAAATTAAGATTCCTGGGTTAAAAAATCCCATCCCAGATTTACATGGAAGACCTGGAATCCGCCTTTCCCTGATCCCCTTGTTCTGGGAGAGATTTCCCAGGACAGCCTGAGCAGCGCCTTCCCCTGCTCCAGCACGGCAGGGCTATTCCCACTTCAGCGCCATTCCAAGGGTTTTCTTGGCATCCTGACACTCTGGAAGTGGCTAAAGAATATTCCCTGATTCCTGCTTCCCCAGGAGCCAAGGAATATTCCCTGGATTCCTGCCTCCCTGGGAGCCAAGGAATATTCCCTGGATTCCTGCCTCCCTGGGAGCCAAGGAATATTCCCTGGATTCCTGCCTCCCTGGGAGCCAAGGAATATTCCCTGGATTCCTGCCTCCCTGGGAGCCAAGGAATATTCCCTGGACTTTTGCTTCCCCAGGAGCCAAGGAATATTCCCTGGATTCCTGCCTCCCTGGGAGCCAAGGAATATTCCCTGGACTTTTGCTTCCCCAGGAGCCAAGGAATATTCCCTGGATTCCTGCCTCCCTGGGAGCCAAGGAATATTCCCTGGATTCCTGCCTCCCTGGGAGCCAAGGAATATTCCCTGGATTCCTGCTTCCCCAGGAGCCAAGGAATATTCCCTGGATTCCTGCCTCCCTGGGAGCCAAGGAATATTCCCTGAATTCCTGCCTCCCTGGGAGCCAAAGCAGACAAATCTCTCCACACAGGAAGAGATTGTGGAATCAGATCCCAAAATTGATCCAGGGAAATCTCTGCTCCCTTCCCCGGTGTCCAGGATCAGCTGCCTGTCCCCCTGAATCCAGGGGGATTTTGCTGAGGGAAATCTCTTGGAATAAAGACACAGAGCTGGGAATGCTCATTCCAAGGGGAAACAGAATCTGCTCCCCTGGGATAACACCGGATCCACAAATGCCACCAGTTCACCCTCCAAAGCAAGGAGAGATGCAAGGACAAACGTGCCAAGAGAATTTTTCCTTCAATACCAAATTTTGGTGCTTTCTGCCAATTATTTCTATCTAAAAATGTCTTTTTTTTTTCTCCGCAATATAAAATCAATACATATCCTAGGAAAGCCCAGCTCACAATGTAAAATAAAGTTATGAGCTGAAAATGTTTGAGGAGCTCTGAAATTCTCTGCTGGGACTTTCAACAACCCTGGACACCAAAAGCACCACTATTATTTTATAGCCCATGCACAGTTATTTCCATAGCAGATCAAATATTAGCTCAAAAACATCTTTACTTCATCAGACACTGTCTAATAATGAGGAAATTAACCTTATTTATGGCTAATTTCATCGAAGATTGGAGAAGTCACAGGACAATTTTCCCCGTGAACACACCAAGTCAACAATTTCTGTTTGTCATTCTCCTGAATGGGCACAGACTGAAATGCAGGGAATTCCACTGAAAGTTGAATAAAAGCTTTTTTTTGTTGTTGTTCTGGTCAAGCACAGGGTGCCTGGAGAGGCTGTGGAGTCACCATCCATGGAAATATCAAATCCCAGCTGGGCTGGGTTATTCCCCCCTGGATCTGTTCTGCCAACCACACACATAACCCCCAAATTAACAATATTAGGAATAATGAGAGTAAAGGAATTATTCCTGCAGCAAAAAGAAAAGCATCAGCACTTAAACTGCACATCCACAATCGCTGAATCTTAATTAGAAAGTCAATCATTATCCATGCCTCTTTCAGGAGAAAAATTAGGGTTAGTGGGGAAATCAAAGTGGAGATGAGGCCCGAGGCAGTTGTCTGATGAAATTCCTGTCAGTTCTGACACGCAGGAGCTGCAGCTGCTTTAGGGGTGATGGATTCCATAAATCTGGAAGATGCACGAGCACAGGAGAGCAGCAATAATTCTGACAAACACCCCCGTGGCCACAAGGAAAGGACCTCAATGTTTGAGTAATATTTAAATTTACTGAAGGGCACGATTTAGTTAATGGCACAAAGCAAAATAGATGTGATTGAAGTGCTAAAAAAAAAATAGGGATGTCAAGATTTCACCTGATTTTGATGCTAATTGGGTGGAACTATTAACAGAGATAAGCTGAATATGAAATGAAACCTGTAAAAAAAAAGGGGTTTAAAATGCCTGAAAGGACTTGGCCATTAGCAGGTAACAATGCAGAAAAATCCAGGTCCCAAATGACAATTTATTTACTGAAAGTGAAGGTGCACAGAGCAGGGATTGCATTTGAAGGCCAGCCAGGAGCATTTCACCCAACCAGGACGAACTGAAACATTTTCTTCTCTCCCTGTAATCAAATCTAAGCAAAAGGGATCGTTTTTTATATTGGCACAAACAGGCAGAAGTGAGAGGAAGAGCAATAACCCTAAAAATAACGCTCAGAGTGTCATAAACCCTCTGAATTTACACAGGTGTCAAACTGCTCATTTTCCAAGCCTTTTTTGATACAGCAAAATGCTGCATTTTGGATTTCACTGAGCTCATCAAGTTCAACATTGAAGGGAAAAAAAAAAAAAAAAAAGAGGTTTGCAAAATGACTCAACTTTAAATCCATTTCCAACCCTGCCTCAACGCAGCCCCTGAACTGAAAGCTTTTATTAGGAATTAAAATGCCTTAAAACCACTCCAGGGGATTTCCACAGGTGTCTCTGTGCAGAAGCTTTTCCAAAGAGCAGGGTTTTTTTTTTTTAAGTGAAAAACCAGTTTTACCAGAAGCCTTTCATTCTGCTCCTGTAGTTGAGGGAAAAAATGTATTTATAGCCTATTAGACTCAATTAAAGAGCAAGAAGCATTCATCTTTCTTTGCCATTGTTCTCTCCCTCCAAGCACTGAGGGAGAGGAGTGGAATATTTTAGCCTAAATGGTCTCTCCTGATTTAGAGACTTCACTTTGTGCCAAGCAGAAATCAAGAACTGCAAAGATTCAGTCTGGGTGAGTTACACAGGAGACCAAAAAAAATATAAATCTCTATTTTCACCTGCTTAGAATTTCACCAGTGTTCAACCAGCTGGTCCCAAATCTGTCTCCCACTCTTCCTTAGCACTTCTAAATGGAATATTTCTGTAATTCCATCCATACGACTCCAAAGCTCAGCAAGAGGCAAACACACAGGAATTTCCAACTAACAGCAGTGGTAATGTATAAAATATTATCCTTTTGCCTTCCTCAGCCATAAATCCCCTGAGGGAAGCAGGAAAGCTCCTGGAGCAGGAGATTTTGTCCCTTGGAGCCAAGTCCTGTCCTGATAAGGCTTTTCCTAAAGGAGATAAATCCAATGCTGGCTACAATCCTTAAGTTTCCGTTTAAGTCTGACCTTAAAAACTTCTCTGTTACGAAATCCCATTAATAATTAGCCCTAACTGGGAGGAGAAGGAGCTGGGATGGAGATAAAACCTTCAGGGTGAGGAGGAGGAGCTGGGGCTCACCCCAGCAGCTCTTCCAGAGGGCTCCAGGGATGGGGACACGGCTGAGCTGGGTTTTCCTTGTCCCTTCCCCAGCTGGGACAAACCCAGCACTCAAAGAGTTAACAGGGAAAGGGAACCCCTGGATTCACCACAGGGACAATGAGGACTCCTGAGGGGGACAGCCTGCAGGCTCAATGAGCTCTGATTAAATGTAATTAATTATGGTTATTTTGGGAGATCCCCTCCTCCCTTTGGGTTTGAAAAACCCCCGGCATTGACCCAAACCTGGGGGCGGCCAGGAAAGCGCCACATTCCCACTCCCTGGAAAACTAATCCGGAATGAAGCAAACTCTGTGTCCTCTCCGTGTGCTCCTGGAACACCAGGCTGCCAGGAAAAGGGATTTTTGTGATCATGTGGGGGATAAGCAGCTGAAACATGAGATTGTGGCACAATGCAGAGCTTCAAAAGGCTCCTGCAATCCCCAGATGTATAAATGGGGTAATAAGGATTGACTGGGGTGAGGTTAGTGGGGAATTGTTCATGGAAAACCCTGGCTGCTTCTTGCACCTGGAATTTGGGAATCGAGGGAGTAGCTGAGGTGCAAGAAAACAACATAAAAAAAGGGAAAAATTACTTTAAAAAGGTTTTTTTTCCAGAGAAGGAAACTTTCCCTCTGATGAGTTAACAGAGAGGTGAGGATGTGAGGATGCTGTGGTTGCAGTGACACAGCTCCTCTTCCTAAAAACAGGAGGAATCAGGGCAATTTTAGTGAGTGAGGAATAAAAGGATGGCACAGCAGGATCTCAGCCCACCCTGCCACAGAGGGACTGCCCTGGAATTCACCTGCAGGTTCCTCTCCAGAGCTGAAGGACCCAGAAACCCCCATCAAACAAAACACCTCCTTCAGGAAGAACAGACAAACCTCCCAGAGTGGACAGAATTGATGTCACAGAGTAATTATATAAAGCACTTAATTAAATGGCAGAGGCTCAAAGACAGGGACTTCATTAAACAGAAAAGCAGCCAATTCGAATCCATAAATAGTTTCCAAAGCCTGTTCATTTTCTAGAGGCATTTCACTGCACAGACACTGAGAGCTCTACCCTTGAGAGCAGCAGAGGCATCAATCAGGCCCCAGTTCAGACAAACACCAATGCCTGGGTGCTATTCCTCCTTCTTCCCTCTAAAAATGTACAGGTGAAAGAAGAAAAAAAAGGGATTTTTCCTGCCTGTGGGATCAGAACGTCTCTGGTTTTTGAGCAGGTGGGGAGCAAGGAATGGTCTGGAGGTGGTTTTTGTTTATATTCCTCACGTTCATGAGCAGTTCATTGGGAAGGATGGGAAAAGCAGGAGGAAGGAGGCAGAGGCAGGAAAAAAGGAGGAACTCATGAAAGGGAGAACAGGGTGAAGTGGAAGAGGCAGGAGAAGGAAAGATGGCACCAACTGTGTTCAAAGAACCCCTGGGGGTGGCACTCGGTGCTCTGTGCTGGTGACAAGGCGGGCACAGCTCGGGCTCCATTGGGGAGTCTTCTCCATCCTCAGGGATTCAACCCAGGGAAATGGAAGTGGCCATTTAAAGGACATTTCCCTGAAACACAGTTTCATTCAGTGAGATGGCACTCAGTCATTTTGCTTCTCCAGCTCTTCAGGACACGGGCTGTTAATTGCATTTATTATCAAGGCAGAAGGTCGAGGAGGCTCCCAGCTATTTTCATCTCTGAATGGATGGAGAATGGGAGGCTGAGCAGGGAAAAGTGACTTCAGGCCAGGCTGATTTAGAGGGGAACACACAGTGCCTGCCACGAGCTGAGACCTCAAGCACGGCCACTCTGGGTGACATCAGAGAGCTGCAGCCACAATTTAGCAGATTTTATATCTTTATGTGCACTGCAGCCAAGCAGGGCCATCCCAGCAGCACCACTCTCCAAGTGCTGGCTGTGGCCACGATTCCTCTCTCAACTGAGGCTGATTAAATGTCCAAGCAGTTTCTTTACTGCTTCCCTTTGCAATTTCCTCCTATTTTTAAGAGCAGCCCCAGCACGGATTAAAGGTCCATGATAGCACACCATAAAAACTTCAAAGCAGCAACTGCGAGTGATTCTGCTGCTGCATTAGAAGCTCCTTGAAAAAGCTGCTGCTCTGAAGAGATAACAGCCCAGCTTTGATTTTCAGGCTTTTGTATTGCTTGGAGTGTTTGTATATTAAAGTGACACAGCCTGGAGTTTTTGGATTTCACGGCAAGCCTTGAGACAACAAAAAGAAAACACCTTTTAAGGGGAGCGTGGAGCGAAGCAACTCACACAGCACAGCTTAATATTTTGGCAATGTGCCCCAAAATATTCAACCTTTCAATTCCAGGAGTTCAAACAGAAATTTAAGCAAACCTGAGCCAACGTTTTGGAAGACAAACAGATTTGAAATTCAGAGAAAGCCAAGATATCCCAGGGTGGTGAACAAGTGCAGCTGGGATGCTGCTCCAAGCCCCGATCCCAGCACTGGGACCCTTCTGAACCACATTCCCAGGGTGAAAGAACCCCTCACATCCAGCCTCTGCTTCCCAAATGAAATTCCCTCTTGGGAATGAATTCCTCGGGTTTTCCTGAGCCAGGCCTCTGACAGCCCTGAGGTGGAAGCTGGGGAGATGGAGTTTATTTCTCAACAGAACAGGGCTGCTAGCAAATCAATGTTTTCCTGTCACTCAGGCATGGATTTATTATTTCCCAAAATCATTCATATTTTCCCCAAAGTCTCTGGGCTCTTTGGGGCCGTGCTCTGTCCCTCACCCTGGTGCTGCTCCCTCAGTTCATCCCTCAGGATGGGAGAACTCTGTGGGGATTTCTCCCTCTGCTGCTCACGATTCCACCTGGATCACAACCACAGAGCTCCACCACATTTTCCATTATTTTCCAGAGCTTTTCCGTGTTATTTTTCAGAGAGTTTCCTAAGAGGTGTCCAAGGCAAGGACCATGCCTGAGTCCCACTCCCAGGAATTCGCTGCTGACTTCCAATTCTTGAAACCCCTGGAGTCCAACCCAAGGCTCAGGAATATCCCCAGATGAAGCAGTGGGAGCATCACTCTCAATCCTCCCTCCAAGCCCTCCCCTCTCCCTCCCATCCCACAGAACTCCAGGATTATTCTCAGAACGATGTACCCGAGGTGTTACCTCAGCCTGGGCTCTCTTTACCACACCTGAGCACTGAACCATGTCTGAACTCCCAGCACTTCATCTCAGGTGCTTCTAAATCCACCCACACAACCCCCTCTCCTCCAGGCACTGCCTGCTCCCAGCTGCTGGAATAAATAAATTTAAATAACAAAGCCGGATTTATTCCCGCCTTTAACACTTGGAGCAGTGAAGGCCAAAGGGGTGAACTGTGGTGAGACCAAAGGAGAGGAGCAGAATGGAAAAATAAAAAAAATCTCTTGAAGTGTCTTGACAGATCAGGACAAAAAAAAAGTGAGAGAATAATTTTGGGCAGGAAATGGTGGAATTGCAGCTTTCCACCCCAAAAAAGTGGGTTTGTTTCCTGACGACCGACGGCGGGACACAAACAGAAAACAACATTTGAAACAATCGTAAGGTTCAAAGAAATGCTGCCAACACTGAGCAGAAAGGAAAAAAATAAAGGGTAAAAACAGGATTTGGGAATCTGGTGGGCGTGACAGAACCTCATCTAAATTGAGACAAATAAAATACCAGCAGGAAATGTTGAGTGGGGAAAAAAACCTGGTGTGCAGAAAAGTGAGAAACTTCTTTTGGAGCCAACACGATGGAACAGCCAAATAATGACATTTCTGAGGGAAAACGTCTGGGAAGAGGGAAAAGGGACAAAAGGGAAGGCTGAGCACCAAGGAGATTGTTCAAGGAATTTTGGGAGACTCCTTTAAGGAGAAGCTAAAAGAAAAGAGAGGAGCTGGAGGTGCTCAAGGTGAAAACCTTCCAAAGCCTTGTGGAGTGTCCAAATCCCTGCCCCGGCCTCCAGCTCCATAAAAACCATTCCCGTTTTCCCAAGGAGAAGGAAAATCACGGCTGGGAGGTTCCTGTTCTCAGGAAGCTGCTGGGAGGTTTCTGCTGGCCCTGGGTGCCCTGACAGGAATTAAATCCCTGCACAGAGCCCTCCACTGGGGCCAAACCAGCAAAATTGTTCTGTTTGCATTTTAACTCTGCCAATCTGAATTTTTTTTCTGAATTTTTTTTCTGAATTTTTTTTCTGAATTTTTTTTCTGAATTTTTTTAAAGAGAATTTTTTTAAAAATTCTCTTTTACATTCTTCTTTATTTTCTTTTTCATGACTAAAAATTTAACGGTTTTATACTTTGGGATTTTAAATTGTACCATGGTTTTTGGGGAAAGCCTCTGGGTTGGGATGAGTGCTAAGAGCACAGAGCTGGTCCCAGGAAGGGACTGGGAGTTCCAGGGGGTTTTTCCAGCTGCAGAGCCCAGGAAAAGCCCATCCCTGCCGGGATGGTGCCAGCATCAAACCCAGTAATCAAACCCAGATTACTTTGCCTTGCTTGGCCCTTGGGATTGAATCTTGGCTATTTTTATCCCATCCCGTTCCAAGGAGGAAGAAAATCCCCTGCAAAATTAAATCAGAGTGAGCCTCACCTTAAGGAGCTGCTGGTGCTCCTTATCAACCCCAAAAAATCCCGGGAGCAAACGAATGTCCTGCTCTGGGAGGGGAAAATGCAGCTTTAAAGGGAAAGTTTCATTTCATTTCCCACCTAAGAGGCTCTGCCACAACAAAACTCACGAGAAAAAGCCCAGGAGAACGGAGCCAGGGCTATTTCTGAACTCCTTATTTCCATTTTGGAGCCCGTAATCTCCCTTTCCCCCACGCGGGGCTGCAGTATTTTCATAAAGTGGATTTTAGTGAAGTGGGAAATCAAATTTGCAAGAGCAACGACTGCAGGATATCATGATGAAATGCTCGATGTTTCCTGACACTTAAAGTAATATTCTAATCTGGTTTTCTAAAGCTTTGCAATAAACTCTGCTGCCTGGAAATCAGGCAGAAATCAGGGGGGTGAATGAATCCAAACACAAAATTATGCAATGATTGTTTTCACTGGATACAATTAGGGGGATATTATATTTTTAAAGACCTGCAGATTAAACTACCTGAAAAAATGAAACACTTAACCCCAGCAATCAAACAGAGAAATAAAATTGGTTTTCTCTTGGTTTTATGGCTAAAACGCTGTTTCACAAGGAGCTGTTTCCTCACTGCCATCCGTACAGAGATTTTCTGGAGAGCCACTGGGGAAAGATCCTGGATTTCTTTTCCAGGGAGGTTATTTTGGTCCCCATTCCAGTTTCACATGCCCACCAGGAGCTACAGGCTATTTTTTGGTACCAGAATGATCTTTATCCTGCTATTTTTATTTCTCATTGCTGTGCTTTTGCCCTTGGCCTCTGTGCACGGCTTCTCCACTCCCATTCCTCCCCCAATCCTTTATTAAAAAAAAAAAAGTTATTTATTAAAAAGTTATTTGCATCCTTTCCTACCGAATCCCATTTTATTCTCCTTAAAAACTTTGAATTTAAGGCCTCAACTTTCCAGCAGAGCCCAGACACTGCTACCCCTCCTCTTGTTCTCACTGCTCTGTTTTTGCATAATGAATTTTGAACATTAAAATGAATTTTGTAGATTTTGGAGCTTTATGATCTGTGAAATATCATTGGGCTTGATGATCTTAAAGGCCTTTTCCAACCTAAATGATTCTGTGGTTCTTTAATATATTAAAAGAACAGAGATTAAATAAAGCAGTGAAGCTCAGCTGGGCCTAAACACCAAACTCTGAACTCTCCACATTTTGGGAGTATGGCTGAGGTGGAATAGAACTCCTTAAATTTTTTTTTAAGTACAAATTTTTAAAATTGTACTTTATAAGCATCAGGAGGATGTGCGTGAGAGAAAATGCTTTTTCCTCCTGATTCCTGTGGTTTTCCCTTTGCCCTTTCTCAGTGCTCACAGGAATTATGTAAAATAAAATATATAACTACAGGGTCAAGCAAAAAAGCTGTTAAAATGTTTTCATAGGTAGGTGGCCAAGAAATAATCTGATTTTCTCTTAGAAACCGAGCTAGAAACCCACTCAAACAACATCTCTTAGTGATTTAGCGCCGTGGCTTTTTAAAGTGAAATCAATTAGGAGAAAAATCTGTTTTTCTCTTACCAAATATTGCCAAAATAACCTGCAGCTTGTTCCCTTCCACAAGGACTAACACATATTTAGCTTTGGAAGGCGCCTATAAAATCATTTCCATGCAATTTCTCCGAGTATTCATGGAGAAAATGTCCCGAGGTGGAAATCCCACAGGGAATTTGGGATAAATTCCACAGGGAGTTCAGGAAAAATCCCACAGGGAATTTGGGAGAAATTCCACAGGGAATTTGGGATAAATTCCACACAGAATTCATAGGAAATCCCACAGGGAATTTGGGAGAAATCCCACAGGGAATTCAGGATAAATTCCACAGGGAATTCGGGATAAATTCCACACAGAATTCAGAGGAAATCCCACAGGGAATTTGGGAGAAATCCCATGGGGAATTTGGGATAAATCCCACAGGGAATTTGGGAGAAATCCCACAGGGAATTTGGGAGAAATCCCACAGGGAATTCGGAATAAATCCCACAGGGAATTCCAGAGAAATCCCACAGGGAACTCAGGATAAATTCCACAGGGAATTCAGAATAAATCCCATGGGGAATTTGGGATAAATCCCACAGGGAATTTGGGATAAACTCCACAGGGAATTCGGGATGAATCCCACAGGGGATTCAGGGGAAATCCCACAGGGAATTCGGGATAAATCCCACCTTTCACATTTGTCTGTTTCCAATTCAAGGTGTTTTGCATTAAGAAAAAAGCCAGATTTGGAATTTTAATCGAACACCAAATGGTGGAACCAGAAAGAAGGGAAGAAAAAGCTTCCCCTCGATATTTCCATCACTTTTTTTGGAACCTTCTCACATTTTTTGGTGATGAATAACTGCAGCAATTCCAGGGGGAAAACCAGGGGATGCAAATCCTGAAGTTTCTGCTTTGTGGGGCATTGAGAGAGGGAAGGAGAGAGGTTTTTTCCCCAGTTTCCACTACTGGAATATATAAAAAATATATTTAAAATATATAAAAATATACAATATTTAATAGATAAAATATATAATAAATATATAATGCATTATATAATATACTACAGATAATATATTCAATATATGATAGAGTATCTATTATATAAAATATTCTGTATTATCTAATATATATATATATATGTAATATACAGAACATATAGTACATATTGTAAATAGAAAAGAAATAAATAAAAATCTACCAGATGTGCTGACAGCTGGAAATCTGACCAGCTGAAATCTGCATTAATACCCAGAATAATTCACCCCAGTGGAGCTTTGTGGCACCAATTTTTCCTTTGCAAGACACCAATGAAGAAACTAAAAAATCCCTTAGCCAAGGAATGGTTAAGCAGGAAAAAAAAAATCAAAGTATTCCCATTTCCAGGCCTAAATCTCTGCAAGGCACAATCTCTGCGTGTCTCTGAGCAAAAA
Organism: Prinia subflava; assembly: GCF_021018805.1. Taxonomy (NCBI): domain Eukaryota; kingdom Metazoa; phylum Chordata; class Aves; order Passeriformes; family Cisticolidae; genus Prinia; species Prinia subflava. The sequence goes on along the minus strand of NC_086257.1, from coordinate 23,834,400 downwards.
CCTCTATTTTGTACCTCTGGCATAAATAAAATTCAGTTTGTGCTGATCCCAGTGCCTTTTCTGGCTGGAATGAATACTTCAAAGCATTATTTTGGGTTTAAAAATAGAATATTTTAGCCTGCCTGAAGCCTGGGTGGCACCACTGGATGTGGCAGGGTAAAACTTTGGGTTTTATTGCCTCGTTCTGCAGGATTAGAGAGCTCAATTAGGTCACAGAAAGACAAAATCAAGGACATGAAGCATTTAAATCCATTTGCGTGGAGGTTTCCTGGGAAAAAATGAGGTGACCATGAATAAAAAATTCCTTGGAAGTGAAGGAAAATGGAAGGAAGCTCCAGAGCAATGGTGTGACCAGAACAGGGCACCTGACATATCCCTAAACCTCAATAAAGAGAGGAAAAAATCTCATTTTCCTGTACAGAACATGGTATGGCTGTAATTTATATCTATAATTTATAAATGATTTCTAAACAAAGTGCTTGGAGCATCCCATTCCTGGTGGAATCCCATTCCAGGGAAGAGTGTAATCATTATGGGCAGCATAATTTAATCCATTTTTCACCCCTGCCTGTACACAGATGTAGAACTGAAGGGAAAGCCAGCCTACCCTAACCCTACCTCATAAATCAAATTAAAATGCGCAGTGCTGAAACCACTGAGAGAGAAGATGCTTTATAAATAGATAACAAACCTTGAAGTTCCCAGATCTTTTTGCAAGGAAGCAACACAAAATATTATTAATTCCAACTTCCTGGCCAGGGCTTTGTTTGCAGGTTTATTTGGGGGGAAGTTGGGACAAGGTCCCTCTTTGAAGTGTCCCTTTCAGGATTATTTTGGGAGGCATTTTTGGGATCTGTGTCACCACACGAGGGGACAGCATGTTTGTGAATTCTGCGTCTGAAAAGGGAATTATTGTGTCCTGATGTGCAAAACGCATGCGATGGGTGGAGGCTGCCAGGAGAAAAGTTGGAATAAGATTCAAGGCTTGGAAATTCCTGCTCCAGGATCCAGCCTGGGGTAGATTTCCACATCCCACTCACATCAACATCCAACAAACACCCGGAGACAGGGATGGGACCCTGGGAAACAGAGCCCGGGCACATCAGATAAAGGAATGATGATGGAACACTGCAGGAATGGGTGACAAATGATTAAAAAACCAGGAATTGTTCAAATGCAGGGGGTTTGGGAGGAGAAAGGACATGGAAAAACAGGAATGTGACTGCTAAAACAACAAGGAAAGCCCCGTGGCCACACTTTTGTCCCAAAATGCTCCTTGGCTCCTTGGCCCACACAGACACAAGGCAAACTTGATTTAACACCAATTCTCCTCCTCAGGGACAGCCCTGCTCCTTCCCACACATTCCCATGGCACTGACATTACACCCAAACAAAAATGTGGCCAAGGGTTGCCCTGGGATGGGCTAAATTCCACGTTAATAATCCCAGTGTCACTTCTGCTGCTGCTCATCCAACACCTCCCTGAGCAATCCATGAAGGATTTTTTCCAGCTCTGCTTCTTTTGCCATTAAATCCAAATTTCCCCTCGTTTTCTAGGCAGAGACTTGCCAGCTTTTAAGCAGAGCCCTCCTAATTCTGTGTTTAGCCACCAGCAAATTTGTGGCATTAAAGCTTTTCATCCCCACTGCTCGGTGTGGTGCTGTCCAAGAACATTTCCAAAGGATGTTGCTGGCTGGGCTGGAACGCGGGATTGCTCCTTGGTCCTGGTTCAAGATGCTCTTTTGAGTCTATCCCAAAATCCAGAGCTTTGTTGTGGGTTTTAATGAACTCTGTTCTTTCTTAATTGCCTTGCATGTTCCGCATTTCCCGTGTACAGCACGAGGGGAAAGGGATGGAAAGGAAAATCAAATCCAGTGAGTGAATTTACAGAATTCCTTTTATTCCTTTCAGTGCATCCACGAGGGAATTGGAAGGGAATGTGAGGAAACACAGAACACTGAATTTGCCCAAAGCACCTGACTGAGGAGGAGTGAGTGCAGCTTCGTGCTGTGAGACTGAGGAAATATTCTTGATGGAGAGAAAAGAACAAATCACATAATTCCTTCATGAAATTCAGTGGGGAAATAGGAGAGTTGGGGAGAGAGAGCTGCCCAGCTCTGATCTGCTCAGAGTGCATGGAACATCCCTCTGGAAAAATGCTTTTTTATCCTATTTCACCGACCTGGTCTCTCCTTCATGAAGAACTGAAAATCCAAATATAAAACAAAACTCCTTTAGGCCAGAATGACACGAAAATTGTTGAGTTTTTCCTAAATAAAGAACCTGAGATGAGAGATCTTGAAGAGTGGAGATAAATCTGTGTAGAGAGGTACTTGAGGAAGAGATCAGCCGGTGATAAGGGAGTTCTGTCCCCTCCTGGCAGCATTTCAGGGACAGTGACATTGGCACTCTTTAAGTAAGTGCTGACAGCTGGAAAATAAAGCCCCGCACTTGGCAAAAAAGAGAAGAGGGAAAAAACCCAGCCCTGATAGAAGAACAGTCAGTTATTTACGAGAACAGAAGAAAAGGCAGCTGGTGCAGTTGTGAAGGTCAGAACCTGGCGAGAAGAGCAAGGCACTGCCAGGAGCTCCCAGCAAAGGGCAGGAGGAGCCCAGAGCTGCAGGACAAGGACAGCGAGGAGGGAAACTGGGCTGGGCTCAGACACAACTGCCCAGCAGGGGGAAAAAGAGGAGGAAACCAAATGGTTTGCCCAAAATCTGGGGATTCTGCAGGTCTGGAGATCTGGAGGAAGACAAGGAGGAGAGGAATCGTGGAATCACAGAGTGATGTGGAGTGAAAGGACCTCAAATCCCACCCCACTCCACCCTTTCCACCATCCCAGGCTGCTCCAAGCCCTGTCCCAGCCGGCCTTGGACACTCCAGGGACGGGGCAGCCACAGCTGCTGTGCCAGGGCCTCCCCATCCTCACAGGGAAGAGTTTTTCCCAATCCAAACCTTTCCCTTTTTGGTTTAAAACCATGTCCCTTCATCCTGCCAGATGTGGAGCCTCCCTCACACCGTGGGACCCCTCCCAGAATTTAAAGGCTGGAAGATGAGCAGGAAATTATCCAATTACACACCACGACGGGTCAAATTAATGAGAGAATCCTTAAATTTGGAAAAGATCTTTAAGGCCATTGAGTCCAATGGTCACCACTAAACCACGTCCCAAAGTGTCACTTCCACACCTTTTCTAAACACTTCAGAGATGGTTTAATTAATGGCTGCCCCATTAATTAAAGCACTTTATTGCCACTCTGCATTCCCTCACAGCTCCCTGGAAAGGTTTGTTCCCCATTTCAGGTGAGCAGCTCCAATTCCTGCCTGCTGATTTGACACCACTTTAGCTAATTCAGGTTAATGGAAAGAAATTGCCCTCCCAATAACACATAACTCACACCCCTGGAGTGTTTGGGGACAAGCCACAACATTATTAATAATAAAGGCTGAATATAAAGAGGATAAAGAAACTCATTTTTAAAAATAAATGAATGAATGAGTGTAACTACCTCCACACTCCTAAATTGTTATTCCCCTCATGAGCAGCTTTTCACAGCTTATTCAAATTCACATATTGTCCCTGCAGTAGATGCAGCATTAGAAAAATAATTACAGAAGATGACAAATGAAGTAAATTGTACCCAAACTGTGGCTATAAACCAAAAAAAGCTGTCTGCTCTGTGTCGGGTGTTTTGAGCTATTCTCAAGCAAGTCCAGAGGTTAATTTAATAAATTTAATAAATATAAAGGTGTTTGCCAGCTTTAGAACCTGTGCAGCCTCACCCTTCAACATCCTACAGTCCCAGCACCTCCAGAGAGGAGTCCTTTATCCCAGCAAAGGGAAAATCCTGCTCCAAGCCCTCCTGGAAAAGGCTGCAGGAGTTAAAATTTAACGAGCAGGCTGCAGAAAATGGATAAATTTATGCTTAAACCAAACGGCTGCTCCATCCTGAGTGCCTGGGCTGTGCACAGGAGATGAGAACCTCGAGGAGGAGGAGAAGTTTGGGGCTGAGAAGGCTCCTGGTGCTTGGTGGTGATGATGATGATGATGATGATGGTGATGATGATGGTGATGATGATGGTGATGATGATGATGATGGTGATTTTGGTCAGCTCACCAAGATCCCAGCTCCTCTCCAGCCCCAGCAATGCTGCACCAGTGCAGTAAATTGCATTCCCAGCCCCTCGTGCTTGCAGCAGCAGCTGGGATTTGTGACTTCTGCACTTCATTAAGGATGGGTGATTACAAAATGACTTCTGGGTGATTACAAAAGGGAAACAGCAGCAGTGGAAATGGTGCTTCCATGGAAGCCAGTCGAGTTTTATGGAGCAGAGGGAACAGGAATTAAATCACTGGAATTAAGGAAAGCCAAACACCAACTGCTTGCCTGAAGTTATTTGGGACTACAGGCAAAGCCTGGTGCTGCCTTTGCTGGCACACCTGAGGGCTGAATCCCGGGGAAAACAGGGAAATAAATTGTAATTTGGGAATTTCTAATGAGATATCCCCTCTCAGGGTCCCATCCCTGTCCTCAGCACCCTCCCAGCTCAGGAACTTCATCCCCAGCACGGAGTGAAGATGAAATCACGACCGTGCATTTTAATTCCATCAGCTGGAAGGATTTTTTATTCCTTCTGTTAATGCAAAATTAGCATCTTTAAAAAGAAAAAACCCTACAAATTAAATCTAATAGTGTGAACAGAATGAGTGTGGGGGAAGTGTGGGACACACTGCAAAGAGCAGAAACTGAACTCCATTTTTAAATTTAGGGGATTGCAGCCTTAAGAATGTTAACTCTGCTTTTCTAAATCTTCGAACATTTAAAGCACAACAGTAAATTAAAGGGAATTTTCCTATTTTCACTCTAATTGTGAGTGCTTCACCTCTGCAGTGGCAGAGTTTATTGAGCACATAACACGCAATGCTTAAAAATCATTAATCAGGGGGGTTTTATTCCTGACAAAAGTGCCCAAATTGCTGCTGACATGGGCCTCACACGTCAGGATTTCCTCCCTGAATTTATAATGGCACAAACATTGCAGAAACAGATTCCAGAACCCAAGTGAAAACCCCAGCACAGAACTAAGGACGCTGTCATAGAGTTAAGATTTGAATTTCAGGTATAATTTTTGCTTCAGATGTAAAGCAAAGCCATAGATCAACCCAGGATGGAGCATTTTGGAACATATGAGCAACACTCCTAAATGTTAATAATAAATGAACAAACTACAAAGCCCTGGATTAAGGAATAACCTCACATTTACTCATTTCATAAAGACAAGAAATTGCACCTTTTGCTGGCGGAACCTGCTGCTCCTCCAGTGCTGCCTTTGCAAGGTTTAAAAATCAGGGGTGGAATTTCTCCCTCTCTAAAATCGCTCTGGAGATGGAGGAAAAGCAGAAGGAGAAGCCTTTGGTGGTTCCAGGCATGGCTCCAGGAACTCCTCCTTTACTCCACTCCTGTTCATGGCCCTTCCCTCTGCACCCTGAAATTGTTGCTGCTCCTGGAGTGACAAATCCAGCGCAGGTTTTGGTGTTGGGTTGGGATTTTCCTGCCAAAAAAAAGGTGGAATTTCTCCATCTCTGCAAGCACAAGCACCCCCAGCAGCATTTGGGGACACGGTGGGTTCAGGAGGGAGATTCTGGCAGGATGATGCTCCCAGGATCCCTGACACATCCACTCCATCAAAAAATCTCCTGAAAGCTGCTTGCACCCTCACTGAGGGCAGCACCACTTGGAATATTGCAGGAATCACATCCCTGTGAACACCACAAGCTCTAATAAACACGTTCACTGTCTGTCTATGTTACACCACCTGTATAAATAATAAATTCAGCCTCTCCAGTGCCAGGCAGGCGCTACACAAACACCCTCTTGCTTTACACACACTGCAACAAAACTCCTCTCCCCAAAGCCGGCGTCTCTTTGAACTCCAAAGCCAACTCAGAGCAAAGCAGAACTGTTTAAAGATCAGTGATGTGCAGACCCTGCCAGCAAAGCTGGGAGGGAAATGCAGGGGATGCCCTCCCTCCTCCTCCTGCTTTGTTGTTCCTGAAAAAGGACAGGGTTTGGTTGGATGAGGAGTTGTGGAGGATTCTGCTGATTTTTTGGAGCCCTTGGTGCCAGTCTGAAGCCTGGAGGTGGCACAGAAAACCAGGGGTTGTTATCCCAGGAACAACATTTACCAACATTTACTCCTGACGCTGCCAGCAGCACTTGGAGAAGAACAATTTGCAGCATTTTGCCCATTTTTGGGGGGTGATGCAGGAATTGGCAGGATTTATGTCTGTGAAGGGACCCAGAGAAACATTGATGGGCTTTCATCTACACAAGGACATTTCTATTTTTATTTACAATAATATATAATATATAATATATAATATATAATATAATATAATATAATATAATATAATATAATATAATATAATATAATATAATATAATATTATATTATATTATATTATATTATATTATATTATATTATATTATATTATATAATATTATATAATATTATATAATATTATATAATATTATATAATATTATATAATATATAATATATATAATATAATATAATATAGAATGTGTAATTGTAATATGTAATGTGCAATATGTAAGATATAATATATAATAACATATAATGTATTCTATATTATATATTAATATATTAAAATGAGATATATACCATTATTTAGATTTCCAAAACCAAAATAATGGACTTAAACACAGCTGCTGGAGTTGGGACAGGATCTAAAAGTGATCTTTGTCACTTTTAAACCTTGTCACTTTTTTTTAGACCTTGTGTACACAAAATCATCTCCCTGGTAAGTCTGCAATAACCTGACCTGTTTTCATAAATTCTTTATCAGGGCAAGCCTGGCAGTGGGGTTGATGTTGCTGCTGTTCAAAATACGCACACAAATTAATTCAGCTTCAGAATCCTGGGGCTTGGCTTTACACTGAGAGCTGGTGTGGGCCCACCACAGAAAACAAGTACAATTACTGAGGGAAAATGCAAGAATAAATTGCAATAAAAGGTGAAGTGTTCAAAGCCAGGCTTTCCATCACCCCTGAGCAGCTTTTACCACTCAAACCTGAAGGGGAAACTCAAACCTCAGCCCCCAAGGTGAGCTGCTCTCCCCTTCACCCCTGAGAGGGGACAAAGGAGCACTCGAGTTCAGCCACGCAGAGCAAACAATTCCTGCACAAACAAGGGCTCACCTGGAGAACCCTGCCAGGAGAAACGCGGGGATGGACCTGGAATAATCCAGGTGTGCTTGAGCAGGGCAGGAAAAATGTGTGTACACAACGAGGGGTGGCTCCCTGAACAGCACAGACACCAGAGCTGGGCCAAGCTGGATCCCATCAGTCTCAGTGGGATCCAAATCTAATCTAAATTCAGCTGGAATGAGAATTTCCCAAGGCAGGGGCAGATCTGAACCCCAGCTGTGCCTGCAGGCTGAGCACCCCAAAATGCAGCCCAGAGCTCCATCCCTGCTCTGCCTCCCTAAGCTAAAGCAGGGCTGCACTCACTGGGACAGCTCCCAGCCCAGAGCTGATGGTTTGGGAAAAAAAGGGAAAATACCCCTTGAAAGGCACTTTTTGTAAACTTGAAAGGCTCCAGCATTTCCTCTGCTCTGGGATCTGAGGAGCGCTCCAGGGGGAAGCTTGTTGGTTTTCTTTCCAGAATTCCAACAGGAGCTCTCCTTCCAGGAGGAAGCTGTCAGGATGATGAAGAGGAATAGAAAATGACATTATTAATATTACCCAAGAGCAGGTTCCTGCTGAATAAAACTGTCAGAGCTGCTGAATTCCAGCCTGCAAAGTGCCAGCAACTCCAGCAAGAAAGGGAAAGTTCCATCCCAGTGCCAGGGAGAAACTGAGGCAGGCAGGGATGGGGGAAGAGGAAAGGAGAGAAAGAAACTGGGAAAAAAGGGAGTGAGAGCTGCCCTCCCTCACAGGGACACCACAGGAAGGAGTGGAAGAAGGGATGGGATGGTTCAAAGGGGAATTCTGCCATCATAAAATTCATGTATTACATCCAAAATCCACATATCCAGGCAGCCCATGATCCAAAACTTGGTATTTCTGCCACAGAGGGTCAAACCCCAACACACATACATAAAATTATAAATATATAAAATACATTAAAATAATTATTAAAATTATAAATATATAAAATATAGTAAATAATATAAAATCTAGGCATATAAAATATAATACATAAATATATCTTGTTATAAAAATATATAAAATATAAAAATATAGCTATATAAAATTTTATATATATATATATACACACACACACACGTGTACTACAGCAGTCTCTGCAGCCACTCATAAAGAATGAACAAGAAAACTCAGATAATTAACAGGCCACACTAACTGTAGTGAAGTCTGGAGAGTTTAAAACACTTCTGTGATTTTTAATTCTCAGTAGGGCTCTGCTGCCTGTGGTTTTGCAGCTGCCCTCCAGGAACACAACTGCAGGGATTGCTGTATATCAATATATTCAGTTTAGTGCAATAATCTCCCAGCACAAGCTGATAAGACAGATTTTCCTGCAAAACATGAAAGATAAGGGACAGAGATTCCTAACCATGGTTCTGGGTGCACCTCCTCAAAGCACCTTTAATAAATTCCTGTATTTGGGGCTTCACCAAGGAGTTACAGCTCAGCTGTGAATTCAGGGTGTGTTTTATATTTGTGACAGAATTCCAGGGAAAACAGGAACTGGAAATTGTAATCCCAAAAAAAACCCCACGGAGCAGGGCACCCTCTTTATTTCAGGGTCATCACTGGGCATTATTTGATGATTTTGTCTGGATGCTGGAGCCAGGGAAAAGGAATTTCTGCTTCATTTTAGGAGCCAGCTCTGGTCAGTGCAGAGCTGGCTCTTCACAGATCCACACCAAGGCCCTGCAAAGAAACAGCTCCAGCTGCAAATTCCCCCTGGAGAACAGTCCAGAAACCAACTCCGAGCGATGCCAGGAGCCAAATCCTTCTCCAGACTCAGCTCAGGGTTGGGTTTGTGACCCTGGTCTCAGACACCACTCTGGGTGTGCATTTGGGGCTGAAGAAGCTTCCAGCTCCTTTTTTCCTCCCCAGGCCTGGCTGGGCAGGGTCACTGGGCTGAGCTTTAACCCAGGGAAAGGCATTAACACAAATGCTTCCCCGAGGAGCCCCAAAAATAGGAATATATTTCTATTATTGCAAGGATCCATCTTGCAGGGTCACTGAACACCTCCATGTGATCTCCTGTCTCCCCTCCAGCCTAATGGAGCGACACCAAAGCATTTCCCTTTCTGCCTTCTCAGCTCCTCCAAGATAAATATTAATGGCCAAGCACGGAGGGAACACTCCAGTGACTCCTCTGCAGCTATTTCACACTAAATAAACCCTTTAAAGTGGGTTTTTTTTTCTTTTTCCCCACCAGATCTTCTCCTCTGAATATTTTCTAGGCTTTGCTTGAGTTTCTCCATTTAAAGGCTTGCACAGAGCTGGGTTTGGGGTTGGTGCAGAGGTGCCACGTGTGGGGAGAGCAGCTCTGGGGCAGCAAAATGCAGTTTTATCCTGAACAAAGTTTTATCCTCTTCGCTGGTAAGAAAAAACCCCTCTGAGGGGAGATTTTGCAGGGTGGATTTCATCTCTGAGCTCACACAGCACCACCAGCAACCCCCTGCTCTGAGCAAAGGATGCTCAGACCCCAAAAATATTTGCCAGTAGCCATTCACCCCGTGTGAAAATGCAGAGAAAACACAAATAACACGTGCAAGGCCCAATTCAGTTAAAAACCTCCCTGCAAATATTACATTTCTGCTTTTAACACGGGATAGAGGCAGTGTGGATGTGTCTAAGCCTGACCTGAACATCCACTGGCAATGCCTCCTGTGGAGCTGGTGCTTTCTTTCTTCCCTGTAATGAGTAGAAAATTAATTAAGGAGACCAAAGGCTCCGTGCCCTTCCATAATGCACAAACCACCCCTGCAGGCCCAGCTTCTCCTCCCTCCCTCTGAGAGCTCAGGGTGTTTTCACAGAGAGCTCCCTCCGTGCTCCCCAGGATGAAACAAGAGTTGAAATCCCCAAGTAAATATAAAATGAATAATCTCAAGCCTGCACATTCCAAAAATAGCTCTCGTGTACATTCTGCTATGAATAATTCCTCAGTTTAGGGGAACTGAAGAGCCTTTTAAAGCTGAGACCACAGAGCCTGCACTGGACAGAGAGAGGGAGCTGGGGGCACTTCTGCCCAAAAAAGCCAGGCCTGGATCATTTTTCCTGGGTTGTTTTGATGCCAAATTTTCCTGGATTGTTTTGATGCTGTTTTTTGGGCTACTTTTCTTCCAGCAATCCAACACTTCCCACATCTGTATTCCTGGAGATCTCAAGGGGGGTTTTCCATTGATAACTCACAGATTTTTACACCTGCCAATAAAATCAGCTGGAGAGTGGGATAATGCTGGGTCCAGGAGGGATGGGGGGATGATCCTGGATCCAGGAGGGATGGGGGGATGATCCTGAATCCAGGAGGGATGGGGGGACAATCCTGAATCCAGGAGGGATGGGGGGACAATCCTGGATGCAGGAGGGACAATCCTGGATCCAGGAGGGATGGGGGGACAGTCCTGGATCCAGGAGGGATGGGGGGATGATCCTGGATCCAGGAGGGATGGGGGGACAATCCTGGATGCAGGAGGGACAATCCTGGATCCAGGAGGGATGGGGGACAATCCTGGATCCAGGAGGGATGGGGGCACAATCCTGGATCCAGGAGGGACAATCCTGGATCCAGGAGGGATGGGGGGACTGAGCAGTGCAGGAGGAGCTGCCAACAGCACATCAGAAATGGGTCTGTATCCCAGTTTGCCCAAAACCAGCAGGGATAAACACGTTATTCCAAGAAACTTCAATCAAACCAGCCAGGAAAATACAAATTCCAGATGCACAGCTTGTTCCTTTGCATCTAAAGAATTGGTTTGGGTCGAGATAGACAAAATATCCTTGAAAAAACTGATTTAAACAGGATAGAAATAAACCTGGACACCCATTTGATTCAGCCAGTTAATTAAAGAAGGAATTTGTTTTCTTGCATATGGACCACAGCAATTTCTGAGGGTGAGGCTGGAGTGATGGTTTAAAAACGTGCCAGGCAGAGCCACCAGCACTGATTCCATCTTCCTTTGCACACAAAAGCCTCTCTAAAGTGAAACTCTGCTGAATTTCTCATCTGATAAACTTAACTCGCAGAAAAGTCAGGGTTTAAATCACAGCTAACTCCTCAAAGGCTCCTTCCCTCCTTTGCTGTGAAGTCAGGCAGGAAAAGGAGAAAAATCACGAAATGAGATCTTTTAAAGCACAACTTTCTGCCTCCAAGAACACTCTAGAAATAAAGCAAATGTCCCTGCAGAGCTGTGTCACCAACAGGCTCCAGGCAAAGCCACTGACTGGGGACATCACCCCTGCCACACCTGAACAGCCAAAAATCCCACCCAGGAGCTTCCAGGGAGTGTCTGTCTGCAGGGCTGGCAAAAAAATAAACCTAATTCAGTGAGGATTTTATTTAAGAGAGCAATCCCCAAGTGCCATCTCTTCAGCACTACTGAGCCTTCATTCGGTGAGCATTAATAAATCAGATTATTCAACTTGCTACAAATGGAAGTGAATGTTTATATAACATTCCAATGGAATGTTATATTATATAAAAATGTTATAACATTATATTTATATATATTAATGTATATTATATATTTATAGATTAATATGTTAATATATATTTATATTTAATACATAGACTAATATATGATATATCATGTTTGTGTTTTGCATATCAATATAATAATATATTAATATATTGATATATTAATATATTGATATAATACAGTTAACAATACATTAACATATTAATATAATGCATTAACATATGAATATATTAATGTGACATTATATTAATATAATAATGTTATAACAGATTCACTAAAAAGCACTTTTAAGGCTAGTGCTGCTTCCACAGCCTTTCCACAGGAACAGGCTCCCAAAGCCATTCTCTCCTCACTTCTTCTTTTCTGCTGAAAGCCACAATTATTCCAACAAGCTCTGCCCTGGCAATTTGTAAATGAAAAGCTGAGATGCCGTTCATTAAGGCTGGCTAATTAAAAGTGACTGTATTTATCAGGAAAACTGCATGTTTTGCTCCCTGAGCATCACTGAAACAGGCTCAGAGCTTTAGCTTTGGCTGCTTCTGGAAGTTATTCACAGCAGCTCTCGTCAAACAACTTTTTAACCTTTTAAAAACATCTTAAATTCTTCAACAGCCATTAAAATTCTACCCAACCCACCCCCAACAGCCAAAAAAAAAAAACCAAAACAAAACCAACAAAACACAACACAAACAAAACCCCCAAACAAACAAAAATACCAAAATCCAAAAAAAACCAACCAAACAAAACCCTGCTCCAAACAAAACAAACCCCATAAACTTAGAACTGCCCACCAAAAATTGTGCATAAATTTCACATTAGGTCGAAGTGTGACCTGAAATAAATAAATTTCTCTCAGTTTCAGGCCCTGGAATTAAAGCAGCTAATTGGGATAAATCAAGGGAAAGCAGGAAGCCCACGGTGCCAAGCAGGATTTGGGATTCCTCAGGAAAACAGGAGCTGCATCTCCTCAAACCACCCTGATTATGAATTCCTGCTGGTGGTGGGGGAAGAGAAATAACTTCATTCTCCTTTCTCTCATCCTATAATCACCCACTTCAATATCACTTTGGAGCAGCTGATAAAAGCAGACAAATTCCAAGCCGGGGATTACAGACAGATCAGGCATTAATCCAGAAGCCCTTTCCTCGCTGCACATTCAGGATCAGAATTGATCTCGCACGTTCTGCTGTGGTTTTGTTTTACAGGGAGTTTGTTTGCTGTGGAACAGGAGGGTTTGCAGGGAGTGCAGCTCCTCAGGGCTGGGGAAAATGAGTGATTTAGTGGCTGAAACCTCACACAAGAGGATCCAGCCTGGATATTTTTGTCACAGCATTCAAAAAATGGTTCTGCAATACTTAATAAATCTGCTGGTTGGGTTTTTGCTGATCTCAATCCATTCAGGACTCATCCACAATCAAAATCTAAAGCAGTTCCAGGGCTTGTCCCCTCCTACCCAAATCTACCCGAGAAGTTAAACGGTATTTAAGGTGGATTGAAATTCCTTTAGGTGACACAGCAGGTTTAAAATTAAAGCACCTCTTAACCTGAAACTGGATTCTTTTTTGTACTTTGGTCAAAGTCTCTGGGGAAAAAAGCAGCAATTACCAACTCCCCCTCCCTGCAAACCCTGGGAAGCCTATTTTCATTTTCTGAAAGATGAGATTACAGACATCTCTTGCATTCAAACCTGGCCCATAAATCTGATTTTTCCTCTCACTGTCGTACAGGAAGTTCACTTAGGAGCAAATACTAAAGCAGCAATAAATAAAATATGTCCCAAAATGTGTCTGAGCAAATCTGCTGCAGAATCATTAAGACTGGAAGAGAATGTCGAGATGATCCAGCCTCTAAAGCCTGGTGCAAGACAAGGTCCTGATCCTGTAGGATCCCAGTTCGGAGCCTGCAGAGGTTCCCCTGACGCCTTCCCAGTCTCCCCACTCCAGGGATTTGCAGCCCAGCCTGTTTTCCTCTTTGGGAATGGCAGAGAGCTGGGCTGGGCCACCCCCCAGTGCCACCCCCCAGCCAATTCCCGGCTCCCAGAAGAGCCAGGATGGAGCAGGAGATGCCAGCAGGGACAGCACTGGCACAGGGTTTGCTGCAGGGAAGCAGGGACAGAGAATCCAGGCCCTGGAACACCAGGGAGGGCTTTTCTCCTGGATTCATGGATGGGAAATGGAACCCAGGGAAATGGAATCAGTGCCCAGGGGGGCACAGGAATTCTGCAGCCAGGCCTGATCCAGTTCCTGAGCCAGGATCCAGGAGAGGCACGAGGAACAGGACTGTGGAGTTCATGTGAGAATTCCCAGAAAAGTGGAATGGGTTGGGAAGGACCTCAAACCCTCCCATTCCATGGCAGGGACACCTTCCACCACCCCAGGCTGCTCCGAGCCCAACCCAGCCTGGCCTTGGGCACTGCCAGGGGTCCAGGGATGCCACAGCTGCCCTGGGAATTCCAGCCTGGAATTCCCTCCTGAGATCCCATCTAAACCTTCCCCTTCAGCCTGAAGCCGTTCCCTCTTGTCCTATCCACAGCCTTAAACTCCCTTTCCAGCCTCCCTGTAACCCCCAGTAGGTGCCAATTTGGGGGAAAACACCCCAAATAATATGATCTTAGACTAGAGGGGTTTAAAAAAACAAAAACAAAAACAAAACAACCAAAAAAACACCCAAAAAAACCCCACCAAAAATTGTGCTTAAATTCTTCATTCTGACAAAAAAATGAAATTTATCTTAAATCCAACACACTCCTGATGAAACGGTCCTGAACAAACACAAACGTTGCTGGGCAGTGACCACAGAAATGTTTGAAACCAAGGCAAACACAAGTGGGACAAAAGAGCCAAGAGGAGCTGCAGGCTCTGTTTGCTCACCTGTGTGAGCTCAGCTCTTGAGGAGGGCCTGGAGCTTCCCTGCCTCCCTCCAGGTGGCTTCAGGTTCCTGGCACTCCCAGGAACGCTTTTAAACTTTAAACAGATCCAAGAGGGTGAAATAGCAAACCTTGAAATCAGTGGCAAGGCAGGTAATGACAAGAGGCAGCTCTTTAGGCAGAGCTTTTGGAGCCTGATCTAAGATTTACTCCTCACATGCAAACTTCCTGCTTAATACAGGGTTTTTTTACACATTTATGTGACATGATTTGTTTTTTAAGTTGTTAGCAAGTGAAAGTTATCCTCCTGGGACTGCAAAGCTGAGAGCTTTTAAGACAAGGATTTTTCCAGAATGCCTCTTTTTGTAAATTATCTCAAGTTCTCCTGCAGAGTTTATCAAAAAGCAAAAGCCACGGAGGGAGAAGGGTTGATGTCATTCATTTGTAGGATTACAAAAAGGACAAACAAACTTTTGGTAATAAGTAAAATGGGATTAATCGCATCATTCTATTTATTTAATATTTATTTTAGCTGGGAGTATTTATCCCCAGCCAGTTAATTCCTTCAGTTCTGGAGTGGGAATGAGCTGCTCTGTAAATACAAACCCAACAGAACAATTCAGCAGGAAATGTGGATTTTTCCTTCATCAACAGGACACAGTGGAGCCTGATCCCACCTCCCTAATTCACATGGATTTGGAATTTCACACGCCTTTGGAAGCATCCAGCTGGGACTCCATCAGTTACCCACTGAGTGTGGGTGCTCACAGGAGAAGGAAAGGAAAGGGGAAAGAAGGGAGGGGAAAGAAGGGAGGGGAAGGAAGGGGAAAGAAGGGGAAGGAAGGGGAAAGAAGGGGAAAGAAGGGACTGGAAAGAAGGGGAAAGAAGGGATTGGAAAGAAGGGATTGGAAAGAAGGGGAAAGAAGGAGAAAGAAGGGATTGGAAAGAAGGGGAAGGAAGGGGAAAGAAGGGGAAGGAAGGGGAAGGAAGGGGAAGGAAGGGGAAGGAAGGGGAAAGAAGGGAAAAGAAGAGGAAAGAAGGGAAAAGAAGGGGAAAGAAGGGGAAAGAAGGGGAAAGGCAATCTGGTACCAAAACATTAAGGTCTTGTGATCATTTATTCCTGGAGGATCCAGGGAACTCCTATCCCAGGCAAAGGATTTCACGCTCACCAAGCAAAAGGAGCCACATCCAAGTGGAAGCCATGGAAGGCCTCATTCCCAGGCTGGGGATGAAGTCCTGCTCTTGTGCTGGAGTTTTATTTGCCCCAGGAGCCCAGGAGTGTTTGCTCTCCACATCCTGAAGCCACTCACGCTCCAGTTAAATGGCACTGGGTGGTTTTTCATTCCTCGTGTTCCCCTGCCTATGGGAGAGCTCATTTTTGGGATTTTGTGTCATTAAACATTTAGCTCGATACTTACCCAGCCCTCAGCCCTGTGAGAGCTAATTTGTGCCCATCTGTCTTGAAATGATTAGGGCCTAATCTAGTGAACTCATTGGGCTGCTGTTAAACTCTTCCTGAATGATAATGATCCAACAGCGGAAAGTCCTGGAAGATGCTGGATGTTATTTTGATCTCCATAATAATGGAACTGATGAAAGAAGGAGCAGGCCTGGCTCAGGTGGGGGAGATTCACTGCAGGTATCTGGCCCTGGCTGAATATGTAAATACTGATTTTTCTCCTCACTCAGCTCTGTCCCAGGAAATCACCTCCCCTCCAAGCTCATCAGACACCTTGGGCTGTAATTAAAACACCGCTGGGCCGAGTCACTCTGCAAACAACAAGTGAGACTGAGATGAACACACTCCTGTCCTCCCCACATAACTGGGGGAAAAGCAGATTTTAAGGAAGGAATGTAAGGACCTGAAGCCCATTTCTCAGTGCTGATAATCAAATCAAAAGCTCTTCTGTCAGCACGGCCAGGCCTGGAGGGGAGTGACTGCAATGACATTCCAGCAAAGAGGGAAAACTCCGCAAGAACAATTCCCTTCTATGAGCACACCACGCCAGGCAGGCACATTTGGGAGGGTTTGTTCAGTATTTTGTTGTCCTGCACACACAAGGCATTGTTCTTTCCTTTTCCTCCCCTCGGGATCGTGCACAGGCACGGATTTGTGCGGAATTCCAGCAGAGGAGTGCTCCTCACAGCTGAGGAGAGCTCTCAGGAGAGAGCCACCAAAGCCACAGCGCTGCAGGACAATCCTCACCCTGCTCCCCAAGATCACAGATGGGAAATTCTACAGGAAATTCTACAAACAGCTACAAAAGAAGGGATTTATTCGTTCAGAATACACAGAAAAAACTGAACTGCACTTTGAACACCGCTCGCTCAACTCTGTTTCACATTCCTAGGGCTGAATCTGTAAATCTGGCCAGGCAAAGAAAAACAGCTTTTCCAGCAAAGGAATAAACCAGGACTCCAAAAGCACAGGGGGAAAGGCTTCCCACTGCCAGGGGCAGGGATGGGTGGGATTTTGGGCAGGAATTGTTCCCTGGGAGGGGCTGGGATGGGATTCCCAGAGCAGCCTGGGACAGTGGAAGTGTCCCTGGGGTGGGATTTAAGGTCCCTTCCACCCAAACCATCCCAGGATTCTGGGAGAAGCACACTCAGATGCTGCTCCAACAGCGAGCAGTTAGAGTGGAAAACTGACAAACCCCCCAGAATCTTGGAATGTTTGCAGATAATGACAAAAATATCTGATTATTATATTATTGTTGTGCTTATTTCTGTATCAAACTGACCCTCTGAGCTGTGCACGCTCACCCTATAAAATCACAGAGCACAATTCACTGGGATCAAACCAGGAAAGCTCCTCCCAAAGCACAGAATTTGTGCAGAAGAAACCACAGCGAGGTAAGAAGGAGGCAGTGGGAATCCAGGAGTCCTTCCCAGCAGGAAAAGACAGGCTCAGCCCCCGAAACGTGAACTGGGGCTGAGCCCACAGCCAGGACCGGCAGCCCCAGGAGCTCAGGCAGAGTGGGAAAACTCAGATTAACAACAGGCCTGGAAAAACAGAGGAGAAAAGGGAATTAATGGCCAGAGAAAGGCCCTCCCTTCATTGATGCAGCTGGGAAACACCACCAAAAAAAAAATACAAAACAAAACACACCCAGTTGCAGGAAATTAATGAGGATTTGTCAAGGTGTTGCACAATTTGGCCCTCAGATAGAGATACTGTCAGTCAGGGAAACTGGAATGGAAGTGATGGAAGAGGGGGAATTCTGAACATTTGGGAATTTCTGAACATCCCAGAATTTCTCAACCTCAGGGACAGCAGAGGGGGAATTCTAAACATTGAGGAATTCTGAATATCCGGGAATTTCTGAACATCACAGAATTTCTCAACCTCAGGGAGAGCAGAAGGGAATTCTGAACATTTGGGAATTTCTGAACATTCCAGAATTTCTGACCCTCAGGGAGCAGAGGGGGAATTCTGAACATTTGGGAATTTCTGAGCCTCGGGGAGCAGAGGGGGAATTCTGAACATTTGGGAATTTCTGAACATCCCAGAATTTCTCAACCTCAGGGAGCAGAGGGGGAATTTGGAACATTTGGGAATTTCTGAACCTCAGGGGAGCAGAGGGGAATTCTGAACATTTGGGAATTTCTGAACCTTGGGAAGCAGAGGGGGAATTCTGAACATTTGGGAATTTCTGACCCTCAGGGAGCAGAGGGGAATTCTGAACATTTGGGAATTTCTGAGCCTCGGGGAGCAGAGGGGGAATTCTGAACATTTGGGAATTTCTGAACATCCCAGAATTTCTCAACCTCAGGGAGCAGAGGGGGAATTTGGAACATTTGGGAATTTCTGAACCTCAGGGGAGCAGAGGGGAATTCTGAACATTTGGGAATTTCTGAACCTTGGGAAGCAGAGGGGGAATTCTGAACATTTGGGAATTTCTGACCCTCAGGGAGCAGAGGGGAATTCTGAACATTTGGGAATTTCTGAACCTCGGGGAGCAGAGGGGAATTCTGAACATTTGGGAATTTCTGAACATTCCAGAATTTCTGACCCTCAGGGAGCAGAGGGGGAATTCTGAACATTCTGGAATTTCTGAACCTCAGGGAGCAGAGGGGGAATTTGGAACATTTGGTAATTTCTGAACCTCAGGGAGCAGAGGGGGAATTCTGAACATTTGGGAATTTCTGAACATTCCAGAATTTCTGACCCTCAGGGACAGCAGAGGGGGAATTTGGAACATTCTGGAATTTCTGAACCTTGGGGAGCAGAGGGGGAATTCTGAACATTTGGGAATTTCTGAACCTCAGGGAGCAGAGGGGGAATTCTGAACATTTGGGAATTTCTGAACCTCAGGGAGCAGAGGGGGAATTCTGAACATTTGGGAATTTCTGAACCTCAGGCTGGAGAAGGAAAAGTTCCAGGGGCAGCTGCCAGGGACTCTCCCAGCACGTGGGCAGAGGAAGATAAAGGGAAATTAAAAGAGCTGGAGAAGCCTGGATGAGAGGAGGGAGAGAGCCCAGGGAATGATGAGCTGAGTTTGAACTCAAAATCAATTTGGGTCAGGGGATCAAACCACAAGGATCAGGGGGTGAAGTTTTTGGAAGAAAGATGCTGGCAAGGATGTGATAATTTACTGATTTTACATAAAAACATAAAATACATATCAAAAGTGAATCCAGGATTTTTCTATGAAAACTACAGTGCTGAAACCAGGGCGAGGCAAGGCCACAGTGATGAAGAAAAACTAAATAAAAGCTGATTTATTTTTTCTCTCAATGTCCCTTTATTTAAGGTGGAGAGTTTGTGGGGACAACCCTACACACCACAAGCCAGAACAGCAAAAATAACAACTTTGGGCAGGAATATCCTGAATATCACAAATATCCTGCGGGGCAGGAACGAGATCCTTGGAAGTTGATTTAAAACCTTAGGAGTAGCTGATTGCCATTGAGACACAGAGGTCAGCTGGTCCTTCAAAAACACCCCTTGCTATCCAAATTCCTTATAAAACTACACCCAAAATCCTTATATTATAATTATAATTTGTATTATTATAAAACCATAATATCTAATAATAATATATAATAATATAACTCCTACCTAAAATCCTTATATTACAATTATAATTATAATTCTTATTGACAAGCAACCTGTTAATATAATCCCAGAAGTTTTATTTGGGGCTAAAAATAATAATCTCTTTAGGTTTTGGAAGAGGAAAATTTCTAAAGCTCCATTAATAGATCCACAAGATTATTTCTATTCTGGTGAAGTATAATGGATTTTGCAGGGAATTATATTATTATAATTATAAATTATAATTATAAAATTAGAGATCTGTTATCTTAACCACTCCAAAATGTTTGGCTCATATCAGGTTGAATGAATTCTTAAGAAATGGAAATTCTGATTTAAAACTCTCTCTTTAAGTCCTTATAGCTGTAAAATATTTGTAATTTTCACCCCTCAAATTTGCCATTTGAAGCCATTTTGGGGTCTACAGGGATTCTTATCAAGTTGTTTTCCCATTTCTCCCTCCCTGCCTCGTGCCACACATGGATTTAACACAAAAACACCACTTTTGGGGCTGGCACCACTTTTTTTATGCTGAAGCATAAAAGTCACTTTTATTGTGTTCACTGCTATTTCCAGCAAATACTCCAAATTAAAGGGTGCCAAAATGACACTCCTGTGCTGCTGCGTTTTTTAAAGGAAAAGATTTTTGTCACCTTGATTTTTATAAACATAATAAACAACTTTTTTCCCCTTTTTTCCAAGTTATAGCAACACTTATTTTTGGGCTGGCAATGATTTGTGCTGGGCCCAGCACCCTCAATATTCACAATACAGATAAAACAGCACAATCTACAGTGGAGGAAAACCTTCCCCTCCCAAATTTGCTGCATGAACATCACCCCTGGTTTAAACTCAAATGTCAGCAGTGACCTAAAGAGATTTTTTGTGGGGAAAAATAAACAAATCCTCCTCCCCTTTTGCCACGTCTGGCAGGGTGAGCAGCACATTTCCCTGAAATACAGGAGAGAGCTCCAGTGATGCCACTTCTGTCACTGATTCGTGTTTCCAACACCAGAATCCAGCAATTCCCTCCTGGGATGAGCTCTGGATGCAGGCAGGGAATGAACATCTCACCTCACACCAAAAAACAGTTTAAATGCACTTGGCACACCTGGTTCCTCCTCAGCACCTGAATTCTTTTTAATTTCCTGGTATACACATGAATAAAGGACAAATTAAGATTTTTCTCTGTGGAAGTTGTTTACAAATGGAATAATCTTAACTGCGTTGCCTTTTAAAAAATTAATATTTTTCCAAAATTTCATTATTTCCCTTTTGTAGCCTGATTTTAGTCATAATTTTAATCAGAGCTATCAGGAGTCTTTAATGTCATTAAATAAATATCATTGCCCAGACTGATTCCACTGCAGACACACTTAAATAGACAAAAATTCACCTTAAAACACCCAGCCTAGACAATTACTTTAAAAATAAAGAGACCCCAATCCAGGAATTGATTAGGTTTGGCCCCTTGGGTCCCAAACTCATCAGATCAGAGCTGATTTCCACCTATACCCAGTTCCCTTCACCACAGAGAGCAAAACTAATTACCACACCTTTAGATCTGCAGGAAAATGTGCTGCTTAGGGCCTTATTTAGCAAAGTGCCAGCTATCATTAGATAATCTCTGACTTTTCCCAGAGCTTTCACATGAAAGCAATTAGAAATCCAGAAATCTGGCTGAGGTGAGGCCAGGAAGCACAAACAGCCCACTGGAATCGCACACATTTTCCACTGAAAAATGAAAATAAATGGGATACTGAGAATATGGGAAGTGCAAGCCATGAGGCCAAGAGAAGCAAAGTTTGCTACATAAATGTAATACTGGAAGTTTGCTAAACAAATGTAATAATGTTTCAGTAAGATGGAAATTATTGATATATTCAGTATTGGCTCGATGAAGGCAGCAGCTGACCCTCCCAGGTTAATTTATAGTGGTATCACTGTCAAATAAACAAAAAAAGAGGAGTATTTTGCAACTAGATCATGTAAAAATGGTGGAGTAACACGGCACAGATTTGATTTATTGCTTTTTTGGGAGCTCATCACCATCTCCTCACTGCAGAGCCCAGCCAGGTGTAGTGACCCAGCACAGAAACACCATCCCAGCTCCTTTGTGGAGATCTTGATCCCCAAAATTCCCAGCTCTTCTATTTCACTGGCACTTTTCCTATGAACAAAGTGCTCTATTTCATCCTGTCTCCAAGAGGTGCCTCTCACCACAAATCAAATCAAGAATAAAACACTTTAACTCTTCAAACACTGCCCAGATCCAAAGCTGCACAGAGTTTGGTTTTAAGCTGAGCAGGGGTTCCAATACAGAAGATTTACTTGAAATAAAGCTTTCTGTGCTCAAATAAATCTTTACAGAAGATTTCTTTGAACACAGCAGCCACACACACTCTGAGGGAGGTGTTCCACCAAGGAGACTTCTCCAAGTGGCTTTGGAGAGAGCCAGAAGTGCCAGGTTGTGGCACTTCAGAGCCCAGCCAGGTGCAGTGACCCAGCACAGAAACACCATCCCAGCTCCCTCATGGAGCTCTTGATCCCCAAAATTCCCAGCTCTTCTTTTTCACTGGCACTTTTCCTATGAACAAAGTGCTCTATTTCATCCTGTCTCCAAGAGGTGCCTCTCACTTCTTGAGTCACCACAAATAAAATCAAGAATAAAACACTTTAACTCTTCAAACACCGCCCAGATCCAAAGCTGCACAAACAGAGTTTGGTTTTAAGCTGAGCAGGGGTTCCAATACAGAAGATTTACTTGAAATAAATCTTTCTGTGCTCAAATAAATCTTTACAGAAGATTTCTTTGAACACAGCAGTCACACACACTCTGAGGGAGGTGTTCCATCAAGGAGACTTCTCCAAGTGGCTTTGGAGGGAGCCAAAGTGCGGGGCTGTGGCACATCCCTGGATGTGTGCCAGAGCCTGCAGCCCGTGCCAGGGGCCCATTCCTGTCTTCCCAGGGAATTTATGGAGCTGCAAATAGAAAGATAGAAAGCCTTTGCCATGCTGTATTTCACTCGCCTTGTCATGGCTGGGAGGAGGGGAGTGCTGCTCCTCCTGCTGCCAAAATTCCTTTGGCTCCCAAAATGCGGCCGCTGCTTTTAGATCAGAGAGGCCTCAGCTTCAACCCCCCCCAAAAATTCCCTCCCTGTTCTGTTTGGGAGCCTTGGAATGCTGTTAACTCTGGGATGAATATTAATGCAGCCTTTGGGGAGATCTGCTAAGCCTTGCCTATTCCAGGGTGCTTTTAAATCTGCAGTAACAGTTTATCATATCAGAGACAAGCCAAGCATTGTGACCCTGCCCAAAGGAGGCACAGACACAGACCCCTGTGCTCAGACACCACCCCAGTCACCTCTCCTGCCTCCTTCCCACCAAACTGAGCCTTTCCCAAAATATCATGGAAGAATTCTGCTGTTTAAAAACCCCTCCACCCCTCTGAGATACTGAAGGATCCTTTGGTTCTCCCACAGCTTCCCAGAACTCAAACCCACCATGAGCACTTTGATGTCCAAACCCCATCCAAAGCCAACAAAACAAATACAGAAAAAAGGTCAGCTTTTATACAGAAAATAACCTGGAAAAGATATAGAATACAGAAAAAAAGCTGGAAAACCAAGGCTGAAGGAGCTCAGCTAATCCTTGGAGGGAGTGGAAGGGTTGGAAAAGAAAAAGTATTTCAGAGCTCAAACGCCACCTCAATCACCTGTCCTGCATCCTTCCCACCAAACGGAGCCTTTCCCAAAATATCATGGAAGAATTCTGCTGGTTAAAAACCTCTCCATCCCTCTGGAGTTACTGAAGGATCTGTTGGTTCTCCCACAGCTTCCCAGAACTCAAACCCACCAACAATATCCAAAAAAAAAATCCACCAAAATAAACACAGAAAAAGGTCAGCAGGGAACACCTGGAACACCAAGGCTGAAGGAGTTTGGATAATTCTTGGAGCAGTGAAAGGGTTGGAAAGGAAAAATATTTCTGATGAGGCACAGGTGTAAAAACCACATGGAAACAACAGCTGAAAGTCACAGAAATACCTGAAGATTGAGCTTCACCTGAGGATTTGTGAGGAAAATGAGGTTTTTATGTCATGTTTGTTCTGAAAAACAAGTGTCTGAAACCACTATGGCTGTGCAGTGATCCCTGCTAAGCCCCTCTCCTCCCTGCCTGGGGGTGCCAGGAGTAAAAAACCTGGGAAAACCCCAATTTTCTGCCAATTCAGCTTCCCAGAGCTGCCCTTGATGGGCAGAGCAGAGTGAGGGCAGGAGGGAAACAGGGCTGGAGCAGCAGCAAGAGGAAATTGTTTTTTAGATCAGCTTTGCACCCCAAAATCACATCCTGGGGACTCCTTGAGTTTGAGCAGATGAGCTGTGACATGGCCACCACAGGGAGAAGGAAAAAAACATTTCTGGAGGTTCAGTCATCTCTCTGGAATAAATTAATTGAGGTATTTTTATTTGAAAGTCACACAGGAGCACAGCTGGGGGCTGTGGCCAGGACAAGCTGGAACTGGAGGAGCCCTTCCTTGAAGGACCTGGGTGTAACTGGGACAGAGCTCTGAAGTAATCCTGGATTTAACTCATTTCAGTGGTCATCCTTTACTTTCTTCCCCATTTTCCCCTTCACTTTTTAATCATTTTTTTTACCTTCCACTTCAGCAAATTTCACACAGCTGCCGAGGAGGAGCTCCAGGGGTTTTCTCTGCCTTGTTTCTCCTGACAAAGCAGCCCACAAACAAGAGCAAACTCCCTCAAAGCACTGAATTTTTGACTTGGAGATGCAGTGCCAACCCACCTGCACTAAACCAACCTCATTTCAAGTCTGCCCTGCTGGGTTTTTATTAGGACAGCACCCAGGGGAACTGTGGAATTAGGAATGCCATCCCCTCCCTTTTTTTTTTTTAGCACAGTGGAGGAAGGAAAATCCACGGAGAATTAACTTAACAGAGAGAGAAAAGTTTAGCTGAAGTGTTTTGAGTGGCCAGAAAAAATAAGAGAAGGAGCAGGGCAGGCAGGGAGTAGGAATGGGGTGGGTCCTACACTAGAGGATTTTTAAGAGCTGTGTGTTGATGCAAAGTAATTTAGTGCAGGTGAATGAAATGTCAATTTAGTGGAACCTCTGCAATCCAGGCTGCTGAAAATACAGAGTGGTTGGAGCTATTTTTGATGAGCTTGGGAAGAAATTACTCACTGGCTGTAAATCCAAAGCAGGAGGCTGTAAATGTGGCAAATCTCCTGGTGACACCTGGAATAACCTGAGCTGGTGTCACTCACTGCACTCGGGGATTTTACACTTGTACTGAATTGCTTTGCCATCATTTTTCTTCTTTTTACAGAAAGTACAACACACTCCTCCAAAAGAGCCACCAAAATCCATGTATTTACCTTACTGAAATCTTCCTAACTATTTCAAATGTTTTAACTCCAAAATTCAGACATATTAACTTTATTTTTTACTAATATCCAAGCATTCCTGCTGCAGGTTTTCTCCACGGCACGAAAAGCAAGGACCATTTCTTGGAAAGCATTTCTTTCCATACATTTATTAATATATTTATTACCCTGCCTTGGGAGAAATGCCTGCTTAATTTCATGCATATTTAAGAATACCAAGTGGATTTTATGCACCATAAAGAATATTTTCCCCCTGGCAAGGCAGCCCAAGGGAGGGGTTATTTGTGACCATCACTGGGATGTGTTGTCACACACAACACTGGAGGTGTTCCCAGAATATGGAAATTTTCTCCCTGTTACCATCAGAGGATGAGGGCTGCACACAACCACAAAGGTTCTTATGTAGGAGAAAGCAAAAAGAAGGTGGGAAATGACATCCCATTAATTCTGCCAGGAAAAACAAGGAGCAAGAGCTCATCCCAAAGAGATCCTGCTGCAGACACCTCCTGGAACAGCACTTCTGGTATTGTATTTATACTGCACTGCTGAGGGCTGAAGGAAACTGCTTGTCCAGTCAAAATATTATCAAATTACAGAGGGCTTTTGTTTCAATTTGTTTTCATTTCTATACACAAAAAAATAAGATTCATTTGCAGGCAGACTTGCCCTGAAAGGAAATTCCTCCAGTTTGCATCTCAGCTGTGATGGTCATTCCCAAAAAATGTATTGCCATGGATCTTGGGATGAGAGGTTTGCTTGCAACACAGCTGCTCATTTGATTAAAGAAAAATTAAATTAAAAATTAAAATTTAAAAATGAAAGAAAAAGTTTCCGTCTGCATGATTTCTACAGAGTGGCTCAGAAACTTAAAATAGTAATAACAACATGGTTTTGGTACAGTAAGAATCAACTGAAACTGAAAATCTGCAGTTCTTATGGATTAAGAAGAGATTTTACTTCAGCAGAATTTTCTCTTCTACCCTTCTTCAGTATAGAAATAATTTAAAGTTTTTCAAATGCTCACTTTTCAAAAGGGAAATGAGCACTGAGCTCTGCAGTCAATATTTGCCACGGGATGGTCACTGCCTCAAAACAACACTAAAGAAAACCCAGTTATTTACTGAGACTGAGAAAGATCAAATAATCAGAGTATGACAATAAAGTGAGTATGAAATGAGTAGAAAATTATCACATCCACGTTTTCAAAATTAAACTGCATTATTTCTCTGAAGAGAATTCATGTCTTGAGATGAGATTAATTCCAGATGGGGGCTAATAAATCCAAAAATACAAAAATGATTTTAAAGGCTCCTATTTACAATAGTTGCTCTAAATATTTGGAAAGCAAGCTGTGGTTTCCAGGAGGAAGGATCAGTGAGGGGAGGTTTTGGGATCACCAGCCCGTTTTGGTGGCAGGAACATTACCCATGGGCAAAAGCTCAGCCTCTCACCTGCCAATCCAATTTTTCACTTGGAACAATTTAAAATAACAGATCTTCCAGACCCTCTTGACCAGCAGACTTAAACACTGATAATGTCCATAAATTTTTCATCTCCTACGTGGTTTGAACTTCAACTCCTGACATTTGGCTCTGATAAATTCTGTGCATGGGCAGCTTCAAATGGCAAATTTTCAGTGGGACCTCCTGCTCTCCTCTTCTTTCCCCTGCAGCTGGGGAAACATCACAGCCTTTCCTTCGAGTATTTTATTTTTGCTGCAGAAATCTCCACCTTTTCTTCCTTAGGGCACCAACCTTTGTTTAGCTGGGTTTTCCCTCATGTTTTCCCCGTGGTTTTGTTTTGCTGGATTGACACCCGTGGGTTCAGCAGCCTCTGAGCAGCTTCCAGGGCGTTCCCTGACATCAGAAATTGTTGTCATTCCACTCAGCCTCTGTCAGCTGAAAACACCAGCTGGGAGAACCAGGAGAGGACAGGCAACAGTGCTGGACATCCCCAAAAAGCAGGCATGAACTGGAACAGCCACAGCCTCTTTTTGCCCTTTCTCATCCCTCCTCCTATCCTGGCTAAACTTTAAGGGTTTTTTTTGGTCTCCAAGTTCTGTTTCCATTTCATCCAGATCGATGCCCTGCAATGAAAGCAGCCTGGGGAACTCGGAGCTGCAGCAGGAAAAGCTGCAGTGCATCAGGATTACATCCACGGAGCCATGAATTATTCAGCCAAGATAAAGCTACACTTTTTTACCCTGTATGGGCTATTTGAAAAATTGATGAATTTCACTTTTAGGGCAAGTTTCAAGCAATCTTTACAAAATGGGAGCTAAAAGTTACTCCAACAAGCTGTCCCACCTCCAGCTGCCTTGGCATAGTGAGGATTGGAGGATAAGCATCCCTTACAGTCAATTTGGATAGTTATAAACAATAAACAAATATAAAATCACTGATTCTACACCAGCTTGGGTTAGGAAGGATCCTAAAGATCATCTCATTCCCACCTTCCACTAGCCCAGGTTGCTCAGGTTATTTCTTAAACAATCCAGATGTAAGAACGGTTTTTACTTTAAAG
Source organism: Prinia subflava (assembly GCF_021018805.1). NCBI lineage: Eukaryota > Metazoa > Chordata > Aves > Passeriformes > Cisticolidae > Prinia > Prinia subflava. The sequence continues at coordinate 23,806,873 of NC_086257.1, read as the reverse complement.
ATGAGCCCTCTCAGCTGTTAATAAACCTCTAATAAACAGATTTTCAGGGTAAAAAACCCAAGCTGCTTTTACAATAGAACAGAAGCACTCTGGAGCCCGAGCTGCTGCTGTTCACACCCACACCGTGACCCACAAATGCTTCTCCCCACACTTGATTCATGAAATGAATTTCTGTGCAAATTCCTTGTCCAGAAAAATGCATTACTAACTCTGATGAAATCCAGAGATAGTGCTCTGCAAACTTCCCTGTTCATGCCTCAAAACCATCGAAATCCAGGTTAACTTCCACTTAGAATTCAGTTTTTGAGACACAAGGATTTTAAAAGCTGCATATAAAATAAGAAAACCTAATATAGACCGAATGAGTAATTAGCACTAAAATCTCTCACATGGAGCAGAATTTAACCCAGATATTCTTATCTTCACCAAAATTCAATTAACAAATGAATTGCTTTTGGTTTGCTGCATAAAGGAAAGGGAAATACTTCACTTGTTTCACTGTTGCTTTTTAAACTTCCCCTCAAACCTCCCTTTGGACTGCTGAGATCTCCAGTTTATTTGTTAATAAATGAAGAAGTCAAGCTCTTTTTTCTGTCCCACAGTGCCATAAATTCTGCAGGTTAGAGGCAGGCAGGGCTAAGAGAGCCCCACTTCCAGGTATCCCAGGAATGCACCTGGCCCTTCAACCCAGCCTGGCTTTGGTCCCTCTGCGATTCACAACAGCTCTGCTCTTATCAAATTGCTGCAAATAAGATCTAATTAAAATGTTTACTAACTCCAAGAGCTTCAAATGGCCTCAGATATTGAAACCCATCACACCTGAGAGAGTGAACTCAACGCTGTAGCTGGTGCTGAGGTGCAGGGAGCAGTGAGAATTCCACATTATCAGATGGAAACTGCTGCTCCCCCAAATCCCCAGGGAACAGGGATGGGAGCAGTGAGAATTCCACATTATCAGATGGAAACTGCTGCTCCCCCAAATCCCCAGGGAACAGGGATGTGGCCACCTGCAGAGGCACCAGAGCATAAAAAAAAGCTTTGCTGGAGTGTTTTGATGCATTTCCCTGCTCTAAACACGGGTTCCTGGCAGCCTCTTGAACCCTGACATTTCAATAATGCCATTCCTGGGCAGAACAGCTTAATGAGTGCAGGAGAAAAGGCACCACTGATGTGTTTGCAAGCTGTTTATTGGGGAATCAAGATCCTCTGGCAGCTCAGGGCTGGGTGTGAGCTCATTCCTACCACTAATTACTTCTCCCCACAAAATATTTACATATTTGCTGCTTTTGACCACTCATTATTTCTCTTTTTTTCCCCTAACATGTCACCAATTCTTGCTGCACAAAAATAATGCCTGGAGGTTCTTTCCTGTGGTGTGGAGTATTCTAAGCTTTAGGCAATAATAAAATCCTGTTTAGCTTTCTTCATCTGATTTCCTCTCCTCATGTGGCTGTACAGAGGCAGGATAAAACACAGGCAACCTCACTCACAATGTAATTAATTTAATTTCTTTTTATTGTTCCCAGCTCATCCCTGGTCACCTTGAAATGCCCCTCACTGCTAGGAGTGGTTTTCTTGCAATACACAACTTTAATTCAACACAGATCGGAGACCTTCAGTGTTTTATTAAGGTAATTTTGAAAGTGAAAACAAAAAAACCACTTAATTCGATTTTCTGGGGCGTTTTCATCAGGAGAACAAACCCTGCTATGTTCCCTAATTTAACTTTTCTTCCTTATTTAAATCAGAGCACACTGCCCGTGCCCACATCCCTGTCCTCTGAGGAGTTGGGCTCCTGGATCAAAAGCTTCCAGGAGATTTTTAGTTTTTCCAGGCCACGTTTTTAAATCTCAACAGCAGAAAATAAGAGAGAAGAAAGAGTGCAGACCCAGGAACCCACCCTGCAGCACCTGCAGCCCTTCAGCTGAAGGCAACACTTTCATTTCTTGCAGATTCTCCTTTGTGCTGTGCCAGAGAGGGCAAATTATAGCAAATTTTCAGATTCTGCCTGCATGGAAAGGCTCCTGCTGGCAAGGACAGGGAGCACCAAGTGCTTTTCCCGAGGAAAGGGGAGCAGAGGGATGATGTTCTCAGAGAAAAGGGCTGGAAGTTCTGGGGTTAATTCACTTAATTCATGTGTCCTGAAACCTCCACAGCTCGACTGGCACCCCTGCCTGGCTGTTTACATCACTTTCTGAACCAAAAATTCTGTTTCAAACCAAAATGCACCTAAAACGTGACCAACAGCTCAGGGCTTGGCCCAGGCTCAGATCGGGGTTTCTCAGGAGCTCAAGTTTGGTGTGAAAAAACCACCCAGATCCACCATCTGGAACAGGAATTGGTGCTGGCGGGTGTTAGGTGCCATTAATTTATTAATAATCACATTAAACAAAGGACCTGGGGCCTGCAAAGCCCAGCAGGAAGGTGCTGGTGTCACATTAACTAACAGAAGGCACACAGGGGGTGTCTGACCAAAAAAAAAAGGAGCAGTTGCACCTGGGAGAAAACAGGAGAGGGGCTACAAATTTCTATTTTCAGTTGTGTGAGAGCAGCCAAGAGACATAAGCAGAAATTGGAGCCTGTAAAATGAGCTGGAAACACCTGTTCACAGAGGTATAATCTGTTTTTGTGACCCACTTTTGAGAGACTTTGACTCAGAGACCCAGTGAGGTCAGTTGAAGCCACCACAACAGAAAAAACACAAAGTTTTCAATTTGTGTATTTTAAAAAATAAAGAATCTCAATTGAATGGTGTTTGCCACTGGAATTGTATTTAGCTTTCCTGTCAATTGGAGGTGCTGGGAAACTCAGCAACAAAACATTCCAGTAAAAACACCTTTTTTCTCTAATAGCTTTGAGGTCACAGCCTCTCCTATTTCTCATCCACACCATCGGCCCTCCCGTCAGGTTTGTCCTTAATAAGATGGACACCACCCTGCCAAAAAAGCTTTTAAAACCTGCATTTGACACAGCTCATTCCAATTTGCAGCTGGAAACTCTTCCTTTGGCTCTTGTGCCGTGGCATCCGAGGCTGTTTGGAGCTCAGCTCTGCGAACTGAATGTTTACATGGCCACTTCAGAATACACAAACTCCAGCTCAGGCAGCTTAAAAGCCTGGAGTGCTCCAATATATCCCCAGAGAGTCCCTAAATTTACTTGGAGTATTTTTCTACTCATCACATGCAGTGCTGCAGCCTGACCCAGTGAGCAGCTACTGCCTGGAGCTGTGGTACAGCACAAAAAGGCAAATAAGTTGCTTTTTTTTTAAAGAAAAAATTGTTTAAAAATAAAACTCGTAATGAAATTTATTTCTCAAAGCCTGAGAATATACTCTACTATCCTAATATGATAATTAATTAAAATAATAGATGTAAACAGCACATATTTGCCTCTGAAGGTTGAAGAAAATAGAGTTATTGGAGTGGTAACCAGCTCCTACCAGGTGTTTCTTCTAAAAGCAGGAAAAAAAAAGGTGTGATTTTTAAAAATAATTGACTATTTTGCCATCATTCTCTTTGAAGATGTGGTTACCTTGAGCAGAATTACCTCCAATTCTTGTCTAATTCCAGCTATAAATGGAGTCTGAGGAGAAGGTTCCTGATCTCATCACATTATTTGGCTTCTTATTTAGCTTTTCTTTCTGCTTTTATTTACAGCAATGATATCCACAAAAAAAGAAAAAAACAGGGAAAAAACCCCAACCTCACACAACTAAACACTGGTAGTAAATACCATTCTGCCTCAATGCAAAATAAAAATAATGTGAAGCAATATATCAGGGTACATATCAGCTAAAAAAGAATTCAGGTTGATGATTTAAATGTTTGTCAATTTAAACCATCACAGAAAGTGCTTATTTAAAGCACTGATTGAAATAATTCTGTCCCGGAGGCAGGAGATTGCTCCTGCCCTTGAAGTTAAAAATAATATCCCCATTAACCTCAGCAACAATTTCCTAATTGCAGAGGACTACAAATCTTTCATGCAACGTTCATCCACTGAGAATTCCGTCATTACTTCACTTCCCAAACCACTCCTGGGATTGCAGTCCTAAGGCTTTTTAAAAATAGTCAAACTTCAGGGGTGCTTTTTATACGACAGCCTCAAACATTTGGGAAGAATGAGGGAGTGTCACCCCAAATTCTCAGTAAATCAAGCAGCGCCTGACATTATTTATGGTGGGGCTGCCTGGGGCTCTCCTTTGCTGTGGTGATGCCAACTGGTATTGGAATAATTTAGCCAAGACTCCATCAGCTCAATGCAGGAAAAAAATCTGTGTTTTCACAACTCATTTTATGCAGTTTTTACAGACCTCGTGTGCAGCTTTAATTGGTTCAGAGCTTTTTGCTAATTACTCTGTTGGTTAGTAAAAGGTACTTTACTTGTCCATCAAATCTCTGTATTCGTGGATTGTTTACATATTTTCTTTACTGATTCTCATGGGGCAAACCCCTCATTATTGCAGGTACATTTGTTTTTTCACTTGTTATGCTAACGGGTTTTCATACTAAGATTGTTTTTGTATGGGAACTTGGAGATGACTTAGAAGCAGTGACAGGCTAACTGTGGCCATTTAGCAGAGCAGGCTGATTTTATGAGGCCTTTCTTTTATAATTCTTTCACCTGTCACGACAAAGCGGCACCATGGAGCTGCTGCCACACTTTGTTCCCTCTGTCCTGAGCAACAGCAGCTGGAATTTGTGCCAGGAGAGCCGGGATGAGGGCAGGAACAAGGAGGGTGAAGTTTAATGGCCCCAGCACCCGGAGTTACAGCTCTGGAAGTGTTTGTGGAGAGCTCAAAGGAGCCCTGCCAAAACCGGGGCTCGCTGCTTCCCACAGCCCGCTCTGAGGGAAAACCGGGATCATCCTGGGCACGGGAATCACCTCACACACAAATCCAGCTCTGAGGGAAAACCGGGATCCATCTTGGGCATGGGAATCACCTCACACACAAATCCAGCACTGAGGGAAAACCGGGATCATCCTGACACAGGAATCACCTCACACACAAATCCAGCTCTGAGGGAAAACCGGGATCATCCTGACACAGGAATCACCTCACACACAGATCCAGCAATGAGGGAAAACCGGGATCATCCTGGGCACGGGAATCACCTCACACACAAATCCAGCTCTGAGGGAAAACCGGGATCATCCTGGGCATGGGAATCACCTCACACAAATGCAGCCCCTCAGGCGTTGGATGGATTCCATCACTTTGGAATCTCCCACCAAAGTGCACATGCCTGAGCTGAATCCACTTTGGGGAAATGGGATTGTCTCCTTCCAGAGTTGCTGCTTCTCTCTTCCTTGGGGACTGGACACTGGTTTTTCCTACTTCTCCTGGTCTAATTCCCCTTTCCTTCCACACCAAAGAAGGATCACACTTCAGATGTGATTTCCCTTTTCTCCACCAAACTTCAACCATGATTTCCTTTTCCTTCCACATCAATAAAGGGCCAAACTTCAGCTGTGGTTCCCCTTTTCCCCCACAACAATAACAGCCAAACTTGTGCTTTCCCTTTCCTCCCACACCTATAAAGGACCAAACTTCAGATAATTAGGAATAAATATCCAATGAAAAACTAGTTTTGTTTGGTGGGATTATCCAGACTGTTGCCCACCTTCCCTGCTTCCTGGCAGAAGTAAAACCACAGTAACCACATCACATATATGTCACGTTAAAAAAAAAACCCAGCATGAAAAGCACCTTCTACATCCTACATAAAGTCCTAGACATCTCCAAAACCACCTGAGTAATTAAAAAAAAAAACTAGAAAAATCAGAAAAAACTCATTCCCACTGCAAAGCAGGAAAGCAGATGAAAGCTCAGGGGTATAAACGTCAAGAACACTAAGGAGAAAAGCATGTTTCCTTCTCCCCTTCCTCCTACTCCCACACTTCATTCCTGAAGCACACAGACTTGGACAGAGATTTTATTTCATGCCAACCACAATCAGATATTTCAATACCTCAGTGTTTGTTTGGAGGGAGCATACATTCCAGGGAAAATGCAATCCATGCACACATTACCTGCAAATAAATCACATTCCCATTTAAAATGAAGTTTAAAGACGTGGCACAGCACAGAGCTGTATTATGGGCCACAGACTTCCCCTCAGAAGAAATATTTCACACCCTCCAGCAGTTTTCTGTTGGGAAGAGAATGGAAAAGTAAAGAGATTTATTACATTAAAAAGCATATTGATTGAAAGCAGTGCTGTATGACAGCTTCAGCTATTATAACAGAACTTAATAAAATCAAATGTTTACCCCTGAAGGGGATTTGGAGGGAAAAAAAAATAAAAAAGGCTTTATCAACACTTATGACAATGAGCAAATTTGCAAGGGATAACACTTTGGTGCTGAAAGCAAATGCAAATAAATGCTCATTTCTCCGGGGGAGCTTTGAGGTTTGCCCACATGAGGAGCCGTGGCTAATTGCGATGTGGCTGAGCAGTGAAAACACATCCCTGGATTGTGTGGCTGGAGATGTCACAGCTCCCACAGCTGGGGAGCACACAAGGTCGCAGATGATGAGAGCAGGCAATGTTGCAGCATCACAATCAGGTTGTAGGAGCAGCAGGACAGCTCTTTGTGCTGCCACGCTGCTCTGGGGGCTTGGTTACAGCCCTGAGCCGAAGAATGATGCTCCTTCCTCCCTGCCCTTGTCCCCTTTGCTCATCCTTCCTCCTCTTGTCCCCTTTGCTCATCCCTTCCTTCGCTTTGTCCACTCAGCTCATCCCTCTTTCCTTTCATCGCCTTTGCTCATCCCTCCTTTCCCCTTGTCCCCTTTGCTCATCCCTCCTCCCCCCTGTCCATTCTGCTCACCCCTCATTCCTCTCATCCGCTTTGCTCATCCCTCCTCCCTTTGTCCCCTCTGCTCATCCCTTCCTTCCCTTTGTTCCCTCTGCTCACTCTTCCTCCCCTTGTCCCCTTTGCTCACCCTTCCCTTTGTCCACTCTGCTCATCCCTCTCTCCCCTTGTCCCCTCTGCTCATCCCTCCTCCCTTCGTCCCCTCTGCTCATTCCTCCTTTCCTTTGTCCCCTCTGCTCACTCTTCCTTCCCTTTGTCCCCTCTGCTCCTCACACAACACCCACACCCCGAGATCCCAGCTCAGTGTATCCACCACCAGCTGCTTTTCTGGGATGGCTTTTCCACAGGACTACAAAGAAAGATGGATTTCTCCTCCATCCACATTATTTGATGGCAAATCATACATCCTGCTCTTAACGATGACTTTCTATTATTTTTGGTTTTTAGCGGGACCAAAATATTTCCCTTGATTCTTCCTGGATCAGGCCTGATCTGGTCCAAGCTGTATTTGCCATATAAACATCAATTTCACGGCATGAATGAGCAGTTATTTAAACTAAAATTTACCATTCTCACCAGTCTTACTTACCCTGAGTATTTGTCAGTATTCTGGCGCCTGCAAACCTTTTTTCTCTTGTAAACTGTAATGAAATTTGCATTTTTTCAAAGCTATGCTGCTTTCAAATGAAACCTACTCTTGGCACGAGCTTTAAACTGCTTTAATAAAACCACCAGCTGAAGTGTTAAACACCAGCTAAAAAACAGGAGTAAAAGCACATAAAACAGCCCCAAAGGAAAAAAAATCTGCAGCTTGTTACACACAAGTTACAACAGGCTGAAGATCCAGCACAGACATTTCTGTCAGGGTGAAAACTTCCTTTTGGGATTGCCTTATCTGCAGCCTTTGCTGTTCCATGACCTTCTGGGTGAAATGAAACCCTACAGGCTCATAAAGAAAAAAGGGTCATTAAATGTTGATGTCCTTCTCCTACATGGGAGAACTCCTGGGCTGGGATTGAGCCAGAGGAACTGGTCTGGCCAGCTGGGCTGGGATCTGGTGACAGAGGCACTGCTGGTGACACTGAGCAGCAAAAGGAGCAGCCAGGGGCGACCTGGAGTTCCAAACTCTGTTTTAGAGCACACAATCCATCCCAGGAGGGCAGGGACATTCCCCGAGGGCTGGTGGGATGAGGGACAAAGGTGTGGCCACAGCAGCAGCAGGGATGAGGAATGGGGGTGAGGAGTCTGTGGGGCACAGGGTGCAGCAGGGCCCAAAGGGTGGAGACTTCACTGAACTTCAAGAATTTACCAAATATTGCAGTGAAAAATTGGAGCAAGAGGCGTGCGACTTTCTGTGCATAATTAGAGCAGCTGCTGCCCTTGAATTAGGTTTGGGAAGTCTCCTTGAAAGGGCAGAGAATCAAAGCAGGAGGAGCACACGAGCATTTTGTTCCTTTTCCCAGATCTGTCAGTGTTTCTACGCTGTGCTCTGAGGGAACAACAAGACCTGAACCTCGAGACCTAAGAAAAATTAGTGCCAGGTACCTCTGGATGCCTTTCCTAGGATGGCTTGGGTGGAAGGGACCTTAAAACCCATCTCATCTCATGGGCAGGGACACCTCCCACTAGACCAGGATGCTCCAAACCCTGGCTTTGGACACTTCCAGGGATGAATCCCCAACCCTGGCTGATCCCACAGCACGATCCCGCTCATTTCTGAGCAGATCAACACATCCAAAGGCTCCTGGGGCTGAGGAAAGCTGGAATTTCACTCCAGCACAGGCAACACCTGTGTGCTGAGGAAGACACAAAACCCCAGATGAAGAGGGGCAGGGCTGAAAAGTCCTGAGAAGAAGAAGAAAATAATTTAGAAGTGCCAGATCCAGCGCATGGGAATCCTGCCATGAGCATGGGACATCCCCATGGTGCCAAAACTGCTGCAGGAAACTGCAGCCACCAGCGAAAACCAGACAGCAGCAAAACACAGCAACCACGTGCCAAGAGATTGTTTCAAAAGTGAGACCGCCAGAAGCCAAATCGCAGTTTTAAGGCACAATTTAAACCGTAAATATTTGGGTTTCTAGCAAAAAGGGAGGGAGGAGAAATCCTACTCTGCTCCAAAAGAGCTGCTGGAAACACGACATTGGAGGCAGAGCAATCTGCTGGTTTAATTAACCCACATGACAGAGGGCAGGAATTTTTTTTCTCTCACATTATTAAACACAAAAATATCCAAACTTCTGAGCTCTGGAACAGAAATGATGAAAATCCCACTGCTCCGAGATTGTTTGCTCCCCATCCACAGCATTCCCAACACGAACACGTCCCGTGGAGGAGTCTTGAGCTCCTCAGGTTCACGGGGAAAACTTCAATGACTTTCATAATCTGAAAGCATCTCATCATCAAAACTGATTTCATTAAACCAGTGGCAATCTGTCGGCACCCTCAGAGCCCAGACAGGGAAACACCGATTAAAACAAAGCTGGCAAAACACATTAAAAATTAATTGACTTCTTGATTTTTATCAAAATTGAAAAAAGGCTCAATCCTACACCCAATGATACAGCCCTGAATGGCAGCAATTAAAGTTCCTCCTTCCAATTACATCTTTTTACAGCATTTTAATCAATTTTTGTACAGCAAATGAGCGTAGAGTTTAACCCTAAATCGAATCAGCATGGTGTTGTAGGGTGGAAATCACAATCCTGGAGCATGACAGGCAAGAATAAAACTTACAAAAACTAAACAAAATGACAGAAATGTTCCTATGCATCATTTTTGACTTGTATTTTAGGCCACTGGAGGGGAATTCTTAAGCAGATTTGGGACTTGCCTATCAACATGACCTCACCTATGTAAATATTTATTCAAACTTTTGGGCACATTGCAGGGGATACTAGATTAGAAACCAAAGGAAATTACTATAAAAGGAAAACCGTGCCAGCAGTTTCTGTTTAAAAACTGCAAATCCCCAAAGACTTCACCTTACAGCTGGGCTGTACCATCCAGAGAAACTCCAAAGCTGCTGTTTGATTTATTCCTACCTTTTATAAAATCCCAAACCATCAATCCTGAACGGCCTTGATTTAAAAGCCTGATAGGTAAATTTCCATTGCTGAGATTGCTTAAGTAGTTCAGTATCACAGGAATTAGAATTAGCAGATTAAAAAAAAAAACCCAAAAGAACTGAAATTGTAAAATTGCCAGCTTTCCTTTCTTTCAGCACAGCACAAACACCTTCTGCTGGTAGGATCAGAGAGCTGGATTTGAATGCACAGCAGGTTTATTTAAACACAGCTGGCACAGTGCCCTCTCCTCCAGACCTCACCTCAGCATTCCCTTTTCCAGAGCCTCTCACCAGGCTCCTCAGGACTCTGCACCATTATCTTCTGACCTTTCCCTTTCTTTGGTGTGTCTTTCTGAGTTAATCAGCAACCACAGACTTCTGCCAGCACTTGGTGCTGCTGATTTCAAGGTCCTGCGCCCCACGGAGCATCGGCCGCTTCCACAGCGTTCCCTCCTTCCCCATTCCAGCTCCCCAGCCTTTCCCTATGCTGGAATAAAAAAAATAAAAATAAAAAGGTGTATTTTACATCCTAAAACCCTGGCTCAGCAGCTCCAGAACCCAATTATTCCATGCAAAGAAAGCTCTTACCCACAGCTACACATCATGAGGGACAAGTCTTGCCACGTCCCCGTTCAGGAGGTGGAGGGAAATAAAAAGAGACATTTTTTATGAGACAGTTACTGAGCTTTAATTTCCCACATCCGTTTACGACTGCAAACAAGCCCAGGCAGGGGAAGGTACTATCTATTACCATAATTATTTTTAAAACCTTCACCCCACAGGGTTAGGAAAAAAACCAGTGATTTACAGCAGAGCCATAACTATAAAACTGCAGATGGGAGCTGAGCTACTTTGCCCTTGTCTAACGCTGAGATCTCATTAAACTGCGTGCTTAAACCTTAAATATTTGAGAGTAAATGGTAGTTAAAATGGGGAAATCATTCTCATTAAGCAGCCAGCCTTTCCTCTGCTCAGCTTCCCAGCTCATCATTTGTTATTTAGTCATTGGTGGAGTTTGACACGGCTCCATCTCCCAGCCTGGACAGTCCCAAAATTCCTAAATAAAGGAAAAAGGGCAAGAAAAAACCCCAACACTCAAGCCATTTTTAAACCTTAAAAAGAAGCTGGTGAGAGAACAGAATATTTTTTCTTTTTTAAGTTCAATCACCTTGAAGGGTGATCCTTTGGCCAAAGTCATTCAGTGAGACAACAGGCAGCAACTTTTCTTTACTCTGTCTAAATCTACTTCTTTGACCTCTACCTGCTCTGCATGATTATAATAATTAATTATCATAATTATCATGACTATTATAGCTCCAAGAAACTAACTTTTAATAAAAGATTGCGCTACACACCCCACATTCAGTCTTCTCTGTGAAATATTGTTGCCTTTCAGAAGTTACTGCAGCAAACCAGAGCATTAATAATTATTTTTTCCTTACTCCTTTCTCCACCAGCCACCCACAAAATCCAAAGCAATGGCTGCCAACCTGTTCAGGCTAAAAGTGGAAGAGGAAATTACATAAGAGAAAAGTAGGATTTATGCAAAATGTTGGCGATATGAAAGCAGAACTCAGAAATCTTCATAAATTAGCAGTGCACAGTAATTGAAGCTGCTCGAATCATGCTCCTCCATCCTTCCACTTCAATGGGATATGGCAGGAAGTAATTAATGGAGACAGGCTCCCTTGCATATAGCTGGAAATAATTAATCTGGCATCTCATTTTTGGTATTGGCTGTTTGGAAAAACAAATTTTTCCCCATATAGAACAGTTTGTTTCACACGTAACCCCAGGGATCAGCTGTTCTTTATTCGTGAAATACACATAAAGAAATTTACTGGGAGCCCATATGGAACATTTAACCTTCACAAAGGCTTTGCTACGTGCGTCGCTAATGTGTTTCACTGCGTATTTTATGTTTAAAAAGAATTAACATAAATTAAGACATACAAAACCTCCATTCAAATTGAGACTTAAAATGTAGAATTATGTTCTTGGGATTAAATAAAAATGTAAATTTTTATTTCTTCTCCCTCGTTTTCTACTCAGAATACAAAACCTGCTTCGAATAAAACCTGTTCTTCATTATTTCTTCTTTTGCTGCATGCACAGCACACAGCTCATGTTCTTCTGAACAGTTTTAGGTAAAATTTAGAACTCGAAACTAATTAGATCCCCAACTTATTTTTGTACGAGTAAAGGCCATGGAGAACACTTAGGATTCCATGATGAATAACAGATGCGAGACGGATACATTTATAAAACACTAAATTTAGAAAGATTTGTGGAGAGTTCTGCTGAACCTTTCAAAATTAAAAACCCTCCCTGTACTTTGCCACTGAATCCACCCGAGCAGGTCCTGAGGAAGCAGAACACAAAAGGCCAATGAGTTTTCGCCGGCTCCGGCATTAATGCATCCCACGGATGGAATTTCAAGATGCACAACAAAGCAGGCAATATCTGCTAAATGCCAACATTCCCTCTGTTAGCTGGGGGTTATTAATACCCTCAGCTCGCAGTCTCGTGCAGGGCAGGCTACAAAATTAATGAAAGAAATCAGATCCCCCTTTCACGCTGGATCCCACAACCTCGGAACACTGTTTAAAAACACCACCCAGACACTTCCCCGATTGTTTGGGCTGCTCGGTTCCCACAAGGAAACTCACTTTACACAGGGGCACCTTCCCTCCTGCCCACAGGAGAGGCAGATGTCCCCAGTGGAGGGCTCAGGGCTCCTGTTCCTCCAGCTGGGCACCGCTTTGGGACACGCCAACATTTCCACCCGCGTTCCTCGAGTGCCCAGGGACAGCGAGCTGGCCCGAGAGCGCCACGAGGAGCTGGCACAGCCGCGCCCCACCTGAAACCAGGTTAAAAAACCCAAAAACAGGGCTCAGCATTTTTTAGTGAAGCCGACACTTCTCAACACGCGAAGAGTTTGAAGGGGGCAGAGCAGCCGGTGCTGTGAGCAGAGCCCGAGTCCCGCCCCAGCCCTGGCAGCGCTGTCCCCATGCCCAGCCCAGGCCTGGCTTTTCCAGGCGGCTCTTCCAGGTCACCCCTGTGCCAGCCCTGTGCCCGCCAGTGCCTGGGCACTGCCACAGCTCCTCCAGGAAGGATCTGGACCCTCGGATCTGGGGGACAGCCAGGCTCTCCCTCTCACACCACATTCCTCTCCATCACCCCACCAGGCTCTCTGCAGGCAGCAGAAAGGTTTCCCGAGCTGATTTGCCACACAAGGACAAATTCCTCGTCCTCTCCCCCAGTTACGAAACGCGTGCCTTGTGCCACGCCAAAAGCTGCGTGGCAGCACCACATCCTAAAGGCAGAGGAAGCTGCAGCTCCAGGTCTGTGATCCGCAATCCCGGGAATTCCATCCCGGCCAGCCGGGCTCGTCACCCGGCACAGCCCGGAGGAGATCACCGAGCCCCGAAAGGGAGAGGTCAAACCCCGGCGAGAGCCACAGAGCCAGCCTGGCTGCCTTCCACCAGGGAAAGGACAGCGCACTTGGAATGACATCAACTCCACACAATTCCCAAACACCCAACACCGCGCTGGGCTCGCTCACGGCACAGGGAATCGCTGAAGGCACATTTGACACACACACTTGGGGATCCTTCAGCACCGCTCGCGGTTAACCTCTGCCGGCGAGCCGCGGGGAGGAGAAGCCAGCCCGGTGCCAAAATCACATCCCAGCACACTTGGCTGTAACAAAAGATGACTCCGGGGAGTTTGTGCTCATCATCGCTATTCCACGCACGTCAGAGCCACCTCCAACAGCTTCTGCTTCAATTAAACCTTTACTACTGCGAAGGGCAAAGGGGGTACGGGCACATTCACGCCGTGCTGAGCGCCGAGGGGGTAACGAGGGCTAAAGGGAAGGGAGGATTACACAGCCCTTTTTTCAAAGACATCCACCCCCCTCCAAAAATCAAGGAAATCCCCCTCCCCACAATGTACAACCACACAAACCTGGTGGGTGAGAACACATCCACGCCTTGCCCTGGACCATCCTCCCTCCCGCACCCCCCTTTTTTGGGGGGTGTTGTTGTATTTTTTTTTTTTTTTCCAGCTGAGCACTTGCCTCTCCTCCGTGCCCATCAAATATCCCGAAGATGGACGGGTGAGTCTTGTTCACCAGGTCGGTGATGACTTCGAACCTGTCCTCCATGTGATCCCTCCGGCCTTGGATGGAGTAGACAGCCACGTTGTGGCTCTTGAACTCCCAGGTCTTGGAGAACTCCGCGTCCAGCACGTCTAAACCCCCGAGCCTGTCATTCTGCATGATCTCGGCCACCTTGCCCTTCACCATCTTCACCGCATCCCTGCTGGACTTAACAATGGTTTTCACCTCATCCGTGTGGAAGAAATAACTCCACAGGGCCAGGCTGATGCACAGCAAGAACAGGGTCTCCGGTCTGAGCAAGAAGTAACGCATGATCCGACCCAGCAGAGACAGCAAAGTCATTGTATCCTCTATCATTTATTATCGCGACCGTGTCTCCCCACACCATGCAGCGGGGCGGCTCCGAGCCCGGGGCCGCTCGCTCAGTGCATGCTCGGCCGGCCGGGCAGCGCCGAGCCCCGCGCTCCGCTCCCGCTGCGCTCCCGCTCCGCCGCCGCGGCTCCGCTCCCGCTGCTCCCGGGCGGCCCCTCCGCCGCGCCCCGTCCGTGCCGCGGGGGCGCGGGCCCGCCGATGGCTGCGCCGAGCCCTCCTCCGCCGCAGGATGCCTCCTGAACGCCGCTGCGAGCCGCGGCTCGGCCCGGGAGGTGCCTGCCAGGGCCGCCCGCCGTACCTGCGTCCCGTGTCCCCCGCGCCCGGCGCCGGCCCGCCCTCCTTCCACCCGGGCGGAGCGTCCCGGCCGCCGCCCCCGCCTCGCAGCAAAACTACAGATCCCGGCAGCCCCCGCGGGAGAGCGGCGGCGCGGGCGGCGTGCGGGGCATGCTGGGAGTTGTAGGCCGGGAGCGGCCTGGGAAGGAGAAAAAAGGAAAAAAATTCCTTTCATTTCCTTTCCTTCCCCATCCCTGGAAGTGTCCAAAGCCCGGCTGGAGCAACCTGGCATAGTGGAAAGTGTCCCTGCCCATAGGATGAGACGCCCCTTAAAGTCCCCTTCCAACACAAACCATTCTGATAATTCTAATAATATTATTAATATCACCATCTCTATTATGGCTTTTAAATTTCTACTAATTTTATACTTACGGAAATATAAAATAAATTTAGTGTAAGAAGGATGCTGCTCACTCCCACCAACCAATTCATTATTTATTTGTCATTTTACTTCAATAGAAATGTGTTGCTGTCTATTAGCAACAAACTGTGTAGCTAATAATTCTAATAATATTAACATCACTACCTCTGTTATGGCTTTTGAAATTCTACTAATTTTATACTTAAGGAAAGACAAAATCAATGTAAAATAAAGAGAATGCTGCTCACTCCCACCAACCAATTCATTATTTATTTGTCATTTTACTTCAATATAAATGTGTCGCTGTCCATTAGCTATAAATTCTGTAGCTAATAATTCTAATAATATTATTAATATCACTGCATGATGGCTTTTACATGTCTATTAATATTATTATTTATTTATTTTACATTAAATAAATGAAAATAAGGAGGATGCTGCTCACTCCCACCAACCAATCCGGTTTTTATTTGTCATTTTACTGCAGTATAAATGTGGAACTGTGACCCCTGTGGAAGTTGTGTCTCACTGTTGAATTGTGAAGGGAAATGAGGTGTTCGAGGCCACGGAGCCCAAAAAATCATTCCCATCCCCTCCTTCAGCTGCCGGGCTTTGCTGTCCCCCAGTTTTCCCTGGTTTTCCCCCAAATCCAGGCTCCTCCCTGTGCCAAATGCCCCAAGAGCAGAGGATGCTCCACATGGAGCGCAGGGATGAGTTTCCCATGAAATTCCAGGTGTTTTATCCTGCGGGAGAGGTCCCGGGAGCTCCAGGGCTCTGAGTGTGGGGGCTGAAGGGCTCTGAAATTTCAGCGGGGCTGGGATTTCCCTCCTGGAGGGGCTGGAACAAGAGGAAAAGCCTCGTCCTGCCGGAGAACCGGGCTGGAAGAGCCTTGTCCTGCCGGAGAGCTGGGCTGGAAAAGCCTTGTCCTGCCGGAGAACTGGGCTGGGGAGGGCACTGGAGGTGGGATGGGGCCTCTGCAGCTGCCCGCACCACGAAATGTGAATTTAAATGTGAATTTAAATGTGAATCCGGAACAATTCTGCACCACTTAAATACAAAATTCAGGGATTATTGAGCCAGCCCCGTGGCTCCAGCCAAAAAAAAATTCCAGTTCCAGAGCTCGTTCTGCACTCCAGCAGCTCTTCCCAGGGGAGAAGCAGAACTTCAGCATCCTCGGATTCTTTTAAACTCTGGAAATCAGCAATAAAAACTTCACCAATATTTGGGGTATCGGCTGCTATTTCGTGTTGGTTTTGCTGGCGGGGCGACCTCAGGCTTTTGGTTACTCGTGAAAGGAATGAAAAGCGATTTCTGAGCCAGGTTTGGGAATAAACTGGATAATTATCCGCTTGGAAAACTGGGAAAAAGAATTCCTTGCTCAACAGCTCCTCCTCCTGCTCGCCCGTAGCATGAAACCAGCAGAGCATCATTTGTTTTTATATTTTGGCTTCAGAAACAAATAATCTGATGCTGCAAACGTGAATTCATTGTCTGTTCAGCGTGTAATCCACAGGAATTGTGGGTTGTAAACAGAATAATCTTGGGAATTGTTTTGGTTCCAAGAGAATAAAACAGCATTCGGCTTTTCTAGGCAATTTTTGTGGCACCCAGAATTAAAATAGAGAGTGAGATATTGGAGAAACTCTCACTGTTTACTTGTCTGAATAACACCAGAATTTTTATCATGGTCATTTCTTGCTTGGAGTAAAGAAAATTCAATCGTTTTGATTGGAAAAAGCCTCATTTTGTGAATGTACTTACAAGGGTAACAAATAAAAATAATAACAGTGAAAAACTCTTTCATTTCCTGTAGCTGCAAACTGAGTTTTCCATTATTTCACGCTGGGGATGAGCAGTGAGGACACAGCACTGATGGGTCACAGCTTCACTGGACAAAATCATCACAAAAACATTTAATTTGATGGAAATTCCCTCGTAAAAATACTCCCCAAACCTGTAGGATTCTCTGGGCTGCTAAAATTTGGGGATTTTTCTGTTGCTGTTGGCTGAATTCTGCTGCCCAGTTAAAAGGTTTTCTCAGGATTTTCAGGTTCAAATACTTTTGTTGGCATAAATAAGATGTGCACAATAATGGAACTCCTTGAAGGCAAATATTCCCCCAAACCTGCGGATTCACCTCCCTTTTCCTCTGCTGAGGCATAAAATCAGAATAGAAAAATCAGTACCAATAACAACAACTAAAAAAATGGAGTTTTTCATATCAGGACTGCAATGCAGTAAAATAATCTTGTGTTTTTCTTTCCAGATATTTTAAAATATTGATTTGAGGATATTCAGGGTGACACAGGCGCAGCTCTCCAGAGGAATAACTCAGTGCCAATATCAGAACCTGCTCTGGACATTAGTTTGGATAACAGTAAATAAGTAAATAAAAATAAATATTGAGCTGCCCTGACACTGTTTTCATCTCGGTTGATGTAAATGACATTTCCTGATAGGATTGCCAAGATTTTATCTCACCAAGAGATAAAATGCCAAGAATTGCAGGGAAATTCTGCCTCCCCCTGCTAACCCCCTGAGCAATCTCATCACAGCAGCTCTGGTTTGCATCTCCCCTGAAGAGGAACATTTGCAGATGCAAAATGCAAACAGCAATTTTCCACACACGTTGCTCCTTTCTTTGTTCAAGGATTCCCAATCCTGGGGCATCTTCATGTGTAAAATCTGATTTTTATTTCTTTCCTGGTGCCATCGAGCGACCTCGGTGTCAGTGGGAAGGAGAGGCACAGGGAGATTTCTGACTGATGTTTTAACATCTTTTATTTAAACATGGAATTCTGCTCTGGAATGGTGTGCACCAAAACACAGCAGGGAAATTGTTATATATAAGTTATAAATATGAAGGCATCCTGGTCAAATACCTGCAGGTGCCTGGGGTGGAAATCCCACACCTGCTTTACTCAGGGAACAGAATTCCTGGTTATAAATCTAGAATCTGGTGTAAATTATACCTGATGTGAACATAATTGTAAGAAAACAAAAATCTATCTCATTTCCCAAGTAAATGAGGAGAAATTATTAACCTTTTATGAACCTTTTATGAACCTTTTATGAACCTTTTATTAACCTTTTTATCCTTTACATCTTACTTTCATTATCAGAGCTAAACTACCTGGTGATGCATCGAGGAAAAATGCCAGTATTAATTCCATGGAAAAGCTTAACCAGGGATGTATTTCAGTAGAAAATTCTGGGGTTTATCAACTTACAGAGCCCAGAATTACCTCAATTCTGGAATTTTCACAAAATGTGGCTGCTGAAGTCACAGGGAGTCTTTATTTGGTGGCAGCACGAGCCCCAGCATTTTGATTTTGAGTCCACTTTTTGAGGCCATGACATATTTTGGGAGACAGAGTTTATTCCAAACAGATTTTCCCTGTCCTTTTCCAGAAGTGAACGGACTGGGAACTGGAAAATGACTGAGATACCACCAGAACACCCAACAGCTAAAACTGGAAATGCTCCTGATGACTGGAGCTGCTCTGTGACTTTGATTTACCCATCACTGCAGAGTGCAGACATTTGGGAATGTTTGTGAAATATTCCTGGTGAAAAACTGCCTCACAAACTCCTCACTTTTCCAGAGAACTCCAGGACATGCAAGGAAAAGAGAAATAGAAGCTCAGCAATCCAGAATTGCTTTGCAAGCTGGCAGCGTTCTCACGAAACCTTCCTCAGATCTGGGCTCAAATTGATAAAAAGCAGCAACAAAGAAATCTTAATTTTCTTCTTCATTAATTTTTACTCTGTTTAGCAGCTGTTTTGTGTCTGTGGTGCAGACTGTTTAATTTGCATTAAGCAAGAGGCTGCAAAATTGATTTATACATTTGAATGCCTCACATTTTCACTCTGAGGCACTTTTGGATGCAGAACATGACAGGCTTAAATTCAGGATTAAATCCTTAGGCCAGGCTTGTCCCGAAGCTGAGGTGAGAGGGGAGCTGAGGTTGCAGGTGCCTTTTTTGGTGACTTCTCTGAGACTAAAATTAACCGTGCCCTCAGCTGACTGCAGAGTGTAAAATCCAGATTTCCCTCACTGCCGTGGCTATTCCAGAGGTTCATTCCAGCCCTGATGCCTTCCCTTGACCAAATCCTCAATAAAACCCAAAAAGTGAAGCCTCCTGAGGCAGGACTGAGATTCATCAGCCCTGGGGTAATTTAGATTTCCTTGGGCAAGGCAGGTGGATGGGTTTTGTCACTCCCTGAGTGGCACAGAGCTGGCAGCCCGTGCTGTCTCCGGGAGCCTGGGATGGATTCTCCCACTGCTGCATTTCCACGCTGCCACCACTCAGTCCCCAAGGCTCCCTTCTTTATCACCAGGTTTTGGTGATGGAGATAAAGAAATATTCAAATTAGCGAGGTTAAAGGATTTTTCTTGTGGAGGATTTATGAAGAATTGCCCCATTTTTTAAAGTGGTGCTGTCTGTATTGAAATTAGCTCCAACAGGGGCTGTCAATAAGTGATAAATAAATAAATAAAGATGAAGCATTCCCACCTCTAGGGTTGGAATGGGAGATGTTTTTGGAAGTGATGGGAAGAGACTTTAATGAGCTGGCACAGAAAACTGAAGGGGCCTCACACAGCCATAATCTTCTTTGAAAACACAAAGAATACAAAAGCACAGATAGAAACACAAAAGGAAATTAGAAAAAAAAATATCAGGAGTCAACAGTTTGGGACACTCAGAGAAGATTTAAACCCAGCCAGGGTCAGGGGACAGGGATGAGCTGCTCAGAGATGTTTGAGCTCTGCTGAATCCAACCCGAGGTTTGGGTTCATCAGCAGGGAGATGCCTCAAG
This sequence comes from Prinia subflava, assembly GCF_021018805.1. Taxonomy (NCBI): domain Eukaryota; kingdom Metazoa; phylum Chordata; class Aves; order Passeriformes; family Cisticolidae; genus Prinia; species Prinia subflava. The sequence continues at coordinate 23,786,980 of NC_086257.1, read as the reverse complement.
TTTTATTTTCCCTGTATTTCACATTCTGTGCTGCCCAGGGTGCAGCTGTGAGCTCACACTCAGGCTCACTCAGCTCTGCACACAGCAGGGACACAAAACAAATCCTTCTCCTGCTGCACACCAAGGACAGCTGGGACAAGGGTTCAGCCCCAAAGCACAAACAAGGGGGGCTGAGGGAGGAACAAGAAGGATGGGACTGCATCACCTGGGGCTGCAATGGGACAATTCAACCCCAAAATGCAAATGGACCAAAACTGATCCAAGTGTGAGACCTGGTGACCCTTTGTCCATTTTGTGCCCATTTTGGGTCCATTTTGTGCCCATTTTGTGCCCATTTTGTGCCCATTTTGTGCCCATTTTGGGTCCATTTTGGGTCCCCCTTGGGTGCAGCCCTGGCCAGGCTCTTGTCCTGCCCAAGGTGGACTCTAAAGGCCTTTCAATAAATCTCTGCTTTATTCTCCAGCTCTGCCCAGTCTCTGTTCCAGCTCAGCCTCCCCAGGGCAGCAGGGGATGCTGCAGGGAGGGGATAATTCCCATTTGCAGCTCCCAGCCCAGGGTGCTCTGTGCTGTCTGTGCCTCGGAGTGTCTGCAGTGACAAACACTTTTCTCTTTGTTTGCTCTCCTGCTTCTCCTGGGCAATCTGTTGGGTGTGATGGGTTTGGCCCAAAATAGCAGGAGCCTTCAGCTGTCAGAAGTGTCTCTCCTCCTCCCCACTTGGTGAGATCTCCATCCACAGCACCATCTGCTCCCTCAGGATGCAGATCTGCCGCAGTGGAGCTGGGTTTGAACGGGGGGAATCGTCTGGCTGCGGTTTCATTTTATGGGTTTGTTTGAATTTCCCATTCCCACATAACTCCTCGATCTCCTGAGGCACCAGGAGCTGCCACCAGATGTGGGAATGAGCTCCAAACATCTGTGGGCTTCCCTCCTGCTGCTTCCAGCTCCTTGTGGGAAAAGCTGGTGGGAGCAAGATGATCCTAAATCCGCTTTTCTCTCCTGCCAGCCCCAGTGCTTTCAGCATTCCCAGCTCCCCAAACGTGCCACATTCCCAGTTTCTCTTTGGGAAGGGGGAATGAGTGGCAGCTGCTGGAAAAGGAGCAAAAAAAGGAGGAGCAGGCGCGTGGAAGGGCTGGGATGTAATTCCACGGATCCCTCTGCTGTTTGCCTGATGGATGAAGGGATTTATTTATAGCTCGTGACTTCTCCAAAAACATTGTTCTGTGCTGACCTTCCCGCTCAAATTGGAAGTCAGGAGAGCAGCTCTGCCAAGTAAATGAAACAGCTTTAAAATACGGGGGGAAAGCTTCTGGTTGTGCTGTGAGCCCACTGTTAATGCTGTGCCTCATGATTTTCTGCCTTATTATCAACTCTGTGGAGAGCTGGGATTGTCCAGAACAGCCAGCAGACCCGGGATGTGGGAGAAAATCACCACGAGTTCACTTAAAAAGGGAAGTGAGGACACAGAAGCAGCAACCTGATCAGCTGCTGACAGCAGCAGCTCCTCAGCCCGGGGCTGTGGCTCCCTGCAGCCCGTTCCCAATCCATTAGCAATGCCCCACAAATAAGGAGCAGGGATTTGCACTTTGCCTGCCATAATTAGTCACTGCTTGCTAAAAAGCCAGGGAAAGCAGGAGCCAGGCTCCCAAAGCCAGCCCCAGCTCTAGGCTGGGCTTAGGGCAAGGGGGGGTTGCACCAGAGGGGATCCTGCCCTGCCTTGGATCCCATCCCTGCTCTCCCAAACACCCCCCAGCAGCTGGGATAAGCAGGTTGGGCTGTGGGACAAATATTCTGTTCCTCTGGTAGTTATGACAGATTATTTGTAAGAATTTGGGGGGTTTTTCTTTCTCCTCCCAAGTTTTTCACTCTCAGGAGCAGCTGCAGTGCTGGGGGCTGGAGGGAGAGGATGAAATGCAGGAGCTGCAGCAGTGGCAGGAGATGTGGCCTGGGGTGACCTTCAGCTCTGGGGCACCACCAAGAGCTCCCTCCCAGCCACTTTGGAGGGAAAGTTGGGAATTTGTGGGAAAGTTCAAGTGTCCTTGTCCAGGGAATTTGATGGCAGCTAAGGAAGGCCTCTGACACAATAAAATGGGTCCTTAAATGTCTCAGAAGTTTCCCAGGGACAAATATCAAGGCAGGAGGGACAATTAAAAAAACCCCTCAGTCAGACAGAAGCTCTCCGCAGGGGCAAGAAAACCTCACTTGAAATGGAAATTTAAACTTTCAGAGTTTAAATGAGATTAAATGAATGAGATTTTAAACTTTGGCTGAGTTACATTGGGGTGAAATAACGCAGATTTGGTAAAGTTGCCATTTCTTAAGTTGCCCCTTTACTTGCTCAAGGTTCACTTATTCCTCTCTGGTCCCAAGAGATATTTAATGAAGTGCTGGGGCTTCAAATGACTCTCCCCAAACAGCCAAGTTCTGCTGAACCATCTGAAATGAAAGGGTTTTAACTGGGAGCCTGCTCTGGAAATATTTCAGCACAGAAATAGTCCCAGAGACCTTCACCCGCACAGTTCTGGGTTCCTGGGAATGTGGGGAGTCCGTGGGGCTGGGAAGTGGAATTTGTACAAATAAAAAAAAGGGAAAATTCCATTTCATGGTTCTTTCCACACTCCTGCACCTCTGTCCAAAACCAGCTCTTCTCACAGAATATATTTTGACAATAATTTGCTCAATTATTTGATCACATGAATAGCTGTGTGTTTAAAGGATAAATAGTGTAACTTCCCCCTTGAGCTGTACTTTGGTGTGTTTAACTCCAGAAAAGCTGTAAAAGGACATGGTGTAAATGTAGGGGTGTAAATATCTGGGTTTTTCCCCAGTGCCACAATTTCAGAGGCTGCAATTCTCTGCTTTCTCACTGCTCCCACAGAACTCCCCAACCCCACTCTGCCTCCTGACAGCCTCAGGATTTAGTTTTAAAATAAGCCTGGGATTGTTCTTTAATTTAGATCTTTAGGATTATTTTAAGAGGGAGTTGAAGATTCAAAGTTGCTATAAATATCTGCTTCAGGAATCACTTCAGGGTTTTCATAAAAACCAAATTTTTCACTGTTTGAAAATGAGAAGACCTTTTTTTGGTTTGGTTTTGGTTTCTTTTGGTGGAAAACTGTTTCTTGACCATCTTTGAAATAAAAAAAATTTGCAAGAACACCAAGATCATTTAATCACATTGAAATCTTGGCCTAATACATGAACCTGTGGCAGAATTTTGGCTAAAAGGACAATTTTGTGTACTCAGAGCTCTCCCTTTCTCCAGCAAATTAAGATTATTTTGATAAATCTCCTTCATTTTAAGCTGGACTCTGCATATGAAGACAGGCAGAGGAGGATTTCCATATTTAAGTAGCAGTGAGACAAACTATGGATAATTTTGCCCTTTTTTAAATCAAAATGAGCTTTGTTTTCTCTCCCCAGCAAACAATATTTCACAGGGGTCCTCCAGGGTTACACCTGGCACAAGGAAAAAGTGGCAGAATTCCTCTGGAAAATAAGATCCAGTGGGTCATTCTGACAGGAAAGCAACGCAGGGAGGAATGTTTGATATAAAAAATATGGAATAAGAAATGAGCTTTAATAGCAACTCTGTAAAGTCTTGGAAAAATCAGTCCCTGTGGAGTGGCAGAGCCCGTTTTTATGGATGGCAAGGCCATAAAAGCATTGTTTGTGTGTGTGAGGGAAAAATTAAAAATGGAATTGATGGTGGGTCATAAATCCCTGAGGAGCCCAAAGCTCCGCCCTGGGTGCCAATTCCTGCTGGGAAAGATTTCCCTGGGACAGTTCCACTGGAGAGGCTGGCAGGAAAGAAAAGAAATAAATAAAAGAAATAAATAAAACCTGGCAAATCTCACTCCTGAGGTGGGATTTACCCTGAAGTTATCCATCACTTGATCATTAGGGCAGCGTCCTCCAGGAAATCTCCACCTCCCTTTGGTGATTTAATGAGCCTGCGAGCTCAGATTTAGATTTAGAGGAGTGGCAACGCCTCATTTTTATTATTTTTTTTTCCAGGAGTGACAATGTCCTTGTTTGAGATGGGATGAGGAGATGGGATAAAAGCCTTTTATAATTCTGAAAGGAATCGCTCTTTTTAGGCCAGTCTGTCATTAATCATTAATCATAAAGATGGATATGCACAAAAGAAGATATTTTTACTTCCATACTAAAATTCAGAAAATTTCACAGTGACAAATGGCTCTTAATAAGAGGAGGATATAAAGGGGGAGAAGGAAAAGAGAAATGTTTAAAATGAGCCCTTGTGGCAGCTCTGAGGGGGCCAAGGCAGAACAAAGATCAAAACTCCAGAATTCCAGTTCTTATTAATTAATTTTCCAAATAACTGCATCATATTTACCAAGGAATCCACTTTTTAGGTGTGTGGAGAGACGTAACTCCCCCTGGGAGTTGAAAATTGAAATTCCATTGAAAATAAACCTGCACAACAGAAACCTCTGGTCTGCAAAATGTGAAAGAGTTTCCAGAAGACAGCAATAAACCCTGGGAAACTTCACAAAAAGCAATATTTTATGGGAATAAATAACTGCCCAGGAAAGATTTCCCCACAGAAGAAATACCCATGGTTACACTGAAAAGAAATTCATGTTTCTTACAGGAAAGAGAAAGAAATTCCTGTTCCTTTCTCTGGACCACAGTCCCAGAAAAACTAGGACATGTGTAAAAGAAATATCTAAATAAAGAGGATTCATATGCAGGGAAAGGTCTGAACCTCTGTCAAAATAATATGAATAAAGCAGCAGCAGCACTGATTATGTTGGCAGGGCAGAAATGCAGAAGATTTGCTTCCTACAAGAAAATACATCAAGATTAAGAAAAATCTGCCTCAAAATCTCATTCTCAATTAATCAGTTTTGTCACCCAGAAATAAAACAGGAGGTGCATCCACTTTTCTTTTTTTGCCATCAAGGATGGTCAGAGCTGACTGAAAAAAGCTGAAGGTTCCAAATTTGTGGGGCCTGAAGAATAAGAAATATAAACCAGTTTAGCCAAAGATGTATTTCTGTGTATTTTAGCCTCCCCCTTGGGCTGATTCTCCATCATCATCCCCATTCTCCTTCTAGAGCTCCGTGGGATTTTCCTCTTCCTCACAACCATAAAGCACCAAAAATTCGAAACAGAATTTTCAAAGCGTGGAGATAGGAGATAAATTGAGTTTAAATAAACTTAGGAGTGGTTTCACCCTGATGGCATTGATAAATAAATACTCTTTTGCAGCCATTTGAGATAAACACAGGCAGACTGATGTGGCCACTTTGGCCCTCAGCAGGGAGGCTCAAAAATTCACTGAGCTCATCCTCTCCTCCTGAACATTCTCCTAAAAATCCCGGATTTTAATTCCCTGCCTCTCCTCTGGAAATGCAGCTCCTTGCACCTCACCCTGCACTGATTTCCCTTCCTGGGCTCCTCCTGCCCAGCCCGGGTGTTCTCAGCCCTGGCCCGTGGTTGTTGGCACGGCTGGGAGAGGGAGCCCAGCACAGCCCGGTTCTCCCTCGGATCCTTCCCTGCTGGAATGTTCTGTGCGTGTCCCAGGGCACCATCCCCAGGGCACCATCCCCTGTGCCTCCAGCAGGAGATGAGGGAAGGTTTCCTGCTGCAGTGATTTGGAATTGTTTGCTGCTCTCCAAAGAGCCCTTTCGGTCTTTGTTACAGCTGGGCTGAGTTTTGTGGCAGCTTTGGGGTTCCCTCCGTGCTGGGGATGGAATCAGGGAGCTGGGACCTCCTGGAGCAGGGATGGAGCAGGGATGGAGCAGGGATGGAGCATTTCTGGGAATGGAATCAGGGAGCTGAATGCTCCTGGAGCAGGGATGGAGCATTTGTGGGGATGGAATCAGGGAGCTGAATGCTCCTGGAGCAGGGATGGAGCAGGGATGGAGCAGGGATGGAGCATTTCTGGGGATGGAGCATTTCTGAGGATGGAATCAGGGAGCTGAATGTTCCTGAAGCAGGGATGGAGCATTTGCGGGGATGGAATCAGGGAGCTGGATCCTCCTGGAGCAGGGATGGAGCAGCGATGGAGCATTTCTGGGGATGGAATCAGGGAGCTGAACCTTCCTGGAGCTGGGATAGAGCATTTCTGGGAATGGAATCAGGGAGCTGAATGCTCCTGGAGCAGGGATGGAGCATTTGTGGGGATGGAATCAGGGAGCTGAACCTTCCTCGAGCTGGGATAGAGCATTTGTGGGGATGGAGCATTTCTGGGGATGGAATCAGGGAGCTGGATCTTCCTGGAGCAGGGATGGAGCATTTCTGGGGATGGAATCAGGGAGCTGAACGTTCCTGGAGCAGGGATGGAGCAGGGGTGGAGCATTTCTGGGGCGTGTTTATTCCCACTGCTCACAACTTCCAAGCTGAGTGAGGAGAGAGAGGGAACAAGAGGCAATGGCAGCGTGAGGGAATGTGAGAATGGAAATTAGCATAATTGATAAAAAGCACCAATTAGGAGGACAAGAGGGGATTCAATTCTTCCTCGGGTCAAGCCCCTTCCCTGGAGCGCTCCCCAGGCACTGGCTGGACTTTTTCCATGAAAATGCTTTTTGAAGAGCTGTTCTCCACCTTGGCAGCCTGGAAGAACCAAGAAAACGCTGGGGCCTTGCACCTCAGGGCTTGGAGCTCTGGAATTTTTGCCTTTCTGCCTAGGGACAGGCCATGGAAAATTCCTGTGAAGACGAGTCACTGATACAAGAGGCTACAGAGAATACAGAGAATACAGAGAGCACAGGAAAAAAGGCAAAACCCAAAGGGCATCACAGGAACGAAGCTTCCCTGAGCCCTCCTATTCCCAAAGGCCCATCCTGAGCTCAGGGGAGGAGCTGGAATTCTGCCCCAGGCACGGGGAGCTCTGGCTTTCACAACTTTGATGGGACACTCACTGGTGACACTTCCAGGGACACGTCCTCACCTTCCCTCAAGCTGGAACGGGCTGTGTCCCCTCCTCTGGGCCAATTCCTTGCACATTCCAGGCACATTCCTGGTGCTTTTGCCCATCCCAGTTTTCCCCTGGTTAATGACCTGCCTTGATGCAGGGCTGGGGAAGCTCCTGGACTGGTCTGGCAGCTGTGGGAGCTGTGGGAAATGGGGTGACTCCAAAATGCCCTAATTAAACTCTGGGATTTGCATTCCAAACAGCAGCAGTGGAACAGCACAGAGAAATTCCTTCTGCAGCCCCAGGAATTCCTTCTCCAGTTCCTGGGGGTGTCCTGCAGCCCCGTTCCAGGGAATCCCTCCAGACAAACCCAAGGAGTGGAGCCAGGGGTGTCAAACCCCTGGAACAGAACCTTTCCAAGAACTGGGAGGTTTTTCCCCTTTCCCAGGACAGGAGGGAATGTTCTGGGGGTTCCTTGTCCTTCCAATCCTCAGCAGGATCAGGAATGGGGAAGGACTGAATTTGAATTTTGACTGCAGTGTACAGGTGTGAGGCAGGGATATTTCAGCATTTTTAACTTGGTTTTCTATGGAAACAAAGCTGATTTTCTTTCATTACCCCTCTCTCTCTTTACATCCCACACTTTTCAGCCCCTTGACCAATTTCAGGGAATCTGGGAAAAGAAATACTGATCTCAAAAATGCAAATTTTGATTAGGAGGAGAAAAGCAGCTTTATTACATCATCCTTACTGGGCAGCAGAGAAACCCCACAAAACACAACCACTCTGCCTCTTATTAAACATCAGAAAATCCCATTATAAGGCACAAAATAATAGGGGAAAAATCATTATTTCTACACGTGGACCTAATCTGTTAAATTCTGTATAAACCCTAAGTTTTCCATATCAAAAACTTGATCCTGAAAAGGGGAGGTTGGGGATTTCCTTTGTAATTTGAATATTTCTGCTTTGTTTTGTTAATTTTCCCTTGCTAAGAGCAATTGCTGTGCCCCGGTGTCACTTTCATATCATTGGGTTTGAATTTGTTTGGCAGGAAAGCACAGGGAGAAGCAATAAAGAGAGATTTTGAAATCCAATTTTGTGGGGAACACGACCAAGAGATCTAAAACAAGGGCCAAAGTGCTACTGGGAGAGCCTCATTCCTGCTCTCCAGGGTAGGATCTTTGCAAAAAAATTGCATTTTTAATGTATTTCCAGTCACCCATCAAAGGTAGAACATGGTTTTGTCTGGGATTTTGTTGTCGCTGTTGCTCTGTAGAATTTTGGAATATTTTTTAGGGTTTTTAAAATATATTTTTAGGTTATTTTTTCTCTGTGCATGAAACAAAGTATCTTAGAGCACACAAGATAAAATTGCTTTAAAAGGTGAGGGTTTCAGGCAAATCCTGCATTCTGAGTGAAGCTGTCCTCACCTCATTAGGCAGTGTGAGAGTTCTTGATGATTCCTCCTCTCCCCGTGGGATCCCAGCTGGAAAAAGCAGCAGGAGCAGCTCAGGAAGAGCAGCCTGGGGGTTTTCCACTCCTCCATCCCAGCCCTGCTTGGGAATGGATCCCACTGATCCCACCTGCAGCTCTTTCCCAAGGGATCAGGTAAACTCTGGGAACGCTGCTGGAGCAAACAAACCCCCACAGCTCTCGCTTGCATCGCCTCAGCTCAGGGAATTTATTGTTAAAAGTGGAGAATTACTGAGAAGACTGAAAACCTCGGTGTGCTCTCGTGTTTGGGAGCGAGGGAAGAACCTCCTGAGTTTTCCTGGCTTTTCTGCTGATGGTTTTGGAGAGGATTCAGGGAGCCTGGAGGTGCCAGCGCTGCCTTCAGCTGCTCTGGTTTGGTGCTGAAGGGTTCAGGAGAGGCTGCTCCACCTGGCAGGGAACCTGCAACAGGGCTGTTGTCCCAGTGTGGGTTTAAAACACCAATTTTCACCCAAACACCTTGTCCCAGTGAGGGAATCAAACACCAATTTTCACCCCAAACACTTTGTCCCACCCCAGCTCTCCAGGGTCCGTGGCTGAGGAGATCTGGTTGGGAGCAGGAACTGCTGAGGGACAGGGGTTGGACATTTGGAGGAGCATTTGGCTGAAAGGGTGAAAATGGAGCATTTTGGCCGCTGCTTCCTGGGGCAGTCCTTCACCAGTTGTGGATTTTCTAGGGAGAAGGGACAGCTCTTAAAGAGAAAACTTGATTCTGTTGGAAAACACGAGGGGGAAAGCAAAAGGTCGAGGGAGTAGGGCAGGGTTTGTGGCAGGTGAGCTCAGGGCGTTTGGTGAGGGAGGAAAGGTGAGGCTCAGACATTGCTTGTGGCACATTATCCCCATGCGAGGCTGATTCATATTTGGAAATGACTTGGCTGCAGGCAGACAGTTTGGAACACCATCTATTATGCAGATTCACAAAATTTGAATTTACTCATTTACTTGCCCAATTAGATCATGAAAACACCTCCGGCATGTGCGGCCTGCTCTCCTTTTGCAGCTTTTTCTGAGGAAAGCTCACCCTCTTTTCCTTACACAAACCTTGTCCCCGGATTCCCTCCACCCTGGGTGAGATTTGGGAGATGCAGAGATCGGGAGCTGTTGGCAAAACAATTCCAACCAGAGGTTGCAAAAGCAGGTGGCGGCTTCGCTGCAGACTCTCCTGTGCCACATTTTTGTGGCTGCCTAGCTCTGCCCTCATCATTCTGTGCAGACATTAAATTGCCCCTTGCAGGAGCTCCAAGCCCCACAGGGGCAGAGGTGTTTTGAGAGGTCTGAAATTAGGGAAGGCATGGGTTGTAAATATTGTTTTTTCCTGGTGTTGTTCCTCCCTGCAGTGTCCCTGAGCTTGGGCCCAGCTCCAAGGGCCGGGTGCCGGTGTCCCGAGCGTGGTGCCAGCCAGAGCAGGAATTATTGCATCAATCCCAGTCCTGTGGCCACGGGAGATTTCGGCAGCCCAGAGGAGGGCGGGGAGCAGAGGACACGCTCTGTAATTGAGCATCAAAGCTCCGGGTTCTGCCTCTGCAGCCGCACTGGAGCTGCTCCCTGATCCCCTGCCCGGCCACGGTGAGTTCTGCTCCTCACAACCCCGACTTTTCCCAGGAAAAACCTTTCCTCAAAGCCAGGCAAGTGATGGGGAGAGGCTCAGGGGTCACCTGGTATAAAACTGGCTGTAATGGGCAGAAATGAGGTGGTTAATGAGGATATTGCCACAAGGAATTATTAATATTCCGAACTACAGAGGCAGCTGTGTGGCTCAGCTGGCAAGAAGAGAAGAGGTGGGGAAGATGTGGAAGGAAAATGTCTCTAAAATCTCTGGGAGTGGCTTTTTTAGGATAAAACCCCGCTCCATTTGGGTCTGTGCAGTTAATGGGATGTAATTTCTGAGGGATACATTTCTTTCCACAGATTTTGACACCACCAGGAGTTCCTTACTTCCCAATTAAAAAAGTGGGAAATCAGAGTTTTTGGGTTGTTCCCTCTCATTTACCAAAGTGTCAATGACTGAAACAGTCCTGTTTTCCCTTTTCCTCTCCAGTTCTGTGTCATAACGACACAATGCAGCACTCAGGAACTATTAGGGTTACTTTGATTACATTGATTTATTTCTTCTTTAAAAGAAATCTATATTTATTATTTTATATTTTTATAAATGTTATATGTTACATGTTACATGTTATATTAAAGTTATATAGTATATAGTATATAGTATATATACTATAATATTAATATATAATATAACCTATTATATATTATATATTATATATTATATATTATTGACTATATAGTATGTACTATATATTATATAGCAATATAGTATCTTGTATATATTATACACTACATATTAAGTATTCTAAAATAATAATTATAATAATAATTAATAATAATAATTTCATTCTGGCAATAGATCAGTTCAATCCCTGCTGCAGAAAAAGCTGGATAACCTGGATATAATTTCCTTTTATTGGAGTTCTGTATGGAGTTCTCCAAGCTCTCAGCCTGCACCTGGGACTTCCAGCAGCCACTGGAGCACGACACATAAAATCCAGCCTGCAGTGGTAGAAATCAGCCTTGTAGCAAACTCTGTGTAGAAATCCACAGGTGGGAAGGGGAAGGAGGAAGGAGAGAGGGTTTAAAGGGATTTTTAATTAAGCTGCTCCAACAGAGTCTTGAGTAAGCCAGTGCCTGGTGAAATTCTGGCAGGATTCGGTGTGGGGAAGGGAATTGCCACAAGTCCTGGATCAGTGAGCTCTGCTGGAGCCTCCTTGGTGCAGTGTGAGGTTCCCATTTCCACCACTGCCCGTCCTTCACCCCACAGGAGGCTCTGGGCAGCGGGGATGGATGTGAGGAGCACCCCGAGCTACCTGTACTGGCTCTTCTGCCAGTTCGAGCTGATCACCTGCAGCTACCTGATGGAGCCCTGGGAGAAGGTGCTCTTCTACTCCTTCAACCTGGCCATGCTGGGGCTGCTGCTCTACACCACCTACGTCTGCGTGGCTTTCCACGCCAGCTCCGCCTTCCAGCTCCTCTGCAGCTTCCTGGGAAACCCACGGGAAAATGCTCTTTCTGTGGTGAAATAAAACCTCCTCCTGGCTTTGGGATCAGAGAGGTTCCTTATCCCATTTTTGTCCAGGAGCAACGAACTCTGCTTTATTCTCTCTTCGTGTTCTGCTCTGACAGCAAATTATTTTTGCTCCAATCAAACCCTGGTTTTACTATTTGCTTCTTCAAGAGTTTTCAATTTTAATGAATTGCACTGGAATTACAGAGCTGGGGTTGGGACAGGAACAACCCCCCTGAAAATTTTGTCATTCCAGGGGAAAGGAACAATCCCACTGCAGATTTTGTTATTCCAGGGGAAAGGAACAATCCCACTGCAGATTTTGTTATTCCAGGGGAAAGGAACAACTCCCCTGCAGATTTTGTCATTCCAGGGGAAAGGAACAATCCCACTGCAGATTTTGTCATTCCAGGGGAAAGGAACAACCCCCCTGAAGATTTTGTCATTCCAGGGAAAGCTGCTGGGACATGGAGTGTTTTCATCTGGAGAAATGACACAGAAATGATGAATCTGTTCTTGTCTGCCAGAAGAGAGGCGCACACAAAAATCTTGGACGAGTGGGAGCTGCTTCCCTGAGCTTGCTGTGTTTTTATGGGATGATTTCAGGATTTATTCAGTCTCCTTGACTGTTTTATACAATGAATTACTTGACTGGTTCGTTATCATGATATAAACAATGCCGCTGATTCATTAAAAATGTGAGGATGTGCTGCTGTGAAAATTTATGTTTGAAATCCTCAGATCCTTGGGCTTTATAGAAACAGATAATTTGGGGTTTACTTTAGGGGATGAGTAAATCATGGGCATCATATAGAAATGTAACATTACAGATTCACTTGTGGTAGGGTTTCAGCTGAAAATAAACCCCCTAAAAATGTAAAAATACAATGTCTCCTTTTTTCCTGACCCTTCACTCCCTACTTTTCACCTTTTACACTTTCCCTGTTGAGCAGAGTCTGAAACACGAACTCCAGAGCTGTAAATAACGTGCTGGATTTGGCTGGGACTGTTTTTGTTCCAAATTCCACGACTTTTTAGCCTCCAAACCACCAGATTCCTGTGCTGCCAGCTTCCTGCAGCGGGCAGGAGCTTCCCTGGGATGGGATGAGAATTGAGTTTGGAATCCTCAGGAGATGAAAGGAGTAGAGCAGGACACACAGGTGACACAAATCCACATTTTCCACCCACACTGAGGGGAGTTTTGGGACTTTTTCCAAGCTCCTGGAATGTCCTCTCCTTCCAGAGGATGGGCTGTTGCTGGAGGTGACAATCCAGGGACTCAGGGAATGAGGCTTGGTCACAGGAGGCGACAAAACAAAGTGAAGACATTAATTATGTCATTTGTCACCTCAGCTCCTTTCCCAGTTGATAATTACAGGGAAATAAGGAAGGAGATGAAAATAATTTCTCTGGGAAAATGAGGGAAGCTGTGCTCAAACTCCCAACAATGCCCAAGTATCTCTGAGTTTGTAAAAATACAAAATCTATTCAATACTTTCAAATTTGGATCCAATTGGATGTTTTATTGAAGTAATGTAATTGAAGTAGTAATTAGTGTAGATTTGCTTTCATGCTTAGTCTGTGTATTCTATTTACTGATAATTATCAACAGAATTTGTATTTACTGATGTTTAGGGACAGGAGGGAACGCACAGTATTTTAATTATATCAATCATTAGATTATTTATGGAGACAGTGACATTTTTCCCAGCCTGTCAGTCTCTAATACAGAGAAATACAGGCAGGACTTTGCATTACAGGTGCAAAATCTGTATTTCTCAAGCCTATGCAAATAATTCTTGCTCAAGATGTGAGTGGGAGCGAGCCCAGGGCAGCTCCAGCAGAGGCCTCCCCACATTTCCGACAGCCTGGGCAGTTCTGGGCATTCAGGGATCCACAGCAGGCTGGAGGAGCAGGAGCTCTGCTCCCATCCCCAAATCCCAGCTGGGCTGGAGGAACGGGACAGAGCCAGGAAAGCACCAAAACCCAGCAGAGGACACAGGGGCCAAAGGCAGCTGGAGCTCCCCACAGCTCCTGACTCACTTTCCTCATCACCCCCTTTTCCCTGTGCCAAGACTCCAGGATTTAAAAGATTTCATCCCAACTCCAGCTGCTGTTTCAGCTCCCAGCACTGCCTGGGCAGGTCCCTGCTGGAAGCACCAGGAGCCCGAGGGGCTCCAGATTTGCCAGGTCAGGCTCAGCTGGGAATGGGATCGGGATCAGTTCGGGTGGAGCTCAGGGAAAGGCTCTTTCCCCAGAGGGTGCTGGCACTGCCCAGGCCCCCAGGGAATGGCCACAGCTCCAGGAGCCTTTGGATGCACTCCCAGGGATGCCCAGGCTGGGATTTTCCACAGGCTCTTCCCACCGTTCTCCAGATTTTTCCAACCAGCTCCACAGGCTGCTCTGAGTGGCCACAACATTCAGGTTTTCACACCTGATGTTCAGTGTTCCAAACTGGAATGAATGAACGCATGGGTGAGGCTGGAAGTGTTCCAAGAGGAATGGGAAATGGAAAATTCCCTGCACACCCTTCTCTGAGGGTCAGCTCTGCCTGTCCGGGGGAGTTCCTGTCCTGGGGTACTTAAAAAGGAATGTAAGGATAACATTCTGCACCATTCAGATCCCTGCCACGTGAAAAGGAAATATTTAAATTGCACAACTTAACCCACGAGAGTGGAAACTAAAGAACAAAATAGGAACCGGCTGCTGAAATGAAACTGCTCGTGCTGCTCCCCAGGAAGCCTTTGATGTTTCCAGCCAGAACACCCTGGTGGATTCTCAGTAGGAGTGATTTTTATTGTAGCACTTTCACACCTTATCTCCCATTAAACTTTCATCTGTGTTTTATTGATCCGAATTGTTTACACTTCCTAAAGGCACTAAAGATGATTCTGCTCGTGTGGAATTTCCCCCCTCTGCTGCTGATCGATTTAATTTTTAAAGCTTAAGATAATTTCTTACTCCTTGTTGTTCCTGTCATTGTTTTGCACTACAACAGCTGCACTTGGCTTTATTTCCAGCCACGTGTAATTGCAGTTCTTATCTTTGCTGTTCATGACCCGACCTGAAAATCCTGCTGGTGAAACGAACCTGTCAGCGCTTCCCCTGCATCCCACAGGACATTCCCATCGTGCAGGGCTTTGCTCGGAGCAGGGGGAGTTTCCAGCAGAGCTGTTTGCTTCTCCAGAGCTGACCTGGAATTCCTCCGTCCTGCTCGGCCGAAAGTTTCTGCTTCCCTTCCCTGCTCGCTGAAACTGCTTCATGCAACAGTTGAGTTCCAGTCTCGTCTGCAGGGAACTCCTCCTTCCTCCACTGCTGTTCCCAGTACAGAGCAGAGATGTCAGATGAAACAGGATTTACCTGGATGTTTTTCCAAGTATTTTTCCAGGGATCAAGGTGTGAATCCCCATCCTTTGAACACAAAGTCTCAGCAGGGTGTGCAAACAGCAAATATTTCACAGCTTCAGGAGTTTCCTTCCATCTCACAAATCTGGAGATGAATTTAAAACTGGCTTTCAAGGCTTTTCACTCCTCGTTGGGGATTTGTGTCATCCCAAAGGGTTTCATTTTAGGAAGCTGAATATTTAAATTGCACAAATCCCTTCAGTTTCTGGCTTTACCATCAGGCTTTGCTTTTGTCGTGGAACTGAAACCCTGGCAAGTTTTAAAATTCATTTCCTCTTTCTGACTTGGCTTAACCAGGTTCCCATCTTGTATTTAGGAGGAAATAGATTCTGACAGCAATAAGAGTCTTTGTTCCTGATGATGTCCTGCAATGAGCACAGGGAGCATTCCCAAATCCCTCTGGATTTCCAATTCCCACCACAGCTTTTACCTGCTCTGGGAGGTGCAGCTGAAATGAGATAAATCTGCAGAAGGAGCAATTTGCTGACATTAAATCCTTCAACATCAACTCAAAGCAGTTTTTGTCTGATTTTTCGTTAGCCTGGTGTTATTTTGAATTTAAATATTAAGAACTGCATGGGCACAAAGAGTTTTTCCTGAGTTTTTGGCCACTTTTTCCTCGGAGCAGGGAGCAGCTCCTGGGGCCGTGCAGGAACAGTGACATCAGGTGGACTCTCGTGTTCAGCACATCCTGATTTTCCTATGGATGCTCCTGCAGGAGGAGGGGGAAGGGATGGGACTGGACCCCTCTCTGACTCTTCCCAGTGGCATCCAGTGAAATCATTCCAAATCCCAAAAATCCAACAGAAGGAATCTGCACCCTTGGCTAATTTTTAATGGAAAACGTCCTGACACAACATTCCTCTGGCATTCCCTATTTTAAGCTACTCCTAAGAGACTGAAATAAAACTGATTTTGTTGGGAGTTCCCACAGATCAGTGTCTCGATTCCTCAGTTTGGAAGCTCCCAAAAACAGCGCAGGAGCTGTCCCTGGCACCGGCCTGAGGTTCAAAGTGAAATATTTCACCTCAGCAATTTCCACCTGACCCGCATTCGGGACCCCTGCAGTTACATCAGGCCGTCCACTAACAGAATTTTAAAGCAGTTAAAGGTGAAATCATCACCTTAAGCTTTTCATCATCAACTCACAAGAATTTTATCTAGGGAAAAAAAATCAAAAGTGTTTGCACACCCCAACCCCTTTTCCTGTTCATTTTTGCCCTCAGTTATTCAGCTTTTGTGCTGTAAGCTCTGACTTATACAACACTTGGGTTTTTTTCACCACTTTCTCTGAGCAAAACTTAATTCCAAAGCTCTGCACAGCTTCTCCCATGAGTTCCAACTCAAAATTCATCAACACCTGGGTGGAAAAGCATCGTTGAGCAGCTCTGACTTGAAATCCAGAACCATTTCTGTTGTATAAAAGGAGCTTTTTGTGGCTTAACTCAGATTTTCAGGAAGAGCTGCAGGGCAAGTGGCAGCCTGAGGATTAAAGCCTTTATTAACTCCAGTGGCAGTGAAAATATTGGCAAATATTTAATTTGTTGGACACCCCCTAAACCTCCCTGAGCTCCCCAAGGGGCACTGGAAAGTTGAGAAGCTACAAAGAGACCCAGCTTTGGTTCTGGGGAGCTGCTCCAGCCAAACAAATCCCACAAATCCAAGCAATCCTTGGATTCATGGCTTCAGCAGCACCAGATCTTTCCAGACAAAACTCCTGCTGAAAGCTCCAGGAAAGCTTTTCCAGGCTGGCAGCAGAGCAAGGAAGGGGAGAAAGGAAGAGGGAGATCTCCAGGGATAAACAGGGTGAGACAACACAGGAGATCTCCAACATTCCTGGGAGACTCCAGGAAGGAAAACAGAGAGGAGGGAAAGGATTGATGGAAACAGCACAGGTTATACCCAGTTTTTATTACCCCTCCATCACCATTTTATTACCCCACCAACAGGGAGTTCATTTTTCAGGAAGTTTATTTTCCTGTCCTCTTTGGGCTTGCAGAGTGCAGCTGGATTTTTAAAATGAACTAAAATGATGAATCAAAATATCTCTAGAGGTTTTTAATCCTTTATTAATTAATTGCTGTGCATGTTGCTTTTAATCCACACAGATTAAAATCCAGAAAAAAAATCCAGATCCAGACATGGGATATAGTTCAATATTCATCACACTCCACAGGATTTTCCAATCTTTCTCATCAAGGACTTTCCAGGGAAGTTTTCTTTGTGTAAGGGAACTGATATTGCAGTCTTGAGCTTCCCCAAAATATGGATATATGGAATAATCTACCAGTATCATAAAAGGCTTCAAACCATCGTGCCAAAAAATGGGGAGAAGCTTCCCCATGTGAGAAATTAAAGCTGTAACAGTAGGTAGGGACTCTACCTAAAATCCAGGAAACTGGAATAAAATCTTTCCCTCTGGACATCCTTTATTTTCTCCACTGCAGAAATTGCAAGGAAAGATCCCTCAGGGATGGGAGGAATTAGTGGAATTTATATTGCAATGCTTCCAGCAGAAATGGAACTTGAATTGCTGATTCCCTGGAATATCATCCATAAAATATGAATCCCAGGCCATTATTTTGGGGTGCAGTGGGAGTTTTGTCACTTTTCCTGGCCTTGTGATGGTCTGGGGAGTTTTTCCTCCCCAAGGGAATATTTATAATATTTATAATATTTATTGCATGTCAGGCTCTGTCCTTACTCTGTCAGCATTTCTGCTCCCTCCCCTCCCGTGGCGTCCTCGGAAATGTGGAGATCTTCCAGCATTTCAGCCAGGCTGATCCGTGGAGCTCCATCATCATCTGTGTCACTCTCCACTGGAATATCTGCATCTAAAAACACACAGAAACCCCCCAAAAAACAGCTGAGCACAGAAAACAAACCCCAAAACACCAGGGCAACCCCAAGGGAAAATGGGGAGAAAACAAACCCCAAAACACCAGAGCAACCCCAAGGGAAAATGGGGAGGAAACAAACCCCAAAACACCAGAGCAACCCCAAGGGAAAATGGGGAGAAAAATCAAAACAACCAACAAATTGCAAAACCAACAAATAAAAAATTCCTCCTAAAAACTCAACAGTCCCCTCATGGAAAAAAAAGAGTTCTGTATCAAAGACTTCAGGCAGCAGAGATTTTGGGTGCAGGAGGAAAGTTCTTTTTCATGTTAAAGGCAAGTGAAACACATCTGTGAAACACTTTACAGCATCTCTCCAGGCATGAATCATTTGGAGAATGCAAAGAGAGAATTTCAGTAAAATTATTTTGCCTCCAACACGATTTAGACATAATTTAATTGCACCCAGTGAAGGAGTTCAAAAGGCCTTACTTCTGTAAATGTTGACATTCTTCCTTATGGTCTCATCCTCTTCCAGATCCTCCAGGAAGTCCTGGTATTGTCTGTAAAAGATGTGGGATGCATTTACTCACTTTTCCTTTGGATTTATGGAAATCCATGCAACAAAGTGAAATGACAGAAACAAAACCCCACCAGAGCTGAGAGCACTCCCACATTTCCAGCTCGTTCTCGCTGCTGTTTCACCCTCACCTATTAACTCCTAACTCGTTTATCTTTCATATTCTCCTTTTTCCTGCTCAGCTGGAGGTTATTTAGAAGCTGCTTTGT
Source organism: Prinia subflava (assembly GCF_021018805.1). NCBI lineage: Eukaryota > Metazoa > Chordata > Aves > Passeriformes > Cisticolidae > Prinia > Prinia subflava. The sequence continues at coordinate 23,768,511 of NC_086257.1, read as the reverse complement.
CACTGAACAAGGAGAGCAGATACTGAACCTTTCATCATCTGTGTCTGTGCCTTCCCTGTCCCTTTCCAGCTCCTTCAGCTTCCAGTTCCTGCGGCGCTGCCGCTTGGAGCGGTCGTAGCTCTTCTTGATCAGCACCTGCAGGGAAGAGCAGCCCCTTTTTACCTCCCAAAATCCCAAATCAGCCCCCAAAGCCCCATTTGGGCACCTAGGACCAGCTGGACTGGCACTCAGCAGTGTTAGATTGAATTTAGTGCAGGGAATTTGTTGGTTCAAACGTTCCCCAACACTTGGAAAATGGTCCTGGAGAGACAGACACACACTGGAGTTACAGAACAGCTTCCAGTGATTGGTAATGGGAACAAACCCAACAATTACTGGATTATCTAACCATGGTCATTGATTAGATAATCAGAAAAAAATCAGATAATTGATAATTGGAAAAACCCAACAATAAATGTATAATTTAACCATCACTCAAACATTTAAGGAAATAATCCTTCAGAATCAGACAATGCTCAGATTTCACTGTTAACATCCTCTCTTCCTTCAGGCACTGCTCATGATAAAACCACACTCCCTCCTAGCCTTGGGGAATGGAGAGAACTCTGGACAGAGAAAGGGCTTTTCTTACCACGTCAGGAATGTGCTGGGGGTTCATCTTGTTGGCAAATTCATCATTTAAGTTGCAGTTGGCCAAGTCAAAGCTGAAATAGAAACAGGAGTTTTTATTCTGCTTTACACAACCCCCTGACTCAATGTATCACATTTCTGCTAAAGGGCAGCACAGTGCAAGGTGCAGCTCCTCAGGAAGAGAAACATTTCCAGATAAATGTTTTCCAAACAAATAAAAACCCCATTAATGTGCAACTTTCACAAGTCTGAGCAGCTCCTGTTCCCAAATCCTGTTCTGCTGGCCCTTCCCAACCTCTGGAATCCAAACTGCAGCATCCACTGAGGTTCTGCTGGGCTCACAACACTCATGTTTAAACCTTTTTATGCATCACCTAATCTGTCTAATCTTGCAAAAATTTCACGTTTGTTCTCACTCTGTATGATATTCATTAGCAAATAAATAATTAACTGGTATTTTAAAAATCCTTCCCATCTATTTGTGGCTAAATTGTGATTCCTGCACTCTGAAGGCAATCAGTTCTCTCATTTCTAACAATTTTTACATGAAAACCCCTTCCAGAAAAGATTTCCTGGGTGATTCCACCCCTTTTGCCGCTTTCATTTGCAAATCAGAACAGTTCAACACTTCCTTGATAACACATGAATTCAGTCATTAAATAATCATTTAATAGAAGTTTCAGAAAAGAAGAACAGACCCCAAGACCAGGTCCCCAGGATTCAGGATGTGCCCCAGGTGAGTACAGCAGAAATATTGGTGATCCGTGTCCAGCTCCGAGGTTTTCCTGACCCAGGCTTCAGCCAGAGTGTGCTGTGGGAATGGAAAATAAAACATTCCTTAACCAAACCCAGCTTAACCCCAATATCTGCACTCATTTCAACTCCACTTGTCCTGAAACTTGTGTTCCTGCATCAAATATCCAATGCATCCTTTGCTACTCATCATTTATCATTAAATAAAAATAAGGAAATAGTCATGGCAACTCCCAGGAACTCCCAAAGGCTGTTTCTATAAATAGACACCTATTTTAGCTTTTAACTGAGAAGATCCTTTAATTCTGATTTAACAAGAAATGCTTCAACAGAAGCAATTCAGTCATTAGAGCTGCAAAGTTAGTATTTCAATACCCAGTAACAAGCAGGGTTTAAACTCTTCAAGCAGAATTCCTGGAAGTGGAATTCTCATCGTGCCTGTGTCATTTCCAATCCAAATGGTCCAAGAAAAGCTTTGGACAGAGGCAAGATCCAGAACAGCCCAGTCTGACCATGCCAGGCAGATCCAGATCACGAATTCAGCTGAGTTTTAATTCAAAACACGAATTAAACAGAGGAATCCTCACCTTGTTTGATCGAGCCCCTGCCCCAGCACCTTTTTTCTTCTCGTGGACCCTGTTGATGTCCATGATGAGGAACTCCTCCAGCTGCTTGGGGTGGAACAGGCTGTGGAAGGGGTGGCGCCAGTACGTGTTCCCATCGACTTCAGCAACTGGAAAATGATCAGGGAGAGATTCCTTGTGAAAAAAGAGCCATGAACCAAAACGAAGGCACTGCCAGACAGGTTCTGTTCATCACTGTAACAGTGATTTAGGACATGACCCATATTGCTGCAGGAGCAGCTGGATGCCTTGGGGAGGCTGGGCTGGAACAGAGACTGGGCAGAGCTGGAGAATAAAGCAGAGATTTATTGAAAGGCCTTTAGGATCCACCTTGGGCAGGACAAGAGCCTGGCCAGGGCTGCACCCAAGGGGGACCCAAAATGGGCACAAAATGGACCCAAAATGGACAAAGGGTCACCAGGTCTCACACTTGGATCAGTTTTGGTCCATTTGCATTTTGGGGTTGAATTGTCCCATTGCAGCCCCAGGTGATGCAGTCCCATCCTTCTTGTTCCTCCCTCAGCCCCCCTTGTTTGTGCTTTGGGGCTGAACCCTTGTCCCAGCTGTCCTTGGTGTGCAGCAGGAGAAGGATTTGTTTTGTGTCTCTGCTGTGTGCAGAGCTGAGTGAGCCTGAGTGTGAGCTCAGAGCTGCACCCCTGGGCAGCACAGAATGTGAAATACAGGGAAGGTAAAACTGAAGGCATCAAGCTGATTTGTGACAGAATTTACTCAAAAGAATTATTGCCTGGATCCATCCTTTTAGAGGGACTCTGCTGCCCAAGCTCACCAGCACACACCAAGCAAAGCACAGAATTTCTGGTACTGAAGTGGCTAAAAATTTAATCCAGAGGAATAAACCTGACCCAGGTAAATGCTCAGAAGACCCAGGGTGTCAAACTGAGCCTGCAAGTTCTGCCCAGGATCCTACAGGAATCAAGCTTGGAGAACTCTTAGTTCACAACACAATTTCTACCATACAGATAAATTTAACAACATCAAGGTCCAAAACTCCAAGATTTTGTGGAAACAAACCAAGCCCAATAGTGTCAGCAGAAGAAGGAGGTGGTGAGGAAAGCCCAGACTCACTCTGCAGGGTCCTGGGGTCGATGAGGTGGATGGTGCTGGTCACTCGCATGCACACACAGATCTGGCTCATGTTCCCCAGGCTCTGTGCCAGCTTGGGGGACAGACACACAACGTTGTCCTGCAAACCAACACCAACAACTGAAATTCCCATTCCCTCTGTTTTCAGACTTCTGAAATACAATTTTTAACTGTGCATTTTTATTTTTCTAGCCTTGGTAACTTCTGCATTTCCCATGTGGATCCCTCCCCACCCCTAATCCCCGCAATGGGGCCTCCATCTCCAGATCCCAACTCTTCCCATTCCCCCCTCGTTTCTTTTGGGAACAAAACCCCCTGAGGATGAAGCAGAGGGAAGCTACCTTGCATATGGGAACGATTTCCACAGAGAAAGTGCTTTTGTAGTTGTAGACATTACTGTGAATGTCGTGGGAGATCAAACGTTGGGATGATTTGGATCTGTAAATGAAAATAGAATTTTCAGGGAACAAAGGTAAATTTTACCATGCCTTAGTGGAAAACATGGGACTTTTGTAGAAGGGATTTTGTCTGTTTTGATTAAAACACAGATTCCCTACACTTGCACTTACAAAATTATTTTAAAACAAAGGATTTAAGAGAATTCCCCAAAGTTCTGAGTACTCAAGGTAGGGCTGCTGTACCTGGATGGAACCGTACACTGAAGGAAGTCCACCATCTTCTGGGCGTGTTGCTTGGAAGAGTAATAAAAATCCAGGCCATCTGAAAGGAAAGGAAACAAATCTATTTCTAGAATATTTTATCAAATATAATTCATAAGCTTTTCTCTCCACAGCTCCCAGCACACATACATGAAAACATCCATCACAAATTCAGGTTACTCTGCCTCCAGAGCCACTCACCGTGGATTTCTTTGATCCTTAGTGTGTTTTGGTGGAGCCTGTGCTTCAAAATCAGCTGCTCCAAATAGTAAAAAGTCTTCTTGTGCACAGTCTAAAACCAAAGAAAAGCATCAAGGTTATTTAAGGAGCATCAAGTACAAAGCAGGATCTCTGAAGAATAAACATTTATATGAAGAGATCACCTACAGGAAGAACATCCAAGTAAACAAAAAGATTTCTGAGTGCTCTACTTATCCCAAATTATTTAAAGCTTCCATTTCTCTTCCATTTTTTTTGTGAAACTGGTTGCTAGAGAGATCTATTTCCTTTAAAGAGGATTTAAATATTTGTTCCACTGATTTCAAACTACCTCAAAACACAGGAGAGTATTTAGTTATCCACACAAGATCCTCCTGCCAGCACTATTTTCAAGAATGTTAATACTGGACAGCAGAAAGTTTTTCGAAACTGAGTAAGAAAAAATAGAACAACCTTGAACACAAAACATATCCTTGTGGCTAAGTACATTTCTGTCTGAGAAATCCAGAAAATCACCCAATTCTTTGCCTGATTGTTCTGGCACCATCAAATAAAAATTCAGTTTGTCTCTACCTTTTGCCTGACTTGCACCACAGCTTTCCAGAAATCCTTGGCTTCAATCCTGTGACAGTCCTCACACATCTGAGACTGAACAGTGTACTCCACCACAAACACCTGCTGCAGAACTGCCCCATTGATCACCTGCAAAATAAAAGTGTTCAAGGCTTAAACTCCGTTTGGGTCACCAATAACAGCAGTATTTTCCCATCTTTACTGGAACAGACAATAACTTTCTTCATTCTGATGAATGGCACTTCAGTGACAAGATTTAGGCAGGATAAAATCTAATAATAAGAAAAATAACAATTTAAAAATCCTGTTGTTTGCCATAAAAGCTTTTTAAAAGCCACAGTGAGAAGGTTGTGCTCCAGTTACCTCTTTCTGAACAGTCAGTTTGATCTTCAGCCTCTTGGAATGTGGCTCTGTCCAAATGAATCCTGCATCAATCAGCCGGACCTGCCCGTGGGGAAGGACAAGAGCTCAGCAAAACCAAGTCTAACTCCACAAAAATATATATTAATATCCCAAATCCAATTAATTAGTTAGAACTATTCTAACTAAGGTCAATCTCAGGTCTTTCTCTCTAGTAATACTGGGAACCTAAGGGATGCTTTATTCAACTTATACATGTGAATTTGAGTTTAATCTATATACAGACCTCTGCAACCCTTTGTATATCATCATAACGTGAGAACAAATATTGCATAAATAATTTCTGAAACGTGCAAACTCCTCTGAAATTAAGGTACATTAAAAACACATCAGCTTCCCTCAGTTCATTCTGCTCGGTTCTCTACAGTAACAATTGTGATCAGGCTGTGAAATCCCAGCAGGAGCAGCTCTCACCTTGCTCAGGGAAGCTTTGATTTTCTTCAGACACAAAGCCAGGAGCTCTCGGGACTCCAAGGCGCACTGGATCCAGGTTCCTGGAGGCTGGAGATACCTGCGACACAGGGAGCATTTTACAGCACGTAAAAGCTGCTTGTGCACCTTAAACCACTCCAAGGATGAGCAGCTATTTCCAAAGCTTTCAGTTTAGTGACAACGATGCAGCTACAACTTTTAGGATCATAGAAAATTATGGGGAAGTGTCTGAGGTGACTGAGTTCATTCCCCCAGCACTGCCAAGGCCACCACTAAACCACATCCCCGAGTGCCACATCCACAGGGCTTTTAAATTCTCCAGGGACGGGGATTTCACCAGTGCCCCGGGCAGCTGTGCCAGGCTGGACAACCCTTTCCATGAAGAATTTTTCCCAATATCCAAACGAACTCTTCTCTTGTCAGGGAGTTCTGCAGAACCAGAAGGTTCTCCTTGAGCCTCCTTTTTTCCAGGCTGAGCCCCTTTCCCAGCTCCTCCTCACCAAACTTGTGCACTTTTTGCCTCCCTAAACCCCGAGACTGACGCATTCCGAGCGCATTTAAGGGCATTTTGCCGCCATCCGCCGCGATTTCGCGGCTCCTCACCTCTCGCACTGCTTGCAGAAGTGCACCGTGCCCTGCTTGGGGATGCCCTCGGTGATGTCCACCTGGGCCCGCAGGCAGCCCACGCACATGTTGGCCGGGTTGGGCGGGATGGGGACGCCGCACTGGCAGCACAGGCTGGGACACAGGGACAAAGAGAAGCACAGTCAGACACCGCCACGGTCACAGCCACCCCCGGCCCGGGACCCCGGACCCCGCCACGGCTCACATGTGTCCCTGCGCCGGGCCGGCCGGCGCGGGCAGGTACTCCATGGCTGCGGACACGCGGCGCTTTCCGGCCGCCGCAGGAAGGGGAGGAGACGGCGGGGCCGAGCCCGGCCCGGCCCGCGGGAGGGCGGAGCGGGGGGAACGCGGAGGGGACAATGGGAGAGCCGTAAGGGAAAGGGGAAAGGGCCGTGAAGGGCCGTGGTGAGGCGGGGGAAGCAGCGAGGGAGCCGTGAGGAGACCGTGCCGGAGCTGTGAGGGAACGTGGAAAGGGCTGTTCCTTGGAGAGGCGGGTGGGAGCTGTGAGGGAGCCATGGGGAAACCGTGAGGGGGCCGTGATGGAGACACCGTGAAGAAACGGGCGGGAACCGTGAGGGAGCCATGGGGAAACCGTGAGGGGACCGTGATGGAGCCGCCGTGAAGAAACGGGCGGGAACCGTGAGGGAGTCATGGAGGAGCCCTGAGGGAGCCTTCGTGGAGCCGCCATGGAGAAACGGGCGGGAACCGTGAGGGAACCATGGAGGAGCCCTGAGGGAGCCATGGAGAGGCGAGCGGGAATCGTGAGGGACGTACGCTGTTACAATTCATTAATTAAGAGTTAAATGATACTTTCATTTACAAGGAAGGGCCGGTGCAGTCCGCTCGGTTTATATTCCATTTGTGATGTTCCATGAGCACCCTTTGGAAAGGAGGAACCGCCGTGGCAGGGGATCGGAATGAAATTATCTTTAAGATCGTTTCCAACCCAATGCATTCTGTGATTTTATACTTCTGTGATACCAAGATTTGTTCGTGGATCAGCATTTGTTTCCTGCAGGTTATGCTGGAGAAAAATAAAGCTGAATTGCATCAACACATTGTGTGGGATTTATTTAGTGTGGTAACATCCTGATGGAAACGAAGAGTTCTTTCATTCGAGGACTGAAAATCACAGCCTGTCGAGCTGTCTGCCATGCTTGTAATTCTTTGGCACATTTTTCTTTGGCGCACTGCTTGTGTTCACAGAGTTACTCACTTCTGCTCCTTTGAAATGAAGTTTCTTTGCAGACCTCTCTGGAGAGACTCACTATGGAACATATTATTAAAAACAATGAAAGGAAAAAGCACAAGAAAAAAAAGGGAAATGTTTCCCTGCTCTGAAGTTTTGTTTCATAACCTCTGCTACACAGTGGGTGTGACATAGTTTTTACTTTGAAGCCCTGATGAATCACTCGATCTTTGACTTAGGAAATAAAACACTTCCAGGCGGGCATTTGGAGAGGGGTAGGACAAAGCCTATTCACATCTTTGAAGCAAACCACTGGGAGGAAAATTGAATCCTGATAATGCTGGAAAAGTTTCTGTTGCAGACTTATTTTCAACTGCAAATTTATTTTCTCCTCCTAGTTCGGGTGCTAATATACCAAATCCCACCTTAGCTCAAGGCACAGCCTCGGTGAATATCTGAGCTGGGTTCTTTGTACTCATCAAGGTACTTTTGTTGCCTCTGCAAGCTCTGGTTGTCCTCTGGCTGCCATGAAAAATTTGTGTGTTTTAAGCTGTGTTACAACTGCTTCTGAAGGATTTTATATTTTTTGATAACAAAATGAGGTAAAAAGCAAAGCAATCTGAATCTCACCCCTTGTGAAGGCCATATCAGTTTGTACTGATTTCTTTTGTGTTTTTCAGTGAGTATTAAATGTATTGATTTTATTTCAGTGAGTATTAAATGTATTGATTTTATATAGGAGTTTTCTTGTCTCTACTGCCATATTCTTTCACAGCACTTAAAGGATCTGTGTGATAGACAAGGACAGCAAGCATACCATTTGAATATATGTTAAATTAAAAAATTTAACACTATTTAAAAACAATATAGATAGGCTGTCAGGCTTATTTGTAGGTGGCTTGACCCTCAAGAAAGTCCCTGTAGGTGTTTTTGGGAAAGCTCAAATGCCAAGGCCAGAAAAACCAGGAGACACTTTGTGCCAGTGGCAACGGGCAGCTTCATTTTCAGTAGGAAATAATGGAATGGTAAATGGAAAATATCCCTGTGATTAACTGAACAGACACCTGAGGTCACTATTCCCCCACATAAAGTGGATCCAGGAAAGGAGGTGCCCGAGGAGCTCCTGCCACCTCTCCAGCTGGAGCCGCTCTGACCTTCCCAAAGAGGGTTTGTTCTGGGCTGCTGTTTCCATTACCTGTGCTCATTTCAGTATAAAACTCCCAGGAATTTCAGAACCAGTGTTCTACACTTATTTTTTTTTATTCACTCATATAAATTGGGGTTTCAGAGCAGTATGCGCAGCACCTCCACGTCACAACAATGAAAATATCCTCATTAAACTGTAGGATTTTAGTAATATCCAGGTGGAAGCATGGGAAGGGCTGTGGGATAACATCAAACCACCTTTCTGATCTTTGCTGGTGGGTTTTGAGGAGGATCCTGGTGACACCCGGTCTGTGTTTGCAGCTGTTGAGGTCCTCAGCGTTCACACATTTCTGACAATTTTGCTCCTCCTATTCAATGAAGTCAGGATTTAGAGGAATGGAGCGGTTTTCATTCAACAACAGAGGAGTCACCAGGATCCAGAGGGGGGAATTCAAGGCAGGGCGTTTTACGGGAGCTGTTTCAGGATCCAAGGTGGATCCTGGCAGCAGCTCCTGGTGCCACCGGAGGCATTCCTGGGCAGGAACAGCTTGTGCTTGTACCTGGGGTGGCAACTCCCAGGTTTATTCCAGCCAGGATCTGGCTCCCAGTTTGTAATCAGACATCTCCACACGATCTATTCCTTTGGAAAGCACGGCTGTCCTTGTCACAGATTGCAGCTGGGAAGTTGCAAACAGATAATTTCAGCGAGGGCTGCTGCTTCAGCTTGTCTTCTGCAGTCTGAACAGGAGGAATAACATTCCCTGATTCCGCTGGGACACGGCGCTTCCAGGGGCTGCTCGCCGTGCATTCACCTGCACTAGATTTACTGGGATAATGCTCCAATTATATTCCAGTTCCTGCCTATTTCTTCAGTTCTGTGAGGAATCCAATTAACAATCCAATTTCTAGTGTGAGCCACGAGTGTTATCACTGCTGAACTTCAGAGGCAGCACAAAAGCAGCCAGAACTCCTTTAAAATGGCTTTGTGGCAGGGATGGGGGTATTGTGACATCCCACTCTCAGCTGATGGAGGTGAAACTCTGTTGCATCACCAGCTTTAATGAGCGCTGGCGCAGCACACAGACCCGTGGGTTGGCTTCTTTTCCATGCGTGTGTGAAAGCTGCACGTCCAACATGTTGGGTGCTGGGATCCCTCTGGAAGTGCTGCCCTGTGTCAGCAGAGGGAGATGACTCCCAGCCCTGCTGAGGGAGCAGCTGGGTGCTCCGTGTGCCGGGACAGAGCTGCTGGGTTTGTGCAGCCAGGGGAGCAAACAGCATCCTCTGCTTCCCAAATCCCTGGGACCTTTTCAGAACTCCTGCTGAGCTGTCATGGCCTTACAAACAGAGGGATTTTTCTTGGTTGCCCTGATAAACCAAAATAACCCAAACCATATTGAGCTGCTCAAACAAGGAGACATCCCAGCTTAATGAAAGTAGATTTAGATTGGATATGAGGGAGAAATTGTATCCTGTGAGTCCCTGGCACAGGGTGCCCAGAGAAGCTGTGGCTGCCCCTGGATCCCCAGGAGTGTCCAAGGCCAGGCTGGACAGGGCTTGGAGCAGCTGGGATAAGGGAAAGTGTCCCTGCCCAATGCCAGGGGTGGGATGGGATTTAATTTCCCTTCCAACCCAAACCATTCTGGGATTCAGTGGTTCTGTGAAATTGTGATAACTCAAACGTTGTGGTTTATCCTTCCTCGATAAGCACAGACAGCCATGGCAAAGGTTTCACTTTAGGGCAGAGCATGGACAGGAGCCAGGAGGTGTTGCTTTCATCCTGGTGTGTTTGTTACCAGGCTGCCCTAGGCCTGAACCTCAGACTAAGAAATAATTGTTTTAAAAAGGTAAATATTTGCTCATCAGAACACGAGAGGGATCTGAGGATGATTGTACAGCAGCTGTTTGCTTTCCACTTGCCTTTGGTAATCTTCCGTGTCCCAGCTAAAACATCTCATCCCATTAAAGGAATTCTGGTGAGAGGTGGGGTGAGCTGAGAGCTGCCGTGAGAGGACAAGTGTGGGCATCAGGAGAGGTTCACGCTGGATATCAGGAAGAATTCCTTCACTGAAGGAGTGGATAAACACTGCAATGGACTGCCCAGGGTAGTGGTGGGGTCACATCCCTGGAAGGGTTCAAACAACGCTGGATGTGACACTTTGGTTTATGGTTTAGTGGGTTGAAGGCTGGACTTGATTGAAGATCTTTTCCAACCTCAATGATTCTGTAATTCTGTGATCAGGAAAATGAGTATATTTTTCCCTCTGAGTTCTCTGATGAGAGAGCATGAGAACAGCAATATGGAGGTGAAAATATTTTGCACATTCTTCCTGTTTGAAAGCTGCACATAAAAATTATGGGTAGAGTTGATATTTCCGGACTTCACTTGCCTCACTCTGTCTGGCTGGAGACAAACCCAGAGAAAATGCCAAAAATACAGTTCAGTGAATGAAGATTGCTTAAACAGTCAGGGAAGGAGAACATGGAAAAAGGTGGAGTGGGAGGAGGACAGGGACACTGTCCACCCAGGGCTTCACCAGACCACTGGCACATTTTAGCATTAAGCATCTTCCCAGTGGCAACCTAAGATGTGCTGAAATAAACGGAATTTGCTACATGAAATAACAATTAACTCCTTCTTAACTATTTATTATTTCTTTTTGCTGTCTCCAGTCCTCTCTGATGGCATTTGCATGTTACGATTATTCAGCAAGATAAATTCCCGGGGGGAGGTGTCGCAACTGTCGTGGGATGGATCTTTCCCACCTCTCCCACCTCGCTGGCACAGGCACAACACGGGGTGCTGACACATCTCTGGGAAAAGGTGTTTGTGCAGGTCCTGCTCAGCCAGAACATTGCAAAACCAGGACTCGCTGCACGGCCAAGGGAGTGGAATCTTCCCGAGCTGATCCCGGTGCTGCAGCTCATTATTTATTTAGCAGTATCTGCATTTATATGAAAGATGATCCCAGTGACGCTCGTTTGGCAATTGAAGATTTCTTGGGGAAAAGAGGCCACGGAGCCAGGGCTGCTGCAAGGGGCTGCTTTAGTGCCCAGCTCCTGGGATGGATGGATGGAGGGGATTGAGAGGAATGCTTTGGGTTGGAAGGGACTTCAGAGCCCATCCAGTGCCACCCCTGCCGTGGGGACACCTTCCCCTATCCCAAGTTGTTCCAAGCCCTGTCCAACCTCACCTTGGGCACTTCCAGGGATGGATCAGCCAGAGCTTCTCTGGGCTCCCTGTGCCAGGGCCTGCCCACCCTCACAGGAGAGGATTTCTCCCAAATATCCGGCTCTGATACTGACCTGGGTGTGGGCTCTGAGGTGTTTTGGTGCCACTAAAATACATCTGTGATAGGGAAGAGCATTTGGGTATCCAAATTAGCCAAAATTTGGATAGCAGTTACCTCAGATTATTGGCTAGCACGTGAGGCACCTGTAGCCAGCTGTGGAGGCTTTGGGCACGGGAAGCACTTGGGATTCTTTGATGTGTCTCCACACCAAGCCTGAGGCAGCACGGGCTGCTGGGTGTGGGTGCCCACACCTCAGTACCAGCGTGATTCCACTTGATTTCACCTTTAATTCTCATGTGAGGAGAAATATTGGAACAGGAAATCAAAAATATGTGGAGAAAACGTCTTGGGATGTATTCCTTACCTGAAGTACCACACGTGTCCCAAACTTCCCCTGAGCAAGGCACCATTGTGTCCAGAGCTGGATTCATTTGCAGCATCTTTTTTTGAGCTGTTCCTTCATAAATCACTCAATCTCTGTGCATTTGGCAGATAATTACTGCCTCAGCGAGGCTTCTCTCTTGTGCAATCTGTGGCTGTGAGAAATGCAAGGAGCTGCTGGGAGCCCTTTCCTCTGCCAGCCCATCAGGGCGAGGCTGTTGCTCCCCATCTTTAATTACGGTGCTGCTGCAATCCCATCCCAGCCCTTTCCATGCCAGGCTCTTTATCCTGAGCCTGGCCTCACTTGTTTCGTGTCAAATTCCCTATGATGAACAATTTACCTGCATTTTCACCCCCTGTTCTTTCTTTTTTTTAAGGTACCTAAAGCTCCTAAAAAAATCACAGAGTGTAACTCATCCTTGGGTATGGCCTTGAAATAAAGAGATATTTCTGATTTATTCCATGATTACAAAGCAAAGATAGGAGCTGCCAGAAAAATTAACGGGAACAGCACCCTGGCTGCCAATGGATCTATTCCTGACCCTGCCACAATTTACCTTCATTTCCTCCCTCTTTGCTCAGTCATTGTAAGAAAAGCAGAATCTTCTTTTTTTAATATGGATTTGCCAGATTTACCCTGTTTTCCATCATGTGGATATTTCATCTCTTCTCTTTGTCCTGATTCCTGACGTTTTCCTCTTGCCTGAGCATATTCCAGCACTGAGATTCTTATTTTGATGCAGAGGGTGCATGGTTTTAATTTCACTGTTAAACCCAGACTAACGTGTGTCAATAACTGAGGAGGGCTATAACTTATATTACGTAAATAAAAAAATCCCCATAGCCTATTTTGAGCTTGGACCTCCTTATTCCAATAAAAAAGGAGGCCTTGGCTAATCTGGCTGTACTGAAACCCCAGGATCAGCAGAGTTTATCAGCTCTTACCTGTCCTGATGGAGCAACTGCTGAAACAAGGGTGGGGCAGGCAGGGATGATGACAAGTGGGAATTCTCAGAGTTAATTCTGACCTCCACCCTGAATCAGAGCCCTCCAGCCAGGGAGTTCCCGTGGAAGTTGCCTGGAGGTATTCTCAGGATCTGGGCTCTCCAAATTCAGATAAAAGTTTGCTTATTGGAAGGAGTGTGAAGGACAAAGCTGATCGTGCCTTGAACCAAGGTTTGGTGCAGGCTGAGTTTTCCTCGCTGTGTGTGAGGACAGAGTGAGGAGGAGCCCATCTCCTTTTCTCTTTTCCTGGTGGAGTCGTGGGACAAGCTCAGATCCAGCCTCTGGAGCACCTCAGGAGGGATCAGACCTCCCTTGTCAGCTCACAAACACTCAATTTTCAGTTTCCTGGGGTTATTTTCCCTGGACATTTCATAAATTTCAGCTCCTTGATTCCCTTGACTACAAGTTTGCAGCAGAGCTGCTTTGGGTGGTTCGATGTTGGATCTGAGGATCTGCACTTTGAGTCCAGCTTTGCTCCTGACTTCCCAGTTTTTCTGTTTGTTGTAGGATTTCAGGCTATAGCTTGAAAATAGTTATATGTTGACAATGTTATAGTTTGGTGTTTGAGGGAAAAATAATTGCAATTATTTGAGTAGGGGTGAGAGGACAAGGCTGCTTTTGCTGCGTGAATATCGATCATTCTGTGTGATTAAGAGAAAGTGAATTATTCTGTGTTCTGTAATATTTCATTTGCAAATCTGCCTGTTCTGCTTTAATTTCAGTGCTCAGCCTGGCACGTGGCCACTTGTCCATGTCTGTGCCCTGGGGTGCAGCAATTCATCTGGGAGAATTGTCCCAATTTTGGCTCTCACTGGTGCTGCACGAGTCGAGTGTGATTTGCTGTTCATGTGGTTCTGCTGACTCTTCTACACTTGCTGGGCTTCTTTTACCATGGCTTAAGCAGTTGTGTGGATTTTTTCCCTAACTTCCAAATACTTAGGGAATTAAATTTGGAAGTGGAGCATCCGAAGTGAAAATTTTATAGATTATGGCTGAATCACAATGACGAGGAAACTTAAAAAAAAAAAAAAAGGAACTTGTTTAAGATTTCAAAATTGCAGAAGCACAGGATTTTTTTTCCTGGAATTCTGAGTAAATTGGACACTCAGACATGCAGGGGCACTGGTGGTGATCCTGATCCCTGTGTTCCCACTAAGGAAAAGGTCCTTGGGAAGCTGTTTTTAATGGTTTTGGGTAAAAGCTGCCCTCAGGGGCCTTGGGAGGAAAGTTCTGGAGGTTCATGCTCTGGGCACGTTGTCGATGTGTTGTGGCCCTCAGTAATGGATTTGGGAGGTGATCCATGAAATTGGGCGGGAAACCTTTATGGCAGGATAAATGGGAGTTCTGATGAGATGAAATTAAGAAAATGAGTTTTAAACAAGAGGTGTATGGTGCTGGCCAGCTGAGCCCCAACATTTCTCGTCCCTTAAATTAATGGGGCATTTGTACTTTCAGGGTCAGTGCAGCTGGAATTGGATCATCTCCTGTTCTGCTTTTGTTCCCTTTTTCACTGCTGGATTGTTGGTGCTGTTTGCTCTTTTTTACTTGGATTATTTTTGGTCTGAACACTTCCAGCTGCTGTGCTACAATTAGCCCAGTGGAGCAATTAACTACAATTAACATGGAGCTATAATGAAGCAGCAGAAAAGAGCCTGACATCATAACCCTCACAAGGATGCTGTCACCCTTGTACTGGGCATACTGGTGTTACTGGGAGCTCCAAAATTCCACCCTCCCACCTTAGTGTGCAGCTGTGATCCCATGGAAACCTCTTCCCATTGTCCAGGAATGGTTTTTTTTTCCCCAGGGAAAAGGATTTCAGAGCTGGAACAGTTTCCTAAGCTGTGGTGTGGTCTCAAGCTGTCAAAAGTGTTATCTCACCTCCTCTGTCTTTTAGCTGGGGAAAAAAAAAATTGCTTCTGTTCCCTGCTGAGTGCCAAAAATCCTTTGAAGTCTCCTGCTGGATCCCAGTGGTTTGGAATATTAAGTAGGGAGAATTATTCCAGCTTTTCTGGATGCAAGGAGGAGTGAAAAGGGCTGGGGGAATCTCAAAAGGTTTTCAGCAGAGATTATTTCCAGCAGCTTCTTTCCTTCCCAGTAAACACCCATTGCCTAAACCCTTTAAAATTTAGTAAAGACGGTGAATAATTCACACAAAAAAATGAGTTTTCACTGGGTTAAAACTGCAGGGACCCTCCCCAAAAGCACCTGCTGCTGTTTCCCTGCCACTTCCTGCACCTCCCAAAGGCAAACAAAGGCAACAATAAGGAAGAAAAATGCTTTGCATGGATGCCACCATGGGAGGGCAATGGCAATCCTGAACAAAGCCCTCTGCACGTCCTGTTTGCCAAGGGCAATGTTTAAAGAGCAATATTCCATCGGGTGTGTGCTCCTGCAGATAGGAGCTCTGACTTTTGCATTCCCGTGAAAAACTTTTCCTTGTGCTCTGAAAGTTGAGTTTGGTGTCATGGGGAAGAAATCCACTTTTGAGGAATTAAAAATGAATGGGAACGGGGCTGATGAGGAGGTGCCCTGGCACTCACCCCATCATATTTATTATCCAGATGAGCAGAAACTTTGGAGATAGAATTTAAACCCGCTTGGAGATAGAATTCATACCAACTTGCTAAGTAAATATTCTCCATTTTTCACCCCCAACATTGGGATTATAACTTTCAGTCTATTTTACAGACACTTTTCAGAGGAATTGTCACAGGTTTTGCCATTTTTCGTCTCCTCCAGTGCTGTGTTCATTACTCCAAGTGTGATTACAGCTTGGCACCTCGTATTTGCAGGTCCCCAACTGTGATAAACTGTCAGGACAGCTCCTGTTGGAGCCCAAACCTCTCAGCTGAGCCCTCAGCACACTCAGGAATTTGTTAATACCTTAATTTGAAGCAGAGATCATGTTTTTTTTCCCTCCAGAAACAGGAGAGGTCTTGGGCTGGAGTTCACCCCAGATCCATTTAAAGAATTCTCAAACCTTGCCCCAAAACATTCACCACAAAAGAATCCGAATATCCGAATCCCAGAATATTTATGAATGAGTGGAAAACACAGAAGAGCCGAGTCACACAGCCTGAGGTTGGTTCTGAAGAATAAAATTTTATTTTCCTTTTGGCTGAAAAAACTGCATACACATGTTCAGATCTGGGCAACCTTCACCACATGTGTTCGTTTCCAAACCAACTTGTGCTTTGAAGCGTGCAGGAACCCACTGCAGCTTGAGAAAGAAGTTAAGAGGGGTTTTTTGTTTAATCTAGAACTGTGCAAACATCCTTGGAAAGCTATTTACATTTTGCACCTCTCACTTCTACTAACAGGAGCATCAGCTGGTGGAGATGTGCAGTGTGCAGCTGTAATTTATGATTTGGCATCCGCGTTTGATTTGTGTTGAATGAAAACCAAACAAACCTCCCATTGTTCCAAAACCTCCCCACAGGCAATGGTAATAAATCTACTTTCTTCTTGGTAAAGGAAATCACTTTAAGCCTTCCCTGCAGGTATTAAAATATTATTTCCACTCTGGATCCTCTTCCCCTGGTGCTGATTTGCACTTTGTTGCCTTGGTGAGTGGGAGCAGCAAGGAAAGATTTTGCTTTTCATCAGAGGAGGCAGGAGGGCACTGAGACAGAGCAGGGCTGCTTCTTCCTGTCAGCCTCACAAAACTGCAAGATGAGGTGGAGAACCTTTTTCAAAAAGAAAATATTTTAGACCATCTGAACTCAGCTGCAGGAACTTAGATGTGAAAAAAGCTGGATTTAAGTTCATCGTCCTGTTGCTTTCTCTTCCAAGTTCCTCTCCCATCCATTAAAGCCTGAATGTCATTAACCAGCCAGACACGAGCATTGCAATCCTGCTGGGTATCCTCATGTTTTATCCCCTCTGACCTGCCCACTGGGCTGTGCTGGTAGAACTTTGGGTGTGCTGAGCCACCAGAACGGGCTCTGCCAGAGTGTTTGGATGAGGCTGCAGGAGCGGGAGCTGCTTGTGTCCTGTGCCATTCCTGGTGTGTGTCCCATTCCCAGAGTGTTTATGGAAGAGGGGCTGTGCAGGGTGCCTTGCTCTGCTCTCCAGCCCCGGAGGTGAAGCAAGCAGCGTTTTCCTAAAAGCCAAACTTCAGCACAAACACGATTTCACAAAGCTGTGAGAGCTGCCGGGCCCTGCTGGGGCCAGCTCAGTTCAGCACCGCGCCCTCGGGCTGGGAGCCGAAAATCTGGGAGAAGAATTCCAGGGCCAGGCGGACGTGGATGGGCACGAAGACGTAGGCTGTGTACACCACCATGGCCAGCACGGTGACGGTGATGGTGTGGAACATGGACTGCTCCCAGGGCTCCAGCACGTAGCTGCACGTCACCAGCAGGTACTGGTAGTACAGCCAGTACAGATAGTCCTTCACCCTCTTCACGTCCATCTTCAGCTCCAGAGGGGTTGGAGAGCGCCTGGAATGACAGGGAAATTGGGATTACAGCTGGGGTATCCCATGGAAGCACCACACACCAAGGTATCAGCGGCAGCAGCTCCCCTGGAGCCAGGGAAGCTGCTGAGTTCTGCAGCTGCTGCTCAGTTATTGGAGCTGTGTCATTCCCACTTCCCAAAAAAAACGTGGCTGCTCCATCCCTGCAAGTGTCCAAGGTTGGAGCAAGCTGGGATAGTGGAAGGTGTCCCTGCCCGTGGCAGATGTAGAACTGGATGAATAAACTCCCAACCCAAAACTTCCTGTGATTCTATCAATTCCCACAGTCCAAGTGTGTCTTCCTATTCATTCCCTGTGGAAATCAGGGAAATAGGCATTTAAAAAGAAAGGCTTTGGGCCAGCTTCAATAAATATCCCATAAATTCCATGTATGCCCCAGAATAAAGATAAGATTTAAAACAACTGCTCTGTAAAAACTCCTCTGCTTACTTTTGATAAGAGTTTTTATTGTTCTGTAATTGTTGGGAATAAAGGAAAGCCAAGTTATGAAAGAGAGAGGGAGAAAAAAGTAATCTCCAATTGCAGAAGGATTTTTTTTGCAGCTCATTCCAAAGAAATGAAAAACGTTACAGATTAAAAGAGTATTTAATGGAAATTATAAGTCTAGGAAAGATTTTCCTCTTGGGTAATACCCTTATGCATTCATTGTTCCCAGCTCCACTTGGAAAAGAGAATGGCTGAGCAAGAATTAAATAGGAAATAGGGTTTGCTTCCACTGTTCATTGTTAAATGTGCTTTTTGGCATTTGAAACCATCTTTAAATGCAGGCTAAACACATCTGTTTAGAGTAAATAGAATGATAGTAAAGTGTACAAGGCTTTACAGAGGGATTCTGTTATTTTGGGGTTTAAGGACATTCCCAGAAGATGAGTCCATAGGGAATTCAGCAGATTTCCCTGCTGGAAAACCTCCCAATGTCCCATTTTCTTCTCCACTTGTGCTGAAATGCCAGAACAAAGAGGCTTGGACACACCTCATCCCTCCAGTCTGGTGTTCACAGCGAGTTTGGGGCAACAGAACTTTGCTGTCCCTCAAAGCAACAAATCCGAAAGTGGCACTGGGAAATTTGGAGCCTGGGATTAAAATAATGATAAGCCACTGATATAAGTCAAAAATGTTCCAATATTCAGTGGTTTCCTGCTCTGTTCTGGAGGGATGTGGGGTTTACCAAAGGGAAGTTTGCCCCCCTAATTCTCCCAAAGCATTTCCTTCACTTCCATCTTCCCATATTTCCTAGAACAAGAAAGTTCCTCCAGTACTTCTGTGGGACAGATCAACATTTGAAATTTAGCAGGGGCTGTGTCTG
The DNA here is from genome assembly GCF_021018805.1 of Prinia subflava. Taxonomy (NCBI): domain Eukaryota; kingdom Metazoa; phylum Chordata; class Aves; order Passeriformes; family Cisticolidae; genus Prinia; species Prinia subflava. The sequence goes on along the minus strand of NC_086257.1, from coordinate 23,749,680 downwards.
TGACCACCTTTTCTTGCAGGGGTTCAGACTGGGGACAAAGGCCCTGCTGCTCTCTGGCCGGGCATGAATGGAAGCTGATTCCTTTCAGATCATTTACCTGAAGGCAGAACTCCAGAGAGAGAGGCCTTAAAGCCTTGGAAATACTGCAAAGCCTTCAATAAAAGTGGCCTGGCTGGCAAAGTGGGACTCCCTGGGAGCCAAAAAGTGTCTGGGTTTAGACTTTGTGCAAAAAGAGCAGCGCTTTCCATGGGGAGGGTGAAACCCTTTCCTGTACAGTGGGGAGAAGGAGGAGAAGGAGGAGAAGGAGGAGAAGGAGGAGAAGGAGGAGAAGGAGGAGAAGGAGGAGAAGGAGGAGAAGGAGAAGAAGGGGAAGGGGAAGGGGAAGGAGAAGGAGAAGGAGAAGGAGAAGGAGAAGGAGAAGGAGAAGGAGAAGGAGAAGGAGAAGGAGAAGGAGAAGGAGAAGGAGAAGGAGAAGGAGAAGGAGAAGGAGAAGGAGAAGGAGAAGGAGAAGGAGAAGGAGAAGGAGAAGGAGAAGGAGAAGGAGAAGGAGAAGGAGAAGGAGGAGGAGGAGGAGGAGGAGGAGGAGGAGGAGGAGGAGGAGGAGGAGGAGGAGGAGGAGAAGGAGAAGGAGAAGGAGAAGGAGAAGGAGAAGGAGAAGGAGAAGGAGAAGGAGAAGGAGAAGGAGAAGGAGAAGGAGAAGGAGAAGGAGAAGGAGAAGGAGAAGGAGAAGGAGAAGGAGAAGGAGAAGGAGAAGGAGAAGGAGAAGGAGAAGGAGAAGGAGAAGGAGAAGGAGAAGGAGAAGGAGAAGGAGAAGGAGAAGGAGAAGGAGAAGGAGAAGGAGAAGGAGAAGGAGAAGGGCCTTCTCACACTCTCCAGGATTAAGGGATTTACACTGGCGTTAGGGCTGTGCTGGTTAAACTCATCCCTTCCGTGGGTAAATCCCTGCTAATCCTGACCCCTGCCTGGAGAAGCTGCCAGGCTGGAGCACTGCTGGGGATGTTGGAGGCTCTCAGTGACCACAGACTCCTGTGCGTCTCCATCCAGAGCTGGTTAAGGACAGCCAAAGGCAGGAAAAACATCCCCGAGGCTGATTTTACTGATATTCCAGGCTGCAGCCTCCCCATCATCACTTGGAGGGCCACATGAATAAAGGATGAGGCAGTTAAGATGATGAGCAGCCCTTTGAATTTAACCAAAGCCCTTGACACCCTTTTTGCAGCCTGGGGATTGCATTTCCCTGCAGCTCCAGCACAGTCTGGCTTTCTTTGGTTCTCCCAGCACAAGGGAGAAATTCCATCCGCAGGCACTCAGACGTTCTGGAATTCCAGGAGGAACACGAGCTGCCTTCGTGCTCTGTGGTCTCCTAATGAATGACGGAGGTTGGGATAAGTAAAAGGGAAAAGCAAATTACAGCCTGTGCCCTCACCACCGCCACACTTCTGCATTTCATCCAGCCTGAGCCTGGCTGCCTTGGCAGGGAGCTGAGCAGGGAGAACACAGCTCCAGCTGCATAATTTATAAAGGAAAACACACAGGGGAGGGGAATAAAAGCCATTCTAAAGCAGCTGCTGAGACAGGGCTCCCCCGTGGCACTGGCACACAGATCCCTTGGGGAAGGGACAATTTGCATCCCTTAGGGCCCATTATGAGGGATGAGGAGCAGCCCAAAACCTCACACCTCCAGAGATCTGTGGCGGCTTTACCACCCAAATTAACTGCGGCAGCAATCAAAGGGAATGGCAGATTACTAGGTGAACTTTGGAGGCTAAAAATCTGTTTAAAAATCATTTTAAACAGGATTCATCCTAGAGAGGCTTCACTTCCATGACTGTGTTTTATCCTGTTCCTGCTGGCCCTGAGTTTATTCACTCATCAGTTCCCACTATTGCAGAGCAGCAGATAATTTGTTCTTATGCAATTTTAACTCAACATTCATTCGTCTACAAATCTGGGTTTAAACATTCAGTGGTGTTGGGGAAATGCCTTCCTGTTTAGAGGACACGGGACTATTACAGTCAGCTATGGGTGAAATGAAGAGAATTCTGCTCCTGTTAAGCAATATTCAGATTATTTTCAGCATTTGCACCTCCAAGAGGAAAAAAAAACTGCAAGAAGAGAAACCTGTAAAGCAGCTTTTAGTGTTTTAAGTGGCTGCCTGATTTTCTTGCTTGTTGACACACGTCTCTGATTAGGGCAGCTAAAAAGATAAGTCATCATCCAAATATCAAGGTTTCATTTCAGAGCATGCCTAATCACCCAAATTTCTTCATTAATGACTTATTTTCTGGAGTCACAGCTAGTTGGGAGTTAGAAGATGCCAGTGCTAGGTCCTTTAATATGTAATTTCTGCTTTGAGCAGCTGGGATTTGGGGAATTTTGATCATATTTTCAATCTGCAACTCTGACCCGTGGCCGGACAGCTCCTGCTGGGAAATTCCTGTGGAAAGAAACATTCTTCTAGGGGAACTGGGAGAGACTGGTTTCCAAAGAATGCTTGAAAAGCCCTTTATGCCCCCAGCAGGAGGGGTTGGTCGAGTTACACACACAGGGAAAAAGGGTTTCCATCAAATATTCAGGAAAAGTTCATCTGGAGTGGAGAAGAACAAAGCCTGGAGCTGGAAATGGCCTCATGGCCATTCAACAGGTGATCTCTGCTGCTTTAAATGGAAAGTAGGGACAGAAGGAGAAATAAAAGCAGCAAACAATCAATCAATGCATCCCCCAAATACAACTATTTAATTGGCTAAAGATGGCCATTTGCTGAATAATTGCTGGGATAGCCCAGCAGCAAGAGTGGATGGGGTTTGCAGCATCCTGAGGGAATCCTCTCATGCTGGAGCTTAAATAAAATCCTTCCACGAGGGGGTTCCACCACCCCTGAGCACCCACAGGTAGGCAGGTGCAACCAGGCAAAGTGCCAGAAAGAATTTATGAAGTTGTCTGATCTGTAAATAATTTCAGATATTAGAGGCCACATGGGCAATCCCCTCCTTGGGACTGAAATAGGAATCCTGTCTGCAGGTTACTGATGTGGAGCTGTTCCTGTTTGTGACTTCACTGTGCTAAATGGGTTTGTTCTGAAGATCTGAATTATCCAAGGCACCAGTCTTGTTCCTCTTAATGCTGACATAATTCTGGGATGAGCCCAGTGTTTATGCAGGCTGACACTTTCAAGTGTGAGCAGAACCAGGAAGGGATTCCCATTCCCATTCCCATTCCCATTCCTATTCCCACTCCCATTCCCATTCCCACTCCCATTCCCATTCCCATTCCCATTCCCATTCCCATTCCCATTCCCATTCCCATTCCCATTCCCACTCCCATTCCCATTCCCATTCCCATTCCCACTCCTATTCCCACTCCTATTCCCACTCCCATTCCCACTCCCATTCCCAGCCCATCAGGCATTTCCTTTCATGTCTTATCAGTGAGCACCAAGCACCGGGCGAACAAGGAATGAAAGGATCAGAGGTTGGCAGAAATTGAGATGAGGCATCAAATTCCAGGGAATCCACATCCCAGCATTTCCTGGGAATGCCACCACAGCCCATTCCAGGGAATCCACATCTCAGCATTTTCTGGGAATGCCACCACAGCCCATTCCAGGGAATCCACATCCCAGCATTTCCTGGGAACCCCACCTCAGCCCATCCCTCTGTTCCATCCCTGCTCCTCCAGGACGTGTCCATGGAGCAGGAGCTCAGCCTGGAGAGCTGCCTTCCCCTCCTGGCAAGCAGAGCCCTCAGGTTCCTGTGCCACTCACACACGGATCTTTAAATTTAACCTCCAGCTTGTTCTCCCAGGGAGGAAATTCCAGATGGAATGGGAATGAGAGGGGCAGCAACAATCCCAGCACTGGTCCCACTGCGGACAAGAATGCACCTCAACAACCACCTTGACTTGCAGATTTTAATAAAGAACTCTCCCTGGAATTCTGGAGTGTGCAGCAGAGCCTGTGGGGTTTGCTGGAAAAAAAAAAAGTATCTTCCAGGAATGGAAGGGGTGAGGCTGAAAGACAAGGATACACCTCAAAACCCACCTTGTCTTTCAGGCTGTAATAAATAACCACCTCTGGAATTCTGGAGGGCACAGCAGAGTGAAGCAATCCTGGTTGCTCTCCCTCAGCACCCTTGGCCACCCATTACAGAGCTCCAGGAAATGTGAATCCCTTCCATATGTCCCATGCAAGAGCAGGATGGGGTCTGAGCTGGGGAAATCTTAGTGCTGCACCCGACTCAGCCATTCTGCATTTGACTGAACTTGTGGGGTTTGCTGGAAAAAAACCCTTCCAGGAGTGGAAGGGGTAAGGAAGAAAGAGCAATGGTGTTTTCAGCCCTGTTTCCATTTTACTTTGTTCAGGAAAATGAACTCCAGTATCTTCCTAACCTTTACCCCCAGCTTCCTCCCTGCTGGCCTCAGTGGGGGCACACAGGTGCTGTTTTGGTTTTTTCAAATGTTGCCTAATGCACACAAGGCCCAAGAAGATTTCCTGTTACCTGGGAACTTTAAACCCTTCCTCGAGTGGCAGTGCCACACCTGCACAAAGTCTGGCCCAGCTTCCTCATATCCCCCTGAGCCCTGCTCTGTGTGTGTGGGCTCCTCCTGCAGCAACGCTGGGCTCCCAGACTGGGGGTTGGGGCTGGGATTCAGCTGCATCTCTGCCTGGAGCTCAGGGATCTGGAGCACAGGGATCCTAAAGCACGAGGATTCTGGAGCTCAGGGATTCTGGAGCACAGGGATCCTAAAGCACGAGGATCCTGGAGCATGAGGATCCTGGAGCACAGGGATTCTGGAGCACAGGGATTCTGGAGCACAGGGATCCTGGAGCTCAGGGATCCTGGAGCTCAAGGATTCCGGAGCTCAGGGATTCTGGAGCTCAAGGATTCCAGAGCACAGAGGTTCTGGAGCTCAAGGATTCTGGAGCACAGGGATTCTGGAGCACAGGGATTCTGGAGCTCAAGGATTCTGGAGCACAGAGGTTCTGAAGCACAGGATTCTGGAACTCAAGGATTCTGGAGCTCAAGGATCCTGGAGCTCAGGGATTCTGGAGCTCAGGGATTCTGGAGCTCAGGGATTCTGGAGCACAGGGATTCCGGAGCACAGGGATTCCGGAGCACAGGGATTCCGGAGCACAGGGATTCCTGTCAGCCTGCCTCGCCAGCTGCATGGGACAACAGCCAGAGGGTCACTGAATTTTCTCCTTCAGTCGAGTGCACAGATGGAGTTTATGGTGACCCACAGCCACGTGGAAAAGTCCTTTCCAGTGAGATCCACACATTTTTGACCCTCAGGAAAGCAGAGCTTGATCTGCAGCACGCACAGGGATCTCATTTGGAGAGAGGCTTCTCACCATTCAGTACCAGCACAGGAGCTGAAGGCAGCTGAAGTCTGCACTCATTCCATGCCTTGGCTGCCCCTGACAGCTGGAGGCTGCTCCCTGCAAAGCCACAGCTCTAAAGATCTCAGCTGCCCCTAACTTTGCAGCCTGGCTGATCTATCAGTGCCCAACCCCATCCCTAGGCACAGGGAAAGGGAAAGATGCAGCTTCTCTGTAGCAACAACACTCCTGGAGCAGCTCTGTCCCATTTTCTTCCAAGGCCAAATTAATTTTTCAACAATTTTCCTGTTCTTCCCTCCCCTGAAGTTTCCTCAGTTGTTTCCTTACATAACCAGCTGCTCCTTGCAGTTTAGGTACAGATCCCTTCCCTTCCTGCTTTCCTGGGCTGAGCATGGTTTGGGCTCTGGGTGCTCCCCCTGTGCCAGGATTTGTGCCTTGGAGCAGAGCAAGTGAGCAGCTCTTCCTGAGAAGATGGAGAAAATTGAATCCCAGGGAAAGGGAAACCTTTCCCTCTATTTTGAGTGGAAGGATAATTTAGGAACATGGTTTTGAACAGAACTATTCCCAAGAAAACCTCACATTTGGGACTAGAGACCAGCACCAGCTTTAAATTGCAAACACTTAAAAATTGAGAGTTCTCAAAGACCTGTCCCAGGAATATCTCAGAGGGGTTTTGCGTTTGCTGCTGGTGACAAACCTCTCTTCCTTGTGAGATTTGGGACATCATCCACATCCTTTCTGGTTCAGGAGGTTGTGTAAACACATCAATCTATCAACAGAATAACTGAGACGTCTGGGCTCTAAAATAAGATTGGCTTGCAGTTGTAGCCCTTATTTTATTCAGACTTCTTCGCTTCGCTCTGAGTCATTTCTGAGGCAGCTGAAGGTAACAGCTTGGCTTGTGTGCAGCGTGAGGAGGTGAATATTGTCCCAGCTATGACAGGTATTCGTGGAAAATGGGACCAAACTCTTGTGCAAGGGCATCTCCCCTGAGATCTCATCAAAGGAAGCAGAATTGCACCACTCTGAGAGGGGAAGAGCCAAAATGGAGTGAGATTCTTGCCACAGATAAGAAATAAGAAGAAATGCAGTTTTTTCCCCCAGGTTTAAGCCCATCAATGCAGTGGGGAACAGTTTCCTTTGCAGGCCACTTCCTCGCTGGGACCAAACAGGTCTGGGCACACAAAGCTCTTGATACCCATAAAACAAATGAAAAGCTCCATCAAATGTGGCTTGGCAGGACCCAGAGCAGAGCCCTGGCTGCCTCTCAGGCAGCTGGAGCTCTGTGTCCTGGTGCTGTGCGGTTTTTGGGCACAGAGGGGTGGCACAAGCACTGCCGTGGGCCCGAGCTGCTCCCCCGGCAGCGTTTCAGCATCTCCCATTCCAGCTGGAGGGTTGGAATAATGTCCACGCTCCCTGCACAGCTTCCCTGCTTCTCTCCACTGAACCTGCACCAGAAATCACTCCAAGCTCTCATGGAATTGTTCTCAAGACACAGTTATTTGTACCATACTCGTGATATTCGTGAGAGAAAGAAAGCCAAGCACCCCAATTCCTAAAGCGTTAAAATCCACATTAAAACCCCTCCAAGCGCCTTGTGCTGATGAAGCAGAGCCTAAGCATTTCCCGCAGGGATTCTCCTCCCTATTATCCAAGGTTTATCCAGCAGGGAAGGCAGGACTTGCACCTGCTTCCCACTGAAGGCAGCACCAGCAACTCTGAGCGAACCGAGAGGACAAACCCGGCAGGGGTGAGAGCAGCACGGCCGCCCTCCCTCCTCCATCGCCCCCCACCCACCGCAGCCTTCTCACTCCTGCGTGTCCCACTCGTTTTCAGGGAACCCCTAAAGCAAAACCCCTTCCTGCCACCGGGAAACCCCCGGCTGCAGGGCTGCAGCAACAAGTCACAGAGTCACGGAATGGTCCGGCTTGGAAGGGACCTCAGGGCTCATCTCACCCCCCCTGCCGCGGGCAGGGACACCTCAACCCGCGGGAGCCCTCGCTGAGGCTGCAGGTGCGGCTGGAACGCCACCAGCTCCCGGAGGAAGGCACAGCACAGCAACCCCCGCAGGTTCTGCGGCTGCCAGCCCCGCTCCCGGCCTCCCCCCGCTCCTTACCGGGCCGCCGGGGACTCGCCGTGGCAGCGGCCGCGCTCGCCAAGGTCACCGGCCCCTGGCTGGGGGATGCTCCGGGACGCGCCTCCGCCGCGATGCCCTTGGGCCAGCCGAGCTGAGCGGGGAAAGAACGCCGGGAGCACCGGAATGCGGGAATGCCGGGGCTGGGCGGCACGGGCGCACCGGGATGCGGGAACACCGGGATGCGGGAACACCGGGATGCAGCGCACCGGGATGCAGCGCACCGCGGCCGGCGCCTCCCTCACCTCCGCTCCGCGCACCGCAGCTCCCCAGCCCGGCGCTGCCCGCTCTTAAATCCCCACCTTTCCCCCTCCCTCCTTCCCTCCTCCCCCGTTCCTCACCTCCGCCCGCTCGCTGCCGTGGCCGCGGCCCCGGGCCGGTCCCTCCGCCCCGCCCGCTGCCGCTGCCGCTGCCGCAGCCGCTGCGCTCGGGCTTGCGGCGCCGGGAGCGGGGGAGGAGGAGCGGCGGAGCCGGGCTCGGGGAAACCCGTGGGCCGGAGCCGGCTGGCACCTCCGGGACGCAGCTGTTTCCCTGGAGCGCCGTGTCTCCCTGGCTTTTCCCGGCGCTGGCGTCATGCGCTCGGCGGCCGCGCTGCGGGATGCGCCAGAGCTGCCCCGCGCAGAGCGGCTTCTTATCGCACCCCTCTGTCGCGACAGACCCTGCACATCGCACCCCTCTATCGCCACAGGCATCCTGCACACCGCACCCCTCTATCGCTACAGACACTCTGCACATCGCACCCCTCTATCGAGACAGACACCCTGCACATCGCACCCCTCTATCGAGACAGACCCTGCACATCGCACCCCTCTGTCGCGACAGACCCTGCACATCGCACCCCTCTATCGCCACAGGCACCCTGCACACCGCACCCCTCTATCGCCACAGGCACCCTGCACACTGCACCCCTCTGTCGAGACAGACACCCTGCACATCGCACCCCTCTATCGAGACAGACCCTGCACATCGCACCCCTCTATCGCTACAGACACTCTGCACATCGCACCCCTCTGTCGAGACAGACCCTGCACATCGCACCCCTCTATCGCCACAGACACCCTGCACATCGCACCCCTCTATCGCGACAGACACCCTGCCCCGTGGTTATCCTGCCAGGGGTGCCGTCAGGTGCCTGCGCGCATCCCGGCTCCAAGGGAACGGGTGGGAAGGAGCTGGAGCTGCGGTGTTCAGCGGGAGGAGGGATTTGGGATTTGGGATGATTCCACATTTGTCAGGTGCCCTTAGGGGTGAGGGGTTTCCACAAAGGAGGGATGGGGATGGACAGGTGTTCACGAGACTTTATCCGAAATGCTGCGGAATCCAACACGACCCAGCCCATCACGAGGCTCAGGTTTCTGTAGTTTATTCTGTCCCAGAGATTAAAAAGCTTTATTTATTCTGCTCGCTACAGAACATCTACTTTAGGACAGAACTTTGTAGTTTAAGTGAGCAATAAGAGTGTCAGAACTGCTTTTTCTCCTCGTTTCCCCTGGAGCAGCAGGATTCCAGGCTATCCCTCCCTAAACAGTGTCCGTGCCGGCACCCACCGGTGCCCTCCGGCCACACAGGAATGCAAACCTTTCCCGAGCCAGATGTGAGGGCTGCTGTTAAAGCTGCTCTTTCCCTGTTTGAACACATTTTAACGATGCCTTTAAAGCGCTCTTTCCTCGGCGAGCACCTTGCAAAGGCACCTGCACAAACAGAGCCGCGCAGGTGACAAAGGGGCCATCAGCATGTGGCGCTTTTCTTTCACCGCCGCTGCTATTTTTATGGATGTTGACCGTGGAACTGATGCTTGCTCAGCCTTTGATATTAAAATATTCACGTGCAAAGGCTTTGTTTAAGTTTCCAGATCCCTGTGGCCGTTCCCAGCTCGGAGCAGAGCTCCCGCCTGTCCCGGAGCTCTGTGTTGTGTCTGGGCACGACTCGGGGTGGGGAAATCCCTGCGTGGGATTTCAGAGGATGACATGGCCTGAGTGGTTTTGCCTGTGACCAGCGGTGGGTGGGTGTCACCCAATCCCCAAAAAATCCCGGCAAAAGCACTCTGGGTTATCAGGGCACTCCCTCCACACCACAGTTTAATTTAGAGGGTGTTTATTCCAGGGGCTGCTCTTTACAGAGAGGAGTCCACAGAAAACCGTCCTGCACTCTCTTTAGCACCCTGAGGTGCTGCTGCTGCCTCGCCTCTGATGGGCACAGGATCCCTGAATCTTGGAATCATTCCGGCTGGAAAAGATCTCCCAGATCATCGAGTCCAAGTGTTCCCAAAGCCACCACTAAACGCTGTCCCCAAGTGCCACATCCCCACAGCTTTTACCTCCCTCCAGGGATGGGGGCTGCACCTTGGGCAGCTGTGCCAGGGCTGGGCAGACTTTTCCAGGAAGAAATGGTTCTCAAAATCCAAACGGAACCTCCCCTTGCCCAGCCTGAGGCTGTTCCCTCACCCCTGGGAGCAGAGCCTGTCCCCTCCTGTCAGGGAGCTGTGCAGAGACAGAAATTCCCCAATTTCCCCTTTTCTGCAGGCTGAGCCCCTTCCCCGGCTCCTTCAGCCTCTCCTGGGGCTCCAAACCCTTCACCCCCCGCAGCAGTTGCTGTAGAGGAAGGTTCAGGGCTGTATAAAAGCCTCACATTTACCTTTGACACACTCTGGCTTATCAAGGGGAGAAGGATTTGCCTCACAATGAATTTCAGATTTGCTGATAATCGAGCCTTGTTTGCCTTGAGACAAGACAGGGCTGCAAGGGCCCTGCCAGGCCCTGCTGGCGTTTCCAGAGGGAAGAACCTTCCCGAGTGGGATCTGATTGAATTCAGGATTAACAGCTCTTTTCTGAGAAGTAGGACAGGGTTTAATGGAAAGGAGGCTGTGGTTTGATTTATCAGCCCTGCTGCTGAGGGAGGCAAGGCTCTGCTTCCTCCCGAGCCTCCTGCTGCTTCCCTGACTCAGGAGAAGCCTCTGGCTTGTCCCTGCAAGGAATGCAAAGCAAATTGATGAAACAGGAACAAAAAGTGAACAAAAAACCCCCCAACCACAGCAAAAACCACAAAAACCCCCCAACAAACAAACCCCCAAACAACCCCCCAAAAAAGAAAAAGAAATAAAAAAGGAAATGAAGAATTAACTAACTTTTGAATTCACTTTTCTATTAGAGCAGGGTTTGAAAATGAGAGACTTCACGTCATGGTTAAATAAATTTATTCATAAGCCTAACCCTTGCCCTTACCAGCTGCAGGATGACCCTTCTGCACTGAGCAAAGGAGCCCCCAAACCTCCCAATGCCTTAAATCCCACAAAATAAAATATATAATATATAAAATAAAAGATGAAGAACACAACCTCTTTTAATTGCCAGCTTCCTCAGGGCTACCACCCTCCTGCTCCAGACCTGCTTGAACTTTAGCCTTCTCTGAAAGCCCTGTTCTTGTCATGGTGAAAATCAGACCAAGTTACCTGTATAAAATAGATAAAACCACGGGAGTTTGTTTCCTTGTGTGCCCAGGGGCTGCTGCTCTGGATCTGCTCCCTTCCTGCTCTGGCCCCTGGGGGTTTGTGTTAATTATTGCTGGGGATTCCAGCGGGCTTTGGCTCCTGCAGGAAACATCCAACAGCCCCTGGAGACAGGGATGAAATCCCTGCCCTGACAGAGGGGCCACCACGGCATTTCGAGAGCCCGGGAATATCTCCTGAGCCTTTGGGCTGTGCCACAGCCCCGCAGGAATGTTTTACACCAGGCCAGGCTCTTCCCAGCCTGGATCACCGGAGGATTTGTCAGAAGATCCCGTTTCATCGAATCCCAGAATTCCAGAATGGTTTTTGGTTGGTTTGGTGCTGGGATTTCCTTTGGAATTTTGTGCCAAATAAGTTCTGTGGTCCCTTCTGAGAAATTCTCTTTTATGGGGATCTGTTTATGTGTGGCATTCAGAGAACCTGGGATTCTTTATCAGCAGCTTTGTCCTCCTCAATATGAACAGGAACATGGATATGAATACGAACATGAATATCGAGATTAATATAAATATCAACTGGGTTAACTGGCCTGCACCCAGCTGGGGGAGAGGCTGGGTGGACTTCTGGGGTCAGGAACAAGTAATTAGAAGGTAAAGCAATAATCAGCTTGGAGAACAAGGGCTGGGCAGGATCCCCAGGCCTGGGTGAGTCACATTTTCACATCTCTGCTTCCTGCTGTGTCCCTTGGCCAATATTAAATTGCTCCAGCCAGGCTTGGCTCTGGATCTCCTGGGATCACTGGGATCAGTTTGTTCTTGACCTGGAGATCCCAGTGTGTCCATGTTCCCACCCTCACTGGGATGTCGGGTGGGATCCAGGAATGCCTGGCTTGCTCCCATCACTGCTTCCAAAGCGTTCCAGAGGAAAATCCAGTTGCTTTGGGAGGTTCAGGTTTCCCTCTGGAGAAGGGAGCTGAGTTTGGGATGCTCTGGGAGGAATCCCCCATTGAACAGATCCCACCCTGTTCCTGAAGATTTTCACCTGCAGAAGGGCCAGCTTGGAGATCAATCCTCCTCATTCTCATACCAGTCCTCCATGGGAAATTTCCTTGAAATGAGGAATTTTTCCCATTTCTGTTTTTGTTTCTTTGTTTGTTTCCCCCATACAGGTTACTGCTCCCAATGCAAACAGGTTTGAACAGTGTAGATCTCTCAGAAATTTGTTTTAGTGTTCAAAACTTTCCATTTTGGGAAGTTATCCTTTGGGAAAATGTTTGGTTTAGGGTGCTGTGCTTGTCCTGGAGGGATCCAGACCAGGCTCTGTGGGGCCGTTCATTCTCAGGGCTGGGATGTTTGCACAGGGTGGGATTGTTGGGATGTCCTGTCCAGGAATTGGACTGGACGAGCCCTGTGGGGCCATTCCAGCTGGGATATTCCCTGATTTTTGAGCTTCGGCTGCAAACCCGTCCCTGGCCGAGCTGTTGGGAGCTCCTGGAGCTCCCTCTTGTGCTGAGCCTCACCTGGAGCAGCGATTCCCGTGTTCCCTAAACCCTCCTGTGCTTTCCTGCTCCATCCCGGTCCTGCCTCCCACCCCTGCTCCTGCCCAGCTCCCCCTGCCAGCCCGGAACCCTTTTGTTGTCCCCCATTCCAGCAGGAGGGGACATCTGGCACAGCTGTCCCCGCAGCTGGGGGCTCTGTCACCTCCATGGAACCGGGGGAATCCTGCCCACCTCGGCTCTCTTTGGTATTTCTCCCTTTCCAAGCGAAAAAAGAAGAGATGGGAATGAAAAAGAAGAGAAGGAAATTAAAAAAAAGAGATGGAAATGAAAAGAAGAGATGGGAATGAAAAAGAAGAGATGGGAATGAAAAAGAAGAGATGGGAATGAAAAAGAAGAAATGGGAATTAAAAATAAGAAATGGAAAAGAAGAGATGGGAAAGAAAGAGATGGCAAAGAAAAAGAAGAGATAGGAATGAAAAAGAAGAGAGGAAAATGAAAAAGAAGAAATGGGAATGAAAAATAAGAGATGGAAATGAAGTCACTCCACTCCTTCCCTAATCCTGGTGGGATTCCTGGTGGGATGTCCTGTGCAGAGCCAACAGTTGGACTTTAATGATCTGTTCCAACTCAGGATATTCCAAGATTTGAGTCAGGAATTCGAAAAAATACAATGTATTTTACAGTTATTATAATTTATTACTGTTATACATCCCTCTGTTAATTTTTTTGGAGATATTTTGCTGCCTCTGCAGCTTCTGGGTGAGGAGATGGAGAGTTTCAGGCATCTTTTCCCAAGAAATCAGTGGGAATCTTCCCTCTGACTTTAGTGTGGATCCAAAGCCCTTGCAGTGAGTTTGTATATGAGAAAAAAATAAAATTCTCCCTCTCCTTTGTTTTTTAATTCCCTAAACACCACAAACTCCCCAGATTCTTGGAGCCCAGCACCCACAGAGAGTTTTATTCCCAGCTTTTTGCTTCCTGCAGTGATTTGAAGGTGCTGCAGCGCTCTGACCTGTGCTGGAACCCTGGATTTTATTGCACAGCCCGGATTTGCCAGAGCCAAGAAGAATTTGGGTGAAAGGAAACCGGAGCTCTCCATTTCCTTATTTCCAAGGAGTGTTGCAACCTGCCGAGCTGGAATCACCCGCAAAGGGACTCTGTGCCCCAGGAACGGGCAGGATCTCCCCTGGATTAAATCCCCAAATCTCACAAAATGCTGACTGGCGTGGGGAGCTGGATGCTGAATGGATTTTCCAGGGTTAAATGAAGATTCCCGTGGTTTTCCCGGGGCTGTGGAGGGAATGACAGCCCTGCCCCGAAGGATTTAACTCTCACCTCCAGCCCGGAATTCCAGCCCCCCTCATTTCCCCTGAAATCTGGCACTGGGCACAAGGAGGGAAACAACCCCAAAAAGCAAACACAGGGCTCTTGAGGACGGCTTTGTTTCCCAAACACACAAGGAAAACAACATTCCCCAGGAGAAAATAAAAATAAAAAAGGTGTCCATGACATCCCGGGGCCGCCTCACAAAGGGAGACCCCGGTGCAAAAGGGGAGCCAGGAAATTTTATCCCTTTCCTCCTTCGGCTGCCTCGAGTTTCCAGAGGAGACAAAGGATGCGTTTCTCAGCCCAGACCTCCCCACAAAGGAAATCCCGAGCGGGGTTTGGGATAACACCTGGGGAATATATTTTACATCCCTAAAGGCTTTTAAAGCCAGCCCCGAGTGTGGGAGCTGAGCCCAGGATAATCCCTGAGCTGCGATTCTGGTAAATAAATAATAAATAATTTCTCCCGTAAATAACTGCGCGTTCGTGGTGCTGTAAATCTGCATTTCGGGGCTCGCAGGGGGATTGACACCCGAGACTGGAATAGGCACCGGGAAGTTCCCAAAGAACTCCCCGAATGGGTATTTTTGGGAAATAGGAGCTTTTGGATCTCCTAACCTGTAAATTCAAAGGGCAATAAATCCAGATTTTGGTGCATTTCAGGTGCCATCCTGCAGATTTTGGGGATTTGGACCAACATTTGGTACAGGGGCTGTGGGATCCACAGGCACAGACTGATGCAGTTTTCCCCATCTCATCTTCCCCCTGATATCTAAATTTTGGTAACACCAAATGTAATGAGCCTGAATTTACAGGGAGATTTTATCCCTCTGAATCCAATGGAAATCCCTGTAAATGTATTTTCTCTAGTCGAGCATTTAAAACCCTACACGAACCGTTGCTCTTTTTCTATGTAAATTAAATAATTTTTACCCCACGCAGTATTTAAAGATCTCATCTCAAATTAATCCCCCTCTACCCCCAAATTTAAGCTGAAAACAGAACAACTATAAAGGCAAAACCCCAATATTATTTTCTCTTTAATTTTCAGGTTTTATTTCTCTCAAGCATTTAATTCACAACTCAATCATTTGGGAAAAAAAATTGAATTACCATCCAGATTTGCTCTTAGTAAAGAGATTTTAACATGTGTTAAAAGAGCTTTTTCATTTTTCATTTTAGCCCACACTCCCTGCTTAGGGAGGGGACTGTGATGCCAAATCTGCATTTTAAATACAGAGGAAAACCTGGACCTTGCAGAAATAAATGGACAAATTCCTTCTCCTTTGGGTCCTCACTGTCCCAAAATTCCCCCCAAATTCCCCCTGAATCTGGTTATTGGTGAGTTGACAGAGGAGCATCCCGAAATCCCCAAAAACCGGAGCCAAAACACCCAAACAGCATCCCAATGTTTGAGGGAAGGGTTTGATTTCCTGGGATTTCAGTGTCCCCTTGCTTTGATTTCCTGGGATTTCAGTGTCCCCTTGCTCCTTGCAGGGGACTTTGCCCATCCCAGGGTTTGATTTCCCGGGATTTCAGTGTCCCCTTGCTCCTGGCAGGGGACTTTGCCAATCCCAAGGTTTGAGGGAAGGGTTTGATTTCCTGGGATTTCAGTGTCCCCTTGCTTTGATTTCCTGGGATTTCAGTGTCCCCCTGCTCCTGGCAGGGGACTTTGCCCATCCCAGGGTTTAAGGGAAGGGTTTGATTTCCTGGAATTTCTTGGGATTTCAGTGATCCTGTGCTGCTTGCAGGGGACTTTGCCCATCCCAAGGTTTGAGGGAAAATTTGATTTCCTGGGACTTCAGTGCTTTTCTTGCTCCTTGCAGGGGACTTTGGCAGTCCCAGGGTTTGAGGGAAGAGTTTGATTTCCTGGGATTTCGGTGTCCCCTTGCTCCTTGCAGGAGACTTTGCCAATCCCAGGGTTTGAGGGAAGGTTTGATTTTCTGGGATTTCAGTGGATTCCAGTGGATTTCAGTGATCCTGTGCTTGCAGGGGACTTTGCCCATCCCAGGGTTTGATTTCCCGGGATTTCAGTGTCCCCTTGCTCCATGCAGGGGACTTTGCCAATCCCCCCCGTCTCCCCTGCAGGCTCTCATTGGCCACGGCAGCAGCTGGGACAAAATAAAACTGATTCTCTCCCAAAAAAAAAAGATTTCCTTTTTCCAGGTGCCATGGAGGGGGGATCCTCCTGGGAGCAGGAGCGTTTATAAGGTAGGAGGGACTCCTAGAATTTAAGATAATAGGATTTGTCTCCAGAAAAAATCCTGTCTGTAATCAATGTATAACTGCATGAGGATTAGGGTTTTTATTCAATATATCAATTGAAATAATTCAATAAGCTGAAGTGCAGTCATCTCCCTGATATTTAAAACTGGGTTGGGGTTAAATTCCTGCTGTGAACTGGAATATCTGGAATTTTAGGGAGCACACAAAAAAAGAAGTATTATTGGATTATTGCCATCTTATTATGGGAAATATGGTAATAATTAGTAATATTTAGATCAAATTAAATGTAGATTAATTTTATGGATTATATGGCACTGCAGCAAAGTTTAATTCTTCCTATTTTGTGTCGATTGTGAATTATAATTTTAGTGAGGGGATTCCAATGAATGATTTTATATTCAGTGCCGATGAAGGAATGTAATCAAAATGTCCAGAATTTCAGTTTTATTTAAGTGCATTATTTATATTTATATAAATATATATAATATATATATTTATATGATCACAGATGGTTTGGATTGGAAGAAACCTTAAAGATCATCTTGTTCCAACCCCAAAAAAATGTAAAAAAATCCTAAAATAATTATTTAAGAATAATTAATATAGGAACAGACTTGCCCATTAAAATGAAAATCTGTCTAGTGATTCCTTGCTCTGAGGATTTCATTTTTCCTGGCTGGTGCGGTATAATTTAATTATTAATTATTTTTTCCAGTGTTTGACAGCAATCCATCAGAACTGGAGAGTGGCTGGGTTTGGGGCTTGTGATGTGTGACAGGAAAACTTAGGAATGGTTTGGATTTGAGAACTGATTTCGAATTTCCCCAGAAAGTCATGAAATCCCTAAAATCTCTGGGAGTTTTTGTGTGGAAATGATGGCTTTATTCACTTATCTTCAGCGTCTTACAGGATGCTCCAGTGTGAGGAGATTGTTCAAGAGGGGAATTTGGTTTTTTTCTCTCTTCCAGGCAGCAGATTATCCTTTTTCTCTTTTCTTTTTCTCCTTTTCCTCCTTTTTCTCCTCTTTCTCTGTGGCTGCAGCTGCAGGCTCTGGCTGCTCCCTGGTGCTGAGCATCTCCCTCCACATCAATTCCCAGGAAAACTCTTCATGGTAAGGCTGGCAGGGAAACAAATTCCCAGCCTTGGACAAAAATGTGGGCATGGAATCTCACTCTAATTAAACACATTCATGGAAAAGGGATAATTTATCCCTGTGGATTGGAAGGTCCCAGAGGGCACCAGGGGGTTTTATGTGGGGAATCGATTTCCCATGCAATGATTTCATATTGTTTGAGAATGGTGAGGAAAAATTAAAATAAAAATCCCTCTTTCCTCTAAGAGGGAATTGTTAAAGCTGGCAGGATTCCAAGGCAGCCCCCAGTGCCTGGATCTCCTTTTGCCCTCTGGGTGACAGGGACAGGGTCTCTCCCGGAGGTGTTCCCATGCTGTGGAATGCTCTGGCTCCTGAGGAAGGTTGGGTTTCAGCTTCGGCAAGAAAGGGACTCTGTTCCATTTGCATTTACAGGTGGGCACCATGCTTTAAAAAAGGAACAAAGGTGCTTTTTGTGACCAGTCACCTGAGAGGCATCACCTGGCCTATAGGAAAAATCAAAACCTTCTGCCTTTGTCCTTTCTTCCTGGGTCAGCTGAATCAACATTAGAAAATAAAAAGAGCAGATGTGAAAGTTTACACTAAAAAAATCTGCAAAATCAGGCAGAAACAAAGGAAAAAAATCAGGATAAAAATTTTGGTATATTTGATACTTTGATTCCAAAGTACCTGAGTTTGGAAAACTTGATGTTTCATTTTGATCCCATTTATTATTTTAGAGAAAAACTTTTTATTGTGTGTTGTTGTGTTGGACTCTGAAATCATGGTGGATTTTTCTCCAGGACCAAAGTGGGGATCACAAGAGAGCTGGAGAGAAACTTTTCCCCAAGGGCATGGAGTGATAGAAAATGGGAATGGCCTGGAGTTGAAGAAGGGCAGGCTTGGATGGGATTTTGGGAAGGAATTTGTGGCTGGGAGGATGGGGAGGTGCTGGGACAGAATTCCCAGAGCAGCTGTGGCTCTGGGACAGTGGAAGTGTCCCAGGGATGGAATGAGATGGGATTTAAAATCCCTTCAACCCAACCCAGCCTTGAGCATTTCCTGGGATGGGGCAGGACAGCTCTGGAAAAGCAGAGCCAGGGCCTCACCTGATAAATTCTGCGTTACCAGCCCCACAAAGGGGTATCAAGCTCTGAGGGTGACCAGCAACCTCCCAGAAATGGCTTAAAAATAACCAGATGGCTCGATCAGAGGTGTTTTGAAAAAGCAAAAAGGTTTAATTAAAGAGAAAACAACAAACTGTACAGAACAAAAGAACAAAAGCAGTGCACAGTGCAGGGAGGCCCCTTTAACCTGCTAAGACACCCCGAAACAGCACTGAGGATCTCTGTGCTCTCCCTTAAGTATTCAATGATGTAGGAGGGATTTTTGGCTTGCTGCCCAATAAAAAATTGCTACAGGTCTTGAGGAACAGCTCAAGGGTCCAACAGGTCCTTTGTGCTGGCACTGGCCCAGAAGTTTCTGGTTCTTCTCCCTTAAAAGTTTGGGGGTGAAACCGAAACTCTTTTCCCAGTATGGAAACACCCGCTCGGGTGTGGGGGTGCCCCACAGCCCCAGCACCCTCACACCCAGGGGCTTGTCCTGGCTTAGGGAAGAGCCAGAGGATGTTGTGCAGGGATTTATTGCCCGTCCGTGCTTCCCCACAGCTGCTGCCATGCGGGTGTCCCTGGGGCCCGTCCCGCTGCTCCTGCTGCTCGCTGCTGTCCCTGCACACACCGCGCTGAAGGTGACCCCAGCCGTGCTCTACACCAAGCCCAAACCCTCCCAGGCGGCCGTGCCGGGGAAGATCTCCCCTCTGCCAGGCAGGGCCGAGCTCCCCACGCTCTTCCCCCTGGAGAACTCCACGCTGGACTCGGCCGAGTTCTTCTTCAACTGCTGCGAGTGCTGCGCGCCGGCCGGGCCGCGCGGCCGCCCGGGGCCGCAGGGAGCCCCAGGTGTGCCCAGCCCTCTGTGCCGGGGTGCAAACACCAAATCCAGAGGCTTTTCCCTCGGGAAGGAATGGGCAGGATTTGTGCAGCTCATGGGGAGGTCTCAGCTGTCTGCAGCTCTTCCCGCGGGGCAGGAGGCCCGAGATTCCGATCTTTTCCGATTGCTGCGCCCAGCGATGGGGACGGGAGGCAGGGAATGGCTGGAGCTGTGCTGGGGGAGGTTTGGGTTGGGTTTTAGGGATTTAGGGAAAGGTTCTTCTTCCCCCAGAGGGTGCTGGGCACTGCCCAGGCTCCCCAGGGAGTGGGCACGGCCCCTGGGAGCTCCAGGAGCGTTTGGACACCGCTCCCAGGGATGCTCAGGGTGGGATTTTTGGGGGTCCATGCAGGGACAGGAGCAGGACTGGATGATCCTGGGGGTCCCTCCCAGCTCAGGAGATTCTGTGATTCTCTAATTCTCTGAAATGTGGAATGTGATTCTGATCTGTGGAAATCCAGAGCAGAAAAGTGCGTGTCAGGCACACCCTGGAATTCACAAACCTCGGGTGTGAGTGGGAATTCCATGGGCCCACACTGGCGTGGGACTATCCCAGATCCCTGCTGGCGGGAGGCCACACTCCTCGGTTCTCTGTCCCTGCCCTGATCCCCTGGGATTCACAGCTTTGATTCCACATTCACTTCAACTGTGGATTTATGACCCCCAAAATACCTCCAAGCAGTTTTGCATCTTTACTGAAGGTTTATTTCCTTTATTTTCTTTTTTCTTCCCATTGTGAAAGAGGAAATGAAAAAAAAGATAATTTGGGTTCGATTTTCAAGAGAAATAAATGAAGCATGAGAAGCAGCTCTCTATAAAGGACTTAAATATTTAATAAAATACACTTTGTGTCTTTCTACTGCTAAAACACACAGAGCACCTAATTCTGCTCCTGCTCTAATGAATAGTGCATTAGTCTGCAAAAGTTCACCTTAATAGCACTAATAGTGGAGATAGGAACTATTCATCTGAGGAAAGGTGGGAAAATCATGAAATAATTCTCCTTTAATCCAATGCACTCCAGGGATTTTCACCTCCCATGGCTTGGGAACGATTGGCTCACGGGAATTGTGGTGACTCTAAAGGGAGTTTGATCTCTCTTGATGGAAAAGGCACTGGGAATCTCTGGATTCCCAAGGGGATGAAAAGGAAAAGGATTTCAATCCCTCCTTTCTGCAGCGTGGAACTCTCGACCAGGTTCCCCTTTTATAATTGCAGAATTAATTCTCCTTAAGGAAAGGGACAGTTCCAGAGCTGTGGCAGCTCCTTGGGTGTGCTCAGATATTAAAGACAGATTAATTTCTGATGTTTTATGGACCTCTGAGCTCCTGTGGCTCTGTGGCAGCTCAAAGTTGGTTTTAAAAGGTCTTTAACTCGAGCCCAGAGTGAAATGCAAAGCTGTGAGATTTGATGATGTCAGATAAAACAAGCAGCTCTTCCCAAGGTGATGGAATCACCTCATATACACTCCTCAATGCCACATTGCTTAGGTATTGATGAAAATGTGATTTAGAAGTTAAACCTCGGAGTTACTGAGACAATTTTGTTGGTTTTACAGGTCCCAAGGGGGAGAAGGGAGATGCTGGGCTGCCAGGGCTGCCGGGAGCTCCTGGCCCTCAAGGTCCAAAAGGCTCTAAAGGAGACAGAGGTAAACCAGACTAATGGAAAATGCTGTCGTCCTCATAAAATGCCACAAGAATATTAAAAAGCCACATTTTTCAAAGCAAAAGAAGATTGCTGCTAGGGATTGAGCCCTGGAGAGGTTTAGCTGGCCTCAGTGCAGGGACAGGAGCTCAGGTGGTGGCAGTGTTTGTTCAGGTGGAATAGGAGCAGCTGCTCACAAAGATCTCACTCGAAAATTCTTGTTCTGAACAGGAGTTCAAAATCTGGGTTCAGTTTGCTTTGGATTAAGAACACAAATAGGAAAAAGCCACCACGGAAGTCGTGTGCAGGTGTAAAATCTGCATTTCAATATCCCAGGCAAAAGAACTTCAGTTAAGATGCTGAACAATCATTATCCCAAAAGCATTCCTGAAATATTGCCCTTTGTTTGGGGCTCGGAGCAGCTTTATCCTGGCAGGATCCTGCTGCTGCCTCTGGAGCATCACCCAGCACAGAGTGTGCTGCTGTTCAGTCTCTGCAGCCCCTCAGGCAGTGATTTATTCCTGGAAAAAGGGTCTTGGTCACTCTGGAACGAGGAATGCAGAGCTGTGACCTTCTCCATCTCCCATGGAACAGCAGCAGTGCCCCGCAGAGGGGCAGGAGTCCAGGAGTGCTCGGGGCTGTGGGATCCAGCTGAGGTTCCTGGAGGTGTTTCCTTAAACCCCACACTGCTCACTCTGTTTCATTGGTGACGGGAGGGACACAGGCACGGGTCCCAGCAGGGTGTGGTGTTTGCTGTGCTGCACACACCAGCACCAGCTCATCAATTCCTTCGTGCTGGAATGTCCTAGGAGGAAAAGGGGAGCAAGGGGAGCGAGGAGCGAGTGGGAGCCCCGGTTATCCAGGGAAACCTGGGCTGCAAGGTAGGTCTGGAAAATCCAGGATTGCTCTGACCTTTCCCTCTGCTCCGGGTTTTGCAACAGCACAGAAGGACCAAGCCCTTTGGATGGTCCTTCCATCTCCAGAGTGACCCATTTTTGTTGTTTTTAATCTTCTTTTTCCCTCCCAGGTGAAGCTGGAGCCAAAGGCAATAAGGGCAACTACGGCTTCCCTGGCCTGAAGGGACAAAAGGGGGCTAAAGGGGACACGTGTGACAACGGCACCAAAGGAGACAAAGGGGACAGGGGGGACCCCGGAGAGCCGGGAGCGGGCGGAGAGCAGGGGGACAAGGGAGAAAAGGGGGACACGGGGGAAAAGGGGTACTGTGGGGAGCCGGGGGGCAGAGGGGCCAAGGGGGACAGAGGGGAAGGGGGCAGCAAGGGGGAAAAGGGCAGCAAGGGGGACACGGGCGCCGAGGGCACGCGGGGGGCGGCCGGCAGGCAGGGGGAGAAGGGCGAGCAGGGCCGCAAGGGCGACAAAGGGGAGCTGGGCCCCGCGGGGCCCAAGGGCGACGCCGGCGCCAAGGGCGGCCGGGGCGCCCCGGGCAGGAAGGGCTCCCGCGGGGCCAAGGGCGCCCGTGGGGACATCACCAAGGCCCCGCGCTCGGCCTTCAGCGCGGGGCTGTCCAGGCCCTTCCCTCCTCCCAACGTGCCCATCAGGTTTGACCGCGTGTGGTACAACGAGCGCCGCGACTACGACCCCGCCACCGGCAAGTTCAACTGCAGCGTGCCCGGCGCCTACGTCTTCTCCTACCACGTCACCGTGCGCGGCCGCCCCGCACGCCTCAGCCTCGTGGCCAGCAGCAGGAGGGTGGCCAAGGCCAGGGACACCCTCTACGGCCAGGACATCGACCAGGCCTCCTTCCTGACCATCCTCAAGCTGAGGGTGGGGGACCAGGTGTGGCTGGAGGTTGGGAAGGACTGGAACGGGCTCTACGCCGGCGCGGAGGACGACAGCGTCTTCACGGGGTTCCTGCTCTACCCGGATGGTTTTGAGGTCCTTCTATGAGTTTATACCCTGGGAATGTCTTTTCCCTCTGGGTGTGAGAGGAGAAAAGGGCAGCACCTTGGTTTAGTTGTTGTTTTTGTGATGTTTTAACAGAAATGTTTATATTTGCAAGGCGTGGGTTAGTGTGAGGAAGCCACGCATCCTTTGTCTGTTGTCCAAACACCAACAGGACCAGCATGGGGAGGGCATTTCCCAGCTCAGTTCGTAATTAGAATATTTAAATTGTGGAGGGAAACTCCTTCCCAGCTCCTGCAGTCCTTGCATGGTCCAAACTCCCGTTAGGAATCACTTCTGATCACCTCTGATCCTGATAAAAATGCCAGGGTTTGATTTATAGAGCTCAGCCAGATGGGAACATGAGCAGTAGGTTCCTTGAAATCATCTGAAAAGATTTAAAGTTCTTTTTTCCTTGAATCAGTGTTATTCAGTGCTTTAGTCTTGGTCATGAATTATAGAAAAATTTGTCTAAAAGAATATGAGATCAGTGTAAAAAAACCTCTCCTAACTCTTGTTCCTCAACAAAAATAAATCTGAAACTTTCAAAAGTAGCTGAGAGATGAATATTTTATTGCCCTACTCAATCCACCAGGTTCTGAGCCTCTGGTGCTGTGGGATCATCCTTGGGCTGCTGGGAGGGGAGGAGGCAGCCAAAAACAGACTCTGGAACTCCCTTGAGGTGTTGTGATGGCTCAGAGAGTTTACGAATATTTAAAAAGCCTCATGTAGAATATTTGACCAGAAAACCTTAATCCAAACTGTTTTGCACCTAAAATTATCCAAATATTTAAAAAATCCCTCATTTTGAGCTGTTTTTCCTTGTTTTTCACACCGTGGCAGAACGACAATGGATTGATTGAGGATGTACTTTGTCTCATAATGGAGCTCTGCTAAAAAAAAAGCCAAAACATTTGTTCCCTTTCACTTCTGCTTTTATTAGCCGGGATTTGTTTGGTAAAACTCCCTTCTCTTCAGGCTGCAGTGAAGTTTCGACACAGGTAGGTAGAAGAAAATAAATGCTCAGAAAATTCTAATATGTTCTAATATTCAGAATGTTCTAGTCAGGCCAGCAGCTCTTGCCAGTAATTATGAAAAATTATTTCAAAGCCACAAAACCCCCCTTTTGTGGCGTTTTCCATGATTTTAATCAAATGTCCCACAGATTAACTCTCAATTCTGTGGTTTTGGTGGCAGGACTGTGTTTTTTAAGCAGCAGCAGAGCTCTGTGTCTCCCTTGTGTCCTGCCCTGGCCTTTTCCAGGTGTTCGGTGCTCCCAAGCCGCTGTTCCCAGCACGGATCTCCCCAGCTCAGCTGGGTTTGCCCCAGAACAAACCCCCTGTGCAGCCTGAGGGCTGGGCTTGGTTAATCGAAGGGATAATATGGGCCAGGTGGGAATTCTGTATTTATTTGGGATTTTTGGCTGCTCTAGGGCTGATCTTTGCTCAGTTCTTCCTCCTTCCTTTCTGCCTTCCCAGTCCCTGTTCCAGGTAAGCCACTGGTTCTGCTTTACTTTGATTTGGATGGAAATGGATGGATTTCATTGATTTCCACACAGGAGTTCAGACCAGGGTTGCAAATACAAGATAATAATCCAAGTTCCCATATTTCAGCTGAAATATGCCTTGTTGCTTTGCTGGAGTTTCAGGTTTTTTTGGAGCTCTGTAGCTTGCAGCTGCTTGGCTGCTGAACGATTTTCCTTTTCCAAAGGAGGAAAAGCCACTTTTTGCTGGGAATTAAAGTGGATCATGGTGTGAGCACTGCCTGTTTTCAGTGGTTTGTAAGATGCTGCTTAATAGGGAATATTTGTGGTGCTCTCCACATTGAGCTGCTGGTGTTTATTCCCAGGAAAACTCTGCTGTGGTTTCACAGGCCTTGTCTGGAAGCTGGAGTTTCACCAATAATCCTTGAAAGACTTTCAGAATCCTCTGCCCCAGGGAAAGGTTTAATTTGGAAAGCAGAAGGATTTGCTCCTGGGTGGTTTTATGAGATCTGGTTTCCTATTGATTTCCTCTCTTAAAGATTTTCTTAAGTGTAGATGTATATATAAGTTTTTCAAGTCTATTTTGGGGTAAATTTGAATCACTTGCCTCATTTTCAGGACTTTGAATTGTTCTTTTCCTTCTTGTTGTTATAAATAAGAACTTTTTCATGCAGGGATTTTCCATTTTCTAGGTGAAACTCCTTTTGCTGCAGCCAGAATTCCACACTTCACTCCCTTTTCAGGAAATATCTTATTCCAATAAGAGAAAATTGTGGCTGGACTGAAAATGCACTGGCTTTGTTTTAGCTTATCTTTCTCAGTTTAATCTTTAGTTCGCAGCCTCTAACCCAACCTGGTTTTAATCTGAGCCTGTCCAGATTTTGCCTCATTTAAAAAGGGGAGAAAAATAGAAATAAGTCATCCTAGAACTCAGATATCTGTGATTTTTTTTTAAACTCATGGTTTAAGTGTTTGATGGGAGATGAATCATTTGAAAAGAGGTTTTATCTTTTTTCCTTTGTGAAGGAATTGGGGTGTGGGTTCTACTTGAGCCTCTCTCTGAGGGAGATGTCTGGGAGAGGAGAGAAAGAAAAGGCAGCTCTGGGTGGTTCTTTTCTGTTTTTCTGGTAAAAGATCAATGTGAATGTGGATTTTCTAGAAAATAAAGACTGGTTTTCCCCTGACTTGGAAGCAGCCATGGGGCAGTGGGGGAATTCCTGGTGCACTTTTCTCCTTGCCAGAGGAAACACATATATCTATTTTAATTCTCAAATTCTCTAGAGTTGCCTCTTGCCCACCTTTCTCTCTGTACTTTCTAGCCCTTAAACTTCAGGCTGTGTCTGCTTAATGAAAAATCATGAAGGAAATACTTATTAGTGAAAAATTCTATCTGAAGTGCTGAGGGCTGGAAAACTGGGAGGATCAAATCAAAGCTCACGGGCACTGGGGCTTTGTTTGAGGAGAGGGGGATCCCAAGGAGTGAAATTCTATTTTACAGACCCTGTGTAATATCCTCACACTTTTCATTATCCAAAGGAACTTTTATTGCTCCATAACCATTTATCCAGCTCTAGGATATTCCTAAATATGTGTTTCATGCTCTGCTGCCTCAGCTGGGGATTGAAAGGGCACCAACCCAGTCAATAAAATCACCTGGCTCAGAGTCTGTCCTGTGGCAGAGTAGATAAAATGCCAGGATAATCCCAGGGTTTTATGGGAGCTGAACTGTTCTTTCTTCACTTTGACTCCTGCCCTTTTCCTTTTGATATTCAGCTGGGCAACACTGGGAGCTAAATTGGCTTTAAAGGTGGGAGATTGGGGTTAGGGAGGAAATCTTTATAAACACCAAGTCCAATAATTTGGATTCGAAGCCTTTGTGATGCTGCTGAGCAGCTCTTGCTGGATAAATTATGGCTGGATAATATTCTGTTATCAGGATATTTTCCCTTGAGTGAGGGAGGCAGTTTGGAGCTGTGGGAAGGAGGGATGAAACTACAGATCTTGGGAATGGGAAGAAAGAGAAAATAAATTCCACGTGTTTCCTTCTGGGTCCTTCATAAGCTTTTTGATATAAAATAAAAGTTCTTGTTAAATTTGACAGGATATCTTAAAGATTTCTGTGTTTCTAAGTCGCATCTCTTGAAAATGAGTGTTGGGAAGATTTAGATAATGGTGAAAATTCCCAGTGTTTCCTCTGGGATCAGTTACAACAGCTGAGGTGGTTTTTTCCCCCTCACAAAAATGTAAATTGGAGGAGGAAATGTTCCTGGCTCTGCTCTCCTGGGAGAGGAGGTTTTTCCCCAATCTCCCTGATGCTGCAGGAATTGGCTGATGTTTAATTAGCTCTGCTGCTCCTGGATAATAAATGGGGAGCAGGAATGGGTGTTTCCTTTTCCCTGTGACAGTGACTGCCGGGGAGGGAGGAGCTGTGAATTCCCAATTTTTGCCAAGGCTGGCACAGCTGTAACTGGAGAACAAAAATGAGATTTCTGCTCCTGCAGTAAATGGAGGCTGGCTGGAAAATCAGGATCTCTGCGTGTTCAGGGCAGGAGTGTGGGATTCCCCTGCCTGTGCAGCCTCTGCTTTCTGTGGTTCACACATCTGAAATCCTTGGGAAGCCGGATCTGCGGGGTTTAGGAGAAAAAGCCAAGAATTTTCACTGACAGAGAATGGCCGTGGGTTGAGTTTATTTAAATAAAAAATACACATTGTGAGTAATATCTTCTTTGAGTCACTGACTACTGAGGATGTGTTTATTGAAACAAATAATAATACTATCAAAATAATATAATAGATTATATTATGTATTAATTATTATAGGTTCTATTTATAATACTTACAACATAATAGATATAAGAATACATTATTAATATACACTGATATTTACTTATATTAAATATATGAATATACTTAATATATTATTATATTAAGAGTTACATTAATACTATAATAATATTAATTAGTATAAATATAATAAGTATTATAAAACATTAATCGTATTATGATTAATGATATAATAACAATAACAACAAATATAATGATAATATAATAATCTCAGCTTCCAGCTGGAAATATCTGAATATAAAAGCTTTGGATCTTTGGTGTTTTAAGGATTTGGGGGTGGATTTTGGGCTGGGCTGTTTCCTGGGCAGAGCCGGCTCTGCTCTTTGGAAGTGGCTCATCCTTGATTTCCCAGGGAGATGGAGGCAGGGCAGGGCTCAGCCCTTCCCTGCCCGGTGTAATTTCGATGTCAGACAGGATCCTTCATTCCCTGGGCTCTTTCATTCCCGGTTTTCCCTGGGAAGGGTGGGTCCCCCACCCCGGGGTGCTGGTGCAGGAGGCGCCTCCTGCTCGCTGGGGTTTGGGGTGGCTCTGGCAGGGCATTCCTGGGCAGGTGGGAGCAGGGGATGTCCCCGCTGTGCCCGGGCTGTCCCTGCTCTGTGTCACCTGGAACGGTCCCCAGGGAATCACTCGCGCCATCCCTGCCCTGGCAGTGCTGCTCCCTCTGGAATGTTGCTGAGGAATTGCTCCAGGAAAGCTCTGGCACCTCAGATCCCACCCTGTGAACTCCCACCCACAATCATTCAATCACTCTCATCCCAAATCCTGGAATAGATCCTGAGTATCCTCTCCCTGCCAGCTGCTGGGAGCTCAGCAGCCTCAGTTTTCCTCTGCAGCATTGGGAGCCAGGAAAATATTAAAATATTGGGGAAAACTCAAATATATGGCCCGAGATGTTACAGAGATAAATCCACTTGCTGCTTTTAAGATCAGTCTTTATTTCCTTGTGTTATAAATGTAACACCACACACACACACAAAAAAGAGCATTTAGCAGAGTTGTCTGTGCTTTGTGTGGCTCTTTTCTCCTTATCTTCTCTTTATTTCTCCCCTCTGCAGACTCACGACCTTTATTTTTCTTAAGGTTTTATTTTAGCTCCGTCGCTATCCAGATTTTTCATCTCCCCGGGGCATATCTATTTGTTTGGATGACTAACTTGCTTTTCCTGGAGAAATCTGAATTTCTGAGTTGCTGATCCAAGTCTCTCCCTTGGTAAGTCATTGTCCATCTGTCTGCTCCCTCCTGAGCAGGGCTGGGAGCTGCAGGGAGGATTAATGTGAGTGGAGCAGGCTGCAAGTTAGGCCTGGATTAGCAAGGATAGACTCACGCTTTGTTTTCCCCATGTTCCTGTCAGTATTCCTGGCTTATGAGGAAAGAATCCCCTTGGCCAGATGGATTTTTTTTTTCTTCACTTTCCATGCCCAGGGAACTTTGTGGGGAAAAAAAAAAAATTCTTCTAAAATCCCACCATCATTAAAACCCAGGTTCCAGCTGGCTTCATCCCACCTTAAACCTGCATTTGAGGGGCTTTCCTGCAGGTTTTTCAGGAAAAGCTGTGCAGGGTGTTTGCAGGAGGAGGAGGCTGGGAAGGCTGCAGGGTTTCAGCAGAGGGGTGAATCTGCTGCAGGGAACTCGGTGCAGCATCCCAGGAGCCAAATAAAAACTCGTGTTGGGCGTGAGGCTGACAAAACAAGATGTTAGAAGCTGCAGGGATGGGATTTATTGTGCAGGGGCTGAGCTGCTGGAGTGGAAAAAGCTGAGCAGCAGTGCACGCCTCACCTGATGGGCCAGGATTATCCCTGGGTTGGTTTTCGTGGCTCTGTGTCCTTGTGGGGTGAGGATTTGGGAGTGGGGGCTGCAGGAGCTTCTCTGCCAGAGTCTCCCCTGTGTCCCAAGGAGCCGAGGGCCCTGGTGGTGGACAAGGCTGAGTGCGTGGGATACAGGCTGTGGGAATTCTGGGGAGACACTGGAGCTGCAGAGAGGAGAGTGGGAGCAGCAGGAGCTGAGATCCCCTTGGGAATCCAGCCCAGGGGGGAGCACAAGTCCTTCTGCAGCCCAGGGAGGACCCTGGGGTGGGGTGGAGGCTGTGGTCCTGTGGGAAGCCCAGGCTGGATCAGCTCTGTGGGATCCCATGGGATGTTCCCACCTGAGATGAGCTCTGTGTGATCCCATGGAAAATAGGCTGGATGAGCTCTGTGGGATCCCACAGGAAGGGAAGCTCAGGCTGGATGAGCTCTGTGGGATCCCCATGGGATCTCCCCACCTGAGATGCCCATGGAAAATAGGCTGGATGAGCTCTGTGGAATCCTGTGGATGAGCTCTGTGGAATCCCATGGGAAGGGAAGCTCAGGCTGGATGAGCTCTGTGGGATCCCACGGGATGAGGAGCCCAGGCTGGAGCAGGGAAG
The DNA here is from genome assembly GCF_021018805.1 of Prinia subflava. Taxonomy (NCBI): domain Eukaryota; kingdom Metazoa; phylum Chordata; class Aves; order Passeriformes; family Cisticolidae; genus Prinia; species Prinia subflava. The sequence continues at coordinate 23,720,366 of NC_086257.1, read as the reverse complement.
AGTGAGGAATCCTCTCCCCAAGGAGGGAAAAGCTTGGATGGGCTGACTGCAGCCCCATCCCTGTTCCCTCTGCTGGGAGTGACTCTGAGCCCGGGAAGAAGGGAGGAACGGGATGAAGGCGCTTTTAAGATTTAGCTTTATTTCTTTTCTCTTATTTCTTTTTTAATTTCCCCACGTGCCTGCTGCTCTGCCTGTGACCCCTCAGCCCAAACCATCCCTGGGATGTCTCCGTGCCGGAGCAGCTCTGCTGGCCGGGGTGACCCAGCCCATCCCCGGCAGCTCCATGAATTTGGGGTTTAATTAATGAATTAAACCCCAAACCCATCCCAGAGCCGGCTCGGGGCTGCCGGAGCCCGCCTGGATCCGCTCCGGGCGGGTTTGGGGATGCTGGGGACAGGCAGGGACAGGGACAGCAGATGGCAATGTGGCACCGCGAACCGACCGAAACCCGGGGAGATCGGGATGGGCGAAATTCCCGGGAAAATCCAGGGGAGCGCTGCCCGGAGGGCGCAGGGCTGGGGCGGTGTCAGGGCTTTTCCATGGGATGGATGGATTGTGAACTATTGCAATAAGTTTGAATACTGTAATATTAAGAATACTGTAATGTTATGTAATATTGCACTTAATACTGCTATAGTAATATTAAGTAGTATTGTAAGAACAATTGTTGGAGCAGTAGTCAGAGTTATAAACAGCCATCCACAGCTTTTTCCAAATTTATCTTCCCATTCCTTCATCACTGTTGTTATCCCCGTTTCCCTCCAATTGAAATCTTGCCACTTAATTGGTTCTAATTGACGCAGTCACTTGAAGGAAAATAACTTGAGGAAAAAAAAGGGCCTAAAAATATTTTTTCTTTCCTCATAAAACCTTCCTAAAACTAAAAGAAAGAGATAAATCCAAATTATGAGCTGCTGCTCCCAACGGAGACCAAATTCATCTGTGACATAATTGGAATTACAGCATCTCTTGGCAGCCCAAATGAGTAATCAAGGAGAAAAACTAAACCCAGCCCAGGCCCTGGACAGTTATTTTAAAACTAAAATGAAGCACTTGAGGAAAAAAGTGACTGAAAATAAAACCAGTTTTTGTGAGTTTATTCTGAGTAAACAAGATCTAATTGAAAATAAAGGGATATCAACAGCTCCAGGACTGAAGTGACCCCACAGGCAGCAATATCTGGAATTATACGAATTCAGCACAGAAAACATTTGAGTTTCAGCTCCATGTGCCCATTTTACTCCATAATAGACACAGGAATGTTGGGTAAGGAAATGTCCTGCTCTGTTCCGTTTCCATGGAAAAATAATGATTTTTTTTTTTTGGCTGCTTTTTAGAGAAAAGCTGAATATGCATCAGGCAAAATGGGATGTAAAATATTGTGAATATTCAGGAGGATCTGCTGGGTGCCGGGGCAGGGCGGAATCCTGGAATTAAGCTGGAAAAACCCTCTGAAGGAACTGAATTCCCCCAGCACAGCCAAGGCCATCCCTAATCCATGTCCCCAGTGCCAAGGAAAACAAAAACCCTGGAGAGCTTTTCCTGGGAGCTGCTGTGGGCAGGAGCTCTTCACTGCTCCCTGATTCATTTCAACAGAGAAACATTTGCTCCCCTGAGTAACTCATCCTCCCAGGAGCGCTTGGGGGGCTCCCAGGCCTCCTGAAAAATCCCCCAAAAATTTCAGTCCTAAAGGAAAAAATCTTTCCTGTTGGTCAGATGCAGGAGTGGTGCCCGGCCTGTGGGGTTTTACAGCTGGAGATGCTTCCCTGTGCTGAATCCCAGGGCAATCCCAATAAATCAGCACTGCTGGAAACATGAAAAGCTTCAGGGGGGTGGGAGAATTCGTCCTTTGGGAAAACTGTGTGGGTTTTTTTTCTTTTTGTGCTGCTTTGCCGGACTCTGGGGCAGACGGGGGTGGAACTGGGGTGCTGGAGCCACTGCTGGGCATTCCCAAGGGAATCTCACCAGCCTGGATGTGCTGGGATTTATGGGAATCACTTTTCCTTGAGCTTTAACTTCAAATCTGCCTGAGATTTCAGAGCCTCAGAGCCGGGGAGCTTTGGGGATTTGCAGCATTTTCAAATTTGCAAATGTTAGAAATGCCATTATCTGAGCAGGTCTTTATTAACCACAATAAAAAAAGGCTTTTTTTTTTTTTCCTCCTCTCTGCAGCAGGCAGAGGAAATCCTGGGAGTGTGGTACAGCAGGAATCTGCAGCTCCACTCCTTGGATTATCAGGAGTTATCTGCAGCCAAACTGAGCTTGTTCCTTTGAGCCTCTCCTCATGTGAAATGTGGGGTGAGAGCCCTTGGGAGTTGGGATGTAAAGGAAAACTGGATTTATCTCCTACCCCAAACCACGCTGTGGCTCCAGGAGTTTGGTTCAGGACAGTTTATTGCTGTTTTTGAAGTCCCTGGTGACCCCAGAAAGGTGTGGGGTCAAGGAATGCTGTCCATGGTGACTTTTTCCTGGGATGAATCAGGGTTGGGTGAAGCCCTGAATTATTAACTCTGTGCTATCTGTCCTGAGACACCAATTAAGTTTTTAACAGATTGATTTCTTGTTTTTGTGGGAAACAATACAAAAGTGAAAGTGGTTAAATTCCCCTTTTTATTTTTGGGGTGTGTGTTGTTTTTTCTTTCCTCAAAACTGGCAACTGCAATGCAATGGAGCTTAGAGCAAAGTAAAGAGGGTTCAGATCTGGTTAATTAATTGATTTTGGCCCAGTCCTGCCAGGCTGTGTTTATCACTCCAGCACAACTTTTGGAACTTCCCCTGCCCTCCTGAATGTTTTCCTGAAGCTCTTTCCAGTGTGGCCTTTGCTCACAGTGAGCGATGTGTGGGCAGTGCTCGGGGGAGAGATCATTTTTGATGTCATGCAGGAAGTGCTGGTGGCCTGACTTATAAAATCATGGAATTGCTGAGGTTGGAACAGCTTCTGGAATCATCCAGTCCAACCATTGCCCAGCACTGCCCCGTGTCCCCAAGTGCCACCACATCCCCAGGGCTGTTCAACCCCTCCTGTGACCCCATCGCTGCCCTGGGCAGCTGTGCCGGGCTGGACAGCCCTTTCCACGGTGAAATTTTCCCAATATTCCACATTTTTCGCAGTGATTTAGTTCAAGGACAGGCTCAGGAAACGTTGCCAAGGGATTTCAGGTGCCCTTCTGCTCTGCAATCTTGTGTCCTATTTTCCCAGCCCTCTTGCAGACACCTCGGACTCAACAACCACTGCATATTTTAATTTATTTTTTCTGCTGTAATTTTTCTGTGGCCAAGAAGACGTGGCTGGGTTATTAATATTCTCCTAATTGCTGTTTCCTGGGAGTAACTTGCCTTTTGTGGCCGAGCAGGAGGTGACAGTGACAGCCAGGCTGTGACCTGGAATGATGCGACTGCTTTGATCCCGACCTTAAAACCAGGGCAGGAGGTCTTGATTCATATTCATGCAGCTTCCTGCTAGAGCAGCTCTAATTTTAGGAGAAATTGTACTTATTCCTGAGTTTGGATGATGCATTTTTACGGCACAAGGGTTGGGAAAGGTCCTGGCTGTGCAGCTGATGAATTACAGGGAGCAGGGCCTGGGGGTCGCTCTGAGGGCAGGAGGGGCCTGGGCTGTGGTGTTTTGGCCCTTGGAGACAAAACCCCTGGCACAACCTCCCAAAATATCCATTATTTGCAGTCTAAATAAGAAACAAGTCAACATTTAATAGGGAAAGACAAAACAACACAGAACTGGAATCTGGGAAATGCTGCAGGTCTTGATCTGGGGCCTTCAGTTCTTGTGTCCTCTCTGTTCTTGATGCCCAACCTCAAAGAGAAATCACTTAAAACTGAGGGGTTTTTGGCTTTTTCCCCCTTCATCACCATTTCTCCTCTTTCCTATTCCCCCCTCAGTTCTTGCCATGCACACATTGATTTCCACACTCTTTCTGACCAGCAAGAGTTCCTGATATCAATGATGGGGAGATTTTCAAAAGATCCTTGTAAAATTTTTTAGCATTTTAAAGGATTTTAAAGTAACTTTGGAGTCAGTTTCCTTTAAACTTCCCTGAAAACTTGTACCACTATAATTTGTTTCAGGAAAAATCATTTAAACTGTGCCTCTGTATGATCTTGTGGTTCTCTGCTCTTAACTTTTGAGTTTTCTTGGTGATTTAGGTTGGGTTTGTTTTTTGGGCCAAAGGTGCACTGTTACTATATTAATTATATTAATTTATTATTATTAGTTATGTATTAATATATTGATTTATTATTGATTATTATTGATTATTATATTAATTTAAATATCCTGGTGGAGCTTTCTAATTGGGTTTAATGCAGTTAAATGGTGGCCTTGAGAGGAGGCTTGAGCCTGTTTTATCTCCTATTCCAAGAGGGATTAACCTGCTTTTTATTCCCTTTTCCTTGGCCACTTGTGTGATCAAGGCCAAGGGGTGGGAGAAGCTCTGCTTCCCCTTGACTCAGTAACAAAGCTCTGTATTTCCTTCATGCCCTTCTCAGCTTTTTGTCCAAGAATTTCTGCAGCTCCCTTGCTAAGTAGGAGGTAAGAAAAGGAAAGATCAGGCTGCAAACTCTGGTTTTTTTTAACTCTCCCCTTTGCAAAAAAGAGCCAAGAAACCTGGGAATCCAAATCCTCCAGGATCCAGGTGTGGTCTGACCCCTCCGGCCTCCTGGGGTCATCCAAGCCACCAATTCCTCTTTATTTTCTTTTAAATCCTGGGAAATGTTGTGTCTCAGGTGCCAGCCTCAAAGAGATGCAATGACCTAATCCTGCTTTGCCTTTCCAAGCAATAATTGATATTTGCTTGAGGGTGTTTCTCCTCTCTGCTTTATGTGGGCTCAAATCTAATAAATATAGCTTGAAAAAGTGATGATGGTGCCCGTACAGAGTCAATATTTCGGAACAGCTGCAAGAGGAGAGAATTTAGAGGGTACCACCATCCAGAGTGATGATTTTTAATCCTTTCTCTTTAATTTGGGTCAGCTATTAGGGAATAATCTTGTTATCCATAATGACCTGGCTGGGGAGGGTGACATTCCCTCATTTTGTGGCTCTAACTCATCTCCATCCTCATCTGAGTCCCTGGGTGTGGAGAGATAAACATGCAAAACGTGGAATATTTTTAGATATCCTTTAGTAAAAGCCATGAATTCCCAGTTAATGGAGCTCGAGTGTCAGGGAGAGTCATTTCAATTCCACTTCTGACAAAAATAATACTTCAGAACATGCAGAGAGCTGGGAGGAATAATTGTGCTCTCCTTATTTATGTGGCAACTAATAATGGAAAAGAGTTTTTTCTCTCATAACATGATTTAGTCTCATGAAACAGTGATTTGATTCATTTTTTACTGTGGAGAGTGGTTCTGGCTGCTGCTCTTTTGAGATGGGAACAAGGGATATTTTTTTTTCTGGGTGTTAATTGCTTCCCCAGCCACCTGAACTCAGGGATGTGGCTTTAATTTTAGCCACACTTCCCAATATTCTGTTCAGAAAGATGCTGTTTGGCAGAGAATGGATCATTTACAGCAAGAATGACTAAAAAGATGGAATAAAAACTGCTTTTGAGCCACGTTCTGAGGGGTCTGGGGCAGGGATTGAATGTGTTGGACTGGAGAGCCTGGTGCTGGTCCCAGCTGTTGCTGCCTTCATCCCAGCACATAAAAGGCGAAGAGGATCCCTTTAAAACCTTTTATTTTTATGGCCAGAGTAGAGTGACAATTCTGCTGAACACAAAGCTTTTCTGGCTCTGTTGAGAATATTCCTGCAGTTCCTCACTGGGGGTAAACTGGGAGGTGGTTACACATTGTCCATGAAAACCCTGTTGTGCTGTTTGAAACTTCATCAAAACCTTCACAGGGAGAAGAGGGATTTTCTCTTTTCTTTTTAAATGTTGGCACTGAAAAGATGAACTCTGTGAGGAGCTCTGAAGTTGAGATTTACTTGTGGTGCTTCAGATGTAAAAAATAATTAGCACTTGAATAAACTTTCTTTGTGTCTCCACTAGAGTTTGTCAGTGGCTCCTGCTGGAGAACTTTCCTAATGAGCAATAAATAAATTAAAAATAAAAGAATAAATAAAAAGATGGGGTTTTATTGCAAGTGGTTTAAATTAAGGCCAGAACACCTGGTTGTGGTACCCATAAATGCTTTATTCAAATTGCCCTGTGAGGCTGGTGAGGGCCTGGCTCAGGCTGCCCAGAGAAGCTGAGAAATTGGAAGAGCAGAGCCTATTTTATTTAATATTAATTGAGAATTTGGGGATGTTTTTGGCATGAACTGAGGCACAGACTTCGTGTGTAAATCAGAGATGTTGTGTGAACTATTTTGGAGTTTTTAAGGAATCAGTTTTTTCTCAGCCAGCTGAAAGAGCCCCTCCCTTGCACAGCTGCACTGGTGCTTTTACATAAATTAAATCATAAACCCAAGAACAATAAATACACTTTTCTGCTGCCAGAATTTTGCCTGGATCTGCTCTCTCCTCACCTGCCCTTGCCCCAGGTTACCCAAACAAAGATTTGTCCCATTTTTCTGTCATTTATCCCAATATTCCCTTCTTTACCAGCACCCCCAATCCAGTACTGCCATGAAAATTTCCAAAATGCTCCTGTTGTGACCCTTTAAATCTTTATTTTCCTCGAGCTCCCTTTGATGGCATTCCAGCTTTTGCTGCAGTATCACTTTCCCAGCTCCTGACTCCTAAAAGAGCAGCAGAGCTTGGCTTTACATCTTGCTGGATGCCTCAGAAGCAATTTCCATTGAGGTGCTTAAATGCCTCTATTTTCAGGAAAACACTGGCTTTTCATGGGTGAATAAAACCTAATCCTGCCTGACGAGAACACGGCTATAAATAAGAGCTGATGCCGCTGCATTAGGAAGCAGCAATTAGAATTAGTGGGCAGAAGATTCTATTTCTGGGCAGATTTCTTGTCCACAGGGTCACGGGTGTTTTTATTTATCTGGTTGCTCTTGAACTCGCCAAATGTCCCAGTGGATGCACACAGGGGCATATAATACATATAAATACATTTTAATAAAATGTATTTTATTAAAAGCAGGAGCTGAACGCTCTGGCTGGAGTTGGCCAAGTTTGGAATAACTTCCTTGCTGAAGATGCACATTTTTCCCAGGAAAACTCTCAGTGGATAAGCTCTGGCACAGCCAGCTTGGCCTTTTTAATTTTTTTTCCCCAAGCATTGGAATTTATTTATTTTTCTCTCTGTTTTGATGCATCAGATTCTCTCTCCCAGGTGTTGCATTTTTCCAAGATGAAAAGGAGTCACAGAAAGTTCTTCTTGAGGTTTCCCTCTGCCAGTTTTTTCTGGAGTTTAATTCTTTTTTAATGCTGTTTTATGCTTGATTTCTCCTCAGTTCTCCCAGGTCTCCTTCCCCTTTTCCTTTCTTCCTGTGACACTGTAACGTGTTCCCTTCAATGTTTTTGGAGATCAAAGCTTTCACTTCCACCTTTCTTCTCCCTGTCTCGAAAACAGAAATTTCAATTAATGTGGAGGCAGCTGGAAAGGAAAAATAACGAGTCAAGAGCACTCAGGAGTTTAATTTGGGCATTTCTGAGTTTTCCCCACTTAATTTCTCATTAATGTTCCTGAATTTCTGTGTCTGGTTTAATTTCCGTGGAAATCTTTGGGAATTCCAAACAGGCCAAAGAAAGGAGCAGGAGAAGAATTGGGAGAGGTCTTGTTTGCTTGGATGCAGTTTTTGGGGAGGAAATGGGTGTGAACTGAAAAAGCAGAGGACTTCCACAATGAGCTTGCATAGACAGAGGTTTGAAACAGAGTTAAATTTTGATATTTAATATTGAAATATTTGGAGCACGGAAAGTTTCTGAGCTGCAAAAAAATACAGAAGAAACAAATATTGTGTGCTGTAAGGTGTGCATGCAGTGTTTAGTTGTTGGAGCCCTGGGAACTGAGAATTTCAGATTTTCTGTGCTCACAGGCACTGACCCCCAAACAAACCCTGCACTGACCTGAGGCCGTGGAGAAGGCTCCCAAAATGGAGTGACAGCACTGGGATTGTGGGTGTGGAGTTTGGATAGAAGTGTGTGAGATCACAGGGTGGGAAACTTAGAGTTTAAAGGTTTAAAATATAGTGATATATGTAAAGGAAGATGGAGGATTTAGGGCAGAGTCCTTCTTTTTCATCATCTTCTCTGTGGGTGGTGTTTTGTAATTGGGTAGAAAAGTCTGCATTGCAGCCATGGGTGGTTGGTTATTGGGTTAAAATAAAAATAATTCAGGTGTCATTTCTTAATTGGAAAGTTTGTGCTTGAAACACCTTGGAAAGAGTCAGAGAGGGCTCCGTTTTTACCTTGCCAGCTGGAAGTGCTGTAGAACTCTTGGTTTGTGAGACTGTAATGTAGATAAGAATTAATAAACATCTGAGTCTGGACAAGAAATTTAATCCAAATTAATCCCAAATCTGGCAAGAAAAAATGGGGAAAAAATGGTTTTTCTGCTCCTGGTTGGGCAGGAGGGTTTGGGGCAGCAGGTACAGGCACGTTTTGGGTGTTTGTGCCCAGAATTCCCTTGTCTGGATCATTAATAAAGATATTTAACAGAATATATAATGATCTATCAGAGGGAAAAATCCTAAAGTTAAAGTCAACTGTTTAGGATGATGCAAAACCCCAGGTGAGACTTGAATGCCACTGTAGGAAGTGTTTTATTTTGGGGAAAAACAACCCAAAAAGGACAATCTTGGCCAGTCCTGGTACTTTGCATTAAGAGACCCTCAGACTTGAGGAACTAAATAAAAATTTCCATCTTAAGCATCATATTATCTAAAAATTATGTGCATTTGCATAGAACTGAATAAATACTAAATACTGAATGATTATTTTCAGAGCTCAGTCATAACAACTGCTTGTTATTACACAGATAAAAGAATTACTTATAAAAATTAAATCAGATGTTAAAACCTTTTTTTTCTTTTTGTTTCCAGCTCGTTATCCTTAATAACCTGAGGTGAATCAGCCTGCTTAGAATTGCTTAATGCCAAAAATAGGCTGCAGAAATAGGACAATACCTGAACACACATTTTGAATATTTGCATTGGCCTTCAAAGGAAGCTGATGTTGCAAAAAAATTCCCTAAAAACCCACAGAACCAACCAACAAAAAAACAGCTGAGGGGAGGTGCATGACACAAAATCTTCTTTTCCTGGAATTAAATTCTCTGGAATTCTAAATCAAGGCATTTCCATCCTCAGATTCTGTCTGATCAGCTAAGGGCAGATTTGGAGCAGAAAAGAGCAAGGCTCAGACTCTGCTCTTCCAATTTCCAGCAGCTCAAAGCCAAATCAGCCTCAAATTTGTGTCCTCAGAGGCAAAAACATCAGGAACTTCCTCAGCCCCTCCCTGGATTTGTGCCAGGAGCTTTTGGGACAAGGAATACGAGTGGGGTTTTTTCAAATTAATTTCTCCTTGTTCTGGGTTTGCCAGTGTTGGGAGTTCTTTTGGATATTCCCAGGTATTTGGAGATATTTTAGTTCAAGGGTCAGTCCATTCACCCTAAAAATGGATATTTAAAAAACAGCATCAAAACTAGACCTAGCAAAGGCTTGAGGTGCTTTTCTGGTGAGTCACAAGTTTTATGTTTCAGTCAAATTCACAAAGACCATCTTGATTTTTTTTCCAGTATTTTTTTTTCTCTGAGAATTTCCACCTGCTCCTCTGTCCCCTTCCCAGCAGCTGCTGTGGGGAACATTTCCATCCAGGTTTTCCTGTGCAAATTCCTGATGTGGGAAAGAATCAACTTTTGCAATTAACTTTTATTTAAACTCAGGCAGGGATGATGTGCTGTGTACCCAGACAGTTCTGCAAGGCCAGTTCACTGTCTTGTCAACAGTAGATTTTATTTTATTTATTTTATTTTTAATTTTTAAACATTTTAATTTTTATATTTTATTTTTATTTATTTTATTTTTGTTGGTATGTTGTTTGTTTATTTTTGTTTATTTGTTTACTTTTGTTTATTTCTGTTTATTTTGGTGGTTTGGGGATGGTTTTGGGGTGGTGTTGATTGTAATTTTTAAATTTTATTTTATTTTTCTTTATTTTATTTTATTTTGAAGTACTGGCTTCTAAAATACCTGAACTGCTTTAAAAAAAATACCTCATGACCCTCCTAATATCCCCTATATGTCCTTTCCTTCTTTGACTTGGTCTCTGGTGATGAATTCACTCAAAATTTTTGAATTTTCTGGTTTTTTTAACTTGTATGGCTTGTTTGTCCTGCTTCATCTTTTTCCCATGGGTTAATTATGGAATTCTTCACACCTCCCACCTGGAACTGGCTAAAATTATCACTCTGATTTATTTTTAATTTGTGTTTCCTGATCCAACCCAATGCTCCACAAGACCAGGGGTTTGAATTATTCCAAGTACGTCGGAGCTTTCCACGCTGTGTCAGTGCCGGTTGTAACCAAGATAGATTTTAAAATATATCTTTCATGAGGCAATAAAATAACCTCATAATTCTGTTTGTCAGGCTTGAAGTGTGTGAATAAATATGGCAGGCAGAGGATATATGGCCTTAATACTTCCAGCTAGTGGATATTGGTGTGTGTACATATATTTATATTTATATTTATTTTTTTTCTGTGTGTAGTCAAGCTGATGAGGAGCAGGAATGGAATAAATTCTTTATTAATTATGGAGTAGTTTGACTTGGAGAGGACCTTTAAAGATCACCCCTACGATGAGCAGGGATTCTAAAAGAACCCAAACACCCGGACCTTGATTCTGACCTTAATCAAGGCTGTGATAAATGAGTTAATTAAACTTTCCAGTGCTGGGTTTGCAGGGCGTGGCTGCAGCCGGGGGCTCACAGCCCCGATATTTTGGGATCCCACAGGGGCAGCAGCAGAGCTCTGCAGAATTCCAGGAGCTTTGGAGGCAGTGCCTGTGTGCCCAATACCATCAAAATCAAAATCTTCTTTTCCAGCCTCTGTTTTCTCTTCCAACCCTGCTCCTGTTTGCTCTGGATTTGTGTCTGGAGCAGGAATTCTGTTTTTCTCTCCATCTGCTGATTGTGGCTGAGCAAAGGAGAAGACTGAGTGAGAGTTTGCTCTGAGATCGGGGAAATGATGATAAATAAGAAGATTTTGGGGTTTTGCAGCTGAGTTAATGTGACGAGTGAAATGCAGAGAGGGGCTTTTACCTGACTTTTGTGGTTGAACCAACATTTACAATAAATAATCTTTTTTATCTTATATGTGGCTATGTGTGGATGCAGTTACGCTCTTTTCGACCTTGTTTTAAAAAAAATACACAAAAAGTTTAAGCCAATGAGATAAAAATACTTCTAAAATCCTGATTAAATATCTGGCCCGTGCATAACAAATCCTTTGCTGGGGGAAGTCCATTCCAGAAGATGTCACTCAAAGCTGCTGTCCTGGAACTGCAGGATTAGGCTTTGCCATAATAATACAGATTTTTTTCCCTGTTTAATATTGAAATGAGCCTTTCCTCCCGTCCATAGGGATGTTATTACTCAGCCCTTGTGTGCTGCCTAATTTTCCCCAGTGCAGAATTAAGCAAAGCAAATCTCCAGGCTTAAATTTATCCTGCTTTAATAGTTCTACTTTCATTTAGACACCACAGAACCTCCTTAACCTTGTATCTGCACAGGCAAATTCCTGCCCGGAGTATTTGAATTATTTTCCAAACCATACAGGAAGAGTTGGAACAAGCCAGCAGGGATTTACTGTGGGATAGATTGGAATATAGATTAATTTTGATTTTTTTTTTTGGTGGAAAATTGGAATATAACCACAGAATGCCTGAAAACCTTGACTTTTTGAATTTTGACTTTGTTTTTAGTGGGGCTCCTCCTTTGGGAAGCTGAGGGGGGTTTGTGGCTGCTGAAGGGATTTGTGCTGTCACTTCCTTGAGGCCATTCCCAAATCCTGTCCCATGTCCTGCCCAATGTTTTACATCCCTGTGGAGGGCAGGAAGGGCTTTTTTCCAGGGGAATCAGGATATTCTGGGTATTCTGGAATCAGGATATCCTGGAGCAGAATTCCAGCCCCTTTTCTGTGGAGAAGGAGGCAGCCAAATTCTGCTGCTTGCTCAGGATGCTCCATTTCCTCTTCATTTGGGAAGAACAAACCCCAAAATGAGCTGTAAAGGCAATTTTCACATTGCCTGTCAGCCCCAAACACCTTTTTATCCATCAGCACGGTGACTTTTCAGCATTTTATGCTTAATTTGCATAACCACCCAGACTTTCTGAGCAACTTTTCCACTTTAAAGTCATATTCCACATAATTTATTTCTGCATAGAATTCACAGGAAGAATATTCCACGTAGTTTAAACAAATTGACAAAAATTGACTGTTGTTGACTCAGGATCCAAACTCCTCGTGGTGCTGCTGCAAAATTTGGGGACAACTCTGCATGAAAAATGAAAATGAATGCCATAAAATAAAAGTTCTCCTCAAATAAATCACCCTGCTATTGTTTAAGATCTGGGATTGGGATAATAAATATTTGGCAATGGGGTTTTTAGAGGATTTGGTGCCTTGGTGCTTGATGTCTGCTTAAATCAGAGATTTATCTTTGCCAGATAAGGGTGACTGGATTTATCACACGCTGTCCTGCTGCTTGTCCAGATCACAGGAAGGAAAAAATAATGTTTAACTCCCCAGACTTGTAAATTTGGTTTGTTAGGTGGTAAAGCAACTTGGATGTGTTTTACCTCAGGAATAATTCCCAATAAGGTCTTCTAAAAGGAAGTCCCACAGTGGAAAAAAATATAAATAATATATTTACTTCTTTACTACCTCTTTTAATTATATTAATACAGTGACAAAGAGGGTAAAAATCTTCATTATCAGAGGGTAAAATCTTGAATGATTCAGAAGATGGTGAATATCACATTAGAGGTGAGATTTTAACTGTTTTAAAGACTTTTTTGTGGGTTTTTTTTAATGTTCTCAGGAATTAAATATATTTGAATGAAAGTCCAAATGTTGCCAACTTTTCCAAGCAGAGGCATGGCTGAAAACTGAGATCTTAGGAAAAAAACCAAAATCTCCTTCCAGAATTCTGCACTTTTTCCTTGGGGTGATTTTTTTCCTGCCTGCACCGTGGTGGAATGAAGCCCACGATGACAAATCCCAAGGCTCAGGCCGAATAAATCAGTTTATTTGCGCTGTGTAATTGGGATGTGTCTCCCTTCTGAAGGATGGCAGGCGCTGATTGAGGCACCGATCATAAATAAACCTGCAATCTGAATTTTCCTCTTTTTCTGGCCTCCTGAATGCCCCAGGAACAGCACCAGGCTTGGACACTTCCATTTTTGAAGGCTTTCAAAAATGAGGGCTGCCTCTCATCCCAATTGCATTCAGTGATGATTTTCCCTCTTCCTGAATTAATTTTTAGGCATCATCCATGCCCTGCTTGCCCAGGGAATATTTAGGAAAGAGAAAGAAAGGATGTTTTACTGCTGCACAGCGTGGAACTGTGTGAAAAGGGATTTCCTTGCTTTAAAAGCTGAATTCCTCCAAAAACCCCTGGAAAAGAAGGGCCACATAATCCTCTCTCTGCACCAGGGGAAATGCAGAATTTAAATTTGCTGCAACATGAGCCCCCTTTCATTCCTATAGATTTGGTTACAAATAAACACCTAAAACACTTATTTTCCCTTCACTGAGGGAGCAGCACTGCGATATCCCCCATTAATTTGCCATGAAATATGAGTTGAAGGTGCCTGTGTAATTTCCTTGGAAATATAAATAGCATTTTCTAGTGCCAACAGCGGAGATGCACAGGGCAATCCATTCCTTTGTTATTTTGTCTCAAATTTTATGGGCAGGAGATAAAATGGAATTAATTTTTGTTAAAAGATGACCTTTGGAATAGGCTCCCCGCTGAGTATTTTAATTATTGGAGCAGGTATTCACAGCTTGAGACCCAGGAAAGATTGATTTGCTTGGAGTGTCTCGAAGAGGAGGGGCAAATTAATCCGTGGTGTTGCCTCAGTGAAGTCAGAGGCACTTCTGGAGAAGGAAATCCTGGAAATATCCAGTTGGGAATGCCCATTTTGCCCAGGGGACTCTGTTGGAAAACGCCTCATAATCGTGTTTGAGTAGTGGGAATTCTACTGTAGGGATGTTGATTAATTTGGGGTTTTTTTTGGTTGGTCTTTTTATTAAAGATGCTTTTGATTCCTTTAAATCAGACGGATTTAGGAGGTTTAGATTGGATTTTGGGATGGAATTCCTGGCTGGGAGGGTGCTGAGGCCCTGGATTAGAATTCTTAGATTAGAACACTTGGATTTGTGTTTGGATTGGGATTGCAGCACCCTGGGATAGTGGAAGGTGTCCCTGCCCATGGCAGGGGTGTGGGATGGGTAATTAAGATCCCATTATTGACTCAAAACCCCCAATAACTGAGAAATGTGTTCCTTTATCAAAGAATTGGAGACTTTAGACCACGCTTGGAGCTGAAACTCCCAAGAAATTGAAGTATCAATGTGTCAGTAGCCTCCCAAAGCTGGTTTTTCCCCCTGGAAAATCAGGAATTTTCACCTCCCACCATGGTCCTTACTCACCTGAAAGATGCCAGGGCAGCTTTTCCCTCGGTGATCCCTTCCCTGGATCTGGGCAGTGCAGGAACAGGCAGAGCTGATTCAGCCTCCCCAGACTGAATCCTGGAGCAGGGCTTCAGAGGAGCCAATTATTCATTAAACAGGGATAATTGGATTTAATAGGGACTCTCTGCAGGGCCTCAGAGGCAGAGCAAAGCCCTGGGAGCAATGGGCTGTGTGGAAGGAGGGCAGCTGTCAGCAGAGTTCTCAGGGACTGGTGTTGGACCAATATTATTTAATGTTTCCCTTAATGACTTTGGCACCAGAAGTCAAAATGTGAAATGAAATGTGCTGATGGCACAAAACTGGGAGACAGCACCGACACCCAGGAGGGTGGGATTAATTAGGCAGGATTAGATGACCTCCAAGCCTGGAATAATAGAATTAGGGGAAAATCGAGTAGTGCAAGCCCGGGGTCGTGTCCTGAAGAATAACGAGCTGAATTCCATCAGGGGGGGCAGGACCTGGGGGCTTTTCCTGCACCACGGGAAGATTCTGACCCCTTAATGAAATGCAGGGTGGGGTGAGAGGGGCTGGCGAGTTCCCAGCCCAAATTTGGGGTTGTGGCTGCCTGTGCTGAGGGAAAAGGAGGCTGGGGCTGGCACAGATGGCAAAAAGCTCCTGGGGCTGGCAGCGCTCATCCCTCTGCAGGCTGGAGCAGCTCTGCTGGGTGAGCTGAGCAAAAGGAGCCCGGAGGAGGGAGCTGGTTGCTCTCCATGAGGAATTTGGGGGATAAATGAGGAGGGGGAGCTGCTCAGGGGATGTTTTTTGTGGGCTGGACAGGGTGGGGTAGAAGCCAGGTTTGAATAAATTGAGGCTGGACATTAATGGGAGGTTTTGAGCTGTGGTGGTCTGGGAATACTGGGCAAGAAATTTCAAACTTTTCTGAGGGCTGGGGCTGATAAATGATGACGGTTCTGGATGCAGTGGGGAGGGGAGGGAGCACTTCCAGAGCTCCTCTCCCTGAGTGCAGAGCTCAGGGGTCGCTGGTGTCCATCTGCATTCCGTGTTTTCCTTAAAAACAATTCCCAGCCGTGTCCAGACAATCAGTTTGAGGAGCTGCGGGTGCCCACAGAGGTCTGACACCAGTGTGGGGGGAGCCCACGGCTGAATTTGTGCATCCAGGGCCATGTGAGACCTCTCTTTTTGCAGAGACCAAAGGGAGGTCCTGCTCCTCCTGAGGGAATTCACCTCGTTATTCTTCAGGACACGACCCCGGGCTCGCACTACTCAATTTTCCCCTAATTCTGTTATTCTAGGCTTGAGGGACACCTAATCCTGCCTGATTAATCCAATCCTCCTCAGAGGGGAGAGCCCACGGCTGAATTTGTGCATCCAGAGCCTCGTGTGCCCCTTGCAGGGACCAAATTCAACCTTTGGAGGGCTGGAATTCTGAATCGGTGCTTGGCCGGCACCTGTGGGGCAGAGATTTATTTTATAACTTCTAAAATAGATGATTTGCTGCAAACTTCTCATTTTTAGGGCACACAGAGAAGGGAGGTGCACAGGGAATGCTCGTCTTGAGGGCAGTGTGGGTTTAGGGAGGAGATTTTGTGGTTATAGCTCTAAAATAAAGCCAAAGCAGGAAACCAGCGGGGAGTTTTTGGGCTGGTCAGTCGTGCTGCAGGATTGATGCATTCTGAAGAAATTCCAGGTTGTTTTTTGGACACATCTGGCCAGGTTCCTGCTGTGCCTGGCTGGCACTGAGGGTGTGCTCTGGGGCTCCCAGCCCTGCTCTGACACCCTTGGAGAGCCCAAATCCCCAAATTCAACCAGCCAGACACAAATCCAACCACGAACCTGCTGCCAGACCCATCCATTCTGCAGCTGAAAACTGCATTTTCTGTCTGGTCCACGCTCGTGTCTCAACAGCAGCAAGGTACAGGAATTCCCAGAATATTTGGGCTTGGAAGGGAGCTCTGGAAATCGCCCATTTCCATCCCCTTTCCAAGGCAGGTGGGTTTGGAACAGCCCCAGAGTGGGAGATCCGCTCCTTCCCAGGGCAGCCTGTGGTGAAAGCTTTGGAAATTCTTGAAGTTGTCCCTTGGGACCCAATCAACACCAACAATCCACAATTCCTGCTGTGCTGGGTGCTGAAGGAGCCACTCAGAGCACCCGAAAATTCTTTGTTTGCCGCCGGAAATGAATTTTTGGGCTGCTGGGGTGTGTCAGGAGCGAGTGTAACCCTTTAATAATGAGGAAAACTCAGATTTCCCTGCCTGGGAGCCTTTCCTGAGGAAAACCCGCCAGCCTTGGCCCTTCCCAAACAAAGCCCATCCCAGCCCTGTTTTGCTGGAGTGCTTTAAAGTGATTAGTTGATTATTTCAGTGTAATTACATTCCAGAAGGGGTTTGGGCTCTGCTCTTCGGGGTAGGTATTATTTGCTTTATGTAATTGTAGAGCTTTGGTTGCCGTGGTGACAGGACAGTTTTTAAATTTAGAAACTAATTTGTTTTCTGTCACTTTACTCTTTGCTGTTAAGGAGACGAGCTGTTTGCTATTAAATAAAACTTAAAAAGAAGAGGAGATTAAACGTGGATAAAAATATAGCATAGAAAATATCGTGTAGCGTTCACTCGGAGATGAAGGAGAAAGCACTGGCAAGGCCAGGAGGGAAATTCCTGAATTTATTGGGAATTACGGGCAAGTTTTTGTGCTGCTGAGTGGGATATTTTGTGTGTGGATGGGAATAAATCCAATGGGGCTGCTACAAAGGACAGGAGGCCTGGAATCCCAAATTCCTGAGTTCATAATCCCATTTTTTTGTTCTCTATATCAGTGGGGTCGCTTGGCCTCTTTAATTTTTAATTGTCACTTTAATTGTCACTGAAATAGTGACAATATGCAAATGGTTTGAGCAAGTTGTGGAGTTAAGCACCTGGAAAACTTTCAAATTATATTTTCCCCCCTTTTCCTGACAACTGAGGGATTTCCTGGTGTTTGTCCAACCTGTCCTAGAACCTCTCCTGGTGGAGCTCCCTGAATAATCTCTTCCTCTGATCAGCTCTCCTCAGATAAAGGAAAAAAAAAAAATCCAATTTCCTGGTTAAATCTCCTCTGCTTCTCTTTAACCCCGTTTTTCTTGTACCGTTCCCAATGGATTTGTCCTTTCTCCTTTTTGCAGGAATTTTATCTGTCTCAAGGCCTTTCTTGGGGCTCTTGAGGGTGTGTGAGGTGCAGGAAACATCAAAATTTGTGCTTAAATGAAAAGCAGAGGAGCAGCAGAATTCTTTGGCTGTAGCAGTGGCACCAGCCAGGTGTTCAAACCACCCTATTTTAGAAAAAAACTTTAATTTTTTTTGGCCTGTGAGGGACTCAAATGCCTTCTTGAGCCTAAATATAAATGCAAGGATTTCACAATTCCAATTTTATTCATTATAAATTAGATAAAGAGGAGGTGGGGTAATTTTGTTGGATGACTTAGTTTAGACTATTGGGTTATTAATAAAAGAAGGAAAATAGAAAAGGAAAAAGGAAGCACTCAAAAATGCTGGTCACTGTTACTGAGAAACATCTCTGGTAATTAAGGCTGTGTTTTTGTGATATTTCTGGTATTATATTTTGTGCTAGTGTATTTTATAATATAAATCGAATTGGATGAAATTGCAAAATTAGAGGTGCAAAATGAGAGTGAAAAGCTCTGTGCTCAGAATTTCCCAGTGATGCCAGCAGAGGATTCCTCAGGAAAATCCCGTGCTGGGAGTCACCTCTCAGTGCCTGGGTGAGCCAGGAATGTTTTCCCAGCTCCATGAAAAGTTCAGGAATCCTGGATTTATCCCAGCAGCTCCCCGGGGTGGCTTTGGTCTCACTGGTTGTGTGTGAGCTCTGCTTGGATTTCCTGGGAAAATCACGGAAATGCAAAATATGAAGGAGCACTTCAGGTGCTCAGCAGATTCCAGGAGGTTTTTAGGCTTTGCTGCCTAGAAAAACATAATTTTAAAAAAATTAGGGAGCAGACATTATTCCCAAGAAATGGGTCAGTCTGCAAAGGGATAATAAAGGGATGAAAAGGAGGTGGAATAAAAAGTGCTGCTGGCAGGGATGGATTGCTGGGCTGAGCTGCTTTTAATGGCTCTTTATTCAGCCTCCTCAAATGGCTCCGTGGTGACAATCCAGGACACTCCTCAACATTCCCTGCCATGGAAATAAAATAATAAATTGTACTAATAATAAAAAATGATAATAAATTCCCCCAGGCCTTCTGGGAATGCTTTGTGCCCAAGCTTTTTTTTTTTTTTTTTTTTTTTTTTTTTTTTTTTTAGGCATTGGGAGAGTTTTCTTTATTTTATTGCTCTGTCCATGGTGGGTTTTGTTGGAGCTTTAATTCTCAGGTTCTTTCTGGAGCTGTGGACTAAGCTGGGATGTTCCCTTGGAGACAAAGGTGGTATTTTACATTACATAATACAGGCTCGGTACTTTTCTTTAAACAGCATCTAAATCAGCCTGGGATCTTTCCAGCAAAAGGGAGAATATAAAATATTGATGTTCCTGCTGGAAAAGTAGGTCTTGGAGATTAATTTTTGTTCATAAAATAGAAAGCCAAGGATTTTTAAATGACTGGAAGAGCCAGGCTGGTGAATTCAGCCAAGGAGCTGCAGGTTGGTGTTGGAGATGATTATTTTTTTTATTTCCTCACCTTAGTGGCCTCAACTAGAGCTGGTGAGAACTGAAATTCAAAAAGATAAAACTTTCTGTGGACTCATGGAGTGGTTTGGGTTGGAGGGGACCTTAAAGCCCATCCAGTGCCACCCCTGGGTGGGGACACCTCCCATGTCCCAGGCTGCTCCAGCCTGGCCTTGAAGATTTCAGGATGATTTTGAACTTTCTTTATTCCTGCAGAGGAACCCATGAGGATAAAATGGAGCGTCCAGGGTTGGGTGGGAGAGTTCCCAAGGCACTGCAGGAGGTTAAGCCGAGCTTTGGGGTCTGAGGCAGGACTGGCCATGGGGTGCCAGAGGATTTTTGGTGATCTGTGGCCAAAATTGATCAATTAAACCACATCCCAGTTATCCCTCAGGCTTGGATTTCCATGGAAACAGCAGCACTTGGGGTGGAGCAGAGGAGTTTTGAGGTCTCTGTTCTGTGATTCAGCTCAAATTAATTTTGTACTAAAAGTCTCAGTTGGAACAGACTGAGCTCCACACATTTGTGCTGCTGTTTGGGCAGGAAAGAATCAAATTATGGAGTTTCATCCCAAAGTTCCTAAGTTTTAAGTGCTGCTTTTGGCTGTGGAATTGTCCTGCCAATCTCCTCCATTAAATCCACGTATTCAGGAGGAGAGGGAGCTCAAAAATTGATCAGGTGTCCTAACATTAAAACGAAAAACCTTTATACCAAGCAAATTTAACTTATAAAATTTGGAATTTATAGGAATTTAGATTGAATTTGTAGGAATTTAGACTGAATTTATAAGGTATGATTTAATTTATAGACATTTTAATTTATAAACAATTCAATGCATAGGCATTTTAATTTATTTTACAGAAATTTTAATGTATAAAAATTTTGTTTTCATTTATCGACATTTTAACAGATTTTATAGAAACTTTAATTTATAGAAACTTCAGTTTATAAAAAAAATCCTTTATTTTCCCCAGTATATTAATAAAAATTAAAACCTGAATTATCCTCCAGGATGGCTTTATTTGCTCTGAGAGCTGAAGTTCTGCTTGAATAGTTTTTAAACTGATTAACAGCTCTGATTAGAGATTCAGCACAGCTGAGAGGGACATTTGTATAGCTTTTATATTGTACTCAAATGAAAAAAAATTATAAATAAAATAGAAATATATAAAAATAAATTATATAAATTATGTAATAATTATAATATATCATAATATAATACAATTATATAATAAAATATAAATAAATTATAAATAAGAGGAGGCTGCACATGATCTTAACAAGAGGTGGGTGTGAGTTTTGTAATCCCAGTGTGTGGCTTTGCGAGAGGAATTTGAAAAGCAGCAGCGCTTCTGTTTGTCTGGAGAATAAAACTCGTGGAATTTTGTTCAGCCAGAGGAAACAGCCACTTATTTATAACTCCTTTATTTTTAGTGGAGTGGAAGAATGAGATGCTCCACTCCAAGTGACATTTGGGTGTCATCAAATTTTCTTTTTTTCCTCTTTCTACCCAAGCAAACAGTGCTGAGAATTTATGAGTAAGTGACTGGTTTTATCTGAGCTCCAGACTTTGCTTTTTTCCTGTCATTATGCCTTGGTCACAATCAAAAAATAGGAATTGAGTTGCTGTTTCTGGAGCTGATTGAGGAGAACTTTGGTGGTAGTGGAAATATTAAACCAAACATGAACCTAATAATAGAAATCCACAAAAAAATTTGTGTATTGTAAGGCAAAACGTCTCCTGGAGATGGAATTATGGTTGTTTGGAGAAAACCAGCTCAGGATTTAAATGTTTATTCACTGTTTGTTGCAATTTTGGGGTGGTGGCCACCAGAAAATGCTCTCAGAAGCTCGGAGGGCGTGTGTGGGGTATTTTCTGAGGGGGTGAGGATGCAGCAGCCTGTCCTGGGCATTGGGGTCACTCCTCCTGTCCTGGTTGTCCCCTCTGGGCCCAGCCCAAGGGATGCTCATCCCCATCCTTGTTTTCAGCACACCCAGAGCTCCTCTCACCCTTTTCCCTGGAGTTTCCACTGCTGGGAGTTTGAACTGGGCCTTCAGCCACAGCTCTCCTTTGCAATGTTTTATTTTCCCCTTGGGTGATGAGAGAAGTGCACAAACCCTGGAATTCCCTGGATTTCCCTGCTGCACTTTGCTGGGACACTGATTTAATGATCTGGGTCATGCAGGAGGGAGAGAGGCCTGGTGGCAGCGTGGATCTGTTTTATGGAATTGCCACTGGAATATGTTTTTCTTGGAAAACCCTTGGAGATGCGATCACACAGTGTTTGTCAGCACTTTGTTAGGACAGCTCTGTGCAGCTCCAGATGTTTTTTCTGGGAGGCATCAGCAAAAGGCACTGACAACTTTATTGGCTGCTGACGTGAGCTTGGATCCATCCCTGGAATGGGTTTTCAGGGATGATGGAATTGCAGCAGCACAAGCCCTGAGGTTCAGATCAAAGTCAGGGAGCCTTTGCTACATCTTGGACGAGCATTTTTAGCCAAATCTCCCCATGCTTCTCCCCGTTTGGCCGTTCCAATGATCCATTTTACTGCGAGGAAAGCCGATCCTGAATGGACAATATTGGAATTAACTCAGGAACACAATTTGCAGGGTTAATGGATGTGTGTAATGCACACCCTGAGCCTTTCTGCAGTGCTGGGCTCCAGCTTTATGCCCACTCAGTTCCCTCTCTGCTCCTGCCAGTGCTTATCACATCCTTCTCTCTTCCAATGCTCGCTGGCCCCGAGCCTGCTCGATTTTCTTCAGCTGCCAATGCCACCTCTCCCTTCCTTAAAACACAGGAATGGAATTCCTTTCCAATTTCCAGGAATGTTTACAGTCTCCTCCTAATTCAGAGCAGGTGTTTGAGCCTCTCTCCTCTGCTGTGCAGCAGAAGGTTCATATATTTTTCATTACAGATGGAGATAAATCCTGGTGCTTGGGATGGCCATCTGTCAATGGGTTTGTTCTCCTGGACTATAAATAAAGTGGTTTGGGGTTTGTTTTGATTTATTTGATTGTGAACCTGGTGTTGAGGAGGCATCCCACTTCCCACGTGGAGTTTTATGGTTGGTCATTACCAACCTGCTTCATTCCTTGATGGGGCTTTTTGTATTGGGATAATTCTGGTAAAAACCAGGGTTGTGGGAGTGTGAGTCAAAAATTCTGTCCCTGTTTAAAACTGCTGGAGCTCTTCTGTGATTCAGGATCACTGCTATGGGTTGTGACCCAGAATTTCTGAGAAAATAAATAAATAATAATAAAACCTGGAAGAGGCTGTCCAGGGAAGTGATGGATTCACTGTCCTTGGAAGAATTCAAAAAACTGTGCAGATGTGGCACTTGGGGACGTGGTTTGGGGGTGGCCTTGGCAGTGCTGGGGAATGGTTGGATTGATGATCTTGGAGGACTTTTCCAGCCTTTGTGATTCTGTGGCAGTGGGGGATCTTGGAAAGGGCTTTTGGTCCTGTTGGAATTCTTGTGCTTTTTCCAGGAATAACATTAAATATTCTGAGTGCCCCTTGGTGCTGCCTGAGCTCATTATCCCACTCTGCATCTCATCCCCTTCCTTGGAGAGAACAAAATTCCCAAACTCATCTGTCCAGCTCGTGGCATCCCCCATGGTGACCTCTCTGCTTGTTTTTGGGTAATCCTTTGTTTTTTCCAGCATCTTCATCACCTTTCATCACTATTTGCAGGGCAGGACATGGGTTCTGCACTGAGCAGGATTGAAGATGTTGTGGGATTTGGTTGTGAAACCAAATGGTGGTGGGACCTTCATGATGGGCTCCCTCCAGAAAAAAAAAAAAGAGAATTCCTGATGGAAATCAGGCTGTGGGAAAGGTTCAGAGATGGTGCCATGAGCCAGCAGAAAGCTGGGATGCTGCAGGGAGTCTGAAATCCAAGTGATTTTGGCACAGCTTGCTCTTTTTTTGAACTTGTTTAATAATGGAGTGTCATCACCGTGCCTGTGAGCATGTTAACACAGCTGCAGCCATTGTGTTCTCGGGAGGGAGCAGATCTTGTATCCCTGCCCAAAGAAATCTTATGGGAAATTTTCCAGGAGCTCATTAACAGCAGAGCCTAAATGTCCCTTCCACTCCAAGAACGAGCACTCTGGGCTGTGCTTCATTGTTCTGGCAATTAATTTGGTATAAGAGCACTTCCAAACGAGCAGGTGGGTGAAGGCTGTGGGGAGGTGAGGTCCTATCAGCCTCTGGCCACTTTCTGCCCTCATCCCACCCAAAATTATCCGTACAAACCTGCTGGAGAAGAGCCAGAAGATCTTCTGGCTCTGCACAACTCCCTGATGGGGGGGATTTGGGATCTGCTCCCAGGGAACAGGGACAGGAGGAGAGGGAACAGCCTCAGGGCAGGCTCAGGTTGGAATCAGGAGGAATTTCCCCGTGGAAAGGGTGCCCAGGAATTGGCAGGGGCTGCCCAGGGAGGTTTGGAGTGCCCAAGGAATTCCTCAGTGCTCTGGGCTGGGACACGGTGGGGATCTGGCACAGTTTGGACTCTGATCCTTGAGGGTTTTTCCAGCCTCAGTGATCCTGGGATTGTTCACCCAGCTGAGCATTCCCTGCCCTTCCTCACCCCAGGGTCCTGCCCACCCTATCCCAGTGCTGTGCCAGGATTATTTATAATTTATTATGTATAATACTATTCATAATTTATTGCAACAGCAGAAGCAAAAATTCCTTCCTGAGGTGTTAACGTGAAACAGCAGCAGGACAAACACCTCCCACTCTGCAGGGCGGGGGATGCAGGTCAGGACTCTCTGAGGTAAATCTGTGTTTTCCTGCTGCAGGAGCAGCCCAGCTCTGTAAAAACAGAGCTGCAGTGATTTGGAACCTCCCACTTTACCTAAGCCCTCATATCTTGTTTTCCTTAGCATTTTCTTAACCTTCAAAGAGGAATGGATTAACTTGTTAAGTAGGAATGTGCTGGCAACTATCAGGACTTGTATTTACCGCTCAGAAAAAAAAGCTTGCCAGGAGAATAACTTTAGAAGAGGAGGGAAGGATTCCTTGCTTAATTATACATTTAAAAATGGTAAATTTATTCCTGCAGATTATTTCAAACGAATTATTCTGTCACCCTTAGGGAGCACTGTGAAATTGGGAATGCTTGGGTTCCTCTGCTGGAACAGAATCCTCCTCTCCTGGTTTATGGGGTGAGAGTTTGAACTGGGACCAGACCAGGAAAACTGGGAATAGGTGAGGAGCAAAGGGTCACATCTCACCTGCAGGGAGTTTGCTGCTCCTGTGCTTATCTCACATCAATTAGATCAAGTTTCCCCTTAATTAAGCTTTGTGTGACAGTGGAAGTCCCCAGAGTGCCCCCATCTGTTGTGGGGGAGAGCAGAGCGGGGATAAAACACCCTCTGTGCAAAGTTTAGGAATGATCCCAGTGCTATTTGTGATGGTAAATCACAATGATGGTAAATCAGGCCTTTTGTGCACCTGGAGATTCACCTCTCGCACTGGCGGTTCCTCTGCCTTGAATTTGGGAAAATTGGGGATGTGGTGCAAGTCTGGGAATCCTCTTGGATGCTTCCAGCAGCTTCCTGGCCAAGGTGGGCAGAGCCTGAGGGGCTCTGCTGCCTCTTTCTGGGGAAAAAAAGCTTTCCCCATCCCGGGGTGAACTTTGGCTTTTATGTCTTGTGTCCAGTAGCTCCATTTGCATCATCAAACCTCTGCAGTAAGAAATGGGGTTGTCGATTTGGGGAGAAAAAGCTTTGGTTAAATTCCATGGGGGAGGGTGGCCTGGATGTGGGGGGTGAGCAGGAATTCCTGCAATAAAATTTGGGATTCTCAATTTCGGGAGAAAAGGCTTTGGTTAAACTCCATGGGGGAAGGTGGCCTGGATGTGGGGGCTGAGCAGGAATTCCTGCAATAAAATTTGGGATTCTCAATTTTGGGAGAAAAGGCTTTGGCTAAATTCCATGGGGAAGGTGGCCTGGATGTGGGGGGTGAACAGGAATTCCTGAATTTATGGACTGGTGGCAGAGAAGTTGGCTGAGGGCAGAGTGGAGATTTTGTCCCTGGTTCTTTTCTGGTGGTGAGGGATCCCTTCACAATTCCCTGCTTTGTCAATCCCTCTGGAAGGAGGCTCAGTTTTGGGTTTTTTTCACGTTTAATCTGGAATCTCTTTGCTCCTTGTCTGGATGTTCCCATAGGAGACAGCTCTGAGATTGCCATCAAGATGTGAGAGGAGAAAACAGCCAAATTTGAAGTGCTAAACATTCATCCAGACAAAATTTTCAGGGTAAGCAGCTAAAAACATTTGTTTTTTGATGTTGTTTTTGAGTTTTAGGAAGCCAAGTAGAACCTGGGATGGGTGCTTTGTGTAGGAAATGTTCTCATGCCACATTTTCTAGAAAACATGGCATCTATAAAAATAATAAAGTGATTTTTTTCTGTGTAATAAAATATTTCTGCCATCTTTAAGCCCAGTTCCCAGGGGGGAAAGTATGGAAATTGTTCTCCAATAATAAGTTTGCCATTTTGTTTTATTTGAGGGATGACAACGCTGAGTAATCACAGAACATTATTTACAAAATTAAACCAACAGCAGTGCCTGCAATTCAAAGAATTAATATATCCACACACTCAAAAAAAGCCCCCAAACAAATCAGAGGGAATTCATTTGTTTGACAGCCATGCAAACAGAATAATAAAATGGGAAAAAAGTGAGTTTGAGTTATTTGACTGGGAATAATTTGAGATAGGAAGAGAGAATGTTGGGGGAGGAAGAGGAAAGGAAAACCTCCCAGAATTTTAAATTAAATCACAGCTTAAATCAGTGTATTCCTGCAGGATGAACTGCATGAGGTGACAGGTGTGTGGTTTTTTAATTCTTGGCAGTGGTTCCCTGCTAATCCTTTCCATCACCTCTGAGTTTTAGGCAGAATGGCGATGAAGGGTTTTTCTTCTGGGTGGGATCTGGAATTTGTGTTCTGCATTTTTGGTGTTCCTTGGCAGAGGGAAAGGGGGAGCAGTCAGGGATGAGCTGCACCCCTGGAACTCTGAGGAGGTTTTGGTTGCTCCCTGTTTTGAGGTGAACAAGTGGAAATTGGGTGATTTGGTAAAGCTTTCTGCTATAGAATGTGTTAAATTCTGTGTATTTTGGTGAGGAGTGGGAGTTGTGACCTCTGTGAAAAGTCAGGACGCTGCACACCCTGAGGTTTTAGTGC
The DNA here is from genome assembly GCF_021018805.1 of Prinia subflava. Taxonomy (NCBI): domain Eukaryota; kingdom Metazoa; phylum Chordata; class Aves; order Passeriformes; family Cisticolidae; genus Prinia; species Prinia subflava. The sequence continues at coordinate 23,693,930 of NC_086257.1, read as the reverse complement.
AGGATTCTCTGTGTGCCTGATTTTTACATCTTCCCGCTAATAAATGCGGATATCTGGAATTTTATTCTCATTCAGGCTTAGTAAGGGAGGCATTAACACGACTGGAACCACACACAGCAATAATCCCATCGAGATTATTGCTCCCAGTTTTCCAGGAGTGTTTTTATCTGCTTGCATTTCATGAAGTTAAAACCCCCTGGAGACTGGGCCAGCATCAGCCACACCTTCCAGAGGCTCCTGATGAGGAATTGCTTTAGAACTTCGCCTGAAAACTCAGGAATTTCTCACAATCGGAGCTTTTATTTCTCACTTCTTTTATTTTGCCTTTTATTTTTGCCATTTGCTGTATTTAAAACTGGCATAACTCAACATTTTCCTCGAGTTTTTTTGCTGACCACGGACACGGAGATTTAAAATGTCACCTGACCTAAAGGCAGAATTATTTCACTCTTGACTGTTTTGGTGTTGGCATGCAACAACTCAGCGAGCAGGACTAAAATCCTGCCAGCTCCTCTTTAGGAAAGCCTGGGAGTGTTGCAGTCTGAGGTTAACTGGAGTAGCTTTTCTCTCTTTTCCTGATTTTAATCAATGCCTCAGGGCATTGCATTGGGTTCAATCAGGCAGCAGACAAAATGCAATGCTCTGCTAACCTCCCGAGTCTGAGCACAAAGTTTCTTCATGAAATATGCATGCAGAACACAGAGCTGTAATGATAATGATCCTCTCTAGGTTATTCCATTAAAAATTCAGCGGTTTAGGGTCTGTAGGCTTTGATTTTGATTTTTTTTTTTTGGTAAGGAGTTCCAAGGATTTTCCTTTTGTATTTGTTTATTTTTAATGAACTTTCCATTAGCATATGAAAGTCATATTAACATCCACTGTGCTGAGCACTCACTTTAGGTTTGTTTCTACTGCTGGAATTTATTTAGCTGGGAAAAATGTGTAACAAAGGCCTGCAGATGGCATTCTTGGTCAGCCTTTAAACTCAGTCCTGGCTGCACAAGCAGCCTCCCTTTTTTTTTTTGTGCTGATGTGGGAGATAAATTGGAATTTGGGATGCTGCCTTTCCCCGTGCATGTGATGGGTGGAATCCTTCTGGGGCCCTGGCGTTTCTGCAGAGCCTGGGGATGATAAGAAGTGCAGGGAGCTCTCCTGATAACTCCTGAATTCATTTCTGCTGCTGCTGTGTCTGACACCGACAGGATCTGCAGTTAAATACGCGCTCCCTGCCACAGCCGGGGCACCGAGGCAGAGGTGCTGCTCCAGGTCCTTCTTTTTCTTTGTCCTGGAGAATGTTTTATTTTTTTTTCAGGTAGCAGAAGGGTTATTTACAGGAATTCTTCATGGCTTTTTTCTGTTTGCACTCCCAAATTTGCAGCAGTTTCTAAACAGAGTGAGGCTGGGAAAACCCTTGGGAATGAGGTGCAGGGCAGCTGGGGATGCAGCAGCCGTGGGATCATTTTGGTTGGAAAAGTCCCCCAGAAGTCCAACCTTTGACCAAATACCACAATTCCCACCAAAGCAAATCACAAAATACCCCTGCGAGAGCCCATTCCCGGGGATTTTCCCCAAAATGCTCAATCTATGGACAGTGCTCTGTGGGATTGGTACTTGGGGAGGATTTAAGGGAACAAACTGGGAAGTCAATGGTTTTCCCAAACATTTGAAACTTCTTTCTGGCAAAAAAGGAGATATTTTAGCCTGACACTTGCCATAGTTCAGCAGCTTTCAGGGAACATCCCTGCCATGTTTATTTTCCAGTGATGAAAATATTTAATTTCTCTTCCCAAACTCTCAGATTAGTGGATTCAGCTTTATAATGACAATCAAATTCCCAGTTGTCCATAAATTGATTTCTGTGTGGTAGGAACTATTTGTGTGTGCATTTGGGGGGCTGGCTCCTAATTCTCTTGAATATTCCCTCTGTCCTGCTCTTTGATCCACTTTTCCTGTGCATTTCATATTTCTCAAACCCAAGTGAGCTCTTTTTATCACACATGGGTCTTTTCTACTTTTCCCATGAAAGAACTGAGAGCTGACTGTTGACCAGGATCTTACTTTTGGATAAAGAGTTAAAAATCCCAGCAATTAACACATTCTTGGCCTGGACACAGCAAATGGGACCAGGGATGGAATTATGGAATTATAGAATGATTGGGGTTGGAAGGAATTTGAAGGATCAGCCCATGCCACCCCCAGCCATGGCCACTTTCCCTGTCCCAGGGTGTTCCAAGCCCATCCAGCCTGGCCTTGGGCACTGCCAGGGATCCAGGGACAGCCACAGCTGCTCTGGGCACCTCAGGGCATCCCCACCTCCCAGGGAGGAATTTCTTCACAATATCCCACCTATCCCTACCCTCTGTCCAAATTAATCCATTCCCCCTGTCCTGGCACTCCATCTCTGTCTCTCTCCATCTTTCCTGCAGCTCCTTCAGCAAGGCCACAGTTGGCTCACCCCAACTTTTCTCATCTCCAGGCTGATTTGGGGTGCCCCAGCAGGAGATGCAGTGCAGAGGTTCTGCTCCCCACACCCCCACCCTGCCTTTTTCTGGAGGTTTCCTTTGCAAGGAGCCTCTGAAAGTGTAATTTTCATATAAAACACTCAAAATTGTGGCTGGGCCAGCTGGTGCCAGGTGAACAGCAAACCCCATGTGTGGAAATAAAAACAACACATCCACAGAGGTAACCCTGAGGAGGGGAGAAGAGATAGGAAATATTCCTTTATTAGCTGAAGTCACAGGCAGAGCGAAATGTCCTTAATGGACAGACACAGCAGGATGAGATTGGGTGAGGATGAGCTGCAGTTTGAATAATTTTCTTGGATATGATTGACTTTCTTTGAGGGTTCCTTTCGTGGCTTCTCTTCAGGAGCCCTTGTTTTGAATTGTCAGATGAGCAGAGCAGCAGTGGGGAGGTGGTGAGGCAAGGTCACCGTGGGCTGTGCTGGGAGACAAAGCAGGAAAAGCCACAAAATAGAGGCAGTTTTTGTTGTTGAGACAGACACGACAGAGTGACACAGTACAATCTTCAGCAGGCTCCCTTTATCATGGCAGAATTCTGTCTTTTATACAGTTTTTACAGATTTTTGTGCAGCTTTAATTGATTCATAGCTTTCTTGCTAATTACTCTATTGGTTAGTAAAAGGTGATCTACTTGTCCATCAAATCTCTGTATTCTTGGATCGTTTACAGATTCTCTTTACTGATTCTCATGGGATAAACCCATTGTTACTGCAGGTACATTTGTTAATCACTCTCAGAATAGATTGCTGTGTTGAAGGTACTTCTCGTTCTCAAAATAACTTCATGTGGGAACCTGCAAATTGTTTGTTAGCTGCACTGGAAAGAAGTGACAGGACAGCTTTGGCCCCTTCCACAGGTTTAGTCCTGGGCTGTGTCTGGCATTGAGCTCTGGGACAAAACCTCAGGAAGAGAGGAGAAGGAGAAGGAGAAGGAGAAGGAGAAGGAGAAGGAGAAGGAGAAGGAGAAGGAGAAGGAGAAGGAGAAGGAGAAGGAGAAGGAGAAGGAGAAGGAGAAGGAGAGGAGAGTCTGGAAGGACCCTAAATCCCATCCAATCCCACCCCTGCCATGGCAGGGACACCTCCCACTGTCCCAGGCTGCTCCAAGCCCTGTCCAGCCTGGCCTTGGGCACTGCCAGGGATCCAGGGACAGCCACAGCTGCTCTGGGAATTCTATTCCAGGGCCTCCCCCCGCTCCCAGTAAATTAATATAAATATAGGGACGTGAATTTCCTACTCTTTGTTCTGTGGATGTTTCATCAGGTTTATAGAAGAATTTGGTTTCTGTGCTCTTGGGATTGTGAGGAAATGATGGAGCTGGGGTGGAGGTGGAGTTTTCTGTTCAAACAGGGTGATTTTGGGAGCCCAAGGCAGAGAGATTTCTCTGGGTGTAGAAGGCATTGAAGGCATCCTCAGGGATGAGCTGCTGCACTCCCCTAAGAGGTAAGGAGAGGATAAGAGAGAAGAAAAAATATCTATTCCCAAATTTATCTAAATTACATCCATTTTCCTGAAGGAGCATATTTTTCAACCAGCCCTGGAAGATTAAGCTGAGACCATTTTTCCTGACTTTTTCATCCTTTTCTGGCTTGTGATCTGTATTCTGGGAATATCAGAGCCACGCAGCCGAGATCACAAGACGGAATGTTTGGGATATCAGGGCAGGAATGATAATGCAATGCCTTTTAACTTTTGATTTTCATCTTGGATCCAGCTCTGTGTCACATTAAAGAGGGGCTCCTTGCTCTGATAGCTGTGCTGGGACGTTGCTGTCCTTCCCAAGGTTACAGACCAGGGCTGGAAGACAAAGAGAAGCAAAATTGTTTAACAAGAGGAAAGAAGTTTCACTTTCCTTGGGCTTGTTTTCCACACAGTCCTGTCACTGGTTCATCAGGAACAAAATATATTCCAGACACATGCTGGAATGAACAGCACACAGGGCTCACTCTGATGGATGCTCAATACGGAGCTGTCGGAGCTGGAGGAGTTTACACTTTATTTATTTAATTTTTTTGCCTATTCAAATGCAGAGACCAAGAGTCAGGGACGTCGTGGAGACTTGTGACATTCAGTGGCAGACTTAATGAATTAAAAAAAAAAAAATAAACCACCCCAAAATGTGTTGGTTTCACTCATACAGTGACTCCTGCAGTCATTCCTTACCTCTGGCAGATTGAATATTCTGGGCAGACAAACTGTAATAAATATTCTGATAGTTAATAATCATTTTGGGGCAAAAGCCATGTTCAGCTCATATTGAATCTTATCAGACGGTTCTTGTTGACTCCGTGGCAGCGCTGAGACCTCAGTGACTGCTCAGACTAATCCAATCTGATTATTAATTCTTTGGAGAACGACGATTTAATTTTTTTTAGCAGCCCTGATTGAGTAAAAGCTCCTTGTGCAGTGAGGAGAGAGGGGCTGGGAGTCCCTGCACAAACGGTGTTCTGTGGCACAGGGCAGGGGCTGGAACTGGGGGGGTTTAGGGTCCCTTCCACCCCAAATCACTCTGGGATTCAGAGCTGCCTTTGCCCCGGAGTGTTTTAATTCACAGTTTTCATCCTGCTGGGACAGAGCTCTCTGGACTCGCTGCTGTTGTGGCTGAATCGTTTTGGGAGAAAAACAACTTTTCAGGCAGCTGTTGCAGTCCTGTGGGATTTCTGGGATCCACGGAGGGAAATGAGGATGGCTCCAGAACGTGGCCATGGGGGTACAAGGTTGAGAAATCCATTAAGGAGAGAACCCTGGGCTGTGCTGGGTAAATGCAGTGAGAGCTGTCTGTGCTCATCTGGGGTTTGTGCAGCTAAAGGAATCCCTGGAGCCATTCCCGTGTTTCAGAAAGGTGTGAAATCCACTTTTCCTGCTGTTAACACGGGTGTGGTGGTTCCTGGGAGCAGTTCCTACCTGTGCAAACAGCACATTCCACACAGGAGAACATTCCTCCTTTCACTGGTGACATTTTAAACTCACTTTATGTAACTACTCCGAGCTCTACAACTTAAGAAATATAAAATAATTTACTAAACAAGCCTGGTATTCCACATGTTAATGGAACATTTTCATGGAAGCTCCTGGGGGAAAGCCTTGAAGGGCTGTATTTAATGAAGTTTAAATAAAACATAAATTAGGAAGAGGGTGTGGAAATTCTGGAAAAATACCTGTGGGATGCTGACCAGCCAACACATTTCGGAGTAGCTGTGCCAGGAGTTTTATGCCCCAGACAGTGCTGGAGATATAAAACCCCATCAAGGAAGAAAAAAGATGATGAATTTTAAAAAGTCTGGGTACTAAGTCTCATATTATTATCAACTTAATTGTGTACTAAAAGGAAGGAGCAAATTCGGGTCAAAACTTACAGCCATCGTTTAAGCTGATAGGTATATAAAAACTTTAAAGAGCGCTGGGATCAGAAGAACAAAGCTGACAAAAGGAATTTCTGGGTTATTTCTCTGCTTTGAAACCTTCCTGAGGTCAGCAAGGGTTTTGTCAAAGCTTTCAGCTGCAAAGGAAGGGGCTCCAAACTGCAGGACGATGTCTCAATGCACCTGAATGAGAATCATTTCAGGTTTGCTGTTTATTCCCAGGCCTTTGGATGGTGTTGGGAACAGACAAAACCAAACTTCTCACAGACAGCTAATGAGAATTGATTTTCTAACAGCTCTGGAAGTGCCTCTGTCTGTTGAGGGAGGTGTTTGCAACCGAGGGCTGAGGTCACTCCAGAGCCTTGGAGTCCCCGTGGAGGACACAAACCTGGGGGGATTCGTGAGCTCTGTAGGAATCATAAAAACCTTGGATTAAAAGGGACATTAAAGCCCATCCAGTGCCACCCCTGCCATGGCAGGGACACCTTCCACTGTCCCAGGCTGCTCCAAGCTCTGTCCAACCTGGCCTGGGACACTTCCAGGGATGGAGCATCCTCAGCTTTCTGAGCAATCTCTTCCAGATCCTCTCTTCTGTCTGAGTAAAGAAAGTAGAATTCTTTTAATTACAGGAATTTTACAGTATTCCACCCCCCCTTGCAAAAAAATATTAGGTATGAGGAGTTGCAGAGAAGCCCTTTCTCCAGGTGGTTATTCCAAAGGTACATTTCTGAGATGACAATATTTTAGTACAAGCCTTAAAAATAATTAGGGAAGTACAATTTTATAACAAAAGTATTGCTAAAGAATCCCCAAACTCCTGCTAACAGAGCACCTCTTTTGCATTATCTTCTCCTGAGGACATGGTGAAGGATTGCTGCATGCAGGATCTGCTGAACAAGAAAAACTCCTTGATTTCTGAATTTTTCTGGATCTCATCCTGACACATTTCAAATCTGTGGGTTCTGTGCTGGCTCCTGTGCTTCAAAGAGACTTTCTGGACTTTCCTTCCCTTTCCCCTGAATTTGGCACCTTGTGTTAGTAATTAGTGATACTGGATACCACAGGAAATCACTTTGTGGGCTATAATCCCACATTATTCCTGCATTTATATGAAGTCTGAATTCTCTTCCCACATGAGAGTGGGATTAATTTACAATTTTTAATGCTTGACAGAGCAGGTAAGAAATGTAACTCTGCGTTGCCTTGAAGGGCATGTGCTGCTTCTCTCAGACCGTGTGTCCTGTCTGTAACATTCCACAGTTTTCTGTGGAAAATCCCATTTTCCTGGTGCTGTCACACCCCTGTTTTTTGTCACTGTGCAGCCCCGAGCTGCTCCTGTTAATGGCACTGGAGGTTTTTGGCAACCCAAGGATACCTGAGCCTATGAGGGCTAAATTTCCTCATGAGCATTGCATAGTAAAAATAGGATTATTTTACTATTTCACCGAATCCAGGGCTGGTGAAATCCATCCCAATGTTTCCTGTGCTGGCAGCACCAAGGCCACAAGCAGAGGATCCAGCATTTTCCAACAGGCCACAACACCAACCCTCCCTCAGGCAGCTCCTTCCCCCCTAAAAACTGCAGCAAACTCCGAATTCTGCATTAAACCAGCGATGTGTAAAACAAGCTGGGGGAGATTTATCATTCTGCTGCTGCTTGTTGACCTTAGCTCTGTTTTGCTTATCTTTAATAGAAGAGTGATTTTGTATTCCCAGGGTTATTTCCGCGACTGTTGACTCCGGGCCGCGGCAAACAAAACAAGCTGTGCACAGGAGTATTTTAAATATTTTCCTCCCTTTCAGGTGGCATTTGGAGCTGCCAGGGTGGATAATGGCAGCCTGTGACACGTGTCAGCCCTCGGTGACAGGCAGCGGGAGGAATAGATTTGGGATGGAGAGGAAATAAATGCGGGAATCGATGGCTTCTGCCGGCTGCGCTGAACTGTGCAGGCCCCGGCGCTTTCATGTTTTATGCAAAAGTGCAAACTCTCCTGGAATGTGTTAAGGAGTCTGTGCTCAGAAGCGTTTACAGAAAGAGTGGAAGGAAATGTGGAGAGAACAGAGCGGTGAGCAAAGCCCGGGTGGCTGCTTTGAGGAGCTGCTCACAACTTCCGTGAGCTTCTTAAAGCTCGATATTGTCGCGCTGAAAACATCATTTGGTGCAGTTGTGGGGTGATTATAATATCCCTCTTTAAGGGTATTTAAAGATTATGGTGTTGTTCCATTAGCAGTGAGTGAAAAGGGATTTTTGTCCTTAATTTTTTTCTTAGGAAAATGAAGAAAATGTGGTAAAAATGGCCTTTCTTGGTTGGCCTCCTCCTGAATTGTAATTTATGTGATTGCCTCTCTTGCAGCCCACTCTGGTCCTACTGAGAGCTCGGACCCTGCTGCTCTCCCTGGCTTTAAAAAGCCATTTTTGTCAGCCTGCATTTCAGTTTTTGCTATGAACATCTGAAATGTGATATTCTATGAAAAGAGAGCCCCAATTTTACAGTTGCAAATAACTGGGTGTGAATTTGCTGAGTTGTTGTATTGCTTTGAAATGTTTGGTATCTGAAATCTGGGAGTTAAATATTTGTAATGTACTTATGGATTTATTGGTCATTAGAGGCTGAATTGAGTTAATTTTTATTATTTTTTTTAAATGAGGCTGGGCCAGGGTTAGCTTGATTACCTGAATTATCTGTCTTTGTCTACAAACATAAAACTTAAAAAAATTATGAGTAATCCCTAAAGCCATGAGCTAGAAGGGTGAGATGATTAAAATTCATGTGGAGTCCACCCTTCTTGCCCTTTTGTATTTTGGCCCTCTGAGTTCTTCTCTATTACTGTCAAAGATAAGAATAAAACTTTCTTAGGTCAAAGTGAAATTAATTTTGAAATTTCTTCAGTTGGATAAATTAAAAGCCCATGAATCTGCAGGTTGCTGACACTTGTAAAGAAAAATATCTGCATGATACAAAAGAGTTCTGAGAACTGGTACTGAATCTTGGATTCAAAAAGGGGCCTTTTATTGATTAAATTTGCAGTTTATTTAAAGAAAAATAATTATTTCAGCTCTGACTTTGTACTCAGTGTGAAGATGCCAAAATATCTGCCCACTAAAGTAAATTATTTTCTATATTTTTGCCGGTGCATTTCAGGGTATGAGACTGCAAAGGAATTTTGTTGGTTTTTTTCCCTCGAGATATTTGTATTCAGGTAACCATCCATTAACGAGGGTTTAATTCTAACATATGCAAATCAGGAGTGCAAAGAATTTGGGTTTTATGCATGAACATTTTTGTTCTGAAAGTTTTTAGGCATTTGCTCAGGAATTAGCCCTGCCTGGCATGAAAATGAGTCTCATTCCTGTTAGAAAAGGAGAAAAATCTGTCTGTGCTTCAAGGATTTCATAATGCAAACAGAAGGAGAAGGTCAGAACCTGATGTTGGAGTGTTTTTTGGTTTTTTTTTTGCTACTAACATTTCACAGATTTCTAAATAATCACCAGCATCAGCACCTGACAAATAATTAACTCCTCCAGGTAAAGGTGAATTAAGCAGCTGAAAGATTTGTTTCAAAACCTGGCAGTGGCAGAAATGGCTTTTTTCTTCTCCTCTTCTTCTTATTTTTTTTTTCTGGTGGAATCATATTTTATTTAGATTTGGAATTTTTTTACTTTTAAATGAAGCAATAAAACCTTTAAATGTTTTCTCCTGCATCCCTGTTCCTCCTGCGCTGCTGCTCTGAGTGATGGAGCCAAGCCCGAGCCTCACACTTTGAATAATGCATTAATTTCTCTGCAAGATGTGCAAGGCTGGAGACTCATTTTTGTCAGGATCCTGCTTCTGGTTACTTTGAGCAGAAACTTTTTTGTCCAGCTGAATGTCGGGGGGAAATTCTTGGATATTCCTGTGCAATGCACAATTTATCCAGTGGAAAGGGTGCTCCACTGGAGCTTCCCACCTGGAATTTATGGTTTGGGCTTGTTGTTGTTGGGATTTCTCATTTTTCTGGAATTCTTGTCCATCCCTCAGACTGGCAAAATGCTCTGTGAGCAGTGAAATTGAGGGGAGTGATAACAAAACCTCTCCTTTGCTGTTTGTTCCTTTTTAATGCAATGAAAATGTTCCTTAAACGGGGCTAAGTGGCAAAGGCAAAGGGCCAGCACTTCAAAATGGGTTTTAAAAGGATTTCTCTAGCTTGGATATGAAGTTTTTCTGCAGTTTGAAAGCTGAAGTGGCACCATCTCCCTGAAATGAGATATTTTCCTTGCTTCATGGAAAGGAAAATTGAAGTCCCCAAAGGTGTTGGGATGCTCTGGAAAGGCTCTCACAGAAATGTCTCAGACAGAGAATAAATCCCAGCTTAAATCTTCATTAGAAAAGTGGGGGTTTGGGCAAGGGTTAAACATTTTGTCTCTTGGGCCAAATGTGCATTTGATAAATCCTGCAGCCCTGAAAGGGAGAGGTGCAGGGCAAATGAACAAACACTGCTGGCTTTAATTTGAGCAGTGTCACTGCTTTGACAGATCCCTTTTCCTTCCCCCCTGTGACTGAGAAGTGTCCCTGGGGCTGGGGGAGCTGCGGGAAGGGCAGGGCTGAAGGTCAGCCCATCTCAGGAGTTTTATTTTCCTGCCTCTTCTGCCTGCCAGGGTCAAGGCTCTTCTCCTTGCTCCTAGAAAATGTAGGAAGCAATTAAGATTGATTCGTGCCATGAGCTATTTGACTTATTTTGGGTTTGATTGTCTGGGTTCCTTCCAGCAGGAGGAAAAAAAAAACCCAAATATTCTCCTGCTCAACCTCATCACTTGGTCTGGAAAGATTTCCAACATGCTGGACAAGTCTTTAGAAGAGTTGATTTTTTTTTTTTTTTGGTCTCTCAGTCTTGGACTAAAAAGCATTTATTGGAGGTATGTAGTGCTATTCAGGCAAATCATTGAATAAATAATTAGCCCCTCAGCCAGTGGATATGTGAGAAAGCTGTTAAAATATTCCTGAAAGATGGCAAAGTATTGGTCTATCACCTCCCAAGCTGCCCGTGTGGGGAGCTCCGTGTGTTCCGTGGAAATCCCTGTTAAACCATCAAAGCCAGGCTTAAGTCGAGCTCAAGCCTGCGGGTAAACCTCGCCCCCGATGCTCATTTTGGGAAGGAAGCTGTTTAAACTGGGAAACACGAGGTTTAACCGGGGTGTAAACAGCGATCCATTGCTCAGGTGTGTAACTCGGGACTCAAATCCATCCTTTAGCGCCTCAGCAGGGATTTTATGGGCCTGGAGAGGGCTGGGACAGCGGCTGAGCAGTTTTCTCTAATAATTTATTGAAAATTTAATGATCAAACTGGGCTTGATTGTGCCTCACAGTGGGGAGGGCACATCCAGCCGGGCTTGCTGATCCCACTTTTACTGAAAACTTAGCAAATACAAGAACAATTAACAGGCAGGAGAGGGGAGGAAAGGAGAAAGGCCAAAAGGTGAATTAGCCTCGGGTTGAGGCAGCCTCAGCCACTCTGGAGGCTCTCGAGGTCCTGAGCCCCTCTGGGGTCTCCTGTGACCTCCCAGCTTCTCCCAGCTAAAGGTTTCCAAACCTTCTTTCCTGGCTGTTTTTCAGCAACTCATCTATTCCATCCAACCTTTCTCCTAAGATTAATTTCCCAGCCTTTCTGTTAAAAATTTGAGGGAATTATTCATCATAACACCGAGACTCTTCACCGATTAATGGGTTTATTAGCTGTTATTAATCAAGGGTTGTTTACTGCGCTCTTTATAAATGCCATTTTATATTTTTACCAGTTCTTCACACCCAGCTTGTTGTATCCCCAATTGCTTTTATATTTAATGGAAAGAGATTCACAAGCAAAATAATCTCTGGATTTTTTTTTTTTTTAATACAAGTGCTGTTCCTTTAAATGGAAAATTCTTAAAGGTGTTAATGGGGATTTAATGAAAATGCAGGATTTTGGGACAGAGTGAATTTTTCCCCCTTTGCTCACAGTTTCCATGGAATTGCAGAGCAAACATGGCAAAATGAGGAGATTTTAAGCACAGCCCAAGGTGTTTTACAGCCTCACCCTATCTCAAGGCACAGCATCTTTCCCTGGTCCCTTGGGAATGGCACCACCAACATCCCACATTCCCCACTCTGCATCCCACCGGGGAAAACCAGATCCCAGGGAAGGGCCGAGGAGCTGGGAGAGCAGCACCTGCTCTGAACTCAGACTCCTCTGCTCATTGCATTCCTGAGAATATTCTTAAAGCACCTTCTGCTGTTCCTCACCCATGAAATTACTTCTGCATACCAGCTCTGACTGTCCAGTATCCATCTTTTCTCCAATGGCATCCTTGGAATGACAAGAGCCTCTTATTGCTGCTGTGTCAGCCAGCAGCAAAAAATGCACCCTGTGCCTGCACAGGGAAGATCTTTGCTGGGGACGTGGAGAGCCACCTGTGCATATTAAACAGTTGATATTGGTTATTAAATTGCAGGGGAAAATGAGATTTGGTTGAGGAGAGGCTTTGCCTTCCCCCTCTCCTGGTTTGGCAGGTGAGATGTGGCCCTGGACACCTCAAGGAGACAGTGCTGAGCGTGTCACAGAGTTCTGAAGCTGCGTTTGCTGTGATCACTGATAAATTAATTAGGCTTCTTTTAAAAGCGATGGAAACGGCCTATTTATAGCTGAGAGCGTATTTACCATCCTCAGAGGCAAACTGCAATTACATTTTCAGTTTCAAAGTGTCATTGTCTGTGCTGACCTTTCCTTGCTTCCTCCTGCCCTTCAAAGCAGAGCGGGTTCCCGGGAAGTGCCGGGCTGGAAACTCGAGGAGTTTGTTGTCAGTCTGGAGGGCAGAGGCTCTGCCAGCACTGAGACAGCTCCCCCAGAGAGCTCTGGGAGTGCTGCTGCTCCTTCCAAACCCATCCCTGCAGGATTTGGGAAAAGCACAGAAGCATCCCATGGTTCACACTGGGATGGAGAAGCCGTAGGAGCCAGCCAGGATGGGGAGAAGGTGCAGGGGCCCTCAAATCCTGGGAATCCTCTTCATCTCCCTGTGCCGTGGGGTGAGTTGGGAATTTCTGGAATTTCTGGTGGTGAAGGCCTCTCCTGCTGGCGTGGGAAGAGCCCCCCTGCAAGCAACAGATTCCAGAGGCAACCACAGAATCCTGGGGCTGGAAGAGACCTTGAAGATTCCAGGGACACCTCCCACTGTCCCAGGCTGCTCCAAGCCCCATCCAGCCTGGCCTTGGGCACTGCCAGGGATCCAGGGGCAGCCACAGCTGCTCGGGGCACCCTGTGCCACTGGATGAGCCAGAACATCTTTAATTCCTTAATGAAAGGATATTTTTCTTATCCTACGTGCTCCAATTCCATTTTACTCATCCCCCACTGTCCTGTGCAGCTCCTGGAACTGATATACATTTACTTTTAAATGTGATGTGGTGTTTGTTTTTTTTTTTTCCCTGACAGGGAGCAGGAATTACAGGTGATGCCCTTTTTAATGAAAGATCCTTCGTATTTTTTTTTTTTTACAGAAGTTCCTTTGATTTTGTTTTTTTAACTGAGATTCCTCAAAATTCCTGCTGCCCATTCATACTTCAGAGGACGAGCAATGCAGATTCTTTAGGTCTGTAACAACAAACGCTGTTCCAAAGCAGTTTAAAAATCCTCTTGAGGAAAAACATCTCCCAGTTCCAGATGGCTCCTGCATTTACTGTCATCACAGTGGCATTTGCTACAGGAGAACGAGTTTCCTCTGGGGGATGAAACCCCACACAGATGCCTGGAACTCTGAACAGGACATTTACCCACTGGACAGAAGCTCCATGTGATGCCTTCAGTTTTATTTTTCATGTGTCCCAGCCCCTGCACTGCCCAGGGTGCAGCTGTGAGCTCACACTCAGGCTCACTCAGCTCTGCACACAGCAGGGACACAAAACAAATCCTTCTCCTGCTGCACACCAAGGACAGCTGGGACAAGGGTTCAGCCCCAAAGCACAAACAAGGGGGGCTGAGGGAGGAACAAGAAGGATGGGACTGCATCACCTGGGGCTGCAATGGGACAGTGAAACCCCAAAATGCAAATGGACCCAAACTTATCCAAGTGTGAGACCTGGTGACCCTTGGTCCATTTTGTGCCCATTTTGGGTCCATTTTGTGCCCATTTTGGGTCCCCCTTGGGTGCAGCCCTGGCCAGGCTCTTGTCCTGCCCAAGGTGTGTCCTAAAGGCCTTTCAATAAATCTCTGCTTTATTCTCCAGCTCTGCCCAGTCTCTGTTCCAGCTCAGCCTTCCCAAGGCACCCCATGGCCTCGTGTGCAGCCTGTGGACAAGGAATGATGGACGTGTCTGCCCAGACCTTCCCCAACAACCCCTGGTGACACGAGGGAAGGGATGTGTGGGATTTGTCAGCCCGAAATATCAGCAGGCAGGTGATGTCTGCTCCAAACAGAGAACCAAACCCCACCCAGCCTCTCCTCGCTGCCTGATGCACGTGGAAATAAAAACAATAGCAGTCCACAAGGAGAAATCAGTGATATTTAAATGATTATCAATAATAATTAGATTTTAAGCCATGCCTTAATGAGGTTTGTGTGAGGGCAGGGAGAAGGAGCGATGCCTGGCCTGGCAAGGCGCTGTCACCTCTGAGCTGGTGCCACTTCAGATGTCAAATTTCAAAGCAGAGGAAGGAAAATTGGACGTGATGAAAGGTGAAAGACAGCGACTGCAGAGCACTTCTCTGCTTCCCCTTTTCCCTGCCGTGCCTGGTTGTGCTGTGCTCTGCTGCTTTCCCATCACTCCCTAGACAGAAATGGGATTTTGTGGAGTTGTTACTCCAGAGGAAGCTGCTTTTGCCCTTTCAAACTCTGAACTTCAAGGAAAAAACACACAGCTTGGTGGATGTTTTGATAAAGAATTTAGAATTCTTTTCTTTTTTAAGAATAATAATTTAATTTTCCCAGTTCTATTTATTTCAGGATTCTGTCACCTTCTGGAGGTTCCTGCTTCTCCAAGGTTGTTAATCCACCTGACTTCTCCGGGCTTTGCCACCTCTTTTACAGGCTCTAATTGAGTTTAGCACTTTATTGTCACCTGTGATAATCCCTTTAATGACCCTGCAAGAAACAGCTCAGAGGGGGAAGTTTTTCTTCCCACGTTCAAATCTTAATTTCGAGGTATTTCAGGTCCTGAAATGACATCAGAGAATCCACTCCTCTCTCAGCTGATGGATTTGGTGGAAATCTGCACCTCTTTATTTCAGTGCACCTCCTGAGTGTGACACAGAGTCTGCAGTTGTGTCGTCACTTTGAGCTCATAAACCTTCCCTCCACCAAAATTTTCTATTTCTGGTCATGGAAGATGCTGCTGAGTGTGTTCTAAACATCTCAACTTTCCAAATTCTGCTGTTTGGGACGTAGGTGGACAATGAGCACTTCTCTCTCCTTGTGCTCTTGATTTTCTTGAGCAATCCTGATCTGGTTTCTCTCCTGTGCAGTGATGAACACAAAATGTTCTGGTGGAGTTTGACACCAAAATAAGACTTTTTAAAGTCTTCTAGAAAGGCTTGATAGTTACAGAAAAGTGACTGTTAAAAATTAATTTGTAGCTGGGCAAAAAAGGGTTTTAGTGGTAGAGGGAGTAGAAAATAAATAGCAAAGGAAATTCCACCAGAGGGGAGAAATAAGAAATTAATCTGCTTGATTATTTTAAACGTTGTGTCCTGTGTGCATCCATTATCCACCCTCACAGCTTTCAGTCTGCCTCCACCCTTTTTAAAGTACTCCCAGCATCCAGACAATTCTTTGGAAATTATGATTTGCCTTCTATTATGAGAAAAATATTGTGAATTTATGTCAACAGAAATGTGCTGTGATAATATTTGAATTAACACTGAATTGAAAATCTCAGTTGGGTCTTATTTTACTGAAGCCTTTTGGATTAGGAATTATTACTGATTTATTCAAGTGTTTGTTATTTTTTCCTTTGAATTTTGTCCACTGGTTAATTAATACTTACTACAAGTTTGGTGGAATTATATATGTCATAGCTGATTTCATTAAGCAGAACGATAAAAGGAGCTTTTCCTTATGAAGGCATTGTGATGAACCTTATGGCAAGTTGGAGGTTTCATTTCTTCAAGAACCTTTCCTGAGGCAAAAAATTCCCAAATTAATCCTGTCAGCTTGCAAAATCTAAACACTGGCAGGGCAGAATCCAGATTGCTTTACATTTCTCCCGGTGCTGACGAGAAAATCAGATTTTTGTCTGAATAAACACAAAATCAGGGCTGTGTGTAAGCAGGTTCTGAGTGCTGAGCCACCTTTCCAGCTGAAACAGCTGCGAAATTCTGCATCTCCTTTTGTGCTACTTGAAGAGATTTTGCAACCCCGAATTTATGAACATATGGCTGAGGTTTGAAGTGCTTTTGAAGCACAATTTTGTAGTTAATGTCACTCTCCAGTGACAATGGGGAGTTTTTCTGATGGTTGCATCTCTACTAAAAGTTGGAAATTTGGGAGAGAGGCTGTTGGCAATGAGCATCTCTGCCTGCTCCAAAGGGGAATATTGGAGCTGTTTCCAAGGGAAGGAAAACAGGGATTCAGGGAGAAAGAAATCCAGGGACAAAGTGAAAATTCAGCAGTAAAAGAAATGATTCTTCTCAGAGGCTCAGTTTGGTTTCCCCTGCCCTTAAATTGTGGTTAAAGGTAAAATTTACTCTTCTGTCAGTAGGTGTTGAATTTCTGAACTCATATTCTGTGATCACACACCAGAATGTATCAAATAAATCCTTTTTATTTAGGGTAGAAGAAACCCAGATTTTGCAGACTTTGGTATTGTGTGTTTTCAGAATGAGAGTGGTTTGCCAGTCACATCTGGCATAAAGAATCTTGTGTTGATTCTTCCAGGGATTCCTCTGAGGGACCAGAAAATGGGAATTTCGTGTTTGGGATAGAAAAGGGGGGTGGGAAGGCCCAGCTTTATTCCATAAAGTGTGGTCAGTTCCTTCCAGATGTGGGCTGAAATTCCAGATGTGGCCTTAGAATCCAGGGGTTAGGACTGGGATGGCTGATAGCCACACCTCCAGCGAGGAATAATCCATGTTATAATGGATAATCCAATAATCCAATAATCCAGCAGAATGTTTGAGGAATCATGGACTGGTTTGAGATGGAAGGGACCCTAAAGCTGAACCAGTTCTGTCACAGCACTCCATTCATTTAAGTAAAATATCCTCCAGCAAGGAATAACCCAGCGAAATGTTTGAGGAATGGTGGAATCATGGACTGGTTTGGGATGGAAGGGACCCTAAAGCTGAACCAGTTCCATCCCAGGCTGCTCCAAGCCCCGTCCAACCTGGCCTTGGACACTTCCAGGGATGCAGGGACAGCTGATCTGGGCAGTGATGGTGAGAGATTGCTAAACAGAATTTTTTAAAGGGATTGAATTGGAGAAAGATCCCAAAGGAAGTGTTGGTTTTATTTTAGTTGACTTAAAAATATTTTGATGTGAGACCTAAACCCCTCTCGAAGAAAGGAGCTGGTTGGGTTCTCCTTTGTGGTGGTTGAATGTTAAATTCCACCTTTCTTTCACACACATTATGCTAAAATGATAAACAGAAAGATTTTATTGAATCTACATGAACAAACAGAATTTTTCAAAACAATTTTTGAATGAGGCCTGACATCCAAAGCGGCTCCTCTAAAATATTTCATATTATTTTGGTGTTCTGACTGAAATTCTTGCAAAGCAACGTTTTTGTGGCTGCGCTTTCTGAACAGTAACTAATTATGTTGAAAGGATTACTGCTGTCATTTTAAGAGCAGCAAAATGATGATAAAGTACAAAAACGGGGAGAGAGTTCGTGATTTGCAGTCTCAGAAGAGCAAATGGAATTAACTTGAAATAACTCTTTACATTGCTACAGTCAAGAACGGGCAGGATGTGCTATTTCCACTGAAGCTGCAGACTTTATTTGGTTTGTTGCTTGATTTGCTCTCGCTCTGATTAAATTTGAATGTGGCTGTGCCTCTTACAGGAGCAAATATTGCTCAGCACAAGACCCACGGATGGTGGTCCCGTGTTAAAGGCTGGAAGATGTCGCTGTGTGGGTCTCAGGAAGGTTTCTAAGGGAAATAGAAGGGGATTTTTAAGGGATTTGAGGTGTTTTTCCTGCTCAGTTTGAATTCCTTTGTCAGCTCTTTGCTCATGGGAGCCTCGTGTGTGGTTTGAATGCTCTGCAGTGCCAAGTCCTTTGTGGGCCTGGGCTCTTCCCAATCCCAGTCCTTGCTGTTGTATTCCTCACTCTTTCCTGAGGAAAATCAGGTGGTGCTTTTGGACATGGAGCCTGCCCTGGCTTGGTTCTGACGATGATTTTTGGTGGGGCAGGAATTAGAGACTCTTTCCATGGCAGGGAGCAGATGGATTCAGGATTGAGGCACTTGACACCCTTGAGTTGTGACCCCCAACCTTCTCAAGAGGGGGATGTTTGCTGTGAACAGAAAAGAGGGATTTTGTCTTCCAAAAACCTCCACAATTAAAGTTAGAGGAATTCTCCAGCAGTGCTGGACTTGTGTATGATGGATTTGGGGGTGTGTATCTGGTGGATTTGGATTTGGGGATTTGGGGGCTGCAGATGGATTTGGAGGCAGACTCAGAAGTGAATTTGAGGGTTATTCCAGCAGGTGTGGCAACGTGCAACCTGCTTACCTGGAGGCTTTGATTTTAATTCACACCTTCTGAACAAAAGTGAGCTCAAAGAAGTGAACAGATCCCATCAGCTTTTGAAGAAAGACCTTGAGAGCTTGTGAGGAGAATTAGGAGAAGATGAAAGAGGCAGCGTGGGGGGTGTTGAGATGGAGATGAACTGCAGGGCACTTCTCTAATTAGTTTAAGGATTTAATATTTTTTCCTATTTGGGAACTTTTAATATAAATCTGTGGCAATATCTGAGGGTCTTTATGGAATTTTCAGCTTCCTCCCCACCCTCCTTATATATTTTAGGTCAAAAGGGCACTTTTGCTCTATTTGGGACAATGGCTTGGTGTTAGAATAAAAAGGGATAATCAGAATAATAAACACCTTGCTTAAAACCTGCTCAGAGAGATCCTTCCCAGCATTTCTCAGGATCTTAGAGCTTGAATTGCCAACTCTCCTCTGGAATATTGTTCTGTGGTCAAACTACCCTGAAGGACAATGAATTTTTCATTGGGTTCTAAATGTTGGGTTTTTCTCTAGTTTGAAACCATGCCTGATCCCCAAACTGTGCATCTTGTTGGACTGATTCATGCATAAAAATGCATTTTTAGCTGCATTTGCTTTACTAAATGCATTTCCTTCCTCTCTTGCCAAAAGCTGATGCAGACCTGTGCTAAATGTTTTTCCAGGCAATAGAAACTGTGTGATTATGCATAATTGTGATTAAAAACTGCTATGTTAATATAATGGGTGTAAAGCATTTATTTGCTTCGATTTGAGGAACCTGAGGGGGAAAAAATCCATTTCAAAGAATTGTGGCAGAGCTTGTTTGTGTGCAAGAACCTCATCAAAAAATATTGCAGCTAATTACACCCTGTTCTGTGAGACTCGTACACTGGAGTTGTTAAACTGCACCCTGGGCTGCACTGGGGTGGTTTTGTCGTGTGTTTGTCATGCTTGTGGAAAAATTGTGCATTTTGGTTTTTTCAAATGGATCAGATTGTCCCTGCTCAGGTAATGCCCTTGTCATGGGGTGACGGCCCAGCTCAGGATGCTGTGAGGGAAAGCTGGGACATTTATCAGGAATGAGCATCCAGACACGTTTATTTCCAAAGCCAGGACGCTTTTATCCTGTCCAAACTGTCTGCAGGATTTTTTTTTCTGTATTTTTCTTTCTTTACCTGCATCTACACCAAGTGAGTGATGGGCAGGATTCTGACATTTTGCTTTAACGGTGCTGCTTTAAGGTTTTTGTGGTGCTGAAAAGCTGTGCCCTGCTTGGATCCAATAACAGATTCACCTTTTAGGAATGGAAAATGAAACCATTTGTTGAGAAATCTGGGAGCCACAGCAAGATCCTGGCTTGTGAGCAAGGGGTACTCCGTTTTCTGTGCAGGGGAAGCACAGAGAGAGGGCAGGGTTGGATGGGATTTTGGGAAGGAATTCCTCCCTGGGCAGGGCTGGGATGGAATTCCCAGAGGAGCTGTGGATACTCCTGGATCCCTTGAATTGTCAAACCAGGTTGTACAGGGCTTGGATCAGTCTGGGATAAAGCTGTCCCTGCCCAAGGCAAATCTTCCAAGATTTATTCCACTGGTGATGGAGCCCTGAGAGTGGACCTAAAAAAAAACAAAAACCAAAACCCAAACCCCAAAAACAAAGTAAAAAAAACCAAAAAAACCCAAAAAAACCCAAAAAAACAAAAAACAAAACAAAACAAAAAAACCCACAAAAAACCCCAAAAAAACCCCCCAAAAAAACCACAAAAAAACCCCAAACAAAAACCCCGACACTCCCCCCCTCAAAAAAAACCAACACCACCAAAAAAACCCAAACAACAACAAAAAAACCAGCAATGAGAGGCACTTGAACACGAAATCTGAGCGAGGTGAGCTCCAGCAGAGCTCCTGCTGCTGCAGCAGCCCTGGAGGGAGGGGGCACCTCAAGGCCTGGCCCTGCTCCTTGTCAGGGGGTCCCCAGGAGCTGCTGAGGTTTCACTGATGCTGGGATGCCCCAGGAGCTGCTTGAGGTCAGCTCGAGGATCACAGCTTGTTCCGGAGGGGTTGGATCAGACCCCAGCAGCTGAGAGGGTTTTGTTCTCTCTGCTTGAAATGCATCTGCCAAGAGTGGTGCAATAACGGGAAGAGGCTCCGTGACCCCAAACTCTGCTGCTGGCAACATCCTTGGGGGGAGAGGGGGGAGAAATTTGCATTTACATGAGGTTTCCTTATTCCTGAATGCATTACCCAGCAATTCTGGGCAGAGGAGTGGTGGTGAGTGTTTTTCTGGCCAGTGTACACAGCGAGAAGTTACAGAGATTGCTGCTGGAAGGAAAAATGAGTGTAGGGAAAACACAGGAATTTGGGATGTGTGAGCTGTGCTGCCTTTGGGAATAATTTTCAGCTCATCTGCTGCCCAGTCTGGGGAACATTGCCTGATGAACATTGCCCCAAACCCACTCCCATTGCTCCAAGTGGAAATAAAGTGAATCCAAGGTTTAATCTGGGGGAGAGCTGTGGGCAGGGTGGCACTGGCGGGGCTCACCTGGAACCTTGGGAAGAGTTTTGGGCACTGCGGGAGAAGAAAGAATTAAAACTGTGAGGGAGTGTCCAGAGGAGGTCAGGGAGGATGGTGAAGGGTCTGGAGGGGAGGCAGGATGAGGAGCAGCTGAGGGCACCTGGAATGTTCAGCTGGAGAGGAGGGGACTGAGGTGTGAAAAAGGCATATTGTGTGTGTGGCTCTACACAGATATTTACTATATGTAATATGCTAGGTAGAAAATTTATGCAATATTAACAATTTAAATAATATAGTAAATGTAGTTTTTAACATTGAATCTAAGTAAGAATTGTGTGTAAGGTATTGTCCTTAGCTCAAGAGCAAAGAGAAGATAACCCGGAGGTTTCTGCACAGAGAGAACAATTACAACAAGCCAGACTAAAACCCCTCTTGGATGTTTCAGAGGGAAAGATGCAGATCTCCTTGAATCCACAAAAGCCACCTGGTTAAGCCAGACTCCAGGACGCCAGGGGTTTTGCAAAAGGCTCTTGGCAAACGGGCTTTTCTTAGATAAAGTATGCATAATCATTAAAGTTTGTCCTCAAAAATAGAGAGGCTTCTCCCTAACGGGGCCCTTCTCCTTCGCAGCCTTTGTCTGAGAGGAGAGGGGACGGTGGTCCCGGGCTACCTTTCTTTGCTCTTATTGTCTCATTATTTGTCCTGTCTCTGAAAACTTTTTAAACTTTTATTATTGTATTAATTTTTTTGTAACCAATTTTTATTCTTTATTAAATTTTCATAAATTTCAAAAAGCGAGTGATTGGCGTTTATCACAGAGGGAATCTCCTTGGGCTCTGCAGCTTCCTCAAGAGGGGAAGAGCAGCGACAGACACGGATTTCTCTTCTGGAATGACTGGAGCTGTGCCAGGGGAGGTTTAGGTTGGAAATCAGGGAAAGATTCTGCCCCCAGAGGGTGTTCAGGCACTGAACAGGGAAGGAAAAAGATAATTTTAATAATTGATTATTGATGGTTCCCACCTCAGAGCAACGTGGGCGCAGCATCACACAAAACCTGCTTTGTCCTCCTCCAAGCCTGCACAAGCTGCAGAAATGGATTTTGTTTTCTCATCAATGAAATATTAATTGCGTGTTTATTTTTTGGTGTGGCCTAAAGTGAATATTAAAGTGCCCATAAATAAAACATTGCCAACTTTAATACAGGATGGGGTTTTCTCACATTTGTCTTAAATGAGCTCATTACAGTGGAGAAGGTAATAAATATTTGATTTCAGGGCATGTTAATGAGGTGCTTGCTCGTGAATTCAAAGTGTTTAGCAGAGTTTTCTCTCCCCTTCAAACATGTTATATAGTGCAAACATTTTGAATTATTTAATCAGGAGGATCTTTAAGCACTCCAGTGCTGTGTTTAAAAACCTAAACCCACAAAGCCACAGGAGCAATTAATGGCTGCAGCTTCCCAAACAGACGATAATTTGGTGAATAATATTGTTTGTTTTCACTTCAGGGTTTCCACGGAGGGCTTCCCTGCCTCTGGAGCTCTCCCTGCACACAGGGTGGCACAGCTCAGCCCGTGTGGGCACACTTTTAACAGCTTTTATTGGCATTTTAACCCACTGGGTTGTGCCATCCAGACTGTTTTAACCCAGATGTGAAAGGTGGGATTTAAGTTTGGCAGTTAAATCCATATTTCTCACCAGTCACCCCCAGGATCTGATGGAAATGCTGCAAGTGTTGGAGAGCAGAAGTGCAGATGGGAGGCTCCAGCCTGGTGGAATTTGGTTTCTCTTCTTGCAGTTCTTCTCTCTGCCTGGCCTGGTATGAAATGTGTATATTGTCATACTCTGCGCTGGACTGGGTCTGTCTAGATTGTTGTAATTACACAAATAATTATGATTATATCTGTATTATGGAGGGAATTCCTCCCTGGGAGGGTGGGAGGGGCTGGGATGGGATTCCAGAGCAGCTGTGGCTGCCCCTGGATCCCTGGCAGTGCCCAGGGCCAGGCTGGAGCAGCCTGGGACAGTGGGAGGTGTCCCTGCCATGGAGGGATGGGATGGGATGGGATTTAAGGTCCTTTCCCACCCAAACCACTCCATGGTTCTATAAGGATGTGACACCCACCAAAAGTGGCAATCCCAACTATTTCTCCTCACAGTTTTATTTGCCACTACATTAACGACACACTTTTTTCTCATTTCTTCTTTCTACTTTGCATCTCTGACAGTGAACTTCGAAGTCCTTCTGGTTTTTTGCACTTCCACCAAAGCTTCTCCAGTGGATGCAGAGGTGGGAGCAGCTCTGGAGGTGGTGGTGGTGGTGCCACACTCAAGGCGAGGGCTCAGCAAGGAGCAGCTTCCTTTGGGAGTGGTTTGTGGCTCCTTGTGGGTGTTGAGAGGGACAGAAGGACTGCAGGAACTTCAGCAGATAATTAAAAGCTAAAGCTGTGTTTTCTAAAGCTGTGTTTTTCTTCTCTGCATGTCTAACTAAAACTGTCTCCTCAGAAAAGATGGGATCAAAAACTCTGCAGGCTCGACAAAACAGAGCTGCTGTGAATTCCTTTTTTTTATTTATTTATTATTCCTGCTTTATTTGTTTTAGGAGGAATTGATGCCTTGGGAAGGCTGAGCTGGAACAGAGACTGGACAGAGCTAGAGAATAAAGCAGAGATTTATTAAAATACCTTTAGGGTTCACCTTGGGCAGAACAAGAGCTGAGGTCTGGGTCAAAATTCCGGAGTCTTTTCATCCAGGAGTTGGGATTGGCCCTGATTTAGGAAATATTCAGGGTTCATCCCAGGAAAACAAGGCCCTGAGTTGCTAAAATTTAAGTATACTAGGCTTAGTCTGGAATGTTTATCAGAACAATGACCAAAAAAACCCAAACAAACCCAACTAAACCCAAAAGATACTGCAGTGATGAATGGTTTTAATTAGAAGTAGGTAAAGACCACATTAAAAAAGAAATAATTTCAAGCAGTTTCTGTACTTTAGTGCTCCTGGAAGGCAGAGAGTATTAATTCCTGGAGCAAGAATTGGAGAAGTAATTTGGCCTGGCTTTAATTTAGTAATGATACAATCTAGCTATAATTAAATGGGAGGAAAAAAAATCTGGAGAACAAATTCAGTTAATTTAGGCCCAAACTTGGTTTGTTCCTCTGTAGTTAATTTGCTCTTTAAATTGAGAAGCATCACCATCCTCAGGTAAATAGAAGTGCAATCAACAACCCATAAATTCCACAACCTTATTTAAGCAGTTTGTGAGGGACAAAAAGTGGTAGGAAAATCCTTAAATTAAGCTTGTCCTGGATCATAAACTTTTCTCTCTTTGAGAGGCCGAATCGTGACAAAAATCAAACCATGTGATTGATGTTTTTGACTTAGAGATTTGATTCTGTTCTTTTTTTAAATCACTGTTACTAGATTTTTGTAAATTTGACTTTTTTGATTTCCCAGCCCATGAAGATTGTTGATCCATTCAGAAACACAAGATCAAATTTCAAAATAATTCCCTAAATCTTCCACAATATCCTTGAAAATAAAATTTTAAAGCCACATTAAAATTCCTTTCTTTCTGAAGTTACAGACTCCCATCCACAGCAGACATTTGGTAATGAGGAATTAGATTTTGAAAGTTTTAAAATTTATCTCCAGGAGCAGCAAATGAGTCTCTGCATGCATCTGGATAATTTGGCTCTGTCAATATTGATCCCTGCTTTTTCTGCAGTTGTTCTTAATCCCTCTGGGAAATGGATTCTGTCCATAATATTCCCTGGGCAGATGTTGGTTGCTGATTCTGCAGTTTTATTCCTGCTACTTTCATTTTCCTGAGAAGAAGGACAAACCTCCTTAATCCCAGGCAGAGACAGAAAAATAAGTGACAGCTAAAAATAAAAATAAATTAATTAAAAAATCGGCATTTCCTGCCCTTCTGCAGCTTTTGGAATGCTCCTGGTGTTGAGGAGGGAGGATAAGCAGGACTGCCTGTGTCTCTTTGAAGTGCTTTATCAGTGCTCTTCAAAAATATCAAAGCAGAAACTTATCCCATGGAAAACCAGTTCTGATTGCAGCCTCTTGGGCTGGATCTGATACAGCTCCCGTGCCCCCATGAGGTGACTTCCTGAATATTCGGTGGAAAAAATAACATTTTCTGGGATGAAATTTTTTCCTGAGGCCATTTTTAACTTCTGCCACCATTTTTCAGTTTTGTTTTAATTTTGTTCAGAGGGCCACGGGCTCCTCTTTGGCTCCTGGGCTGATCACAGTGTTAAACCCCAGTTTTAGTGGTTTGAATTCTACATTTTCATTGAACAAAGCTTCATTTTGCAGTGGCTGTGAGCGCCTGGAGTTCCAGGGGTTTGAGGCCATACCTCACAAATTGGCAGATTTTTTGTTTGATGAAATATTCAGCCCTGCTCGTCCTCCTCTGACTTACCCACTGTTATCTCCTTGGGTGAGTTTGCTCCTTCTGGATGTCCTCTGGCATTATCTCTTTTGTTTAAAATGAGGGAAGAACAGGATCCTATTTCACCTGAACAGGTTTCTTAATTATTGAGAGAAAGGAATTTATTCAATTCTATTTTCAGATCCCTCCTCCTGGTCATTTTTAAATTACTTTACAGTTGGTGTAGAAATACATTTTCTGGAAAGAAATCCTCTTTTGTGTCCGTCTTAATTACTGGCTTATCTCTTATTTTTATTTTACTGCTCTTTCTATTTCATTCCCAACCCTCCATCCATCAAAAATCTTTCTAAATAGCTAAATAAAAAGTGCAATTTTTTTCCTCCTGTTTAATGCAAGCCCAGGCTGTGATGGCTGTGACATCTCTTACTAAGAGAGAACAAAGAAACCACTCAACTCCAAATAATCCAAGTCTGGCTTGTCAGAGTTGGGGTATGGGGCCTATTAAAGCTTTATTGCAAAAGCAGTGGTGCTTAAACAAACTTACAGACCTTTATGGGCCTGGTTCTGCGTTGGCAGAAATAAAAAAGAAAATCTTATATAAAAATCTTTATGCTTTACAAAACGTTTCAGTGCAGCCTCTGAGCTGCTATGGAATAAAGCTGCAGCAGTTACCCGTGATCATTTCAAGGAAATCCAGCAATAATTTAGGATAAACTGACAGACTTGATCTTGTTAAAATCAAATTTCATTGAAAGATAGCAGAGCTGTCTCCAATAAGACTCTAATATGGCATAAAATTAGTGAAGGAGTTTTTTTTTCCTTTTTACAAGTTAGAAATGTTTTATTCCATGTTCTGGGGTTTGTTTCTGGGAAGGGGCTGAGGGGGCTGATCCAGGTGGGTAAATCCTGATGGGAGGGAGGACAGAGCTGCCAGGAGAGGTGTGTGCAGCTGAGAGAGTCACTGAGCTGAGGGTGAGGGAAATTCAGGGGGACAAATCCAACAGTTTTCCTTCTGCTCTGGTTAGAAACAGGAGCTCATGGCTTTTGGGGGTAGATATGGGTAATTTTTGGTAGAAAAGTGAGTTATTTTTGAGTTCTGGAGGATTTTACAGTGAGGCTTTGCCTATGAACAGCTTTGTCACCCCACTCTTTCCTCAGCCAGGGGCTTTTCCTTCCCTTTGACAGATGCTCAGGGCAGGGATTCACAGAATCACAGAATCACTTGGAAAAGACCTCCAGGATCATCAGGTCCAACCCAACCCTAACCTCAACTAAACCTCAGCACCAGTGCCACATCCATTCTTTTCTTAAACACATCCAGGGATGCACTTTCCACTACTTTTCCAGACCATTCCAATACTTTATTACCTTTTCTGCAAAAAACTTTTTCCTGATATCCAGCCTGTATTTCCCTGGGCACAGCTTGAGGCTGTGTCCTCTCCAAGAGCTCCTGACTGATTTTTTGGGATCCTGAGCCAAGCCTGCACAACACCATTAACATCTTAGGCTGCCCTCAAAGCGCCAGGGAAGGACCCAAAGAGATTTGCAAAAATGTGTTTTATTTTGCATATCCAAAAGGGAATTTGGGAATGGGGACATGGAAGTTGAAACCTCAGCCTGGAAGGACGGATCATTAATAATCAGGTTTGCAGCGGGGTTTTATTCCTGATGTTTTAGTGCAGATCTGAGTTATGGGGTTTATTATTCCTCTTTAAGGGATGATGTGTCTGCATCCAAACCCAGCAGGTGCTTTGGGAGCTCAAAAGGAGGAAAGGGAAAATTTTTCCTTTTGGGAAGCCCAATTAGGGGGATAAATGGCACAGGTGACTTTAGTAATTTATGTTCCCTGTGATTTCTGGGATGAAGCAGAGCTCACAGGCTGCTCCTCGGGGCTTTGGGAATTTTACTGTTTGTGCCTGTAAAAACACAACAGGGAATACCTGAACATATGCTGGAGCTAAATGGGAGCTGGGAAACATCAAATGCCTCCTCCTGAAGTGTTGGTGTGCAGAAAAAGGAGCTCTCACTCTGATTTCCAAACCCTGTTGGAACACGCTTTTGGAAAACACTTCACCAGAGGTGCTGCCTCTTAAACACCTAAATTATCCCAAAAATTATCCTGCAAAATCTCTTCTTGTTCATTAAAACAACTTCCCCCTTGAAGGGTTCATCTGTCAGGGCATGGCTGCGCTGTCCCCAGGGTTCCTTGGTTATTTAACATTTCCTTCAATATTCAAGGAGGAAAATGAGAAAAAAGGGATGTGATTCCATAACCCTTGCAGCTCTCATCTAATAAAATGTTATCCTGTAAAATATTGAAGTGTTAGCACTCAAGGAGCTCTGGATGAGGCTGGGCTGAGCACCTGAAGTGGATCCTGCTGGGCTGAGCTGCTCCAGCCCAAATCCAGCGTCCCTGGGATCTGGGATGTGCCCCTCAGGAATTCTCTCCCTGAATCCCTCTGAACAAAATGCTATTTAAAATATGATCCTAACAGGGGATCCACACAGTGAGGGCTCCTGTGCTAAGCTGCACTAAAATCTTCAAATATTTTGGTTAAAAGGAGGCAGGTTCTGGGATTTATGGAAAATAGTGGGTTCCTTTGGGATGTTGGTCAGGTGAGAAAGAGAAGCTTGCCTGAAATGACTGAAACTCCTTTTCCTTTTACTAAAAGATGGAAATCTCAGAATTAATCTGACTCACAGAGAATTTCCAGAGTGAATTTTCGCTTTACTCATTCAAGACATTTAGGGTAAGTTTTATTTTGAAATAATATCTGGATAAATAGTTTGAAGTTCATCCATTTTCCTGGCTTTGCTGTTTCATTTTCATTTAAATGGATTTAACGATAAGAAATCTTTAAAAAATTATCTCAAGGTGTCTTTTAAGGACTCATTAATTAATTCCTTTGGCTTTTGAGCTATGACAGCCTTATTTTTGTGTTTTCCTTGCTGCTGTGATATTCTAGGAACGCTAAAACTAAATTACATCTCACTTTGCTCGCTTGACATTGGCTCAATTGCTTTTACCAGCCAGCAGATGACACTTACAGGTCATTTGTCCTCATTGGGATTCTGAAGTGGCTGAGTCATTTTTTATTCATTCTGAAAGTATTTATTTTAATGATATTTTTGCCTGTTTTACTGCGGTTTTCAGTGAAGGGCCAGGTAGGTATTAAAACTACCAGACTGTTCCTAGCTAGTGACCAGTGCAATATTTATGGAACCATCTGTGCCACTAAAGTTTCTCATTTGGTGGATGCAAAGTTTCTTCCATCAGTAGAACCCATCAAGATTCTGATGGAAAATACCAAGTTTGTAAATTCAGCTGCAGCTTAGGGGGTAAGATGAACATATTTTGGCAGTAGCTGAGCTCTGAAGAATTCCTGTTTATCTGATGAAGGAAATAATGAGTTTTCATGGAATCCCAGACTGGTTTGGGTGGGAAGGGACTTTAAAGATTTCATTCCAAGCCCCTTCCAGGTTGAGCTGATGGATCTGGGAGTGAGGAATGTTGGTTCAATCCAACTCAGCCATGAAGATTTTGAGTTGGGAGGGACCTCTGGAGATGCTCTGCTCCAACCCCCCTGCATCCAGAGCACCTCACACAGGAGCACATCCAGGTGGGATTGGAGTAACCTCAGAGAGGGAATTTCCAATAGAAAAACCACAGAGAGCAAACAGCAAAACCTCACTGGCACCAAGCTGCTCCTGCATGTGGCCAAATTTTTGCTCTAACAGAGTTCTGTTGGAGAGGTTGGGCAAAACCTGATTTTTATTTATATTTTTTTCCCAGATATTTACTTTGGAAACCCTTCCCAGCCTGCAAATGGGAGCACTTCCCAGAGCTCTAGGAATGGGGCAGTCAGTTCAATTTCCCTGGGAGACCAAATGGATGAATTTTGACTTTGAAGCTGCGGGAGGAAAAGCAAAAGGATTCTTGTCAGGCACCTGTAGCTCAAACCCACTTCACATGGCCTGGCTCTGCCTGAATCATCCTCATTTGCAATTCAGCACTCGGATAAGGAGTTTCCCTCCATTCAGGATCCACAGGGGGTTCTCAGGAGAGGCTGGAGTCAGCTCAGAGGATCACTCGAGTTAATGCAGAAATGAGGCCGAGGTGTTAATGGAGCTACAGGACACGGCTTTCGAGATGGAAAGGAAGGAGCCCAAAATCAGATTTAAAGGATATTTATTGGGAGGAATCGGGCTTTTGTTAAAGACCTGCATTTCCAGATCACACAGTGATCACAGGTGCTTTTTGAAGGGGCATTGAACAACTAAGATTAGAGAGATTTGGGGAGGTTTGGGGTGGGTTTTTTGCTTGTTGAAAGGATCATGGAATCACAGAATGATTTGGGGCAGGAAGGGACCTTAAAGCCCGTCCCATTCCACCCCTCCATGGCAGGGACACCTCCCACTGTCCCAGGCTGCTCCAAGCCCCAGTGTCCAACCTGGCCTTGGGCACTGCCAGGGGTCCAGGGGCAGCCACAGCTGCTCTGGGAATTCCATCCCAGCCTCTCCCCACCCTTGCAGGCAGGAATTCCATCCCAATATCCACCATAAATCTGTGGATTTTAAATCTGTGGATTTGGAGTTTAAAGCCCTTCATGTGGGCACAGTGGGAATCTCCACATCCAGAGA
The DNA here is from genome assembly GCF_021018805.1 of Prinia subflava. Classification (NCBI taxonomy): domain Eukaryota; kingdom Metazoa; phylum Chordata; class Aves; order Passeriformes; family Cisticolidae; genus Prinia; species Prinia subflava. The sequence continues at coordinate 23,663,821 of NC_086257.1, read as the reverse complement.
TCCCCTCTCTGCTCCACAGCAGCTTCAGAGGCACAGGTGAAGTTTCCCACTGGGAATTTCCAGGAGTTTTCCAGGATAACGGGGCAGCATGGAAGAAACAACAACAAAAATGTCAGCACAGAACGTCATGGCAAACAATACAAAACCTCGCTCTGAGCAAACATCAGAGAGGTTGAGGAGCCCCAGAGAGGTTGAGGAACCCCAAAGAAGTTGAGGAACCTCAAAGAAGTTGAGGAGCCTGAGAGAGGTTGAGGAGCCTGAGAGAGGTTGAGGAACCCCAAAGAGGTTGAGAAACCTCAAAGAAGTTGAGGAACCCCAAAGAGGTTGAGGAGCCTCCGAGAGGTTGAGGAACCCCAAAGAGGTTGAGGAACATCAAAGAAGTTGAGAAGCCTCAGAGAGGTTGAGGAGCCTCAGAGAGGTTGAGGAACCTCAAAGAAGTTGAGGAACCCCAAAGAGGTTGAGGAACATCAAAGAAGTTGAGGAACCTCAAAGAAGTTGAGGAGCCTCCGAGAGGTTGAGGAACCTCAGAGATGTTGAGGAGCAGAACAGTTTGGGTTAGAAAAGCCCTCTGAGACTGAGGATTAACCCAGCCAAGGCCACGGCTGACCCATGTCCCATGGGAGCAGGAGAGCACAGGGACACGCCAGGCTCTGGATCCCCACCCTGCTGCTTCTCCTCCCCACACACCATGCCCAGCGTGGAGTTTCCCCAGGAATGACATGTCCATGTCCCAGTCCTGGAGGGCAGGAATGGCGCAGGGCTTGCCTCCATCACCTGCAGCCCCATTTTTGGGCTGAAACCCAAAAAACTTTTCTTAAACCCCTTTGGATTCTTTGTGAAATAGTTTGGAGCTGTGCTGGAGCTCGGCCTCCTGCGCTCACGGGAGCCTTTAAGGTACCAGGGCATTAAAAGAGGCTTGGGTTGGAGCCTGTCAAGGGGAAATAATAACCTGCAATTGCTCAGCTTCCTGATTAAAAAACCCACAACAGCGGCTGAGCGAGAGCAATGTTTTCTCAAGCATTAGTGATACTTTAATTCAACACTGCAACAACAACAAAAAAATGGATTTTATTGCTCTCTATTTTATGGATCATGAATTTAACTGAGCTAAATAGCCAAAGTCCAGGTGAATAATGCTGCTTTAGTGAGCTGCTGACCACATTTCCTCCTGCATTTCACTACTTGTTTTTTGTTCTGCTTACTCAGCTTTTCACATTTTGAACTCCAAAGAACTGCAAAGAAACCGAGGTTGTGTTTGCTTTGTGCACCTTCCCTGGTGGGTTTTTTCTCTTCCGAATGGATTTCAGTCAAACTTTGAAGAATATTTGTTTTTATGGCCCAGTTTGGCAGCTCTGTCAAATGAATTTGTTTCTCATGGTCTTTTTCCTTTTTCCTTTTTCCTTTTTCCTTTTTCCTTTTCCCTTTCCCCTTTCCTCTTTTCCCTTTTCCCTTTCCCCTTTTCCCCTTTTCCCCTTTCCCTCCCCACTTTTTGGCAGCTCTGGATGCTGGATCCCAGGATTTTGCCTTTTAGGTGGCACAATATAAACAGCAAAAGGTCTTAAAGTGGCTTCTTTGATGAAATGTCACCTCTGATTCCCACCCCTAAATTTAAGAAATAGTAAAACATAAAAAATTAATGAATGTAAAGCCAGTGCCTGACTGAGTTTTTGGAATTTGGCTGCTTTTGCATCCCTGCTGTCCCTGCTCTGGAGCTGGGATGTTTTAGCGACTGATTCATGGCTCCATTACTGCCTTTATTCCTTTAAGAGCACCTGCAGGGACAATGTTTCAACATTACCTTAAAGAGCTGAGCTGCTTTTTTGCATAGTTCCAAATCTCCCATTTAATTCCACTTTAATTTAAGCGTTTCCCGTTTACTTTCTGCATTCTTTTTTTTGGCTTAAAAGAAGTTACTTTGTTTTTTTTTTACCCTCCAAACTTCACTGGGGGGATGTGAAATTGGGTCAATCTCCAGTTTTATTTTGTTCTGCTGCAACTTTTTATTCCTGATATGGAATTATAGAGGAGGTGCCAGTGGTAAATTCAACTCGATGTTTCAGCTGGAAAAGGTGGCACATTCCCGGTGTGCAAAATTTCCTGCTCCCACTTTTCCTGAGCAGTTCCCCAGAGGTGGAAACAGCCTGAGGGGGTGGTGAAAATAATTAAGGCAAAGTTTGTGTTGGATTAAAATATTTCAGTTTGGAGGGATCAGCTCCTTTAACGACATTTGGAGTAAACATCCCCAAAACCCCTCAAATTCTGTTCTTTGCTGAGTCCCACAAGGAGATTTTGGGGTTTTCTGGGAAGGGAAGAGGGATGGGATGAGGTTGGTGGCTCTGTGTGCTGCTCACTGCTCAGCTGTTCCACATCCCCCAAATATTTGGGAGTATCAAACCTCAGAGGGTAAGACAATTGGATGAACTGCTCCCAGCTGTATTGTGTGCCTGGCTCCACTAAAATCAAAACCATTCAGCCCCAAACTTTGGGAAATGGATCTGTTGTTGCTAAAATTGTAAAGGGTGTTCAGTGATGTGTGAGGTTCCAATAGGAGCTCTCATAAAGGGGGAGAAAAGCCATGAAAAACCTGCATAATTTTGTAATAAACACACAGGATCTGAAACAAATCTAACAATTTAAAACCAATATTTCATGGAAGAGCAGGAGAAAAGTTTCCTACAAAATTGCAGTTAATAATCTCAATTTAAAATTTTTGATTTTGAGCGTTTTGGAAAACTTTCTGCACATTTATGTGCTCAAACCATTTCTGTCTTTTCACATAAACGTTGGGCTGCTCTGGGAGGAAAGGGAAGAGGGAAGGGTGTGAGAACCCTGAAGCAGGGATGCAGCAGAACATCCTTTGGAGCCCTCAGGACACCTCCAGGGGGATTTTGTGGAGCAAACAAACCCTGTGGGATCTTGTCCGTGGAATATTTGGCATTTTCCAGGAGTTTGCCTCCCATTCTGGGTATTCCTGTATCAGCCACAGCCAGGATTGCTCTGGGCCAGGGGATGAGGCTTGAGCTGCAAGGAAAACACAGAGAAAATGTGTGGAAAATCCCAGTGCCAGGGGTTTGTTCCTGGCTGGATTGAGATAAAGAGGAGCAGCAGCACTGACCAGACAGCCCTCGGGACATTTTTGAGGTTTTTTTTCCATTTCTTGAAATCTCTTTGCTTTACCATCATTATTTTATTATTTTTTTCATGAAGGACTAATGGCATTTAAAAATATTTTAAATGGAGAAATGCAAGAATCGTTGTAGGAGAGACAAGAAAGAGGTAAAAGAGTTGATAAAACTTCTAAAAAAGTGAATATTTCTAATGATTTTGCTGATATTATTGTTGCATTACTGGATGCACTGAGTGGAGTAATTAGTACAAGCTGCAAACTGGTGCAAAATAATAATGCTGAAATCTGGTTTTAATTGCTTTCATCTTCTATTAAAATGATTTTTCCAGCATATTCCCTGATTTCCCTCTGATAAATACTGAATATATTTTTTTAGTTGCCTTGTAAATCTGAATTAACAGAAACTGCAATTCACAGAGTGCCAGAATGGTTTGGGATTAAAGATCTTTGTTCCCTGAGCATTCAGGATTTTCCCAATGTTTCCTGCAGGTTGGGAATGTTAAATGGATGGGAAGGTCCATTGGATGGTGTAACTTTAAAAAATTTTAAATTATTAATTCCTATTTTGTGGGACACTCTTTCTTCTTGCTCTTTCAAAAAATATTAGCTTTAAAAGATTAAATTTGTTTAATATCCTGCATGTTAATTAGAAAATGATGAAGATTTTCCAGGCACAAGCATAAATTTTAGAAGTGGTGCTGAAGTCCTGCCCACAGATAATAAATCCCAGTTATATCACCAATAATTGTGTTATTAAAATTGATACTTTCAGTCACTAATGAAGAAATCAATTTGGCACTGAGGCTGAAATAAGAACAACACTTCCTTCTTTTTCTATTTCATAGGAGTTTAATGAAATATTTGCATGGTGAGCTTTAAGTGCAGTAATCCCATAAATCAGGTGGGGTTAGGAGAACAGAGGGCAGATTTTAAGGCTAAATAGGAATTTATTCCCCCCTGGAAAATGGGATTTGGGGTCACCTGAGGGGTTCAGGAGGGTCTGTGCCCTGCTGAGGGTAAGGACAGGCAGGTGCCAACTCCAACGTGATTTCCATGAGGAAATGGGAATTTTTGGAGGTTTTTTAATGGAAATATTTGAAGAACGAGTCCAGTGGAGGCTGGACCAGCTCTGCTGGGAGGGAAGGCTGGGAGAGCTGGGATTGTCCAGCCTGGAGAGGAGAAGCTTTGGGGTGAGCTCAGGGTGGCCTGGAGGAGCTGCAGGGAAGATGGACAGAGACTTTGGAGGAGGGATGGAGGGACAGGACACTGGGAATGGCTTCAAATGGACAGAGGGCAGGGCTGGATGGGATTTTGGGAAGGAATTCCTGGTTGTAAGGATGTTGAGGGGCTGGAATGGATTTTCCAGAGCAGCTGTGGCTGCCCCTGGATCCCTGGCAGTGCCCAAGGCCAGGCTGGAGCAGCCTGGGACAGTGGGAGGTGTCCCTGCCATGGCAGGGGTGGCACTGGATGGGATTTAAGGTCCCTCCAACCCAAACCATTCCATGATTCTCTGATAAGAAGAATTCCCACCTGCCAGGCTCCAGTTTCACCAGTGCTTAACCACGTTCAATCGTATTTTGGTTTAAGAGTTGTTTAAATGAATAAAACTTGAAAGCAACTGAGCCAAAGTTGTGAGTGTTAAATAGGGAGGTTTAAATGCAGTAAACATTCCTGGAGCTCCTAAATTCCCGATTCTTTTGTTTCCCGTCCCTTTGTTTGCTGTCCTTTTGTTTCCAGGCTTTTAGGAACAGCGACTGTCACGTTGGTAATTACAGCACTGCAGATTTTCCAAATGCTGGGGTTTTTTTTGTCCTTTAGCACTCGAGCACAGCCCTCATCCCTTCTCCTCCGGGCTGTTACAACATGAGAAAATTGTCTCAAAGATTGCTGTGTTTTAAGGCACTGTCTGAAGCGCCTCTAGTTTAAAAAAAATCATTTTGTGGGAATGACAGCTTGACGTTCTATGAATATCCCTGCTCCCAGTCCCATCGTGGCAGCCTCGAGTTTATTTACTGCACATTCCCAAGGATTTGGGATTTTGCAGCCTGCAAGGTCGGACACTCTGGTGGAAGCCAAGCTGGGATGCAGCACCCTCCTTTTTCCTTGAAGTCTGGGAGAGCAAAGTTGTTGTTTTGGATTTTTTTTTTTGTTTTTGTTTTTGTTTTTGTTTTTTTTTTTTTTTGTGTGTTTTTGGTTTTTTTTTGTGTGTGTGTGTGTTTTTGGTTTTTTTTGTTTGTTTTTGTTTTTGTTTGTTTTTGTTTTTGTTTGTTTCGTGGAGTCACAGAGTTCTTTAGGTTGGATCTCTGGGATCATTGAAGAGCCCTAAAGTGCCACATCCACAGGGATTTTAAATCCCTGCAGGGATTGGGGATCCCACCACTGCCCTGGGTACTGTGCCAGGGCTGGACACCCATTCCTGTGGAGAAATTTTCCATAAAATCCAACCTAAACCTCCCCTGGCACAACCTGAGGTCATTTCCTCTTGTCCTGTCGTTGATTCCTGGAGAAGAACTGACCCCAATCTCCCTTCAGGTGATTGTAGAGAGAAATAAAATCACTTCTGAGCCTCCTTTTCTCTTGGGATGCAGAGTTTGTGCTTCCTTCAGGCTCTTCCAGGTTCCTTCAGGTTTTTCCAGGTTCCTTCAGTTTTTTTCCAGGTTCCTTCAGGCTTTCCCAGGTTCCTTCAGGTTCTTCCAGGTTCCTTCAGGTTTTTCTAGGGTCCTTTAGGTTTTTCTGGGGTCCTTTAGGTTTTTCCAGGCCCCCTTTTAGGTTTTTCCAGGCCCCCTTTTAGGTTTTTCCAGGTTCCTTCAGTTTTTTTTCCAGGTTCCTTCAGGTTCTTCCAGGTTCCTTCACGTTTTTCCACGTTCCTTTAGGTTTTTCCAGGTTCCTTTAGGTTTTTCTGGGGTCCTTTAGGTTTTTCCAGGCCCCCTTTTAGGCTTTTCCATGTTCCTTCAGGCTCTTCCAGATTCCTTTAGGTTTTTCCAGGCTCCTTTAAGTTTTTCCAGGTTCCTTCAGCCTTCCCCAGGTTGGGATGCAAAGGCAGAACTCTCTGAGGATGAATTTATTCAGCATAAATCGTGCTGGAGGTCCGTGGTTGCAGAGCTGCTGGCTTGACCCAACAGTCTCTTACACATCATGTGAAAAATCAAATAGAAAAGTGTGCTAGCTCAGGTTAACCAAAAGGTTGAAATTTCCCTTAAAAAATAAATTAGGAAGCGGATCCAGAATGGGTTTGGCTGTGTCCATCCCTCAGAGGGAGGTGCCTGATCCTGCCTGATCTGGAATCCGGGAACATAAAGGGATCTCATTTGCTGCTTCTGAAAACAAAGCTGTGATTAATTCTAGTGAAGCTACTTCAAAATATTTGTTAAAAAAAATTAAAAAACCCTCCAAAACCACTAAACTTCATTGTTGTACTGGGAAAAATGTCACTGAGAAAGAATTAATGGTTGAGATTTAATGGTCTCGTGGATTGGTCAAATTTCCCTCCATGAGGGACATTCCCAGGGTGGTTGGCCCAGCCCTGAAGATCTCAAATGGGACATGAATGATTCAATATTCGGCAAGATTCATTATTTAATATTTAATGTGTCTTGAAATTGTCTTGTTTGTAATTTAAGAAGATGTAACATTGTTTTATTTCTCATTTTTTACCCTTCAGGTTGTGCACTGGGAGATAAACTCTGCTCAGGTCTCAGCAGAACAGCTTGGAATGGCTGGGTTGGTGTAATTAAAATCTGTGCTAAATGAACCTCATTAGCAGCTCCCTTAGACTCTTCCCATATTTCTCCTTCCTATTATTAAGAGGTTAAATTTCCAGCAGATTACATTGGATTATCACGAGCAGAGCATTTAAAAAACTGCTTTGTTCTCTGTAAATTCTTTTTTCCCACTTTTTTTCTGGTTATTTAACCACCAGTTCTTTTTCTCCACTTTTTTTCCTGGTTATTCAACCACCCTAAAAATGAGAATTGAACACACAAGAAATGAAACCATGCATAAAGCAAGATTTTTGTTGCTATAGGACTCCTATCCTGTTGGATTAATTCCTCCTTTTTGTTAGAACTTGTGTTTCTAAAACATTGCAGGCTCACAGGTAAATATTTAAATTTGCTTGAATGAAGGAGGATTTTATACATTTACATTTTTAAAACAAAATCAATTCCTAGCACAAGTGAAGAGCCAATTTTGTCCAGGATTTCTTGCACATGCAGCATCCAAAATAGCTGCACGAGGATGGAGCAAAGTTTAAATGCTTTTTTTCCCCCCTCTGCTTCTTCACAGTTATATTTTTGAGCTCTCTGCTCTCTCTCTCTGCTGGAAAACGTTTGGGAAATGGAGGAGGGTAAAAAGTGATGAATTCCAGGTCGGGAGGGCACTGAGTTAAATACAGCAGCGAGTTCTTCCTGAAATATTCTCGTTTTCCAAACAGATTGGTTATGAGGTGAGCCCAAGCACTCGAGGGGTTTAGCAAGAAAATAGGGATGCTTGAGAATTCCCAGATATTCAACCAGGAATTCTGAGTTTTTATTGCATTTCCATGGCTTCCTCCCCTGGAAGGTGAGGACCAAAGAGCTGAGTCTGCACCCCACAGCCTGCAGGAATTATTTATCCTCTGGAACGGGGTCAGAATTCCGCAGCCATTCCCGGGGTTTTGCCTTGGAGGTTCTGTAATTATCCTGAATTGATATCGCCCCATTCAGGCACTAATGGCGTTAAGCAGCAGATGAAGTACAACCATTAATGGTAAACAAGCAAGTTGGGGGAAAAAGGGATTTATTCAATGCCCAGCATCCCAGTTTATCCATTCCTGGATAATTCCCTGCTTCCACAGCCAGCAGAAAGGAGGAAATCATTTGACTTATTAATATAATGAAGATCAATGCGATCTGTGAACACAAGGTTGAGGGAACAACATAATTACCCCTCATTTGTTGATGCAAGGAGCAGAGTGGCTTCAATTAGTGCCTTAAATTGGGAAAGAGCTGGAAGGAAATCGGGAGCTTTGCTTGGAGCTGGAATTTGTTCTGTGGGATTCTTCTGTGGGATTCTTTTCCTCCTTTAGTGATTCTTTTGTGGGATTCTTCTCCTCCTTTAATGAGTAATGACGACGTGTCAGTGCTTGTGTTGAGCTTCATCAGGAAAATAGAGGAAAAATATACAGTGGGAACATTTGGATCCCCTCAAACATGAAAACTTTTTTTTTTTTTTCCTGGATGCCTTCAGGAGAAAATTCTGGGCTTTTGAAGGGGGGGAAAAGCGAGCAGTGGCCTGGTCTTGAGCTGAAGGTGCCAAAAAAGCAACACTTTGCCAGCAGAAACCTCATTAATTTCTTCTTTTCTCTGGCCAAAGTGTCCTGTCCCTGCTGATGATCCAGGGAATGGCTGAGCCAGGCAGGTGGGGCTCTGGATCTGCCCCTTTTCCAACCTCCCTCTTCTTTTCTTGTGGAGAGCTCAGCTGAAGGGGAGAACTTGGAGCAGAAAGCCAGGAAAGAGACTTCCATCATTTCCTGGGGCTCTTCATTTGCCTTTCGATGATTCTGTTGAGAAAAATGAGCTCCCATCTCTCTTCCCCATCAATAACTGGTATTTTTGGGATTTTTCCATTAGGTTGGACATCCACACTTGCCCAATTCCATGCCCATTTTTTTTGCCAGGAAGTTTTCCTAATTAAATTCTCCTGAGGATGGCAGATCCCTATCTCAGCCCTTTAGGATATCTAGAAAAATCTGAATTTTTGCATTTCGGGGATGCTGCCTCAGCCTGTAATGCTTATCATGGAGACTGCGTGGAGGAGCTTTCATTTCCTTTCATGCTTTATTTCCTTTCCTTGTTTTCCTTGCAGGAACCAGGAAAATCCAGGTGAAAGCAGCTGAAGTGGAAGAGCAGCTCTGACTCACTGGAACTGCCCAGGACAGGGTAGAAGGCAACACCTTTCCAAGTGTGGTCATTTCCAGCTCTCCTTCCAGGATTTTTAAAGAAATATGAAGATTCAGCAAGGCTTTGGCAATGAAAAACAGGATTGAAGCTCACCCAGGCTTTTGTATCCCAATATTCCCCAAACTGTGAGTGTTGGTTATATTCCTAAATGTTTCTGTCTCTGTGATTTCTCTCCCCAGAAGAAGGGAGTGCTCCGGGGTTTTTCACAACAATTCTCTGATGTGTTTTGAGCTGTTAAAGTTTGGTTTTTCTCGGGGATTTTGCTGGTGTGGGGATGAACATTGAGCACTGACCTCACTGTTCCCACCCACTGCAAATCTCTACATTTACCAAGAGCCACAAAATTAATGCTGTTGGTTTTTATAACCCTGCCTTCATCTACGTGTTGTTAATTACCCTGATTATCTTGTCTCTTCCTGCTTAATTGTTGGTAACTGAAAGGCCATTTCAGCCTCTCTCAGGCTTTCCTAACTCATCCTCAGTGGCTGGGGAGAAGTTTTGAATTATTTTGGGGCAATCTGGGCAATTTTTTGGTCTGAGTTTCACGTTAGAGTAGTTTAGAATTCCTCGGATCAGAAGGAAATCATAAGGAAGATGGAGGGGAACTGGAGAGACAGGACAAGGAGGGTTGGATTCAAACTGACCGAAAGGAAATTGAGGTTAATATGGAAGAAATTCTTCTCTGTGAGGGTGAGGAGGGATGGGATGGGATGGGATGGGATGGGATGGGATGGGATGGGATGGGATGGGATGGGATGGGATGGGATGGGATGGGATGGGATGGGATGGGATGGGATGGGATGGGCTGGGATGGGATGGGATTCCCAGAGCAGCTGTGGCTGTCCCTGTCCCCTGGCAGTGCCCAAGGCCAGGCTGGAGCAGCCTGGGACAGTGGGAGGGGTCCCTGGCCATGGATGTGGATGGAATGAAAGGATTTTAAGGTCCCTTCCTGCCCCAAATCATTCTGGGATTCAGTGATGCTTTTAACATGCAAAAAACCCACCCAGAAATCCCAAATCCCTCTAATCTTCATTGTTCAGTGTCCACTGATCACTCTGTGATCTGGAAATGCAGGTCATTAACAAAGGCCCTAAATCCAAAAATAATTTACAGTAAACTTTCTTTTGGCAGAACATTCCTACAACACACAGAGCAATAATTTTCCTTAATCCCACATTGGAAGGGCTCCCTGCCTTTGGGATTCCTCCTGTGGGACAACGCTCTTCCTCTTGAAAAAGCTGATTTTGTTGAATTTTTTTTTTCCCCGTAGCCTGATCAAAACAACTTTTCCATGTTTTCTTGCTGCATTAACAGGCTGAAATTGCTACTAGAAGTATCAGCCAATTAGCAACTCTTTAATCTCCTGCATTGTTTGTCACCACGGTGTGACAAAGTGACAGCCTGCCACGCTAATTAGCTGCCTTCTGCGAGGGGAAAATTGCTCTTGTTTGACAAATAATTCAAGTTAAAGAAGGACGAGGAAGTCTGAAAACAAAGTTATTCATGCAAAGACACATCAGAGAGCACCCAGGGGCTCAGGTAATTGGTGAGGGGAGGGAGGACCTCTCACCTTTCTGTAATAAATCAGAAAATTATTGAGTGGAAGGGATGAGGTGATTTTTAACAGCTTGAAATGAGCACAGGGTTCAAAGTGTTGTTTCAGGAACTTCACTCTGTGCTGGGAAAAGTTGGGTTTCCAGAGGTTGTTGGTGTTTATTCAGCTTGAAAAGCATCTAAGCTGCTCCTGACCTCCCTTGTGAGCCTTTTCAAGGTGACTTTTCACCTCAAAATTCAGCGTTCCATGGAAAACTCCAGGCCTGGAAAGAAGAAAGATTCAGGAGCCTCAAAAAGACCGAGGGGAGCTCCAGAGCTTCCCTCCAGAAATGTTTTTAAAGCTTCAGATGAGCCTAGATCAGTTTGTGTCCGTGAGAAAACTGCTTTGGATCTGGTCACAGCCTGGATGAGGAGCCCTTGGAGCATTTGTTTTGGTGAAATGGGAAGTTCAAGGAGCTGAGCAAAAATATTCAACAGGAATCAGAAGGCAAATCATGATTTTTGTTGTTTGTATGACAATCAAACTAATTTGTAATTTTTTTTGAGATAAAATGCAACCAATTCAATGAAGTTTGGTGCTTCCAGCTTTTTTTCCAAACCTGAACTCCCTGCAAAAAAAAATTTAGAAATGAATTGCAAAGAAAATAATCCCTAAACATCTGCAAAGCTGATTCAGTGATTTTCAGACTTTAGGTGCTGAAATTTGAACTAAGAAAGAGGCAAACAAAATAATTCTGATTTTGGATACTTGGTAAAAGAGGAGGAATTCATTTTTCTGGAATTTGTTTTTCTGGACCGAGCTCCTGTGGGGGTGCTGCATTCTCAGCTGAGCACTCCAGTCTGGAAAGATTTGGGAAAAGCAGGAAGGCATTCCCAGAACAGCAACAAAAATGATGAAAGGACTAAAGAGATTGATGACTTGATGGACGAAGATTTATTAGGGGAGCTAAATCTGAATTGCTTGCCCATGTAAATGATGGATCCCAAACATTCCAGGAGCTTTCCCGAGTCAGTGATGGATTGGGAGGAATGAAGGAGGAGGATGGAAAGAATGATGATCTGCTGGGGGAGCAGGGACAGGGATTTTGGGTTGGATCAGCAGGATGGGAACAGCAGCAGCCTCTCTCTGGCAGCTGATGCTCACTAAAAAAGCAGGGCACAGAAATCTCCGTTGGATAATCATGGATTTATCTGTCTGAGGAGAGGAGTTTATAGGTTTAAGTCTATGGATGGGAAGGTGGAAAGTGATTAGGACAAAAGTAACTTTTGTAAAAGGTTTGATAGTTTGTCTGGCTGCAGAATCCTTGGTTAATTCACCAGATCTAACTGGGAATTTCGGGAATTTCAGGGCTTTGGTGTCCAGCTCTGACAGATTCGGGAGAGCAGCTGCTGGAATTTTGCTGTAAACCATTGCAGTACACACAGGATTGCCAGTGGAACCACAGCCTCTTTGGGGTTTGCACCAGAACGGATTTTGGCGGCCAGAATTTCAGTTCCTCTGCAGGCTGGCTCTGGATTGTGACATTTGGATCCCTAGAACAAAACATCAAAACTCCCAATACACCACTGAGGGCTGTATTCCCTGAAAAATAATGGGAATTTGCCCAAGTGGAAACAGAGTAGAAACTCAGGAAGGAGCTCAAGGATTTTTCCTGCCAGCTGTGAGAATTTGACAGAAGGTGTTGGGGACAAATCTCCTTGAGCTCAGAGACAAAAACCTCTGGCGTATTTATGATTTTTTAATTATTTAATGAGTTCTGCTACAGTTCTCACCCTCTTTTCTGATGAGCCCTGTAGGGTCAAGGCCTCCTGGTCCTGCTGGAGAAATACCTGGAGATGCTGGAATTTCATCCACCGCCAACCCCAAATCCTGTTAATTGGATTAATTACTGGAAGAATCCACGACCATCTCCAGTTTTAGCTGGAGCCACACTAAAAGAAATTGTTTTCTTTCCTATTTTCCTTTCCCTGCGGGCAATCTGCGGGTGCATAATGAGAAATATGAGCAGGAACTGCTCCTCAGAGTTATTCAGGATTCTTTTCCAGCCTCTGCTCCCAATTTTCAGTCAATGACAGACCATAATAGGCTATTTGTCACCACGGATATCTGTATACATAAAAGATAAGTAGGTGCTGAATATCTGCTTTTACCAATGTTCCCAGCACTGTGATATTTTATTTTCTCTTATCTCCTCTGTGTATCTCTGTAGCAGGGGAGTGTCACTGGGTGTATCCCAGTGAAACAGGGTGGATTTTAATCAACTGCTGGGAAAATGAGATATTACACGAGGATGAGAATGGCTGCTTGATAAAAACACCTCTTTAAATGTAAAATTCCGCAGCGTGCTGGGGTTTGGCGCCGGTGTCAAGCGCTGAATAAAAATGACATTAAAATGACGTTAAAAAAAAAAAAAAATCGAGCTTGAGGTATTTTTCTCAGGGTAGAAAAAGCAGGATCCATTCCAGCCGAAAAGAGGCTTCTTGGGACATCCAAGGTGAAAATAGGAATGAATTCTCAGAAAGTGCTCTAAGTTAAAAATGAGTGTGAGAAAAACCTGTGTGATGATGCTTAAGAAAATGAGGTTTTATGAAAAAAAAAAATGCTCTTTGTAAAAGCTGTGTTTGAGGGAAATATTTTTGCTTCCATTCTCCTTAGGGAATCTGCTCTGGAGCTGGAAGGCTTCCAGTGCTTTCTAGAAAAAAACTACCCACAAATTTAAATAATGACGATTTGTTATTAGCGTTTGGGGTTCAAAAGAAATGGGTGAATCCAGGAATGGAGCCGTTTTCAAGGTCTCTTTCCCGAATCCATGAAAACCTCTTTCCTTCAGGCTTTTGCAGAGATCGCTGGTGAAATGAGGCTGTTGCTACCAAAGGTAAAAAGCAGATTTCCTTCTGTGTTTTTGAGCATTCAGAAGAGTGATGAGTGTACTCGGGGCTCTGCTGGTGTTCTGAATTCACCCCGACACAAAGGGAAAACAGGGAAAACCAGAGTTGAATCCTTCAGCTGGATCCGAGCTGGAGCTCTGCTCTTTATTTCCCATTTGGGTGAGGAGAAGAGGTTTTTGTCTGACAGAGGAGCAGGGGATGGGCTCAGGGAGGGCTCTCCCGGTGGAGTTTGGACACTTCCCTGGCTCTGGAATCCTCCAGGAGAGGCTTCAACTCCATCCCCCCATGGTGCAGAGAGAAGGACAAAAGCTCTGGGAGGTAATGTTGGATTTTGTTCCCTTTGTGAGAGGCTCCCGGTGGTTCTGTTTGCTCCTGATAAGTCTGGGCAGTTGGAGCTGGGTGAGCCCAAAATCCTGGCTCTGGATGCAGAGGGAGGGGCTGTTTTACCCAAGGATAATGCACATTTTGCACGTGGGGATGCTGAAAATGCTGTTTTGGAGGTGGGGATTCCAGCTGTGGAAGAGCCCAGGTTAAATTCAAGGAAATGAGTTTCTGCTTTGGGCCTGCTTTAAAATTCAGCATTTGGTCTGCACAACTTGTTAAAATTATGAATATTTTTCATACCCAGATGTTTTTAACAACATCCCCGAGCTGTTTTGCTCTTCTTTCCAACTGTCCAACACTTCCAGGTGCCTCTGGCTGTAGGAGGAAACTTTTCCTTTTTAATTAAATCACTGAGATGGTAACTGAGGGCTACGAGCTCAGAAGGGATTTGTTCTCCTGGCAGTCGAGATTGTGGCAAGTCTGACAAAAGTTAAAGCAGGTTTTTAGGGATGCAATCCTTGTTTTTCTCATTTCCAGGAAGCTGAGTGAGTTCTTTTCGGGAGGTGGGTGCTTTCTGTGCTGTTTTTTGGGTCTGTCCTCCATCCTGTGTGTGTTGAGCACACAAGATTATTCCTATTTAGCTTGGGAAGTTTACAGGCAAATCCATGGGTGGGTTGGGCAGATGTTTGCTAAACTCAGTCAGTGGGGCCTGAGGGTTCAAAAATAGCTCAGCTCCAGTAAAACCAATTTATTGGTAAAGGAGGCCCTGACTCTGACAGGTGTCCTCACACAGGGCACCACTGTGTTGAGTTTTTTCTTCTTTTTTTTTGCCAGAGTCAGGATTAAATGCACCAGAATTAAATGTTTATTAATTCTTGTTTGTATTGCAGTCTCACAAGCTACAGCACTTCTAGCTAACAAAGTAAAAAAGGACCCATTTCTTTTTCTCTACAAGGCCTTTTAAGAACAAAGTTTCCAATTAAGGAATGATACCTAAATTACTTTTACTTTTAACCCAATAAACAACCACCCATGGCCTGCAGTGCAGACTTTTCTACCCAATTACAAAATCCCACCCAGACCCGTGAAGAAGAAGGTGAAAAAGAAGGACTCTGCCCTAAAACCTCCATCTTCCTTTATATATATTAATATATTCTAAACCTTTAAACTCTAAGTTTTCCACTATGTGATTGTGGGAACTCCAGATGCTGAGAATTTTGGACTCTTTGCTGACAGGCACAGAAATTCAGGGCAGCACTGAGTTTGACCTGAGGCCTTAAAACAAGCTCCCAAAAATGAGTGAGGTACTGGGATCATGGGGATGGAGTTTGGATGGTATTGTGAGATCTCACAGGGTGAAAAACTTAGATTTGGGATTTTGGTGTGTGGTGATGTATGGGAGCCAAGATGGAGAGCTTTGGGTGTGGATTCGTTGTCTTTTTGCACCTCCTTCTTCCTTTTTCTTCTCCAGCTTGGTTGTTTTTCTGTAACTGGGTGAAAGAAGTCCACACTGTGGATTTTGGGTGATCATTATTGGGCTAGAAGTATAAATAATATAGATGTCAACTGTTTATTGGATGATTTAGACTTAAATAGCCTTGAATAGACCCCATTTTAGCTCACGTTCTCAACATGTTAGAGAGAGCTCACATCTCGTGAGTTTGTAATAGATAAAGATAATAAATTTCAGAGTGAGGTGACTTCAAAAACATCTCCTGAGTTTTATCCACCCTGACCTTGGAGCAGGAAAGAGCCAGGAATTCCCACATGTGCTATCACACACTTCTATCCAAACTCCACACCACAATCCCAGCGCTGTCACTAAATTTTGGGAGCCTTCTCCAAGCCCTCAGGTCAGTGCAGAGTTTCCTTGGGGGTCAGTGCCTGGCAGCACAGAGAGCCTGGAATTCTCAGTGCCCGGGGTCCCAACAGGGTGAGGAATGAACTGTGAGGGGAAGTGTTGACCAGGTTTTTTGGAGTTTTTTTAAAACCTTCTACTTGTTCATAACGTGGAGTCAGATCTTTAGTTTCTGTGCAATATTAAGGGTCAGTTTTTCACTTTCTCACACTTTGGAACATAAACAACCTTTCTTGTTTTTGTTCACTGTCCTTTGCTTACATATTTCCAGCCTGAAAATAATGTTGGTTGACAGCTGGTGTGGGCAGTGGGGTGAAGGGGTAGCAACCCCAGAAGCCAATCCATAACCAGACCCGCAAATGCATAAAAATGAAAGAATTAAACAAGCTCGGCCTCTTTTTGGGGAGCAGCCTTTCACTGCAGACCTCCTGCCTGTGTTTTGTTGTTTTGTGTGCCATTCCCACAGGGAAGCACCGTGCTGGACACCCCGGCTCGACGGCTTCACCCCCAGCAGCTCCTTGCCCTGGCTCCCCCCAGCCAGGTGACACCAGGTGACACCAGGTGACATCACTTTGAGCCAAACTCGAGCCCCAGCTGTGACTGCAGCCAGAAAAGTCCTGCCAGGTCTGTGGGAGCCCAAACTCCTCAGCACTGAAGGTGAGGAACAGCAGCAGCCCTCATTTCACCCTTCACAGAGTCCATCATTCCCTGCAGCGCTCCCTCAGCAGGACACGACAGCAGCCAGAAGGAAAAGAATTGTTTCTCCTTGTGCAGGAACGCTCTGAGAAAAAGGCCCCTGGGACTACTCTGAGCAAGTCCAATTTTTCCAGCCGTATCTGGGAAGGGTTTTACCATCTGCTTTTAGCACATCATTTATCCAACGCTTAAGGCAGAGACGCAGGAATAAAAACCTGCTGGGGAAAGGTGCCTCTTAAAGAGGATTGGTGACCCCACTGGTCCAATTTGGGCTGGAATTATTGCTTGGATATTGGAAATTCTCTGTGCAGGAAGCAAAGTGGAACGGCAACAGGAGCAGAAGTTGTTTTTCCTTCAGTTGTTGCTTTTTCTCCCCACTTTATCTAAAAGATTTGTTATTTAATAGAGGGTATAAATGACATATGTAAGTAAATTAAATTGAAGCTAGGTTTTGTGACTTGGGATAACAGTGTAATGGTTTTTATTATATTTTATATGTTTAAGGGTACTTTTGAAATAATAACTGACTTTATTTTGACATGTACAGACCCTTTAACAGACAGCAAAATCCAGGCTGCTGGGCAAGAGACAGAAGTGTCACATTTGAATTGATTGGCTACAAAAATGAAGAGAAAAAGGATCAGGAAAGTGAGAGGAGGCAGAGAAGGGATTTAGACAGCACGTGATGGGTGGAAAGTGTTTTGTCAGAGCTCAGCCCTCAAACATTCCCACTTCCCATCCATGTTTCAGGAATGCACAGGAAGATTTGCCCACAAAGGTGCAGCTGCAGCTCAGCATTTCTGTGACAAAGGATTTGTGTGCCAGGAGCTGCACCCGGGTGTTTTCCTGGAGTTTTGTGGTTCAGGGTGAGAAAAGCGAGGCCCGAAAGGCAGCGGCAAAGTCACGGGGGCTGCTAAAGCTGGGTGGGAATTGGGGCCAAGGGGAGGGTTGGGATTTTGGCAGTGACAGCCACGAGGTTACAGCAGCTCTGAAAAAACCTGGCATTCGAGGGAAAGGGGATGTGGAGAAGGAGAACGTGGTGGTCACGAGAGGTAAAATGAAATATCCAGTCAAAATAATTCCAGATGATAAGGTTTGCATTTCCAGAGTTTCCTTGCCTCTTTTCTCCCCTTCCCATAAACAACACAAGCCTGAGTTCAGCATATTAAAAAGTGTCCACTCAGATAATTACCCTTAATTATTAATTCTTTCCCATGATCAGCTTGGGTGGCAATGGTGCAGAAAAAGCCAAGCTTTGGGTATTTGCAATCTGCTGCAGTTTGGCACCTTCTGTGTTTACCCAAGACTGCAAAAAATGACAAAACAGCTGGTTTTTTTTAAATAGTTTATTTTCTTCCAACTTTTCCAGTCACTTCTTGTAGTGCACACTCAGGCTTGAGATGCCCTGGAGTTGCCAGGCTCTCAACAGCCCACATGGGCTGATGCAGCTGAATTTTACTGAATTTTTATTTTTATTTGAAGCTTTACCAGCCCAACAACTTCAGGAGCTTTCTGAAACTCTCAGAAAGAAACTGCAGATTGGTTTTTAACAAACGAGTCTCCACTGCCTGGTGTAGAACAGCTCAGCAGCAGTGAATTTGCACTGAGATTATAATTAAGCTAATTGAAATGCTTGGGAGAAGATCTTTCCCTCAGATACAGGTGGGACTTGGGGCCTTCTCTTTGCCAAAGGTCTGATTTTTTTTATCCTTTTGGGATTTTGATGTTTGGAGCTGCTCCTTGCTGGGCTTTGACACCACAATCAGCTCAGGGTTGTTTGTTTGGGGGTTTTATTCCTTGCAGATCCCTGCAGGACCTGGAATGTGCAGTGGGAATTGTTGCTCTTGGGTGGAATGTGAATTTAAGTAAAGGTTTAGGAAGCTCCAGGCTCGGGGAGGAATGAAATATGAACTAGGAGGAGCTGAGAATTTTCTCTGCGTGGCTGCAAATTTGAGCCTGTCAGTGCTGAGCAGCCTCGTAATTTTTGTGTGTTATCAAAGATGCTCATCCCAGCTTTTTGAAGTCACTTAAACTGATAAACTCCGCTTCTTACTCAGAGCACAAAACTGCCAACATCAATTCTGGGCACCAGGGGAAGGAGGGAGTTGGAGTTTCGCTGGGGAAAAAATATTCTGTGCTGAAGATATCTCACATGCCAAGTTCTGGCTTAAAGCAAATGCTCAGGCCACTTGTGACCCTGTGGAAAATGTCCCTTAAAATGCTCTTTAAAGCACCAGTGTTTACAGAGTGACTTTGAGAAGGACTCGGGAGAAGCCCTGGGTGTTTGACCACTGAAGGATTTAGGTCAGAGCCCATCTGGAGCCCAGTGGTTCCTGCATGGATTGAAAAAGTGGCTGCAGTGGGGCTGTTTCTACAGGATCTTCAAAAATATTGAAAGTATTTCACATAAAACAAGCTCTAATTGAGAGGGCGTTAAAAAAAAAAAAAAAAGTGCTGTGGTTAATAAACGATTACCAGAAAAATCAAGAGGTTTGAAACGATTCAAAGCAATTTTGCTTGAGAGACATTTCCATGTGAATTGGTGTTATAAAATAAATGCTATGAAATCTGTGGCAGATAAATTGTGCTAACTTAGGGCACAGCATTTTTTGATTCTCTAAGTACCATAAAAGCATCAGAAGTCCAAATAGGATTATAATTTTCCTGGATCATTCTTGATGTTTGGATAATCTAAGTGGGCCCAGCTCTGTGAGAGCAGCACACCCAGGAATTTCTGCTTTTTGTGGCTTTTCCAGGTTGTTTTGCTGTCTGAATAATTAAATTTAACACAGGTTATTCCTGTGTTTCCTGGCAGCTGGAATCTACACTGATCCCAGCGTGTCCCAGTGTGGAACCAGAACTGAAACAGCCCTGATGGGAGGATGCTCAGGAAAGGAAAACTTCTGTTAACACAGTTCTGCACTTCTCTCACAGAGGCAGCAAAATCCTGCACTGAGGGGACCTCCAGATCCACGGCAAAAATAAGGAATTTAAGCTTAGTCTCCGCATTTTGGAGGTGTTTATTTTCCCCCAAAGCCGTGTTAAAAGCAGGAGAGTGATAACACAGTGTTCCAGGCAGAATTGCCACAGAACATTTGGAATGCTAATTACTGCAAAACTTATTTATATCCAGGTTTAACTTCCAAGGCTTGGCCCTTAACTCTGGAAAAGTAGCTGGGTTTGCTGCTTGGACACATCTGAATCCATCAGTTGGAATTGCAGCAGGTTTTTTCTGCATTTAATAAATCAGAATTTCCCCAGCTGAAGGAATTTATGGAACTCGTGCACCTGAAGCTGCTCCTGAATTCTCTGTATCCCACCAACAGCAGTAATTGTCAGTGTAATGAAAGGAAAAGGGGGATCAATCAATCCACATTCTTTACTTAATAAAATTTGTCAGTAATAATACTTTTGTCAATAATTATTACTTTTGTCAGTAATTATTGTCAGTAATAATACTTTTCCCAAGAGTTCTGGAAGAGGTTTGGCCCAAACAGGACCCAAAATGTTGTTTCACATTTCTGGGTGGCACCAGGTGAGTTTGTCAGTGTCCCAAACCCCAGGAGGGGGTGTAAAGCATCCCACAGATCTGGGGGAAAGCAGGAATCAGGAATAGCATTGGGGCCAAATAAATAAATCAAACTAGAGCTGGAGGGAGTCTCCCCAGGAGCTGTGGGGGGAGATGAAATGTCAGGGAAGAGAAGGAAGCAAACACCCTTTTCCAGCTTCAAAGACACTGGAACTAATGTTGCAGGGACATTAATTACATGGAAAAAAACATTTAAAAGGCTCAAAATGCACTTGACAGAATCCCTTTAAACTAATACAGAGTTAGAGCCTGCTAATGGCTTCTGGCTGTGAGAAGTTTCCATGATTTTCTCTTTATTTAAGTCTTAAACTCCTCAAATTAAATGCAATTGGAAAATCAGTTATTGTGCTTTGCTTTATGCTCTTGCTATCTCAGCAGCATTCCCTGATCTTGTTTTCCAGCCTCCAAGTTTTCCCTCTCCGTCACTGCCACAAAGTTTTGTTGGGGCAGAGCTGGGAGAATGATCCCTGGATTAAAGGGGGGTTTAATTTCAGAATAATCTCACTTTCAACTGCTGGGGCTGTTTTATCCTCAGCTCTGAATCCATATCAGGATACGAATCAAGAGAGATCCTGAGAAGCACTTGGAGATATGTGGATAGAAAAATCTAGTATGTTTATTTTATATACATATCTATATATAAATATATAAATAATAAACATATAAATAACAAGTAATATATAATTAAATAATATCATATATCATAATAATACCTAATAATATGTTATAATAAGATAAAATTTATAAATGCATAAAAATATAATATAAAAATATATATTCTGTATTCTATATAATGATATTTATAAAAAAAGATTCCCTCTCTTTCCAGCTTTGCTGTTGGAAAAATATGTTTTTGCTGTTAAAAAATATGGGCTGGGAAAGGTTGATTTGATATATACTATAATATATAAATTTAATTATATAATATATGATAGTGTATATTATATAAAAATAAAAGATTATATATATACCATATAAATAATATATATTTTAATATATATTTATATATATAATGAAAATCTGTTTGTTTCTGCTGCCAGGTGGAGTTCCCAGGGATGGGAGAAGCCCAGACCACGTGGCTGCCACAGAAAGGAATTTGGGAGGCAAATATTTATTTTCAGTTCTTCTCTTCTCTCTGCAAGCGCCAAAGTTTGTTGGGAGATTTTTGCCTTCGTTTTGGAGTCTGAGCAGAGCAATTTTTGCTGAGCTCCGACCTGAAAAGGTTCCACTCGAGCTGATCCCCTGAAGAAAAGGCACATTTAATCGGGATTCTCTCTCCCGGGAGAGGATTTGACTGGGATTGTCTCTCCTGGGAGCTCTCCCTCAGCAGGGCAGGGGAGATCTCTCTCTCTCCTTTGCAGATGTTTCTGCTGCAGCCCAAAGCTGGGGCACAGGAGCTGGGGAATCCCTGGGAAAGCCCTGCCTGCAGGACAGGTCCCAGGGATTGCTCTGTCTGATTAAAGCAGATCTTTCTCCCCAGCTCATGGGATGAGGAACAATATCCCCATAAATTCTGTGGGGAACAGCAGAGCCGCCCTAGGGGGTGGTTTTTGAGCTGATCTTTGGCTTTAAAAGGCGATTTTGGGGATTTTTTCCCTTTTCCAGAAGAAGCCACGCAGCCCAGTGCAGCAGCCTGGAACTGCTGGGAATTTTATCTGCAGGGTTTGCTGGGTGAAGGGCTCTGTGCTGGCCCTTGGGAATTGTCCTCACTGATGTCTCACATCCTCTCACACCTCTTGTGGCTGCCCCTGCATCCCTGGCAGTGTCCAGGGCCAGGCTGGACAGGACTTGGAGCAACCCGGGGTAGTGGAGGGTGTCCCCAAAGCTGGGGGTGGCACTGGGGGACCCCTGAAGTCCCTCTCCACTCAATCCAGTCTGGAATTCCATGGCTGTGTCTGCGTGGCAAACAAGGCTGGGGAGCTGCCACCAGCTGTCCCCTGCAGGGAAAAAGCCACAGAAAAATTAAAATGCTGCTGTTTTTGTGGGCATTTCATCTGGAAACAGAACTGGGGAAGGAAGGAGCAGCTGGAATGAAGTGAAATATTTGTTTTTGGGGTGAGAGCAGTTAAGGAGAAGTTACAGCTCTTCCTAACGAGGGAAAAAGCAATTTCTGAGGCCTGAACTTTGCAACAGTGAAATGGGAAGCTCTGGTGGGAATCGCTCCTGTAGCCAAGGGCCATCTGCTGCTGCAGGACCAGAATGGCCTGGGAAATCTCCAGAGGAATTCATGGAAACGCTGGGAATGGTTCTGCACTTTTAGAGGCTGTGGAGCATCTCAGAGTTACCCGGAATGAGCCGCAACATCTCCAGCCATAAACCCATTTTTATTTGCAGGGAAAGTAGAAATGCTTTAACTCACAAAAAGCAGAGGAAAAAAAAAACCCCAAAACAGCCAAGCTGAAGTCAAATTAAATTTTATGTTTGTGGGAGCAACATCGTGGAATGTGTTAAAAAAAAAAGAGCTTTGCAGAGCAGCCTCTGGAAAACCTGGATTAAAATAAGAGTATCACCATTCCCAAATATTCTTTTTTACATCAGGCTGGAGAGTACTTAGGGCTGTTTCTTGTGTATTCACTCTAATGGGGCTGCTAAGGAGGATGGAGCAGAATAATTAGAGATAAGGCACTTTTCAATTAACTGCTACCTGCTGCTACCCAACAGTGGACATCAATTCCTGGCAGAGAATTTTATCCTCGTGCTCCTTGAGAACCTTTGGACGTTGTGCGCTTGACCTAAATTTTTAATGACATTATGAAGCCCTAGTTAAATATAAAAATAACAGTTTTGGAGCTTGGCTCTTTATTCCAGGTCCTTGGGCTGTGTTTTTCCTGCGTGCAGCTCAGCATGGGAATGTGTTTGTGTCCTGCTTTGGCTACAGAAATTCGCTTTTAAACTCAGGCGTGGACTGGTTGATGTGACCCATTGGAAGCTGCTTTGGAGAATGGGTGTAACCCGATTTTCTGTGTTTTTGACAAAAGATTAACAAGGGTAACACATCCAGAGGGATGAATTCTGGAGGGTGATGGAGGACAGGGCTGGTTTGGAGCAGAATCCTTGGGAACACCTCCCGCAGCCTCTCCAAACCCACATTTCCACCACTGCAAACAAAGGATTCCCACCAGGTGATGGAAGAGCAGGGAAAAATAAAAATGGTGGAGAATTGGCCTGAACTTTTCCATTTCCTCAACTTTTCATGAAGTTTTAAGACTCTTTATGTGATTTTTTTTTGCTGTGTGAGGTAAAGCAGGCCCCAGGCAAGTCGGAGTTGCAGGAGCAGCACTCACCGACCTTGGCAGGAGCACAAAGGTCGGGTTTAACTTTTCATCCAGCAGAGACTGAACAAGGACTGCAATGTTCGAGGAATAACAAGGATGTTCTTTGCCATCTCTGGTGAGGATTTCTTCTTTTCATCCATTTTTTCCCCTCAGAGGGAATATGCTGATTTCCCAGGGAGCAGCTTCCCTCCACAAGGGCGCTGATTCCTGGTCACTCCTCAGGGTGAAGCAGGAGTTTAAATGTGAATTTTGTGGGAAAAAAAGACACAAAAAGCAGCAGATAAAGAGGAAATGTGCTCTAAATGCCGGTGCCACGATATCCTGAACCTCTGCCTGCATCCTGAGCTCCAGGAATGGGAATCTCTGTGAGACATTGGCACTTTTGGGCTGTTCCTGCAGAGACATGGAATGGCTGGGGCTTCATTAGGGCTGTGCAGGAACAGCTCTAATTCACTTTTCTCTTATTTTCAAGGAGGAGTTTTTGTTATCTGCTGCCTTCCCCTTTGATTTACAGTGCAAACAGCGTTGTTTATTGCTTTTGATAACAACTGAGCTGACAGTGGGAGGTGTCCCTGCCATGGGCCTCAAGGTCCCTTCCAATCCCACCCCACAAGGTTTCTCTGAGCTCCTGGAAGGAGTTATTACCTTTTAATCAGCATTTTCTGCACACAAACAAGCACTTAAATGCAGTGGCAGTAGATGCTAAGCCACAGCTTTGTGCTGAAGTGGCTAATTTTTTTTTTTAACCACATTTTAACCTGCAGGAGGGTGTAGGGTTTAGATTGCTGAGCACAATAAACCCCAACCTCACAATAAACCACAAACAATAAACCCCAAACCCCAAACTCACAATAAACCTCAAACCTCACAATAAACCACAAACAATAAACCCCAACCTCACAATAAACCCCAAACTCACAATAAACCCCAACCTCACAATAAACCACAAACAATAAACCCCAAACCCCAAACTCACAATAAACCTCAAACCTCACAATAAGCCCCAACCTCACAATGAACCCCAACCTCACAATAAACCACAAACTCACAATAAACCCCAAACCTCACAACAAACCCCAAACCTCACAATAAACCACAAACAATAAACCCCAACCTCACAATAAACCCCAAACTCACAATAAACCCCAACCTCACAATAAACCACAAACAATAAACCCCAACCTCACAATAAACCCCAAACTCACAATAAACCCCAAACCTCACAATAAACCACAAACTCACAATAAACCACAAACTCACAATAAACCACAAACTCACAATAAACCCCAAACCTCACAATAAACCACAAACAATAAACCCCAACCTCACAATAAACCCCAAACTGACAATAAACCCCAATCTCACAATAAACCCCAACCTCACAATAAACCCCAAACCTCACAACAAACCCCAAACCTCACAATAAACCCCAAATTCACAATAAACCCCAATTACTGTTGGGGTTACTGCTCATCCTGACACAGAATTTTGTAGAACTGTAGCATACCTGTGGTGGATTGTTTTCAATTTGGGCTGGATTAATCAATCAAATTGGATTAATTAATTTTTTTTTTCAGTCTGGAATGTTCTGATCTTGATCCCCCTCCATGGAAATCGTGACTGACTGCACATCCTAACTCCCAAATATTCCATGTGGTCACAACTCGGATTTAGTTTTCTGTTTGTTTCCTTCTAAAACGTAGCTCCATTATTAAATATTGAAACCTTTATCTTAAAACTTTATAAATATAGCAAGATGAGCCCTTCAGCTTTTCCACCTTCTTAAATTGATCTCAGCTGTGACTTTGTAGAAAACCCAAATTTAAGTTTGGATTTAAATTAATTTAATTTAAGTTTTTGGATTTAATTTAAACCCCCATAATTTTTCTGCAAACCTATAACTCCCTGCTCCTGATTTCTGCTAATAAAAATGAAATAAAATAAAACAAAATTTCGGGTAAAATAAAAATTTCGAGCAACTCTAACTCCCCTCCAATTCATCCTGTTGGCAGAGGGATGGGGAGGGTGATGGCACAGCCACCCCTGCCTCCCACTGGAAGTGGATTTTACAGTAAACTCCAAGAACTCATTGTGCAAACAGCTCGTATTTATAAATCTCCAGCTTTATTTATTATTTTGAAATGGCTTTGCTGATGTTTCAGTTTGTCAATAATTGAATTATACAAAATTGAATGATACAAACACCTCTCCGAACATTTCCATGGGGAGCAGGAGCTGCGGATTTTGAGGAATTTAAATTCCTGAAATGCAGTGTGTGAACACGAGGTGGCACTTGGATCCCAAGGACCGGGACATTCTCCACCCAACAGCAGCACTTTATTTATATTTATTTTGTGAAAAAGCAGGAGAAACTGTCTGAAAACTTGTCCGAGTTGAAGGATTTAATATAAAACTACAAAACTTGTGTGAGCTGGGAACCAAAACTGCTTGGAAGGGGAAATGCAGCTCCAGAATATTTTTTAAAGGTAAATTTGAAATCTTTCCGCTTGAAAATAAACAAAGCCAAACTCTGGGAAGTTAAAACAAAAGAACCAAAATTTCCTGCAAAATGTAAGAAAAAAGGGCAAATATTCATCTCTGCCCACTTGAAGTGCCAGGATTTGAATAATAAAGGAATAATTCCATCTCAAGCAAAAATTTAACTCCCAAAAAAGAGGAAAAGTGAATGGTGGGGTTTTCACAGCAGCACTGAGTTATGCCACACTCACCCATTGCAGTAAAAATACTGGAAAGGATGGGAAATGGAAAAAAATGGAAAAAGGGGAAAAAAGGAAAAAGGGTGAAAGGAGAAAAAAAGGGAAAAGAAAGAGAAAAAAGATGGAAAAAAGAAAATAAAAAGGGAAGAAAAAAGTGGGGAGAGGGGAAAACAAGGTGAAAAAAGAAGGAAAAGGGTGGGGAAAATGGGGGAAAGGGGGAAAAGGGAAGGGAAAAAAGGGGAAAATAAGGGGAAAAAAGAAATAAGAAAGAGAATAGAAAAAGAAAAAAGGGAGAAAGAGGGAGAAAGGGGGCAAAAAGTAAAAAGGAATACTCTGTACTACAAAAGCTCTTCTTGTCAGGGTAAAAATCTGATGTGAAATTATGATTATATATAATTATATTATGCAATATACTCTATATATGTATACTTATATATATCTCATGTACTATATTATTATATTATGCAATGTGTTCTATATATTTATATTATATAATATGTTATATATGTATAAAATTGTATTCAATCATCAGCACCCCCACAAAAATTCAAATCCCAGGTCTATTAATTCTTTCCCATAATTGTTACAAATCTCAGCACTCATTTTATAATTCCTGGGTGGCAAAATTAAAATGAATGAGATGTAAAAAACAGGCAAAAAATTGGGATTTTTTTTTTCCTGGAGGCAGAATGTTGACCATAAATCCCATTAATTCTGCATTAAATCTTACCTTGATATTCAGTCAGACTTAAATATGCATTTACAGTGATAAAATTTAGTGAATTGGGGAAAAGGGGAAGAAAAATTTCCTTTCCCCTTTCCCCTTTCCCCTTTCCCCTTTCCCCTTTCCCCTTTCCCCTTTCCCCTTTCCCCTTTCCCCTTTCCCCTTTCCCCTTTCCCCTTTCCCCTTTCCCCTTTCCCCTTTCCCCTTTCCCCTTTCCCCTTTCCCCTTTCCCCTTTCCCCTTTCCCCTTTCCTATTTAAAAATAAAAAAGTCCCATGTTTTAAATGGGCCCTTGAATTGAAACCCAAACATTTGGCTTTAATAAAAATGGTGTTTTGAAAGAGAAGGACTCAAAACAAATAAAGACTCATGGAATGATTTTCTTGTAGAATATGGAATTTTTTAAGTCTTAGGATGACTTAAAGAAAAGAAAGACAAGTCCTGGGGGAATCAGGGAGGGAATTTTTAATGGTTTTTCCTGTTCCTCCATTCCCAGAGGATGATTGAATCCCGTTCTCATCTGCACTTCCAAGGAAATCCCACGGCAGGATGGGCAGTGGGAACAAAGCCCAGATGTGGTTCTGCTGTGACACGGGGCTGAGGATGAGAAATCACCCCCGGTGTTTCCCTGGAGCAGCAGGGACGGCACAGCCTCCGTTTGGGGTGATTCCCATAAAGAGAGGGAGCTCTTGATTAAACACAACATCTGTATGGATTATTTTCAGCTCGGAGAAGTTTCCTTCTATCATTTTCTATCAATTTTTCTTCTTTTTTTAAAAATTCCCTTGGGATTTGTACACACTGCAGCTGCTGGCACAGAGAAGGGCAAACCCAGGAGCTGCCACCATTTCCCTCTCCAGCTTTTTACTCTCTTCTCCTCACCAGCTTTATGCTCATTGGGATGTGTCATTATTATGTGGAATCAAGGAATAATTTGGGTTGGAAAGGGCCTTAAAGAATTCCACTTCCATGGGTAGGAACCTTCCACTATCCCAGGCTGCTCCAAGCTCTTCCAACCTTGCCTTGGACACTTCAACAATAACATAACATAATATAATAGAGTAAAACATAATAATTATATACTTGTAATTATATTATATTATATTATATTATATTATATTATATTATATTATATTATATTATATTATATTATATTATATTATATTATATTGCATTAAATTACATTATATTGCATTATATTATATTTATTATATTATATTTATTATATTGCATTAAATTACATTATATTGCATTATATTGTGTTATGTTGCTATGTTAATTATACTATATTATACTATCTTATATTTTCCCCCAAACAACAAAATTATTTAAAATAAAAAATACTGTATTACCCTAAATAACAAAGGTCCCAGCTCAAAGTGAGCTCCCAGCTCATCTCCCTTGGGTGTTTCCATGGAGCTGCGGGTGGTGGTGGTTGGGAAGGGCTGGATCCAGGCAGATTCCTGTAGGAATTCCCGGGAACAGGGCAGGTTGTGCCCCCTGGACTCCGGGAGAGGGGAATGCTGGAGGGCCTGGGATTGTGCTGGGTTATTTCTGGCCCTGCTCAGAATTCCTTTTGTCTGAGGCAGGCAAAGCTCCTGCTGGAGACAATGGGAATTCCTGGCAGCAGGGAATGCTGAGCGGGGTGAACTGCAGCGCTTTTATTCCTCTGTTCCAGCCCCGAGCTGGATGCCACCGATACCATCAGGAACATAAAGGGCTGTTCTTTCAATTACAGGCTGGATGTAAAACCCCAAATTCAGCTGGAATATCAGCACATTTCCCTCTCGCTGCCACAGGTACCCCTGGCAGATTGGGAGTCCCAGGGGGGCTGAGTCCCCAGCCCTCCTCCCAGGCCTGCTGAAGTCATTCCTGGGAGCAGGAATGACTCCTCGTGGAGATTTGCTGCCAAACCTTTCCAGCCTAATCCTCCATGATCCAAGCCCGGTCAAGAGCCCTCTTCACATGAAATATTTGCTGCTCCAGATGGCAAAGCCTGAGCCCGAGCCAATAGCAGGGTAAAAATACATTTATTTCCGTGCCCAGCCCTCCGCCAGCCCAGCTCCCTCTGTTTGTCATGGACAAGAGGTTTCCTCCACAGTGCTCCAAATTCATGAAAGGAGCACGTGGATAAAAATGCCCTGATTTATTCCAATGCCCCAACCAGGCAGCACAATCCATGCTGGAGCTCAGGGAATGGGGACCAAGCTGGGGCTGGCCTCTCAGCTGGTTCCATCTGCGCCTCTCCATCCTCAGATGTTGTGGTAATTCAATATCTTTTCCTTCCTCTGGCTGAAAAATTCCAGATTTGGATTTGCTTATCCCCCCTTTCAAGTCTGTTTTAGAAAATGATCATTCCCTTGGTGCTGCTGCTCCTTCCCAGGAAATGAAGGAGTGTGAGGGTGTGGGGACCGAGGGCAGAGCTCCTGCCCAGTGCCACCTTCCCTGACTGCAAAACAACCTGGAATTCCCTCTGCAGGCCCTGGAGACGGCGGATCCGAGCCGGAATGGCACGGAGGGAGCAGCATCCCCATCTCTGGGGAGCCCAGAGGAACAATTAGAGCTGCAAACTGACTTTTAACAGAGTGAACGCAGTGATGAGGAAGCACTTCTGCATAATTAGGAGAACACCAGCAGATTTTCTTCCTGACACCACATTTTCCATCACTCCAGTCGTTGGGATGAGCAGGAGCTTTTTCTGCTTAGCAAATGCCTTCAGCCTTCTGTGGAATAAACATTTTCTGGGGGAGAGGAGGGAAAAGGGATTCTCCTCCGAGAGAAATTTTACAGGACTTCTCTTGTGTGGAATTATGGAGGAGGAGTAAGGAGCTGATATTGGTAACAGGAAAACCCAGCCCTGCAATCAGCCCAGGCTTCTCTTTCTGGCTTTACCATTCTACCTTCAAATCTGCAATGTCAATAAAAAGAACATTTCACTTCACGTGTGTGGATTGCAGGGATGTCCCTTAAAAACACCAAATCCAGGTGGGAGGGGGATGCTGTGCTGGGATATCTGATGTTACAATTTAAATGGGATCAGAGCAAGGAAAAGACAAGGGTCATGGGATCCCAGAAGGGTCTGGGCTGGAAGGGACCTCAGAGCTCATCCAGTTCCACGGGCAGGGACAATCCACCATCCCAGGCTGCTCCAAACCCTCCAACCCAGCCTTGGGCACTTCCAGGGATGTGGAAATCCCTGAGTTTCCCTGAGGTTGGAGGGTGGTGTGGATGGAATTCCTCTTTCAGTGGTTCCATTCAGACTCTGGGCATGTTTTTGCTGACTGTGACATTTTCTTTGGCACGTGATGTGCCTGGGAATCTGCAAAGCTCCCAATTTTAGGTCATTCTCAATGTCTTGCAAAACTGGAGCCTTTAAATTTGAATTTTTTCCCAATCCCCCTGCCCAGACAAGGATTGATTTTCCCATCCCATGGCGATGCCCTCACAATTTCCCTGTGCTGCTTTGTCAAAACCCCTTTCACTTCCAGAAGTGAAATACCTGATAACCACACTTATCAAAATATTCTCCAGGTTTGCTTTTTTTTTTTCTTTCCCCCCCTAAAAATGTTATTTCCACTGTCTATCCCTTTTTAATGAAAAGTAGCAAGCAGCTGTTGGAATGTAATAACATCCCAAACCACTGCTTTCATGCATCACTGTGTGCAGGCATAGGGAGAGCTTTAATGGAATCAAAAATATTCCTAGGAAATGGACTCTCAGGCTTCAGTTATGAGAAAATTTAAAATTGCATCCGCATTTTAACAAGAAAAAATAACTTTTTCCTCTCCTTATCTTTGTGATGGTTGTTCTTAATGCCATGGGAAGTTGTATTTCTTTATGTTCCAGGAAGTAGTTTGGGTCAGGAGCCATCCATGTGCTCTGATAAATCAAAATAATCATCAGATTTCTTATTATGTTGGTTTCTACCAGGGCAGGTTCATACTTTCTCCAATATTTCTACATTTTATGGAATGGTTTGGGTTGGAAGGGACCTTAAATTCCATCCCACCCCAGCCATGGCAGGGACATCTCCCACTGTCCCAGGCTGCTCCAGCCACAGCTGCTCTGGGAATTCCAGCCCAGCCCCTCCTCACTCTCCCAGCCAGGAATTCCTTCCCAAGATCCAATTTAAATCTGGGTTTGATAATCTCCCATTGCAAAGATTTCTCTTCCTTGGAGCTGCAATAATTTTCTTTGGAAGTGTAACAGTTGAAAAGAAACAAACAACAAAAAAAAAAACCCTCCAGCTTTTCAAATGATCAGGACAAATTCTCTGATTAACCTCATCATGCTTATCCTCCCTGCATATTTAATTAATGATTTTCTGAGATTGGTTTAAATTCATCATCAGAAATGAGATATTTCCCTGAAACAAGAAAACCACTCAGATTTCTGAAAGTTTGAGCCCCTTTAATTTGCTCTGTGCTTCCCAGGAGCTGAGGAAGCCCCTGAGTGGTGACGCTTCACATCCCAGGAATAAGAGCAAGATTCCCAGACAAATCCAGGGAAACTGTGCTGCTCTCCTGCAGTCACCACTCTGTCATGGGAAGCACAATTTGGCCCCTAATTAGCTGAAATTAATCTGGTGCTAATGTCCCTGCGCTGATTCAGCCAATAAATGCAACTCCTCAGTGATCACTCACCATTAATGCAACAAAACTGGGATTTAATGCAAGGCAAGAAGGGCTCTGCATTTTCAGCTGCCTGCAATTGTGCCCTAATTAAATTTCTTTAATGCAGCCAGAAATTACGAGGAAGTCTCATTAGTGGCTTTTGAGGTGAGGAGGAGTTTGAGGTAAAGGCAGGAGGAGTTTTGTGTTTCCAGCCCCACTCCCAGTTGGTGTTTTAGGGTTAAGAAGTGGCAGAGGTGTGAAAAGTGGAAGGATTCTTTCACTTGGAGAAACGTGAGCTTTCAGCCTGGTCCAGGAGGGTGAGTTGTGATCATTTCCCAGCACTTTTGGAATATTCCCTGATGAGCTTGGTTAATGTCTGTACTTTATTAGCATTTCTCAAGTGGTGCTGCTGTGTTGCTGTAGCAGTTCAGTGCTGGTTTCAGTGGATTTATTTATTCTTCAGCTCTTATTTAAATGTGCCATTTGAAAACGTTGTGGTTGTACAATCCAGCCTATCCCATGTGAAACACAACTTTAATCCTTATATCCCAAATTTGGTGCCTTATTCACACACGAGTTCTGCTCTGAGGATAATGGCTTTTGTGGAAAGGCCACAAAATTGGGGTTTTACTCTGGACCTCGCTTAGAAAGGAACCTGGAACCTTCTATAAAAACATACAAAGTTTTTCACAGATTTTTCATGAGTGGGGTTTTCCTTGGAACCAGAAATTGTGATTGACTACACTTAATCACCTGTAAGGCGCTTTCCTTAATTAAAATACGATTGTAAACAGATTTTGCATGTTAGTTTTTAGTTTGGAGCTCAGTTATTGACCTGAACCAGAGTAACCAATGTGGGAAACCAAGCAGGAAATGTCCCTTTGATTTCCTGGTTACTGGCAATACCCTGCACAATTACCATGGAAAATGGGATGTTTCATTATTTTTGTCCTAAAGCAAAAGGCCCAAAGTTCAGATAATAATTATAAGCCTCAATTAAGCTAAAAAAATTTGGGGTGTTGCCCTCCCAATACACAATTTAGGTTTATTCAGGGTTCTGACTCATCTCCTGCATTTGATGCTTCATATTTTGCTTTTTCAAGTGCAGTCCTTCCATATTTCCTTCTCACATCTGACCTTTTACGTTTTTATTGTATTTTAATAACACTTGGAGTGTTGCAGTAGAAACTTTAATAAGGGGATGGTAGGAATTCTTTTCCTCTTCTCTTTCTCATTCTGTTTAATTTCTTTAATACTATGAGGGGAAAGTCTTAAGAAATACAGTAATTTATTATTGAGTGAGCAATGAGCGGTTTCATTTAGGGCTCAAGGAGATGGTGTGGTTGGGATGGACTCTGCAACCCCTGGAATTACTTTTCTATAATAATTTTAAGGAATTATTTGTAATTTCTGGAGGGATTCATGGCACAGCCAAAATATCCTGAGCATTCAGTGACATTTTTCTTTGGGAAGGTGTGGATCTTTAAAAGATTAATTAAAGAAAAATACAGTGGA
Source organism: Prinia subflava (assembly GCF_021018805.1). Lineage (NCBI taxonomy): Eukaryota > Metazoa > Chordata > Aves > Passeriformes > Cisticolidae > Prinia > Prinia subflava. Next base: position 23,631,002 of record NC_086257.1, on the reverse strand, counting down.
TATTTTCAGGGGAACAGAAGAATCTCCCTGGAAGCATTTGGAAAAATTTGGGTTGTTCAGGGTGCAGATTTCCTGCTGGTTTTAAGTCTCAAGTCTCAAATTTTGGTGAAAAGTATAGAAAATGTGTAGAAATATCAGATTCTTTGCTGGGCAGAGAGAAAGGGACGGGAGGAGAGCAGCAAGGTCCTTTCCTTGGGGAGGGTTAAAAGCTGTGGATCCCCTTTTCCCACTTGTCCCAGTAAATCTTTGCTCAGTTACAAACAGTTAAGGCCACTATGGAGAATTGCTTGGATAATCCCAATTAATATCTGAAATGAGCACTGCAGGATTTCACAGGCTACAAACACAAAAAAATTATTCTCCTTATGTTTAAAGCAGAGCCCAGCTCTATGGAATATTCACTCCCAAAACACTTCAGGCCCACTAAAATGATATTATAGTTAATCAGCATTATTTGCAATTATTTCCATTAAATCTGTGCCTTCCTGGGGTAATTTTTGAGGGAGGAAAAAAGGCAGGTTGGAGACAATTGCAACAAAACTTTCCTGATGCGTCCCCAGCCAGCAAGAGGCTCTCCAGGTACGGCATAATGAGATATCTGAATCTTCTGGAATTAATAAATGCTCCTGGAGCAGCCTTCCTGGAAGGACAGAGATGGCTCTCCAGATATCCAGGAGGGAAGATTGATGGGCTATGCAGATGCTGGTGCCATTAAAAAGACCTTCAGAAAGAAGCAAGCAGGATTGCTCAAAGTGTTGTTTTAAATTAATGCCTGACTTTGAAAACAAATTGATGCCCCCCTGAGATAATTGGAAAAGTTAGAAAACAATCAGGGAAGAACAAATTGAGACTTTGGGATGGACAAAAACCCCAGATAAAGGAAGTCTCTAAATTCTGCTTCCAGAGCATGAAAGACATTTTCCTGTCTGAGGGTGTTGTTTTGTTTGTTCTTCAGTTTCCTTGATTTATTTTTTTTCCTTCAGGGGACAAGTCTTGCCTTTGGCATGGGTGGGACAGAAAGGAAGGTTCTGGATGAGGATTGAAGAGGGAGGTGGGGCAGGACCTTTCCCAGGCACCCACACCAGGAACTTTGTGTGGTACAAATCCGTGGTACAAGGACAGGGAAGTTGGGAAAGTCGTGGCTTAGGACAAAGGGGAATTGCTTGAAAAGTGACCAACTACAATGTGATTTCCATGAGGAAATGGGACTTTCTGGAATTTTTTAATGGAAATATTTGAAGAATGAGTCCAGAGGAGGCAGCAGGATGAGCAGAGGATGGAGCAGCTCTGCTGGGAGGGAAGGCTGGGAGAGCTGGGATTGTCCAGCCTGGAGAGGAGAAGCTTTGGGGTGAGCTCAGGGCGGCCTGGAGGAGCTGCAGGAAAGATGGAGAGAGACTTTGGAGGAGGGATGGAGGGACAGGACACTGGGAATGGCTTCAAATGGACAGAGGGGGGGCTTAGATGGGATATTGGGAAGGAATTCCTGGTTATAAGGATGGTGAGGGGCTGGAATGGATTTTCCAGAGCAGCTGTGTCTGCCCCTGGATCCCTGGCAGTGCCCAAGGCCAGGCTGGACAGGGCTTGGAGCAGCCTGGGACAGTGGGAGGTGTCCCTGCCATGGCAGGGGTGGGATTGATGCCTTTGGGGCTACCTGAAAACAGAGACCAGACAAAAATAGAAGAATAAAAAGCAGTTCTATTTATGGAAGGGCTCCAGGTACATTTGGGGCAGACAAAGCCCCCCAGGGGCTGCACCCAAAATGGGCCCCGGCTCACCCCGGGGTTTCACACTTTGGTCACTTTGGTCCATTTGCACATCGGGGTTCATCTCCCAATTACAGCTCCAGCTAATGAAGTCATTTACCCCAGGTTTCCCCCAGCTCCCTTCTGTTCCCATCTCTCAGGCCTGGGGCAGGGAGGTGTCCGTGACTGCCAGGCCTGCAGAGGAATTGCTGTGTGTGCCCAAATGGGAAAGCAGCAGCTGAGCCTGGGAGTGGAGTTTGGAGCCACAGCCTAAAGAACTGCAGGAGTGCACACGGATGGGAAATGGAAAAGATCAGATCCTGAGGGGTCAGGGTGGAAATTCAGGTCCTTCCAACCCAAACCCTCCTGGGATTTGTCTTTGGGATGTGGGGCCCTGCTCTGGGGCCACATTCCAGCTGTCCCCAGCTCCTTCCCACCCTCCTGGCTCAGCCCCATTTTCCTTCAATCCTGATTCCCATGGCACTGCCTGGACAGATGAACCACCCCACCAAGCAACTTCTGCAATAATCAGGGCCACTTGTGCACACCGTGGTTCCACTGCTCTTCCATCAGCATAAAATGCCAGCCCGATGCTATTGTCTCTTCAGGTTTTATAATTAATGATTAATGACTGATATTCTCCTGTTCATAAAGCTGAATTTTCCCTGTTAACTATTGCAGCTGAGAGTGCACAGTTGAGATAGACTCTTGTCTAATCTAATATCAAAATGATATGGAAAAAACCCCAAACCCAACCCTGCTCCACAGCCTTGTAATTTTGCAATTTTTTGATAAATCTCTCTCTGTTGCTGACAGCTGGGGTATGATTAGCTTAATCCTGATATTTTATGACAATAAAATTCCCATTTAATTTTTCTGTGTCAATACAAGCTCTCATCACCACCAAAATTTGCTCCTGGGCAAATCCTTTCATGCAATAAATAAACTCACGGGGTGAACTCGTGAGCTGTTTTATCATGACTGCCAATAATCATTATGGAATCAAATATTTACGTGCCAGGCTGGCATTTAAATAAATGGAGTATTTGTAAAATATCACTTCATTCCAGCAGGAAGGGAAGGATTAGAAACCTTCCAGAGGAATTGTGAGTTCTTTCCACTTCTTGAATTCCCATTTCTTGTCACTTTTGTGGGATGAGAATTTGGGGCATTCCCAGTATCCCACGGGCTCTGCAGGCCCTGTCCTTTCCTGACTGCAACTTTAACATTTTCCAGGTTTTATTTCCTTGCAAAAGGAAATGTTTGTCTCAGCTCAGGCTGAGATTTGAGAGCATCAGCACTTTTCTGAAAGTCTGAGGGTTACCCGAGGCAGGGCCTGATGGAAAGGGAATATCTTCATTTATACCCTACAATAACAGCGAATTTCATTTCTGTGTTAATTTAAAACCCAAAAAAAGGAGGGAGCACAGCCTTTAACCTGGCCTTCAGCACTTGGAAAGCCCTGCTGTGGTTTTTAGGGATTTACAATGGAAGAAAACCAATTTTCCAGGCTGAGCAGGCCCTTGGAAGGGAGAGCTGGGAGCGTGCTGGAGGCACTAAGGCAGCTTAAACTCAGGATGCTTCAGGAAATATCCCAAAAAACGTGTCAGGGGACTGCTAAGGAGATGTGCTGAGTAATCCCCACAAAAGCAGCACGAGCCACTGGTGTGCTGATTTCTGAAAGCATTTCCTGCCTCCACCCCACCACCTTGGGGGAGCAGTTTAATTTCCTATTTAATTCCAGGCGCTGCAAACGCCTGGAGGTTGTTGTGAATTATGGATAGGACTGGAAGTTGGGGTTTTTATTCTGTTTCTATTTATTTCACTGAATGAAAGGTGCTGGAAATTCCCAGCTCAGCAGGGCTGGGGCTGGCTCAGAGAGGGGGGAAGGTTTTGTGTCCCACTGCGGAGTCAGTGTGAAACAGCTCCTGGGGAATTCCTGCTTCTTTGGGGGGAATTCAGACAGAATTTGGGCTCAAAGTTCTACCTCTGGGCTTGTACAGGTGATGTTTTCAGGAGTTTGCTGCTTTTCTGTAGCCAGTACTAATATTAATGCTTATATTCTGATTATAACCCCGAATTCTGAACCTCTCAGCCTCAGAAATACAATATATTGCATTATACACAATAATTCCTCTGTCTTTTGATGGATTTAGGGTAATTGTAGTTTTTACTGCAGCCTTGACTTTGTGTCAAGACATTGAAACTGAAAATTTGCCTCTCTTCAAGATTTTTTTCCTTCTACAAACTTTTTTTGGGTTTTTTGGATATGATGTGAGGAGGATGAAATCAGGGTGGGCTTCTCATGTGGGAATGAAAACATGAACTGACACCTGGGCAGGCAGAGCTTAGAAATCCCAGTGAAGCTGCCATGTGAGTAAACACTTCAATTGCTTAAAAAGTTCTGGCTGTCTGTTTTTCCGAAAGAAAATATAATTTTTAAATATCTGAAATGCAGTATCAGAGAGTTTTCTTAGCTCTTTGTTAAGGGAGCAGCACAAAACTCCTTTTATTTCCCCTTCTTGCATTCCTCTGTTATGAAATGTTAGAATGAGCTCAGTGACAAAATAAGAGGGAGCTGCTCTTGCAAAAAAAAAAAAATCAGCTTGAAATATTTTCATCAGCCAGGAAGGCAAAATAAATGGCAGCATCCTGATGCCTCCATTAGGTAAAAAATCTGATTTTTGTCACTGCCAGCGCAGGTTTGTGACTCTCTTTAACACTTAGGTCAGTGGAGAATCTCTCTGGGGTCAAGAAAAGCTTTTTCTTCCACATTTTTTGTGGCAGCCTCGTGCTCCTGAGGGCTCCAGGGCAGCAGGAAATGGAGATGTTGTGAGCAAATGCTGGAGCAGAAATCCTCTGGAAACAGAAGTGGCTGCAGTGACACCACTTTGGAAGACACGAGACAGCCACAAGCATTTTAAAAGTTGGAAAAAATCCATCTCTAGAAACCAGGGGAAAGCTGGGAGAGCCAATTTCTCTGGATAAATCCTTAATAGCAGGAGATGGGATCTTCCTTGGGCCCTGTCAGGGCTGCAAACAGCATTTCCTGACCCACGGCGTGCCCCAAAGTGACAATTTTATTGTGTGCTCTGGATTAATGAGTCCTCTCAGGCTGTTTAAATAACCAGATGCTGTCTGCTAGGGTGGCCAGGAGCATTTGTTAGTGGTAAATGATTTAAAATCCATCCTTCCCATGGAATAGCTCCTTGGAATGTGCTCGGGGATGGAAATATTCCTGGCAATAAGGACCAGCAACAGGAGCAGCTCGAATGGGAGGGGGAAGAGAGGAAATACAATTAGTGTTTAATGATTTATTAATGGTTTATGAATCCCTAAACAAGATTGTTAGGCTTGTATCCAGGAGTGTGGATTTGGAGTAATGCTGGGAGCTGCTTCCAGGATCCCAGGGGATCCCAGGGCTGGGACTGGGGAGCAGAAACTCCTCCAGAAGTGTTTCATGGTGTGGTGTGTCCTGCAGGAATCAAAGAATTGTTTGCCAGAATTCCTGTTAGACTTCAGCATTTTATTGTTGTCATAAATTTGAGCAACTGAGAGCTGAGTGAGTCAGCAGCTGCTGTTGGGGAGGGAAAAAAAAAATAACAACCCTCAGAGAGAATTCCCTTTGAACACCGGCTTGGATCACAATTTTTAAAAAATATATCAGAATTAATTCTGGTCATTTTTCCATATGGAATAAATCTAAAGCATGAGGCAATTTTTGGTTTTATTTTGGCAAAACTCTTGATCTGGTCTGAGGAATGTGTGGAAAGAGTGGATATTGTTCTGCTGGATGCAAATCCAGCTGCTTGCACTGAGGAATTCTCCACTGATGCCAGCAGACAGTGGATATATCCCAGGGAAAAAGGTCCTGCAGCAGAATTTAGGGAGTGATGAGCTGTTCACACCCCTTGGTGCTGCAGGAGTTCCAGTGGGATAAATCCATGTGATTTGTCTGGAGGAATAAGCAGGGCTGGTTCAAACCTCCCTGACAAAGTGGCCTCTGAAGGTAAAATAATCCCATTGATTACCAGGGACGAAGGAAAAATTGATTTTTAAATATCTCAGGTGTGATTTGGAAAGATTGACTTTGGAGAACTCGTATTAAACATAAAAATGGAGAGGATAAATAAGAAACCTCTTTAGATCAATTACCCAGGCTCCATTTTTGGCCTGTTATAAATTCCCGATGACTCCTAAGGAAAAATACATTTTATGGAACTGTAATAGATGAATAAGGCTGGATAAAAAAAACCTGTCCTGCACCTTCTCTGGGCTGGGAGGCTGAAGAAAATTCAGCTCATTCTGGGTGCATTTCCATTTGAAAAATAGACGTGCCCTGAGGAGAGGCTGCCTGGATGTGTTGCTGTGGTTATCATGGAATGTGTCCGACTGAAATATTCCTGTATTTCTGCCTAATTGCTGGAGCTAACTTTTGATGGGAATCTGGGCTAAAGCTGCCATGAGATATCCACAGAAAATGCCTTGGAGGGCAAAAAACCTAAGCACAGCTTTTAGAAATTTGACTTGGTTGGTTGGGGTTTTTTTTTTTGTTTGTTTGTTTTTGTGAGGAATCAACAATTTCTGAAGTTCTTTCATTTTTATAATTTGGTTTTCTGAAATTTTGAAGGAATGGGGATGAAAGCCATGCTCTATCCAGCTCTAATATCATGAAGGCTGTAAAATACAACTATTTTTGAAGGAAACTCTTCATTTTTTACACAGAGCGGGTTGGTTTTGAGCACGGCAACACCTTGATCCTCTCATGGGCAAAATTGTTGTCAGAACACTCAAGGCAGGCAAAGCTGGCCCTGCTCATTTCCAGGCAGCCCTGAAAGGTCGAGGGCTGAATCTACAGCTAAAAAAAATAGATAAATAACAAATATTTAGTGTGTGTGTGTCCCGGGGAGTGTGACACGAGCTCGTGGCTGGATCGTGGCGGAGCTGCGGTGTCAGATCAGGTTGGCCCGTCAGGCTGTGCCGTGTCACATCCCGTGATGTGACGTGACAGCCCTGCCACGCGTGTCACGGCGCGGGGACGCTCCCGCGGCGGCTGCCAACGCCGCGGTCCAACAAAGTTTGGGAAGGGAGGGGGAAAGGAAACCCAAGAAATGGTGTTGGACTCGAGTTTAAATAGCAGAGGTGAAGTTTTGAGGTTTAAATTGTTTCCGTGGTTTGGATTGGGTTAGAACTTCCTGACTTGGACTTGAGATCTGTAAGGACAGAGACTGAACACTGAAGGTGGGTCATGAGAGGAGAGGAAGGCAGGGTTGGCCAACAATTGGTGAATGGAAGGAAATTTGGGAGGATTCTTTGTAAATCTGGAGTGGGTTTGTGGTGGGATTAAAGAATGGAAACTTCCAGAGCCTCAGTTTGAACTTTTTTGGGTTTTCATCCCCTTTCACATCGCTCTGAGATGTTTCATTTCTCCTCTACTGAGCCTCCAGTGCATCACTTGGACTCTAACGTTGAGGAAAATGCCCCAAATGCTCCTGCTCACGTAGAATTACAATAAATACATGGATGGAGCTGGAAGTTTGATTTTCTTTCTGTTTCTTTGGATTTTATAACTCATTAAACTCCAGCCCGACGTCCTTCACTTACATCAATTTTACTGCAGTCTTGACTGAGCTTGCCTTTATTGATTCCAGTGGAGTTCAACAGACATTAAAAATGAAACTAAAAGGAGAATCAATTCCACATTAATTAGCCAGCATGCATGATTTTATGCTGCTTAATGACTCTTGTAATCATCTACAACTGTACCAAAGCGAGCAGCAGTCGGAGCCAGGCACGGCTGGACGGGAACAAAACTCTCCAGCAGTGAATTCCCACAATTTGGACCCTTTGGAGAGTGCAGTCTTTTCCATAAAATCAGACCTAGATTGGAAATTGTGACAGGGAAGGAGAGATTGGAATCTAAATGAGCTCAGACTGGTTTGTTGTTTTTTTTTTCCTCAGTAAAAAAAATCCTATGGAAAAACCCATCCAGCCCCTTCCCGAGTTCCTCAGTTTGGGAAGGATGAAACTCTTGGGCCCTCACCTAAAGAAGAAGAAAGGAAAAGATGATTTACAGCCCATTTTAGTGACTCCTTTGCTTGTTTATTTATTTATATTTTACTTTCCAAACCAGTGCAACACTGTGGAAGGTTCTGCACTGCAGAAGGAGCCTCAGGGCTCTCACCCAGGGGCACTGAGGTAGGGTTGAAACTGTGGTGTGTAAAAAGCTTTGGACCTGGGTCTGTAACCAAATCAGTGCTTTTTATATTAAATTTATGGCAGAGGGAGGCTTCTGCCTTCATCTCTTGGATGGCATTTTCCCCACCCTGCTCATTTATGCCCTGATGATTATTTTGAGGACTGGCTTTCAGTATTTTCCCACTTTATCATTCTAAAATTACTCTTTACATCAGTCATTCCTCATTCCCTTAGTGCTGTAGGACTCACTCAACCCTAGGCTTGGCTTCTGGATTAATAAATAGACAACAAACGTCTTCCAAGCATTTTCCTTGTGTTCAGAGCACCCCTGGAATCCTCAGCTGAGGATGCTGTTTCACTGTGTTGGTCACACTCCCATCTAAGGGCTCCTGCTCTGGGATCTTTGAGTGGGAATTATCCAGGATTGTTGCCTGCAGGGCTGTTTAATTTCTGGCTGCAGAGTAGGTGGGATTCAGTATCAAACAGAATTTGCCTTTTAATCCATTCCCGTGTCTGTAGACTTGAGCAGAAATACAGTGAGTGACTGGATTTGGCTCTGGAATGGACATCCCCGAATGCCTGTAAAACCACAATCCTTCTTCTGTTCAATATTTACCTCTCCTTTTATCCCAGGAACACAATGGAAGTGATTGCTTGGATACAGATGACATTATGGTCTGTCTTTGCTGTACTTTCCCCCTTTAACTGTGCATTTACACATGAATGGGCCATTGGTTCTAAATGGTAAGGAGATCAGAGTGAATTATATTCACTTTGGTGATACAGTGTCAAATTCAATCTAGGGGAAAATTCCACATCCTTTCAGATGGAGGGAACCATTTTAATCTGTATCAGCAGCTGAACTTTCCCTTTCAGATTTCCACTGGTGGCACAAGAGGATGGGGCTGGGAGCTTCAGACACCAAGTCTGAATCAGACTTCTCCGAGAGCCAGGGTTAGTCTGGGGAGAAATAATAAAATAGAATCTGCTTTTCGTTATCAAAAATTAAAATAGAAAGGAAACTGATGTGCTTGATTGCAGGAAAAAACGAGAAAGTTGTTGCTCAGAGAATTTATCAGCAGGACAAATTGAGAGAATTGTTGCTGGAAGTATTTCTGTGCTGGATAAAAGCAGTTGTCTCATCCCAGCGCTGCCCTAGCTCTGATTATTTATGTGTGGCTGAGCATCTCAAGGCATCAGGTACAGATAAATATCGTGTTCATGTGGGTGTAGCAGAGCTCCTGTTTGTCCTGGAGCCTTTCACATCCCTTCTGCAAGGACTGAATGTCTGATTATTCAACACCTGGCTGACCTCATGGAAAGGAACGGGCTCCTTTGCACTTAGGGGAAATTTATTTGTGGGCTTTGCTGGAACAGGGTTTTTAGCTGTGAGGTGGATAAGGATAAGAAATAAATGTACATCCAGGTGAAGTTTATTTTGTCATGGCAGAAGCAGTTGGGTGATGCTGTCAGGGGTTACCCTTGCTGGCTGCAGCCTGTGCCAGTCCCCATCACCCTCCCAGGCAGGGATTCCTTCCCAAAATACCCTCCCAGGCCGGGATTCCTTCCCAAAATACCCTCCCAGGCCGGGATTCCTTCCCCAAATACCCTGCCAGGCCAGAATTCCTTCCCCAAATACCCTGCCAGGCAGGGATTCCTTCCCCAAATACCCTGCCAGGCAGGGATTCCTTCCCAAAATACCCTCCCAGGCCGGAATTCCTTCCCAAAATACCCTCCCAGGTCGGAATTCCTTCCCAAAATCCCATCTAACCCTGCCCTCTGGTAGTTTAAAGCCATTCCCCTTGTCGTGTCCCTCCAGACCCCTGTGGAGTGGAACTGTGAGGGAGAAGGGACTGAGTGGGGAACTCCAGGGAAGGGAACTGGGAAAGGATGGAGCTGGGAGATGTGGAAAACCAGGAGAAAGAGCCCTGTGGCAATCAGAGCTATAAAATAGGGAAATAAATGATTATTTTTCTGGAAATTCAGTCAGGAAAAGGGATTTGCCCCCACTTTACAGTCCTGTGCTGCTCTGCTCAGGTTCAGAGGTGAAGATTTAATTTTTAAATTCTTTCTGTGGTTGAAATTGGGTTAGAACTCCTCCCTGCAGGGCTCTGGTGCAGGCAATGAGAGGTGTTCTGCAGAGGGATGGGAAGCAGGATGATAAGCCAGGCTGGGACAGAGATTTCCATGCCCCTGGAGCAGCAGTTAAGCAGAGAGGCTTTTACAAACCACCCTGGGTGGGGCTGGGAGCGTCCCACACTGCCCTCACCCCATGGGCAGCGGGCTGAATGTCCTTCCCTACAATTTTTGGGAGATAAAATGAATCCCCACACATGTGTCCTCCTTGATTCCAGGACTCCACAGCCCTGCCAAAAGCAAGAGGAGAAGAAAACCCCCAAGTTTAAGGTGTTGTGTGACCGATTCTGTTGTTTCAATTCCCATTTTTCCCAGCGGTTTCGGGGATGTGTCACTCCAGTGGCTCCTCACAGAAGGGAGCAGACACTTTTCCTGTGCCATGGATTGTTAGGAAGGTTTGTGGTGTGGAGAGCTGGGCTGTGGCACTGTTCCAGGCCTCCACCCATTGATTCTGGCTGCTCTGGCTCGAAGCAGCTCCGTGGAGGAGCTGGTTTCATTTTCATTCCTGTTTTTGGGAATTGATTTAACATCAGACAGCAAAACCCCAACTTCATTTTATCTGGATTGCTGGGATCTGAAAAGTAACTGCAGCACTCATTAAAAGTGTCCTAACCCCAAATACTCACACTTTTTGTGCCCTAATTCTGATGTTTTTTCAATTTATCACATTTCTCTATTTTCAGAGTAACCTACAGCCTAATGGCTGTGGGGTGAAGGAGAAAATCACTTTTCCATTTTAATAGAATTATTGATCTTCGTGCTGTTGCTATAAATCCATTTATCCACTGCAACAACATATTCATAAAGACTTCTTAATTTTAAGCCTCTTCTTTTTGCCTTCATTTAAATGTCACGACCGAGTGATTTATCAGGGAGGAATTTTAGCAGCCAAATTAGACTGTGGTACCACCTCAAGGAACAATACATCAAAGACAACCAGCACACATTTTTTTTTCCATCCCTGCAACTTCATTATCTGTCAAAATCCATTAGGAGTTTGTTTTCTCCTTATAGCTAAGGAGTAACAAGTAAGAACTAAAAGATTTTTATCTTTTCCACAATTGAGAACGTCTATTTATCATTATCTTCACGACATTCTGGACAAGACATCTAAAAATGTCTCCTGATATTTGTCTGAGCTCATTGTTGGGAGGCATTAATGTCATTTCACTAATAGGAAAAAATATTGCTAATTAACAGTGTTATTACAAGACCATTACATTTCCTATGCATTAATAATTTTTGTAAAGAAATACAAATAAAAGTTGTTTTTGTGCTCAAAACCTCAGCCAAATAAACACCAGGTGAACTAAGAACACCAGGAATGTTGGCAGTGCCCGACTCAGTGAGTGGGGTGTGATGATCCTCACGGATAGCAGGAAAATAGAGACAAAATTGGGAAATAAGAACATTTTGGGTACCTCTGAATGTGGTTTTGCTACATGCACACATTTCTGTGAGTCACCAAGGTGATTTCTCCCCAGATTTGCCATTTTTCTGTGGCCTTCTAAACTTTCAGTAGACTCGGTGTTCTTCATAACCATAATTATCTGAATTTCTGCCTGAAATTTTAAATCCTCCGTGTGAGGGGATAATTCTACAGCACAGCATTGAATGATCTTGAAAATTTCTGCTTTAGCCTCTGGCTGCTGTTGATTTTGTCCCTTGTTTTCCTTCACTGTGGTATCATCACTGTGGGGCTATCACTGCAATTTTAGGAAAGGCTTCTATTTCTGAACTTGAGGGGGAAGAAAAAAAGAGAAAATAGGTTTTTAAATTTGGGTTTTGAGGACCTGGAATGCTCTAGTAGCCAATTGTGAATTTAGGAGAAATATTGTTGTGTTGGGTACAGTTCAGCACTGTTAGGGGAGTCCAAATTTATCATAATGTGTGTTTAGGATGATTTAAGACTGCGGGAATCCTAAACAGTGATGGATTTGGGTGTCATGGAATTTTCTACCAGGATTGGTCTCTAACTCTGAAGGCACCACAGGAAAAGGGATGATTTAGGGGCAGAGCTCTTGGATTTGGCCTTTTTCAGCCTTTCCATGCTTTATTCCAGAAAATGAAGCAAACGTTTCTGTTTCTCATTTATTCATTGCAGAGGATTTGATCAGCTTTGTGTTATTCAGTGAATCTTGATTTAGGCTTCTTTGAAAGCCTACACAGAAGATTTTGTGTAGTTTAAGGCAGAGACTGAAATATTCTGTGATGGAAAACTCAGTTTAAGAGTTGTTAGATCCAGGATAAGGGGAATGACCCCTAAGAAGAGCACTTTGGTGTTGTTGATTATTTCTGTTCCTGAAAGGCAGCAGGAAGAGAGAAGTTTAATAGAAATATTTTATATTTTAAATTCTGATCCATGTCCTGGATGTGACCTTTCTCAGCAGGTTGGTTAAGAATGAACATAATTCATGGAAAGCCAATCTCTTCTGCTGAACATGGAATTTTTGGCAGCCAGTTCCGTGTCTGTGTGGTCATGACTTTTCCTGCCTAAATTCCCACACCATCCCCAGCTGATGAACCAAAACCACTAAACTCATTAAAAAAGGTGCAATTATGCAAGAAATCTCGATCAATGATGCATGAGGATAAATACATTAAATGAAAGCACTTTGGATGAGCTGTGAGCCAGTTGAGGACGTGTTTGGTGCCGGTGTTGGAGATCTACATCCATGACAAACAGTGCAATCTGCCACATTGGGAGTGGATGGATTTGCATTCCATTATCACTTTCTGTTGAAGAGTCAATCTCATTTGCTGCTGTTTGAGGAACTCTGGGGTGTGATGTGTAAACAGGGTGAAATTTAATCAGATGGCATTAGGTTTGTAGGAGTAAACAAAGCTCGGCAATAATCGTGGGGTATTATGGATTTCTGATTATTCCCATCATTTAAATTTAGTCTGATGCTGTGGAGCTCATTGCTGAAGAGAAATTGGTGATTTATTCCATGAGAGGTTATCCAAGCTTGGGATAAACCCCTGATCCATCCTAGAGAGGATCTGGGGAGGAGGTCAGGACAAGCTGGACGTGTTCCTGGTAGGCACAAAGTGCAGGACTCGAGTAACCTGGAATTGGTGCCAACTTCCAGAGAACGTCATGGATTGATTGGATCTGACACTCACACACCTTGCTCTGCTCCTCTCCAAACACTGGCAGGAGATGGGGCTGCGAGAGAGGCTTTTCTCCTGCCCAGGTTTATAAATGAGATGCAATAATTGTCTTCTATGATTAGAGAATTTTTCCCAACTCTGTTCAGTGTTTGCTCCTGGGGTAAATGTAGGTGGCCACTGAAGCTGAGGAATAATGAAGAAAAAAATGAATAGAAAGAGATTATTTTTTGATTTTACTGTTCAATTACATATCCAGGCACAATATTAAGAGTTTTGAAGTACCTACAGGGGAATTTAAAGTTTATTCCAAGTGCAGGAAGGGGAAAGAGCTGGAAAGGGACTGGGGACAAAGGACAGGACACAGGGAATGGCTCCCACTGCCAGAGGGCAGGGATGGATGGGAGACTGGGGAGGAATTCCTGGGCTGGAATTCCCAGGGAAGCTGTGGCTGTCCCTGGACCCCTGGCAGTGCCCAAGGCCAGGCTGGATGAGCTTGGAGCAGCCTGGGGCAGTGGGAGGTGTCATCATGGCAGGGGTGGCACTGGATGGGCTTTAAGGTCCCTTCCCTCCCAAACCCTTCTGTGATTCCAGGAAGGGAGAAAAGCCCCTCGATGGCTCAATTCCATATTCTGAAATGTTTTTATTGTGACATTCCACAGAGCAGAAGGGAGCTGCTTCCAAAGGAATATTTTGGTTTTTCTGCAAGGAGGAACAGGGGAATGAGGATAAAATAAACAGCACTAGAACAGAAATGCATGGATTGATTTTTTTCATTGTGGCACAGAAAAACCTCCAGATTCTGAGTTGCTGCAAAAACTTTGCAGCTTAAGGCACTGCAAGGGAACTGTTCTTGCTCCAGTTTCACTGGTTTGTGTGTTTTAGCTGAAGTTGTGTGTGGTACTTTTGAGAAAGGAACAGGGCTTGTGCCTCTGTAATGCAAAAGAGAAGTAGGCTGTTCATCATTATCCTCAGAAGAAATTTATTTTAATGCTAGGTTGATTTTTCTGCATGTTATATAAAGTCCCCTTTTTTTATTTTCAAGAACTACCAGTGTGAAAATATTCCATGAAGTGAGAGACTGAAATATTTAACCCATCTTTAGAGAACAAAGTAAAACTTGAAGAAAATCCATTAAGTATTGGAAGAAAATGAATTCATGCCTCTGATTCAAAGATGCAATTTTAATGTAACCTTTGATTTTTGGAAACTGAAGCATGGAGGAGTTTTGAATGATAAAATATTTGTTGTTAAAGACAACATGATGGTGTTTAACTGCTGAGTACTGGTGGAGGTACTATGGTACACAAAAGGTTGTTTTCTGAAGTTGGGGCAGGAATTTGAGCTGGAATTGAAATAATTTATCCAAATGATCCCAGGAGGCTGCTGGGAGCCAAAGGAGGCAGCTTTCCATGGGATCACTGCAGGGCACGGGGATGTGGCGCTGCCCAGTGCATTTGTCCCCATGTGATGTCTTTTCATCAGAAGGTGGCAGCAAAATCTTATGAACTGCATCTCTGGCTGTGCTCACACGTTTCCTTCCAGGGGCTGTGGGTGCTGAGGGTCAGCTCTGACCCCATTTCTGTCCCCAGCCACCCCAGACAGAGCCTGGTGAGGTGGATCAGGTGCAGTGGGCTGGATCCTCTCCCTTCCTTCATTTCCCAGGGAAAGGTGCTCCCACATCCACCCTCTTTGTGAAAAGCAGATCCCAAAACTGTCCTGGAGCCAGGCTCTGCTCCGTGGGACCCAGCAAAGGGAGCACAAGGAATTCCAGCAGAACTCCAGGGAAAACTTCTTTACTGTGGGGTGACTGGCACAGAAGACCCAATAATGACCACCCAAAGCCCACAGTGCTGACCTTCTTCACCCAGCTAGAAAAAAACCCCAAAACCACGAAGAAGGTGAAGAAGAAGGACTTAGACAATGCCCCAAATCCTCCATCTTGCCCCATAAATTTATCTACACTAAAACCCCAAATCTAAGCTTTTCCCCCTGTGAGGTCACACACTCCTGTTCAAACTCCACACCACAACCCCAGTGCCATCACTCGATTTCGGAAGCCTGTTCCACGTCCTCAAGTCAAATGTGGTCCTTGCTTGAGGGCCAGTGTTTTTTAGAACAGAAAGCCTGAAATTCTCAGCCCCCAGGGTTCCAGCAGTGCTGTATTTTGTATTTTAGTGTCAGTCCCCTCTGGTTTTGGGTGCTGCAGAGGCCCTGCTGGGAGCTGGGGTTCAGCTGCAGCCAGCACCAAGCGTTTGCTGGTTGTTTTAGTCTCTTTAATCTTCCCTTGGCTCCCAGTTGCTTTTTGGGAGCTGAGTGCTCCTGTTGGAGCCGAGGCTTTTCCTGCAGGGCTTTGGCTGCTCGCTGATGTCTGTCTTTCTATAGAAAGAACATTTCCAGAGGCACCTCTCTGTTCTCTTCCCACGGAAAACGCACGGCTCTTCTGGCTGCTGCTGCCACACAGAAGTGACATATGTTTTTAGATATTTTAATAAGAAGTAATATTTGTGTACAATAATGCCTAGCAGCATCTCAAATGTTATCATATGTAATTCACACAGGAGGCATGATTTCAGCCCAAAATATCTTATTTTCTTTTTTTTTTAAAACCAAATATGGTCTTAGTTTAACTTCAAAACAGGCATTGAATTTCTCGATGGCATTCTGAGTACTTTCTTGCTAAAAAAGTGTCTGTAATTTCTGATCTGTAATTAGAACCCAATTAAATAATTACATGTCCTGCAAGGAAATGTTTCTTGAGTGGGGCTTTGTTCTTATGCAGCTGCTGGGAGCACAAAGATGGGGATTATAAGAAATGGTTCAGATGAAACCAAACTAGTGAGGGCAAAGCACCTTCAGAAGTGATCAGAGCTGCTGAAGGATGAGTGGACTTATCAAATCCATTTTTTATCATATATAGTGTGGAGATGTACATCTCATAAGCGTGCATGGCATAAATCACTCTGGATGCAGAAAGATTAATTTTTGCGAGTGCTAATGACAAATTTTTATTTGAAATTTAGCAGATCAAAGGCACTGTTTGAATGGCTTGTCTTTCCTCTGGGAAATTTCCTCGCAAAAAAAGCTAAACTAAAAATTCCACAGGAGTTTTTTCAGGGTTTCCTTCCACAAAAACCTTTATCAAGCACATTATTAACTTAAGGCTATTTCAGAATCATTTTCGCCTTAAACATGAATAATTTCAGACTGACCTGATGACAGGTTGAAATTCTTTCCTAAACTATGAAGCTTAGCTTAAGGATCATATACTCATTTCATTAACTTCTTCTTCCAGGCACTATTGTACCTTGGAAATGACTTAATTAGTTGAAACTCATGGCAAAGGTATTTTGGAAAGCTGCCTGGACCAGGAGATGTGTGTAATACAGATCTGTGTTTCTAGTTTGTGCTGGATGAATTGATCATATTAAAAGGTTTATTTCTTGGGAAGATCTTCAGGGAATGCTGAGAAGTTTAAAATCTATGGAAATGGCAATTTCCATAACTGTTGGAGACGATTGCAGAGCTGGTTCTGGGTCTCCCTGCAAGCTTTCCTCTCCTGCTGTGCTATAGTGTTGATAAAGGGGGACGGCTTTGGGCTCAGGTGATTGGGAGAGGGCAAATAATTTCCATTAAGAAATCCATCTGGTTTAATTTTTTAGCTTAATTATAGAGTCATTAAGGTTGGAAAAGCCTTCCAAGACCATCGAATCCAAGCTGTGCCAGATCCCCACCTTGTCCCCAGCCCGGAGCAGTGACACCTCCAGGGATGGGCACTCCAAACCTCCCTGGGCAGCCCCTGCCAAGGCCTGAGCCCCTTTTCCATGGGGAAATTCCTGCTGATCTCCATCCTGGCACAGCTCTGTCCCCTCGTGCTGTCACACTCTCAGTGTCCTTCCTCGTCAGACTGGTGACAGATGTGTCCTCACAGCTGGCCAGGCAGGTGGCAGAGCCCCAGGCAGATGTTTGCAGCTGTGGAGCACAGCTGGACACAGCCCCACATTCAGCAGAGGTTTCCAGGTGTGCAGAGAAGCGCGCTGGAAACGCTCTTGAAGGACTTGTGCTTCAATGTGGTCTGAAATATTAATGCCACCTCCTCTCAGGCCGGGGGACGTTCTCCAGCACATCCATATGTTGGAGTCCCTGGGGACACCACGAGGCTCAGGCTGGGTCTGGATGAACACGACAATGTCGAGAGGTTTGACCTCCAGCACTGAGGCGAGTCCAGGCTCTGGCAGTTTCCTCCTCTGTCGTTTCTTCCTCAGCTTTTCCAGAAGGAGATGTGAACAAAGCCAGGTTTGCTTTTTTCTCTCCTGTCTTGGGCTGAGGAGTCAAACCCCAACGATTATTTCTTTTCGGCTGCTAAAAAGTATCTGTTCCTACTCTTAAAAATTAAATTGAGCATGCTTGAAATGAAAAGCAACAGCCCAAGCTGATAAATCCAAAAGGATGTTCCTGTGTCCTCATCGTTAGAGATGGATGTGCTCAGCCTGAATCTCCCTGCAATGGGAATTGTTATTGGGCCTCTGCTTGGAATTCCAGGGGTTGTGGACTCAGGGAATGTTGTCAATCCAGGTCTTCCTGCAGAGATTAAATTTCAGAGACACACCCACCACCTCCAGCCTTTTTGGGCTTTTCCTGCTGTTTTCCTTGGCAAGGTGCTGGGCGGGCCTGGTGCAGGGGATCACCCACAGAACTCGG
The DNA here is from genome assembly GCF_021018805.1 of Prinia subflava. Taxonomy (NCBI): domain Eukaryota; kingdom Metazoa; phylum Chordata; class Aves; order Passeriformes; family Cisticolidae; genus Prinia; species Prinia subflava. Next base: position 23,613,114 of record NC_086257.1, on the reverse strand, counting down.
GATCTCGGCAAAAAGGGGTGGCTGGTGTGACTTTATTGGGGTGTCCGTGGTGTCTTCTGCAGGCCTGGCCTTGGAGAACCCACTGTGACATTTGGGGCTGCTCTTGGTAAGGATTAAACCCACCCAGCCCTTCCTTGTCCAAATAAATTCAGTCTGAAGTGCTTTAGCTGTAGTTGGTCACCTCCAGTGCGGTTTTTGAAGCAAATTTGGTTTAGTTGGAGCCACCTTGGGAGAATTCCAGCCATTTCCCAGTCCCAAAACAGAGTTGCAGATGGGTTGTGAGGACAAGAATTTGTCACATCAGGCACCTGCAACAGCAGCACGGGGCGACATTTTCCTGGCACTGCAGGAGAATCCCGAGGGATTCGGAGGAGGAATCTCCTCCTCCCTGCTGGCAGCCAAATTGCAGAGTGCCGTGGATAATTGCACACTCCAGGTGTCTCCAACACCGCAATTCCATGTAAAAAATCGCCATCCTTGCCCCGGGAACCTGACAAAGCTGTGCTCAGCAGCCGAGGTATTTTATACCTCTCACTGAACAAAAAGAGCTTCTTGTCCCCAAAAAGATGATGAATTTGGAGTGTTTTGGTCCTGTGAGAAGATTGATGGATTTGGGCAATGCTGGGGTTTTTTTCTCCCTCTACAACCAAGTTCTATTCAAAACCCTCCCATTCAGCACCTTCTGAAAATTGCCTGAGCTGCTTTCTGTGCCTTGGAGTCATTTGCATCTTTTAGCCTCCCCTTTCTAAAACCATTTAAAAACCCAGTCACTCTGGGAATCACAACATCCAAAGGCTGGGAAACCACCAGGTAAACACTCTGGAGTTATTTCCATGGGAGTATTTCATTTTATTGCAATTGAGCAAGAATTAGGATAATTTTTAATAGTGACATACGGCAATTACCACTGAAAACGTTTCTGAGAGACTTCTGAGTTGTTTATACCATTGCTGGAAGTGTTGTACAAACAATGTGAAATTCTTTGGGAATTGGACTATTTGGTTCTATCCAGGGGATAATTTCCTACAGCAGAAGTGAATTATTAAATTAATCACGCCATATTTAAAGGGCAGCATTTGCATTGGTCTGACCAATGAATCATAACCAACAATTTCCTTTTCATAGCTGAAAGGAGAGGACAACACACAAAATATTAGGAAATGATCCATAAACAGCTCTCTCCTACAAGTGACAGCTGTACATTGGAAATTTTCACTCAGGAGAACGAAAACCAAATCCCAGTTTGGTGGAGGCCCCTGGAAAAGTCCTGGCCCTTGCTCCCTTTTGTGAGTAACTGCAGATTTTTAGGGATGGAAAGTGGCTGGTGTGGTGTCCCAAACTGTGGCTTGGGTCTTGGTGGGTTTTTCGTGGCATTTAAGTTGTTTTTAACAAATTCAGCACTGGTGTCTTTTAGGGAAATCCGGTTATTTTAGCATTAAAAAGAATTAATTTGTGGAGTTCTTTCCCAAGCAGTCACGTGAGGATGGCTATGAACAACAGCCACATCAATTACAGCTTAGTCCAATGGGCTCAGACCACAAACTCCTCAAATTCTGCCATAAATTCTGAGGCTGCTGTGAATTATTGCTGCTATTTCCATCAGCTGGTGTTGGCAGCAAGGTGAGAGCTGTTCTGGCTCTCCCAGTGACTCACTCCTGGCCTCAAGCAAAGCACTTAAAGTGTCCATGGCTCACCTGGAAAAGGGACAGCAGCGCTTTTCTGTGAGGTGGAACTGGTGCCAGCCCCTCTGAATTAATGTCTGAGAGGTGCCCGAAGTTCCCAAAATAAAAGATGCCTTCAACAATTCAGCATTGCCAGGGAAAATCATAATTCCTTGCAGTCGATGCAAAAGGAGTTTGAGGTACTGCAGTCACCTTCTGTTAAGAAGAGAATTCCCAGGTTTCCTAAAAAATTGAAGGGGTAATTGATTATATATATATTTTTTTAGTTAATGCTGGAATCAAAGGGAGCTGACAGCCTGGATTTGTTCTGTTAGAGACAGATCCCAGCTCTGAAGTGCCTCGGTGTCACCTTTGGGAGCCTGGGAGAAATGAAGGCTGTTAGTGACAAATCTTTGCGTGTTCCTGGTCATGGAAGCGCTGCTTGTGGGGAGCACAGCTGCCCAAACCTCCTCTCCAAAGCTCCTGAGGCTTGCTTGTCCCCTCTGAAGGTGACAGTGGCTCTGGGGAAGGTCCCCAAGTGTTCCAAGGGGGGTTGGATGCAGCAGCAGGCAGGGAATTCCCAATGGGATGGAGGGAATGGTGCAGGGACTGTGCCAAGGAGGAGTTTTGCTGCACAGAGCCACCAATCCCCCTCCTGTTCCTGCCTGGTTCCTTTGGCAGAAAACAGGAGTGTTTGGAGTTCAGATAATTCAGATTTTGGCCGTCTCCTGGCTGGCTGCTTCCACAGGGATGTGGCGTTGGGGCAGCTCTTCAGCTCTCACTGAAGGTGTCCAAGCCTTTTGTCCAAATTTCCCAAATCAGTGCTGTGCAGCTTTGTACCAGCTCCTAAACAACATTTAGAATCCAGATTTCAATATTCTGCTTTTTGATTGTTTCTGTCTATTTGGTGTTGTTTTTTTGTTCTGTGCACCTCCCGGGGAAGGTGAAGGGCGATCATGGCACAACCAGATTGACTCTGGTGGCACCGCAAACCAGCTCAATGCTCAGCTTCCCCACTTAAAAAAAATAATCTGAAAAACCAGGCTAAGATTTTCTATGGGCAATCTCCAGCATCAGTTAAAGGACTGAATTTTAAAAAGCAGAATACAGAAAGAATAATAAAATCCTCTTTTTGCTAAGTGAGTTGAGATAATCAGAATTATTGAGTGGTTTGGGTTGGGAGAGACCTTCAAGACCATCTCATTCCCTGGACACCTTCTCCTATGCCAGGCTGCTCCAAGCCTTATCCAGCCTGGCCTTGGGCACTGCCAGGGATCCAGGGGCAGCCACAGCTGCTCTGGGAATTCCATCCCAGCCCTTCCCACCCTCCCAGGGAACAATTCCTTCCCAAAATCCCACCCCTCTGCTGTTCAAAGCCATTCCCTGTGTCCTGTCCCTCCATCCCTTGTCCCCAGTCCCTCTCCAGCTCTCCTGGAGCCCCTTCAGGTCCTGGCAGGGCTCTGAGCTCTCCCTGGAGCCTTTTCTCCTGCAGGCTGATCAATCCCAGCTCTCCAGAGGTGAGGTCCTGTCACTGCTCATTCCCAACAGGGCACCAAGGTCTGTTCCACCACAGGCACCACCACGTCCATCCCAATATTCTTCTCCATCTATTGGTTTTTTATAGTTTACCCGTTTCTAGGGATTTTTTATAACCCTTTGAAAGGGTACAGGCATATTGCACCTCTCCACAGAAAAGCAGGAAAGACCAAGAGCTACGGGCTGCAGTGCACTGAGCAGCATTTCCAGCAGTGCTGCTTTCCATTCCAGTTTATCTGAGGGAGCTTTCCCAGCTCCAGGCAGGCCAGAGAGGCTCTCCCAGGCAGGAGAGCTGAGAGTCCTCACTGGAAATTCCTGCTCGGCGTTAACTGAGCACATAAACATAACATAAACCCACCCCAGACTCTGGTAAATCCCTGCCTTGGGATAGGAGCAGCCACCTGATTCCAAGAACCCTTGCTCGGGATCATCTGCACCCACAGAGTGTCTGAGGAGGAAAATGGTGTTATTGGTAAAACTGGAATTTAAAAAAATTAGAATATAGAGCACTGCATTTCCCCCTCCACCCCCTCCCTGATTTATATTTTTGAATTGTTTTGCTTTCATCCTCCTTACCTTTCCTTCCAACTTTCTGAAATCCTTTTGGCTTTTTAATTATGCTCCTAATCCTTCCAACTGCGTTGGGGAAAAAAAAAAAAAATAAAAGTGGCCTTTGGTGTTTGCCTCTTGTGGAGCTGGGGAGAAGCCAGAATCTGCCACTTGTGGAAGTAACACTTCTGGCAGAGCTTAAGACAGAATCCTGAAATATTGAATAATTGACGTTCTTGGTTGCAAGTGGAGCTTTTCTGTCGATAGGAGGTGGCTGCTCTGTTTGAAGGCTGCGGAGTGTCTGAACAGGGAACAAATCCATGGCTGGGGCCCTGCTGGAGAGGCTGGCACAGATGGAAGGTGGGATGCACACCTGGAAGGCAACAAAGGGGAGAGGGAGAGCAAAATTTGGCTGAAATTTAAAATTGGAGCATTATTTGAATGTCCTCATAGATATAAAATTGGTTTAGTGGATAAAAACATTGTGGGAAGCAAAGCAAAGGGACAGTGAGAGCTGAAAGATGAGCACAGGAGGGATTAAAAGGGATAAAACAGCACTGGTGGTGGGTGGATATTTGTAATAGAAATGGTTTAAATTTGGATTAATTACATTAATTTTGGATAAAATATATCTCAGCCTGCAAAGCAAACATTGTTCATATAGAAATCCGAATGTCATTTGTCTGGAAATTCTGATAAATTTTTTGGTCCAACCCCATTTCTCTACAAAGAACTAATTTGGATTCTCAATCCATATTTTTCACTGTTTAATTTCATATATCATAGGAAAAGCTATGTTTATTGCAGATGGCTTCCTGTATTTGGATTCTTTTAGTTTAAGAATATATTTTAATATTTCAGGTGTTGATCAAACACACCCCAGTCCTGAGCAGAAAAGCAGAATTTAAAAGGAATTTTCAGGTGATTTTTGCCTACTTAGAGAATGCATGGAGCTATTTAACTGGGAGTCAAATAGATGAGCTGAATAATTAATAAAGTCAGTTTTTCCTGGCCAGCTTTCTCAAGAAACTGCCTGCAAAACTTTGCCTTTGAGGGCTGACTTTGTCTTTCAGGGAGAAGTGGTTTATTGAGCCCTTTTCTGTGCCTTTGACACAAACGGGGCTGGATTGATCCTGGGTGCCCAGGCCTGATCCAAATTCACCTGAGACCCCCCTGAATGAACAGAATATCCACGTTGTGACACCAAATTCCAATAGTAAAGCTGGAATTGCCTCTGGATTTTGTCAGCCCCATAAAAAGGCACCAAGATTGGCTGGGTGGGAGCTCGGGGGACTCCGTCACTGCTGGTTGAAATTATTGGCAGAGCTTTGGTGCAAACCCTGCCCCTCCCAAACACTACAAATTACTTATTTTTTTAAAAAAGGATTCCTAATTTATATATTTTTAGCATTCCCTCAGTGTATGGCAAAGGACTGGAGGTCCAAAATGATTGGAATTCATTCCTCCCCTTGCAGAACAGACTCTCCCTCCCAGCATCCCTAAAATCCCACAGATTTGGGATGATGGGACACCGAGTGTCCTGGAGTGGCTGGATGTGACTGAAAAGCAAACATCAGCTTAAACAGCAGCTCTGAGCAATAAATTGATTTCCAAAGGGACAAACCAGATCCTTTTATACAATCCCAGGCTCCTTGTTTTGTATTTAAACCCATTTTTCAATAATTGAAAAATCAAATTGCGGGGATTCACTCTCGTGTGCTCAGGAGGTTTCACACAGCCCGGCTGGCCTGGGCTCATTCCTGGGCTCCAGATCGTGCCCCAGCTGGGGAGGAAATCCTTCCCAATCCTTTCTGATCGTCAAAGTCCTGACAGAGAAGCTCAGGGAAAACAGCAGCAGTGCAGCTCAAACGGGGGGACAAAGCTGGAGAGGCAGCACAGGGGCAGAGCAGAGTCTCTTACAGGAGCGTAAACCAAAAATATTCAGTGCACCCCACACTCCTGAAGGCTTGAGAAGCTTTGGCAGGGAAGTAGGAGCAGATTTGGTCAAAAGTCTGAAAGGTGAAAAGTGGCAAAAGCCAGACTAGGAAACCACAGGATGATTTTGGTTGGAAAAGCCGTCCAGGATCATCAAATCCAACCTGTGCCCCAACCTTGTCACCCTGCCCTGTCCAGGGATGGGAGCTCCAAACCTCTCTAGGCAGTCCTTGAAGGGGAAAAAAACCCCAATTAAAACAATTTAGGAAACATCAAACCCCCTTGAAGTGTGAAAGTGAGCACTTGGCATTAATTCCTGGTGTCCTGTCCTTTCTGCAGGGAACCTTTCTCACCTGAGACCCCTTCACGGTGTCCTCAATTTTCTGTCTCCTGTCCCCTCCAAATCTGCTGTAGAGGCCCCTAATTTCAGCTTTTTCCTTATGTAGCGAACCGAAAAGGCAGAGAACAGGCAGGGGAAGCTCTGAATTGATCTGTAAACACACACAGGAACATTTCCAGAGGGGAGCTCACCTCCCAAATTCCGTGTGTTAATTCCCCGCTCCTGCTTTTCCTCTTCAATTCACAAACCCCATTTCCCGTCAGCCACAAATCTCTTTGGGAAATCTTTGGAACGGGCAGAGAAAAGCCTCTTTTCCCTGTTTGCTCCCAAACCAAGGCCCTTTGGAGGAGGCAGAAGGGGACTCAATTTAGCCAACTCAGCTCGTGCAGCAGATGTCAAAGCACGGCGCTTGTTTGTCATCAGCCGGCGCGGGGGAAAGTTTCCTCTCGAAAAGCACTGAAGAAAACAACCTTGCTTGTATAACAAGCCTCGCTGGCTGCTGGATTTTCAAGCAGATGCCTCCTTTCCTCAGATCAAATGGTTGAAATATCATCCCTGGCCAGGTAAAGGGAAAAAACTTCATTGTCTGCATCTTTTTCAAACACAGCTGAAAAGCGCTTTGGGTTCTGTGCGGGCTTTTTTTCCTCCTGCCTTTTCAGATCACTGCCTGTGCTGTTCTGGCACTCCCAGGATCAATGATAACAAGCAGGTCTAGATAAGACATCCAAATTTCTTTTTTGCTGCGAGTTATGACTTGGTAGAGCTGCAGTGCTCCCAGGATGTTCGCTGGTATATATTTATTTATGGAGCATTTTTATTTATTTATTTGCCTTAATGAAAAAATGGAAGGTGTTTATTAAAAAAAGAGGAGTTTTCTGGGAGTATTTCTAAAAAATAACCCAGTTTTGTGGCTTTTGCAGTGATTTGGCAGTTTTAGACTGCTGTGTTTACACAGTTGATTCATGACCTTTCACGAGGTTGGATTTGATGAGTTCCGAGGTCTTTTCCAACCCAAAGAATTCTGTAATTTTGTGATCTGTGGGGCTCTTGGCTGAGTAAAGGAACTCCAGCTCTTAAATCCCATCCTTCATTTCCTGTGCTTTAATTACCTGTGACCTGGAGTGATTCGGTGTCACTTAGGAGACAAAAGGTGCTTTTATTTATAAATAATTTTCCTCCCAAGAGTCCCAAAACATTGGTTTCACATCCTGTCATCAGCACAGGGTCGTGCTGTCCAAAGGAGTTTTAAGGCACCCTGAATTCTGTGTGTTGTTATCATAAAGATCATGAAGTGCAGCTCTTTCAGCTAATACTGTTTGCAGAGGGTCACTGCAGTGAATTATTGGGGAATAATTTCCTTTGAAGCTGAGGTCAAACACAACCCAAGGAGGTTTAATTTGTCTCAGTAAGGGCTGTTGGAAGGCGTTATCTCCACAGGTTTTGTTGGAAAAGCAGGAGTGTTGGAGCTGGAGGATGGTGGCTGTTGGGCTGAACTCTGGATTTGGGAATAGTCAGACAGGTAAAGAAAGTGAAGCTAAAGCAAGGAGTGTGGACATGAAGAAAATCCAGCCCTCAAGGAATGAGTTATCAGCATGGGTGGAGGTTTTTGTTGCTAAAAGCCAAACCAGTTCTTAATATTTTCATCCTCAAATAATTAATTTTTTCCAATATTAAAATTCAACAAACCAAATGCTCTGGTGTGACCCATAACATTTAAAATAACGAGGAGTGTAGACACAGATGAAGATTAATTGGGCTGCTGGTTTGGGAGGTCCAGATCCCACCTGAGCTCCAACACGTCTGGAGGAACCCACCCGGCTCTGGCTCGTGGGAGAGGCATCCCAAATGTGGAAAAATTTGCATCCAAGAAAATTAACTGCAGGCTGTGGCATTACTGAGCTCCCCCTGCGAGGCTCAGCAAGCCCTGGGCTGTGGGAATTCAGTGAGAAGCCCTGGGAGAATTTTCTCTGCTGGGGAAAACGTGAACCCAACAAACACCAGGGGCTCTTGGAAATCTTTCTCCCTGGGCTTGTCTCACTTAAATGCAGTTGGAAGGTAAAAACAAACTTCAAAATGTCCAAATAATCCAAAGAGCTTCTTATTGCAGAGCCCCCAAAGTCCTTATATAAAAATTATATAAATTATAATTTATAATTATATTTATAATTATAATTATATAAAATTATATACATCCAAATTTATATTGGATGTCAACGCCCAGGAACTGATGGTTGCATTAAATCCAGGGCAGTCCTGGAACAAAAAATCCCAAAATCCAAGGAACAGACACTTTCTGCAGGCTGCAATTGCAAGGATTTTCTCCCTCTGTCCTTTTGGAAGTAAAATGGATCTTGGAGATAATTTTCCAAATGTTTCCAAAATTAATTTTTCCCTTGTGCAAGTTAATTTTAAACTTACCCATGTTAATTATTACACATGGAAAATCTTGACACCTTCCACCACACCAGGCTGCTCAGATAAGTTGGATAATGACATTTTTAAGTGTTTTTAACATGTAGCATCGTAGTCAGCAATTACTGAGTGGCTTTGTTGTGGTCAAGCACCACAAACTGGTACCACAAACAAAAATTCCCTAAATTCCTCCACAAATACATTGTCCTAAAAAAGTAGGCTAGAGCCCAAGGCCATTTGTACATGAGAAGGTTCCCTACCAGAGCTGCTAGATCACTATTAATTTATTTGACAGCTTTTAGGCTGAGTTCAGATATTAGAGCTGTCATTGTAAAATACTTCCATTTTTCCTTCCATGCTGCTTTGAGATGCTGCTGCTTTGAAGCTGTGTCAAAGTAGCTCTGAATCAGGAGAAACTTTCCATTTTTATTTTTTTTTTTTTGTAAGTTGAAAGTCTGAAGAGCCTCAATATGCTGTATAAAATTGTTCTGAGGATCGAACCTCCTCCTATGGTACCCTGGAGCATTCAGTCACTTTCAATAAATCTCTTTTAATAATTTCTCACTTGTCCTTATTATTACTAACAGCCAGAGCATCTCAAGGCAATGTCAGTGTAAAGGCTTTGGCTGGATGCAGGAGGAAGGCTTATTTGAAAGTTAACATGAAGGAAAAGTAATCCAAATGTGAACTTTTTTGGGGAAAGTGCCTGGTTGTTTTTTTTTTTTTTGCATGAATTTACAGATGGTGTCGATTCTGTCAAAAAAGTCTCAGTTTCTTTGATTTAAGAAGTTGTGTTGCAGGGTAAGGCTGTTGAGAATGGAGTTTGGGAGGTCTGTTTTTCTCGTTTTTAAAGCTTAGCTTTGATTAGTTTTCTTTCATTGTCTCTGGAAGGGCTGTGTTCAGCATCTGCTGGGAATATCTGCCATTAAATAATTCCTGAGATATGGATTTGGGCTACTTGGCTGTCTCCCTGTCCTTTAACAAAAATACTCAACCACAACTTTCCATTAAAAGCGTCCTGTGAGTTTGGGGAAGGCTTTTTATCCACTTGATCTTTAATTGCAACTCCCTTTATTGATCCCCACGATGTGGATGAAGAATTCCAACTGGGCAGTGCTCCCTTGTCTTCAGCTGGATGTCAGACTGATTTCCAATGTATTTATCCTGGGAGTCATTAAAAAAATAAAACAACAAATTCCAAGCAATTATCTGAAGAAAGAAATGCAATTCCCCACGTGGAGTGAGCTGGATCAAAGCAGAACCTTGGCCAACAGATCCTTCAGCACCTCCTGTGCTGCTCCCAAGGTTTCTCCTCTCAGCAGCCTCATTCCTGTGGTTCTGTGATCCAAACTGCATTCCCTGCCCTAAAATTGATTTCCTCGGGAGCTTTTTGTTTTTAAAAACGTGGCAGCTGAAGAGACTCCTCCCCTCCCAAGGCACTGCCTCACCCTTGAGCCAGCGTGAGAGGATTTAATCCCAGGACTACCCCACTGCTGAATGTGCATTTCTTTCCCTGAAAGCGTTCCCAACCCCACGTGCAGGAGGGGATGCTCCTTGTAGCACAGTGCTTGACAGGGAAGGACAAAATCAGGAAGAAAATGTTCATTTCTTTGTGGTTTTGTGCTTTTCTGTTGTTGTTGTTGTTGTAGGACTGCCAGGAAGAGTTTTCAAACAAGGCTTGGGGAGAGCGAGCGAGGCCAATTCTCTCTTTATGGTCGCTTTTTTCCCCTCATAAACCAACCCTCAGCTTTGCTACCAGTCTATCATGGAGGAGATTTAATCTCTATAAAGCTCTCGACAACTGCAGTGATAATTTCAGCCTCTCAGTTTATGAGATTATAAAAGGCACTTTTCCCTCACCAGCGTGAAGGGCTGGGTTCAGCCAAGCTGCAGTCGATGATTCAGACCGTTCATTTTGTGCCTGAGAGAGGGGCTGAATCCTGGCAGGGCCTTGTGACCAACTTATGTGGTGTGGTTTGGAAAAAGAACCAATTTTAGAGGAATCATCGGTCCTGTAACCCAATGAAAAGGATTTTTTTCAAAGTGTAGCTCTCAAAATACACCAATGTAACCGTGCTGGTGGTTATAGGGTGACAGGAGCACGGGCAGAGTAATCCCTAGGCTGCATTTAATATAAAATAATGGAGTTTATAAGATATTGGGACAGAAAAGAGCAGTTTTTTACCTGCAATGAGCATTTTAATGGAGCACAGTGGAATTTGGGGATCAACCTCTTTTCCCAGGTGATAGGACAAGGGCAGACAGCCTCAAGGGGAGGTTCAGGCTGGATTTCAGGGAAAATTTCTGCACTGAGTGAGTGATTAAGCATTTTCAAGGGGATATGGTGGAATCACCAATCCTGGAAGTGTCCAACAACGAGCAGAGGTGGCCCTTGGTGGTGTGGATTGATTGACAAGGCGGTGTTTGGCCAAATCTGGACTTGACCTTGGAGACCTTTTCCAACCTCAGCCATTCCATGAGTTCACAGAGCCCGGAGCTTTGAAGAACAGAGGATTCCCCAAAGGGCAGTGCAGGCAGGGCCAGGGAGGATGGACAGGGAACATTCCGGAACAGGGGCAGGTATCAGGGAAGGCAGACAGCCCAGGCTAAACCCCCACCCTGGGATGGGGAAAAAGAATAAACCACGGGGTATTAAACCACAAAATTACGGATTGCAGCAGCCGTGCCCGGGCTGTGTGTGAGGAGAGTGTGCCAGCATTCCCAGCAGACATTCCCGGGAGCAGGAGAGGAGCAGCAGTGCTGGGGAGGTAATGGAGCAGAACCTGTTCTTCACTGCTCCTGTCAGCCCTTGGTGCCACCCGGGGGAACAGAGCTGGGAAACAGCAGAGCCTTGGTTTGGCTTCGAGCCGTGGTTTGGCTTCCCCTCCTGGGGTTGTGGGTGAGGCTCTTGGATCTTCTGGGTTTTTATTCAGGGGTCTGAGAAGTAAAAGCAGGAATCCCATTTTGAGGGGGGCATCAGTGCACAGCCCTTTCCTGTGCCCATACAGAAACCCGGAGGAGAGAAATTGCGTTTGCTGGTTGGTCCAATTGCGCTGAATCTGGCGGACGGCTCCAAAGGGAAGAGGAGAGTGCTGGAGGGAGGCAGGGAATATCCGTGGGACTGCCTGCATCTCAATTTCTCAGCAATCGGGGTAAAAAAGCACCAGCTCTTCCCTCAGGGTATCGATTTCTGGAGGGGAAGGTGCAGTCTCAGGTCTGGATCCTCTCCTGAGCAGTCAAACTCCGCGGTGAAACCAGCACAGGAGGCTGGGAAGGCTCCCAGAGGGTCCAGAGGTGCAATTGCAGTCCTGACAGCGCTGCAGATGCTCCAGAAACACGACAATAGGAGCAGATAAATCTTTTAATTAAATATTTCGCCTATCAGTCATAATTACTTCCAATTAGCGCTAATGAAGTAAGGACGGAGCAAACAAGCAATATAATCTGGTGATAAGCATTTTTAAATTAATATGAATGGCATGGATAGCACTAATTGACTCAGTTTGGGTTTGATTTTTGTTTAAATACTTTGGTGTTGAAAGAGTCTTTTTTTTTTTTTTTTTTTTTTTTGAGCTCCTTTTCTTTTCTCTCTCCCTTTTCCTTCCTCCACTGTAGCATTTTTTGCTACTTGGAATTAAAATATTTTGAGTATCCCAAGCTCAGTTTTATCCAAGAATGGTTATTGTCTCACATTTATATTTTTTATATTTATTTTATATATTTTATATATTTTATATATTTTATATATTTTATATATTTTATATATTTTATATATTTTATATATTTCATGTATTTCATGTATTTCATGTATTTTATGTATTTTATGTATTTTATACATTCCACATTTTTTATATATTTTTATATATTTTTATATATTTTTATATATTTTTATATATTTTTATATATTTTATATAGTGATGAAATTAAATCCTTGTCTCATCTCCATCACTGCACTTCCCTTTATTAACAGTACCACTGAAAATTGAAAGTTTGTGAGGCATTTTCCAAAAGCAAATGCACCATGCAGGAAGGAGGTAAGTTCAAATGCCAAACACACCAAACCAAATTTGAAATCTCCTCATGCTCTCAAATATTGACATTCTTTATCAACATTTAAGATTCTTTTTAGGAATCCCAGGCACAGAATTTTTGGTAGCTTATTCCGATGAGGAATCCAATATATAATTGTCTGCAAAAGGTGCCAGGATGAATAAAGCCTTCACAGTGATCATGAATCACACCCAGAAGATATCTGGGGATGGTTTTCCCTGTTTTCTCTGGCTCAGGGTCTTGAGACCCAGTTCAGGCCTGCAAATTCTAAAATTCTATTATTTTACTTTTCTTCCAACTCCTGATCTTGTGTCAATCCAACTCTTCGGTAAAGATTTGTTGCGGAAAGAAATTAAAATAAAGTCTAAGATTTTTACAGGCCCATTTTTCCCTAAAAATGCTGACAGGAATTTGATGCAGGGAACTCATCCACCTTTTGCAGATCAGTGCAGTAACTAGGAATTTTTTGGGAACAAATAACCACCTCTAGAATTAGCTCACAGAGTTTTAGGGGTGGGAGCACAAATAGAAACCCACTCCTGCTGGTCACAGTCCTCTCCCTGCTTTTGGTAGCTTATTTTACAATCGGAGGGTCAGTCTTTTCCTTTGATTTAATTTAATCAAATGGATTAAATGTGGATTTTAATAACTCCTGGAGATCCAGGAAGAGCTGCCAGAGTTGGTGTCTTTATTCCCTTCCTTATCGGTACAAAAAGTGTGAACTGCTGCATTAAAGACAAACATTGATTAAAATGATTGTAATTTTTGTGCTGCAGCCTCATTTAGTCCTTTAAAAACCATCAGAGAGGACAATTCCATCATGCCCAGGATCCAGGGCTGATCCTTAATTCCCTTTGCTCCCTCTGGAACCTGTGACCACCAAGCACATTTCAATATCAGCCCTTGCAGGGGAGGCCGTAACTCTTTCCACTCCTAAAATTACATATTTTGAAGACACATTAGGAGACAGTGCTTAAAGAGAGGAAAAAATAAATGAAAGCATAAAAATGAATAACAATTATTTTCCCTGCCCGTTCGAGGTGAGCAGCGAGCAGCCACTGTCCTCATAAATCACCAAGTGCCCAATTTTGGGAGCAACAATTCACAAATTTCAGCCAGCAGAATGAACTAGGAGAGAGCAGCGGTTTTATTCAACATTTCCAAGACAGATTGGGTGGTTAACTGGCAAACTGGGGAGTCTATAAATAAAATATGGAAGGAGCAGCCAACTACGAGCTCCTTGTTTTACACACAGCTTGTCCCCATCAGTAAATCTGGTTTAAAAGCTGCTGGGTGGTTGATAAGAGTTGTATTTTCTCTTTGAAGTGATATTGTGTCATCCCAGCCCCAAAGCTCCTTGTGCCGGCCTCGTTACGGGGTGATTTGTTATAATAAATGTATTTGCTGCTCACTTTATGCTGGTAAGGACACATTTTCCTCCTGGTGGAGGTAATTAGACCTAAAATTCTCTCACTGAGTGACAGCTTCTCCACAGCTCAGGAAGTGCTGAGGTGCCACTAAGGATGAATTTCATCTTGTCATAAAAAATTGCTAAAAGTACTTTATTTTGCAGGATCCCATGTACCTAAAGGAAACTGGGCTGGAGAAGAGGTGGAAAATTACTTGGAATTTGTGAATTTATTTTTTTTTAAATACTATAAAACTTTTTGTTGGTTTTCCCTCATGGGTTTGATTAAGATTTGCTGAGAAACTTAATGAGGGAACTCAGCCCTTTTTTTTTTTTTTTTAATTTTCTTTTTCTTTTCTTTTCTTTTTTTTTTTTTTTCTTTTTTTCTGGAAGGGTTCAAAATTTTAAATGCTATTAAAGCTGAGTTTGTTTGTTGCTGGTCTTTAATATAGGCAAGAAAAAAAGCTGCAAAACCCAGAAAAAAAAAAAAAAAAAAAAAAGAAAAAAAAAAAAAGAGAGAGAGAGAATTAGCAACAAAAATCAGATTTAGGCAGAACAGGAGATCTTGGACAACCTGCCCAGTTAAAATTACATTTACAGAAATCCCTTCATGCTGAGAGAATGGGGACTTTGCATTACAAAACAACCCAGCTCATCGAGAAGAACACAAAGCTGTAAAATTAGGGATCAATCCAAACTGGGACAGGGTTTTCCAAATCCTTCTCTCTTCACTGCTAGAGCCCATTTCGGATTTCAGTCCTGCAGATCTCCCTCCCACCAGTGGATAACCCTGGCCTGAACCTGGCCACAGTGACCAGCAGGAGCAGCATTTATTGCTGTTAATTCCGTGCTCTGGGGGTGGTTCCAGGATCCCAGTTCAGCTCAGCAGAGCCAGGAATTGGATTTCCATTTGTGGTTTGTGGCACAGCTCAGCCCTGTCAATGAGGATGGAGGTGAGGAACTGCCCAGAGCCGGCCCAAACTGGGAATTAAAGGGTCCTCAAGAGCTTCTGTGGTTTTTTAAGATGTTAATTAATTAGAAGTGTGTACTTATCACACCCAAACAGGAGGTTTTGGGAACGTGATCCCGGGATAAAAGGTGGATTCCCAACATTTTTAGGCAGGAAAACTTCAGAAATCTGACAGGCTGAACTGGGGTCGAGTTCTAGGTGGAGAAACTAAAAGCCTTAACAAAGAGAGAAATTTGAAGCCTTAAGAGGAAATGGAGAAGCTCTGCTGGTCTCTCACATCCCAGGACGCTTGGCTGAATTTTAGCAACACAGCTTCAGTAGAAAATGATTCATTAAAGAGGAAATGCAATAAAAAAGGTGAAATGCGTGAAAACTCTCAGCTTTCACTTTCCTCTTTCCTCTTTTGCTCTAGTATGACCATTGACTATATTTTTCCCTATTAACAGGGTTTTTTTATTAATTTTAGGTCAAATTGAGTGAAAACCTCAAATTATTTATTAGTAGAAAATGATTCATTAAAAAGGAGATGCAATAAAAAAGGTGAAATATGTGAAAGCTCCCAGGTATTTTTACTTTCCTCTCTAATGACTGTTCTAACATGGACCACTGTATCTTTATTTTTTTTCCCTATTAACAGGGTTTTTTTTATTAATTTTAGGTCAAATTGAGTGAAAAACCCCAATATTATTTATTAGTGGAAAATGATTCATTAAAGAGGAGATGCAATAAAAAGGTAAAATATGTGAAAGCTCTCAGGTATTTTTACTTTCCCCTTTAATGACTGTTCTAACATGACCACTGTCTCTTTATTTTTTTCCCTGTTAACAGCGTTTTTTATTAATTTTAGGTCATTCACTAAAGTTAAAATTGATGGGATGAGACTTGAACACCATAAAGGAGACTCAAAAATTTAAAATATTAATGTTGTTCACACTGCACTTTTTAATTGTTTTGTTTCATTATTTGGGTTATTACAAAAGGAGAAAAATTCTGTTTTTAAAGGCATCTTCTTTTGCCAGCCAACATTTCACCCTCAGTGGTCCCGCAGTGAATGAATTATTGGGGATTTATGAACATATTAATCATCTCCATGGAAACAGTTTGCAATTTCACAGTGCAGGCATTTGACTTCTCTGCACGACAATGAAAAAAAGGAAGGATCTCAAAAAGAGGAAGCTGAGGAGAGATGAAACCCCCTCCAAATTTAGACCCAAATTTAACAATAACTACTCCTGCTCTGGGAGAGGAATCAGCATTTCCAGTGACCCCAAGACCTTTGGAATTTGCAGCCAATTCAGGTCATGGATCCTTCAAAAGACTCAACCTGCCCTCCATGAAGGGCTTTGTATAGGGAATTAATTTATTTTTTCCCCTGCAATGGTGTTATTTCAGGAATCAGCTCTCTGGGATGTGTTTGGCAATGGTTTGAGACTGGAGACCTGAACAAACCACAGAGATTTTCCACTGAGAGAGAAGTGTTGGGTGTGAGGCTGAGCAGAAGTGTGCACCAACAACACAAATATCAAACAAAGGGGCAAGGCAGAGAAATGAAATAATGACATTTTAAAGCCATTCTGTAATACAGCAAAACTCAGAGAGAGAGGAAAAACAAGAACACAAAAAGAGAATTTTTTAAACTGTGATCTACTGGAAAATTGGAACATGGTTGGAACACTGGTGGCTTCTTCCAACAGGTCCATGAGCCCGCTGTGGGAACCCAGAGCAGGACACAGCCCCTGGTCCTGCTAAACCTCCTGAGATCCCAGGAATTTCCTGGAATTCCACCTAGATCCAAGCCTTTCCTCTTAAATACACCCTGCAGAGCATCAGGAGGGGCTCTCAGCACCTGGTCCTGCTAAACCTCCTGAAATCCCACGGAATTTCCTGGAATTCCACCTAGATCCAAGCCTTTCCTCTTAAATACACCCTGCAGAGTGTCAGGAGGGGCTCTCTGCCCTTCCAGGAGGGCTGTGGGTGCCTGGAATTCCCAGATCTGTAGGAATTCCCTCTATTCCCCTCCCAGCTGTGGGGATCTGTGGTGCAGAGCAGGAACAGCTGCTGCCCCTGGGGAAGGAGGGGCTGTGGGAAGGGAATTTAGCAGGGAAGGAAGGGAGGAAGGAGGGAAAGAGGAAGCAGAGTTGTTTATTGGGGGTGTGGGATCCATGGAATCCATGGATTGATGGCTGCAGAAGGATTGGATATTCCTGCTGGCCTGCTCCTGGGAATGGGACAACTGCTGCTCCCGAGGTAAAGAGCTTGGTTTATTTTTTGGTTTTTCTTTTTCTGGAAAAAAAAAAAATCTTTCTGTGAGCAGGAGACTGAGGATGTATTCCCTCCCCTGGGATTTTAGTGTCTGGTGGCTGCCAGGGCTGCCCAGCTCAGTTATTCCAGTGGCTCTCAGCATTCCCAGGCTCTGTGCCCGTCCCAGGAGGTCCTGGACCCTCCTGGCTCTCTGTGGGAGCCTCGAGCTGGTGCCAGGCAGGAGCTGGGTGCTGCCTTCTCCTCTGCTGGAGGAAGGAGCTTTCCCTTTTGTGCCTCTGGATGCTTCCCCACCCGAATTTTTCCTTTTCTGGGTGGAAGGAGACTGGAGGAGTGGAGCAGTGGTTGGTGACAAAAGGCGTTACCTGTAAGTGCAGTGCTCTTGTCACTTGTGATGAGGCAATGGAAGGGAAATGAGGGAAAAAAACCATGACCAGGATGTGGAAAAAGCTCCCTGTGGACACAGTAAGGTGGAGAGCAGTCTCTTGCTGGGTTCTTTTTCATGGAAAAATTCCTAAAACAGCAAAACCACTGCTTTTATTTTGCTTCTGCTCTCATTCCCCAGCTGGGAGTTTTCAGGCACTGCACATGTAGTGAAAATTAGAAGAATCAACTCCTTCCCAATCCCACTTCCTTCCTTTAGGTCCCCAAAATTGTAAAATGAGGCTCCTCAAGTCCTGGTGGAGCAGCCTTTGAGCTTTGGAGGCTTCAAAGGCGAAGTTCAGCTTGGGCAGGGCTGCTGGGCCCAGGGGAGTTTTCCTGGCTGAACATGACAGCATCCAACTGCTCCCTCTGATGTTTAAACATTCGCTCTTCCTGGTTTAATGGGACTGGACCATCTGGTGGAATCACAGAAATCATCTCTGCCCTAGAAGAATTCCTGATAAATGGAGAGCTCTTCTGTAGAGGAGGAGAGGGGACAGACATGAAGTGTTCTGGTCAGAGGAGGGCTGACTTCCCTCGGCCTCTCAGCTGCTCTTTGCAGCCTGGAGGATCAGGCTCCTGCCCTCATCCAGGAAAAACTGGCTAATTATAAACTATGTAGGAACTGTGGAAAAAAAATAGTGCATTAGTGTTATTCAGTGTTTTGAATTTTTGAGGGATGTTTGGGGACTTATTCAAGGCTCTTGGCTCAATGTTTGAAAAGCCACTGGCAACTTGTGGCATCTTGCTGCCATTGATATTTGGGAGTCTATTTTTTGGGAGTAAGCTGCTAAAATCTCTTCCCTATGAACCTATTTCAGTAGAGTGGATATCTTTATACCACCTTTAATATATTTCTTCAAGCTGTCCAGTAACTGGATGTGTCGTGATGCTTTCCTCTGTGAGTGGTGATGGAGAAATATTTGTGTGGAAATCCTCCTGATTCCACCTTTTGCTTATGCAGCTGGTTTACCTCAGTTCAGGCTGGGGGAGGTAATCTGTGATACTCTACCTGCCAGCTTTGTGTGGCACTTTCTGGATTTCTTTGGAGGTTTCTATGTTGTGTTTTCAGTGTTTTGGCACGAGGAAATGAACACGAAGTTGGGAGGAACTGGTCTGTACAGGCAGAGCAGCTGCTGATGGAAGGCAGGCAGAAATGAGAGGGGAGTTTGCTGAGGTGCATGGTTAATGTGCTCTTGTGATAAAAAGGGGCTGATTTATGCTGCATTAATATTTTGTACCACCGCTGTCTGCTGAAATGTTTAATCTCTCTGCTGAGAGCACTGAGAGCCCTTTTTAGCACAGTGGTTTTTGCTGTGCTGGGAGGGACAGGACAGGTTTTCCTGAGCCTGGAGAACTCAGTGAGAGCTCTGGGGCTGGGATTTGGCTCCCTGTGTGCAGCCCTGCCTCGTCCCAGCTCCTCAGCACCATGAGCAGCTCGTGGGGTTGTGCAGGGGGGCAGGAGCAAGGCTCACACTGGATCCTAAATTAATCATGGACTTGGGTTTTGCTGCCCTGCTTGCTCATGTGCAAGGGTGGCCTCTGCTCTGTGAGTGCTGGGAGAGAGGGAAAGGTCCTTGGACCCCAGTGCTGCAGCTCAGGGAGCAGGAGGGTGCTGGGATGTGCTGGATCTGCAGGGTTTGGGCTGAAATCCCAGTTTTAGCTGCAGGGTTGTTGGGGTCCCTTCTGCTCCTTGTGTTGAAATCCCAGTTCTGAACCTGCAAGGTTGTTTGGATCCTTGCTGCTCCTCATGCTGAAATCCCAGCCCTGTCCCTGCAGGGTTTTTGGGATCCTTTCTGCTCCTCATGCTGAAATCCCAGCCCTGTCCCTGCAGGGTTTTTGGGATCCTTTCTGCTCCTCATGCTGAAATCCCAGCCCTGTCCCTGCAGGGTTTTTAGGCTCTTTTCTCCTCCTCATGCTGAAATCCCAGCCCTGTTCCTGCAGGGTTTTTGGGATCACTTCTGCCCAGCTCTCTCAGTGCTGGGGCAGAGTGGCTGGAGCAGCCCAGTGGCCAAGGACCTGCTGTGCTGGTTGACAGCAGCTGAACGTGAGCCCAGGTGAGCCCAGGTGGCCAAAAAGGCCTTTGGCCACTGGCCTGGATCAATCCAGGGCAGGCAGCAGGAGCAGGGGATGTTTGTCCCCCTGTGCTCAGCACTGGTGTGACCCCACCTCAACTCCTGCATCCAGTTCTGGGCTCATCACTGCAAGGAGGACTTGGAGGGGCTGGGGGATGTCCAGGGAAGGGTCTGGAGCCCCAGGAGGGGCTGAGGGAGCTGGGAAGGTTCTGGAGCCCCAGGAGGGGCTGAGGGAGCTGGGAAGGGTCTGGAGCCCCAGGAGGGGCTGAGGGAGCTGGGAAGGGTCTGGAGCACCAGGAGGGGCTGAGGGAGCTGGGAAGGGGCTCAGCCTGGAGAAAAGGAGGCTCAGGGGGCCCTTGTGGCTCTGCACAGCTCCTGACAGGAGGGGACAGCCGGGGGGGATTTGGGATCTGCTCCCAGGAACAGGGACAGGAGGAGAGGGAACGGCCTCAGGCTGGGCCAGGGGAGGCTCAGGATGGACACTAGCAGGAATTTCCCCATGGAAAGGGTGGTTAAACACTGGAACTCTGTCCAGGGAGGCCTGGAGTGCCCATTCCTGGAGGTGCCCAAGGAGGGGCTGGTGACAAGGTGGGGGTCAGTCACAGCTCAGGCTGGTGGTGGAAAGGTCACCACTGTGTAGTTTTCCTTGGAGTGACACCCTTCTTTCACACTTTCATTACTCTGATTGTAGTTTCCCCAAATATTTACATTTTAATCAAATCTCCCCTCTATTTTTGGCTTCCACTTCAGAGCTCTGTGGCTGGTTAGGTTTTGTGAAGTGCCTGTAATGATTTGGTTACTGATAATCCTCACAGAATGAGATCAATCGTGCAGAAACGTTCAGTGACAGAAATCCCTCTCCTTTCATCACTGCCTGATTGTGTTTCCAGGGCTGCTTCTCCTCTGTATTTCCCTATTTTGACAGGACTGGGCAAAAATTCGTGTCTTGAAGAACATTTAGTAAATTTACAATCGATACAAACTTATCTTTTTTAAGAGACTTTCCTTTTCCCTTGCTTGAACTGTAATAAACTCTGCACATTTACCTGTATTGAACCTCAGTGTCTGCTTCCCTTGCCAGAGGGACTTTGCATTCCTTGACAGAGCTCAAATATTTGTTCTTTAGGAATTAGGTGGGCTTCATTTGGACTTGCCATTTAGTTTGTAATACCAAGAGAACTTGATTTTAAAGACTCATCAGGCAGGTGTGTGTTCAGTTCTACCTTGGTGCTTCAGCTGTTTGGCACTGATGGTGGAAAATAGGGAAAAAAACCCCCCAGTTCTTTTTTCTGGGGTCTTGAATCTGTAAAAAACCCCCATTTCTTGGGTGTATTAGCATGGTTGCTTTTAGGAACTAGGAATAAGGAAAAGCCACCACAAAACAGAGAGGAATTGGAAAAGCTTGTCAAGAGGGTCGTTTCTCCTTTATATTTTTTCCAAGCCTTCCAAGCTGGATTTAAGGTGGCATCTGAAACAGTGCTGCTTTTATAATGTGATTAAAAAGCAGTTTGTACTTGGTATTTAAAAAAAAAAAAAAAAAAAAAAAAAAAAAAGAAAGGAGCTTGGGATTGAAAAAAAGTGAGATAAGGGAGCAAGAAACCCAGGAATAACCACGTGTATGGGGCTGCTGTTACAGCAAATGCCAGGATGGGTCAGGCTGGAAGGGCCCACAGTGATCCCCTGGTCCCTCCTGGCACAGGGTTGTGTCCAGAGGGCTGTGGAATACCCCAGTGAGGGAGATTCTGTGAGCTGGAGTCTGAAAGGAGCTGACAGAACTCCAAACCAGAGCAAACCCAGCTGGGCTGGAGGCAGGGGATCTTTGACATGCCTTGGGAAGACTGAGCTGGAGCAGAGACTGGGCAGAGCTGGAGAATAAAGCAGAGATTTATTGAAAGGTCTTTAGGACACACCTTGGGCAGGACGAGAGCCTGGCCAGGGCTGCACCCAAGGGGGACCCAAAATGGGCACAAAATGGACCCAAAATGGACCCAAAATGGGCACAAAATGGGCACAAAATGGACAAAGGGTCACCAGGTCTCACACTTGGATCAGTTTTGGTCCATTTGCATTTTGGGGTTTCACTGTCCCATTGCAGCCCCAGGTGATGCAGTCCCATCCTTCTTGTTCCTC
Source organism: Prinia subflava (assembly GCF_021018805.1). Classification (NCBI taxonomy): domain Eukaryota; kingdom Metazoa; phylum Chordata; class Aves; order Passeriformes; family Cisticolidae; genus Prinia; species Prinia subflava. The sequence goes on along the minus strand of NC_086257.1, from coordinate 23,591,366 downwards.
CCTCAGCCCCCCTTGTTTGTGCTTTGGGGCTGAACCCTTGTCCCAGCTGTCCTTGGTGTGCAGCAGGAGAAGGATTTGTTTTGTGTCCCTGCTGTGTGCAGAGCTGAGTGAGCCTGAGTGTGAGCTCACAGCTGCCCTGGGCAACACAGGGGCTGAAATACATGAAAAATAAAACTTGAGGCATCATCTTTAGGGTGTCCTGCAAATCTGGGAGTTCAGAGTGTCCCAATTCTCCCCTCCAGACCTGCCAGAATCACAGACAATAAGGCTGATCAGCCCAGAAACCTTTAAGTTTCTTCAGAGGAGGGTGATGAGAGCCTTCAGCCTTGCTGTGATTTGAGCTGTGTGCTCTTTGTGGAGAGCGAGCTGCTTCTGAATGTCTGCTCAAGGCGAGAGGGGTGAAGTCGTTGGGTATTTTTAGCTCCTTTCCATGCCTGTGGTTTTTATATGCTAATCTGTTTTGTTTCTTTCCAGCCTTTGGAATATTCATTCCACAACATCTAAAATTTGACACCTGCTGTAGCTTGTATTATCACTTTCACCCTTAGAAACCCAGAAATTATTAAGGTGGAGTAATTGCTATCCTATTATATAATAACTACTTTAATCCAGCAATCATAACATGATTTGAAATGAACCCCTTTGTGCCATTGATTTTGGAATAATTACTGTTATATTGTACTTCTGCAAGAGTTATTCTCAGTTAACCACTTGAAAATAATACGCTCTACTTATTGAAAAAAATAAATCTGATTATCCCCCAAAGCTCGATGTTCTTTCTACATCTGTGCCTCAATTGTCTGCTGGTGACCTGAGATGCTCAAGCAGCTCCTTTCTGCAGCTACTCCAGGAAATATCCGTGAGCCAAATGCCTCCTTTTTTGTGGGGGTTTTTCCCTCAGAACCAGGGATGTGGTCACTGTTCAGCCCTGGTGGGCCTGACATCTGTTTAATCAGGGAAGAGTCATAAGGACTCAAGGAAAATGCAGGATTTTTTTTCCTCTTTCTGTCTCCAAAATCTGTTTTTCATTTGTCTCTCTGTACGCATAAAAATTTCTAATAAAACTGTCAAATTTGGTCAAATGAGGTTTTGTCCCTTGAAGCAGGGAAGGAGGTTTTGGAGGGAGGTGATCTGGAAGGAGATGTTGTCCATATTTAAATATATGGAGAAAAAGATCCTGTGGTCGTTGGTTATCCATGGGAGCATTCCCATTTTCAGTGTTTTGTCCCTCTGAACTTCTAAATTCTTGCTGGGAGAGGTTTTTTTCCAATAGGGAAATCATGGTAAATTTGTACATTTTCATCTTTTTCTGATTTCAGGGAAGCTCTGGCGTGGCCTCTTCCCTCCTGTGCTGCAGAATGGAGAGGAGGGAAGATGTTTGGCCATTTATTTCCTTTGTATCCTTCCTTGCAGCGATGAGTTTGGCTCCTTTAGTTATCAACAAACCTTTGCTGAAGAGATCAGAGGTGTGGCACTCTCTGTCTGAAAGCTGATGAAACTTTGATAAATTAAAAAAATCGGAGCAGAAACAATGTCAAAACTCTAATATTTTCCTGAAACATGCATTTATTTGTGGCTGACACCCAGAATGAGTGAACAGCTTTGTGTCATGGAAGATCCAAAATGAAATCCCAGCTGTTCTTTATATCACATTTGCAGCAGCTGCAGGAGAGATTTGTTAAAAACCAGATCTCACTTTTCCAGATTTGATTCTACATGGACAAGATTGTCACATCTTTTCAAGGCTGCTCTTTTCAGTGAGCCCCAGAATATGGGTCAGCAATCTTGAGAGCACATGAGCAGGCTGATAAAACAGAAGTGAAAGACTCACTAATGTGTCAAGTATTGATGTTGCTGCAAGCTTTCCCTTGTCTCCCGCTCCGCCAGTAAATAATTCACCAAACTCCTGTTAGTCCTCGTGGTGATACTGAAGGGTTTTTCATTAATTTATGAATTTCATCTGGGAGGAGCTTTTGGTGGTTTCAGAGCTGTGGTGTGGGGTGTGTGCTCCTTGGGTCTGCCCAGTTTGCCATGAGTGGTTTCCCTCACTTCTTCGAGGTGTGCAAATCAGGCTCTTACAGAAAGGTCAGGCTGGAAATTCCAGTGACTGAGCAAAATACAGCAGATTTTAAGGTAAAATATAGCAAGTTTTAATGTAAAATACAGCATATTTCAAAGTACAGCTCCAACTGTTATTGAAATTGGAGGCGAGTCCTGATTGAAAGTGCAAGGGAAATGCAGATGGACTCAGGAATCCTCTCACTTTTACTTTCCCTCCTGTGTGCAATTTAAAAAAGGGATGTTAATCTCACCCAAGCCCGTAATTCTTTTGCAGACCTACACCTTCCCCCTTATTGCTGTGGTGCTGGGCTGATGTTTTTGGGACAGGTTCTCCCATTCCGTTCCCCCATTAATTTGGGATCCATGGAATGTTGACGTTCCAGTCCATGGGAGGTTCACGGTGGCTGCTCCTGCTCCGTGTGCTGCTGGCTCTGTCTCTCTGGAATGTGGTCAGTGGCACGGGGGGAGCTCCAAAACCTTTCCCTGTTTGTCCTGCTTATCCCTGCGTGGCCCAGGTCGCTGCCAGAGGCAGGCAGGGTATTTATAGCTGGAATATTTGATGTTCGTGTCGCCTTCCCCAGGCCATGTCTGATTCCTTCGGGTTCAGCGGGCTCCATGAGACTTCTCCTGGTTGTTGTGCCCCAGGCACAGCTCCCTGAGCCAGTGCCAGCCTTCCCTTGGCGTTTGCAGGGGATTTTCCTTTAAAATATGCATTGCCCTTCGGATTTTGTGTGGGATCAGCACCTTCTGCGTCTGGCGCCCTGAGGAGCTTTGAGGAATGGCTCGTTTGGGGTCATCATTCCCTCCTTTCCTTCCCAAAGCCCTTCCGTTGAATTAACCATGGAATTATTTATAGCAGCCCCTTCTGAGCCAGCTCGCAGTGCTCAGGAATTGCTGCAGAGCTGCTGGGAATGTGTGTGGTGGGAATTCTGTGGAACTGGGAGAGGTGGGAAGCACAGAGGGGTCTCTGTCCTCCAGTGCTGCCCTGGAGCCAAACCCTGGCGTGGGGACAGCCCCTCCCTGGCGTGGGGACAGCCCCTCCCTGGCGTGGGGACAACCCCTCCCTGGCGTGGGGACAACCCCTCCCTGGCGTGGGGACAACCCCTCCCTGGCATGTCCTCCCTGAGCCTTTCCTGCTGGATCTTCTGCTTTTCCAAAGGAAAGAGCTGCAAACTGCCCCATGGAAATTTCTTGGGTTTTAGGTTTGGGTTTTTTTCCCCTAAAAAAATACATCCATGAAGGGAAAGTGTCTGGGCCAGAGGGGTTTATTTGTGTTCAGGATTTAATTTAAAATCATTGTTCAGCCTTCATGTGAAGACAACGAATTCAAGTTTCAATGCACTCCGGAAGCCAAGCTTTACATCCTGTTTTCTTTTTGTCCCTGCGTATTCCCCACTAATTTCTTTGACTTTTATCACCACTTCAGTCCTTTCCTTGGGTTTTATCTCGCTTGTTAGGAAAAGGAGAAAACCAGCTTCCCATTATTCTGTTGATCCCTGAAAATGGTGGGAAATGGGGAGTAAAGAGGCTTTAGGATAAGTAGTTTGTTCATTTTTCCATAGATAAATAGGGAGCTGTTGATGTGTTTGGGTTTTCACTCTTCTTTTTTGCTTTATTTTCTTTTTGACTTCATCCTTCATCCTTTGCTTCCTTTCCCTTTACCTGCCAGAACTTTGGAGTTTCTTGTGTTAGTACCAACATATTTAGGCTCAAGTTTAACAAAAATTAAATGTTAATTTGGTAATGGGGACAAAGACCCACCCAAGCCCAACCTTGATGAAAGATGTTGGTCACCAGGGAGGATCAGGGCCCTCAGGGCAGTGGGAATTGATGATTTTTGGCCAAGACAGGTTCTACCAAGCCATCTCCACCTTTGAAATGCACTGGGCTGCTCATCCCAAATCCTGGAATTACATTCATCAGCCTCCTGTACCTTGCCAATTTTTTTTTTCTCCAGAGGCATCTGTGGAATAATCACGTTCAAAATTCATTGCTTTGTATTTCTAAATTCAACCCTAAAATGCTGAGACAGCTCCATGTGTCCAGAGCCACTCTCTGAATCCCAATCATTCCAGCATCTGACCCATGACTTGCTCAGCATTTATCCCTCCAATGTTTTTGCAGGGAAAAGTTGTCTCTAACACCATTCTAGGCAAGGTTTACAAGGTTTCGTGATTAAAAATGCATTTTTATGCTGTTTCCAAAACACCACTTTCATTTTATTGCTAAAGTGGTGTAAATTCCACGGTGAGCACTCTATGAAATGCTATTTATAGAAGAAATAAATGTAGCTGCAGCCCTGTGCTGGGGTTTGCTGGCTCAGGACGAGCTGTATTTTATACCTGGCAATTACTCACAGAAAAGCAAAAGGGAAAAAAAAAAAAAAAAAAAAGCTGTTTGAGATGACTGTGGGGTTTGTGTGGCCCGTGGAACGTGAAACAGCGGCTGGTGAGACCCGCCAGGGTGATCTGAATGGAAAAATCAGCGTGGCAGTAACAAATTGTCCTTTCCTGCTGCCTCTGCAGCTCAGTGAGCCTCTGCTGCTGGAGTGGGGATTCCAGAGGATGCAGCAGCCGCAGCCTTTGCTGGGAACGGGGTCTGGAGAGATTCCTGGGGTGATTCAGGGGCTGAACTCTGGGTCAAGCAGAGGAGTTTCTGTGCTGAGAGCCTGGGGAGAGCCCCATTCCCACCCTGCCCTGTCTCCTGAGCACGTGGAAGCACCCGAGGAGGGGCAGCAGCCTCAGGGTGCACCAGATTGGGTTGGACAGATGAAATAAATCTGTGGGTGCCAACTGAAATAAATCCCCCTGTAGCCCCTCAGATGATCCTAGGCTAGCCCAAGCCTTAGAGAGCTTAGGAGGAACATTTCCTGGACAGGAGAAAGGATTCCAGAAGAGGCTCTGACCCCCAGCTGCAGTTCAAGATGTTTATTCCAAGGGCTGTCCAGAGGAGAAAGAAAATGTGTGCAGAGGAGGAGAGTCTTTTCTAGCTTCTGCCAGGGAGACACAGCCAATAAAGTCAGAAAAGGGAAAAGGGGTTAAACTACATAGTTACAAGCTCTAGAGGTCCCTGAGGGGAGAGAAACCATTCCCCAGGGGAAAAAATTCCTCTTGTCCAGCCTGGCACAGCTGCCCAGGTGGAATCCCCATCCCTGGAGGGGTTGGAAAGCCACCAGGATGTGGCACTTGGGGACAGGGGGCTGTGTTTGGGCTATGTGATCGTGGGGGGCTTTCCCCACCCCAAGGAATCCACGATTCCCTCAGCAAACCAGGATTTTGCTCTGAGGAACACCAATTCCAGCTGGATTATTCTCAGGAGATGTGCAGGGCAGTGGATAAAACATTTCTGTCACATGGAGATATTTTATTTCCTTCCGTCTTAGGTTCAGGATTTGGTGCTCTACCAAAGCATTTGGCACTTGGTGACAATTTCCTGTCATAATTTAAAGGATTTTCTGTAGATATGGAAACAAATCCATCTTTTCCATGTCTTCAGTGAAACCCCACAACATCCAGAGCACTGGGGAGCAATTTAAAGTGAGTAGGTTTGGGAGTTATGGTTTAACAAAGGTTAGGAAAGGTTAGGAAAGAAAGGAGAGGTTAGGAAAGAAAAGAACTTAATTTTGGGTGATTTCTTGCAACTCTTGAAAGGATAATTTGAATAAGCTAAGGAAAACAATGTCTGCCTCTTTCTGATCAGTTTTTATATCTATCTGTGTTTATATAAAATATATCAATATATTAAAAAAACTAAGACTCAGAGATAAAAGTAATATGACTAATATAAATAAACTGCTGTAAACCCATTTAATCTGAGGTTATTCATGATTAAACTCAAAACTTTGAAAGAATATCCCACTGCAGCCTTGGAAATGAGCTTGTCTCGACAAAGCTGTTATGGGATATTTTTTTTCTGCCAGAAAAAACCAATGGGAATGAGGCATTTTAGGCATTTTCCTGCTGGTGAGGAAGGAAATTCCTCACTTTGTGCTGTCCCAGGGGTGTTGGTGCTGAGTGAGGACTCTGGGTCCCTTTGCTGGCCCAGGGGCCTGATTTTGTCACTTAGTTAAGCTTTAATTTAATGGTGTTCGTTGGGTTTGTGCTGATTTTCGAGAAATTAATGGTCATAGCACAGGTGTGTAAATAAACTGCAGGCAGCACTTTGCACCTCATCCTCAATTTAAAATAAAAATGGCAAAAACCCACCCAAAAAAATCCCTTAACATAAAATAAAAATGGGAAAAACCCACCAAAAAAATATCCCTTAACATACCCAAGGAACAAGACCCTAATTGAAACACTGATTCTTAATCTAAAATTGATTTTCCTATTTTTTCTCACTTACTTAGTATGGTTTTTATGATGAGACTGTAGAACCTCTGCTGCCCTTGGGAAATCAAAGAAAAACAGGGTTTAGGAATGTGGGGAGCCAGGCCTGTCCCAAGAACAGCACCCACCTCTCTGAGAAGTTTCAGGTTTTATTTTAAGGTGCAAAATGTGACATTGTGAGTGCAGGGAGGTTCTAAAAGCAAATGAAATGATGGCAGCTGCTTTTATAGTCACTAAATGCACAAGGTAACTATTTTTGCATGTCTCGTTGAAGGGAAAGAATCCATTAAAATACAATTTTCTCCCTTTTTTTCCTAAAAAAATCTCTAATCCAATGGCAGATTTGTAGCCAAAAAAGGAAAAGCTGTGCTCTAAAGAGAGCCTCTGTTCCTGGGACTGGGGGTCAGGAAAATCCCTCTGGAGAGGAGGGGTGAGAAACTTCCCTGGCAGTCAGGTGGCAACACCTCCAGGCCAATAAATTCCCTGTTCAGCTCCCCAGCCTCGCCTGTCAAAGCCTTGAAGTTAATTTTTTGAACGCATGTTTAATGCAAAAATAAATCTCTCTTCAGAGAGTAGCAAACTTGCCAGACTGACTTAGACACACACAGCTGGGCCAGACTGGTTGAATATTTAATAAGCTGGCACCAGATTTTTGGTCTTGTTTGAATTTTTTTTTTTTTAATTTTATTTTTTCTTGCTATAAAAAAAAACCCCAAGCCCCCATCCTCTTGTCTGAGGAAGGAGGAGAATTGAGGAGCGAGGACTTTGCAAAGCTTTATCTTTACCTCAGTGCCTTAAATGTCTTTTTGGATTGCTGAAAAGAAATTTGAGGTCAGAAATTATTTGTCAAAACTTCTCTCAGCTGCTCAAAACAGGAGTAATCTTTGATAAAATTTTGAAGAACATCTGTTCTTTGGTCGCTGACAAAACCTTTTTTTTTTTTTTTTTTTTAATTTAAACTGATGTTCTTTGGGATCCTGATGAAGCACAAATTATCCTGCCTGGGAATTGATCCATTTCAGTGCAAAAATAAAGCCCATTAGAGGGGAATGCAGCCACAGGGACTGATGGTGGTAAAATGGAGATTTTGGAAGGGCAGCCTGGGCCTTTTGGGAGTGGGATAAATGCAGTGGCAGCATCCAGGGGAGCAGCCAAGGGTTCTTTACTGCTGCCCTGGATTTATCCGAGGTGTTTTCCTGTGAATTGGGCTGGAGACTTGTGCTGCTTTTAAAGAGCCCCCAGGGCGTTTGGGATGTGGAGAAAATCAGCAGGATGATCAAATTAAAAGTGAAGCTGTGACATAAAGTGAATAAATGTTAGGATTGGGTGACACAGCCATAAATAAGTGCTGGTAATTCCTCCTGACACGATCCATACAGATATTTTACCCAGCTCTGCTGAGAAGCAGTTACAAGTTCCCTGGGGTGTGGTTCAGAGCAGGCTCTGAACAAGTTTCCTTTTTTATTTGGCTATTTCTATTTTTTCTGGATTTCTGATTTTAAACAGAAGAGGGAAAACCACACGAAACACTTGTTTTGGAAAGGCTGCTGAGGTGCAGAGGGAAGAACCTTTGATCAGGGGGTTGGGTGTGAGTTTTCCTCACCAAAAGTGGTGTCAAACCTTGGCCCAGCTGCCCAGGGCAGGGCTGTGCCCATCCCTGGGGGGATCCAAAAGCCACCAGGACAGGGGACACGGGGCAGGGGTGGCCTTGGCAGCTCTGGCAATGGTTGGATTTGATGGTCTGGGAGGTTTTTCCCAACTTTTCTAACTGATTTTGCTCCGTGTCCCTTCCTCAGGGACAGCTGGCTGCACCTCGGGGGAAAAAGAAATAATTATTATTTTTGTGCAGTTATGGTGGTGATGAACATTTATTTCATAAATTCCAGCCTGTGGCCAAGCTTCATGCAAGGAATAGGATTAAAAAAAAAGGAGTAATTACGTTCTCTAATGGCTGAAGTCTTCTCTGGGGCCTTCTCTATGATAACTTCTGAAATTGGGATTTTCTTCCTAAATTCTTAGTGTAGAAATTTGAATTGGTGCGGAATCTTGGATTGGGAGCTGAACTTATCTTTTGGAAATGCTCCAATTATTCAGGTCAAGTCTCCAATTATTCAGGAAGAGAAGGAAACACCAGAACCTCCTGATTTTTTCTGGAGTTTTTGTGGCATGAATTAATCATCATCTAAAAATTCTCTCATGATTTATCTATTTTTTTTTTGGTGGATTGAAGCTTGTATGTGTGTTTTTGCAGGTGACAGATGTTGAAATAAATTTTTGAAGACGTGAAAATACAAAATATCTTGGCCTAATTTCCCAAACTGGTCAGCTTGGTGTGAATTTTTCTGCTTTTTTGGCCCTCTGTGGTAAATGTCTATTTCTGGGCTCTAATGTGTTGTGGAGAGAAGGGCAGAATGCGCAGAGAAATTCAAACTATATTGCAAATCTTATCTGGATGGGACTGAATTATTCACCCTGACACAGCAGAAAATGCAGGGATATCACCTCAGGATGTGTGATTAAGCTGAGGTATTTTTCATCACCATATCTTGTTTTTTGATGGAGTACAAGCAATCAGAAATTGCTCTGTATTTTGTAAACAGCTGCATTTCCTATTCCACACTTCTGTTGTGCAGTGTTTTTAAGATCACAGACTTTTTACAATACAGAAAACTAAGAAGAGTTGGTGGGGTTTTTTTGTGGTTTTATTTTTTTTTCCCCTTGTGTTTGTGAGACTTCTCTCCTCTCAAAACCACAAAACTCAATTTTCTATCAGAAGCATTTAAGTCACAAATGAAGACTGATCCTCTCTCTGAACTCCCCTTCTGGGGAGCCACGGCGTGGGGCTGGCACAATCTGTTCCTCAAGCAGGGAAAAGCTGGAGAACAAAGCTGGGTTTGATGCAAAATCCAGCAGGATGCGACCGTGGATCGCTGGAATAGTTTTAATTTAGTGACGCTAATGAATCTTCTCCCTCGTCCTGGGCTCTGTTTGGTGGGAGAGTTGGAAATTAAGGGAAGCAGATACTGGAATCACCAGGCTTCATAATCACCACTCAGCAGAGGATTTTATTTCAGCAGTGAACAGGAAATATTCAGGACAGTGCCATTAATATTTTTGCTTTGAGACAGGTTCCAATTAACCAATAATAGGCATATAGTAAAGTGAAAATCACAGAGCATTTGCCCAGATGATGAATTCAAAGCTCAAGGTAGGATTCCTACAGATATTTAGGCTCTTTCCATCTGAAAACTTCTGGAATTGGGAACTTAAAGTGGGTTTTTGTTGTTGTGTACATCTTGCAAGAATTTTTTCATGTTCTCGAGTGGAAGAAAACTTTGTGAGCCCACATGATGTGAGTAAAACAAAAAACTTCTAGGGACAGCAAAAGGGCAGCTTAAATCAGAGCCCACATCTGCTGCTGGAAGTGTCACTGGCGTGGGGTTTGGTTGGTGTGATAAATATGGTGTGTTAATTCATGTTCTTTTGGATTATAGTATGTTAAAATCATCAGCACCAACTGTAAATATGTTATATGAAAATGTAGCCTCAGTTCCAGCACGCTGTGGAATTTACGAATCCCGAGGCGGGCGCCACCCCAGAATAGACATTGAAAAGACATTTAGGAAAAGACAATGGAATGCCAGAACCCGGGCACTGTCACTGGCAGCAGAAAGGAGGACACACTAAGATAAGGGATCAGTCCTTCCTCCCAGAGGCAGCAGGGTCATCAGAGCCCCACCGTCTCTCTGATCACCGGAGGAGAACCTGTCCATTCAGAATTTCAGCTCCCATTCCCTCACGGGAGGTCCGAAATTGATGCTTCTCCCTCCCATAGGAGACCCCATTCAGCAGAGCAATGACGGCGATGAATTTGAATATTCCAGGGAGACAAAGAACTGTGGGGAAATCTTATGCCAGGGGCAAAATAAAGTGTATAAAACCTGGACCGCAGGCAGGGCCAATTCATGAACCTTTGGGAGACTGCAGTGTGACAGAGGCTGCTTTCCGTTCACCCTCTGACAATCCCGGGTTATCGTCACCGTAACTCCGCTTGTTGGTTTTACCGAAATTCTGTGATTTGATTTTTAATAAACCAAATCGTGTTTTCAACTGGAATACTGGATGGGCATTTATACCAGTCGGGTTTTCCCCTGTGTTGTTTCCCCGGTTATTCCTGATGGTGACCCTGCATCCCTCCCCCAGGAGCAGCAGGAGAGGCTGAGGGATGGGACACACGAGGGGCAGCCTCGTGGCAGGGCTTCTTCTCCTGCCTCGTAGGAGTCAGCTGCAATATGTGATTATATTTTTCTCTCATAGAGCTTGGAAACTACTCTGGGCGCTGCATTTTTATTTTTATTTCTCCTTTTACTCCAGTCGTGTTCTTGGAGTGCTTGACTACTCTTTTTTTTTTTTTTTTTTCTTCATTTATTTTTCTGGAAATGGTTCAAAAGACATTTGGAGGAGTTAATGAGACAATTTGCAATTTATCTTGGTGGGTTTTTTTTGCTTTTGGGGGCGATCCAAAGCCATTTGGAGGCAATAGGATGGTCTCATTGACTCTGAGGAGCTGTGGGTGAGGCCCTTGATGAGAATTGTTGTGAGTCTGTTGACAATTAAGTGATGTCTCCATATGTGAAATGATAAAATACAAGTGTAAACGTTATAGCTCAGAATGTTTTAGTGCTGCTTTGCAGCTCTGCTTTTGCAGCAGGCTGCAGTTACTCTGGTGGGGCCAAAACAGTGTTTGGGTGCAGGAACCAGTTCAGAACAACCAGAGACTGCTGGAATGATCAAAACTGGTCCCAAAAAAAAAGAAAAACAAGGAAGGAAGATCAAACCCAGGTTTACTATTCCAACGGGGACATTGGAAATTGGGGGGACAAGGCACCTTTTGGGTCAGTGTGGGTTGTAAGGCCCCTACTGTTCCAATTTTTCCAGATGCTGCTGGTTTATTTTCTAAAGTGGCTTTGCTCCAATCTGAAGTGAAATCACAATTTTTCTTTAGTCTCATCAGTAATTTCCCATTGTTTCTTTAACTGACAAAGCAATTGAGGTTTGGGGATTTTATGTCTACACTTGGGGTTCTTTAGGCATGGAAACATGAAATAGTTTGGGCTGGAAGGGATCTTAAAGCCCATCCAGTGCCATGGGCAGGGACACCTCCCACTGTCCCAGGCTGCTCCAAGCCCTGCCCAGCCTGGCCTTGAACTCTAATTTTTAATTTGGGGGTCAGTCCATAGAAGCTTGGTTATCTTTCACTTAATAAGATTTCTTTGTGGGGTGGAGGTAAATGTGAGACCCCCACCCTTGTGCACATGTTAAATGTTTGGTCCTCTCTCTTTACACTAAGAAAAGTTCAGTATTTCTCAGCAGAGCTGAGTGCAGCCAGCTCATCCTCCCGTCACAAACCCTAAGTTCCTCACAAATACAAGGAAATTACTCTCCTGATATGATTTTTCCCCCCCAAAGCAGCATCCAGTTGCTGGCTAATATCTGGCTGTGGCTGTGATTGCTTTGGTGGGAAGCATGAATTCTTCATGGCACCTCGGGGGGCTGCTAAACAGCTTTATCAGATAATTACAGCTCTGGAAACAATGTGTGGTGTGTGCTGTGGGGTGGGGATTTGGGATGCACCCCGCCTCCCAGGGCTCCCTGCATTAATATCTTCTCTTCCCTCATCTGTTCCAGGCAGCAAAGGATGAGCTGCAGCAGATGGTGGGACCTTGTCCCTTTAGTCCCAGCCTAAATCCCAGCCTAAATCCCAGCCTAAATCCCAGCCCTGCTGCTTGTCCCCCGTCACTGAGGGAAGCTCTGTGCTGCCAGCTCCTCTTGGCTCTGCTCCAGCTTGGGAAAGGTCATCCCTGTCCTTCCAAGGACATCTGACAGGATCGGGGGCTCTCTGCCCCTCTGAGGGGGGAATTGAGCCATTCATGGCACATCTGTACCCCGGGAAGGCTCTGGTGGAGCTCTGCACCCTCAGTGCTGGCTCAGGGTGCTGGGATAAAAGCTCAGGGTCCTTTTTGAATACAGCCCACTGATTTCCTGTGGAGGTTTTTGGGTTTAGGATGCGAACCACGTGGCTCCTGAGCAGCCCCAGGGATGTGGCTCCATTCTGGGAAGGCTGAGTCACAGTTCCTAAATATGCCAAGTTAATATTAACAATAAGGGGGGGCCAGAAGCAGGAGGGAAGAAGCTGAAAGTCTCAGAAGTTGTCTCAGCCTTTTCAGGCTGGTAACACAACTCCTTGTTGATGAGCCAGTCTGTGTTAGAGGGCCTGAAATCCAACTTTAAATTAAATACTTGGCTGAAATTAAACCTTCTGCTGTAGAACTCCCCAGGGGCTGGAAAACTTCCTTTCCAAGGGGCTGGAAGAATTGGCCAGGGACCTTTTCCCCACCCTCTCCAGCCACTCCTTGCTCCTGTGAGCCCTCCACGTGCCTGAGCCAGGTGTGAAGCTTTTGTCAGGCAGGTTCCCGGGTGCTGAACTTTGTATGACATTCCTTATTTTTGGCACATCAAAGGCCTGTGAGAACAGAAAACGATGCTAATCATGTGTTTGTGCACTTAGAAATACCAACTCATCGACTTGCAGAGCCAGAAGATGGAGGGAGACTTGGAGGAGCGAAATATAAAATTCTCTTCCATCATCAAAGTAGCAGCATCAAGCCATGACCTCTCTGTGTTCAGACAGGCAGCAAGCCAGAAACAGAATTTAAATGGGCCTGGCCTCCTTGTTGCTTAAAAAGGGAGAGAAAAACAAGTAAAAAATTACTTTTACCAACTTTCCAAACTCCGCTCCAAGCTGCTCTGTGGAGAAATGTAGGCAGGGATTGCTTTTCAGTGAATTTTGGCTTTCACCTCAATGTACCTGTGCCAGTGTCCAGGTATCCAACGCCTGAGAAACACCTTGGAACCCTCCTCAGTGCCTGAAACCACCAAAAAACACCTCCTGCCAAGGAATGTTTCATTTATCTTCTGGAGATAATCACAACTTCTCCAGGAATTTTGCAGGAGCCGTGGGGATATTTGATGTTTAAAACAGAAATTCCTCCTAGAAGTGGCGAACTGGCGGCACCTTGGATTTCTTGGCTGACTCCTCAAGGACATGGCGTGTCCTCCCTGCTGGGAGCTCCAAGTGTCACTTGTCCCGATACCTGCACTTGAACACGTCCCCTGACATGGAAATGATGAGCCACAAACTGTCCCATCAGTCTGTCTGAACATTTAACATCACTGCCTGCTCAGCCCATGGTCTGTGCAGAGAACAGAATCCAAGGGCTGCACGGTATGGACAGACATTTGCTGTTAGATGTATAATTTATTTTAGTCAGGTCAGGCTGTATCCTTAAATAACACCTCAGCCTAGAAAAAGGAAATTTATTTGATATTTTTGCACCTTCTATAAAGTTAATGAATGAATTCGAGGAGGTGTTTTACTACAGCACAAGGCAGTCAGCTGTGCATAATGATTATGATGTTGAAAAAATACATTTAAGCTGTTTGGACATCGGGAAATTTGGAAATTGGGTGTTCCTATAAAATGTTCTTATAGAACTGGATTATTCCTGTTAGTCACATTTTTAATATATATTTTATATATATATATATATATATAATATATATAAAATAATGGGACTCTTTGTTCTTTCAGTCAATCCCAGCAGCTACAGAAAGATTAATTTTTTTTCCTATATCCATCTAATTTTAGGAGTTAATTTCTGCTCTGAAAGTGTCCTGAAGCACTGACTACACAATTTACAAAGCTCATCAGGAAAGAACACGGCACAGAATCCTTCCTGTGGGAGGCACCTGAAAAAGAAGGATTTTGTTCAAATCTCTGCATTTTACCCCAAAATGTTTTGTGAAGGTAAGGGTTTTTATAAAATCAGGGAGATAAATCAAATTTAGGATAGCAGTGGCTGGGATGACCTTTTGTTTGGGGAAAATGGTTGAGCTTCCAGTCCTCACTTTTGAAAAGCCTGCAGTTATTTTCCTTGGGGAAGGACAAATTTTCAGTCTCGCACATCATCAAATATTGAATATATTTGCTACTTATGTAAAAGAGTATTTTAGCCTGGTGAGAGAGGAGATTAAAGCAAGCAGGCTGCATCCCTAAATTCAATTGTTTTCCTGGGAGATGCCACTCAGCCTGGCGAGAGATTGACACCGTGTCAACTCTGCTTCCCTCAAATTGCCCTCAAACGAGGTGCCCTCTACGCCCGTCCCCGAAAACCGCGGCGGCACCTGATGAAATTAGGGAATTAAATTTCTGGGAAAGTCTTATCCCAGCTCAGGGAGCCCTTTCCAAAGGGATAATTTGTTGGAACATTAAATTAAGCGATCTCCCCTCCCCAGAGCTCTGAGGAGGGTCGGGAGGGGCCAGCAGAAGGAGGAAACATTTTTGCTTTTCCTGCTGCTTCCCCCCTCCATCATGGACCTCTTGGCCACGGGGGTGTACCCACAGTAGGGTGACAGATTTAGGAGGGTGTTGATCCTGCAGGTGGAACCAGCTCTGTGTCACAGGTCTTGGGATAAATGGTGGCACTCTGGAGGAGGTGACGGCTCCGGCCTCGGGCGGTGGCGGTTTGACGGCGCTAACGGGGAATTTGATGGGAATTTGATGGGAATTTGATGGTGGCTGGGAGAAAACGAAGTCAACAGCCAAGAGATCCTGCTGAAACCTTGTTTTCCTGTCAGTCCTTATCAGGCTGGGCACTGCCAGGAGAGGGGTGGGGATCAGATCCCGATTAAACGCCGGGGTTCTCTTATCGCCTCCAACGCCAGATGGCAAAACGCCCCAGCCCACCCAGCAGGGCAGCCCAGCACTAGAATTTAATATAAAAATGAGATGGGATCAGGAAAATGATAAAACGCCTGTGCTCCTTGTAAATATCCTTTTCTTTCCTGCCCTGCCTCCCTGCATGCAGATCTTATGAAAATCTTGGGTTTAGCAAAAATTAAAAATATGTGGACAGCAGCAGGGTGGCACAGACTGGAAGCTGGGGATCCTTAAAGCTTTTAGGAGTAGAAAGGAATTATTTTCCTTAATTATTAAAACATGAGCACCACTGTTTGCTGGTTGGTTGATTAAATTCTCCAAACATTAGTAAGTAACAGTAATATACATGTCAAGAACATGGTTTTGCTCATTGGGATGTGCAGGATCCAAAATGCAGATTATTTACATAATAAATTTCACATTAAAAAATTTTACATAATTATGCAGTAGGGCCGAGGGATCCTGATTTTGGGCACTGGGGTTCCTGTCTGGATGAATTTTAAGAGCAATAATAAGGAAGTCAATAATCTCAGAGGAGGAATTTGGCCAAATTTCCTCAGCCTGAGGAGTATTTTTATCCTTTCCCCCTCTCCCTTAAAAATTTTAACCAGATTTTGGGTTTTCAAGGCTGGGAAACACAGGAAGGGCATGATACAATTTGACTTTTTGCACGTGAGCCCTGTGGTGTCTAAGCATCCTTTTAGGGCAGCAATTTCATTTAATTTATACCCAAATCTCTGGTACCTGGTGAGTGCAAAGCTGGCAGTGAGCTCTGAAGAGCAAATACCTGAAGGGTGATTCTGAGAAGCATTTCTCTTCCCAAAGTGCTGCCAATTAGCTTTGGGAGCAGGAGATGAACGACAACCTGGAGAACGCCGTGGCTGAGGCAGAACTGGCTGGGCTTTAGAGAAATGCAAACAGGCAGAAATTAAAATTAGCAGCAAAAAGCCAAACTCACCTGGTGGGGAGCTGTGGGCGAAGGCAGAACCCCGGGGTTAACGAGGGCTTTTGGGGTGTTCTCATCAAGTGTAAGCTCTGTGGAGGATGGACTTTGGTTTTTAGTGATTAACCATCAGGAAGTCACAGAAACGAGGCCTTGTGGTCCAAAATAAATGGGTTATTTAAGGCATTTTTAGTGCTGGAACCTGAATTTTACTATTTTTGCGCTCAGAGAAGAGCTGTGATTTTTTTTTTTTTTTTTTTTTTTTTTCCTCAATGTAAATTCCCAAAGTCAATGATGCTGTGCTGGAGAGCTGCATTTCTCTTCTGGGGAAAATTGTGGTTTTGACCAAGAATGCTAAAAATCAAATCAAGTTTTCAGCCCCTTGGGATGTCACGGGGAAGTTTTAGGCTCTGCCCAAAGCCTATCATGATTATGATTATTATTATGATTAAGACTTGACAAGTTCTGTTACACAAACCTGCCTCTATTTTGATTTTTACCACTTAAATAACTGGGAAAAACTGTGGTCCAAGTGACTAAAAAAAAATTTAAAAATCACCCTGAAAACCAAGTGGTTCTTCATTCCATATTAACTGAAGTTTCTTACTGTGAAAAGTGAGTTCTCTCTTAGCAAAATGTCTTTTCTATTCTGCCAGGCAATTTAAAATTAAAGCTTGACAGGCCATGCTAATGAAATAAAGCAATAAACATTTTCTGACAGGTGCAAAATACAGCCCTTGTTCGATAAGATGATATTTGGGGAAAAAATTTGCTTGGTAAATCTAATTTGTGTCAGCTCAATATTGGCTTGAGCATCAAATTCTAATTTATTGAAAGCACCAGCAAATACTAGAACCATTTGTTTAGCACAAAGCATTCAATCTATAAGGACCAACTCCATGAAATTTAATTTTGTGAGCCAAAAAAGACAATCAAAGTAGGAAAAGCAAGGAAAAAAACCCTCTCATGTTGGAATAAAAGGAACTGCAACTTTAAAAGGTAAAAATATTTAATTTACCATGAAAAAAAGGGAAAAAATCTCTATGAAATAAAATAATTTGACAGATTTTTTTAGCTGTTGCTGATTTTTATTTCTGTTTTCCCTCCTTTTAGTGGATTCATTGATATTCCAGCCCCTTTCCTGGCCACTCTTGCAGAGATTTTTATGGATTTACCAGGAAATGTGGAGCAGTTGGAATGAGATGAGCTTTAAGGCCCCTTCCCACCCAATCCATTCTGGAATTCCACGATCCTCCAGTGTTTCCATCCCCACCAGTTTCCCCAGTTTCCCATTCTCAAAGCTGACTGGGATGGGGATAAATTCGGGAGGAAATTTCCCTGCTATTTATTTAATATTGAAGTTTAATATTAAATCAATATTAATACTGGAGTTTAATACTGGACCTGCTGAAGTGATAATACTGCATTCAAATGATGGAATTCCAAATATCCCAGCTGTATCTTATCCCCATTTTTGTTTATTTTTAGGGGAATATTTAATGAACCTCAGTGAAAATCAGGAGCAATCATCTCTCCCAAGGCCTCGGATTGGATTCCTGTAAAATTATTAATTGAAAATCAGATTTTTTAGCATCTTTTGGAGGGGCTGGAACCGTTCAAATATTTTTGCCTTCACTCCTTGACCTGCAGAAATTTAACTTTTTTTTTTTCTCTTTATGAACACTCAACTAATGATCTAATTGGATGAAACAATTATAGATTATTGTGCCTGCTAATTAAGCTGGGTTTATGATGTGTTTCCTTACTGGGTATTGCACAGAGCTGGAAGATTTTGGGAATTTCTTTATGCTGGCATTCCCAGACTCACCAGCAGCTCTTCCCTGGAATTTCCTGGATTCCTCCTGCTGGCAGAAGATTTGGGACAGACCCTGTGTGGAAATCCTTCACCATTCCAGAGGGTTTGATTGATGAGGATTTCCCAGGTTTAAACACCTGGATCACTCAAATCAGCAGGGTTAGATCAAATTAAAAATGAGATTTCCTTGGAATTAGGATTTTTAAAGGTTGGAATTCCCTTTGGGGTGCAGCAGGTGAGGAGCTGAGGGTGATGCTGGATTGTGAGGAACTGTGGAGGAAAAACTGGACATCCAAAAACCCTTTCTGCCCCAAATTTGCTCTAAACCTCTGTCTCCACTGAAGAGATGCACCCTGAAATATCAGCAGGGCTGGGGATTTTGCTGCCTGGCAAAGTGATGTGCAAAGATCTAAAATCCATGGAGGTTATTAAGCAATCCTTCTGCTGTTATGGCTTTTGGGGATTGCTTCTATTTACTCCTTGAACAATTTTTGGGGTTGTTTTTTTTTTCCCTCAAATAAGAGCGAGGGGAATATTTCTCAATTTTATCTGTCGAGAGCTCAACCAAGCCCATAAAAAATCCTCCAAAAAAGAGGAAAAAATCCATATGGCATATTTACAGCCAATTATTCTCCTGATTCTTCCTTTGTTCAACTCACAAGTTTTATGGGAGCTTCAGCTTTATCCATTTTACACTCCAGCAAGCTTTGCAAATAAATACTGAAGGTTAAGAAGAGTTGCTGATTTATCCTTAAGCCCAGCTTGAGAGGGGCTGCAGTTCTGGGGCTGTCTGGATCCCATTGATCCACGTCAAATTAGCAGCTCCTTCCTCGTGGGCTGCTCATTTGTACCTTTTAACCACGGCGTTCTGAAGCGCCCTAAACTTGCACAGGTATAAAAATAAAATTTTCCTGTATTTTTCAAGGTTTTTTTTGTTATTTTGCTGCTCAGAACTGAACCTCACGGCGCTGCAGCTGCGCTCAGAAATCCAGACCAGGCACAACTCACAAGAGGCTATTTTTGGGAATGTTTTGCTTATTAAATTTTTCTGCAGGAGTGGGGGAAGAGGCTTCTCATCCTCTGCCAAGAACCCTCCTGTTTTTGTGTGGCTTTTGCTGTAAAAACTGCAGAGTTTTTACAGCCACGTGCTCCACTCTTATCAGCAAGTGCAAACTGCCACCTCTTGATTTCTTGGAGCCTCACTTCCAGCTGGATCACGGGGGTTTTTGGGATAATTTTTGTCTTCATTCTCAGCATTTTTTGACCCCAAACTCTTTAACTGTGAGTACCACACGGGAATGTTTTTGATGGGTATTGCTCTCGCCAGCAGCACCTGAATATCTGCATTAAAACCTGTGTTAGTCCAGGGATTAAGGAAAATGATTGTGGATGAGTGGGATAAGGAAAGGATTAATGTTTTCCTCTCTGTATCCTGGTTAATTATATCGTGTTTGGTACTTAAATGTACCTGGCGGGTTTCAGGATGTCTTTGTTGAATTAAAACAACATTTTTTCCATCCCTGGCAGTGTCCAAGGCTGGATGGAGCTTGGAGCACCCTGGTCTAGTGGAAGGTGTCCCTGCCCATGGAATGGGTTGGAATTAGGTGATCTTTAAGATCTTTTCCAATCCCAAGCCATTCTATGATTTTATTGTTTCCAAATATCAAGATAGATCAGTATTACTGTCCTGAATCCCTGAAAAAAAGCCTACAAATTCCATATTCTATTCCAAAATGTCCACATGTCCATTCCCAAGCTGGAATTTTGTTGTGTGATGGATTTTTTTAAAATATTCTCATAAAAGTAGCTTGAACTGTTGCCATCCTTTAGAGCATGGTGCTGATAACAGGGCCCAGAGTGATAAATTTATAAAGAAATAACTGATTTTGGAGCTCAGACAGCACCTCCTTGGCCACAGAAGGCCGTGTGATGGTTTTCATTATATTTCTACTGATATTTGCTCCCTACAGGTCCCAAAGGGAGGTGGTAGCCAGGTGGGGACTGACCCCTTCTCCCAGGAAAAATGACTGGATGGGAGGGAATTGTGCCAGGGCAGATTTAGGTTGGATATCAGGGAAAACTTCTTCACTTTTGATGTAGATTTGGCCACGTAATCCCTCCTTCTTCTGTGTCAAAGCCCTCAAGATCAAGTAAAACTCCTCTGGGGTTTGTTAATTTTGGTTTTTTGACAGTGCCAGTGAGACCCACACAACCACAGATGAAATTTCATAAATTTAATAAATATTTGAGCAAGTGGAGTGCAGAAGTTTCTCCCTGCTGCACATCTGAGGTGAAGGTGTCTATTTAAGCACTAAAAGGATAAATCTGGATGCCATGGTGATGGGAGGCTTTATATAGCCTAAAAGGATAATTGTATTACTTTGAGTTTTCCTGGGCTGGGACAGGGCTGTAATTTGAATTTCCACAGAGCTGATGGATCAAATTAGCAATGACTTTATTTGATAGAAATAACCTTCAATATTTTACTGTTCAAAGCAGCCACGTGGTTTTGCCACCACGTTTGCACCACTGAGGTCATGAAGCTCCTCGTTCCTTGGTGGTACCTTTGGAAAAAGTTGGATTTGGATCCACTTTGGAGCCTGTTTGGAGATTTTTTTTTCCCAGCAGCAAGGGACAGAATGAGAGGAAAGAGCCTCAACTTGCACCAGGGATGGTTGAGGTTGGGTATTTGGGAAGATTTCTTCAATTTTCAAATTTTTTCACTTTTTTTCCCTGAAAGGCTGGTCAAACTTTCATGACCCTAAATCTGCTTATTAAGACTTTTCACCAGAAATATCTTATTTTATACTGAGATAAATCAAACCAAATCCTGTACTCACCAAGCAGAAGGTCCAGGTGGGCTGAATGAGCAAATTTATTAAAATAATTTTACTTTGTGTTTTAAAACCCTTTTTTTTTTTTTTTTTTTAATTTTTTTTATTTCTCCTTTATTGTATGGTGGCTTCTTGATACATTTATTATTTCCCACTAACTATTGTCTTATCACCCTACATTTACTCTTCTAATGTCTTATTATAAAAATCTTAACAGGTGAGTATTTCTTGGCTGGGTAAGAAAAATTGCATTAAAAATAGGAACATAATTTTCAATAATTTTTCTTTCATCATAATTTTGTACTACTTATCTTAATTCCCTTTTCCTGCTGTATGATGATTATTTTTTTGGGTAGATTGATCACAACCAGAGTGAATATATTTGAAATATATTTGAAATTGGGCAAGAGGAATGGTTGACTACAAAAATTGGGAAATCCAGATGTGCTGAGCATATTCTCATATAAATCTTCAGTAAAAATATTTTTTATATGAGAAATTCTTCAGGACTTCACTCACAAGAATTTAATGGATTTGGGGGATTTCATGACCTGCATTGAAAAGGAAATTTCTAATACAGAGAGAGAACTTTCCTAAACTTTTGGTAAAATCTCTCATAATCTGTGCAAGGAATATAATCTTTAATTTTATATTTGACCCCATCAACATCCTCTTAATGCTCTCAGCTGGAAGTGGAATATTCCTTCCCACATGGGATATTTGTGGGTAATCACAGAAATTGTCTAAAGAAAGTAATTTTCTTGAAGATGTAATTTTTTATATCTGATAATTATTGGTTCTTTGATGAATGACAGGACAGTGAAGTAGGAAATTTAATTCTCATTTAGAAGTTGCATTAAACACAGGAATCCCAAGGGCCAGAAACATTTATAATTTTTTTGTTTGATTTGTGAGCTTTGTGACGTCCACTTGTGAAAATTTGTGGATTTTTGACAGATTTCCTTCAAATTTTTTTTTTCCAGAGGCTGAAGATGTTTTAGGAGGGAAGAGATAATTATAATCTGAATATTGCATCCCCAGCCCCCTCCTGAGCTGCAGTGTTCAATCACAAGGTGGCACTTCTGCCTCACAGATGAGTTTTTTCCTCCTTTGCTTTCCATCCAGTCCCAAAAATCCCAAATCCCAGACGGTGCCTCCTGGATCCATCCCCCTTTTCCTCTTCCCTGGGAATGAACATTCCTTACATCCCTGGAAAAGGAGCTCTTAATGGAACCACGGGTTTTAACTGGAATTAAACCCTGGAATGAAAAGAGAGTAAAACCAGAAATGGGAGTGAGGTTGTAAATCTTCATTTTTCCTTTCACGCCCTCAACTTCCCCTAAGATGATTTAAGTCAGTGAGGTGCTAAAATTGCTCTTATTGCTGATTTTTTAATGTTGGTCGTGTAGAAATTATCTCTGATTTTATCTGGTTTTTATTCTTTCTCATATAATTTTTATTTAAAGCTCACAACCTTTTCCCATGTCCCAGTAACGTGCTGGGAGCTGCTGGGGTCAAGTTGGGATATTCCTATAATTGTGTGATTTTATTTGGGAGTCCAGGTATAAAATAACCTCTGGAATGAGCTTTCACACTTGCCTGGATTATTTGAAGCCCCAGGTTTTGTTCCTCTCATTGCCTTAGGAATATTTTGTGGCTTGAAGGTGGCTTGTCCCAGGAAATATCTGAGGAAGAAGGAAAACTTGATTTTTCCTTGAAAAATGCTGGATATTCTGAATCCTTCAGAAGATTTATTCCTGGGTTTGTTCAGGAATAACAGATTTATTCCTGGATTTGTTCAGGAGTTTGCTCTGAGTGGATCTAGGTGGGTCCCTGGGGCTCTTCATGGGATTAGGAATTCCTTGGACTGCTGGAAGTGGAGCTGCAGGTGCAGGAAAAGCTGTCATAAATCCCCATTTCTGCTTTCCCTTCCTCAATATTCACATTGCTCCTTCTCCTCACACCCCTCCTCCTCCCTGTTCCTTACCTGAATTCCAATCCCTGTGGATAAACCTCCCCTGGATCGCTGGGAGCAGACACAGACCCCAGATAACTCATCACAAAAATAATTATCAATGTTTAACTGCACAGATATATTTCTTAGAGACATCCAACCCCATGAAGAGTTTGATGGGAAAACAGTGTTGTAGGGAACCTGCAGCTCAAAACCTATTTGATTGGGGGTTTTTTAATGTTTTTCAGGCACTTTTCCTTCATTTTCAGAATAAATCATGTGATTTTGAAAGAAAACAAAAGATTTATTATTATTTCTATTTATACACAAAGTATGATTCAGCCTCACCACAGCACTGGATGCAGATGGACATTTTCCCTTCTCATTTCCTGACCCATCTTAGGCTTTGCCTGATTTTACCTGCAAATTCCTTTTTATTTTATTGCATTTGAATGCCTTTGCTGAGCTCTGGCAGCCAGAAATCCTTTTGCTACAGAGCTGATGCTTCAGGTAGGTCAGCAAATAATCCAAATATCCAGATGGGATCCCCAGGAAGGACTGGGGATGGCAAGAAAGACCTGAGCTTTGTCTCGGCTCTTAACATGAAAATAAAATTGTATTTTTAGCTTTAAAGGTGGCTCTGGGGTGGAGGGGATGTGGAAATTTGCTTTTTCATGCACCTGCTAAATCAAAGGAATTCACATTTCAACTGGTTTAGGCCTTGCTTAAGTTCAATTTTAGCAGGTGATGTCAGGACAAACATTTGATTAGATGATGGGGAATGAAGGATCCAGAGAGCAAAAGGAGCAGCCTTGGGATTGTTGGTTTTCCTGGAGAATTTCTAGGGATTATTTTCCTCCTCTGGCTAAAATCCCAGCCAAGTGTGGATCTGGGCCTAGAAGGCTCCAAACTGCTCCAGCACACTGAGGAATTTTATCCCAAGTTGAAGGAGATTTAATTTGAGGATTTCTTTAATCTTCTTTTTAATTTTGAATAATGACCCAGAGAGTTTCAGTGCTTTGATAAGTTGATATTTGTTGATTGTTTTGGGTGTTTTAAACCTGTCATTTTGGGCTTTTTAAAGCCCTGTCCCAGGATCTGAGTAACTGCTGTGTGAGTTTTGTTATCCCTGTCCCAAGATTTAAATAATATTTGTGTGTGCACTGTTCAGTTATGAAACTGATGCCACGGAGAGGTGCAGATTGTGAAAATAAAAGAAGAATCCTTTTTATTTTTCTTGGGTGTCCCTGAAAAACATCCCCAAGTCTGAAATGTGATTCTCCTTTCTCTGTTTTCAGCCATTCACGCATTTGTGAAATGTTGGGAAATTTGAACTGACCTTTTTTATATACAAAAAAAAGTGCAGATTTTTCAACCAGGCACCAATTTTCCATTGATTTTTACATTACTTGGTTTTATTAGGTTTTGCTGTTTGTTTGTCCTTAATGTAGCATTGGATAAAGATTTATTTATTTCCTCAAAATCTTGTTTTTGCTATGGAAAGGTTGTATCCAAACCTTTATTGTTAAGTCTTTTTTTAAAGCCCTGAATCTCCACCAATCAGAACAAATAAACAGAATAAGCAAGAACATTTTGCTGACATCCCATGGAGTTATGGAGGGGACTTAATTTTCCTAATTTGTGTTTTCTGGCAAAAGCCTTGATCTGTTTTCTTCATGGTTTTCCTGAAATGTGTATTATGTGGGATTATTACTATTATTACTATTATTATTATTATTATTACTATTACTATTATTATTATTATTTTCCCCCATTTCTTTGTATAACATTCCTAATTTGTGTTGTCTGGCAAAATTCTTGATCTGATTCCTTCTTGGTTTTCTTGAAATGTGTATCATATGGAATTATTATTATTATTATTATTATTATTATTATTATTATTATTATTATTATTATTATTATTATTATTATTATTATTATTATTATTCCCTATTTATTTGTCTAACACACATTTTGCTCCATGTTTTCCAGGGATAATGGCCAGCCTGGAGACACGTGGAACAAGGAGCTGATAAGAAATCCGATTGTTCCATATGGTTCCAAACTTTTTGGTAGAGTCTCTTGGGATTTTTGAAATCCTTGATGATCCCTGGTTGGCTCTCAGCAAATGTGGCAGGGAACACGAGAGAGAACTTCTTCCACCCAGCAAACACAGGGTAATCCCAAATTTATTTTCCATATGGAAATTCCCGTTGCCGTCGCACAAGGATGAGTTGGGACATAGACATGGATGGAAGTAGAAACAACTGGGTTTTTCCCGTGGAAAAAATGCTCATTAAAAGCTTGAGGAGGGTTAATTACTTGGAATTCTTGCCATGGAATGGTTGGGGTTGGAAGGGACATTAGAAACCCTCCCATTCCACCCCCTGCCATGGACAGGGACACCTCCCACTATCCCAGGGCGCTCCAGGCCTGGGAAGGAGAAGCTTCTGGATGAGGGAGCTGCACTCACCAACTCGGGTGGGTTGAAGGAGTAAATTTATTAAGATAATTTAACTTTTATCTCCAAGGGAGATGGAGAGAGATTTGATAAGAGATGGAGGCACAGAACACAGGGAATGGCTCCTAACTAACAGAAATCAGGGATGGATGGGATTTTGGGAAGGAATTCCTGGCTCTGAGGGTGGAGAGGGGCTGGGATGGGATTCCCAGAGCAGCTGTGGCTGTCCCTGTCCCCTGGCAGTGCCCAAGGCCAGGCTGGGCAGGGCTGGAGCAGCCTGGGACAGTGGGAGGTGTCCCTGCCATGGCTGGGGTGGCACTGGGGGGTTTTCAATGTCCCTGGGTGGTTTTTAATGTCCCTTCCCATTCTGGGATCAGAAACACCTCAGGATGTTTGACTGAGCTTTGATCACTTTGCCAGTATGTCCTGGAATTCCTGCCCTGCAGTCAGGGATAAAATGGAGTTTTGAAGCTCCTCAGGATGGCCTGGTCTGCTGGAGAGGAGCTGGCTCCTCCTGAGGGCTGCTCTGGGAGCTTCTCCCCTTCCAGAGAGGGCTTGGGAACACGAATCCCTGCAGCCCTGCATTCCTTGTCTCTGTGCTGAGGAAACCTTGCGTTGGCACCTCCAATTTCTCAATGTGATTTCTATTTTTGTCCAGTTAACCTCGGATGGGACTGAGATCCTGCCTCCCCTTCCCTTCCCTGAGCAAAGCAGGGCGGCAGAGCCACAGCCTGCGTTTGTTTTGCAGTCCCTCTGAACAAGTGGTTTTATTGCTACTCGAACAGGAATTTTGGAGGATGAGGGGGTTGCTTGGCAACTAAACTGCAGTGTTTGCACAGGTACCTGCCGGGTGGTTTCTCCCTCTCCCCAGGGAGAGCAGAGTTCTCTGGTTTTCATTTATTGCTGGCACAGGACTGGTGCTGCTCCTCCAGCCTGCCCTGTCGTGCCCAGGGGGACTCGTGGAAATTCCTGCCCCTCTCAGGGCTCTGCAAACTGGTTCTGAGTGAAATTCTCAACCTTTGGAGGTGCTAAAGCAAAGCTGTGTCATGGAATCACAGGTCTGGGTTGGGAGGGATCTCAAATTCACCTCGTTCCACGCCCTGCCAGGGGCAGGGATGTTTTCCACTATCCCACATCATCCAAAGCTCCGTCCAACCTGGCCTTAAGCCTTCCAACCAGAAAAAAAAGATCCAAGCCCACACCCTTTAAAAATCACCTTTTTTTTTAAGTTAAGCATTATTACCATTATTCAAGGAGTTTTTTTTAGTCTTCAGGAAGGTCTGGATGACTTTTTTCTTAGCCTACCAGCAAGGATAATGGTAAATGATAATGGAAAAAAAAAAATAAAAAGTCTGGTGGAATGAAGGCCTCAAGTTTACAGAAATATTAATCCTGACGGGCTGGGCAGCCAACAGGAACAGCCTTCAGCAGCCCCTGTGTTTTATTTCATTTTTAACTGAGTCTTAAGGTGACAATCTAGCTTTTATTAATGGCAACTCCAGCTAATCTGCTGATTTTTTTTTTTCTGGAATTGAGAGAAGGCAGAATGTATCCCGAGATTAGTCATGCTCCATGATCCAATGTGCACACAAAGGGCGATGTTTTATTCATTGCTGATATGCAAAGTGTATTTCCAAATAGAAACTTTCTTCCAGGCCTCCTACGGTGCCGTGTCTAACATCAGTTTGTACAAATGCTCTCTTGAGAACACCTGGCTTAAAAAAAAGGGGAAAAAAAACCCCAAAAACTTTTTCTTTTTTGCTGTATGGATATCCTTAGGATGCTTGGAAATGATTTATCCTGTCTGGAAGCTAAAAATGAATGAAAATTGCAAAAACCAAAACAAAAACCAAAAACCAAAAAACCCCAAACCCCCAAACCAAAACAACAAAACCACCAAAAACCCCAAAGAAAAATACCACAAACAAATGAAACATCTCAAAAACCCCCTCAAACAAACAAAAACAAAACAGAAAAAACTCTCCAAAAATACACAGAAAAAAATTCACAAAAATCTTTACTGCACAGGACAAAGGCTTTTCTAAACTGTGTTTGCTGCTGAAATATTTTGTTTGAAGAACTTGGCAAAAACTTTCCCGTTATCAACAATATTAAGAACTTTTAGGGGACACAAAATACAGGAGGCCTGGAAATGTGGGGATGGGGTTTTGGATTCCCCCAGACCTGCCCAAGCTCAGTAGCTGAATCCTTGTCCCTTAAGTGCTATTTTAAGAGGGAAAGGAAATATATTTCCTTTTCATTTTCAGGTAATGGTTTGGGAGCCCTACCATGAGAATTTTTCCATCAGGGGGCACGGGCAGCACGGCCTGGGAATGATCTGCAGGATGAGAGAGCTTTGGAACACCTGGAAACCCTTCTGGATCCAGGCAGAGATGGGTCCTGGAAGGGAGAAAGAAAAAAAACACCTCCCCAACTGGTTTAAACAGATAATAAAATACATAATTTTAGTTACATCTTGCATTGCAACCCAAGGCAGGGATCATCTCCTGTCACCAGCTGGGGCTGTGGGTGTTGTCTCAGGTGAGTGGTAGCAGAGATTTTAAAAATAACACCTCTAAAAAATGGTCCTGAAGGGAGGAGAGCTGCTTTTTCTCACCATCCAAGCCCCTAAACTGCATAAAACATTTCCCAGAGCGTGTAGTTGATGTAAGTACAAGATTTCAGGAAGCTGGAGTGGTTTATTACTGATTATTTAGTTGTTGTGGGTTTGTTTTGTTTTGTTTTGTTTGTTGTTTTTGTTTGTTTGGGTTGGTTGTGGTTTTTTTTTGGTTTTTTTTTTTGTTTTTTTTTTTTTTTTTTGTTGTTTTTAATCTTGTAACAACAGCAAAAGTAGACAATTCTGAAATAAAGGGAGGAAATGCTCAGTGCTCTCCTCTTGACACATTCCCTGTGTCCTGTCCCTCCAGCCCTTTGTCCCAAATCCCCCTCCAGCTCTCCTGGAGTCCCTTTGGGCCCTGGAAGGGGCTCTGAGGTCTCTTTGCCTCAATCAATGAAAATTTCCCTGCACAACTGCGATTTCTGCCCGAATCCAGATGGGTTTCCAGATGTTTCAAATGATCTCTCATCCTGGGGGATTAATGGGAAAAAAATTAGGATTTTAGGTGGCTGCTCCAACTTAGAAAATATCTTAACCATAATAATTCTTATCTCTGTGCTTTTAATGAACCACACCCAGGCAGGCCACGTCCATCACATAAAAATTGTGACAAAATGTAGAAAACACATTAAAATTCTCTTAAAATTCAAATATCAGCCAGGTTTCTCAAGAAAATTTTGATTTTTTGGCCCTCCAGCTGAAGGTGATGCTTTGTCAGCCTCACCTGGGGCTCCTTCCAGCACTCCTGGCACCGTCTGGGAGCAAGGAAATAATTTCAGTAATTAACTTGATGGATGCTTCCTATCAAACCACTCCAGTCCTGGGATACCCCATGTGAGAACAGGGAAAAAATTCCATTAAATGTCAACCAAATCCCGCCTTTTCCCCTTTTCTCCAGGCTTGCTCTGCAGAGATGCAGGTTTTGGAATGGGGTTTTACAGTTTTTATCCTGATTTAAAATGTACTTTGGTTTTGTCAGGATTGCTGATCCTTGATTTAAATGTTGTTTATTGAGTGACAAAAAGTATCAGAACAAAAAACTTTTTCAGGTGGAGAATGGGAATTTTTAGGTTCTTTCTACAGATATGATTTATTAACAAAGCACAGGAGTTTCTGTAGAATTTACTGTTGCTTGTGACAGAAAAATCATGTTAGGACTTTGTCTATATTGAGCTGTTTGTCTTGTCTCAGGGTGGAAAATGTGGTCCATACAGTATCTTTGCAATTCTCAGCATTATTTTATTTTATATTTTATTTTATCTTTTATTTTATCTTTTATCTTTTATCTTTAATTTTTATCTTTTATCTTTTATCTTTTATCTTTTATATTTTATATTTTATATTTTATATTTTTTTATTTTTTATTTTTTATTTTTTATTTTTTTATTTTTATTTTTTATTTTTTATTTTTTAATTTTTAATTTTTTATTTTTATATTTTGTTTTATTTTTATATTTTATTTTTACATTATTTTATTTTTTATATTTATTTTTTATATTTTATTTTATATTTTATTTTATATTTTTTATATTTTATTTTATATTTTATTTTATATTTTTTATATTTTATTTTATATTTTATTTTAATTTTTAAATTTTATTTTTATTTTATATTTTATTTTATATTTTATTTTAATGTTTAAATTTCATTTTTATTTTCTATTTTATTTTCTATTTTATTTTATATTTTATTTTAATGTTTAAATTTCATTTTTATATTATTTTATTTTTTTATATTTATTTTTTTAAATTTAATTTTTTAAAAATTTAATTTAATTTTATATTTTAGTTTAATTTAGTTTTCCTTTCCCCAGGACCCACGCTGTTGATACTTTGCCTACCTGCAGCACTTTTGCTGTCACTGCTGAAATTTTGATCCTGGCAGCAGCAAAGTGAGCAGATCTTGCTCATCCGGAGCTCCCTGATTTGATTTGCTCTCAGTTCTGACACAGAGGTGCTGACTGGCCCTGTAAAATATTCCCAGTGATCCAATCAGGGCAGGGAAGACTCTGATTACCTGGAAAAATAGAAATTCCCCCAGGATGGGCCAGGGATGCTGAGCTCACCTGTTTGCTGCATAAGAACAAAGCCTTGAAATTCAAAATATTCTGTAAAAATAAAGGCCAAAACCATCAGATTTTTTTCTGGAAAAAGCCAGTCCTAGTTGGTGTTTTAATTTTCAGGGAATTTCAGTGTGTCCATTTTGCCTTAATTTTTACTGGGAGGGACTTGTCTGGGTGTGGTTAAAATCACAGAGATAAAAAATGATTTTGGTTAAAAATTTTCTAAGTCAGTGCAAACACCTAAAATCCTATTTTTTTTTTCCCCATTAAACCCAGCCTGGACTCTAGTGCTGTTCTGTATGGCAAGAAAAATCCCCGAAAATTCACATTAAATTTAACTGTGGCGTTTCCATAGAGATGATGTTTAGCATAAAAATAGCTGAAACATTTTGACACTGATTCCCAGCCTGTGGTTCATAACATCTCTCTTTTAAGCTGAAGTACGGAAATAAATCCCTCATTCCAACCACGGGATGAAATATGGGAAGGTAAAAGAATTTGTCTCTAATTTAAGATAATTAAAGGCAACTTCTCCACAAATTGGAAATGGAACTTATCTTGTTAAATCAAAGATGAGTCGAAAGGAACATTGTAATACAAATTTATCTCTTAATTTAAAATAATTGACCCTAAATTCTCTGCAAATTGGACGGTGTAACTTGGCTTGTTAAAAAGGAAAATCCCAATTTAAATTCCCACAAATGGGTTGGGTGGTTATGGATCTGGAGGGCAGGACAAGGGAAGAGAGAATTACAGTCAATAGAGATGTTTGAATTTTGCGTTAGAAGCCAAAAACGTTGATTTTTGGATCATTTCCTTCATTGGCAAGGACTGCAGGAGGAGTTTCGGAATAGTTTCCAGAGTTCCTGGAGGTGAAGCAAAATGATCTCCCTGTTCAGGCTCCTGGGCTCAGATTTTTTTGGGTTTCACCCTGGAAAAGGAGCCAGGTTTGATAAACGTGGTGGAGCTGAAGGTTGGGTGATCCCAACGTCGTTGGAAACTGAGTTTGGGTTGTTGGCTCTGCGGGGTGGATTTTAGCAGGGTGGAGCTGGAATGAAGAGGTGAAGGGAATCCAGAGGTTGGAAATGACAGGATAATGAATATTTTGTTTGTTTGTGTTAGTGGGGGAAGAACTGAAGCTGTAGGATGGGGATGTTGCTGAAAGGGGAGAGCTGGGCTGTGCTCAGGGCAAAGCATCCCATGCCTGGAATTTGGGAGGTGTTCAGGGCATGGAAAATCCTCCCCAGCTGTGGAGCATGGCCTGGACACCCAGGAAACTCCAGCAGGGCTGGGAACTCAGGGAAAACCTTGACCTGGTTGGGATCCAAGCCACGGCTGGGGAGGATCTTTGAGCCCTGGAATGGTTAAAGTTGGAAGGGACATTAAAGATCATCCAAGTCCAACCCTTCCCTAAACTTCTCTTGGTTTGGGATTGTAAATTCTGCTCTGTAGGTACTTCCTGGTATGTAGGTACCTTTGAATTAATGATGATTAATATGATTAATTATTATTTTTTATTTATTTGTTATTTATTTGTGAACCCTGCTTGGATAACCTTTCCACCAAGGGGCCATGGGCAGCACAACCTGGGAATGATCTCCAGGATGAGAGAGCTTTGGAACATCTGGAAACCCTTGCGGATTCAGGCAGAAATTTCCTGAATATTTTTTATACAAATATTTAATATTTATTAAATAATACAGAATATTATAATTAATTATTAAACCTGTGGAAATTAGATTTAAAAAAAGAATAGAAACCCCAGTGATGATGGGGAAGGGGGACAGGTGACCACATGTGGAAGATGGACATAGAGATTCTGGAGGTTGGGGAGAAGAATTCTGAATTAGTGAAATATTTTATGCAAGTTTTACCTGGGATCCATCATTCCCATGAAACCTGGCTGAAATTTAACATGTAAATATTGAACCCATGTCCTCCAGGTGCAGATGCAGAGGGAATTCTTTCAGGCTGCCCTCGGGATGGCTGAGCTGGATGTCCCAGTAGGAGCTGCTGGATTTGCTTGCATTAAATTCCAGCTGCTCTGTCTCTGTGCCAAGCACTGCTCCAAACCTTGGCACGCTGCTCCCAGGGATGTTCCCTTCAGGAATGATGCCACGTCCCTCCAAACCCCGCTGCTGCTGCAGAAATCTGTGGATTACAGGCAATTTTGGGAGCCACAGGAATATTCCTCCTCCTGGGAGCAAAAACACTTCCATAATTCAGGATATGAGGTTTTCCATCCTTGTATTCCAAACAAAAAGTTTTTTCCAGGAAAATCTGTGTTCCTCCTCTGGAGCTCTGTGTTCTAATTCAAGCTCATGTCCTGCCAGGCACAAATACCCCCCAAACTTGAAATTAAATGATTTTGGCTTCAGGAAATGTGGATAATCCAGTGATTAGTGGGCTATGGGACTAATTAAGATCTTTGATTTTCATTCCCAGTGAATCTCAGCACTGGTGACCCTCTGCATCCATGAAATGAATGGAGAGATATCCAAGGAATTTAGAAAGATAAAAATGAGATCTTCATAAGGGATCTTTGGGACCCCTCCTCGAAAACACTTCAAGGCATTGGGATTTTGGGCTGGAAATCCTGAATTTTGAGCTGCTGGGAATGGCTGTGCCTCTTGGTTGGAGACTTGGGGCACCCATACGAGATAGGAAAATAATTTCCAGGAGTATTTCCTGAATTTTCAGAGTGATCTCCAGAAAATCTGGCAGTGCTGGTGTTTTTTGGAGCCACCCATCATTCTAGAGTCCAGTTTTTGGGGGGATCTCCCCCTCTTTGTCCCATCTCTGCGTCAGGGACGAACCTTGCTGTGCTTTAGGCCCCAACAGCCAATATACAAAAAAAATTAAAAAGGTCTGAAAATGAACATTTTGAACAGGTAAATCCTTGGCATAACTGCTGGGAAATGAAAATCAAACCCCAACCAGCACCCTCAAATGGATATTTACAGAGAGAACTGAAATATTTGTTTGACTGTGTTTTGTCATCCTGTAAAATGCTGTTATTTCCCACCAAAAATGATAAAATATATTTAAAACAGCTGTTTTAGACTGTGGTAAATTCTACTTTTGGGTTTTTTTTTGTGCTGTCTGTCCTGATTTTCCTCATTTCTGTGACAGAAATGAGTTCTTTACTCATTTTGTAAAGAACTCACCAGAGATGACACCGGTGTCTGGTTATTGCTGTTTTTGAGGCTCCAGATAATCACAGGGAATTTATTTGGGGGCTGATGTGGAAGTTGTTAAGAGGCTGCGCTTGACTTCCACCGAAAATCAGCCTTAATTAAAAGATAATTATTTGAAATTGTCCTGATCCTTCGGCAACAATATTAGAAACACGGAAGGGGAAAGCGGAGGGGTTGATTTCAAATGAGCTCCAGGCAATTAAAAGGAGGGCT
Organism: Prinia subflava; assembly: GCF_021018805.1. NCBI lineage: Eukaryota > Metazoa > Chordata > Aves > Passeriformes > Cisticolidae > Prinia > Prinia subflava. The sequence goes on along the minus strand of NC_086257.1, from coordinate 23,558,101 downwards.
TGAAATGGAATTTTCCTGGAATGGGGGTGGAAAGGGAGGGGTCAGGTAAATTCCCTGAGAAATTTCTGGGATCCAGACTAATTCCTGTGGTTTGGAATTATTGGAGCAGGGATATTGGTCCAACAGCTCAGTGGCTGCTTTTGACCAAACTCTGCCATAAAGAACCGATCAATAAATGATCAATTAATGCAATCAAAAATTACTGCAAACCACCTTTGCAGCCACTGAAAAATTGGGAAGTTTTCCCTGTCCTTCCTGTGCTAAAGTCACCAAGAAGTGATTTCTGGAACCTTATTAAAACTTTGAAACTTAATTTATTATTATTAACTCTATCCCTAATAAGTATAAAAGTATTTAAAGATATATTTAAAGATAAATTTAAATATCCTCTGTATATTTAAATATACTCCCTCTATAAATACAATACTGAAGTAAACGCTGAAACAAATTTATTTAATTTATTTAATGCTTAAATAAAAGTTACGAAACCTGTGCTGATATCAATGGCAGCTAAAAATAAAATGCAGAAGGGCTAAGAAAATGAAATAGAAGTTAAATTTTTGGCACGTGTGTCTGTCCTCTGCCTCATGCAGATTGATTTAAAAGCATCCTGTATCCTGTATAAATATCCTTTAAAAGCAAACTGATTTAAAAGCACTCAGTATTCTTCTGCCTTTCTGCTAAAATCACTGTAAAAGCAAAGATAACAAAACTGTGAGGGGAATTTTAAGATGTTTTCAGGCACTTGTCCTTGCTGTAAGATTTTTTGGAATGCATTTCTCTTTTTCATATTTTATATTATTATATTCATATTATCGATATTATTTCAGGTGCATGTCAGGGAAAAAAGTGAATATTAACATATATACATGTATATTGAGGGGGGGAAAAAAGGAAATTCTCCTTGTGCTGACTGCAGGTAATTTGTGTTAATTTGCAACTCCTGCCTCAATGCTTTTATATCCACAGAATCCCTTTTCTCATCCCTAAGAACAAAGATGAGGTGAATTGCAATGACCATGAACTCTAAAACTTGCTATCCCTAATTTCTGTGGTCCCTTTGTCATTATTTCTGTACACTCTGATCAAGGATTGGCAGTTATCAGTTAAATCTTTATATTTCTTGGGCAAGATTTGAATCCTTCAGTACCTTAAGGATGCTTGTAAAAAGGACTTTTGATATGGACAAAGATTTTGAAACGAAGCGGGGAAGATTAAATGTTAGGAAGGAATTCCTTACAGAGGGTGCTCAAACAGTGCAGCAGGTTGCCCAGAGAAGCTGGGAATGTCAATTAAATGATATTTAATTAGCAGATGGAAGTGCACGACTGAGAGAGAAAAACCTCATGGAAGGAAAGCTTTTCCCTTGTCCTTCCCTGGAGTGGTTCCTGTGTCCCTACCCCTGATTCCTTCAGTGCCCTCCCTGCAGAGCTGCGTGTGATAATTTCATTTTCTTTATTATTTATTTATTTAAATTTTTATTTCTTTTTATTATTATTGTTTATTATTATTATTATTATTATTATTATTATTATTATTATTATTATTATTATTATTATTATTATTATTATTATTATTCAGTCTACAAACCAGAGCTTTATTTTTACAGATATTTAACCAAGGGAAAGCTCAGAGCTCTGCGTTTGAGCTTCAGGGAGAGGAGAAAAATGTTTCACACAAGTTCAACAAAGTACCCTGATGCTGCTTGGAGGAAAGTTCCCAGTTCAACAGGTAATTTTGTTTTTTTTCTCCAAAAATAAAAATACCTTTTTAATTGCACCAATCTAGCGTGATTGCTTTTATTTTGGAGCATCATGATGATGAATCACGCTGAGATAATTGGCTTGAATAAACGGAATAATCCCTACCTATGCAAATAAAAGATGGAAAAATTGGATATATTCTGAACATGTGGTGCTCAGGCAGGAGGGAAAGACTTCCACGGATGCTGAGGACCAAGATTAGTGCTCATCATCTGCAGTTATTAGTGCTTTTAAAATTTTAATTCATATGCAAAATGGTCTTGTTTTTAAAAGAATCCACTGAGTGAAGTCTGGAATAACTTTGGAATATTGTGCAGTTGTCCTGGTTTTTTTCAGCTGTTGGGAATCTGTGTTGGAGAGTTCTTGGAGACAGCACTGCTTGGACTTGTAGTCTGTGGTGATTTTCCCCTGAAAGTTTTAATTTTGTGTGTGTTTAAGACAATTTCAGGGAATTTAAGCACAACGTCTTAATACAATTTTTAATTTTTATTTATTTTTTTTAGGAGAAAGAGTTGTTAAGGATTTTGGAGACTTTTTTCCTGTCACTATGATCCTCATGGCCATAAAGGTTTTACAAAGAAGTCAAAGCAGCTTTTCCTGACTGAGGTAAAGATGATCATGTCCAGGTGCCTCTCGTGGTGTCCTGAACACCTTCCCCATGTGAGCAAACAGCTCCAGACTCGTCTGTGCAAGGGAGGCTCCCACAATTTCAGCAGAGAAGGAAAAAGCTGCAGAAGTTCCTGACCAGTTTTCAGTGGAGGCAAAGGGGAGTGTCCTGCTTTCAGCTGTGCTTGAATCACACCCTGAGCGAGCCTTGTTTCTTATTTTTTATAATCAGAATGGTTTGGGTTTTTTGGGTTGGAAGGAGTGGGAAATCCAGGCACAGAAAACTCTCAAAATGTGGAAATGGACCCAAGTGACCAAAGTGTGAAACCCCGGGGTGAGCCGGGGCCCATTTTGGGTGCAGCCCCTGGGGGGCTTTGTCTGCCCCAAATGTACCTGGAGCCCTTCCATAAACAGAACTGCTTTTAATTCCCTTAATTTTGTCTGGCCTCTGTTTTTAGGTAGCCCCAAAAGGCACAAAAGGCACACGACTCCTTCCTCCTCCCCCCCAGTCAGTGGTGGTTTAATGTCAAACTGGATTATGGAATTGAAGAAGAACTCTTGCAGGGTGATCATCAGAAATATGAAAGTGTAATTGGAAGTGAAAGATTGGAGTTCAATCTTGGAGGTAATTAATTATCGTTGCATAAGCACACTGTATGTACAACTACTTAAATCACTTTATCTAAGCTGTATCATTAATATTAGAAATATTTGGGTAGGAGACAGCAAAATTGCTGTACTTAGCATAAAGTTAATGAGTTAAACTACTATTATACCTAGAAAAAAATTCTCAGTAGATGACAAATTATTGGTATTAAAGAGAGCGGGTATTTTTATAATTATTTTTCTTTGCACAATGGAGCAGAGTCAAGAGGTTCATAATAGATTTTTAAAACAAAAAAGAGAAAATTTAAATACTTCCCAGAAATCAGGTAAAGCTGCCATGTGGTTAAGTGATAAATGAGGGCTGAAAGCAGAGCCATCCTGAGCCAGCAGGAAAGATTAGATTAAAACAGCTGAGAGAGAGAGCACTGGAAAAGTCATGGATGGGTGAAAAGGGATGAGTGGGAGTTATCTGGGAAATGGAAGAGCAGGAATAGGATTCAGGATGAGTGGCAAAGATCCTCCTGGACTGGGCAGGGGCTCACACAGCAGCAGTGTCCCCTGCCCAGGAGGAGGGGAGGATGGAGAGCTTCGGTCTGGGACAGCTGAACAGGTTGTTCCAGCTCTCTGGAGAAATATGGATGTGGTTGGGATGTTTGGGTCTGTGAAGGGATGGATCTGTGCACCAGAGCAGCTGCGTTCCCTTTCCCAGAGGAGGTGGATGTGGTTCAGCATTTTGGACACGTTGGAATTCCTTTACTCCAGAGTCATGGACTTGTGAGAGGAGGCAGCAGGATGAGCAGAGGGATGGACCAGCTCTGCTGGGAGGAAAGGCTGGAAAAATTGGGATTGCTCAGCCTGGAGAGGAGGAGAAGGTTTCAGGGTGAACTGATTGTGGCCTGAAGGGAACCACAAGAAAGATGAAGAGAGATTTTGGACAAGAGCAGGTAATGACAGGAAAAGAGGGAATGGCTTGAAATTGGCAGAGTGTTGGTTTGGGTAAAATATTAGGAAGAAATTGTTCCCTGTGAGGGTGGGGATGCCCTGGCACAGAGTGTCCAGAGAAGCTGTGCCTGCCCCTGGATCCCTGGAAGTGTCCAAGGCCAGGCTGGACGGGGATTGAAGCACCCTGGGTTAGTGGGAAGTGTCCCTGCCCATGGCCAGGTGTTGGTAAAAAAGGGATCTTTAAGGACCCTTCCACCCCAAGCCATTTATGATTCTAGGAAGAAAAAGAGGAACTTTGCAGTTTCAGTCCCACTCCAGGGTTTGTGGATTCCTCTGGACTCTGCCAGAGTTTTTCACTCCCAGTTTTTCCCCCAAAGCCACGGAATATCCGTGTGCCAGCTGAAGGCTCCACAATTGTGCGCCGTTGTGACGGAGCAGCAGGAGAGGCACTGAAATAAATGACTTTTTAATTTGATGTGCTCATTGTTTGAAAGCTGAGAATCGTTTTCCTCTTTATTCAGCGGTGAGTTTTTTTTCCTCTGGCTTTTCAGACCAAATGAATAAAGAGCTGTAACAAATATTGAAGGCTTAGAATTCATAAAGCAGTGCATAAAAGTATCTCTCCCACTTTATAAATCACATTGTCCATTCAAAAGATTTTGCTTTAATGACTGGAAATAAATTGGAGGCTGAGGTGTTTTTCAAGGAGCTGTGAGGAACACAATAGCTGTGGAAAACTCTGCAGCAGTTAAATGTACCAAGAGGAGAAGAATTGATTGAGAACCCCAAATGCACGACGCCCTCCTTCAAATCAATGAAGAAATTGCTGGAAATGTCATAATTAATGACAAGGGGGAATAGTGCAGTTGCAGGAAAGGTGTTTTCTGCAGATTGAATTATTCCAGGGATGCTCTTCCCTTCCGATTCCCTTCTCCAGGTGTTGAGTGCGTGGACATCAGTCAGAGGGATTGATGGCAGTGCCAGCAGCTCCAGCTGGGGATGGTTGTGGATGCAGGGATCAAACCCACCAAAGCTCTGAATAACTCCGTGATGGGATGGACTGGGAGCATCTGAAGGTTTGTTGAGCACACCTCTGATCTCAGGGATGGCTTTTCTGCCTGTGAAGCTCATGTGGGGATGGCAGGGGAAGCCAAGGATGAAAACCTGTCGGGATCAGGCTGTTCACAGCTCAGCAGAGCCACCATTCCTCACCACACCGTTTTGTCTCAGTAAATGATCTCACACTTTGATTTCTGCAAACAATGGTGTGGCCTGAGCATCTGTGGGTGCTTGAAAAAAGAGCCACTCAGGGGGGTGGCATCTTGTGCCTGCTGCGTGGGGCTAATTCAAACCACTCCAATTTCTCACCTTCAGTTTCCCAACCCAGCTGCTGCTCTTGAAGCCTCTCCAGTGAAACAATTCCTTCTGTATCGTGTCCCCTCACCTGTTTCCATGGCAAAGAGCAGCGCCTGCTCCTGCACTGAGTCACTGACGTGTCCTTTCCCCTCGGGATGTGGTTCTGGAGAGGGCTGTCCCTGGAAGGTGGCAGCCCCCTCTTTGTCCTGAGGAATTGTGTTAGGATAGAGCATCCTCAGGGTTTCACTGCAGCCTGCTCTTAGGCCTGGCTCAACAGCGCTCCAGCTCTGCTTTGAACAAGAGGGCACCAGGGAAAGGAGACAAATCAAGGCTGTGCATGCAAAGAGTACCCAAAACCACTCCAAAAGCAAAAGCTCTGCTTAAGGAGCCGGTTTTTGGTTGGGTCATTTTTTTCAAAGTTGTCTCAGTGCTGTCAATAACAACTAAATTAAGGTAGGCTGCAACTCAGCCCTTGTGGTCATCAAAATTAAGACACATCAAAGTAAATCTTCAACACGGTTTGCTTAACAGTCTTTTAGGATTTACTCCGCTGTTTGCATTTCCAGTTTTTGGCTGGCTGTTTCCTTGCTTCGTTAATTTAATGAGGAATTGGTGCTTTGGGAAGTAAGAAATGTGTTGACCAAGCAGTTCTGCGCCAGTTTTTTGTGGAAGGAAACCCCAGGGTGAGAAGCAGATCCCCATAAAGAAGGAGAGGTTATGGAGGAAGTTAAACTGATGATCACGATTTCACTGAGTCTGTTTGGGGCTGTCAAGGGGTTTTGCTTGGTTTTTGTAACACAGTTAAAAGAGGCCCAGCTCAAAATACTCTAATTGAGCCTGTTAATTAACAGGAAATGGTGCCCTGTAGCTTAATGTGTCATGAGAGGTGGAGCAGAGGCACAACCTGGCTGTACCCAATTAGGTCAACCAGCAGGTTTTTAATTTCCTTGTTTTGGGCAGCCTTTGAAAGAGGTTGGGAATGAAGGTCCTTGGAATTGCTGTCGTTGGGAGCTGCAGTTTGAGGAGCTGGGTGCCATCAACAAAATTGTTACTGCTAAAGAGGGGTTTGGCTTTTAGGATGGATCCTGTGGAATTGCAAAGTTGAGGTTATGGCAGTGATAATCATCAAACCAGGGCTGTTTGCCAAAACCTTCCCCTGTGAGAGAGAATTGTCTGGGCTGGGAGAAGTTCCTGTGGATCTGCTGAGGGTTAAACTCTGAAACACCCCGTGATTGCAAACCTGCCCTCACCACACCTGAGAAAGATCCCGAACAACTGAACTGGAAAAAGCAAAAAAAAAAAAAAAAAAAAAAAAAAAAAAAAAAAAAAAAAAAAAAGGCAAGAAAAAAGCTAATTTTAGCTCAGTCTCTGAGACCAGCATGGGACAGAATAAACCCAGCATATTCAGAAGTGCCTGAGGCTTTTCCAGTGCATGGAGAATGCCTGATGCAGTTGGGAAATTCAGCAGATTCTGCTTTCCCATTGCTGTTATCACTCCAAAGATAACCCAGCTCCTCCCTATCTCTTTCCTGATGTTAGTCCTGATAAGTGCACATTTCTTTTTATGGCCTAAACCACTTTCAGAAGCATTGGTCTTTTTTAAAATTGATGTATTTTTAACCATGTAACAGAACAGAGACAATCCCAGTGGACTGCACACGTGGAATCTGCGTCTCCTCCACACAGAACCCACTCAGTCAATAAGCAGAAAAAATGGGGAGTTTTCAGGATGTTTTTTATGTCTTTTGCAAAGAGGGAAGAGAGAACTGTGAGAGAGGAGCAAAGAACTCCTGAATTTTAAAGAGATGGATTTATTGGATGTCAGCAAAACCTGTGCCCGGTGAGTTTCTTTAAATGATACCCACTCAGGAGAAAAAAAACTTATCAAAACGCACCAAACACCCCAAAAAACTGGCCTAGTAGCCATAATTGTGTACTGTAAACAAGGATTGACAGTTAAAACAAAGCATGAGGCAGTTGGGGTGTTCCTCAGAGTCCCATTCCTGGAGGACTTTTCCACCATCTCCTTCCCCGTTCAAAGGTCAATAAGGGGATAAAGAGTTCACCATCTCTCCTCCCTAACCTGTGTCCTTTTTCTCTCCTAAATAACAAAAAACTTCTCTCCCAAATTCAAAACTACCTAAAGAGTCAAGAGAGGTTTTCACCTGCTCTCAGAATTCTTTTTTTGGTATTTTTATTTATTAAACCTCAATTCGACTCCTGCAAATGCCTAAAGTTTTGGATACTTCCACTTTTTGCCTTTGTAGCCAGCAGTGTTATCCAGAAAATCCAGAAATATCCAGAAATTCCCAATATTTGCACCAAGAGTGGAAGGAGCAGAAGTGGCTCCAGAGAGAAGCAAAGGGCAGATCCTCTGCCTGGCTTTGTAGCAGCCATTTCCATGGGTGGCTCCATGTGGGCAAAATCTCGGAAATCTAGGAAAAATTTCCTTGTGGAAAGGCCTGTAAAACATGGTAGAATCACCATCCCTGGATATATTCCAAAAATGTGGGGATGTGGCACTTGAGGGCAGGGTTTAGTGGTGACCACAGTGGTAGAGAGCTTATGGTTGGACTTAGAGGTCTTGTCCAAAATTATCAATTCTGTGGTTTTATGATTCTATAAAAATATTTCAGATCTATCACTGAGAAAAATCAATTTTTGCTCAAGAAATAAGGAATGGAATGATTTGGTTTTGGTCACATCCACTAATTCACGAGTTGTATTTTTGGTTAGGGAAAGGGAGAAGCTTTTTTCAAGTTTAAGTTTATGTTGGAACTCAGCTTCTTGTTTGGCTCTTTACAACAATTAATACAACACAGGAACCCCATTTCTATTGGGCTTTCTGTGTTGGAAAGGGATTCACAGGTCTGAAATCAACACAGAAAATGCTACTTGCCTTTTTTTCCTGTTGATTCCAACAGATAGTGGATTTAATTCGGCCTTTCCCATCCAGAAACCAACTCTCGCAGTTGTTTCAGACAGAAAGCAATGACCTCTTTTTAATATGAAGTCAGTTTTGTTCTGATGTCATTTCAAGGGGTAGAACAGAACGTCTGCACTCCTCTCTCTGCTCTGCTTTGAGTCTGGAATGTTCCTTCGGAGTGACTCCTGTCAATTATCCCCGGCCTCTCTTGGCTGACTCACAAAGTGCTGTGAGAAACACAAAAGCCTTGTGAGTAATGGTATTGATGGGAACCCAGAGCAAACGATGATGTCTGGGAAATAAAGCCACGCATTCAAATCTCCTTAGAAAGTTTGGGAAAGGACACGGGAGCTGGATAACTTTTATATTGTTAGAGAGGGACACGCTCTGTTCCTGTATTTATCCCTGCAAAATAACATCTTCTCTTGGAATTATATTGACTGGGTGGTTATTTAAATCTGTAGCATTTCAACATTTTGAGTCCTTTTTTTGTAATTACATTTTTCCTCCATCCATTGTCATTTGTTTGTACTTTGTCAGGCTCTTCCTTTTGTTTGGATTTTATATTCTTTTCCCCAAGAGAGTTGTTATATCTGGTTTTATTTTCTTGCCTATTGTTTTCCTGAGCTAATCTCCCTGTTTTCCTTCATTTTGTTGTTCTCTTTGCCATTTAGACTCATTGTGTGTGTCTTTACTTCCAAGCCTGCCTTGATCTCATTTTGCTGGGGAAGAATTGCTCCTTTTGCCTGCAGTTTGAAGCTGTATCTATTTTTGTTGATATTTTTTATTGCCATGACAAATCTTCTTATTTAAGGGCATCTTATTAAGACAGCATTTCATTATTTTTGTGGCTTTTTGTCTTCAATGGGTTTAGGGCTTCTCTGCCAATTTTGCTCATGAATTTTGTATTGTCCACTTCTAACATTAACTTGTGGAGGGGTCGCAGGCCCTTTCCCATGGCATTTCTCCCTAATTTTTCCTCAGATGCATCTTTTTTGGCCCTTGGTTCCCTGCTGCTGGAATTTTGGCCCTGCAGGAATTGAAGATGTTTTAATTCAGCTGTTCCATGCACAGAGTCAGTTTTCCTCTTTGTGTTTAATACCAATAGTTAAAGCAGACCTTTTGCAATTTTTCGGGGGCTGTTATTTATTAAGAGGGTCCTGCACAGGTTCTCTGCTCCTGCAGTTCAGCTGGACTTTGGGATCAGCACATCTTTGTAATTGCAATGTCCTTAATCCTTGGAACTCTTACACATCCCATTGGATGCTCTGAGAATTCTGTTTCCCTGCCAATGTCTTTCACAGAGAGACATTGAATTGCTTTTTTTTTTAAAAAAAATCATATGTAATTTCTCTTTGAAGACGTAGCTTGAGGACTCCAAGAGCCCAAGAAGGAGCTGAAGTCTGTGAGTGCCCTGTCAGGACTGAAAAGGGTTTTCTCTCACAGCTGACAGGAAAAGGATCCACTCACGACAGTCCCTTCAGAAAAAAAAAAACATTAATGAACACTTCTCATCTGTGAGAGTCACAGGGAATTCCCACAGTGACAGGTTTTGCACTGATTCCCATTTTTCCCTTTGACAACTGGACCGTGAATTTTAATTTTACCAGGCCAGAAAATGGTATCAGTGTCTCTGCCAGGTTTTGAAAGGCATCAAAACGAGCAGGGAGGTGTCTGTAGAGCACTGGGAGCACCCCAGTGCTCCTCTCAGGACAGAGGGCATTGCTCTGACAAGCAGCAACAAGTCATTAATTGCAAACAGCTAATTGGCCTCACAGAGCAAGCTTGAGGATCATAATCCGAAAAACAAAAAAGAAAACCCAAACAATTTGTTGATGGTTGGCTGCAATGAGGGAATTAATCTCTGAATGCTTGAAAGACAACAGAAAACAATACTTGACTTTCATTCTGTGAAATATTTGTAATTAATGTGTTGATAGTGGCTATGAGTATCCACTGAGTAATCCTGCACATGTGAGTAGCTACTGCCTTAGTAAGGATAACAGGAATACAGAATATCCTGAGTGGGAAGGGCCCCACAGGGATCATCCACTCCAAGCTCTGGCCCTGCACAGGAACCCCACCCTGTGCCCCAGAGCTGTGAAATGGAACAATGTGGGAAGGTTTACGCAGATCTGGTGTGAGCAGTGACACAACTGGAACCCAAGAAAAACTTCCTGTTTCTGAGCAGATCAGAATGATTTAACCCCACATCTGTTGGATGTGCTTCCCTTTGATACCACCACGGCAAATTCCAGCAATTCCTGAGACAATTTCCCCCCACTGGAGTTGGTTCATTTTCTCTCTTGTTTGAGGGAGGTCCTCTCCCAAAACAGATTGTGGCCAAGCTTCAGCTCCTGTGGAAGTGACTACTCCAGTTGACACTGGACTTAATTATCTTTGTAGCTTCACTTGCAGTGACTTTTTTCCCCCAGACAACTCGGGCAGGCCTGGATTTTGGACTACCTCCAGCTCTCTTTCCATCCATAATGTGCAGCTGAGCATATGCTTTAGGATCTCTTAAGGAACAAGCGTAGCATGAAGGCTGAAATGAGGCGTGGACGTGTCTGCTAATTGGAGCAGCAGAGCAGGGAGCTGGAAACCAGCTGGGAATCAGCTCCTCTGCACCAGTCATCTCCCTCACCTGCAGAAATTCCTATTTTGGGACTCACAAAGTTGGGAATCGCACTAAAGAACGTGAGGATTGCACTGAAAACCGTGGGGATTGATGTGATCTTCAGACAGGGGTCATGACTGTGAGGGGAGAGACCCTCAACAGAGCAACAGAGCTCTCCTGAGGGGTTTTCCTGAGGGAAGAGAGTGCAGGGGAATCCTGTCCAGAGGGGACTGAAGGTGGTGTAGCAGGATGAGAAAGTTTTCTTCAACTGAGGAAACATGAATTTCATTTCCAGTAATTCCCAGTATCCCGCGGGTCACTCAGGGCCTGTATCCGTGTTGGATCTTTCCCACTGGTGCTCTGATTGCACACGGCGCTTTCCACACTCCTGATAAAACACTGAGTTGCTCTACGAGGCCTCTGATATCCAGAATTTGATATCCAGAGATTATTTGGCTGAATTTCATATCCAGGATCCAGATATTTCCTGCTTTATCAGCAAACCCACCCCTGTCTCAGGAACCGGCGCCTCCTCCGGCACGCGGCCTCGCCGTTCCTTTCTGATTAACCCCCATTTCCAAGTTTCACCAGCTTTATATTCCAGCAGATAGCAGCTTCCTGTGGATATTTTAGCACGTCCTGGCCCTGAGATTGTGGTAACCTGCAGGCCTTGTGTTTGTCAGCCGCCAGCTCAGCGCTGCCTGCCTTGATTGATGGGCTTTTATCTCGTGTGTTTTGCCTGATCTCAACAGCTCCTCCTCTCCTCCTTTTCAAAGAGCACCAAAGCCTGGCTGCTGCTTTCCCATTTAAAAAAAATTATATATCAATCCAGGTGAGATGGGAATTCAGCCTTAACATCTGTGCTGCGTGTTCTGATGTTCAGGGAATGGATAAAAGTTTGGGCCTACCCAAAGTCCATGAACGCTCATTCTGTTAAAACAAGATTTACAGGTTGGGTCTGTGGCGTGGAAGTGCTGAACTGACCCCTAAATATTCCTGGAAGGCTTTCCCTTGTCTGTCCAGCTTGGATTTGTGAGGGTGTGTGCCTGTGTTAAACTTCTTTTTGTAGCAGCTATTGCTAGTTTAGCTTTTTAAATCTGATTTTATTGCGCTGCAAACTCCTTTCTCTCTTCTGGAAAGTAATTTCACTTCCCTCTGAGCGAGGAATGTGGTAAAAGAACTTACAACTATTAAGAAAAAAAAATAGAGTTTTGTTTGCCTCCAGGCTGGTTTTTTATTTTACCTCTGGAAGCTTTTGGCAATATCCATGGCCTGGGAAGTGATGCTCGTTTTGCAAAGGCAGCTTTTCAATTAAGCTGCTTTTCTTCATCAAATTCTGCTCTTGAGGACTTGCAGCATCTGCTGGCTCAGAGGAAAAGATTCTCAGTGAAAATCCTAATTTCAGAAGTACTTTCTCATCACAGCATGTAAGTTTTGATGGGATATTTCAGATTTTCACCCAAGCTCTGACCTGTGTTTCAAGAGATAATTAAGGTCAGTTTTAGCCTCGAAGCAGCTGAGGAGGAAGGAGCAAACAGAGGGGATTTATCCAAACTTCTGGCTACTCTGAGATGGAGAAATGCCTCTTAAAAACACTGAAAGTTGAAAAAGCCACAAGAATCCATGGAGGAATAGCAGGAAAATTGTCCTGTCTTCCATTTCATGTTTATTTTATGGGTACTTTCCATGGCTGAATAAATTATGGGGACTCGTACATCCTAAATGACAGTTTTTGGCTGGTTGAAGTGATGCAGTTCTTCCTACAGGTTTTCAGGCTGCAACCTTGGGAAGTACCACAAGAGACCAGGGAAAATGGGATTAACTTGGTGAGTGGCACAAATCAAGCTCCATAGAAAAATGCTGATGGGTTTTATTTAGACCCAATGCTGTTTTTAAAATGATTGATATTATTATCATTATATTTGATTTTAATAATAATTTCCCCTATTTTTATTATTATGTTATTATTCTTCTACTATCATTATTCTCATTATTCTCATTATTATTAACTCTGAGCAGAGAATCTGCTCCATTCATCAGATCAGGATTACATTCTTTGTACAGTACTTTTCCCTGCGTTTTTTCATTTTCAGCTCCAAGTTTTCAAGCCAGCTCCAGGTAAAATGTGGAATATTCATGAGGAATGTGGTGTAAGCCACAGAGAATTGAGGTGGAGCCACATTTAAGTCAATTAAAACTTGACCTGGACAGGTAATTAATGTCTTTTACATTGACAATAATGGAGGAAAGGTTAAAAAATATAAATATTGGAATACCTATTAAAAAAAACCCAAAACAAACAAAAAAAGGAATTAAAGAAGAAAATCACCACCCACAACCAAGTAAATCCAAGCAATATTTTATATTCTTCATATTAAAAGCCATTTTATTCAAAAGCCAGATTATTTCAAATTCACAGAAAATATTAATATGTGATTCAACTTTCCTTAAATATCCATTTGTGTTGATTATAAAAATAAAATCTATGTTTTTTGAATGTTTTTTCCACAGCAAAAGCGTGTTTGGAACACTTCAGAACCCGTTTTTCCTCTTGTTCTGCCTCATTTATTTGTTGTATTCAGCCAAGCTTTCAGCTGTGCACTGCAAAGTGTCAGAAGTGGTTAAAGAACATTATTGATTCCAAAACTGCTGAAAGACAGAACATGTTTGGGCTGAAGGGATCATTTTTCTGCACGGTGAAGGTTTCTCAGCCTCCAGTTTTGTTCCAGGGTGACTGGGCTGAAATGGATTTTTAATGAGTTAAGGGAAGTGCTGAACAATAGGAGCAAAAAGTGCAGGTTTTATAAGATTTAAGAGAAAAAAAAAGATTTTGTAAAATTTCAGAGCAAAAAGAGACAGATTTCATAAATTAATTGAGGTTTTCTTGGCTGATCAGGAAAAGTTGTATTGATCTACAGGAATTACATGAAATGCTAGGAAAATCCAAGTTAAAACAGGTAGAATTATTAAGGTTAGCAAAGAGTTAATGGATTTGGAAAGGAAAAAATGATTTGACAGTGCTGGGTACAAAACCAAACAAGGATTTTTGCCTATTTTAGTGCTGCTTGGAAAAAACAAATAAAGGATTAAGTGGCTTTATATTAGAGGATGGAAATAATACCTCAATTACTATTTGGGAATTTGGGAATCCATAAGAGGAGCTGTTGAAATCCTAAAACTACTAAAACAACTAAAAAATTGATTTTGGTGGTGTCTGTGGTACAAAGAAAGGAAGTTTCTTGTACTTGTTTTGCTCCATATTTTAGTAATCAGCAAAAATAGAATTGATTCAAGGATATCCATGTGGGAAATTTCCAGATTTAGGTTGGAAACAGATTTGGAATCCCCGTGTCTAAAACCCATCCTTGAATCTTGAAGCAGCAAATACTCTTGGGATCACGGAGTATGGAATGGCTCCTTTTTCCTCATTTTCCTCATTTTCCTCAGCTCTTCCAGGAGCTGCCTCAACACCCTGACCTGTGATTTCCACTTTCCCCAGGTTTTTTTGGAAAGCAGTTCATGAAAAGTTGGAAGAGGGCTCTAAAACCAAGCCCAACCCTTGGCTCAGTTCACCACCAGACCCTGTCCCCTGTGTCACACCCTGACCAGTTCCAGGGATGGGCATTCCGCCTGCTCCAGTGCCTGAGAAACCTCCCAGTGCAGAGATTTTTCCTGATATTTAATCTAAACTCTCCAGCTCCAGCTGAGGAACATTTGGGAGAGATCCCCATTGGATCAAGCTTCTCCATGAAGTCACATGGTTATATCTGATGCAGGTGTGGGTATTTTTTTACCCAATTTATCACATTTTTGGGGTTTTTTAAATGTTTATTTTGATGAGAAAGCAAAGAGATGACGTTTCTTGAGCTGTTCCATTTGTTCCCTTTCTTTAATCCAGGGATGGGAATTGACCCTGTGGTGGGATTGCTCTTCTGGTAAGCTGTGGAAAATAATGGAAATTATTTTAATTAATTATTATAATTAATTAATTATAAATATGTGGCAATAATGGAAAAGGAGATTCCACAATTCCTGAAGGATCCCTGACAGCTCTCGTGGACAATTCCGTGTGCCTTTGCTTACCTGGCTTCGAGACATAACAATCAGTAAGTCCTGTCTCATATCTGGGTATTTTCTGCTCTTTCAGAGCTGTAATTGCTCACACTGCATTTATTTAAAAATTGCTTTTCCAAAGCCTTTCTTGGAGGGGTTGGGGTTGAACGTCGCTGTTTAAGATTGGCCCTCAGAAGAAACCAGGTTTGATCTTGAAGTGGAAAATGCTTTGCTGAGACACAGTGACAATGCCTCAACTTCAGCCTTCAGCTCCTGTTTTCTGTCTCTCCTCAAAGTTTTTGTGCCTCATCCTGAACCCTCCCTAGAGACTTGGTAAAGCAAATAGGGAAAATGCCACTGTGCTCTTTATAAATGTAGACCAGAAGTGTTTCAAACTCCAGAGTTTATCTGTCAGCAGCAGGAAAAGCTGCATTTTACACACTGGGTTTGATTTGTTTCTCAGTGACAGCTCTTGTTCAGATCCTAATTTTGACTGTGTTGAGTGAATATTCTTTAATTTTAGTGAAATTTTGGATTGATTTATACATCCCTGGTATTTTTCCTAAGGGAGCAGCTGTTATAAAAACTTGATTGCCACATGGAGTTTTCTCCCGGTGGCTTTGCTTCTTTTTTCAGAATCACCTGATTTTAGAATAAGGGAAAGGAGATGGATATACACTGAAACTTCTGCCACTGATTGTTCTCCTTGGCCTCTTGTCTCCTGTTTTTTGCCAGCCAAATTCAAAAGACTTTCAGTCAATGCATCAGAAATGTGGGTGGTGTTGTCCTGTGTCCCAGCAGACCCCTTGGGAGTGTGACTCCACCTGGAGGGCTCAGAGTGTGGGGATGGAATCAGAGGGTTTATATTGTGTAACGGAGCAAATCTAAATCTTTTATCACCTTTGGAGGACTTGAAAACCTCATATAAACAATAAAATAATGACAAGTTGAGTTTCACCTGCCCCTTGCCCATCCAGTCTCCAAGATATCCATGACAGAAAAAACCTGAGAGTCTCTGCTCTTGAGCTGCCTTTCCAAAGGGATTAATCTGATTTATTCCACTGCATCTCTGAGTTGCCATTCAGAGACATCCTGTGTTTCGGGAGGGATGTACAATTGTGGAAGAAATTTCATTGTGGTGTTTCCTACCCAGCCAAATCAACTCACCCAGTTATATTTAGCAGAGTGTGATGCTCCTGAACTCGGGAACAAATCTGTCTGGGCTTTCAGGGGGGCTTGGCAATGATGAAAACCGATGCCCTGAATGCAATTTGTTTGGTTTTGTGCTCTCTGGCTTCATAAACTCTTGAAAATTACTATGAATACAGTCAGACACAATGCAGCAGAACCAGAGGAAAGCATGAACCTCTCCTCTGGATTTTCCAGTTCTGTGCACATTGTTTTTGAAATGCTCCATTAAAATAGGGATTACTCATTGTATTCCCATGACCCTCAAACATGACAGCAAACCAGGGGCTCTGAGGGGTTGTCACTCACGTTTGGGACATCAGCAGGCTGAGGGACAAGAGCCTAAAGGGTGAAGGTAAATATTTAGCTGCATAAAAAGAAGCGTTTTGACCCTTTCCCGTGTCAGTCATCCATCCTGTCCATGGCAAAGGAACACACCTGACAAAAGGCTGAATTTTATTGTCCCATGTTGATACTGTCAGGTGCTCCTTAAATAACCTTGGTTGTTACAGCTGCCAGGACTCAGCTGATAAAAGATATTTGGGTTCAGTTCACTGTCCCTTTTCTGGAGCCAGAGAAGTGAGGCAACACTTCGTCTTCTCTGAAGGGTGGAAAACAGAACTTAAAGCCTCCAGGTTTGGTGTGGTTTGATTATTGGGAAGGTGTTCCCTGTCCCATTTGGATAAAAGCAGAAATCAGAGAATAGTGCACAGAATTTCTGGAATATTTGTTAAACTGTGCGGGGCTGGATCTCTTCTGGAACTGAGATATCATTCTGGAAAATAAGGGATAGAATCTCCTCTGTAGCCTTGTGTTTCTCAAAATTCAAGGTGCATGTCTTGTCTCCTGTGAGCAGAAGACAACTGTCTTGAAGAAATGTCCTGAAGCCCTAAAAGTATAAAAGTGCTTTGAATGCAGTTGGGTTTCAGAAAAAAAAAGAAAAAAAAGAAAGAAAAAGAAAGAAAGAAAGAAAAAAAAAAGTATTAAAATGATGGGTAAAAAATTATTCCTCCCCTTATTTCTGTCAAAGCTTCCTTTTGACATTTAGCTCCCTGATTATTTTCTGAAATTAAAAATATATATATCCATGTCCTGGTCTGCACAACTTGGAGGTCACTTCTCCTTGGTGAGTTTGACGTTCCAGGCAAGAATTGGACCTTTGTGGGTATTAGAACACATCACGAGAATTAAATCAAGGTTTATTAAGCTTTTCAGAATCCCCTTCAATTGCCAGTGATCAGGATGGACAAGCTCTACCTAGGGGTGCAATTTCTGTAATGGGCCTGGGGGAGGAAATCAATGACAACCTCTGGGTGTCCTCTGGCACCACCAACAAAGTCTTTGCCTTCTCTTCATCATGCAAGGCTCAGATTTTTATTAAGTAAGAGCTGCTTATCACTTGGAACCTTTTGTTTTGCTCTAGAAACTTCTTTAAACTCAGTTTTTCTGTTAATTGGGGTCTATCCGCTGCTGAGGTGGAGTTGTTCTTCCTAGGAAGTGCAAATAATATTTATTAGTGATTTTAAATTGCATCTATTGTTATTTCCACAGATTTCCTTCCTGGCCACCTCCCTTTTGGACTGCACATATTTGTGTAATCTTCAGAAAACAATTCTGTAGGTAAATGATGGCAATCATAAAAAAATATTTTTCAGGACTAACTTCTGCTTTAGTTCCTGTAAATCCATGAACTCTCCTGGATACATTGGATGGTGACCAATTTCTTGAAACTTTTAACCTCCAAACTGATTTGTCACCTGGTGATCTCCAGTGATTTAAAATACAAGTTATTTCTGTGTGTTTAGTCTCATACGATTAAGACCTGAAACGATCAACTCTTCAAATCCCAAATCCAATTTAATATTACTGCTGCAAACTGCTTCCATTCTTTAAAGAAAGTCATGAAAAATTAGAATCAAATTCTCTAAGTGGCCTACACAAGAGGCAGAGCTGTGCTGGGAAAAACAAAAAACCAAAAAAACCACCACCACAAAAAAAAAAAAAACCAAAAAAAAAAACAAAAAAAAACACAAAACAACACAAAACAAAAAAAACCCCAACCAACCAACCAAAAAACCACAAAAAACCCCCAAACCAAACCAAAAAAACAAAAAACAAAAAACAAACAAACAAAAAACCACAAAACAAACAAACAAACAAAAAACCAAAAAAAGAGAGGAAAAAATCACAAATCAGAGCCTGCAGGGCTCGTGTTGGACTCGCTGTCCCAGACATTGATGCTTCCCTACTTTCCTCTGTGGGAAAGGGAGAGCTGAGAGGATTTAAATCCTTTCCCTTCTGATCCCAGGGCACACTGGAAGAGATTACCCCAATCCTTTATCAGACAGTGTTTTTCCTTGCACTGAAATGTGTTCTCTAAACACTTCCACGTGCAAATCCCAGCTATTCTAGCAGGGCTCAGGAGCACCAGAGATCATTCCATTGGTGGAGGAAAGCCAGCTGCTTTAACAGCTGATGCTTTGGTGTGACTTGGAGATGAGGGAGGAACACAGAGGCATTTCCCAGCATTTTCCCTCCATTCTTACAGCAAGAATCAGGCACTGTCTGGGAACAGCGGATCGATTGCTCTGCCCGATGTATTTGCATAAATAACACATTTAAAATGCTTGTTTATCTGTTCCCCTCCTCGATTCCAGAAATCAAACTGAATTTTAATGCATGCCTGAATTAAAAAAAAAAAAAAAAAAAAAAAAAGAGGAGAGAATATGGAGCAGTTAGAGTTATTATTTTGAGTAGATGGAGAAACACTTGTGAATCTTGCATAGGTATTAATAAGTAATGATAATATTAAATGAGCAGTACCCAGTTTTCTTGTCTAATGTTCTGTTTGTTGTGCTGTACCTGCTGCTATAAATCATGCAGGATGTTCCTCCAGCTCGTGAGACACCCAGAAGAGGCTTTGGCTGGGTCATGAGTTTAGGATTTTGCTTTTTCTGCCCAAAACATCTGGTTTACATGCTCACCTTCACCCCGGGTGAGAAATGGCAGGAGGAAAACATCATTATCTTTGGAGCTGTGCTTGGTTATTTGTACAGGAGACATGCCCTGTACAAATTATTGCATGCCCTGATTGAAAAAGATGGATATTGCCAACTGCGGGGAGCTGGGAGCGCTGGAATGACACGCTCAGCAAAGGAGAAAGTGTTTGTGGCAATAAAAATGTAAAGATTGGATTCTAACAGCTTCCCTGTGTGCAGCGGGGAGCCGAGGGATGGAGCGGAAAGGACGAGGCTGTTGCAGTGGAAAAATCCGAGGGGTTTGTGTGGGGAGAGGCCGTGAAAGCGGAATTTGAAGGGGCTCGTGGGAATCGGGATTGCTGCTGCAGAAACTTGTGGGGAATGTGGGGGCTCAGAAATACCAAATGCAGCACTCTTGGGAAAGGGGAGCGTGAGGGTTCTGCTTCTTTTCCTGCCCAGGTTGGGATTAATACATGGGAGTCACAGTTTCGTCACTTCTTATCTATTCACAGCCTCACCAGCCCTGAGCCTGAACTAGCAAGGTAGGAAATGGAAGTAAAATGGATGCTCTGACTCTTTCCAAGGTTATTTAAGCAATGATTACCCAATAATGAGATGACACCTATATTATTTTTACTTTTGACCCAATAATGACCGCCCAAGATGAGCAAGGCAGACTTTTTCACCCGATCACAGAAAACCACCCAAAGCCATGAAGAAGAAGGAAGAAGGTGAAGAAGAAGGCTGAGGCCAGTGGTTTGGAACTCTGAGAAACTTGTGTTAAAACACATAAATTTCTCTTTTCAGGACAGCTAGTGGATGTTTTTTTCTCTCTTTGGAGCCGTTTTTCAGAAAGGGGCAAGAAATTGTTGCGCTGTGACAAAACAAGAGCTGCCATACATCAAACGAGCTCCCTTGGTTTCCTTTTCTGTTTGTTGGTTTATGTTTTGAGGTTGCTGTGACCCCCACATAAACCTAAAGATTTCCTTGGGAATCTCCTCTTCCCTGCATGTGTTGTCTCAGCCACGATCCCAACGTTCCCCAAATTGTGTCTTTCTTTGCTCCGTGTTCCTTTGTTCTGCTCAGCCCTGGCACCACGAGGCCTCTGTCCCACAGGACCTGGCTCTGGGAATAACTGGATATCCACAAAAACCTCTTTCATCTCAGCTTGGGAAGAAAAGACAGGAGGGGAGAGGACTGGGGCAGGAAGATGCTTGGATTGAAGGCAAAGGTAAGAGTTTCATTCCCAGTGGCTGAAATAATTAGTTGTGTTTATCTTTGCAATCAGCTCTTCAAATTTCATTTTGGATCAAGCAAAATAAGCCAGACGTTCAGCTGATATTATCTTTTAAATTGTAGTTCTTGATATCCTTATTTATTTATTCATTTGATGTAATTTCAGGACACAACATAATAATGGAAAAAGTGCTCTTGTTGGCAGCTTTCATTGAACTTAATGTCTCTGTACTAAATTCAATTTAGGATTTACTGCACTTTGAGCATTTTGCACCCAGAATCTCATCCTGTGGGAAACTTCTCATTTTGGTGGTACAGGTATTTCCCTTGTTAGCTGCAGCCCGTGGTTTTTACGTTTTGATGGAATGAATCAGTCTGGAGGCCCAAAACTCTGCTTTCAGGTTCCATTTCGGTTCCTGCCTAAGGAATGAATTTACAGCTGCACAAAATGTAAACCAGCAACGCAACAGGGAAGGTTTGAATTCCCAGGAGCTGGAGGAAATGTGGCAGGGCAGCCTCGTGCCTGATTTTCACATGTCTCAGCTGAAGGGCAGGAGGGGTCTGGAGCAAACTCAAAGCAGGGATATCTCAGGGAATGGGCACTTGCATCCTTTCTGCTCCAAAATGTCCAGGGTGTAAAATTCAAACTATTTTTGATACAAAATTGTTTGTGGCAGTCCCTAATCCGATGCAGACAAGGAATGGGATGAGAGGAGATCACCCTGCTTGGTTCAAAGAGCTTTTCCTGACATTCCCATTGATTCAATGGACACAAAGGCTATCTTGAAATTTGCAGTGGATCCCTTGCTGGTGCCATAGAATATTTCCTTCAGTTCTGCACTTGTGCTTTTAATTCCCACTGCACCTTTCAAGAGCTTGAGAGACAATCCATCTTCAGAAATTTAGGGAAAAATGAGAATAAACGATGAGAAGTTAATAATTTAGCAAAGATGAAAACATCAGGTGTAGAAAAACTAAATCCAAATTATCCCTCCCTGCCCCCTCAAAATATCCCTTACTCTCCAACAGACAAAAACGAGATTAGAAAAACTTTGTTTGCCTCGGGAATCATTTCAGTATTAATGAGACTGTAATTGTACCTTTCAAATAATTTTTATTCCATGGACAGAAAAGTCCTTTGGGTGTGAATTTTCTCCCATTTGCAGCCTTTGCATCCGTGGGATCTTTTGCAGGATTTCTCCCAGCCCTCAGCTGGGATGAGTGAGTCAGTGTGTTTGCAGTTGGGTGGGAGTGGGCAGGGAGAGCTGCAGGAAACGGGATGTGAAACATCCACACGGAGAAACAGGGCTGGGAAATGACTACAAAACCCAACAGTTGCTCCTCTCAGACCAAAACACGGATTCCACACAAATATCACAGCTGCCACAAGCTGTGCAAGCAAAGATTCCCACGTGGAGGGGTTTAGAGGGAATTTCAGGAATAAAAATCCTGCAGGAATTTTTTGGGGAAGGATTCTCAAGCCCTGAGAGGACAGGACGCAGCTGCCCAGGGCAGGGATGCTGTCCCCATCCCTGGAGGGATTTAAAAGGAGAAATGTGGCTCTTGGGGACACGGGTTAGTGGTGGCCTTGGCAGTTCTGGTTCACTTGATGATCTCAGAGGGCTTTTCCCACCTTAATGATTCCATTCTGTGATGTAAAACAGCCCTGGACAGATTCCAGCCACGAGGAAAATCTCTTTTTGCCAGTTGTGAGGATATATAATGGAAAGAAAATTTAAACCCTTTAATAAAATGCCTTTCCTGAGGATTTTTTGGGAATTTCATTCCCTGTTTGGGCCCGGTGAGGCTTTGGGAGGTGGGAGCAGAAATAGAATTATTTTGAATAATTGCTTCACATGGAAATGATGAAGAGCTTGGGAAATAATTTCTTCCTAAAACAAATCAGTGCAGAGTGTGAATTCAGAACACAGCAAAGATTGGTGGCTTTCCTTGGTTATTTGTTTAGTTTGGTTTGTTTTGCCAGAAATTTCTACCCATACATTTGAGGACAAAACTGTACCTCTGGGAACTTCAGGTACAATGCACAAAAAAATGAATTTTTAAATGGGAAATAATAAGAGTAATGCATCATTACTGACTACCCTGGTGCAAATTTATAGCAGCTTCATTTTTAGCCATTAATAAACAGGCTAAATATTAACATTAATTTCCCTGGGATATTGGTTATTATACTATTGAGTTTTTAATGAATTATATTATTGAGTTGTATTCTGAACACCCAGCATGCTAAATGTGGTATTTAATTGTAAATTACTGCCTCATTGCTCCATATTTTTAGACCACAATCAATATTTCACTGTTCTTGTGGTTTATATTTCATACTTTGGGTTTTCCACCACCTATTTCTGAAAACTTCCTTTTGTTAGAGCCCTGTTGTTCACTGCTTCACTCCAAATCAGGATTTTGATGATGAAACATGTAAGAACTAAAAATGGGAGGGTAAGAGTTTAATGCTTCTTGAAATGCCATGTAATGCTTGGAAGGATCCCATCACCTGTACCAGGAGCCTTCGTGCATGATCCCAGGATGGATTTTATATGGGAAAAGTCAGGAATGGAATAGCTGCTTCATTCCAGGCACTCTGGCTTTTTGTGGAATGACAAACTGATTACCTCTGGCTGCTAAAATCAGGATTTTAACATGCTGAACAAAATTGGCTTTTAATATTTCCCTATTTATATAAATGTGTTTCACCTCAAAATATGGGATTTCCATTTGGGGTTATGTGAATGGAAAAGTTCAGCTTCACAGGCAACAGGATGGAAAAAGCCATCGGGTCCCAGCCTCTGCTTCAGTCTGGGGGTGTAAAACTCATCAAACTGGGTCACAGAATGAGCACCTGGAATATCAGATTTGAGCCTTGTGGGCTTGGAAAACAGGAGCTTCAGTGTCGGGAGGGATTGAATTCTGAGCTTAAAAATTGGTCCTGGATCTGCACAAGGGGGTCTAAAGCCAAATGAGTCACCTGAAGGGTGGGGCTGTCGGCAGCTCTGCTGTCCTGGGGGTGACCCTGCTCAGGGGGTGTGGGGTGGGTTTGGTGCTGAGCAGTTCTCAGCTCTGGGCAGGAGTCCCCAAACCACAGCTCTGTGCCTTTCATCCTCTCTCTCACCCCAGCGTGTGTGGAAAGGGAATGGAGGGACCTAAATGGGAAGGGGTGAGATGGGACTGGGTGAGAGACTGGTCCCAGCCCAATCTCAGCAAGGTCATGGAATGGTTTGGGTTGGAGGGGACATTAAAGCCCCCCTGCCATGGCAGGGACACCTCCCACTGTCCCAGGCTGCTCCAGCCCTGCCCAGCCTGGCCTTGGGCACTGCCAGGGGACAGGGACAGCCACAGCTGCTCTGGGAATTCCAGCCCAGCCCCTCCCAGCCAGGAATTCCTTCCCAATGTCCCATCCATCCCTGCCCTCTGGAAAGTTGACACAACTGACCCTTAAATTTCATCCAAAAAATATTCTGAGGAGTGGAGATCCCAGCAGCAGGAATATTGGGGGAGCAGGAGATGGAGGAGCAGTTGGTGGAGCTCAGACCTCAATAATCTTCATTTTTTCCTTCTTCCTTCAGCAATGACAGAGCTGAGGTCACTGGAGGAGCAGAAAGGAGTGAAGAAGGAGGGGGAAAGGAGGTGGTTGTAGTCATAAAAGTTGCAGGAGAGGCATGACTTGTTTTATTGATGTGAAATTCCCTGGATGCCCAAGTGACTTCACTCCTTAGGAGAAATCTCGGCGATGTTTCAGGAGGGGATATTCTAAATGAAATGATCCATCTGTAAAGTGCTAAAAATACATTTCCTCTCCGGTGAGTTCTTTAACTTTGAGGTTTCTGGCTTTGGGAAATTCCGTTTGAAGCTCCTGTTGTCTGCACCACCTCTGTGGGAGGCCTGTTCCTTAAAATCGGGGGACTATGAGGCAAAGCAATATTTTTCTTGGTTTTCCATCTTGCAGGAAAGGTTGTTCCTGCTGTTCTGCCACTTCAGGATTTTCTGTTTCTCCAGGAACACAGACATAGAAAAATATGCTGACACAGGAAGGAGACCTGGCTGTTGTTGCAAAGGTGTTGGTGATGTGAGACTTTATTTGAAATCTGGGGAAATTCATGTTATCCCCAACTAAGATCTGTCCCCAGGGAGTACAAACTGACTCTGAGACAGAGAGGGAAAACAGAACACCCCAAAGATGCTCAGAACACCTCCTCAGTGATTTCCTGCATTTCTCCAAGCAGCATATTTTGGGATGCACTTTAACACTGC
The DNA here is from genome assembly GCF_021018805.1 of Prinia subflava. Classification (NCBI taxonomy): domain Eukaryota; kingdom Metazoa; phylum Chordata; class Aves; order Passeriformes; family Cisticolidae; genus Prinia; species Prinia subflava. The sequence goes on along the minus strand of NC_086257.1, from coordinate 23,533,561 downwards.
TTTTCCCCTCCAGAAAAAACGAGCTGCTTTTTTCCCCAGGTAAGCTCTTAGAAGTCTCCTTGTTTTGATTTTCTGTATGAAATAAATATCCTTATATTCTAATGACAACCCTTCACCAGAAATGGATAAACGGATACGGTGGCACTTGGAGAGGCTCCTTCTCTTTGCAGAAGCCTCAATTCCCTTTCTGCAGCCACTGGGACATCAGGAGGGTAAAGCTCCCTTCCAAGAAATCTCTCTCTTCAGGCTCCCCACCGAGGGGAGCCCTGTGCTGCTGAAAGGTGGTAATTAATCCTTAAAAACAGATTCCTTGCTTGTCCCAGGTTCCTGCTGGGCCAGTCACACCAGAGCCATTTCTAGCTGGGAAAATCTGACTTTCTTCTCTTATTGTCTCCCCACCTCTCACAAACATTATCTCCCAAATAGGAACTTCTCTTTATTTTGCCATTATGGCAGCTCGAGGAGGTGTTTTTCATTTCATAACCACATCCCTGAGGACAGAGAGCCAGTAGTGAGCCTGAATTCCCTAAAGCAATTTCCTTTGATATCCATTGCCTCTTCTCCTTCTATTGGTGCAATCTAAAGTTGGAGATGGATAAAAGCCACTCTGCTACAAGTTCATCTCCTGCCAGGGCAGGAGCTGTTCTCTGTAGTTTATTTCTGGTCTTTTGACCAATTTGTTATTTCAAAGTTTATTGCATCTGTCTCTTAGGAAATAGAAGTTTCTCCTGCTAGTCATTCTAAATTTCTATTCTTATTTCATTTTTTCCTTCCTTCCTCTCACTTCTATTTTCTTGCAGCTCTAAAGCAGAGAATGACACACCTTTAATACTCACAGGGAAGAATCTTTCTCTGAAAACAACAAACTGAGGAAGCTTCATGTAAATTTTTACTTCTGAATCTTTAGACACGATGACTCTGGGTACGAAAGGTAAGATTGCTGGAGAAAAGAGCAGGCTGATGCTCCTGGTGGCCCTTGGATTGTTCTAAGAGAGTGTCTGGCTGAGGAATGGGAGAGAAATTCATCTGACAACTGTTGGCTTCTCTGTGGGTTTTGTAGGGGTTTTTTTTGGTTCTGTGTGACAAACATTTGCTGTCACCGCGGTTTCAGCGAGTTCCACGATCTGATGTGAAAGCCGGGAGGGGAGAAGAGTTTTGGACAACCCTGCTTGCTCCTCTCAGTGTCACTCACGGGCTGGCAGCTGTCAAACCCCCAGGTCCTGACCCTGCAGGGAGGGATCAGCATCAATCCTGCTGGGAAACACCCCCAGCCTTCATCCCAGTCCCACTGGGAAGGAGCAGCGCTGCCCCAGGCACAGGAGGGATTTGGGAATCCACCACAACCGTGGGGATGGGGCTGCTCAGGGAGGCAGGAACGGGTTAATGGCACTGAGAGAGGGAGAGGGAGGGAACCAGGGCACAGCAGAAATGTCTCAGCCTCTCCTGCAGTCCTTGGGCTCCAGCCTCAGCTCTGCTTGGCCTCCCCCCATCCCGGTCTATTCATAGCGCTGTATTTAACACTCGTGTTTGCTTTGAAAACCCGGAGTACATCAAGGCTAAACAGAGGCATCTCCGCGGCTCTTTGTTGTCTCTCACAAAGGCTGCAGCTGAGAGTCCTCACTCCTGGCACCTCCAGACACTAATTACAGATGTCAAACGAGGGCTGCGCTGCGCCACCACCATCACAGGAGACTTTGCTTTGATGTCTCACACCTTCCCTCCGCTGACTGAAGTCGCTGCCAGAGGTGCAAGACATCCGAATCCCTCCCTCTCTCCCTGCCTGTTTATCTCTGGAAAGCTTTCCAGTTAAATTTGGGAGTGAAACTTCCTGCAGGTGCTTCCCTCCTTGCTCTGAGGTGCTGCTTTTATAAAGTTTGTACCACTGATCAACCATTCCTGGTCCAAGTCGCCTCTGGCGTGAGGTCAGATGCACACACAGTTTTACTTAAAGATATTTTGCAGTTTTAGTTCAATAACAGCTCTGATAAATCTTTTTATTCTCGTGGAAGTGAAAACGTCAATGCTTAAGGTAAATGTCATAATTTTTTTTCACTAATTAAAAAAAATTAAATTATTTTCCATAAAGCTTCTGCAATGATCTCCCTGAAAGGAGGTGGTGGTGAGGAGGGGCTCAGCCTCTTCTCCCAGTAAACCAGTGACTGGACGATGGGAAATGGGAATTGTGTCAGGGGAAGTTCAGGCTGGATATTAGGAAGAATTTTTTTGCACTGGAAGAGTGGTTAAGCTTTGGAAGTGATGAGTTCCCATCCCTGGAGATTTTCAAGAGGTTGCAACTTTTCAGTCTGGTTTACGGCAGGGTGGTGATCAGTCAAAGGCTGGACTTGATCTTGGAGGTCTTTTCCAACTTTAGTTTCATTTAATTTTGTGATTCTATGATAATTTTTTTTTTGAGAACTAACAATTCTGGTGCTGCTGGCACAGTGTTCAGAGCACACTGAAATTCCCTCTCCCTCTGCTTTGCCCTTCCCTGCATTCCTTCCCCCTGCTCTCCCTCTCATCAACACCCCAAATCCATGGAGATTTTCTCATCCCCCTGTTCGTGGGGATTAAAGGTCCAGGAACCCTGAGATCCCAGCTCATACCCTCCTCCAGGAACTGAACCACTCTACACCTCTCTGCTCTTCTGTGAAATCACAGATAACAACTCGTACACAAAATATTTCTGCTTTGAATTAACCCGAAGCAGGGATGTAAATTATCCCCCTGTATCTGGAGAAAACTCTGTGTCCTGAAGAAGCCTTGGGGCCATCCATGTGGGATTTGTTCATGGGAGACTGAGTGTAAACCTGCAGGAAATGTCTTGTGGTGAACAGGTTTGAGAGAGACAGAGCTGCCACAATTCCAGCTTTGAGCGGGGAACACTGTAAATATAAATTGCTGTTATAAAATGCAGTAATTATAATTTCCAGGAGTTTAACTTTCCTATTTTATCCCGCTGTTTATACCCAACCAAGAGCTGGAGTGATATAAAAATACATAGATTCACTCAAATGCTCACTAATACACTGTTTAATTCAAATTGTCCTTAAATGGCTTCCTAAATTCTATTTCATTTTGTTATTTTTGGATTTATTGCTGCTTTAGTTCATAAAGCTGCTGGATTCCAAAATCTGAATTACAGTCCCTCTCTTTTTTTTTTACTACAATAAGTTGTATACAAGTATTCTTGATTACTTTCCTTTAGTTCCTCGTGAAATAATAAAGTAGCAGCTTTTTATGCTCTGTTTAAATTTTGAGTGCCAGCCAAGCTCTGTCTCTCCCTGTTTTAGCATCCATTTAAAGTGGGTTTTGTAATCAGCTCTGCCCTGCACATCATAAAGCCTCCCCTCGCTATCTGTGCTGATAACTCCAGAGATTTCCAGGCTGGGAAATTGTTGGTCATGGTTCCCTGGCTCTTCTTCCCCAAGAATCCAGCCCTTGGGAAACTCATATTCCCTGATCCCGAGATTATCGAGATTCCAGGAGCAGATGGTTCCGTGGAATTTCCAAGGTCGGCGTTCAAGGAGGTTGGAAAACTTTCACTGAAAATTTACACGCTCCACAACCTCTGTGACTTCTCTTTCTGATAAATTTATTCCGTTGATCTTGGGCTCGTTTTCTCTCTGAATGGTCCCTTACTTTTCAATAAAAGCCCTAAAAGGACAAGATTTAGTTTTAAGTCCTAATATTAGTTCAGAACAAGGCTCCTGCTGGTTTAAAAGGACCTTTCCCCCTTCTTGGGGTTCCTCATGATGCCAACATTTGTTCTTCTGGCAGCATTCAACCCAAACTTGGTAGTTACCTCCAGTTCAAGTCATATGAGATAAAAATAAACCAGAGCGACTCTGGACATCAAATTATGGCTGTGATGATTCAAAGGATGGGGTGAAAATTGCGGAACTCAAACTATCCCCATTCAAACCCCCTAAACTACAGGAAAAACCTGTTCCCCCTCCTGACTAACATCTGAGAAATTAAAACAAATAGATGGAAAACTAAAAATGCCCCTTCACACGTGCTATTTTTTGGTTATATTCCCTCATCAGCACCGGGCTGACGTTGCAAATGAAAAACGTGGATTATTGCTGTGAAAATAATCTCTGCAGAGGAGGCACCCAGCTCCATTCTGCTCCAAGGAACGGTGCTTAACTGGGGCTGTAAAATGAAAAGGCAGCAGCAGGGAGAAAGCAGCACTGGGAGCTGGGTTATTATGCTCAGATTTGAACATTATCGAGGAGTAAGATGCAAAATGTGATTTCTGAACATCTCCAGAAGCCTGTGCTCTTAAAATGGATTCATTTTAGGAGACACTTCAATGTCTGTATCCCCACAACGACTCACTAACCCTGTTATTATGCTTAAAGATTATTATTTGAAGTTTTATTCATAACACTTTTATTTTCCCTGTATTTTCTGAGATGCTTCCATGTTAAAAATTACCTCACTTTTAATATCGTAGTTAATACTTAAATTTTGTCTTTTTTTTCCAAGCTTTGTCTTTTAAAGAACAGCCCAAAATTTTGTCATCAGGTTAATGCAATAAAGCTGAATAGTTATGAAGATGCTCTTCCTGATTTTTTTTTTCCAGCAGCACCTGTAGCAATTCTCCTCTTCAAGGTCAGTTCTCTCCTTATTTAGATACTCAAATCTTGCAAAGCCTCCCTTAACAGACCTCATGTGGGATTTTTTGTTGCTTTCCTCTTTATTCCGGCACAGTTTTGCCCGGGCTTATCCACCTGAGGATCTGTGGAAGCCTGGAAGATGAGAATTTCAGATTTTTCTGTGCTGACAGGCATTGACCCTCAAGCAAGTCCTACATTTGACCTGTGGCCTTGGAAAAGGCTTCCAAAATTGAGTGATGGCACTGGGATTACAGGTGTGTATGTTGAATAGAAGCTTGTGATATCACAGAGTGCAAAACTTAGAATTTAAGGGTTTGGAATATAGTAATATATATAAAGCAAGATGGAGGGTTTAGGGTGTAGGCTAAGTTCTTTCATCTTCTTTGTGGGTTTGGGTGATGTCTTGTAATTGGGTGAAAAAGTCTGCATTGCTGACCATGGGTGTTTGGTTATTGGGTTAAAAGTAAAAATAATACAGGTGTCATCTCGTTATTGGATAATTTATGTTTGAAAGACCTTGGAAAGAGTTGGAGACAGAGCTATTTCCTACCTTGTTAGAGCTCACAACTCGTGAGACTGTGCTATAGATAAGAATTAATAAACATCTGAGTTCCAACACAAAACTGCATCTCCCGAGCGTTAATCCCAGCTCTGACAGAAGACAAGAAGGTAAGAAACCCACAAATATGAAATCTATTCCTTGGCACAGTGAGCACTAAACCTCCTCTGCAGGGAGAGGGTTAAAGTGCTTCCACTCAGGGAGTCCTGCTGGAGCTCCGCTGTGCTCTGCCTACTCCTGCCTGAGCTGGTTCCGTCCTTCCCCTTCTGTGTGTTTTTGTTTGAAGGGAAGGTCGGGGCGAACTTTCCTCGTGCCTGATTTGGTTCCATCCTTTCCCTTTTCTGTGTTTTTGTTTGAAGGGAAGGTCGGGGCGAACGTTCCTCTTGCTGATTTGGTTCCATCCTTTCCCTTTCTGTGTTTTTGTTTGAAGGGAAGGTCGGGGCGAGTGTTCCTCTTGCCTGATTTGGTTCCATCCTTTCCCTTTTTGTGTGTTCTTGTTTGAAGGGAAGGTCGGGGCGAGTGTTCCTCTTGCCTGATTTGGTTCCATCCTTTCCCTTTTTGTGTGTTCTTGTTTGAAGGGAAGGTCGGGGCGAGTGTTCCTCTTGCCTGATTTGGTTCCATCCTTTCCCCTTCTGTGTGTTTTTGTTTGAAGGGAAGGTCAGGGCGAGCGTTCCTTGTGCCTGATTTGGTTCCATCCTTTCCCCTTTCTGTGTGTTTTTGTTTGAAGGGAAGGTCAGGGCGAGCGTTCCTCTTGCCTGATTTGGTTCCATCCTTTCCCTTTTCTGTGTTTTTGTTTGAAGGGAAGGTCAGGGCGAGCGTTCCTCGTGCCTGATTTGGTTCCATCCTTTCCCTTTCTGTGTGTTCTTGTTTGAAGGGAAGGTCAGGGCGAGCGTTCCTCTTGCTGATTTGGTTCCATCCTTTCCCTTTCTGTGTTTTTGTTTGAAGGGAAGGTCGGGGCGAGCGTTCCTCTTGCTGATTTGGTTCCATCTTTTCCCTTTTCTGTGTTTTTGTTTGAAGGGAAGGTCAGGGTGAGCGTTCCTCTTGCCTGATTTGGTTCCATCTTTTCCCTTTTCTGTGTTCTTGTTTGAAGGGAAGGTCAGGGTGAGCGTTCCTCTTGCTGATTTGGTTCCATCCTTTCTCTTTTCTGTGTGTTCTTGTTTGAAGGGAAGGTCAGGCCGAGCGTTCCTCTTGCCTGATTTGGTTCCATCCTTTCCCTTTTTGTGTTTTTGTTTGAAGGGAAGGTCAGGGCGAGCGTTCCTCTTGCCTGAGCTGGTTCCATCCTTTCCCTTTTCTGTGTTTTTGTTTGAAGGGAAGGTCGGGGCGCTGTCGGTGTCCCCGCAGAGCAGGAGGCGCTGCCCTGAGCGCGCGGCCTGGGCCACGGAGCCCTCCTGAAAGGGAACTTCTGAGGGGAGCAAAGGAGGCTGCAGGGACCCAGAGCCTTCAGCCACAACCCTTTGGAAAGGAGAGGTCACATCAAGGTTTCAAATCGTGTGTAGTGTTCTCCTGGCTTTGATGGGGAGCTCTTTTCGAGCCCAGCTGGAAGAAAGGGCTGGGAGTGATGGGGGGTTTGCAGCAGGGCTGATTTTGCTGCCTTCTCTTCAGGATTGCCCACTTCAATAGCCCCAGCCTCTCACAGGGCTGCTCAGAAGTCTGTGGAGAGGAGAGTAAATTATCCCCATATAGAGTTTTCACATTCACCTCTGTTTCTGTTGGCCAAATTTAGTGTAGTAGTCTAAATGTCTCTTCTGCTGTGAGATAAGGTTAAGAGAAAAAGGCAAAACAGGCTCAATTTAAGGCAAACAGATTTTATTAACACGCACTAAAAGTAGAAAATTAGAATCAAAATGAAACTTTAAAACACTACTCCTTCTCCTTCAACGACAAACTGACTCTGTGGGTAAAGTGCATGCACAGAAAATTAATTACAGCAACTTCACCTCGGAAGATTTCCTCCCTCCCTCCTCCTCCAGCCCGGGGAAGGCTGAGGTGGAGCTGCCCGGGACACCTCAGAGCACTGCTGGTCCTCACTGCTGGAGCTCCACGTGGGGCTTTGAGCACAGAGAATGGGCACAGGTGGGGTTTGCTCTGAGCTGGGCACTGGGGGGACTCCACGACACACAGGGAGGCAGCTGCACTTGGAACCTCTGGAAGTGACACAGTGGATCTGGAGAAACACACCAAACAATTCCTCTTTTCATCTGAAAATTCAAATTGTGGCACCATGGCATGGTTTGGGTTGGAAGGGATGTTGAAGGTCTCGTTCCAAGCCCCTGCCAGGATTTGTTTCACCTGGTTTCATGTTTCTGATGAACTCATTCACATTCTGGTGAGCTGAGGTTGTGAAATCCATTCAGCCCTTCAGCCCTCAGTTAGATTTACTCAAATTTTAAGTAGTTTCACAGATTTTTTTTCTTCCCCTTTTTTCATTCCGTGTTTTCTTCCTGGACTTGGTGCTCAGTTGAAGTTCATGAGGCTGCTGTGAGGACACAAATGTTGAAGCTGTGGAAATATTAAAAATCATGAATTATACATTTGAAGCAGAGAAAGACCCCACAATCTGAATAAATAACCACCCCCTGCCATGGGTAGGGACTCGTCCCACTCTCCAGGGTGCTCCAAGCCCTGTCCCACCTGGCCTTGGACACTGCCAGGGATGGGCACCTTGTGCCAGTCCCTCCCCACCCTCACAGGGAACAATTTATTCCAAATATCCCGTCTAACTCTGCTCTCTTTCAGTTTGAAGCCATTCTCACTTATCCTGTCATGTAAAAAAAACCCACAACAATCTACGGACCATTGGCAATTTCCATTTCTTTACCTTTTCTCCCTTATTTTCCTTGGCAGCACGGTTGCAGAAGGGTGAAACTCTGACATTCTGCAAAGGACAGCAATTGAATTTTTTGCTGCTTCCAAATTGATCTGGGTTTCAAACATGACTCAACAGACATACAAATCTTACTTAAACTTGTCAGATCCAGAATAAAATGCATCAGTTGATACAGAGTGACATTTTTAACTGGGATGTTTGATTTGCAAAAATGTTCTCAGTTCCAGCTTTTTTTCCCTCATGAACTGTAAAAGGAGTCGTTTTTGACATATCTGAGGGGCCAACAATTGCCTTGATTGCTTTACCAGAGCAATAGATAGCATAATTAAATAATGAGGCTTTAAATGTTTATATTTTGTAAATGCAAGGACATATCTTTAATTATTAAATTCAAATCAATAAAGCAGAGTGTCTGCATTATAAAATTATGAAGGCTGACAGTGTTCATGGAATGAGACTGGACTTGATCAAAACTGAGAGAAATTGTAAAAAAATTTGTAAAAAAATGTGGAACAGGAGCTGACTGCTCTTGAACCAGTGCAAGGCAAACAGGGTTATCCCAAAATCCATTCAGGCTTCCAAATCCATTCTGTTCACTGCCTCAGAATCCCAGAATGGGTTGGGTCGGAAGGGAATATTAAAGCTCATCCCATTCCACTCCCTCCAACCTTCCACTGTCCCAGGCAGCCCCATCCAGCCTGTCCTGGAACATTTCCAGGATTGGGGCATCCCTGCCCTTTCTGGGCAAACCACTCCACATTTTTTGCCACCCTCAAAGGCTTGGATTTTATTTCATCCAAAGTCAAGGCTGTGGAGTCACCACTGGTGCTTTTTGTGATGTCTTTCTGGTCTGCACTGAGTTGATAAATTTTGATTAGGGAAGTTAAGAACAGTTGCAGCAGCACAGATCCATAGCCCTGCTGAGGCTGATCGATGTCCGGGGGTGGTGCAAGGGGTGGCTTCAGTCCCCCACCAGCTTGGGGGAAATAAAATGTAAATCCATACGTCAGCACCAGGAATCTTGAGGAAAACTTGGTATTATTAATGTCTAAAATGCCCCAAACCATGTGAATGAGCAGCAATGACCTGGTTTTAGGGAAAAAAAAGAAATTGTACAGAAGAACCTGCTCGAGCTGTTTTAATTGATTGCTCAGTCACCTGCAAATGATGCCCCTGGCTATGAAATGCAAATTGGCCTCAAAATATTCTTGTTCCTGTGAGGAGAACAGGTCTGGTGTACTTGGAATCTCAATAAGCTTAGCTTGAGGAGTCTCTCCTCTGCACAGAGCTGTTGTTAAAATTTGAATATATAGATTATTGTATAAAATATATATTTTAAATGTAGGTGTATCATCCCCTCGGTGTCCATGGCAGGAAAGCTGTGAAACCAGGGACAGGACTCTGCCACCATTCATTTTCCAGGTTGTCCCCTCAAATCCTGGGATATTTGCTGCATGCTTGAGATTTTGGGGTATTTTCTCCAACCATATCTTAACTTATCTAAATGATAATGTTTTTCTTTCCTCCTCTGAGAGACAATCTGATATTATAACCTAATTTCACAATCTAATATGTCACTGTCAAGGAGATATTTCCCTTTAAGCTGTGCTCCCTTACGTTGCCCTACATCGTTTTTCCCTACTTCAGCTCATTCATCAAACATTTATGTGCAGTTTATGCACCTATTTACTCATTACTTAGCCAAATTTTACCCCCTTAACTCATCCTTCCGTCTTCAGGTATTTACCCTCGAGGCTTGTTGCAGCTCAGAACGGGATTTGATTGCTAGTGAAGAAGAAAGATTAATTTCTTCCCGTTTATGTCACCCTAAGTATATTAGAACATTACCTGTCTCATTTACCCAGTGTCAGTGCACGGAGAATTATGGAAAAAAAGTACAGGAATTGGTCTGTAGGGCTTGTGCTGCACTTTGGGCAGAAGTTGGTAATCTGAAGTGACATGCAGCTGAAGAACAGAATTGGTGTGCCTCGGCAAAACCCCATTTCCTTCTTTGTGCTCTGCTTGTTGCAGAGGCAGAGGAATAATTTTGGTCTGTGGGGCAGAACCCAAAATGTTCATAAATGCAGATTTCTGAGGACGGGTGAGCGTGGACATGTGGGTGGTAAAGAGAATGGGTGCTGCTTTGTGAGAATGAGTCAAGCCCAACCAAAAAATAACAATAATCAGTGGCTTTCATATCTTTGAATGAATATTTCTGCTTTCCTTTTGTCTTGGGAAAACAGAGCTGTTCTGCATTTTGTTACCTTAGAGCTGCTCAGAGGCCTCTGTTGGTGTGAGTCCTCTGCTCCTGCTCTGTGCTCCTGCCCTACCCCAGCCCTATTAGAGGAAATCTTTGTTATTGACCCCAGCAGCGTGTGAGCTGCCACAGGGCACATTGAGGAACCCAATTTATTGATATTATTCATGCTGAGCTGCCCGATTTATTGATATTATTCATGCTCTTGACCCAGGGGGACTCCTGGGCAGCTCTCTGCTGGAGGAGGCTTGTCCAGCCCTCGGGTCTGGTGCTCTGGGGTGTGCTCAGGGAAGGGAAAATGTGATTTCTCTGCAACTCTGCAAATCTTTATTCCTGGCTGGGAACAAGTGTTTGGGGGGAGTGGTGTGTGGGCCATCTGCCAGCGTTGGATGTGTTGCTGAAACCCCAGCCTGAGGCTCTGGGGATGAAGGGAGGGAGCTTCTGTCAGCTCTTTCTGGTTTTAAATCCTATTTTTTCAGGCGTGAGGCAGTTTTAATATTTCTCCAAGAATATCTGGTGGAAAGAGCTGGAAAGAGCATTGTGGGGCCATATAACATAATTTTTCAGGAGAAGGGAGATGCTTTCTCCCACAGGTGTTGTCTCTTTGCTGGGTTTCCCTTCCCACATGTGTTATCCCACATTTTTTACCTTTGCCAGGATCCAGCAGCTCCTGGAGCCTTTTCCAGCCTCCGGCTCCTACTGGCACCTTTCAAACTCTGCAGCAGACCAAGGATTTTGGGTTTGTCACCATCCCCAAGGTGCCAAACCCACCCCACCCCAGCCAAGGCATGGCCCTTCTCCTCCAACATAATGATTTCCTTTCATAAATGACTAATGGGACAAGTGGCTGGAATTCACAATCAAAAAAAGCACAGAGAGTAAAATCAATTTTCAATGACCGCTCCCATTAGAACTCTCAAACTCTGGCAAGGTGTTACCCCTATTTATTTATCCCTTTTCATTCCTCCTTGCAGCTGTTGCACGTTCAGTGGTTTTCCTGGCTGGCTCTTGGTTAATTTTTGTGTTGCAGTTGTTCCCTGTAGTTTTAGAGTTTTTTCCTTCTCTTTTCTGTGCAGTTCCTTGTGCTGGGAAAAGCATCACTTGCTGCTCTGTGCTCACTCACCTGGGCTGAACGGGGAAAAATAAGGTTAAAAAACAGGGAAAGGCTGTAAAACTTCACAGGTGTGGTGCTAAAACATCACCCCTGACAGCTGGAGTTCAAATCTGGACAGTGCTGTGATTTATTTACTTATTTTTGTGTTGATTTTCAAACCAGGAACTGCTCTGCCAAGCTCCCTGCTGACTAAAACTGGGACTTTCCCTTCCCAAAACCAGTAAATAAAAAGGAGAATGTGGTGTCAGCACTGTCAGTCTTGTCCCAGATAAATTTTAACACTGTATTTAAAGGAAAAACCAAGAGGGATGTTGGTCTTTGTGTTAAAAATGGTGAATTTAATTTCATGGTTTTGTTTTCCCCCACAGAAAAAGTTGTTGAGGAGAAAGAACAGAAGGACATTCCTCAGGGATGGACAAGTAGATGTCAGATGAATTTATTCCCTCATTTTATTTATTTAGAAGAGGATGAATTAAACCCAACACAGAATGTTGGCTACAGACATTTTTTCTGGGACGTGTTTAGGACAAAGAAAATCATTTAAAAGGTAAGTGAGAACAAATTATAGCTATAGTTTAGTTTTTCTTCTTTTAGAGGAGTCTGCACCATAAATAAATACGTTTAAACAATTTCTAAGGTAATCACAGTAAAACTTCAAAGATTCAGAAATAACTGAGCTACTTTCACACATTTGCACTTTTAGTTCAGATTTTTTTCATTTGTTTGAGTTAAAATAGCCTTAAAGTTGTTCCTTTGGTACAAAGCTTTTTATATCTTTAGGTAAGATCTTTATCTTCTCAATTTGGAGGTTTTGATCCCTTGTAAAACACTGGCTATAAATGACAAAATATGGTCCTTTCAATGGTGACCTGGGAAGGGAACTTTAAAACGCTCTGTTAAACTTCTGAGCCTGAAATTTCTAAAAAGAAAGATAAATAAGAGAGCTGGGGAGTGCAAATAAAAGAGTGAGAGGTTTATGCTGCTGGCTGCCAGGAATGCTGAATGCATCCAGGCTGGAGGGAAGGAAGGGCAATAAAACACCAAAATCCATGGAGGGGTTTCTTGGGAAGGGGAGGGAATGATTGTTCTTGTCGGGCTGCAAATGTAAATGAAGGGGTTGTGGGGATGAATCCCAGAATCCCAGACTGGTTTGGGTTGGGAGGGACCTTAAATCCCACCCAGTGCCACCCCTGCCATGGCAGGGACACCTCCCACTGTCCCAGGCTGCTCCAGCCCCAGTGTCCAGCCTGGCCCTGGGCACTGCCAGGGATCCAGGGGCAGCCACAGCTGTGCCAGGGCCTGCCCACCCTGCCAGGGGACAATTCCCACCCAATTTCCCACCCAGCCCTGCCCTGTGGCAGTGGGAAGCCATTCCCTGTGCCCTGTCCCTCCATGAACAATAAAACCTCCTCAGAAAATCAACTCACCAGTGGCATCCAGCAAAACTGGGATCTATCCCAGGGAACCTTCCACTGGATTGTGAGACACAGAAAATGAGAGACCTTGATGTTTCCTGTTCCAGGAGTGTCTTCAGCTGGCCAGAGTTGGGTGGACAGGGATGCCACTGGTGAATTGATTTTTTTTTTAAAATTTTTTTTTATGGTGTTTTATTGTTCATGGATGAGTGGGAATGGCTTCCCACTGCCACAGGGCAGGGATGGGTGGGAGATTGGGCAGGAATTGTTCCCTGGCAGGGTGGGCAGGCCCTGGAATAGAATTCCCAGAGCAGCTGTGGCTGCCCCTGGATCCCTGGCAGTGCCCAAGGCCAGGCTGGACAGGGCTGGGAGCAGCCTGGGACAGTGGAAGTGTCACCATGGCAGGAGGTGGCACTGGATGATCCTTCGTGTCCCTTCCAACCCAAACCATTCCATGATTTTTAGCTGTCCACTTTCAGTAAGAAGATTAGGTCATGTTTCAGAACAGAACTCATTTTTTAGGAGAAATGATGGCAAAAATGAAAAACTTTTGGTTTTGTGCCTTTAAATGAATTTTTAAAATTCCATCTCTTTAATTAAGATGTGCAGAAAAATAGGAATTCTTCAGGGAAAAGCAAGAAGGTATAGTTTGATATCTTAAAAATGCTCAGAAATTTAGAAAGCTTAATAAAGTAATAAAGCAGAAAATATATTCCCTCTGCTCCCATTTATTTTCTTGATCTTCCAAAATCTTGGGACCCTCCAAAGTTTCCAGGGAAGGTGTAGGAACAGCAACCAAACTTCTCCTGGTTACCTCCAGTGCCTCAGAGTGATCCACGGCCCTGGGGATCTGTAAATCATGGACTGGCAGCAATAAAAGCTGCAGGATAACTCACTTAAAAGTTACTTTGTGCAAATGATGATTGCTGACTCTTGCAGCAATATGCACATGAATTGTCTCTTGACTTGGATTGAGTCAATTAAAGCTACTTAATTAGTGCAGTTAGTAATCATCTGCTAAAATTACAGGCGTTCTTTTGTCTGTTTTAATAACATTTTAAAACATTTTAAAACCATTTAAAAAAAATGACCCTGTGCAGATGAATTTGGTTAAGCATTTTCTTTAAGTTGCTTCTGCACTAAAAAAGAATTTAAAAATATTTCAATATCTTAGACTTCTTACAGCAATATAATTCCAATTTTTCCACATTTTAATGGTTCCTGCTTTGATTCCTTGTTATCCCTCATGGTTAAATCTCCTAAACTCTGAGACTTGCATCCGTTTTCCTTAGGTTTTTTTGTTTGTTTTCCCAATTAATTTATTAATCATGAAAGGCCATCAACTTTCCTTATGGGAAATGTCATTTAATGCACCAGACTGAACTCTTAGATTGCACTTTGCTTTTGAAATGATCTGTTCCCTTTTGGAAGGAGTTACAAGGAAAACTGATAGACCCAAATTAAGCATAAATCTTGGGGAAAAAAGGCAATGGAAGAAGCAGAGCCTGCAAATTCCCTCTGGAAGAGCCAAAGGGACAGGGGGCTCCAGACTGCCTGGGAAATTGGTGGGAGGAATTTGAAGCATGGCAGGAAACAAAATCCTCTGACAAAACTTTGGGATATTGATCCCTCTAAAATTCTGTACACACCTCAAAACTGAGTTCTCTCTCTGAGCAGGGGTTCTGTGGTCTGTCCAGTCTGGATGTTGACATCCAGTGTGGCACCTGGGACATCCCCGTGTCCTGAACAATTCCCCTGCTCAGGAGCTGATTCCCCTGCACACAGAGCTCCGGGGTGGATGTGGCTCTGCCATGACAAATCCCTCTCATTTTGACTTGCTCATATTCGCCGTGCAATTGGGAATCCAAAATATTGCCAGAATTATTTTCAGGCTGAGCATTTGTTTTGACAGTATTGAAAAAAAACAAAAACAAAACCAAAACAAACCGGGGGAAAAGCAGAGATATTATCCTGTGACAATACATCCTTTTGTACCTGAGAGGCATCGATTCACAGCAGAGCCATTTGCAGCTCTTCACACGCCTCAAAAATTGTTTACAAGAGCGAGAAACCACTGCCAGGCCGCTCAGTGAAATCCTGAGGATTTTTTTTTCCCTGTAAAAATCACTCCATATTCAGGATGGGGTGGGTGGAAGGTGGCTTTGAACAATCTCTGTGCTCCTGCTCTGCAGGTCCTGTCAATAAAACCAGCCCGGATTTATGGAGTGACTGCACAGCCTGGGAATGGACTGGAATGCTCAGCAGGGAATGAGATCACCAGAAATGAGTCCAGGAACATGTGGTGCTCACAGGAGAGGACACAGAAGGTGCATCCAAAGGGTGGCAGGACGAGGGGAATGGCTTTAAGGTGTAGGAGGGGAGGTTTGGATGGGATATTGGGAAAGAATTCCCTCCTGGGAGGGTGGGAAGAGCAGCTGTGGCTGCCCCTGGATCCCTGGCAGTGCCCAAGGCCAGGCTGGAGCAGCCTGGGACAGTGGAAATTGTCCCTGCCCATGGCTTGGAGCAGCCTGGGACAGTGGGAATTGTCCCTGCCCATGGCTTGGAGCAGCCTGGGACAGTGGGAATTGTCCCTGCCCATGGCTTGGAGCAGCCTGGGACAGTGGAAATTGTCCCTGCCCATGGCTTGGAGCAGCCTGGGACAGTGGGAATTGTCCCTGCCCATGGCTTGGAGCAGCCTGGGACAGTGGAAATTGTCCCTGCCCATGGCTTGGAGCAGCCTGGGACAGTGGGAATTGTCCCTGCCCATGGCAGAAGGTGGAATTGGATGATTCTAAAATCCTTTCCAGCCCCAACCTTCTGTGATTTTGTGATTCTCTGTCCCTCAGGGAGGAGTTTTGGTTCCCAGAGCTCCCGTCATGTTTGGTGTCAATTTGTTCAAAGCTGAGACCCTTAAATCTTACACTGGGTGTGGGTTTGTCCTCAGCTGGGGAGATTCTCCCCTCAGCAGCACGGGTGGCTCCAGAGGAGCCAGGCTGAGGTCAATCACATATTTCAGATTTATTTAGTCTTCAATTCCTACCTCTGAACTGAAGTTCAGATTCATTGCATGAACACATCCTAAATAAAATGTGGTTTAAATGAATCCACTTGCTCTCTAAATCTATATTTTTTGTGGTTTAAGTATTTCTCAGTTTTAAATGATATAGAACCATCCAGAATGTGCCCCTTGTGTTTCACTGGCTTTATCCATGCACGTGCATGGCCTTGACCTTGGAGAAAATGCCAGTAAATGTTTAATAAATCCACAGGCCAGCCTGAACTGTAAGAATTGTTCCAATACACAGATCAATAGCACATGCTGGAACGCTGATATTAAATAGAGAGCTGCCTCAGTAATGAAAAAAACACATCAACTTTCTATGAAAAGCTGTTTTTTAGAGGCAGAGTGAACCATAGATCAAGCTTTGACAAATTCTCCTGCTGTTGAATAGATTAATTTTTTGCTATCAGCCCCTGTTTCACCTGTAACAGAGAAAAGAAAGGAATTTGTGCTACAGAGACAAAGAGATTTAAAAGGAGGTAAAGGAAGGCACAGCTCCAAACAGCAATGTTTTGATTCAAAAGCTTAAACACTGGTGCATCATAAGTTGTAAAATGTGTTTATTTCTATTCAATGATAATTCCTGTTTTAGGAGGAAAAGGCTTTCTTTTGTATTTCTGTCTATCTGGGGAAAAAAACAAACTATCAGATCCTGCTGTCTTTTTGCAGACAAAATTCCGTTAATTTGCGCTTCTGTGAAATTTCATTTCTTCACAAAAAAACAAAACAAAAAAGGTAAAATATTTTAACTTTGAAATTTCGGTGCCTCTCCCGCTGCTTTGTCCCAACAGCACAGGGTTGTGGAGCCTGCAGCTGGCACAGGGATATTCCGGGTCTTTGAGGGAAAAACTGGAATGAGCAACTCTGACAGAGCCCAGGGGGACTCACAAACTCTGGAGTGGGACTGAAACTGCAAAGTTCATTTTTCTTCATAGAGTCACAGGATGGTTTGGGGTGGAAGGGACATTAAAGATCACCCAGTGCCACCCCTGCCATGGTGACACCTCCCACTGTCCCAGGCTGCTCCAGCCCTGTCCAGCCTGGCCTTGGGCACTGCCAGGGATCCAGGGGCAGCCACAGCTGCTCTGGGAATCCCAGCCCAGCCCCTCCCTGCCCTCCCAGCCAGGAATTCCTTCCCAAAATCCCATCCAGCCCTGCCCTCTGTCCATTTGAAGCCATTCCCAGTGTCCTGTCCCTCCATCCCTCCTCCAAAGTCTCTCTCCATTTTTCCTGCAGCTCCTCCAGGCCACCCTGAGCTCACCCCAAAGCTTCTCCTCTCCAGGCTGGACAATCCCAGCTCTCCCAGCCTTCCCTCCCAGCAGAGCTGCTCCAGCCCTCTGCTCATCCTGCTGCCTCCTCTGGACTCTCTCCAGCAGCTCCCCCCTGAGCCTGGAGGCAGCTCTGCAGCTGGGGGTCTCAAAAATCAATTATCAAATTTTATCAGTGTTCCAAAGCATTTTGAAGTTTGACTGTCCCGAGTGGTCCCACCTGGCAGAAGAGGAAGAATTGTGTTTGAGCTGTAACCCTATAAAATGAGTGCTGTGTGTTCCAAATCCTGCTGAGAATGATGTCAGCCCACGGGACAACACGTTCCAGGTAATACCTGATATTAAATTACTCATCCCCTCCTGCGTGATCCCATTGTCAGTGACCTCAGTGGGCTCTGGCTGCTCTTTTGTGCTGCCTCCCTGCCCTGTCACTGTGACACTCCCCAAGTGTCCCCGGCAGGCAGGGCAGCACCAAGTGTTCCCTGTGAGGCAATTTCCCCTCAACAGGTGAAATAATCTGCATTTTTCCAGTGCTTTCCTGACGTGTCTGCCTCCACAGTGAGATCAGTTAAAATTCCTCCTGTCCCGCTGTCCGTCAGCGGTGGAAAATGGAATTATCTTTGTGCCTCTCCTTTGAAAATTTGGCCATCAGTCAGTGGTGTTTCCATAGCAAATCCAACCTCAGAAGTCCCCAAAGTGCACCAGCTAAGCACATGCAGCCAAAATATCTCCCAAAATGTGAAATATGATGCTAAGATTATGTCAACAAATCCAGGACAGAGGATAACTCTTCCCATAGAGTAACTGTATTATATGAGCAGCCATGAAAACCTTGGAAACATAAGATATTTGAAATCTCATTTGATAGAGATGATTTGCACTAAAGCAATTTCTCACAAAGAAATGTGGATCTAATTTGCCAACTGTGATTTGGAAGAAGAAATATATATTGATTTTTTCTTTTTTTTTTTCCTTTTTTTTTTTTTTTTTTTTTGGCCCTGGCAGGACGGATTTTACTCCAGAGCAGGGAAGGGGACAGAGGATAAAATATTCAATTCTTCTCCCATCATTCATACAAATTCCCTGTAAAAGAGATGTTCCATTCCATAGATGTGGCATCCCCACACACTCCCAAGTGGTTTAATTTTAAACCCTGTATTATATTGTTGGTAATGAACTACCTTTTAATAAACACCAAATTCAAGAGGAATTTAGAAAATTTTGGCAAGGTTCATCAAAGCTGACTCCTCCCTTCCGGACTTTGAGGCGTCGTTTGAATTAATAGAGGTATTAATTTACAACACAATGAAAATACTTGACAAAAAACAAAAACAAACAAAAAAACCCCCCACCAAACAAACAAACAAACAAAACCCCCAAAAAACCAAAAACCAACCAAACAAAAAAACCACCCAAAACATTGAATAATGCTTTTCCTATTTATCTTTTTCCTGTATTTTCCAACAGCTGGAAATGGGAACACCTCTGGAGTGGTGATTCCCAAATTTTGCTGCATGAAGCCGTGAAAAATAAAAACTCCAAGCGTTTCTCACAGGTTTTGGGATTCTCACTGGAGTCAAAAGAAGTCACATAACTAAAAGTGAGTATTTTCCTTCGTGGGACACGGGAATAAAGTTTCTCAGCCAGAATTTTTTTGGAAACTGTTGTGGTCTGAAGCTGTTCAGGGCACAGTGATGTCGAGTTTTGTCCTTGTAATCCTTTTTTTTAATGACACAACTTTGGAGCCTCGTGAGCTTCCCGTAGTCCTGAGTCCTAGGAAGATGTGGAAAATCTGGATAGGGATGAGCAGGGAAGGACTCATGGACAGGAATCCCATGGGAAATCTCTGCCTGTTTTATTCCAAAGGCTTAATGCTCATTCTGTACCTCCTCACAGAGGTGGTGTCCACCATTCCTGGTGTTTTCTTTGTAATTATGTATTAATGAGACAGAATTAATATTTATTACTGTTTTTGACTAATTTCTGATATTGTTGTTTCTTCCTTTTCTGTTGTCTGTGGAAGTCAGTGGTAAAAACAAACAAACATTTGCAGCTCTTCTGAATGAGAAAAGAGAAAATTCTCTTTAAAGTTTGAGTGCACTTCCCCAGACTGTGCCAGTTAATCCAGTGACAAAAACACTTCATTGTTCTCCTTGAATGTTGAAATTTACATTTAAAAACAGTGGTTCTCTTTGAAACCAGAGTCAAATATTTCTGTTTTCAATCTAAATCAAGAAGTGTTTTTTTGCTATTCAAAATTTAAAAAAAAAAAAAATTCCTCTTTACAGTGTTTTGCAGATGCCACTGAAGGCAGAATCACTCCCCAAATTTGCTGTTGCCAACTCTCCACTTTCTCTGGTACAGGACAGACAAACACAGGCTGAGGGGCTGTTCCCTGCTGTTTTCTCAGGGTATTTTTCCCTCTATTTGGATTCCGTGATATGATATATGAAGCGAAATCGATAATTCTCACTTTTCGGGTTAAGGGCACAGCTGAATAAACAATTCATAAGTCATCGGATCAATGTGATTTCAGAGAACATCCCCCAGCAGAGACCAGTTTTCTCAGATACCCCCATTATTTGAAATTATCTGGCAATTGTCTTGGGTAAATTTTTAAGTCCTTATATTGACCAGAACTAATTTAAAATAAGCGCTTGCAATTTGTGCTCTGCTACTTCTTTGTGACCTGCCAGCTCTGAGTCACCTTGTGCTGCCTGCTTGGAGCAGCAGCAAATCCTTGTTAAAAAAGCATTAAAAAAATTAGAATTCAGACTGGTTTGGGTTGGGAGGGACATGAAAATCCACCCAGTTCCAGCCCTGGGTGGGCAGGGGCCCCAGGTTGCTCCAAACTGGTCTCGGACACTTCCAGGGATGGGACAACCACAGCCCCCCTGACCTCCTTGAGTGGAAGAAATATCCATGCCATTAACTGAAATGCAGCATTTTCTTTTTTTTTTAAGATTTTTTTTAAGGATAGATTGTTTGGAGTCATAATCTGTTCTCCTTCCTATTCTTCACTGGCACTGTGGAAACAACGGCTGCAAAGGTGATGAAAAAAATTCATCTTCCTGCAGCCTCTCTTTAAGGATTCACCCTGGGATGTGTAACACATTTATCTCCCAGCCCCACGGGGCTGAGCCGAGCTCTCGGAATCAATGGAACAATTCCTGGCGTTTCCAGGGAAAGTGGAAATGCATTAAAAGGATGTTGGGACACGTTTGAATGGCAGAGATTTCCTGCGAGGCGAAGTTCAGCACAGTGTCTGTGCTGCTGAGTGGCAGAAATCAAAATGTTTTAATTCAGAAATTGAATGCAAAGGTGGAAGAACAGTAAAAAGGGAACTTAATCAAAACTTTTCTGATATTCAGGCCTCACTTGCTGTTTCCATGGTGGGGTTTCTGATATCTGCCTCCACACATAAGTCTTGTCCATATCACATCTTTTGTGATAAGGGCTATCTTACCCGCTGAAAAACCAGCTGATAATGCCTCTCCCAGTCCATTTTATGGAGCATGGAATCCAGTCCTATGAATTTCTCAGCTGAGTGTTCTATTTTGAATTGTTTCAGCTTTAGGTTGGTTTGTTTCTAGTGCTATTAACAGCTTGTAAATCTCTAAAATCTTATTTTTGTCATTTATTCTTCCAGGTCCGACTCCTGCCAGGATCACACTGGGACAACAGCTCCCATGTGCAGCTAAAAAATGCTCAGTCACGAAATCAGTCTTCTCTGCTCATGTGCAAATCTACTTTTTTCACTTCTCCCCAAACTCTTAAAATCTGTTTTTGCTACAATATTTACATGGAAAAGAGGAGCCAGGTTGCTGATGTTCTCTGAGCACTTCATTATCCTTCTGGCCTTTATTTTCTTGCTTTCTGTACTCCTATCATGTATTTTGTCTTCAGTTTGGGAGGCAAATTCCTGGCTGGGGAACTTCCCTAGGAGGAGATGTAATTCCTCGTGTCCCTACTCCATGAACAAAGCTGCAGGCACTGTATTTATACAGCTTATAGCTGATTTGATATGTCCTTATATAATGCATTCTAGCAGATTTAAACTGGGGGAGCATTTGGCAACTTCTGTGTGGGAGTTTCATCATCAAATCCTATTTATTTTTCAGATTTGGGTTCTAATTCCCACGAATCCCTTTACAAATGTCGTTTTCTTCACAGAATAATGTCAAACAACTTTTCTGATTGCTGGGTATTGTTTCTCCTGGAACATGATGGGTTCCTCTGAGGTAGGATTTGTCAAGTTTTTACATCTCCTTTTCTGGTCATGACTGAGAGTATTACAAATGTTTGGATTTTTGGGTACTTTGTCCTGAAATC
Source organism: Prinia subflava (assembly GCF_021018805.1). Classification (NCBI taxonomy): domain Eukaryota; kingdom Metazoa; phylum Chordata; class Aves; order Passeriformes; family Cisticolidae; genus Prinia; species Prinia subflava. The sequence continues at coordinate 23,512,106 of NC_086257.1, read as the reverse complement.
TTTGCTTATTAACAAACTCAGGGAGGTTTTCTTAAGTAGGCTTTGATAGAAGATAACTGATTTTGAACTCTTAAATGCAATGAAATCTTGGCTATCTCAGGCTGTTCTATCCACAAATAGGTTTGTCAATTATTTCAAGGGAAAAAATGATTTTTAAAGCGAAGCCGTGATGGTCAAGCTTTAAGACATCCCAATGCAACAGCAAAAATTTATTTTGACAGAATATTGGACTCCCTGTTTGAAATAATTAATAAATCCTCGGAAAACTGTTGGTACAATCAGTTTGCTGCTGCTCCTGGAAGACTTTGCAGCTCTAACTGCCCGGGGAGGGATCTGCTCTGTAAATAAGATTTTACCATTCCTACATCTCCATTTCCAGTCTATAAAATCGAGGCTTCCCATGGAGGAATGGCCCAGTTATCACCAGCCTCATTTTGCATAATTGGGTTCTCTGGTGCTGCAGGAAGGGCTCCCATTAAATCCCAGCCAGGCTGACAGGAGTGAGGGGAGGGCAGAAGGGAGTCCTGGAACCCTGGCGTTCCCAAAAGCGCCTCTGTGGAGCTGGGCAGCACTCAGGTGTTGGAGTCCAGGATATTCCTCTGGCTGCCCTGGAGGATTTGAAAACTGTACAGGGGGGTCTGGGATCTGTACAGGGGGGTCAGTTAGACCCACACAGATCCCAGGAGGGCACTGCCTCTGATCCCTGTCCATGGCAGTGAACACTCACACGCAGGAAGAATCACGAATCCTAAGAATTTAGAATAAGTAGTGGATGGTTTATTATAGAATATAAATATAGAAATTAGCATTCTTAGCATATGGGGCTGAAGAGACAAGATGGAGGAATTGGGGAGTGGCCCCTGTGCTCCTTGTTCTTGCTCTCGTCCCCCATCTTGTGCTGAGTTGGGTTTTAGAGATTGGCTTAGAGTAGAACTGACATGTTAGTATAGGTAGTAGGTATTGGTAAAATTTTGTAAATAAAAAATACGTCTCGGACAGTGGTTGGGTCAGGGGTACTGTACATAAGGTGTGGGGCTCTCTGATCCGCCCAGTCTGCCGCGTGTCCTGCTCTGCTGGGGATGCCTTGCAAAGCTGGACAAGAACTGAGAGATAATTAAGAATAAACAGCCTTGATAACACGAACTGCTGGACTCAACTTGTCGTCTCTGGCTTCGGTGTGAAACACCCAGGGCAAAGAGAAGACTGAAAACCTGATTAACTCTGGGAACAGCAACCCAGAGGAAACTCCCAGGGAACAGCAACCTTGGAGGAACCCTGAGCACCTTGGGGAACACCAACCCCAAGGAGAATCTCAGGGAAACAACAACCCTGAGACTCAGGCAGTGGGAAATGCTGTTATGCACAGATGATCCAGATGTCCAACTGTTCCCACTGCGTTGTTTTGTGGGTGGATTTTAGTCCTGCCCTGATGCAGAGCCACTGAAACTGGTGAAGTTCTGCACGTGGGAGGTGGGAATCAGGCCCATGGCAGGGCAATATCCAGAACCACTGAGTTAAACCGACTGCTTGGGTAGTCAGGATTGGATTTTGAATTCAAAGGATGAACTTCTGTCTTGGTCTACAGTTTCTTGCTAGTTTAGGACTATATATAAAACCAGTATATATGTGTATATTAAACCAGTGTAATCCAAATAATCTGTGTTCAACTGGTTTTACTCTCTCTATTGCCTGTTATGGCCATGTCCTACAATTATGGTACTCATCCCAACAATTATATCATCCTTTCTTCCCCACAGCATGCTGTGCTTATTGCAAACCTTCAGTTTCTCTGGTACTTTGAATATGTTTAACTTTTTCTTCAAATGCCCAAACAGTTTTCAGATCATTCTCTTGTCTCACTCTGCAACTGCAGTGATATTTCAGAGAGGAGTAATAACCTACATTTTAGAGTTTATCCTTTTTCTCTCAGAAAACACGATTAAAAGTCTGTTCTCTCAGTTCTGAAGACTTAATTTATTTGTCTTTCACAGGCAGATTATTTAAAGTCTTCTAATATTCAAATGTAAATAATCAAACCTAAGGCCTATTTGCTGTAGATCTTAAAACAAAATCTCTGTTCTTTAAATCTTTTTTTTTCCAAGAGAGAAAAGAACCTTATGCCAAAAAAAAACCCAAGGAAAAAATGAAAAATCATTTGCAGTTCATCTTTTGGATAAGACTATTACAAAGCTATTGGAAGCAGAAAGCCAGCCTACAAAAAATGCACATTGTACTGCCTCAGATACAGAAGAATGAATTACAGGATTTGAGTCTTATTTATTTTCCAGAACTGCTTAAGGACATTCAATCCCGTGTTAAAAAGTAGTCACTTGCTTCTTTGTTCGTGGGTTTGTTGTTGGGGGTTTTGGCTGGGTGGGATTTTTTACTTAAACTTCAGCAAAGCAGAAGAGAAAAGTAGGGCACTGCAGCAGAGTGAGGGCCTTGGAGAGGAGAAAACAACCCTCAGCAGGGACAGGGATGGGACAGGGACAGGGATGGGGCAGGGACAGGGATGGAGCAGGGAAGATGCCTTGGGAAGGCTGAGCTGGAGCAGAGACTGGGCAGAGCTGGAGAATAAAGCAGAGATTTATTGATAGGCCTTTAGGACACACCTTGGGCAGGACAAGAGCCTGGCCAGGGCTGCACCCAAGGGGGACCCAAAATGGGCACAAAATGGACCCAAAATGGGCACAAAATGGACCCAAAATGGGCACAAAATGGACCCAAAATGGGCACAAAATGGGCACAAAATGGGCACAAAATGGACAAAGGGTCACCAGGTCTCACACTTGGATCAGTTTTGGTCCATTTGCATTTTGGGGTTGAATTGTCCCATTGCAGCCCCAGGTGATGCAGTCCCATCCTTCTTGTTCCTCCCTCAGCCCCCCTTGTTTGTGCTTTGGGGCTGAACCCTTGTCCCAGCTGTCCTTGGTGTGCAGCAGGAGAAGGATTTGTTTTGCGTCCCTGCTGTGTGCAGAGCTGAGTGAGCCTGAGTGTGAGCTCACAGCTGCCCTGGGCAACACACAATGTGAAATACAGGGAAGAGAAAACTCGAGGCATCAGTGGCAGTGGTGGGGCTGTGTCAGGCCAGTGTCACCCCCTGCTCTCAGAGCTGCTCTGCAGAGCTGTGCTGCTCCTCCTGGAGAAGGTGACCCACGCCCAGGACCTGCTGCCCAAGGCAGCTCCTCACCCCTTGGGAACTCGGCCTCATCCAGAGCCGGGGTGACCAGGGAAGGTGGATCTGGTCCTGGGCAGGACACTGGTATCATTTGGTGTTTGTAGATGGTTGAAACCTGGTCCTTCCACCCTGAGAAATGCTCTCCTCCACCTTAGATATGAGATTTTTTAGGACTGGAATGTTTGAACTTCCATTTGGATCTATGGATTATGGCCACCATAATGTTTTGGGGAAGTCACTGAAGAACGGTGCTGAATGTTCCTTTTCCATCTTGTTATTCCTTCCTTTTGAAGTGTTTGTTATGTTCAGAGTGGTTGAAATCTTTAGAGAGGAGTTTGTTATCACTCTTTAACCCTGTGAAAACACCTCCATTCTGAACAAAGCCACCCTGCCTTTGATGTCTGTGGGAGTCTGGGGAAACCAGGAGAGGGTGAGGCAGAGGAGCAGAGCTGCTCCCTTTGGAAGAGTGAACCCATCAAACAAAACCTCTGGACATTGTTTTAAACGCTGAAAACAAAGCGGAGCCCTGATGGGGCCCTGACTGCTTTGTGGAGTTGATCTGGGGAGTTCTCAGATCCTTGGTGAGTGAACAGAAATCCTTTCTTGGAATTTTGCTGTGGAGATTCTTCACTTTTACACCCCCCACAGTGGAGGGTTCTTGTCACAGAATTCCACATCCCAGATGTTTGATAAAAGCAGGGACGCTGTGAGTGCCCAAAAATGAGGCAACTCCAAAACGCTCTTTTTTTGTGTGCACATGGACGCCATCATTGTAAGGAGAAATTTGAGGGTTTTTTTTCAAATATTATATCTTTAAATCATGTTTAAATTATAGTCTGATCATAGACTGAACATGAAGATGTTGGTGAAATAACCTTTGGATAATGCAAGGATACTCATCCAGGTGCCTTACGTGGGTCTGGAATTTAATTTGAAATCTTAACTTTACCTAGAATTTTTTACAATTATGTTAATGGCTACTATAAGCACAAACTAATTTCACTGACGGCAAGAAGTTTGGTTTCTCTATTTATTTCCTTTTATCTAATGCAAAGTATTTTTTGAAATAATCTTAGAAATTCTTTGTGTGAAGTAGCTCCTGGCAAGGATAAAACAAAGATACAGTTCTGTTACATTTAACAACCAGAAAAATGCTTTATGAGTTTAAAAAATGATTAATGAATGCCTTCTATCTTATTTTAACTGCATCTAATTATGAGGAGAAATAACAGAACAGACTCACACTTTTTTCTTAACATTAAGTGAAAAATTAATATAAAGTTTTAAAGATTCATTTTCACATGGAACTGGCTTTAAAATGATGCTTTTAATTCCTTGAGTTTAATTGTAGCTCTGTGAATATTTGAATTTAATCTCTGCTGGTGAGGCAGAGGTCCAGGACAGCGGTGACACAGCAGGGGTGACCCTGAAAAGGAGGGAAAAGCCGGCACAGAAGCTTTAACTCCTTTCACAAGTACAGACACATTTGCAAATAATTATTTTCAGCATCTTCCCTCTGCATCCGAACGTGTCAGATCAACCTCTTCTCAGTTTGTGAGGAATCGCATCGCTCCTGCTCCGAGGTGAAGCCTCATTAACCTTCACAAAACAATATCAACAGGAAATGTCTGCGACGATGGGACCGGAGAGGTGTAAAACTGCTGGTGGAAACACAGGTACCTGACAAGCCATTAATGAGATCATTAAAAACAGGCAAAAATTCAATTCCATCTGAAAATACGAGACTTGTAAAATGCTGAAAAATACATCAAAAAGCTGTTGCATAGCTAAAAATGCTCAGGGAGTTTTGCATCCTAATGTGGGGCACTGACTGACACGCAAGTGAAGGAAAAATATCAATATTAAATCAAATGGAATGGCAGGCTGTAACTTCTCCCATCAGTGGGAATATTTCATGTGGGAATTGTACAAGTATTTCTATGGAGGTGCACAAAAATCCCTGCAGGGAGACAGAGGTGCAGAGGCTGCAGGTTTGCTCATGCCCAAAGCTACAGCAAGAGTGAAAATGCAGCCTTGGCAAGGGTATTCCTCAATGGATTTTATCAGGGAATTATATTTTTGGAAATATTGCTGAAAGTGTTCGAGGCCAGGTTGGATGGGGCTTGGAACAACCTGTGGAAGGTCCCATGGCAGGGGTGGAACTGGGTGGGCTTTAACTTCCTTCAGACCCAAACCATTCTGGGATTTATGATAGGATTTTATGAAGTTCTTAGGAAATTTATCAGGTTTAAGTGGTCAGGAGTGTGACAAAGGGATCTCTAAAGCAAAAGCTTTAGAGTAAAGAATTTATCCTAAAGAATCATGGAAAAATTTGGGTTTGAAGAGACCTTAAGGCTCATCTCATTCCAGCCCTGTGCCGTGGGTGGTTGCTGGTGCTCAGTGTGGAATTCCAGCTGGGTGGGAGGTGGGAATCAGCCCCTGTGCACTCATCCCCATCCCAAGGGACACGGCTCAGGCTCTGGATCCATCAGCCCCGCTCGATGCCCGCCTTGTCCGTAATCTCTTGGCAGACTCCTGCAGCTAATCTTCCCATTGATTTTGGCTTAGGAACACCTGGAGCTGTTCAATCCCTAATAAAATCTGAGGAGCTCAGTTTTCGAGGCATTTAACTCGTTTGGAGGCAGAGTTTATTTATTTTCTGAGGAGCAATCGGAGTTCTCTGCTCGTTCCTGAGTAAAGGCATCGGACTGACGAGTGAAAACTGAGCCAAAATCCATCCAACCACACCGAGCTCCTGCCACTGGAATCTTTTGGGCTATCATGTCTTATTTTTTTCCCTGCTTTTCCTTCTCTTCTGGTTTGTTTTCCCACTTTAACTTAGAAGAAGAAAATCCATCTCTCTTCCTGACCCTGTGTTTCAGGACTCTGCCACAATCAGTGCTGCACCACAAATCCCGATGGATCCAGGTTGGAAGGAATGCCAAACTTCCTGATTGCCTTTCCCATTGTTTTGCTGGATTCCCCTTTTGTTTTCTCCACCCTACTCCAGATCCAGGGGTTTTGTCCAGGACACCTGGAAGATTTGCTAAGGAGAAGCCAAGGGGAGCCAAAGCAATAGGTGCAAATTTTGGGGGACTGGGTGTGCAGATGGGGTCACTCTCCTGTATCCCATGGCAGCTGCCCTGGAATCCTGCTCAGTTCCTCAGGAAAGGCAGAAATGACCAAACAACCAAGGCAGTTCAACAGGAAAAAAAATCAAGGAACTTTTGTCTGGGTAGAAATCTTTACTGGGGAGAAGGCTGAGGTATGGAAACATGAGGAGAGTTCATATTTCTAGATATTTATTTTATTTATGTTATTTACCTTTAAATAATGTCACTATTTCAGTAAAAATAATGTTTTATTTAATTGTGAGTCCCTTGCAGAAAGCCTCCAATATTTCATTGCATAACTGATAAGCCCAAATCTCTGTCAGATAATGTCTCACTTTTCTATTTATTTAAATGATGAAAGATGGATGTTTTATGACTGAGATGATTTAATGACTTTTTCTTTTATGTTTTCTTAACCAGGATGACATTTAGACAAGGGAAAGGAAAAAAAAAGTCAGACCAGCCATCAATAAATGGTTTGATTGGTTAAATTTTAATGTTATTTTTAAGCAAATAATGAATTACTTTGACTAATAACTGCAGAGCCAGACATGATTCATTCCATAATTAGCTTGACAGTCACCATCAATCCTGTAGTTTTGTTCAGCTGATTATAAAATCTTGTCTCCTTTTCCCACATAACATCTTCCCAAGTTGCATCCCTTGAAGCAGGTGGTTCCTGAGGATTCTCCAAGCAAATCTTTGGCAATTACAGCTCTCCAGCCACTGGGGGTGAGCACCCAGCCCTGAGATTGGGCCTGGAGCCAAACCCTGGGGAATATTGAGACTATTGGGAGTCTGGGAGAGCTTTCAGCCCTGATCAGGGCTCGTTTTTGTAGGAGAGTTAAACCTGGAAGCTTCAGTTGGAAATCAACCTCTCATGGAGAACCAAGCCCAGCCAAACCTACAGAGGTTGAGCACAGCCCAGCAGCTCTGGGGGACTGAGGTGACACCACAGAACCTTTAGTCACAGGTCTGAGAAGGAATTACCTTCTGTTTATCCTATAGATGTGTCAGAGGATTAAACATCTATTTTCCAGTTAAAAAAAAAGAGTGCAAACCTATTGGTATGTGTTAATAGCATTTAACACCTGAATTTGGCAGCGGTGCTGCTGCTGGGAAGCCAACCCTCCCTGCTCCCTCTGCAAGAAGAAAATCCTCCTGGAACAAGTGGTTCACAATCCTCACGGTGTTTTTATTCTGCTCTTCACACTTGTGCCTGCTGACAGATTTAGAGCACTTGGTGGAAGCAAGGATTGGCCTGGAAATGCACCTGGCAGCTTCCCCAGGAAGGAGCAGGAATTGCACTGCCTGAGGCCTCTCATTAACTGCTGGGACCTGTTGGAACCCTGGAAGTTGAGAATCTCAGATTTTCTGTGCTGACAGGCACTGACCCTCAAGCAATCCCTACATTTGACCTGCGGCCTTGGAAAAGGCTTCCAAAATTGAGTGACAGCACTGGGATTGTGGGTGTGTACTTTGAATAGAAGTGTGTGATATCATAGGGTACAAAACTTAGAATTAAAGGTTTTAGAATATAGTAATATACAGAGAGCAAGATGGAGGATTTAGGGCATAGGCTAAGTTCTTCTTTCACCTTCTTCTTCACGGGTTTGAGTGATGTCTTGTAATTGGGTGAAAAAGTCTGCATTGCTGACCATGGGTGTTTGGTTATTGGGTTAAAAGTAAAAATAATACAGGTGTCATCTTGTTATTGGATAATTTATGTTTGAAAGACCTTGGAAAGAGTTGGAGACAGAGCCATTTTCTACCTTGTTAGTTAGAGCTCGTGAGACTGTGCTATAGATAAGAATTAATAAACATCTGAGTCTGAACATGAAACTGCATCTCCCAGCATTAATGAGCATTAATCCTGGCTCCAGCAGAAGAAAAGAATATAAAAAACTCACAGAAACTGATGGAAGGTGGTACCAGGACTGCTGTGCCCTCTCAGGAGTGCTGGGAGCCTGCGCCCCTCTCCAGCCACCCTGGAGCTCTGTGCAAAGGGTTTGCAAAGCTCTGCTGATAAAGCTGTGTGAGGCCAGCGTGTTATCAACCCATCACTTCCCATTCTTTGTTGGGAAAGGAGTTGCCAGGACAGGCTCGTGCAGTGGGAAGGACACTCAGCTGGGTTTGGGGCTGCTTCATTTTGATTTTGGGGGCTTGTTGTCATTGTATTGCCTTTTTTTTTTTTTTTTTTTTTTTTTTTTTTTTTTTTTTTTTTTTAATTTTTTTTTTATTTATTTCAAACTGTCTCTTTTCTCTCAAAAACGTAAAATCTCTTTTCATGCATTCATAGAAAGGTGCTTCAGGAATTGAATGCGACGGGGTCATATTCTGGCTGTTAATATTCATGCTTAAGCCTGGATTTGGAGATGCCTCCTAAAATAAAACCAGAAAACTGCACTTTTGGAAGAGTTGTTAATAATACAGAAGGAGTAAAATCTATCCCGCTTGAGTTATTGATATGGAAAGTTCCTACCTGAAGAAATATTTCTGAGGAAATTTGAAGATCCTGGAAGAAATCATAAATAGGTAATATTGAGATTTATTGTCGGTTGTATGGAATTGATACCTAAGAAACTAAAAAGCATTATCTGTGCAATCATCAGATCTTTCTGAAGTGAAGAGAGATTGGATAGAAGTCAGTGGGAGGATAAAAACAGAATTATTATGTAAAATTGTTTTGGAAGGAAAATGAAGTGCTTTTCCATCCGAGACATCCCAGTTTGTTCCGTTCACTGTGGTTCTCTTTCCTCTGCAAAAAAAAAAAAAAAAAAAGAAAAAAAAGAAAAAAAAAGAAAAAAAAGAAAAAAAAGAAAAAAAAGAAAAAAAAGAAAAAAAAGAAAAAAAAGAAAAAAAAGAAAAAAAAATCTGATTATGTTCCTTATGCCTGTTTTCACTCACGGAGGTAATTTTAGGAAATTAATTTCCCTCATTAGGTTGTATAACTCAATACTAATTTACTGAAATGATCTTAGAAAGGAGAGGCAGGCTCATCTTTAGATATTAAAGTGTTTCAGAAAGAATCCCTGGAACTTTATTATTTCTGTCAGCTTGGGGAATTTGGTTAAGGTCTGGTTTGAAGGATGGGCTATGAAATCCCTAATAAACATCTCTGCCCTGGAACACTTAAATGTTTTAAGGCTGCTCTAATATTCCTCTCACAGATGTGCTGCTGAATGAATCAAAACTGAGCTTATACCCTTAGGTTAGGCCCTGTCTCAAACTCAGACTACAAGTCCTTATTCAGGGAAATAATTTATGGAATATAATTTGTCCTGAAGTGCTTCTGAAACTTCCATCCCTGTAACTAAAGCATAAGTAAATAATAAAACCTGGGATTATTCCAGATGGTCTTTTTGGTAATTTGATATTTTTCAGAAGGAAATAAACAAGAGAAATTACACTTGGGCTCTTTGGGAGTGGATCTTGCTTAGTAAAGTCATGTGCATTAAATTATAATACAATTACTTGTGTGTGGAAAATATAGATATTCCAAAAGCTGGTTCAGGCAGTAAAGCTAGAGTAAATTAAAACAGAAATAAGAATTTATAATTTATTCAATACCAAATCCATTCTCTCCATAAATCTCAGTAAAGAAACAGGTTTTCCATGACAACATAACAAAAAACCAAAACAAAAGAAAACACAAAAAAACCCCAAAAAGCCCCCACCCCATAAACCAGATATTATCCCCTGTATAAGGCAGGGGAATGACAGGTTAAAACTTGAGGTCTAAAAGTCAATGTCAAAGTGGAGAAGTTGATTAATTATCTCAAAATACAGGAAATAATGACAAGGTTTCAAGACAAGCAGGTTTTGCTGAATATGGTTTTCAGTGCAAGAAACCGAGCCACAAGTGGAGAGCAGAACATTAAATAAATATAAGTGAGGAGAACTGGGAATAGAAAAAAGTGCAAGACGAGTTGGTGTGTTCCATAAAACATGAACAAATGCTTAGCAACGTTTTACAGTTAAAAAGAGGGATTTTGTTGAGCATGTAAAGGTGAGGGATGTCTGTCCCTGTGCGTTTGGAAATCTGCAGCACAGATGGGCAATACATTTATGTATTTGTTACATCCATGCACAAATACATTTGTATATGGACAAAAAAACCTCCCAAATTCAACTTATTTGATAGGAAAAAAAAGTAATAAACAGAGAATTCTGGGGGTTTTAAAGCCTTTAGGTGAACCACGATTTTAAAAAATTGACTTTTTAGTGATATTTTGAGTTATTCTGTTGCTGCCTCATTGTTAATCTTCAATCTGGGCTGAAAAACTCAAATAAAAAGATTGTTTTGCATATTTGCTGCTTTAAGTAACACATCCAGCTTCCTTCTAACCTCTTGCCTTGCTTTTGGCTGCTTCATAAATACATAAAAGCTTGCCTTGAACATTTTAGCAGTTGTTAAAGCAGCCAGAGAGATAAAAGAAAGTTAAAGGACACGCAAAGATTGAATTACGGCGTTTCCCAGCATTTGGATGACAAAGTTTGACCATTGTGAGGAATAAATCAATTTGCAGGCACTGTGGCCAGCGAGCTGAGGCTGGAGCTGAAACTGCTCCACTGGGAAATGTGCTCAGAGATAAAAGGAGTCGTATTTCTTATTTTGTGTGGAGAAACATGGAAGGGATTTTTGGTGACCAGGAGACATGCAAAAATTTACCAGGAAAACAAGAAGGGAGAAGAGAATGTGTATTCTGGTTCTAAAACTTCCCAGTTGCCATTCTAAAGATATTTCCCATTATTTAGAATTTAAAGTGAAATATGTATATCAATTACAAAAATTCAGTTATTTAGAAATTAGGACAAGGTTTAGTATTTATTGGTCTACTGTACTTTAATTTCAAAGGAATTCCGGGTTCCTAATGAAGAGCGCCATGATTAATGATTAGAATTGATGATCTTAGAGTTAATAATTCTATGAAATGAGGAGCACCATGGGAAGCTGAAGGACATCCCCTGGTGCTACTGGAACCAAGAGCAAATGGCATGGACTGCTGTGGACCTTCTCCTGTTTGTTGTCCAAGGTCCCAAAGCATCCCTGGAAGGAGTGTCCTGGAGAAGGTTTGGAAATCCAGTGAGTGCTTTGTAATGTGAGTGGAAATTTTCCCCTTTTTTGTCCTCTTGTGTTTTCTCTTTCCCTTTTTATTCACCAAGAATCCCTAAACAATTGCAGATATTCCTAATCCTCCTCAGAGTAATTTCCTGCCCTTATCAAGAGTTTATCACAACAATGAAGAGCTTCATCCATCGTAATCACATCCCAAATGGCAACCGCTCCATCTCCTCCACCTTTGGAGCAACCACTCCATCTCCTCCACCTTTGGAGGAACCACTCCATCTCCTCCACCTTTGGAGGAACCACTCCATCTCCTCCACCTTTGGAGGAATCACTCCATCTCCTCCACCTTTGGAGGAACCACTCCATCTCCTCCACCTTTGGAGGAACCACTCCATCTCCTCCACCTTTGGAGGAACAACTCCATCTCCTCCACCTTTGGAGGAACAACTCCATCTCCTCCACCTTTGGAGGAACAACTCCATCTCCTCCACCTTTGGAGGAACAACTCCATCTCCTGCACCTTTGGAGGAACCACTCCCTCTCCTCCACTTTTGGAGCATCCTGTGGTGGGGTGAACTGCAGATTCTCCCCTCCTGCAGCCTCAGCAGCCTGGAAGGAGGGAATGGTGATGCAAATCCAGCTTTTAAAAGTTCAGCGTGGTTAATCAGGCTGGGGGCTGTCCTGCCCCCTTGCTAAACCAGGCACAAAGGTTTATTTTCTGTTGCTTTATCATCATGAATCAGACCTGGAAAAGACCAAACTCAGGAACGGCACAAATCAATTTGTGTGGTTCTGGCTGTAACAAGAGAGACAGAAAGCGAGGGGGGCCTTTTTTATCTTGCTTTCCATTTCGGCTGAGTGTGTGCTGCTAATTGAAACCCATCTCCTGGGCTCCTGCTGGAGCTGTTCCAGACGGGAGCAGGGGAGCCAAGGTAATGTCTGCTCGGATTTGTAAAGCTTTAACCTGCCTCAGACAGCAGATGAGTCCTTTCACAGCACACGATCCATGGGAGCACTTACAAATGAATTTCCACGTGTCAGAGCGCTCTATCGGCCTGGTGGAAGAGCCTGAATAAAGTCTGGATAAAGGAATCTGGGGAGGAAGGAATCTGAGGAGAAAGGAATCTAGGAAGTAATCTAGGAAGGAAGGAAGGCAAGGCAGGCTCTGGGAAAATGAGCCACCACCATCCTTCCTCCAGGTGCTCCTAAAGGAATAAAGGCAGTAATGGAGCCATGAATCAGCCACTAAAACATCCCAGCTCCAGAGCAGGGACAGCGGGGATGCAAAAGCAGCCAAATTCCAAAAACTCAGTCATGCACTGGCTTTACATTCATTAATTTTTTATGTTTTACTATTTCTTAAATTTAGGGGTGGGAATCAGAGGTGACATTTCATCAAAGAAACCACTTTAAGACCTTTTGCTGTTTATATTGTGCCCCCTAAAAGGCAAAATCCTGGGATCCAGCATCCAGAGATGCCAAAAAGTGGGGAGGGAAGGGAGGAAGGGAGGAAGGAAGGAAGGAAGGGAGGAAGGAAGGAAGGAAGGGAGGAAGGAAGGAAGGGAGGAAGGAAGGAAGGAAGGAAGGAAGGAAGGAAGGAAGGAAGGAAGGAAGGAAGGAAGGAAGGAAGGAAGGAAGGAAGGAAGGAAGGAAGGAAGGAAGGAAGGAAGGAAGGAAGGAAGGAAGGAAGGAAGGAAGGAAGGAAGGAAGGAAGGAAGGAAGGAAGGAAGGAAGGAAGGAAGGAAGGAAGGAAGGAAGGAAGGAAGGAAGGAAGGAAGGAAGGAAGGAAGGAAGGAAGGAAGGAAGGAAGGAAGGAAGGAAGGAAGGAAGGAAGGAAGGAAGGAAAGGAAGGAAAGGAAGGAAGGAAGGAAGGAAGGAAGGAAGGAAGGCATCCTCTGGGAAAAGGAGCCACCCTTCTCCTCCCAACAGCAGCTCAAATTTGCTTCTCTACTTGGGATAGATCCCTGAACTCCTCTGAGAATAACATTTGGTGATTCCATATCCTCTCTGATATCACAGAATTCCAGAACGGTTTGTGTTGGAAGGGACCTTAAAATTCATCCCATCCCACCCCTGCCATGGCAGGGACACCTCCCACTGTCCCAGGCTGCTCCAAGCCCTGCCCAGCCTGGCCTTGGGCACTGCCAGGGATCCAGGGGCAGCCACAGCTGCTCTGGGAAACCTGAAATATCAGCACAAGAACTATTTGATCCCTGATGCAGAGAAAGTTTTCAGGGCAAATCGTGGTGCTCAGAGTGAGGGCATTAGAAACCATTTTCCTCTGCATCTCAGTCTAAACACTAACAGCACAAAACATCAAAGTTACACCCCCAAAAAGCTGTCTGGCTGCTATTTCTAAAAACCCACTGAAACATTCTGACTTCAGCTCTACAAATATTTCTCTCCTGATGTGTACATGGAGTTCATTAGTGACTATCTGGCAGTAAATCCTTGAATATTTATCCATCGCCTAAAGCCCAGTAGTCACATTCAGTGAAATCATCTCGTAACTGTGCACTGGTTGTGGTTGCCCACATAATTGGGAGAGATGGTAAAATACTTAAGTGCTTCTAGTGAGCTTTGTGTCAAAATGATTTCATCAGGAATTTGTCTTTGGTGTTGCTAAGGACCCGGCTGGAGCCCCTGTTTAGAGCACAGCCCTCATTTCAGCAGAGATGAAGAAATCTCTCTGATCATCCCCCTCTGAGAGGAGATTTCCTGGGTTAATTGGGCAAACAATGACATTTTGAAAAATTATAGGGTTTGGCCATTCCAAAAATATTCTGAGGATATTTTGCTTCCACAGCTTGACCTAAAAAGTGCTTAACTTGCTGTGCTGCAATGTCATTTCTTTGGGAATTTTTAGTGCAGTTTGGAGTGCTCTGGATGTCTCATTCCAGCAGGGCCTGTCAATGTTCCAGGAGAGGGGTATTATTTCCTCTCCCCAAACCCATTCCAGTTTAATTAAAGACAACCAGCTTACATTTCCAGCATGAAAACCATTGATACTCAACATCAGGGAAATTCCTATTCATGCTCCACTTAAGACTTTGAGTCCTAATGGGAGCTGCAGTGGCACAAAATGAGAATTTTTCCGTTTACTCTAGATAATTTCAGAAATAATCCAGTCAGCATGTTTAAGTTGTTTAAAAGAAGGTGATTTCAAATGCAGAACTCCCTCCGAGCAAAATCTCGTTCGGTGCAAGATGATCCTGCTTGGGTGGGGCCTTGTGGGTGTCTTAGAAATGTTACCTTCCCAAGATGTTTACAATTTCTTTGTCAGGTGGTTTTCATGTCTGGAAGAGGCGTGTGACACTTATTTTTAGGTTCTGTCCTTTTCTTTCTCTCCTTGCAGCTCCCCCAATATCGGTGTTTCCTTAGAAACCCTGGCTGTCAGCGGGCATCATAAAAATCTGAGATGACACCGAGCTGGCTTTTGGGGGAGGTGATTCCTGTGCAAACACCGTGTTTGCTGTTGCTGGCAAAACTCTTGGCTTTAATCCTCGTCCCGAAAACAATAATTTCAGTCAAGATTGAGGAGAGGGAGGGGCCCTTCTGTGCTTCCCTTTGCATTCCTGCTGGAGCACGAGGATTACTCCCAGGAAAAGCTCATTGCTATGCAGAGGTAGAACCTTTTTTAAGCCCTAGGTTGATGCTGGATGGATGTGTTGTCATGAGAGCTGCATGCTGGGCTTGCATAACTCTTTGGAGGTGTTTATGTACGAGCTCTCCCAAGGGTGATGTTTTATCAAACCTTATTACAAAAAGTGCTCTTCTCGGCAAGCCACCGAATGCTTCGGGAGCATTAAAATGCAGAGTTGTGTCTGGTCAAGGATAAGCAGAGGCTGTGTTTCATATTCATGGGAGAGATAACTCTGAGAAATTTCCAGAAGATTTTATAGGAGCTCCAGCTGTCCTGTGGTCACCTACAGGGACCTGTAGTAAAATCCCAGGATGGTTTGGGTTGGAAGGGACTTTAAAGCCCACCCAGTGCCACCCCTGCCGTGGACAGGGACACCTCCCACTGTCCCAGGCTGCTCCAAGCCCTGTCCAGCCTGGCCTTGGGCACTGCCAGGGATCCAGAAACCCCTGCTGCATCCAGGGATTTCTGCTGCATCTCTTAGTTCTTCCTCTAACAAAAAAATGCAGATCAGAAAGAATCAGAGGGAAGTGCTTGAGGAAAGGTCACTCTGCTGAGCTGCTTTGAAACTCAGATAAAAGAGCAGTGATAATCCCATCACAGAGGAGCCACAGGGGCTTCAATTCAATCCTACAAACCTGGGGAGTCCACAAGGAGCCTGCCCTGCCCTCAGGAGGATTCTGAGCTGCAGGAGAAGGGGCTGGTGGCACCTTGAGCTGCCTCCTTGGGCACAGAGAAAAGGGATGGCATGGTGATGACAGGGGAGACTGTGTGCACATGGAGAGGCTGAGGAAGGACATCCCATTCCAGGGTGATCCAAAGCCTCACCTAGAGGAAATTGTAGCTTTATAGATTTGAGATTTTATTTATTTTTGGCTAATTTGGGCAGTGATGCTCTGCTGAGAAGGGGGACGTGGTGCCTTCTCCTGCTTAAACCTCCTGAGGCCAGGGAGGGGGGTTTATTTTCTGTTTGCAGAGTTCCCTTCTTCCCCCTCTTGAATCACAAACCTCAGTTCTTTCATGGGCCACAGCTTCAGGGCCTGCAGCACAAAATCCCTGCCAGTGTTACTAGGTCAGGTCTGCTGTCCTCTATTTATGTTTATTTTATAACTGAGCAGGAGGGGTCAGGTCGGTCTGTGGCAAAGGTCATTTTTCTGTGAGCAGACTTTGATGGACTGAGATACAAAAGGTGATACAAGTTATCACTTTGAAAATGTCTCTTGTTAGAGTACAAATATTATGAATTCATCCTTATTTTTTGCCTTGAATTAAAACCCACCAAGTGCAGCTATCTTTGGTTCCCTTGTCTGACACGGCTTTGCCAGTCTGTAAATTTTCTTTCAAATTAGCAGCCCGGGTTTTCTTATCAACCCTTAGCCAGTTGCAATTACTGTCACTCTTTTCAGCACAGTTAATAGGTTTGTGCCAACCAAACTGAAACTTTTGTCAGGAATTGTGATTTTCCTGAGTGCCCTGAAGTCGCTGATATTGTTTTAAACATAAGAGCCTTTTTAGACATGGGGGTGACAGGCAGAGCCAAACTTTGTTCTCTGACTTCCCAAATTGCACTGGACAATTCAGCAAAAGCTGAGGGCGTGAAGGATTACTTTTTGTCTCATTTTTGTGAGGGATTATACATATATATATATATATATATATTTTAAGAATACAATTTCAAATAGAATAAACAGAACATGCACAAAATAGCTTTTGAAAAATGTGTGGAACAAATGTAAGGTCCTTTGGGAGGCAGCGTGATGCATCTAAAATGCTGTTGAAAATGTTAATTAGTCCCATGTATCCAGAACAAAAGAGAAAGTTTTCATAATTAAGAAATATATAGAGCTAAGAAGAAAATAGATTCAGATGCCAGGCAGCTGGGCTTGCCTTTTTCACTGATGTTATTGAGAAAGGATCTTTTATGGGAAAGAATCCTATAGAGGTGCAGGCATTTTGTCTGACAAGAAAGGTGGTTTCAGCTCTTTGCTGATGGAAATGTCACTGAGGTTACTTCACATCTCTTCCTGCTGATTCCTGCCAGTGAATATTTAGACATTTCCCAGTCTGGGGGCTTTTGAGGTCATGGGAGAGGGATCTATAACATCTCTGTGGAGCTCAGCTGCTCTGTAACCCAGGAAAGTTCGGGGTGAGGACCCTTGTCCATAAGGCTGAGCCAGGCCTTGGCCCTTGAGTGGGAATTTCGGTAAAAAGTGAGGGTTTACAAGGGATTTTTTCTGAAAAAAGTATGTCTGCCTGATTTAATATGACCATCCTTGATATGGGACAATGAGGCAGAAGAAGTGAGGGCTCCTTTGCCTCTTTGCAGCTTTTCTGTATTCAACTGTGGGAGGAGGGAGCTCTGAGAGGATTTTTTTTTTGCTGAACATGTATTTATGTACAACACTGGGGGGGATTTTTGTGGTTTTCCCCAGGTTTTCCAAGCTTTTTTTCTCCAAGTGAGCCAAAGCAGCAGTGAGGCCTTTTAGGCCCAGTCGCAGCTCTCAGAGCAAAGCAGAACAGCCCCAAAACCATCTGCCCATGGTGTCCTTCCTAAAAAAGGAAATGTCCAGGGCCAGAATACAACAGCTGAGAGAGAATCCCTCTGGATATCTCTCCCAGCTCCCAATAATCTGCTGCTGAAGGGTTTTCTGGGAAGTGGCAGCTCCATGATGGCCTCTAGCAGCCCTCAGTGGGCCTTGCTGCAAGGCCTGCCTCGTCATCCCCTTGCACAACGGGATGGAAGGATTTGAAGGAGCAGAAATTCCTTCCTTTTCCGTGCTGGTTATGCCACCTCCAAAGCATTCCAACGGGGTTTATCCTGATTTGTGCCACCTCCAAAGCATTCTAACGGGGTTTATCCTGATTTGTGCCACCTCCAAAGCATTCCAACGGGGTTTATCCTGATTTATGCCACCTCTAGAGCATTCTAATGGGGTTTATCCTGATTTGACAAAACTGAAGCAATGTTACAGCCAGACCTCCCGATCCTCTTTACTGGGGCGTCTCTAAATAGGTGTTTGTCACCAGGGCTCAGCCTCCAAAGGATAAAGGACAAGAGTTGCTGTAAAAAGAGATGGTCCAAACTGCTAAAAATACGTTGTTCTGGGGTTTGAAGTCACATTCGTGCTTCCAACAGAGAAATTAATTTGGTTGTCCCTGACAGAGCCTTTGCTCCCTGTGGGTTTCTTCACAGAATTGTTTCTTCAGGGGACAATTAAAACCCACAGTGCTGGGAGTGAGGGAGAAGGGGATGGACACAGTGTAATAATAGCAGGGCCCCAAATGCTCCTTTCATTACTTCCTTCTCTTCAGATCTCCTTCCTGGCCTGTCTCTTTGTTTGTTTCTGTGTTTGTTTTCCATCAGCAGGATCCAGGCTCCTCCTGAATTTATTTCCCCGAGTAACTCGCTGGAAATAGCCCACATTTGATCCTACACCAAATGTTTTCATGGGAACAGAAATCCAACTGAGTGGAGAGCGTAGGATCCAAAATAGATATTTATAAAACTGAAATAAACTAAAAAACAACCTCCCCAAAGCAAACCCAACCCTCAGGAATAAAAGTTCCTGCTGATACCCTATTTTTTTCCATTTTGCCTTCCCTTCACTCTTAGTTTATTTCTAAATGCAAAGTAGACAGCAATAAATTCAGGATCAAGCTCCCACTGTTCCTGTAGAACCATCAAAAACATTTGTTCCAAAATTTTTGCAGGGTAGTTGTAGTTTATTAAGAGTAAAAGACAGGAGAAGAAGTTTTTGGAAGTCTGGTTGGCCCCAGGAGAGTGAAGCCTACACCAAAGGCTGCCCAGCCTTGCAGGAGGATTTCCATCTCACTCTGCCACTCCAACTCTTTAAAAACCTCATTCTGCTGAATTTTTAATCCCTGATTTTAAGCCAGGCCTTGGGTGAACAATTATGACAGAAAAAAAGAACTCTTTGCAACTTGAAGCATAAGATTTTTACCCTTGTGTGCTCCTTTACACTTTTCTCACTTAAAACCTCTGTGATTGCCCTTCCTGAGCATCCTGTGGTCCCAACCACTTTCTGTTCAAGTCTTCCTCTACCACCTCAGCCAAATGAATTCCTGGGATATTTCCCATGCAAACATCAGCACTGGGTTGTTGAGTTTGTTCTTCAGAATT
Organism: Prinia subflava; assembly: GCF_021018805.1. Classification (NCBI taxonomy): domain Eukaryota; kingdom Metazoa; phylum Chordata; class Aves; order Passeriformes; family Cisticolidae; genus Prinia; species Prinia subflava. The sequence goes on along the minus strand of NC_086257.1, from coordinate 23,492,963 downwards.
CAGCAGTTCCTTGGGGTGGCAGTCCCTGAAATGTTCTGGTGGCCGTAGGGGCTGTTAATTTATAATTTTTTGCATTTATAGGTAGAAATGCTTGCCTTTTTTTTCTTGTGTTTTCTTGGGTTTTTCACTGCCAAAATCCAGCGTCAGTGGCTACATCAAATGAAGCTGATTGAGGCTGGTGAAGTGTGCTTGGCTCGCATTTTAATGGGCATATTCACCCTACAGATGGGCTTGGAGAGAGGTCAGCTAAGTTCAAGTGAGAATTTCAATGCAGATTCGTAGATTTTGAAGGCCAGATGGCACCACCACGACCATCTTGTGTGATCTCCTGCAGAACACAGGCCGGGGAATTGCACCCCTTCATTCCCACCTCTAGCACGAGGTTTTCCCTGCAGATGTTTGACTTCTCCTCTGTCAGGCCAAATTTGAGCTGACCTCACACTGAGACCAGTGCTGTTAATAACCCAGATTACTGGAACATTAAAAGAGAAAAGTTTGCAAGGTCTCCCCTGGAATCTTGTCGGCTTGCAATTCCTTTTTTTTTTTTAATTATTTGTTGTAAGGTCGATGGAGCTGTGTGGTTGTTTTCAGGAGTGTTTAGTGAGAACTCCAGAGGGAGGATCTGACAGCCTTCCTCTGTGATGGATTGGAATGTCAGATCAGCATATGGTGAAAGGAGGGAAAAGGCAAGAGGGACAGCCAAACCAGAGCTCTCTTTTCAAACACCTTGAAAATTGGGTTGGTGACTAAATAAAGCTTTCTCACCACCAAAAGTACAGCAACAACAGCAAAAAATTTGATCTGAAAATAATTTTTTTTTCTTTCTTCTTTTGCAGGAAATCATCACATTTTCCTTGTTTACTTTGGGTGATTGTTATTTTTCGCAGCAGGATTTCTCACTTTCCTGGAGAAACAATGAATCTGTGAAACTTTTTCCAAAAAATCAAACCCATTTTTTGATGCTTCCCAGCTGAATCCTGGCACTGCTGTGTCAGCCAGCCAGGGAAAATGTTGCACAAGGTACTGTGAGCCCAGTTCCCTGCTCTTTGTTCCCCCAAAAAGACATTTTTTCCTTGGAATTGTCATATTTGGTCTGACAGGAGCTCGGCATGCGAATAAAACATCCTGTGACATGAGTAATGATTGCAGAATCAGGTGTTCTGCACGGAGCTGGTTTGAAGTAGGAATAAATAAAAAAAATAAGCGGGCAAACATTGTTCATGTTCATTTTGCAGCATTGACTGAGGTGAGTCGTCTTGGAGCTGGCTCAGAGCTGGGAATCCCAAACTTCAAGTGTTCCCCCTTGAGGCTGGGGTGTTTCAGCAGGAGGTGAAATGGGCAACAAGAGGATGGCAAATAGGGAGAGGGGTTGAGCAGGGAGGATGAATATTGGTGGGGAAAGGAGTGATACAGATCTTAAAAGGGGTTTTGGAGATTGGTCACCAACATCTCTCCTTATTTCTTCTCCCCCCAGGGACAGCGTTGGTCTGTGTGGTTCAAGGTGTGGAAGGAGGTAGCAAAACCCAGCCCTGCAGCTCAAGAAGCATCAAAGCAAACCCTGCTGTAGTCATGCCTCCTATCCCAGTGTCCTCCATGCAGAATCCAGGAATTGTTCAGGTTGGAAAAGCCCTCTGAGGTCATTGAGTCTAGCCTGTGACCAATCCCCATCTTGTCCCCTGCCCAGAGCCCTGAGTGCCACATCCAGGCCTTCCACGGACACATCCAGGGGTGAAGACTCCAAACTCCTTGGGAAGCCTATTCCAGTGCCTGACCACCTTTCATTTCCATGGGGAAATTCCTCCTGATGTGTGTATGAACACAGGGATTGTGGGCTGCCTTTATTTTCTCATTACTTTCAGGGAACAAGCGCTAAAGGCAATAAATAAATAAATTCCCAGAACTCCACAAACCAAACCCTCAAAAGCAGAACATGTGAAGGACATAATTTGGGACAGTGTGGGAAGGGACAGATTCCTGGTGGAGATCTTCAGAGGCAAACAACAAACCTGTCCTGACTGTGGCCAGAAACACCTCAGTGTTCCTCGCTTTCTTCCAGGTCAAAACGACTTTAATTTGCAATTCAGTGAATCATCTGCAGGGTCTGGAAGCAGTCTGTGTGCAGGAAGGAGGTGCCATGGGAGGGAGGAAGAAAACCCTCGGTGTTATCCTGCAGTGTTTACAGCTCCTGACAGGATGGCTTTTAGGAATGAAGGTTTCGACGTGGCTCAGCACACGCACGCTGTAATTTGCCTGTCAGTTCTCTGAAAGTTCATTGGCATTGTCACGTCGTGTTTAACTCAGTGGGGAAATATGGATTTCATCCCTGGTGATTTCGTGGAGCACTTTGATAGCCTGAAGGTTTCCCATTAGAACCACGACCTCCCATCTCCTCCCCACCTCCTCAGGAATTGCTGCACCTCTTTGTAGGACATCAGCATGCAAAGGACCCAAAATGGGAAAGATTCTTCCAAACTGTGGGTCCTGCTTGAAAGGATTAAATGTCTGATTGTGCAGGAATGCCTGCAGGGCTGGAACCTCTCAGGGTATCTGTGTGAGTAGGGGTTCATAAAGTCAAAAGAAGGGAGGGGACAAAAATCAGAGTTTTCCTTGGTAGAAGATGGCACGTGCCAAATATAACAGAGAACGCCACTTGCTGTTCTGGGGCCTGTCCAGAAAAGTGTGACAGGAATATTTTGGAACTTTGCTTCCCCTTTTCATTTTTAAGGAAGAGTAGGAAACTCCTTTGCAGCACTGTACCTGCTGGGCTTGGTCCAACATCAGCAGAAAAAATCTCCACATCCACATTGAGGAGCCCAGGCCGGAGGTGCCTCTGCCTTTCCACAGCTGTTGCAGGCCTCAGATGGAGACCAACAAACCCTCTGTGTCTGGAGGACATTTAATTTTTCATGCTCAGCCACTTAGTTAAAGGTGTTTCCAGACCACATTAACAAAAATAAAAGCTGACAGATTAAAAGGAACTCTGCTCATTTTGGAGGTGTGCTCTGAGATAAAATAATTCTTGGTGCTGATACTCTGCTGTTCAAACCTGAGCTGTGCAAAGCACTCTCTGCCTGGTTTTGGATGGGTAAATATTCCATGAAGAAATAAGAGTGTTTATATCAAAACAGTCTTTACTATTTCTTTTCCAGCTCTTCTGCCATGCTGTGGTCTTTTAAATCAGATTTCATGTACACATACATCATTTTTATGGTGTCATTTTACCTGATGAGTGAAAAAGCAATTTTTATAAACTAAACTTAGTGCTGACAAAACCCCTGCATTTCTTTGTGGTACAAATGAGCATAATTACAGTAAAGCACTGCTTGTAAGAGTGTTCAGCTGCTGCCAGCGTGCCTGACATGCAGCAGAATTGGATACATGTTCTGTTCCTGGAAAAATAGACAGGAGACGTGGGTTCTGTTGGGTACAACTTGAAGACAGCTTTTAACCATCAGAAAACAACTTTTAATTATCAGAAGCCAAATTTTAGCCATCAGAAGCCAAAGGGCATGATGTGACATTGATTTTCAATCTGAAGCTGGGTTAACAAGTTGGAAGATGGAAGGAATGGAGAAATACCTTGTGTTCCTGGAAAAGAGGGACAGGAGACATGGGTTTTGTTGGGTACAACTTGAAGACAAATTTTAATCATCAGAAAACAACTTTTAGTTATCAGAAGCCAACCTTTAACCCTCAGAAGCCAAATTTTAGCCATCAGAAACCAACTATTAACCCTGAGAAGCCAAAGGCCATGACGTGACATTGATTTTCAATCTGAAGCTGGGTTAACGAGTTGGAGGAGGGGAAGGATGGAGAGGATTTTTCTGCTGACTGCACAGAACTGGCCCTTGTTAAACTCCAGGGGTGGATTATTCCCACGTGGTTTTGCTGTTTGCCCTGGGCAGAGCTGTGCAGTATGGGACGTGCCAGGCTGGCTCAGTGTTGGTGCTCACCTGGAACACCCAGTGCTCTTTAATGGCACTGGAATGTCCTGATGTGCTGCAGCTCTGAGGGGATCCCACCCTGAGAAGCTGTCACAGCATCCCTGCAGAGGGAGAGGAGAGGTGTGTGAGGATGTGACAGACACGAGGAGCACTCCTGAACCCCTCCAGCTGCCCTGGGTGGGAGGCTGGAGTTGGATATTTCCTTCTCCAGCACCTCAGCAAATCCTCACCAGGATGGGAAGAATGTTTGCTCCTCTCCCCTTTGTTGTTCCACTCTCACTCCAATCCCTTTCCAGAATTCAAGAGCGGAAAGAACTCTGAGCAAGTTGTGATAATAATTCCGTGGCTGTCTCGGTAATGCCTCCATAATTAACATTTGTCCTCACAGATACAATAACTCCCTGTAATGCAGACATAAATATTCCATTTTAAATAGGCACCTGAATTCTGGGGATGAGTGGTGTAAACTTTAATTACATTTCACAAGTGCATTTCCCTCATAATCCCGTATTTTTCATTAGACACAAAATAACATTTCTGCTCATTTTGGATAGGTGTTTTTTTTTTTCTTTGCTTTGGTCTGTTTAAATACAAAAAAATGTGAACAAGTAGAGGAAAGCCTGTTGAATTAGACAAATTAAATATGTACAGAGTAATTCATACAGAAAGTTTAATTTTTTCCCTCTGTCTCAATAAAGATATGATAATTTTCTGAATCAAAATCTTAAGCTTCATATTGCTACCATCTCTTCAGGAAAACAAATGCTAGATCCATTTGAAAGTTATTATTTAACATATTACAAAGATTAATCTCTCAGTTGTTACTGAAAGCTCATGTTGTTGAGTTTCAGTAATTCAAAGAAATAGAAATACAATTGAATTTGATGAGGGTCTCTGTTGATGGAATATAGACTTTGCCTTCCAACCAGGATTTACCTGCTGATCTCATTTTTCCACGTATGAAACCACGGCTGGGTTTGGGCAGAAATGGAATTTGGGTTTTATTTGGAAGGTGCATCCCTGTGAGCAGAAACAACCTGGCTCATGGAATTCGTAGAAGGGCCTGGAGTGCCAGGACTGGGGGAACGGCTTCCCATTGCCAGGGGGCAAGGCTGGATGGGATTTGGGGAAGGAATTGTTCCCTGGGAGTGGCTGGGATGGGATTCCCAGAGCAGCTGTGGCTGCCCCTGGATCCCTGCAGTGCCCAAGGCCAGGCTGGACAAGGTTTGGGACAGCCTGGGACAGTGGGAGGTGTCCCTGCCATGGCAGGGGTGGGAGGGGATGAGATTTAAGATCCTGCACCCAAACCATCCTGCTATTCCGTGATTCCCTGAGATAAAAGTTTAGCTCTTGTCTAAAGCGATAAATCAAAAGTTCAGGCTTAAAGCAGAAATTTCTGTCATTTCTGAAAACAGACTCAGGAGTTTAACGTTGCATTTTTGGTTGCTTCCAATTGACAGATCCTTTTTCTCTCCCTCCATTTATTGAATATTATCTCTCCATTCTGCCTGTCATGGCAGTACCTGAACTTTTGTGATACGCAGGCTTTGGCAGCATCATTGACTTAAAAAGTTCCTGTGTCCTTCACATTCCATCGTGTTCAACTCCCCAGATAAGTTCATGGTTGCATTCTATAGGTCTGATCCAATTTATTTCAACAACAAGATATTGCTTGGAAGGATCTATATCTTGCTCTCTATCTGTAGGAATTACCTAAAGGTGTTAAAATCTGAGCCTAACTATTTTTCACAATTAGGCTGATGGGGCTTGGTGCCTTTCTGAGGGAAAAACCTGAGAATTATGCCCAGAATAACAAATATGATAAGCCACGAGCTCCAGTTTTCCTGATAGTTTGTCTTAATTATATTTTTGTTTTTTAGGTTTTTTTTTACTCTGGGCTACTTGTTTATATTGGAAATAAAAATAACCCCTCTGTCATCCTTGGATATTCCCAGCAGCCAAGAAAGTCTTTTCCATCTATTTCCCCTCATCTCCCCAGCCCCTGCAGCCAAGATGCCTTCCAAGGTATAATTAATTTATAGTTTGTACCCCAAGGAGGAAAAACTGAGTGCTCATCAGTGTGATGCTCTAGCACTTCAGTGCATTATTTTGGGGGATATTATCGAGTTTATTCCGATACCCATGGCAAAGAAACCTGGGTTCTTTGCCCTTCTTTTCCTTCTTGAACATAATAAATCAAATTCTGGCACTAATCATATTAAAACTACTTTTTATGATGGTAATTCAGACTAAAAAGGGCCTGATTTTGGTGCTCTCACTGTAGCTGGTGGGAGGGAGAATGGTATCCACTGAAATAGTAAAATACAAAATAAAACGCCCAGAAATTGGCACTGTTCTAAAAGAAAACCTCAAAATCATGTGTTTTAAAGTGCTTTGTGATGCAGAATTTCTGCACAGGGTAAAAAAATCTGCACAATTCTTGGTCCAGATCATGCCACACTTTTTTTACAGGCTCAAGAACCTGAATTTCAGCTCCTTATCTGAGAGTCTCAACCTTTATGGGCAGTGGCAGAGCAAAAATCCCATTGCCAGCAGCTCCTGTTGTAACGGTCTGCACCATTTCAGCAATTCCAGGTAAGTTTGTGAGTAATTTTAATTTTACAGGGACTGAAAAGATGGGTTTTTTCCCAAAATGGTCAATACTGGTCCCATTTTCATCCAGAGATTTTTATTAATTTTATTCCTTTTTACTTTGGCATTCTATTTTTTCTTTCTGTTCTAAAATGAGCTGTCAAAAACCTGTGCAGTGCCTGGGAAGTGTGCAGGGAGAAGGGAAAAAAGTCACATTTTTGTGTTCTTTTATCTCCTTAATGTACCAGGAGATTCTGTCTGACCCAGGACTTCAGCAGGGAGAAAATACATTTATAGAATGACACAGAAAAAGAAAGAGCAGTGTAAATAGTTATCAAATGTGATATCTTGGTGGATAAGACTAAAATTATATATATATTCTACACATTCAATCAGAAATATTAAATAGCTGAGTACTGGTGAATTGTGGTGAGATTGTGAAGGGGGCACAGAAATTCTTGGCCCAAAATGACAGAATTTCATGTCCCTAAAACTTGGGAAATTCTCCTTAAAGAGGATATCTGAAGCCATCAGCATAAACCTGATGGTTATTTTTCACAATGAAATGTGGTATTTTCTTACTTTCTCCTCTGACTACCTGGGAACTTTGTTGTTGTTGTTTGTAATTAATAATTCTTGGCATTTTTGCTGCACATTCACTGGCTGTATTTATAGAACTGAATTTAGTTCAGTCTCACATTAGGAATACAAATATATTAAATCCCTAAGTCATGGTTCTACTTTTTTTTTTTTTTTTTTTTTTTTTTTAACTCCTCACATGCATTTAGTAAAAGCAACATTTCCAAAATCACCCATCTGTTCCGCATGTAAATCCAGCTAATTATACACTGATTGACAGGGCTATAAAAGAACATTTTTGGGGGGATGACAGGTTTGGGAGCTGCACTAAAAATTCCCACGCGGAGGCATTTCTGCAGTTTTCCCATGGAAACTCTGCGTGGGAGTCAGGGAGATGCAAACACACACAACAAAATGTGCTCTGGCTGTCACCCGGGCGGTGTCAGAAAGGCTTTGGGGTTGTTTGTGAGTGTTTTTTCATGCTGGAGTAAAAGTGAGTGCGGGGAGGGATCGATAATGTGCAAATAATGGCACAAATAATGGCACAAATAATGACACAAATGATGGCAGGAGCGAGCAGCCCTGCCCAGCCCTCACCTGGACCAGCAGCGAGGCCTCAGGTCCTGCCCTTGGCTTGAAGGGCAGCTGGAGGGACCCCAGAGAGCTGTGGGTGGCCCCACAGGACTTGTGGGGTCAGAGGATCCCAGAATCCCAGAATCACGGAGGTTGGGAAAGCCCTCGAGGTCATCAAGTGACCGATGCCCACCTTGTCCCCAGCCCGGAGCTCTGAGTGCCACCTCCAGCCCTTCCCTGGGCACCTCCAGGGATGGGCACCCCAAACCCCCCTGGGCAGTCACTTGAGTGTTTATTCACCCTTTCCATGGGGAAATTCCTGCTGGTGTCCATCCTGATCCTCCCCAGGCTCAGCCTGAGGCCGTTCCCTCTCCTCCTGTCCCTGTTCCTGGGAGCAGATCCCAAATCCCCCCCGGCTGTCCCCTCCTATCAGGAGCTGTGCAGAGCCACAAGGGCCCCCTGAGCCTCCTTTTCTCCAGGCTGAGCCCCTTCCCAGCTCCCTCAGCCCCTCCTGGGGCTCCAGACCCTTCCCAGCTCCCTCAGCCCCTCCTGGGGCTCCAGACCCTTCCCAGCTCCCTCAGCCCCTCCTGGGGCTCCAGACCCTTCCCAGCTCCCTCAGCCCCTCCTGGGGCTCCAGACCCTTCCCAGCTCCCTCAGCCCCTCCTGGGGCTCCAGACCCTTCCCAGCTCCCTCAGCCCCTCCTGGGGCTCCAGACCCTTTCTCAGCTCCCATCCCTTCCCTGGACCTGCTCCAACCCCTTTATTCCTGCACGTATTTCCATGGGGAGCATCAGATCCAAGGGATGATGGATTTAGCAGCTGAGCTGCAACACCGAATTCTGGGCACCAGCAAACACCTTGGATTTGAACCCTAAATGCTGAACTTTGGTCTAAAACCAGCCACAGTGCAAGATGAGCCACTCAGTTTCTTCTTAATAAATCACAGTTTTAAAAATAATTGATTTTATGTTTCTTTGTCCTTGCTGTTCTTCCTTTTAATTTTTTTTTTAAATCTACATAAGCCACTTTTACTCTAGACAAGGAAGAGGAGAGCTTGTGTTTTAAATAGATTTATGTATGAGCAGGGCTATTTATGAGACAATCTGGGAGAAAAATTATCAGAAAATTTTGATAGAATTGGAAGGAAAATTGAACACAGAAAAAGGTCAAACAAAAAGCAGACAATTTCTTAATTGTATTCTTAACAGGGGTAATTAAGCACTGGAACAGATTATTAATGGATGTGGTTCATGCAGCATCAGATATGAGGAGCCTTAAAATAAGATTGAATCTCTTCCTAAAACGCCTGATCTAATTTCAGCACGAGTTATTGGGTTAGATGAAGGCACCAAGAAATAAAATCCCAATCTGTGGCACAGGAGAAATGCTCACAATATTTCTGATGGCCCTGAAACGTCTGATTCTGGAAAAATCCACCAGGAGAAAATCCAATTGTTCTTCTAACGTGAAATGTGAGTATAATCAAGTTAAAAAATTAACACATTGCCTAGACCATAGAATAATATTGGCTTTGTGGGTTACTTTCCTTAATTTTTCATTTGGTCTTTTGAAGATTACAGATGAAAAGGATCAATCTGTGTTTTTATTTTCTGATTTCACCGTGTTAATGTGAAGCTCGTTGATCACACCAACAAGGAATTCCTGGCCCTAGTTCCCAGGTGTTTGTAGGGAGTTTTAGATCATTTTAATGGGATTTTGAGCATTTATTTTTAACATATGGGGAGGAAACAAGAGAGTTGAAATGCTCCTCAGGTGCTGCCATAGATCCATGTCATGGCCATCCTGCCATCCCCTGTCCCTCAGTAAAATTTGGGGATGCATGGGAGCATCCTTCAGCCCTTACAGGAAAAGTTAAATCTGGGAATGAAGTGTTCTGGAAATGGTTTTCCATGGATGGAATGATTCTTCTCCCATCCTTCAGGGGAGTGCACAAGAGGCAATCCAGGGGCATCATTTCATCTTTGTGGGAGAGTTAAATCTGGGAATGAGGTGTTCAGGGAATGAAGTGTCTTTCCATGGATGGAACGGTTCATCCATCCCCCTGTCCTTCAGGGGGCTGCACAGGATCCAGTCCAGGGGCAACATTTAGCCCTTGTGGGGCTCAATCTGGGAATGACGTGTTCTGGGAATAAGGTGCCCTTCCATGGATGGAATTGTTTATCTCCCTGTCCAGAGATATTTGGGGGTGCATGGGATGCAATCCTGGAGCATCCTTCAGTCCTTACAGGAAAAGCTCAGTCTGGGAATGATGTGTTCAGGAAAAGAACTGCTCTTCCATGGATGGAATATTTCATCCTCCTGTCCTTCAGGGGGTTGCACAGGATCCAATCCAGGAGCATAACTTTGCCCTTGTGGAAGAAGCATAATCTGGGAATGTTTTGCTCAGGAATGAAGTGCCTTTTTGTGGATGGGCTGGTTCATCCATCGCCCTGTCCTTCAGGGAAACTTTGGTGCACAGGATGCAATCCAGGAGCATCATTTGACTCTTGTGGGATCAAGTAAATCTGGGAATGACATGTTCTGGGAATAAAGTGTCTTTCCATGGATGGAATGGTTCACCCCCTGTCCAGTGATATTTGGGGGTGCATGGAATGAAATCCTGGAGCATCCTTCAGCCCTTACAGGAAAAGTTAAATCTGGGAATGAAGTGTTCTGGAAATGGTTTTCCATGGATGGAATTGTTCATCCCCCTGTCCTCTAGGGAGTGCACAGGATCCAATCCAGGGGCATCATTTCATCCTTGTGGGAGCAGCTCAGTCTGGGAATGAGGTGCCTTTCCATGGATGGAATGGTTCCTCCCCCAGCAGGAGACAGCCGGAGCTGTGCTCCAGGTGGGAATGCCAGGCACCTCAAGGTAATTAATCTCCCCCAAACTCCCATCTCATTTAATGAGCTGCAGTTCACAGAGCGGTGTCAGTAAGGACCAGAACACTGGCTGAGGTCTGTGGGGAGCCCTGAACCAGGGAAGAGCCCCGTTAATGACTCCTGGAGGAGAATCCCAAGGCTTCTCTGAATCCCGGATTAACAGGACAGATCCCAGGCCCTCCTCCTTCCTCGAAATAACAACTGCACCCCTCAGCGCCGAGGGTGAGCTCCTGGTCCCTGTGCCAGGGATGGGGGGAGCTGGATCCTTCTCCCAGTGATATTCCCAATCTCCAGCCAACAGAAATACAGGATCTTTCCCTCCCATTCCCAGGAAATCGCACGTCACTCTTTCAGTGCTCTTTAATTTTGTTGCTGCCTTTTCGGGGCAGTGTAAATTCTTAAATCTGGTGGATTTGATGCTGTTAAACCCTGTAGCTGGTAATTAAACTCCAGCCTGGCTGTTTACAACCCCTGGCTCCATGTTTCCAGCCTGTTCTTTCCCACTGAATTCCATGAGGGTCTCGGTGCAATAACAGGAGCATGTTTCTGAATAATGCAACTCCTGGCTGAATGAGACTCTCATTTTTGCCTTTCTTACAACCAGGGATACAAAAATATAGGGTTTTTTTTCCTTGTAGCCTTTAATTTATACAAGAACCCTTAATAACCAGTGCTTAGCCACTAGGAGGCTGCATTTATTTAAATCAATATCTAATTAGCTTCCTTTCACTCCAGAAATTTAAGGAATTTAAGCAATTAAGCTTGGGCAATGATATGCTCCTGCTTGCTTTTCTTTCTGCTTGACTAAATTTTGCCTGTAATTGATCATTCTAGACCCCCAAATCACATTGATTTCTTTAGTTTGTTGGTTTACTTCTGTATTTTTTAGGATTTTTAAAGGAATTTGGGGGTGCAAGAATCTTTCCTCACACTTTTCAGTTTCTTCCAGCCAGTGGAAGGTGAAATTAAAAGAGTGAAAATTAAAAGAATGATTTTATGGATCCACACCACAATACAAAGGTGAGATTTCCTCTTGATTCTGACTTGAAATTGCTTTGATTAAAAGATAAAAATTACTTCTGTGCAAAGGAATATTTGTAAAATGTAGAAATCCTTATTCATAGGCAAACCAGAATATTTTAGGACATTTTACCGTGGAAAATCACAGGGAAATCCATCCCATGATAATTTATGTAGCACTGTGTTTGATATAAGTAATTTTTAAACCATTTAATAAATTAAAATCTTCTTTCTTTTTTTTTTACAAGAAGGACCTGAAAGTAAATATGAGAAAAAATGAGCTTCCCGCTTTCAATATGAATATTAAATATATGAAAATTCAGACCTGGGACAGAATATTTCTCCTGTGTTCTTTGCAAAGGCCTCACAATAGAGGTCCATTAGGAAGGATGATTCCCTGCATGGGGATTTGTGGGAATCACAACTTTGCAGGAAAAATGGAAGTGGTGGGTTTTTTTATTTTTTAAATCCATGAAAAAAACGAGCAACTGTTTTGAGCGGACCAGCAAAGCTGATACACTCCTGCCAACCTCGTTTCTTTATATAAGTGGTTTATTTACATATGCAGATGTATGCAGATCCTCAACACTGAAAACACCCCGTGAGCAACGGAATTTACAGGAGATCAAGGAATTCCTGGAGCTGCCAAAGGAACTCTGCAGAACCAGAGATTCCCGCTACAGGAGGCGCCTGGTTCAGAGTTTTGGGATTGTTTTAAGAGTTTTCAGCTTCTGATGTTAAAAACTGAGGTTAATGGTTGGACTGGATGACCTTAGAGGGTCTTCCCACTCTGACTGAGCCTGTGATTCCGTGATTTTGAGGTGGCATCTATTGAATATCCAGCACAGAAATGCCTAAATAGATTTTTTTTCTGCCGGATTTCAGGACTTTTACCTAAGTAAAGTCACAATGAAAATGATGCACTATGGATGGAAATCACTGGATTTAATTTGCACCTTTGGCAGGAAAAGTGGCTGCCTGTTGTATTCCAGAACACAGAATGGTTCAGGGCAAACTCCCCAGAAGGAATTTCTCATTATTACAGCACTGTCAACCTGAAATTGGACTTTCTAGGACTTGGAAATCCCATTCACACAGAGATATCAATTATAACAAATAATCTCTTGGCTCACTTTATTCCTATTCACCTTATTCAGCCTTATTGAATTAAGGAAATACAAAAATAACCCACTTGCTGAACGTTTCTGGGTACGTATTTGTCATCCATGCCAGTACAAAAATAGCTCGATTTTTCTGGTGTGACTTTTATTTTTCTTCTCCAAAAAACTTGAGAACAGATTCTTTTTTTTGAGCTGTCTGGAAAAAAAAAAAAAAAAGTTGCCTCAGAGATGACATTTCAAAGATCCAACCCAATAAATCAAGATATTGTGGCCGCTTCCCTGTATTTCTGAGCTCGCTGTTGGAAACAACAGCCCGATAATTGTGGCTGCTCATGCCATTAATGAAGCAAAGCCATCTGAAGCTCAGATTCTGCAATCTTTTCTGCATATGAATAGTCTGGAGTTCAATGTGATCTGATGATCAAGACCCACTCGAAGCCTTTGATTGTGCAAGATGTTGTTTTGGGCTTTCGGCTCCCTTTGGCTCCCGAGAGGCTGGAGCTGCTGTGAATCACCAGTGGGGGAGCAGCTAAAAGGGGAAAGAGAAGCAAACAGATAAAATAAAAAAGAGTGTTGGATTCTCTCTCCTCTGTCCCAGCTCCGGGCACGCGATGGCAACTCTCGACTTGAGGAACGCGCGGGAAGGGCGTCGGCGTTTCCAACAATCCGCTGATGTTTTAAATGTGAGTTTGTAGGGTAGCTCGGATTTGCCCAGTGCTGCTGCCATGGGTTTGGGGTGCTCCATGCTCAGGGTTTTTGGGGTGTTTGGTGCAGAGTCTGACCCCAGCACCTGCATCCACAGATTCACCCTCTGCTCGCATCCCGGATTTTGTGGCTCATCCAAGTCCAGCGATGTCAATCCACGCAGAGGGAGGTGAGCTGAGCACACACAGGTCCTTGCTTGGTGCTGATAATTAAAAAAAAAGATAAAAAATCTCCTCCTGATCAATGCCACACCCCACAGTTTCATATTTTTTGAAATTTTCCTCTTTTCCTCTTTTCTGTCTAGACAGGGAGGTTTGGAAGTGTGGTTTGATGGCAGCTTGCAACAGAAACTGATCCTGGGAAGGTATTTTTAATAAGGACATGAAAGAATGAGCCAAATCAATTGTAAATGTATTTTTCACCCTAATCTGCCTCAAGAGGAATGGCAGATTCACCTCCAGCACTAATGAGTGAATCCGTTCCAACCTCACTTGATTTTCTAACGAAAATCCTTTTATTTTCCTACAGGAAAAACACACAGACTATCCTTATATGCAAATACACGGAAGTGGAACTTGATGATCCCACGTGTCCATTCCAACTTGAGGCACCCTGTGATTTATGAAACAAAGGCTGCAGGTAAAAAATGAATTTTAAAAACAAACCTACCACTAAATTAAAGCAACACTGCAGGTGTTTTCTGTATGTTTGGGACTAGAACAAGGTTGGATCTGCATTTTATCAGTTCTTGGTGGCTTTTAATGATTCCTGGTTTTCAGATCTATTTATCCATGCCACACGCACCTTCCATGCCACATTGAGAAATTGCTGATGGGGACATGAAGTTGACCCTCAGGTTGTTCTTCTGTAATATGGAAAGTGTTTAAATATCCCATTTGATTGAAAAATTCTATATCCTTGTCTCTTTCTTGAATATGTATTTCCCCAAAATATTTCTGAAGTGTTCCTTTCACCAGGATTTTGAGGTGCAAATAAATATTAAAGTTTTGGAGCTGGACAACAAGCTGGAAAATCTATTTCTGAACCAGCTTTGTGTAGAAGATGCTCAAAATAAGAGAGAAAGCAGGATGGAGAATTCATTCCTACCTGAAGGATAAATCCCAGCTATTCCAGAACCATGAAAAGTTTGATTATTAAAAATCACTGATGAGGCATCTTAGGTGGCATAGTAAACTTACCTGTATCTTATCTCTGTGCTTAGCAAAGAGATTCTTTCTGGAAAGAATGGTTAAAAGTAATGGTAAGATGGGGAAAAAGGAAATATTTGCTGCACAAATTCTCTGCTTTCAACTTTATTTTCATTTACAGCTGTGCAAGCTCAGTATAAAACGCAGCTATTTTGTAGTATTTTACGTCTCGTTTGAACAGTTTTAAAAATTGATTGAAGGCAGCCAGGAATTGGACCCTTTCCCTCTTCTCTTGTTCCGTGGTGCTTGGTTTTATGTGGCACCTTTTCCACTAAAAAGGCACAGAGGAGGCTAAACAGCAAAATAAAAGCCTGCCATGCTCTACTAAATCTTATTACCCAAACCAGAATCATTTGAATGTTTTAAAAGTTTTATCTGTTGGGTCCCTGTGGGAGGGGAATGTCGGGTTGGTGGCGGATTTATTTCCCCTAAATTTCTGAATTTCAATCAGGTTTGCTCTATTAGCTGTCAGCTGACCTGATTAAAGCCCACCTCTCCTCGAGTTGATTTAAATCAACTTGGCCGCCACACAGCCAGCTGAAATCCATGCTGGCCATCTGCTAGGAGAAATTAATTTATTTTGGAGAACTTTAATTCAGTTACCAGGCCCGTATGCCATGGCAGGTGTAGGAGACAAATCCATATTTCAGGTTCCTATGTGGGATCTGGTGTAGGCAACTGAAGAGTGAGAGGAGGGCTTGGGTAATGTAAAGGGAGTAAGACAGGATTTCCCTGAAAGCTTTAATTACAGCTTTAAAGCAGAAGATTTAAACAGGCTTTGGGATCAGGAATATTTCAAAGAATCATATTGTGACCTCGCAAATTGCTGCTGGTGTTGCACACAATGCTACAGCACGCTGGAAATTGTATAAATACTGCGACTCAGTTACCATTTCAAACCTCTGACTCACAAATTACCATGAAAATGGGGAATATTTCAGGCACAAATGAGGCCTTCCCCCATTTCTTGGCTGGGGGCTGTAGATCTGGAAGGCCAAGGCAGCAGAGCCAGCCCATGTGTGGCTTTTGTGCGGTGCTGGAGCCCTCTTGTCACATCTGTCAGCTGCTGGAGGGAGCTGCACTCCAGGATCCGCTGGCATCCCCACCCTCCCGGGCTGTGAACGCCCTCATCCAAGGGAAAACTTGGAATTGGGGTTTGAAAGCTCAAACCAGCTCCTGAGCTCACCACAGCGGTTGTGGCTCCTCCTTATTTATCAATAATGTGAGGGGGAAAAGTAGCCTTGGTCTTGTAATTCCAAGGGAGGCTCAGTTTGAAGGAAATCAAAGTTTCTCCATGGAAAAAGAGTGGTCAGGCCTGAACTGCCCAGGGAGGTTTGGAGTGCCCATCCCTGGAAGTGTCCCAGGAATTCCTGGATGTGCCCAGAGCACTGGGGACAGGGTGGGGACTGGGCACAGCTTGGACTCCGTGGCCTTGGAGGGCTTTTCCAACCTCAGTTATCCTGGGATTCCTCTCATGTGTCTTAAAGGAAAACTTTTGTTTCTCCTTCAAACTTTAATTTCCTTCAAACTTTAATTTCCTTCAAACTTTAGTTTTTCCTTCAGACAGCTCAACACCGAATCAGGTTAAGAACAGAAAGGAAGAAAAATATTTTGCCAAATTGCTGTAAATCTGTTTATTGATCATCATCTTATGAGGAGTTGATAGATTTTTACTTTTAATCCTAATTTGGGAGGAAAAATATCCCAAGTATCACTACAGTAAACCCATTTCCTGCCCAACTCTACTCAACCTGCAGATTCATTTCACTACAAATTCAGTTTCCTTCTCCTGAAAGGTCAGGTAAAAATGGTCTTTTACTACTGGCCTGACATTTTATTAAAATCCTGTCTGTTTTATTGTGTATAGGAAGAGAAGTGGTGGTGTGGGAATGCACAAGAGTGGACAGGGGAGCTCTGCCAGGTTCCAGCTACTGGATCTGCATCTCTGAGCTTCATCACAAGCAACATTTTTCTCAGCTGAGTTTCTGGCAATAAAATAGCTCTTAACTTTCCATAGGGTTGGTGTGGTTTGTTTTTTGGGGGGAGGTTTGTTTTGTTTTGTTTGTTTGTTGGGGTTTTTTTTAGTATTTTTTAGTCCTCCTGTTAATCTGGATTTTCAGGAATATCCATCAGTCTTGCTGCCACATCCCCCTCCTGTCACCAGCGTGACCTGGGGAGTCCCTGAGGGGCACCAAGCCCTGGAAAGCAGCAGGAGTTGGGAATTCCTGCTCTGAAAAGCAGCAGAAATTGGGAATTACCACTCTGAAAAGCAGCAGAGTGAGGAGTTACTGCTCTGAGTAGCAGCAGGAGTGGGGAGTTACTACAGCCACCCTGAGCATGAGCAGCCTGCCCCGTGGTGAGCTCTGCTTTCAGCCACCTTGGCTTCATTAAGGCAATTCCATCACAACTAAAGGAAGAGTTAGTGCCTCCTTTAAGGGCCTATAATCAAAATTAATGGGTTTCATCTCTCAGAACCATTAGATTGTTAATCAGGGCATGGGTAGTTCAATAAAGGGCGTTGACGAAGATTTATGGTGTTACCAAAATGGGAAAGAAGAGAGACAAATCAAAAGAAATGAAAAAAAAAAAAAAAAAAAAAAAAAAAAAAAAAAAAAAAAAAAAAAAAATTGGTGGATTTCCACACTTGCCACCCCTTTAGGGAAAAATAAAACCGTAAATCCATCACTGCCCTACAGGCAGAGGAGGATTTGTTTCACCTGGTTCCATGTTTCTGATGAACTCTCTCATATTTTGGTGAGCAGAGGTTGTGAAATGCATTCAGGTCTTCAGCTCTCATTAAGATTTACTCAAATTTTAAATAGTTTCACAGATTTTTTTTTCCCCTTTTCATGCCCTGTTTTCCTCCTAGACCTGGTGCTCAGTTGAAGTTCACGAGGCTGCTTTGAGGATGCAAATGTAGAAGCTGTAGAAATATTAAAAATCATTAATTATACATTTTAAGCACAAAACATCCATAATCTGAATAAATAACCACCCCCTGCTATGGACTTCCACCATCCCAGGCTGCTCCAAGCCCAGTCTTGGACACTTCCAAGGATCCAGGTGCAGCCACAGCTTCTCTGGAAAATCCATTCCTTGCTGCCAAATTCCAGCATCTTCAAACTCTTCTTGGGCCAGTCCATCCTTACTTCCTAGTGCTCACTTTCCATGCAACACAAGGACTGTGGAAGTTCTGAAAACGGGGAATTTTCTAAAGGCTAAAAGCAATTTTACCATTGCAAAGTATTCACCAGCTCCCATTAAATATTTTCTCTTTTTAATTGCAAATGACAGCTCGGAATGGCTCTGTTTTTACTGCACTTTGGAACATATTAGTTTTTTCCCTTCAGGGGAAGAAATGAATTTTTCCCCTCCAATCAAATATAATCTTGAGCATTTAAGTAATTCCTTTCCCAAACACATTTTGCAGTCCTGCCCATGAATGAAAACAGAGATTTAGTTTTTGTGCTCAGTTTTTAAGGTGAGGGGTTTTTTCCTTCTTCAATTTTGAGCTTAGATTTTTGCAGTGGAAATGAAGCGATTTTTCAATGCAATTATGAAATTCCAGTTTTCCCAGCACATTTCTGACTAATGTCTATCCATTTATCCAGAAGGAAGGAATACAAAACCGAGGGAATGCAGAACTGACTGAGGGAATGCAGAGCTGTGTTCAGCTTATTTCTGATTGATACAATCACAGGTCTCTGGGTGAAAAATGGCTCTGTCTCTCTACAAGGTCTTCTAAGGGTAAATTGTCCAATTAGGAATGACACCAGAATTATTTTTACTTTTAACCCAATACCCAACCACCCATGGCCTGCAGTGCAGACTTTTCTACCCAATTACAAAATCCCACCCAGACCCATGGAGAAGAAGGTGAAAAAGAAGGACTGGCCTCTGCCCTAAAACCTCCATCTTGCTTTATATATATTACTATATTTGAAACCTTTATACTCTGAGTTTTGCACCCTGTGGTATCACACACTTCTATCCAAACTCCACACCCACAATCCCAGCGCTGTCACTCAATTTTGGGAGCCTTTTCCACGGCCTTGGGTCAATCCAGTGTTTGTTTGGGGGTCAGTGCCTGTCAGCACAGAGAGCCTGAAATTCTGGGATCCAACAGCTCATTTGGATTTCAGATTCACAGTGAGGAAGGAAAAAAGCTGCTCCAAATTCTGCTGAGCCCCGCTTGGGTGGTGCTGTCCCCAAACCCCAGGTGTCCCCAAACCCCAGGTGTCCCCAAACCCCACCTGGCTGCAGGCGCCTGCTGCTCCTGAGCTGCTGCAGGTTCCACCGTGAGCTAATTGCCTGCTCAAAGCCCGTTGTGTAAAGCAGGAGAAGTAATGGCCCATGAGACATTAGAGGTGATTAGGAAAAATGAAGTTCCTTGGAAGACTGAGATGTTGACTGCCTGGAAGTTATTTCTTCGCTTAAATTCCAGCAGCTCAGGTGGGCAGGAGGATACACCGAGAAAATTAAAGTGGAGTGGTTAAGCTGCTACTCAGCCTGTTAAGTTGGCAAATTAAGAACAAGGCGAATAAACAGATGACTCCTCCAGATTATATTTGATCAAATAAACAGGAAAAAAAAAAAAAAAAAAGGAGATGAAGACCTGATACCAAATGAAAAATGTGCAGAGTGAATTTTTCACTACTTCAAATAGAGATAATTACTGGGAAACTGGAATAGGGAATGTGTGTTTGGTGGTGTTGTTGTCCTGGGGTTTTTCACACAGGATCTCAGCAGCTTGGAAATATCCTGGCAGTCAAGAAGTCAAATAAAAAAATGGTTCTTGAGAGGGGAAAAATAAAAAATGGTGATCACATTAAATCAAAATTAACTTTCATTCTGGCCAGAGTACAGCTACATGGTGATACATTAATGTTTCATAGGGAAATTTGCTTAAAAGCACATGAACATATGAAGGGTAAGTGGAGCATCAGGGGCTGAAGAGGCTGCAAAAATATTGCAGTAAAAAAATCTCTTTGAATAAATTATTAAAAGTATATAGAAATTATAAAACAATGCAGTGTTTTAACAACCACGCTGAGCCTCAAACCTTTTCAGATCTAGGCTGGAATTTGTGTGCAATGAGGATTTAAAAGGATCCCACATCCAGGGGGGATCAGCAGTGCCCAAGGCACCCACACTGCTCTGGGAAGCCTCTCCCCAGGGATTTGTTAAACACAGATGATCTGTTCCTTCTTTTCAGAGTTCTTGATCCATCCTACAATAAAATCTAATAGTACATTTTCATTTAAAATGACAGATAGTCGTGATCCTGTCAGAACTTTCCATTGGGAAACCTAATTTTTGGTTTGGAAATAGCAAAATAATGCTAGAGACAAATCTTAGAAGAATGAATTTGCACATCAAAATCTTCATATCTGCCAGCCTCTAACTTTAGGGGAACTTTGGGTCAGGCTTTGGATTGAAAAGTGGGTTTTTTTGAGCAAAAAGTATTGTGTGATATAAACCAGAAATCTTCCAACCTAGTCTTTTAAATTCTGGAGGGTTCATGTTTAAAGAAATGCTCTGCTGTCAGCAGACAAATACTGAAATAATTGTTCTCCAGGGGATGACAAACACCCGTTAAAATGCAGACACACATCCAGTTCTTCATTTTTAGAGCGCACTAAAAGTTTGATACACTGGGGACTGGCAGATTGATCAGGGAATCTGGGGGCTGGACAACAAACAATTGCTCATTTCTGTCCTCAGCAGCTGAACCCAGGCTTTGAGGTGAGAACGATTCAATGGCACAAAATGTTCTGATTCTGATTTTATCTCCTTATGCTGAAGAGGTTCTGATGGAGAATTGGGGGTATTGGTGCATGAGTGGCTCCTTTAGCCCTGGTGGAATTTCCAAAAATGCAACAGGAGCTGTGCCAGTCTGGAGGTTCTGATGGAGAATTGGGGGTGTTGGTGCACAAGAGGCTCCTTTAGCCCTTTGGGGTTTCCAAAAATGCAACAGGAACTGTGCCAGTCTGGAGGTTCTGATGGAGAATTTGGGGTGTTGGTGCACAAGAGGTTTCTTTAGCCCTGGTGGAATTTCCAAAAATGCAACAGGAACTGTGCCAGTCTGGAGGTTCTGATGGAGAATTGGGGGTGTTGGTGGACAAGAGGCTCCTTTAGCCCTTTGGAATTTCCAAAAATGCAACAGGAACTGTGCCAATGTGCCAGAAAAGAGGTGAGGTCAATCAGGGGTGTGGGGATAACCCAGCCCTGGTGTGGCTGTGAGGGCCAGAGGGAGGGGTCCACGCCCAGCTGGGGTTAGGGTGGGTTTAGGTTTAGGCTTAGATTTAAGAGGGAGGAGGAGGGGTTTGGTTTTTGCTGTCACAGAGTCATTTAGGCTGGAAAAGATCTCTAAAGCATTCCTGGTGCTGCTGAGCCCTCTGCTCAACTGTGTCCCCAAGTGCCACATCCCCTGGAGAAGGTAGGGAAGGAGCTGTTCTTGATTGCCCTATTCATGATGATTAAAATAATGTTTTTTATGGATCTTTTTTCCTTCTTTGTATTTGTGTTAATGAACATTTGTCCCCTTTTGTGTCCCAGAGGCTCTGGGTAGAAGCCTTGGCTTGGCAATGCATTGGGTGTCATTTAAGGTGTTAAAAACAAGCAGAATTTACGTTTTCAACATCGTTTTGGCCCAAATCTTTTCAGAGGAGCTGTTTATTAGGGGCTCTGGCTGATGAAGTGTCCTTTGATAATTAATTTGTCAGATTCAATTTATTTTTTCATAGAAAAAAAAGGTAATGTGGAATGTCTCTCTTTGGTGTAAAATTCGGGGTGAGTAGGTTCAGATGAAACTGCTAAAAATAGTAAAAATTAATGCTGAGGTTTCAGCTGGAACCTGGTGGATTAATGAATTTTGAGACTGGAGGATTAATGAATTTTGGAACTGGTGGTTTAATGAATTTTGGCGCTGGATTGGGTGGTGCAGGAGATGGTTGGGTTGTGAATATTTGTGATTTGTGAGACCCAGTTCTCTTTGGGGGAACCTGTTTGGGGGTAATTCCAGCCCAGGGCTTGACCTCCCTGCCTGCACAATAATTGGTGGGGATTTTTGTATGGAGAAAAGATGGGATTTGCATTCCTTGGTCTCAAATCTGTTGGGAAATCAGGGAAACAATGTTTAGTAAAAATGAGCATTAATGGGAGAGGTTTCCTCAGCACTGGGATGATTCAAGGATTTGGTTTTCTGTGCCCAAGCACCATTAAATGGGAAAGAAAAAAATATATCAGGCAGCAAAGCAGAAGCTGAGGGGTTCTGGAGCAATCTTGGAGCTAAAATCTAGATGATAACCAGGGAATTCTGATATTTTTATGGACAATAATTCCAAAATATAACCACTGCAATGGAGTTGTGACAGCCTGAAGTCAATTAAAACTTGTTCCCTGTGCTCCCTGTTTTCAGGAACGTTAATTAGGAGTTAACTGGTGTGGAAGGTTGGATTTTTCTGGGATTTTTGGTGTTTCTCTCTGGAGATGAGGGTATTAATAACCTCTGCCTGGGTGTTGGTTACTATGACACCATTAATAAGGACAGGCTGTTTCTATGGCAGACACGCAGAATGTTTGAGGTGTAAAGATGGCTCTAAGACAAAAAAAAATGATCCTTTATTTTCCCTTGATAACGCCACAGATGAAAGCTGCCATTAGAAGGTTATTAAAACTTTATGGCTTTAATAAGTTATTTTCATTTTGCTGCTTGGGGCTGGAGGTCTTTGGGTCCCTATGGTTTAAGGAATGTTGCCTGGAAATTCAGTTTGGTTTAGAGTTCCTCCTCAGACTCATGCAGGATGTTATTCCAAGCCACATGAAAGTGCTAATCCTTGTTTATAAACAAGAATAAAACTGAGTTTAGGTTGAAGACTAACCTGGGCTGCTGGCAGGGTTTGTTTGGGATGGGTCACACTTGTTGCCTTTGGAATACTGCAATTTTCTGGAAAAAAAATGAAAAGTGCTGGCTACTCTGCCCCATTCCAGGGAATTGCCAATCCCGAGGGAATTGAAATGCATTTCTGGATGTGTTCACATAATTTTTAAATGCTCTGGGAGCCTTGTTTTCCTGCTTACTCCATCTCCCACCCCTCCTCAGGAGTGCCACGGCCGCCTGTGGCACCTTGTGGGCAAAGGAAAAAACAAAACAAACCAAAACAAAAACCCTGTGCTGGCCCTCGGGCACCTCTTTTGTCATTAAATCCGCAGAAAATCATTGCCGTGGCTCAGTTCTGCCTTGTTGCTTCATTCCCTGCACACATTTATCCTTTGCCATCGGCTTTCCCTTGAGTGGAGCCCCTTGGGGAGCCCGTTCTTTGTGGGGTCGGGATGCACCGACCCAAAATGGTCCCGGACACTCCGGGGCTGCCTTTGGAGTGTGCGTGAGGAGGGAACCCGAGCTCAAAGCGGGAGGAATTCCAGCGGGATGGAGGCTCGGAGCTCGCATCCATCACTAGATGGCACAATGGGAATGGGAATGGGAATGCGCATCGGCTGCGCGGGATGGGATGGACTGGGATGGGATGGGGGAATTCCTGCGGGGCTCGGGGGCGATTCCTGCGGGGCTCGGGGGCGATTCCTGCGGGGCTCGGGGGCGATTCCTGCGGGGCTCGGGGGCGATTCCTGTGGGGCTCGGGGGCGATTCCTGCGGGGCTCGGGGGGCGATTCCTGCGGGGCTCGGGGGCGATTCCTGCGGGGCTCGGGGGCGATTCCTGCGGGGCTCGGGGGCGATTCCTGCGGGGCTCGGGGGCGATTCCTGCGGGGCTCGGGGGCGATTCCTGCGGGGCTCGGGGGCGATTCCTGTGGGGCTCGGGGGGAATTCCTGCGGGGCTCGGGGGATTCCTGCAGACCTCAGGACCTGAGCAGTGACAGCGCTGCACTGCCTCAGAGCCCCGGTGAAAGGTGATGCTGAGAATTTTGGACTCTCTGTGCTGACAGGCACAGAACTTCAGGGCAGCACTGAGTTTGACCTGAGACCTTAAAACAAGCTCCCAAAAATGAGTGACGGTACTGGGATCATGGGGATGGAGTCTGGGTGGTATTGTGTGATCTTCCAGGGTGAAAAACTTAGATTTGGGATTTTGGTGTGTGGTGATATATGGGAGCCAAGAGGGAGAGCTTTGTGTACTTTCATTGTCTTTTTGCACCTCCTTCTTCCTTCTTCTTCACAAATCTGGATGGTTTTCTGTAATTGGGGGAAAGAAGTCCACACTGTGGATTTTGGGTGATCATTATTGGGCTAGAAACATAAATGATATAGATATCAACTGTTTATTGGATAATTAAGGTTTAAATAGCCTTGAGTAGACCCCATTTCAGCTCACGTTTTCGACATGTTAGAGAGAGCTCACATCTCATGGGTTTTTAATAGGTAAGGATAATAAATTTCAGAGTGAGGCTTCAAAAACATCTCCTGAGTTTTATCCACCCTGACCTTGGAGCAGGAAAGAGCCAGGAATTCCAGCAGAAAGGGACAAAAGCTGAGAGAATTAACTGGGAGCAGAGCAGGCTGGTGACAGCTCCTGGCTGGGTGGGTGACACAGCTGCCGGGGAATGTTTGCTGTTAGGACATGAAAGGAATCTTTGGTTCCCTTTATTGTTATTATTTTTGTATCACTTATATTTAATGTGAGGGCTACAGCTGCCTAGCAGCTCTCAAACATCAGCAAAATCCAATTTTTTGTTCACTATCACAAATGCCTTCCTTGAGCCACAGCAAAGAGGCGTGAGTGACACCTCACATTATTTATGTGCTATAATTCTAGGAATTCCTCTTAGAAGCAGACACAAAATGAACTCTTGGAGAGTTGGAGATGGCAGCAACCAAGCTGCTGCTCTCCATCGGTCTCATTGGTCTTACTGTCATTTGTTTGTTATTTTTTTCTGTCTGTGTTCATTGGAGTATCTTCAGTACATTGGAATATCTTCAGTACATTGGAGTATCTTCAGTACATTGGAATATTTTCTCCTCTCCAGTGATCTCCCCCATTGGATCACCCTTAGACCATTAAGGAAATCCTGCCTTTTAATTAAATGCTTAAACAGGGATCGAGATCTATTCATATCCAGTCAGGCTTTTTTAATATTAAAAATAATCAAGTGTATGTTGCTGAGCTGCAGAGCCAGGAGATGCTCCTGAAGGGAGAGGCTTCATCCCATCCCTGCCCATTCAGAATTCCTGCTCCAGCTGGCTGTACTGGGAGGCTTCAGCTGCAATCTACCCCTTTATTGCTTTAACCTTCCACAGATGATTTTTAAATGTTACCATTTAATGTGGCCGTGGAGTTATTGCTTCCCCTGGTTATGAAACCTCTGGAGTGAGGTCAGGTGTGTTTGTTTAATCCTGGATTTTAGAACCAGGCCTGGATGGGACAGGGGGGGTCTGGCTGCTGGGATAGCTGGTGATTCTTGTTTGGAGTTCAGCTTCTGATGTGCTCAGATTGGCCCTGTACTTTCTTAATTCCAGGCTCATAACCCTCATTGGGAGGATGTAGGGAGAAGGAAACACTGAAAAGGATATTTATTAAAATTTTAATTTATTGAGAAACACACAGACTTTCCCTCCCAATGCATTCAGCAGGAACAGTGCATGTCACCATAAATATGGTGGGGTGAGCTGTTATTGGTCATTGCACATAAACACTGGAATAAAGACAATTTAATTTCCATGTCTATTCCCAACCTTTCCCCACGAGCTGTGCATCCCGACAGGGAGGATCCTGTGTGCATCCATCACAACACACAGAATATACCTTGGCTTTTCTCCTGCTGAAAAACAAGAATTGATATATTTTTAAATATTTACCTGTCCTACATTGGTGAAATGTTGGGGAAAGCCCATGTGGATTTCAGTGTGGATGCTTCACTCTGAACATAACTTTTTTAGTGTCTAACCCATTACATGTTTGCATATCAATACAGCACTTGTGTGGTTTTGGTGCTGGATGATCTTGGACAGAGCATAAAAGGTGATTCTGGTAGAAAAAAATACAGAAATACAACTTTTTCTTTACCAGCCTCATCTGGATGGATGCACATTCCAAAGTCAGGAAGTTCATTCCTTGAGCACCATCCCATCATCACTCCTTGGTTTTAAAGCCTGAGAAATTATCTCCACCAAGGGGGATACCTGCAAGCGGGAAATATTTCAGACCACGTTTTGGTTTAAAGACCTTTAAGTGGAATATAAGACAGTAGATCAGGCTGTGATTTTGGTTTAGACCTGTAATTCAGACAATTTTTTTTCCCCTGAAAAATGATGAATATATTGAAAAATGGAGAATAAAAGGCAGAAATAAGTGATTATTTTAACTTGGAGTTTAACATATAATTTATATCCTCATTTGAAGCTGTATCATCTCCTGTATAATTCCTACCAGCAGCTCTTTTATTGAGAAGTATTGCTGCTATCAGTGCCACTTTTATGTTAGAATCTTTTTTATACAATGCAAAGCTGGGAAGAAAAATGCATTCTTTCCATCAGCCACTCATCCCTGTAAACCCCAAAGACAAACAGCTGAAATTCCTGGGGGGGAGGCAGAATCATTTATCACTCCAAATTCTGGGACATGGAGCCTGGGAGATCAGGGTGACTTCTGAATGCTGAGAGACAGCTGACATTCCACTCCAGGAAAAAAGGAGGGGAAGGGTGGGATTTACTCCAGAGTGGGGAAAAAATATACAAAAAAAAAGGTGAAAACCATCATGCTACGGAAGTAGAGGAGAGATGAGATTTATCTGGGATTCCTGCTTTTAAAATCCTAGGTGAGCTGAAATAATTCTTGAGAAGTGGGTTAGGGCCTGTTAAGTTTTATTTAATAACCCTCAGTACAATACCCAGCTCTGATCCAGCAGCTCATATGGAGGCACCTCAAGGCAATGAGGTTTTTTCACCCCTCTGTTAGAGATAAGAGAATTAAGGGAGGGAAAGGTGAAGCTGGGTGGCAGCAAGAGTCAGAAAAGGAGCCCTGAGGGTTTTCCAGTGCAGCTTCCCTGATCTTATGTAATTAGGAGAGGTCACTTTATTGTGTAAGTAATAATTTAGTTCACTCTGGAGTAATTGTTTGGAGTGCAGAGTGGTGAAAGCTGATCCTTGCAGGGATGTTTTCCTGTGCTGGCTGGGGGGGAATAAATGGTCAGTGATCAAGTCTGCCAAGTATGGTGAACTGTGGCTGCTGGGAATGAAATCATTTAACTCTAATGCATCTTTGAAATGTGCATGCACATCTTCAGGAAAGAAACAGCTCCTTTCCAGACAGGTTTTGACCAGAGAATTTCTTGGGTGGTTTCTTGAGCTGACATGGACACTCCTGGTTTTTCCCCTCTCCACTCATCCAAGTTCTCTCAGTCCTGCCCGGCTGAAGAGCCCTGGGATCTCCCAAATTCCTCTGTGTTACCCCAAAACAGTGCTGAAATCTTTACTTCTGTCTCCTCTTGGGGTTATTTACAAGCTCTCCCAGCTGATTCTGTAATTCTCAAGCTGTTCTTTTCGCTCCCTGAGATGCAGGTGTTGCATTTGGGGAGGGTTTTTAGGAACTGCTCCTGTTCCCTAATGCAGGCTGTGATTTTTAAAGTGCTCTGCCCTTCCTGCACCAGTGGCCCTTGCTTTGATCTGGTTAAACTCCTGAGAGGGCAGCCCTGGGGCTTTCCTCACCGTGGGAAGGAAATGTGGATTATTTGAGGTAAAAAAAGCCCAAAAAACCCAAACCCCAAACTGCTGTCTTTGAAATGTGTTGAGTGAGGGAAGTGTGCAAGGTTAGTGCAGCCCTGGGGCGACAGCAGTGTCTGCTCCACTCCTACATGGGTTTGACTTTGGGGGTTTTTAAACAAAAAAGCTGCTGCCAGCAGAGCCCTGCACAGCGCTGGGCAGCTCTTCCCAAAATCCCTGCGATGCTGGGAGCTGCAGGAATTGATGCAAGGTAACACCTTGCCCTGAGAGGGGCTGCCTTTGAGGGGGGATAATTTGATTTCCAGCTGAGGAAGGGTTGGGGGAGCGTTGTGGAGTGCTGGAGTTGGACTCTGAAGGTTTGGGGTGGGCTCTGCTGATTTCTGCAGGGGCTGTGTTTGGTTTTGCTGGGGTCCATGGAGTGACCCTGTGCAGAGCTCTCGTCTGGTTTCATTTTCCTCTATGAGATCCATGCAATGCCAAAAATCCTGCAAAACAACTCTGTGTTCTCACAGGATCACAGAATCCCTGGATGGCTTGGAAGGGACTGATTTGCCTTATTTTTCCAACTATAATAACACTTGTAATAAAATTATTGATGTATCAGGGAAACACTCTATTATCAATAATTATATGCCTTTACTTTAAACTTTCCCATGTCCCAGTGCTAGATGAGATGTCCTCAAGGCCCCTTCCTAAAAACCCAATCTATTTTAGTGACTTAAAGGTTGAGATTTTTGTCCTTGAACTGTATTTCAGTAATGTCTGTGACTTTTAAATATCTCAGGCCAATATCTGAATTATGGTACAAGATATTGTTGTTGTGTTAAGATTTTTGGGCATGTGGCAGCTGTGGTTGTGACAAAATCCCTTCTTGGAGTTCTCTGGACCAATCCATATCTTTCCAGGGAATGTATGGTGCTGTAAATTCCACGTAATAGATAATTAAATAGATTCTAAATAATAATAAATAATTAATTAAATAGATTTTAAATCTCTTGGCTGACAGGGATCACCAGGAAGCCTTTGGAGAGCAAATGTGGATGTGCAGGCAGTTGTGGAGCCAGTTCCTGTGGATAAATTAAGTGCCAGATCTTTAATCATAATCTTTAATTCCATGTCTGTCGTCAGGTTAATTATTCAGAGCTCTTGGAATCAATTTTGGAATGATGCACGCACTCAGGAAAACACTTCAATCAAATCCAGGGCCATACATGTGTGCTTAAACAACTGAAGTGCTTTTTGTTTTGCAGAAATCTTCTGTATTCTTGAAGTCAGGTGCTTAATTGAAGGGTGAGGTTGTTGGGAGAGAAACAAGAGGAAAATTTAGGGCATTCCTACAGAGGGAGTCTCTTTTCCTTGACCAGTGGTAGTGGGACTAAACACAACTTGGCCGAAACCTCCAATGAAAAATGTTAAGTTTACTTCTTTTAGGTATTGTAGAAAGCATTCCTTTTGGTGGTTTGGTTTTGGGGTTTATTTGTGTGGTTTTGCTGTTTTTGTCTGGTTGGTTTTGGGTTGTTTGGGGAGGATTTCCCCCCACATTTAAATAAATGGTTGGGTTTTTTGGGATGAATGGGTTTTGAGTCATTTGTGACAGCCACCTGTCGGTGCATGGGGCAATTCTCCCCCAGCCAATGGTAAATGGGAACTGCTCTCCAGAAATGTGATTTAAAACTCCTGACATTGAGTGATTCCCCCCA
Source organism: Prinia subflava (assembly GCF_021018805.1). Taxonomy (NCBI): domain Eukaryota; kingdom Metazoa; phylum Chordata; class Aves; order Passeriformes; family Cisticolidae; genus Prinia; species Prinia subflava. The sequence continues at coordinate 23,463,963 of NC_086257.1, read as the reverse complement.
GGAATGACCTGGAAAATGAACAGCTGAAACCTCACTGCAGGTGGGTGGTGGAGGGGTTGAAATGCCCCTTCCACAGCCTGAAAACCCAAAACTGTTTGGAGAAATGAGTACACTGAAGCCTGATTATTTGAATTTCTGCATCCTAGAGGCACATGGGGGTTTGTTCCATACAATTTTAATCCCCTAAATATCCAGAGCACTTCGTGAAGTGTTGGGATTCCATCACAGGACTGTGAATGCAGTTGTACATTCAAACAAATTAAGTCTTTAATTCTCTAGCAGAGCCATGATTTCTTTTTAATCTTTTTAATAGATTTGAATTTGATATTGATATTTCTACGGATTTCTCTCCTTTTATTTGCTGTTACCTTTGTGGCAAAACCCTGAGGGAGTTGATTAAACTGAGTTAGGAGAGGAATGTCATCCTTTGCAGGATATGTTTTGTTGTCTTGTCCCAAACCCAGGGTTATTTTGACAGAGGAATAATGGAGATAGCCATGATTTAAAGAACAGGAGGAATTCCTGACAGGAATGGGGATCTGTCCTTGTTGGGAGCCAGCCTGGGGTACTCGATCATGGGTATTGATTCAGCCCATCAAAATTTGTTGTAGGAAATGTAATTTATGCTGTGACCTTCAGACAGCTCTCAGCTGAAATGGGAAAGCACGGCCCAGATCCTTACAGATGGGTCTGCTTATCACTGGCTCCAAGGAAAGGCAGGATGGATGGAGGTGTTCAAGCAGCCCTGCAGGCTGGAAGGGCTGTCCAGTGGAAAAAACAGATGGAAATTTTTGTTCTGTAGGCACTGCTGTGCATAAAATTTTGCCATGAAACTCCTTTGATAGAAGAATTACACCTCCCAGAAAATAACAAACTCTTCCTTCCTCCCTTTTTCCATTCTATCATATTATTTTCATTGTGGATGTGAGGTATTGCTGATTTTGTGTTGGTTTAGGCCAATTGCAGGTCTGGTAGTGCTGTAGATGCTTGGGGAAGGTGCACAGGAGCAGGATTTGAAGGGTGGGAACTGTAAGGGTTAAAAATGTATTTAAAGGAACAGAGTGATGAGAAATGACTGGGAATGGGGTAAACATCACTTAAAGGCAAGGAAAGGAGCAGGGACCCTCATTCCCAGCCAGTTTCAGTAAAATAACCTGGTAGGGAACCTTTTAACAGGATGACCTAAAGTATCTGTACAGAATTCCCAGAATGGTTTGGGATGGAAAGAGCCTTCAACACTGCCCCACCCCTGCCATGGCAGGGACACTTCCACTGTCCCAGGCTGCTCCCAGCCCTGTCCAGCCTGGCCTTGGGCACTGCCAGGGATCCAGGGGCAGCCACAGCTGCTCTGGGAATCCCATCCCAGGGCCTGCCCACCCTCCCAGGGGACAATTCCCTCCCAGTGTCCCACCCCAACCTCTCCTCTGCCATTCAAAGCCATCCCCCTGTCCTATCCCTACCAGGGTTCTGTGCCCAGTTTTGCTCCTCTGCTGTTCAAGAGAGTGGAAAAAACTACAGGAGAGCCAGAGGAGGGATATCAGGATGATTAGAGAGTTTGATACTTGGCACACAAATAAAGATTTAAGGAGCTGCTCAAGAAGTTTATCCTTGTAGTACCAACAGCGTAATTGAGGGGGAAATGAAGTTTGTTGTTTGGTAAGGATTTGAATCAGAGGCACCAGGTACAGCCTGGCTCAGAAAAAATCTGAGTGCTTAGAAGAAGGAGAAAGGGAAAAAAAAAATGAGAAGGAAAGAAATATTAACCACTGGAGTAAATTTTCCAGGGAAGTGTGGGGCTGCTCCTCGCCAGAGGTGTTCATGGCTGGACAGGGACCTGGAGGAGCAAAGGGCCACAGTGGTGGACAAAGATCTCCACAGCTCCCTCCAGCCTGGCCCCTCCTGCAGCCCACAGGGCTCTGGTGGCCCTGGGGACACCCACAGCGAGGTTTTGCAGCACAGGAGGTTTTTCCTCTCCTCCCACCCCTCCCCACAGTCAAATGTTGTTACAGGCCTCGGGGTAAGAGCGGTTCAGAGCCGCTCGTGGTGTGGTTTTCTGTACGTGAAAATGTTCAAGGAGTTTAAAAGTGCACAGTTTGCTAAAAACAGACACCCTCAGGCTTCTGCTCAAGGAGCTGGAGACAGGAATTCTGTTTGAAAGCTGCTTCAGATGCCTGGTGGTTGTATCAGAAAATGCTCCTGCTCCTGCAGGGCTGGTGCCCGCGGTGGATTTGAGCAGCCCGGAGCCTCCAGCCTTTGTGTCTGCTGGATTTGGAACATTACAAGTTTTATTTTGGGGGGATTTATGTTCAAGGCTGCAGTGTCTGGAAACTCAAGAATGGATATTATTCAAGATATTTTCCTGCTTTGGGCAGGGATATAGATGCAGTTCTCAGTTCTGTTGGAGTTGAAATCCCCTTGGTTTGGTGTTTTTCTTTTCCCCCAAAATGACAAGAGTAATCAGCACAGAGCGTTTGAATTGCTCTGGAATTAAATTTCAAGTGGAACAGCATGGTAGCTATTTCATTACCTCGGAATTTATCCCAGAATTAGGAACCAGCATTTTCAGATTTCATTCCCTCGTGTAGCTTCTTGAGCCAGCCCTTGTCTGTGACAGGCTGAGCTCCAGCAGGAGCGGGTTTAATTTATTAATTGGAGGCAGCAGGCGTCGGAAGGTTCTGCATTTGGGCATGAACACGTCTGTATTTGCATCCCTTAACTAGAACAAATGGATGTCAGTGCTCAGCCCTGGATTTTCAAAGGAGCTCAGGAAGTTACTCTTCTCTTTGAAAACCCTGAACTTCAGAGGAAATATTTTTTAAAAAAAATATTTTCGCAGTGGCTCTGTAGTTCCATAACCATCAAGAAGAAATGCTGATTAACTCAAGTTCAGTGACTCTGTCCTTCCTCAGCCCAGCTCCTTGCAGTTATCTTGCAGACTTTGTTCTGTTGTTGTGTCCCAAGTTTGACAATTCTTCTTCAGCAATATTTGTGAAATTCTGTCCTTTCTAAACAAATGCCCAGCATCTTATCTGCTATCAAGGCTGCTGGGGCTTCATCTCCCATCCTTTATCTCTTATCCCTTCCAGTCCTCTTGGAAGCTGCAGGATCGTTGCTGTTGTCTCTGGCTCTGACAGCCCCATCAATTCTCTATCCCTTCACCAGTCCCCTTTCTTCCTCCTGCACCAAGATAAACTTTTATTTTTATTTCTGAAGACGTTCTCTTTGTTTTCTCTCTGCTGTCAGCTCCTGCCACGTTGTCCTCTTGCTGCTGGCTCTGTTCATGTGGGTGGTTCCAGTCCAGGCTCCTCAGTCCATCCCTCCTCGTTTCAGGCACAATTTCCTGTCCTCAGCCCTTTCCTGCTCTGCAGGGGCCAGAGCTTGCTTCAAATTTAGAAAAATGCAATGATTAATTTGGGAAATGGATTTGTAGGGAATTCTCAAAGCCTGGCAGAAGGCTCAGACAGTTCTGTGCATCTGTGTGCAAACTCTGAGATAAAAAATGCTGACTTAGAAATGCCATGGAATGGGACAGACATTGTTGGGAGAGAAATGGAACTGGAAACAAGTTTCAAAGGATGGCCTTGCAAATTAGACTAGATACTTTGGAGAAATAGAACTGTGAAAAATGAATATATGGAACATATAAATATGAAAACAGAACTGTGAAAGGTGCATTGTGACAGGACCCACGAGGGGTCATTTTAGATGATTGGCTTTAAGGCACGAGCAGCATTGTGAAACAAAAACTGATAGACCAAGAATGCTTACAAATGCATTGTAATTAAGAAATAGTTGGTTTCTGATGGTGATGGTGTGAATTGTAACATCTGTACTGTCTCACCCTTCACATGAGACTGAAAATAGAACAAAAGTTTTTAAAACGCCTCTCAGTGGCCCCATCTCTGGGTCAGAAAAAGGGATAATCCAAAAATTAAGGCTGACCAGCTTGGTTTAGCCCTCAGCAGTGACCACAGGCAGAGGGTGTGTGCTGAGGGATTGCAGAATCCCACCAGGGCTCTCCTCTGGCACGTTTAGGACAAGTCACCCTCTGCAAGAGCCTGGGAAATGCCAAGAGAAGCGTGGAGCTGGTGTGGGGAATGCTGCCTTTCCCAGTGAGGTGCTGGGAGGATGATGATGGTTCCTGTTGTCCAGGAATTCAATCTATCCTGTGAACCTTGGATGTGTGAGCTTAAGTTTGATTTTATCACTATTTACTGCTGGTTTTATTGCAGCGCTTCTGTGCAACAAAATCTTTTATTCCTGATGAATTTGCTGTTGTGACCGTGGTTAAAAGTTCCTTCACTTCTCATCTCACTTCTCCCAAAAAAGCTGTTTATTCCAATAGGGACACTGGGTTCATCCCTGCTCCCTGAGAACAATCCCAGATTGATCAGGGACCTGGCTGATGCAGAGTTTGAAATCTTTAGCCTGGCAAAGGGCTGACCACTTTTTTTTCCTGATCCTTTTGCTGTCTCTGTGCCTCACTCCCTGTGGGTTCAACATAAACCTCTCCCTGGGGAAGAATCCTCCTCTTATTTTCACTGCTCCCACTCAAGACACCTTTTGCTCTCTCCAGCATGGCGTGGGGAAGATATTTAGGAAAGTTCTGGCTTTAAACATTCCCAATTTCCCAACCCCTTTCCAAGGGCAAGCAGCTGTGTGCAATAGCTGAGGATAACACCTAGATGAGCAATCTGGTTTGTCCAAAAAAACCCCACACAGCTCCTCAAAACCAGCATGGCCCAAGATGGAATGGAGTCATTGCAAGATAATTAACATCCCTTGGACACTGGAGTGTGCAGAGGTGCATTTGATCCCATTCCTGTAAAGACCTGATTAGATTATGGTAATGAGAGTTTTCGGTGTTGTTGTTACGGGAAGGCTCCTTTTGAATTCAGCACAGCAATAATTCGCTCCCTTTGATCAGAAGAAATGTCAATTGCATTCATATTTGAGCTGGAGATCATATAAACAAGCCTGGTCCTTTCAGTGGTGCATGGTTAACACAAAAAAAGTAATTAAAGCACATCAATAGCGTTTCTCAGAAAGCATGTGTAGGGGCTAACAACAAAATACAGAATCTTACCCTGCTTCTCGTTATTCTCTAGGTTAATAGAAGATATTTTAATGTCAGCTTGGTGGTTGTCCAAATACTCAAAGCACTTTGCTCCCTGGCAGTGTCAGGTATCCCTCCTTTTCCACCTTGCCCAAGAGGAGACAGGGCAGGGTTTTATAATTCATTTCTAACACTGATAAAAATAGCAAATATAGTTCATATCATGGCTCCCTAAGAGAAGAGCCTGGTAGGAGGAATGGGAAAGTTCTTGGCCTGTGTACAGCAGGTGGGAAACTTGGAAATATTCTATTGGGGAACTGAATTCTCCTTAAGGTGTTGTTGTTGTTTTCAGCCAAAAAAAAAAAAAAAAAAAAAAAAAAAAAAAAAAAAAAAAAAAAAAAAAAAAAAGGGCTAAATTAGGGTCAAGAGTTTCTGTCTGTCCAGGCTGGTGTGAAAACAGCTCTGGAGAACTCACTGCAACCATCTAGTGAAGGATGAAGGAAATTTGAAGGTCCTTATCCTGCCCCACAGTGATGCTCATGTGTGGGTTGAGAGTTCTGGGAGTTGTGTGAAACAGAACAGCCTGGTTAGGGAAGATCTGCTTGTTCCTCTCTTCCTCAGTCCCACCACGTAGAAAGGGCTCAGGAATGATGGGTTTGGATTTTTTGGCTGTGATCTGGGTGCACAGGAGGCCCTGGATTCATTTCTACAACACTCTCAGGCAGGGGATGTGGGTCTTGGAGCTGGACTTTGAGCCTTGTGGGTCCCAGCTCAGAATATTCCATGATTCCCTACATCAGTGTCTGTGTCAGGGTAATGAAAGTGGTTAAAGTGAGCTGGAGAAGTCACTGCAGGAACAAAGGGGAGGAAATGATGCTGGTTAGGAGCTACCAAGTACGTGCAGGTTGATGTGTGATGTAGCGTATGCTGTGCAAATTCGTGAGGAAAATATTCCTAAAAAGAAGCAATCTCAAGGATAATAGTTAACCACTTCTGGGACACAGATAATAATAATAATATATTTATAATCCAGAACATGGACACACACTGACTTAAGTCTTGACTCTGAGCAAAGCTGTGTGGCAAGAAAATAGGGAAAATATCCCCTCCTCTCCCCTGCAAAGCATCACATGTGTTCCATGCCAGGGATGCATTCTGCTAAACAACTCCTCGAGGCTCAACAACACATAGGACTCTTTAATAAATGCTTGATCTGCAGGTCCATGGACAGGAGTGGTTACCTGGGCTCCAGTGAGGGGGATCCATCAGGAGAAAACAGGAGTGTGTCATTGCCAGGCAATTGTTTCAGTGCCCAGGCTTTGCACAGAGCATCTCTCTCAGCGAGCAGACGCCGCTTTGTGTCACTGGCCAAAAATTTTCATGGTCTGCTTCAGCAGGCAGACTTGCAGAATAATAAACAAGATTTCTGCACGTGTGACTGCAGCAAATACTTGTTGACGGTGACTGCTGTATTTCTTTCAGAGGTCCTGCCAGCTTTAATTAACTCGGGTTTATTCTGAACGGCTCCGAGATTAGGAAGTTGTTTGCAATCTATTTGCATTGTAATGCACAACCCAGAACAGGCTCTCCCTGACTGCAAACCTGTCGTCTGCCTTTCCACCAGTGAGTCTGAGCCCTGGCCATCCTCTCTGCTTTTTCAGCACAGCTTTGAGCAGCTGGGTCTGGGGCGATTGCCTGCCAGGCTGCCTGAGCTTGTCAGGCCCAGCAGCCATCCAGAGCTCAGCATTTCTTTCCAGATGTGCTTGTAGTGTGTTTTAGAGGTTTTCCACATTGTCTGCTCCTCTTTCCTTCTGTCTGTGAGCACCTGAAGTCTCTGATTCAAGGGCTGGAATCTCCCCGAGGCTGGAGTTGCCTCCAGCTGTTGCTGTGCAGTGCTTGGAGCAGGGGTTGGATCCTGGATATGTGAATTCGGCTGTTATTGCACAAGAGTTGTCCAAACACGCATTTTCATATCTTCCATGAGGGCTCCAGCACAAATCCTTCCAGTGTTTCACAGTTCATTGCTTTACCCTGCCAGGACAGGCAGCCAGGCTCTGCCAGGGATGCTGCTGCACCTCCTCCTGCTGCTCCCAGCCCTGCTCGCTCTGCTCTCAGCAATCTCCTCAAAATTTAAGTCCTGGGTTAATGAAACAGAGCAAAGCCTGTTCTCCCTGGCAGCACAACTGGCCAAAGTGACAGTTCCCACTCTGCCTGGGACAGAGATTGATGCCCGTGTGCTGTGGAGGAAAAAAGCTCCAGTAGTGCTGGGAGAGCAGGGAGAACACAGGGATAATGGAAATGGAGGATAACTAAGTGCTGCTGCTAAGTTTATTAGATGATTGTGTTAGATTGGTTGGGACATGATTTGTTTTCTTTTTCAAGGGAAGGGAAAAGCAAAGTTCTTCCCCGTGCTGCATTGTGCAGTTTATAGCGCAGGGAAATTGGTTTCTAATGCTGATGTGTTTTAACTCACCCCTTCAGCTTTCAGCACTGAAACCCGTAATTATCTGTATGGAAATGTTTTCATGACAGCAGGCCAGGCTGTGATTTACCCGGGAGGAGGTGTCACCACCTCTCCAGGGCACTGACAGCTGTGGTTACTCATTCTCTGTGGAAAAAAGGAGTTTTACCCTGTGCTCTTCATAACCTCTGTGTCCCTCTGCTGCCCTCCTGACCACGCTGCCATCCTCCCACCCCTGCAGGAGAAATCTGCCCCCTCCAACGGGAGAAGTGCTGGGAGGAGCTGAGCTGTGGCCAGAACAGTGCTGGAAAGGTGAATTTCAGCTTAGTGCAGAGCTCTCCCTCATTGCTGCTGCTGCTCCAAGCTGGCCTGGGTCAAGTGTTCCACTTAGCAGTGGAGAGCCTCAGCGCTGGGAGCAGCCCCAGGAGCGGCCCTGCTGTGGGGATAAAAGCCCTCAGCTCACAGTTACTCAGCGTGGGTGGAAATGGAGAGCTCCAGGCTTTTAAAAACAAACGTTTCTGGCCCAGCAAGCCAGAGACAGCCCAGCCAAGGAGCCACCTGCTCCTGCTCTTGTTTGAAGTGGAGCTTGGGTCTCCTCTGGTGTCACAAATGCTTTGAGTCACTGCCAGCTATCGAATGCTAATATTATTTTATATAATGGAGCCCTCTGGGCTCCTCTGAAGGACCAGCAATGCTATAATCATTGCCTGAAGGGCTTCAAAATTTCGAGTATTTCTGCTCTATAGTTGTGGGAGGTTTTTCTTTGGAAGAATTCCTGTCCCAGGGGAGCTGCTCTGCTCTCCTCGAGCAGGAGCACAGGAGCTCCTTGTGACACTGATGGTCCCACAAGGTCCCACAAAGAGATTCCAATAACAAAGCTCAGCCTCCACTACACAAAATGCAATGGGAAAAAGGTGAAGTTGCAAAGGGCCTCCTCCTGATCTTGCCCAGCATCAATTTTAAAGTGATGAGCAGTCAAGATTCCCGTAGGTTCACTCTCTGTGGTGAAAGCAGTTTGTTGCTTGGATTTCTTTCCCTCTCCTGCAGTCGGCCTCCCTCCCTCTGCTCAGAGTCTGCTCAGGTCCTTCTGGTTCATCACCCAAACGTGCCCCGGGGGCAGGCTGCTGTCACCTCCAGAGCCTCCCTGGCCTCTCCTGCCAGGGCCCATCCATCAAATGGACAGGTTGGAGGGAAGCAGGAGCTGCCAGCCTGAAATAAATCACAGCTCTGAGCAGCACCAGCTTCTCATCCCTGCCTGAAAGCTTCCCAGCTCTTGGCGTGGCTCTGGAAGGAGCTTGGAATGGTGGGGGCAGTGGGATCTGGGTCTGCCAGACCATGGGGACAATGCTTTGTGTCACTGGGTCGTCCCTGTGCCAGCTGGGAATTCAGGGGTGAGGGTGCCCATCCACAGGCGCTTGGGAAAAGTGGCAGTGCTGATTTTATGATTTATTTTTATTTTTATTAACCCCTTCCAAGTCAGAAAACAGATTCTCTGTCGTTGTAGTGATCCACATCCAGAGAACTACGTGAATGTTGTCCCTTTCCCTGGCTAAGGAATGCCAAGGCCCCTGTGCTGTGGAGGGAATTCTGGGACAAAATTTGGAGGTCCTAATTTATAGTGTGTTCACAACTGGGATGCCTGATGAAGGGAACACTGATTAATGTAGTTATGAAAAGTAGTAAACAAAAATATCGAAAATAATTCAAATTTGTTGCTAGTGCTTCTGTGGCTGTAGGACATGAGGAACTCAGTGGTACAAGACCTACAGAGTAAGGGTGGAATAGGAGCCTTTCCCTTCCTCCTAAAAAATAAAGAAAGTAGCAGAAGACAGATTTGGACTTTTGAAAACATGCTGTGTTTGATGAATCACAACCACTCTCCTGAATGACTTTACTTTTAAAGGTACCAGTGCATTGCAAGTTTAATTCCTCTGGTTTGAAATCTTTCTTGAGGCTGTTTTGCTTCAAGGAACGCTCAGTGAGCCTGGACAGGATGGAATGGAATGATGAATGGTTCTGTAAACATCCCTGATCATGGTGCACAAACATGGAAACACTCATGGATTGCCTCGGTGGAGGAGAACCAGGAGCTCCTCGGAGCTGGGGCTTGGGGAATGCAGGGTCTGGGTGTGGGAGCAAAGATCCTGTCAACAAAAAGGCAATTTTAGTAATTTTTTTATTCTCAAAACAGTTTTGAGTTTCTAGCGTTGAATTCTAGACATCTAACTTAAAACCATACCTACCTTCATCCTTTTTTTTTTCACGTTTTTATTTGTTTTACAAGATTCATTTCACTCATTTTTACCCCACTAAGAGGTGAACTCGTGGTTAGCACAATACCTTTAATTTTCCTCTTTTTTATTTCTCCTTTTTATAGCACACCTAGGGACGCCTCTTTGCTCCACACCTTAATTTTAATCATGCACCGAGAGCAGCCTTTATATTATTCAGTGGGATAAAAAATGGAAATTGTTATTTGTCCTTGATGGCTCCATTTCCTGCGGAGCCCGTTGGAGATGTAAACACGCCAGGCTTCACTTCCCAGCTCTAAAGAGAGACTTCCAGGTGTGCCAGGATTACACGTGGAGCATTAGGAGGTTTAAAATGTTTTTCCTGCCAGGGTGGGAGTCACAGCAATTTCAGGCATTTGCTGCAATGCCCCATCCCAAGCTCGCTCTGACAGGGGTCGTTATAGTGCCTGTTTTGGAAGTGGTGTTATTGATGAGCTGCTGCTCTGCAGAACCCAGATTGCCTTTCCAGTCTGCTCTCTGCTCACAAGTTGTTTTCTCGGTGGGAAATAAATTGTTTTCGCTGTGGGAAATGTTGGTTGTTTACTAATAAGTTGTTTTCTCGCTGGGGATAGATTTTGAATGTTAAGGTGGAAGATGGGGTTTTGCATTGTGCTGGTGGAAGGAAATACAATCAGCCTCGAGTCCCTGGGCTATGGGGACTTTTTAAACAGAAGATTTAGGATGTCCTGTGTCAGTCTTGCACCTTACAGGCTTTTAAGAGGACACAGGGAATTGTATCTTGGCAGTCACTGCAGGAACTGGGGTCGAGCAGGCTGCCTGTTGATGGAAGAGGAGCACGGATTTCCCTGGAACTTGTGCTCATCTGCAGCTCTTCCAGGGGCAGGCCTGTGCCTTAATTTCATTCCTTTCACAGGATCCCAAAGGATGAAAAATATCTCCAAAGCTGAGCCCAGCCTGTGGCTGATCCTCACCCTGTCAACCAGACCCGATTTGTAGGTGAAGCAGTCCTGAAATCCTCCCACAGAGCAGCTGGATGTGGTGTGTGTTTGCTTCCTTCACAGAAAACCTCCCTGCAGTCATTAAAGCTCAACAAAGTCCCCCATGTGGTGGTGGGAACGTTGGATAGACATTTTCTTCTGGAGGTGTTTGGACAGAACAAAATCTGACTGAAATACATTCAGTGGAACACGGGTTTCGTAGCTGGAAAAATGGGATTGAGTGGGAAAATGTTGAGAAATTAATTTGCTTCTCCCAGATTTTCTCCCAGATTTTCTCCCAGATTTTCTCCCAGATTTTCTCCCAGTGTAGGTCAGGGTGACTTTTTGATGAGGCATTTTTATGTGAAATTTCTGAGATCATCCTAGAATTCACAGAATCGTTGTAGGACAATTTGGGTTGCAATGGGACCTCAAAATTAATCTTGTTCCAACACCCTGCCATGGGTAGGGACACCTTCCACTCGACCAGGTCATGGTCTTCAGGGGGAATTTCTTCATGGAAAGGGTTGTTAAACATTGGAAGGTTTGGAGTTCCCATCCTTGGAAGTGCCCAAGGAAGGCCTGGATTTGCACTCCTGGGCTGGGCACAAGGTGGGGATCAGTCACAGGCTGGACTTGCTGGTCCTGTAGGGCTTTTCCAATGGAAATATTTCTAAAATTCTGTGATAGCAGTGAAGTTAAAAAGACCCAATCCTATCCAGGGAATGCATCTTTCTTCCTTGGACCAGGGGTATGTTGGATATTAGGGAATATTTATTCACCAGGTGGGTTGTAAAGCACTGGAACAGACTGCCAGGGCAGCAGTGGGGTCACCATCCCTGGAAGTGTTAAAAAAATATGTGAATGTGGCAATTCTGGACATAATTTAGCAGTGATGGTTTAATGGTAGGGTTTAATCTTGGAGGCCTTTTCCAACCTTAGTGACTCCATGATTCTGGGAAGTATTAAAGTTTTATACACATTTTCTGTAACACTTCTGTTGGGATAAAATACAAGGTTTGTGTGTTTTCAGGAGGTTTTGAACTTGTTAATAATTCTCTGTTGATCAAATGGGGTAAAGCTACTGGAGAGGGCTTTTCTGAGGGAGAAAGAAGCTGGTTTGCCAGCAGCCAGAACTAGGATGTGCAAACACATTTGGACATGTGTGGCTCAAAGATGTTTTAAATGGGGAGGAAAAACCAGATTATTTTACCTGGGGGAACTTGTTTGACTGGGTAGAATACATGCTCCCCCAAAATGGGCTACCTGAGCCCCCATTTCCTTTCCTGGAACACTCCCAGAAAAGTAAAATATGTCAAAAACTTGATATTTTGCATCTATTGGAGAATTTGCATAGAGTAACTGCAGTTCCTGCTGTAATTCATTGGGTGCCTTCTGTGAACACAGATGTGAGCCCTTGGTCCTCTCCATAAATTAAAAGAATGACTGCAAAAGGATAAATCTAAAAAAAAAAAAATTAAAAAAAAGCAGAGAAAACCAAGGAAAAATCTGGGCAGGGGGTGGAGAATTTGCCAGATGTGCAGAAGAGAAATCACAGCAATGAAAGGAAGCAGCTCCTGGAGGGTGGGATCCTCCTTCCAGGCTGGGAGAAAGTTCTTGGAGTCAACTCAGGGCCGTGCTGGGCCTCGAGAAACTTCTCCTTGATTCCTGAATCATGGAATTGTTCAGGCTGGAAAAGCTCTCCAAGGTCCTGGAGTTCACCCATTCCTGCCAATCCCACCAGTGCCCCTTGTCCCCAAGTGCCACATCTACCCGGCTCTGAAATCCCACCATGGGCGCTGGGAAAGGGGGAATTTTGGAGGGAAAGGATGTTTAGAAGCTTGGAGCAGCAATTCAGATTTGGGCATTTAAAAGGAGGTGAAGTCCAGGATCTCTCTGTGGCAAAATGGAATTTGAATTTGTTTTCCAAAAGGAGCCAGAAAAAATTCTTGTGTCAACCACAGGATACAAAGGAGATGTTGTAGGTCACTTCCTTTTTTTTTTTTTTTTTTCATATTTTAAATTTTTATTTGGGTTTTTAAATTTTGTTGTCTCCATCCTTGCAGTTCTTTGCCTTTTTGGAAGCTCCTGTGTTTCCTTTTGGTTGCCACTTCTCTAGAGCCAAGAGTCATGGAATTACAGAACTCTGCCAACCTCTGCCCCTCACTGCCACCACTTGGTTTTCTACCAAAGTTTTGGTGGCTTTTCTCAGGTTTTTCTCCATCCACTCCATATTTTGACAAACTGGGATGCCCAAAATGCAGCTTGGTGCTCCGGGTGATGACTCCTCAAGGACACACGGAGAGGGAACATCCTTATCTCTCCTTCCCCCTCACTTTTGATATCAGTTCAGATCTGTCTGATAAAAAGCTGTCACAACCTGAAGTCACCAAGCTGGGGCTGGAGGGAGGAGCTCAGGCTGGCATCAGTAAATATTTAGAGAGGTAAAAAGGCTAAAATGGGAATTTTGTGGCGTTGGAGCAGAGGAACAGATGGATTTCTGCTGTGGTTTCATTTAGGTCAAGGGAAATCTAATTAACCGAAATTACAGCAGTTGAGCCTGGTATTAGTGCTGTATTCACAGAAACTATGATTTTTACATTAAAAAAGGTAATTATCTGTTCCTGTGAAGCAGTAGAGGAGACATAACAGCTGTCAGAGGGCATTTGGTTTATTTTACCATGGAATTTTATTGCTAAATATAATTATAATAACAAATTCTTTTAGTGGTGGTGAGACTGAGGGGATTGCTCCTGCAATGAGGAGCAGTGATTCCTATTTAGCAATCTTCCAAGGAATTTATCAGGGCTTCTTAGGCTTTGTTTTGTGGGCATAGCTGGGGAAAATAATCCAAGTGGATTTTTCAAATGGGTTGTTTGAACTGCATTTTAAATTGTGGACAGCCAGAGATTGAGAATTCAAGTCTTAAATTGGCCTTAGAGGCGAATTAAGCAAAACTGAAATAAAGCTTTGTTAATTCTGGATGTGTGAGAGGCTTCATAGTTGTTAAGGCAATTTTAACTAATCCCCTTTAACTTGATATTTCCAGTTAATTTGGATTTATATCTGTGTCACGGTGCTGACAAACCCTGATATAAAATCCCTGTTAAAATGAGCTTTTTGTAGGGATCAAGCAGAATTTTGTTGTGCATCTCAATGGAATGGTACCGCTTTGCTGAAATCCAGAGGGTTTTCCCTCTTGCTGGAATTGTGACAAGGGAAATAGTTGCACCTTGGATGACTAATTTTGTTAATTTTTAATTAATAGATTTTTTGGGGTCTGGTCTTGACAGTTTTTCTTTTCTCTGGAACAAACCTTACCTTTGCCGGGCAAAATTCAAAATTGTATCATTTTACTGGGGCCCTGAGCATTTTTTAATTTGAAAATGCCACGTCGTACATTCAGATGCTGCCTCATGTACCAAACTTTGTAAACATCCCCGGAGAAGCAATTCACAGAACTTTATAAACATCCCTGGAAAAACAATTTACAAAACCTCATAAATGAGACACCTTGAGAAACAATTTACAGACACGTTTAAAAATTACACGTTTAAAAATTTAAAAATTACAGTGGAGGGGTGTGGTCTGAAAAGCTGGAGGAAAGCTCAGCATGTTCAGAAGGAGCAAAGTCACGTCCTGGGTGGCATTTAATGATTTTGACATTGTCCTGACATTGCTGCCACCGTTGTTTATTTATCCGAGCTGCCTGAGGCGCCGGCGCTCGCGTTGGGAGCTTTGACGCGCAAACTCATCCCAGGAACAGATTTTGGAGCCAAGGAGGGCTCGTGGGCTTGCTGGGCTCCGTGACAGAGGATGATCCATGGGGATGAACTTCCCCGTCTGTGTTTCTGTGGAGATGGTCAAGGTGATGGAATTAGCTCGGAAATATCCGTAACAGCTCATCGGGGATCCGGAGACCTTTGCGCTTAAAGATTTCTCAGTTCATTAAGAAACCAAAGCAAGTCAAAGTTAACTACTAAATAATCACTGGCTTCTGAAGGCAATTTGCCATCAAATTAGGTCAGGTATTGAGAGGGAAGGGCTCTCTCACACCTGAACTCCTGTAAAAGCGCTTTTGAGAGAGGTTTTTCCTCCCCTGGTGAGCAGCACAAGTTCAGATTTAACCGGGTGACGTTCCCACCCTGGAATATCAGCTGGGTGCCCTAGAAAACCTTGCCAATCATCTTCCCACTTGATCTGTGGGGATAAATTGGGAAGGGCTGTTTTTCCCTGTGTTTCATGTGGAAGGGAGGCAAGGGAGTCCAAGGATGTGGGATGGCTCCTGTGGGTTTGGCTGGCTCTTTTATGCCTTTGGAATTCCAACAGCTCCTCAGTGGAGCAGTTTGGGTGCTCTGTTTTCCACCACTGATCATGAGAAGAGGCAATTTAGGGTCAAATACTTTTGCAGCTTGAGATAAATTGGTGACAATTTCAGGCTGAAGCTTTTGGACTTCAGCACAGTCTCTTAAGGTGTGGTAAATCTGGCAGTTTTCCTAAATTCAGACTAACAGGGCTTCGATATCTTCAATATCTTCAATATCTTCAATATCTTGGAAAAAACTTCACTTCTTAAATATTTGCAACTGTTCTTAGCAGCTGAGTAACTGAGCTGCTACTGCTTGAACAAAATTAAATGTCAGATAAAAAAGTGTTAGTGTTTAATGGCATAAAAAAAAAGTAACTATTGCTCAAGAATTTCTGGGTATTGATATTCTGGTTTTAGAAGATTAATTGTTACCCCTCATTGCCGCTTTTTTGATATTATATTGGAATTTCCTTCTCACCCAACTCTATTTTTAACTGTATTTTAACTGTATTTTTTTCAATTCCCAGTCCTTTTTTTTCTACATAATAAACTTCATTAGTGAGTAGGATTTAGCCTGATTTTTTATGTAGCTTCTCCAAACTGAAGCACATCAGCCACGAGCCTCTAAAAACGCTGGAATGGGAATGTTTACAGACTTCTGACAAATACTGAGCTGTTGATTGCACAGACATTTTTATGAGGGAGTAGCAAATGTTTCTGGAGAGATCATTTACAGTGAGGCTGCTCTGATTGAGTTATTTGCTGCATTTCTGTGGTATTTTTTTTTTTTTTTTTTTTTTTTTTTTTTTTTTTTTGCTGTTGTTTGTTTTCTCCGAGGGAAGGCATAAAATAAAGGATGAGTCTGAAAATAGGCCCCATATCTGGTGGTTATGGATGCACTGCTATAAATAGTGGGACTTCTGGGGGCTTTTTGGATGTCACAACGAAATCAATCTTGGGATAATTATGCCACTCTGAAGAAGCTGGAACATCAGCTTAGTCTTTTATGTGTGAATATATAGGAGTGACTTTACTGATAGTGCAATAATTGGATATTATCAAAACTGTTCAGCATCTTCCCTAAGTGTGGAAGTGCCTGTAATTGTGACAGAACCTAAATTTGATCTGATCCCAACAGCTTTGCCTTAGGTGGGGGGTCCCTCTTTGCCTCTATCAGCAGGAGTGTCAGAAAATGCCGTTTTTCATCATAATGCAAGCAGCAGTCAAAAGGTCTGAATATTTTTGTTTCCTTCTGGAGGGAAATGAAGTGTGAATGACATATTTGGTCCCATTTTACCAATACAGTTGTTAGAAATATTTTCTTATTAAATGGCTTTAGGAGGGTGTTCTTCTTGCGTGTGGTCTGAGTCTTGTGTGTCCCATGTGAGATTTTTTACACCAAAACAATTAGTAAATAGGAAAGAGCTTTTTTGGTAAAAAAACAAAACAAAAACACCCAAACAACCACCCCCTAAAAAACCAACAAAACAAAAACAAACAAACAAAAAAACCCCACAAAGAAACCAAAAACCAACCCCACAAAAACAAAAAAACCCCCACAAAATCAAAAAACCCAACAATAATCCTAGATCAAATTTAGAATCTGAGTCTCTTAGGACTAAGAAAGTACTGGCCCAAAAAGACCAGTAATATTTATGTTCATATTTGCTTTCAAGGGAAGATAGTTTTGGGAACTCCAGGTAAATTCCTCCACTGAAAATATGGGAAGAAGTTTTGTTTTCCTGCTTAGCTTTGCTCTGAAATGTGGTGCTAACAGAGGGAAGAGAGATTCCTGGTTAATAATTTGTAATTATTTTCTAGTTCTGCTCCAAGAGTATTGGGTTTTCATCATATAGGGGTTTTATGGGTTTTCATCATATAGGGGTTTTATGGGTTTTCATCATATAGGGGTTTTATGGGTTTTCATCATATAGGGGTTTTATGGGTTTTCATCATATAGGGGTTTTATGGGTTTTCATCATATAGGGGTTTTATTGGGTTTTCATTATATTATATATAATTATATATATTAATTATATATAATATATATTATATATTTTCATTATATTTCATTATATAGTTGTACATAAAAAAAACCTGGAAAAGATAATGAAATGACTGGAAAGAAAATTGTCTTGTGGATGTTCTTAAGTCCTTCCCATGGTTGGCATTGTGGAGGTTCCTCCTTGGGCCAGTCTGGCTGATGTCACTCTGATATTTGTGTGCCTCCCAGGAGCAGTAATCGCTGATTTTACAGCAGAGAAACTGTTAATCCATTTCCCTGCCTTATGTACATAGAGATTTTATGTGCATATAGATTCAAGTAGAGTGAAGACTTCCAGGAGAAAGCTCCAAATGACTTTTCCAACACCTTCATGGCTGTTAAAATAAGAGCATTTGAGTCCAGCCCTATCTATAGCCAAGTTATAAATAGGTTCCAGCGAGAAAATGATTTGTCACCAGCAATTATTAAAAACTTTCCCGTTAAATCCAAGCTATAACCTCCTCCTTAAAAACAGAGAGGGCTGAATTATTATTTTAGGTTTCATCTGGGTCATTTTCCAACATGAATAAAACATTTCCCTTGCACAAATCATTCATCTCCACGAAACCTTCGGGAAGGGTCGCAGAAATGACCAGCAGAGGTGAAGATGTCCATGCAGATCTCGTGGTGATGGAAGAGCTTTTTCAGAAACAAGGGGAGAAAGCAGAATGTGAGAAGAAATCCATCAGTGTGGGGGGGAGAAATGAAGTGCTTTAGCCAAATGGCACCATGACTGAATTAGTCAGGGGGCTGAAGGCTTATTTCCAACAAAATATGTTCACCCAGCTATTAAGAGTGTCCTCATGAGGAATTCCTGCCGTGTGAGACATCAGTCACGGGCCAATCTCCTGCCTTGTATTGAAATTGCTGGGTGAAAAGGTGATTTAAAGTCTCCAGTGATTGTTACTGGATTATACATCAGGGCAGAGTGAAATGGCAAAGCTTTATTGTCTGATACTGCATTGCAGAATTGGTATTAGGTTAAATCACGTTGGTTGGTCATAAATCAGAGACACGCGGGTAAAAAAAAATGAATATACACAACCTCTTATTGCTGTGGCTTTGTTTGTCGCTTTTTGCACTAATTCCTGCTTAAAATTCAGCTCTGGCTGCTGGAAAAGCAATCCCAAAGCCATCAGTAGCTGGAAGGACCTGATAGGAGCAGTGATTTGGGGGAGATGCTGCAAATATTTGTGAGGAGAATAAAGCAGAGATTTATTGAAAGGCCTTTAGGATCCACCTTGGGCAGGACAAGAGCCTGGCCAGGGCTGCACCCAAGGGGGACCCAAAATGGGCACAAAATGGACCCAAAATGGGCACAAAATGGACCCAAAATGGGCACAAAATGGGCAAAGGGTCACCAGGTCTCACACTTGGATCAGTTTGGGTCCATTTGCATTTTGGGGTTGAATTGTCCCATTGCAGCCCCAGGTGATGCAGTCCCATCCTTCTTGTTCCTCCCTCAGCCCCCCTTGTTTGTGCTTTGGGGCTGAACCCTTGTCCCAGCTGTCCTTGGTGTGCAGCAGGAGAAGGATTTGTTTTGTGTCCCTGCTGTGTGCAGAGCTGAGTGAGCCTGAGTGTGAGCTCACAGCTGCACCCTGGGCACCACAGAATGTGAAATACAGGGAAAATAAAACTAAAGGCGCATCCCAGCCTGGAATCTCCATTCACGCCTCTCATCCCTGGTGTTTTCCCGCTATTCCCGATGTCACTTTTGGGTAATTGCTGTGTGTTAATGGAAGCGTTGCTCTGGAAAACCTGGGAAGCTGGAGTCCACGCAGCCAATTAACACAATTTAACAGCTGTTCAAAGGGATAATTGCCTGATGTTAGCATCACCTAACGTTGTTTTTAATGCTAATTATGCCCAATTTACTCTCCCGTCCCGGTTCCAGGTATGTTTCCAAACGCAATTTTTGTGCTCCTGCCAGCTGCACTCTGGAATTTTGGAGGATTTTGTGGCTGCGCTGGTAAATCAGAACTGAATATTCCTTGCTGAGGGATCGTCTCCCTGATGGGGATGTTGTGGTGTCGCCTTTATCCTCTCCCGGGGGATTTCTTGGTAGGATTGGAAAGCCAGAAGAAAACGAGCCCCCAAAACCTCCACAGCCCAACAGACAGCTCGGTTTTTGTTAGTTTTTCCAGAAAATTGGTACAACAGAGTAATTCCCACCCTTTTTAATGAGCTTTATGCTGTATCCATAATCCTCTTCACTCGGAATTTCTTGGAGAATTACAAGATTACATCTAAAATTTTTCTTTTCAAGCCAGCCTCTTGATTTCTGTGAATTCTAGAAATATTTTTTTTAAGATTTATTTGCTCCATAACCACCTGCTAACAGCAGTCTAAATTTTCCCACTTTACATGAATGACCCGTTGCTCAGCGTCACTAGATTTTTACAAACTGAATAAAGCAGCATAATTTACCCGTTTAGGAAAGGTCTTATTGAATGTTAACATTTTACATCCAGGATCAAATTGAAATAATTGCCTGAGAGGAAAACGCCTAAAACAAATGATGGGCCTTGAAAATAGAAATCATAGTTTCAAATAAAAATAGATAGAGAGCCCTTCAGAAGCTGTGGTAAATGAATGGTTGGTTTAGTGGGGAAGTGGGGATTTATTAGCTTGGGTAGATTGTGATGAAAGATATCTGCGAAAATAATTGGCCTCATTTTGGGAAAATCAGGCAGTCCATTAAAACTGCTGCACACAATGATCACAGGAATACTAATTTGGCTTGTAAATCCCTGTGATTTTTCAGCGCTCCCCGAACCGGTGTAAATTCCAGCCAGGAGAGGGTAATTCAGGTCACCCAGAGCCTTTTGTTTGTGCAGCTCTGCATCCCCAGGAAGATCCCTGTGTGTGAAGGATGCTGTGAATCCCTCTGAGCCCCAGGAGCCTCCCCCGAGCTCCCAAGTGCAGGCAGGGAGATACCAGGAGTTGATGTGGAGTATTTACAATTAATTTTGGGGTGAGATAACACAGAAAATGGAGTTTACCTTCCCCAATAGTGCCTGACCAACACCCAGCCCAGGTACAGAGCAGGGTGAGTTGAAGGAGTTTTTGAGGCAGGAAAGCAGAGCTGGAATGGCCAGCTAGGGCACAGGGAAATAAAATTTTCACTTTTGCCTTTAAAGATGGAAAAATAATTCAGAGAGCTATAAATAAAATAGATGTGCTTTGTTTTTATGACAGAAAGAGGTAAAATAATCACTATTATGGAAAATATGAGTAGGGGTGGAAATGCTTCATTTGCATGAGTGTATTTTCTGTAGGTTTAATAGAGACAGGAAAATACTTTTCATCTTTTCAATCATGATTGATATCAATCATCTAAACATGCAATTACCCAGGTATACAATTAATCAAAACACTGCGAGATGAACGCTGTATCATTATTTAATTTCACCAACAAGTGCCTCGACAGAATCTGCTCTTGAAAGGTTTTTCCAACGCTTGCTTCAGAAATGGTTTCAAAATAAGAAATGATCTCCCATGTGGAGCCATTTGTGAAAGTGTTGCTGGTTTGGAGTGTGGGAATGGGGAAGCCTGTGGGTGTTGCTGCAAAAAAGGAACATGAACCTGTGGAGCCAGACAGAAAAATGCACAGGGAGAAAGTCCAAGTGAAGAAATAGTGGGTGAAGATGAAAATGTTCCACGCTTTTCTACTTATTTTTTCAGTTAAAATTCTCGTAATAAATTGTATTTCCTTTCCCGGCCAGGTTGGGAGGTCTCAGGGCTCAGCACTTTGGATCCCGACCTATCCTGACAGCAAACACACCTGGAAATGCAGCACTGCAAACCCTCCTAACACTGATTTATAAATCCTGGTGCCTTTTCTTTCTGACCAAACACAGGGGGTTGTTGCCCTCCCAGTTTTTGAGCTCTGCTGTGGTTGGACAAGTGAGGTTTGTTGTTCTTGGTGCCAGGGAGAGAATTTTCTGTGTAAAATGAACAGTGAACAAAGAATGACTTTGCTTGGTGTAATTTTGCCAAGCAATTTGATGGCTTTTGAAGGTTCTCTGTCATCCTTGAAGCATCACTTTCTGTGAGAGTGTTTGATTTTGATGTTCATATTTCCAGAGCCCAGTCTGAGCTTGTGCTTTCCCCTCTGCTCCTCTGCTTCCTGATCTGGAATGCTGCTAGGATTTCCCAGGGCCTTCTGTTTATGAAATGGAGAGCAAATCTGAATCTTTCATCAAAATTAAGATTGGCTTGTGCCTTATCTCTCTTTCCTGTGCATCTGGTGGATTTGCAGGTGAGCGTATTTCTTTCCTGGGTAGCGGGGAAATTGGAGGGGTTTTATTTTTAGTGAAAATCCAGATTAATTCCACTGTAAGGCCAGCTCGTATCTCTAATGTAAGGAGTGAACTGGGATGGAATTGATTTCTGGTTTTGCTGTAAACAGCACCATGAAATAGAGATGGAATTGAGAGGGGTGAAGCACCTACATGGAAATATCTGTGTGTGTGTAATGGCTTCCAGTGGTCTGAGATAAACACACACAGCTAATGGGAAACACTCCCAAATCTGAGCAAAAACTCACTGAGCAGGATTACAACAGGAGGGACAATTCTGCAGAAAAGGGAAAAAACCTGAGAGAAATTGCAGCCATCTTCAGGTGTTTGAGCATAAACCCCGCTGGTTTCTGGGCTGGTAATGCGGTTGTAGAATATTTTTGGTAATGGTGCTGTTTGAAAGTGGTTTTTGAATGAATAAAGGTTTTTTAGGTAATGAATTGGAATTCTTGGCAAGCCAGATGTTTCTAGCTCCACCAGGGTTCAGTACGCTCTGAGGGTGTCCAGCACCTCCCAGAAATGGCTTAAAACAATTTGTGAGATGGCTGATGGGGTGTGCTTTGAAAAGCAAAATGTTTTAATAAAAGAGAAAATAACAAACAATATAAAACAAAAGAACAAAAGCCGTGCACAGGTGCTGGAAAGCCCCTTACACCTGGCTAAGACACCCCAAAAAGCACTGAGGGGCTTTGTACTCTTAAATACTGAATGTTTTAGGAGGGTTTTTGGCAAACAGCCCAATGGGAACTGGCTGCATTTCTGAGGAACAGCTACAGAGACCAACAGGTGCCTCTGTGCTGAGCCAGCCACAGTAAGAACAGCAAGGGAAATTCAAATTTTCCCTGAAATTCTTGGGGTAAAACTGAAGCCATTTTCGTTATTTGGAAACATTTTGCTTGGGTGTGGAAATGCAAGGCAATGTAAGACCTGTTATCCAAATGTAAACCATCCTTTCAGATCAAAGCTTACCCTGCTGCTCACACCAGCTCCATCCTCCTCGTGTTCCTTACTCAAAGAGTGACATCTCTGGCAGGAAACTAAAGAGTCTATTACACAGCAAGGAAAAAAAAACAACCAAAAACCCAGCTGAATTTAGCTCAGCACTCAAAAATGAGTTGCCTGAAAGGTCCTGCTCCCCTCTGAAGGCTGGGGGAGCCCGTGGCAACTCCATTTGTCACGGCAGCAAACGGGCAGAGCGCGGCTCTGGCTGACGGAGGGGAGCAGGGTGATGGATGGTGGCCGGCCCTGGGCTGAGCCAGCAGCTGCCCAGGAGCTGGGCTGCATCCTGCTGGGGGCTGGGGGCTCTCCAGGCCCCATTCCCAGGAAAACCCGCGGATATTCTCTCTCTGGTGAGGCCATCAGCTGAGGGAACTGAAGGCAAAGCCGCCCTGCCAGGAGCAAAGCTAAACGTGGCAGCTGCTGAGGCTGGGTCTTTTCCTTCACTGATTTTCTTGGGGCAGAAAGAGATGGGAAAGGAGCTGTTAAAAAGCTTAAAAACTGAGCTGAGGGCTGGAACTCCTCAGTATTTTATTTTAAGGTGATAAATGTGGAGTCCTCTTCCTTCCCTGAGAGTGTCACCAAAGAGGAAAGTCACCTGATGGAGGCAGGGGCACTGCTCAGGCAATCCCTCACCTCCAAAGGTGATGATATTCACAAATACAACATCCCAAGGCCATTAAATAAAGTCATATTAATGAGTTATGTAATCACAGGATTTATTTATTTATTTATTTTGATGTTTAAAGCAAATACTGACTGAAGTTTTAACATGGGTTTAAGCCAGACCTTAAATTTCATTTCTGCTTTGCCCCTCCAAGTGTATCAGAGGGAAGCTGTGTTCCCTGACTGGAACACTGGGTTATTCCTGCAGTGCTGGGTGGGAAATAAATCAGGCTTTTCCCAAACTCATTTCCCGAGCTGAGTTTCATGCAGGGCACGGTCAAATGCACATTGGGGCTGGAAAAGGACAGGCAGGAGCGTGGAGGGACCACCTGCTCTGCTCACTCCAGTCTGCAGCCAAGGCAGGTCAGATTAATTGTATTTGTATTTAACATCAGATCAGGAATAACAGATCTGACAGAGCTCTCCAGCTTCAGGCCTGGGACAGGAGACAGAAATCAAAGAATTCCGAGTGTAGAGCTGGCACATGATGCTTTCAGGACAGTTGCAAGTAAATTGCTGTGAATTTCCAGCCTTGGCACTTCAAAGGATGGAGAGGGATGTCCAGTTCAATGCTAAAAAATCCAGAGAGGTGGCCTTGCCTCTTCCTCTGATGGCTGCCGGTGCTGGGGTTTGTTGCAATTGCTAAAAATTGGGGAAGTGATGAAAGTGAGTTATTTCAGAGCGTGGAAATGCTGTAAAGCCACAGGATTTTGATTCTTTGTCAAAGAGCACTGCAAGTGGGAGTGTTATTGGTAAAACAACACAAGAAAATGATGGTTCAGGCTGTGGCCTCTTCTGTACACCAGTGTATCAAACAAGGTATTTCCCTCTGGGTGAAAAAACTGCTTTTAGTGGAGTGGAGGAAAGCCTTGTGCCTGGCCCAGCCTTCATTAAAAGCTGTATTTAGGCTGATGACTTCAGTGATGCAACCTGTATTTTACATTTCCGAGAATACCAGCATACGAATATTAAACACCTCTACATTCTGCCCTTTGCCTTGACAGATGTCTTGGCCGGGATTAAATTAATTGCTAAATGTCTTTTCCTGCCTGACAGCTGGGAATTTGAGGCTTCAGAGGTAAATAGGTTTTGAAGCAATCCAATAATAGGCTTACAAGGCTGAGAGGCAACAGAGCTGAAAAGTGAAAAATCAAGAGGCTGGACCATTAATACCTCCTTGAAAAGTTAATCAGTCCATGACAACAGGCTGCAGTCTGAAGTGTTGAGGGGTTTGGTAGGTCGGTGTTTTGCCCCAAGTGTCCAGGTTTGGGATATTTATTTTTGTAGTTGTGTGTTGTGTGGTAAATATTTGTAGTTCATTAACTTTGTACCAGAGCTGTGAGGTGATCTGAGCAGGGTTTCCTCAAGAGAAGGGTGAATGTCCTCAAAGTGCTCCCCCAGAGCTGATTGTCACTGCCTGGCTGATGTTGTTGTGTATATCCCCAATTTAGGGTTTTTTATATCCCAAATTTAGGGTTTTTTATATCCCAAATTTAGGGTTTTTATCCTCTGTCTTGGTTCAGTGCCAAGGCACAATGGAGTTGCTGACTCCAAACACCCACAGAGGGCAATGCCAAAGGATGAGGAGGATGAGGGTGGCTCTCCTGAGCTTTTCCAAGGAAAATCTCAGCGTTGGTGTTTTCAGTGGGGACAGGAGGAAAACCAGAGCAGCAGAGGGTCCTTGGTGGCTTTGGGCACCAAGGGCTGCAGAACTCGAGGTGGTGCTGGAGAGAGGGCAGAGATCTGGGCTTGTCCCAGAGAAGGAGAGTAATTAGGAGGGTTAAAAGGTTAATGGTGGACAAAGAAATCTTGTGGGTGACAAATCTACATCATAATATTATTATTGAAACAAAAGTAACCTTGCTGAGAGGCTCCAAAGCATTTTGCACCAACTGGTAAAATACCAGTGCCCATCTCCCACAGGGGCTGCTGGAGGTTTGTTTTCCTGTTGTCTGTCTCCATGGCAATTGAGTTTCCTGAGGGCTGAAATCCATTTGTTTAATTACAAATATTTCATTTTAATGCGGCGGTGGCTCTGCGCCCCTAATTTCTCTGGCTGGTGTGCAGATGTAGGGAAACCTTTTCCCATGAAACGCCTCAAAAATTCCAGGGGTGTCCCTGAAGAAAACATCCACATCTGGAGCAGAGTCATTCTTCTGGATATCAAAGCTTGAAATGAAATATTTGGGGGTTCTTGTGCTTTAAAGGACAAACCTGACCGTGAGGGATGTGGGCAGGAGGATGTCTGAGAGCCTGGCAGCTTAATACATGACACTGAAGAGTGAAAAATGGAGCCAGCTTTTGTTTTTGGGACAAATTCAGGCACATTTGTGCCACTGAAGGGTGTAAAATGGAGCCAGCCTGGGCTTTTGGGACAAATTCAGGCACGTTTGTGCCATTGGGTGTCTTCCTTGTGGACACAGTGGGAAGAGCAGCCATAAATTTCCATGGAGAGAGGGAACTTCCAGCCCTGCCCGTGCTGGGAACTCGTTCTGCCCCCACCCACCTCCTTTGCCACCTGCAAATCACCCCCAGTGACAATCTTGGGGGAAATGGGGCTGGCAGGGATGGATGGAGCTGCTGGAGCCTCTGGAATTATGATGGATTTTGATGCCTTTGGCAGGCCTGGAGAAATGCCTTGGCAAACACACTCCTGTTCTGTTAGCAGCTCCTAAATGGTTTCTTCAAGGACTCCTCTTTGCAGGAGTTGCAGATGAATTCCCTAAAAATGGGAATTAACCTTTCATTTAGATAGGGCAGTGTCATGAGGGAAGAGGGTAGGAATGGGCTCTGGAAGCATTGCCCCTCAAGGAGGAGATTGTAAATTATTATTATTATTATTATTATTATTATTGTTGTTGTTGTTGTTGTTATCCAATCCTGTCATTTCCTGGCTGATTGTAACCACAGTCTGGTGACTTCCTCTTTATCTGAATAACTTCCCAGGTGAATTTCTACTAATGCTTTTTATCACATCCTTCTATGGAAATTACTGGCAATTCTGGAAAACAGCCTTCAAAAGGAAGGGGTGAGCCTTGTGAATCTTAATTGATTCATAATTAAGTGTGGATCGGATGCTATTCCTAGAATAATTTGTCTGGTTTTACGTATGGTTTAAGATTTATTTTTTTTAATGGGAAAAGTTATGAAGGAAATCTTTCTTTAGGGATTTCTGAACCCTGGTATATTTTCCTTGGTAATTTCTACCTGCTTGGATCTTCCCTGTGAATATCTAGCTTGGATGGGGCTTGGGATGGTGGAAGGTGTCCCCGCCCATGGAATTCCACCTCATCAGGGAATGAGATGATCTTCAAAGTCCCTTCCAACCCAAACCATTCTCTGATTCCATGAACAGCACTGGGAATGTTAGAAAAACAATGTATTTGAGGTAAAACTAAAGGAATTGACATTTTAAATGCTATGATGACGAATTATTTGGTTTCTCTTCTGGATTTGTCTCTGTTTGACGAGATTGAGCTCCACACCACAGCTCTTCAGACAGCTTTTGTGCAATATTGAATTCCCAAGGTGTCCAGGGAGGTGTCTGGGGGGCCTGGAGCTCCCTGCCTGTGCAGCCCTGATCCCCCCAGCCCTGCTGTTACAGGATCTGTGTCTCAATCCCTGCCAGTGGAGCTGAACTAAGCACCTTGTGTCGGATAAATCCAATTTCCAGGCCTTGATGGCTTTTCCCTCCACTCCCCCCTTCCCCACAGTTTTTTCCTGCCTTGCCTGCCCTCCCTGGCTCCTGCAGCTGCAGATTGATCACCTCTGCTGTCCCTGACACCTCCCTCGGCCACCTGAGCTGGGCAGGTTGTGCTTGTCTTGTTGGTGCCTTCCAGGGAGGGAAACAAATGAGCAACAGAGGCCGAGCAGCAGCCACGGAGGTCAGGAACATTTGTTTTCCTTCTGGCAGGGGGAGCAATGGACAGCAATCTCCTGGAAAGCTGCTCCTGTCTGGAGTGCATCCCATGGTGGCCGTGCTGAGAGCAGCAGGTGGAGCCTCACTGAATTAAACCCTTGGAAGTGAAGGAAGGGAAAAGCAGAGTCCATTTTTTACAGAGAGGTTGTTGAGGCAGAATCCCGGATTCATTTAGGTTGGGAAAGGCCTCCAGGATCCAGTCCCAGCTGTGCCCAGTGCCCACCTTGTCCCCAGCCCAGAGCTCTGAGCGCCACCTCCAGGGATGGGCACCCCAAACCTCCCAGGGCAGCCCCTCCCAGTGTTTAACAACCCTTTCCATGAGGAAATCCTTCCTGATGTCCAACCTGACCTCCTCTGGTGCAGCTCGAGGCTGTGTCCTCTCACCCTGTCCCTTGTCTGGGAGAAGAGCCCATCCCTGCACCGTGGGGGAAAACTAAACCCAGCAGGAAGGAATTCAATGGCACAAAAGTGCCTGAACTTGTACCAAAACCCAGGCCATGAGTGATTCCAGAGTGGAGAGCAGCTGGAAGCAGATGCGTGTGAGTTACTTGTATCAATTAAAAATTTTATCCAGCCATATTTATATTTTTTCCTGTGGCATTTGGCCAAAACCTGTAGGTCCCATCCTTAATTTCCCCCTTGGCTCTGCCTTAGGAGCTAAATATTGACGTGCCTGGGTTTGATTTCACTGGGCTATCGGGAGACTGCAAGAAGAACAGGGCGCCTTTGAATTTTCTCAACAAAATGCCATCCTGTCCCAGTCATCCCGAGCTTTTCTCCAGGATTCTGCTAGCTGGGCCTGCAGATGTGACAGCAGCATCTGGTGGAGCTCTGGGAGGGCTGGCTGGGAGCAGGCACTGCCACTGCTCGCCCTGCTGGGAGGGAGGGTGGCTGTGGCCATCTGGCTGCTGTCTCTGAAGAGCAGAGGAAGAAGGCAAAGACCTGAGAATTGGCAGCTGGAGGGGCTGAGGAGTGGCTGTGTGTGGAAAATGGACTTTGCAGAGCTGCTTTCTGTGCTAACCAGAGGAATTATTATTATTATTATTATTATTATTATTATTATTATTATTATTATTATTATTATTATTTTTATTTTTATTTTCAAGTTTTGCTTTGAGTTTTTCACGAGCTACCATGGAATCTTTGGGTTTTACATTGCTTTGCCACTTTGGATGAAAAAGGAAGCTGTGCTGCCTTTTCTTGGTGTATAATTGCACATTCTGTTTTAAAAATGGTAAAGGAAAACCCTGCCTTGTGCTGGTTGAAATCTTTTTCTTTCCTGTATGAGAATGTACAGAATTCCACACTTGGATGCTGCATTTCATTCCAGTGCATCCTCTATTGGGCTGGATCAGATACAAAAGGAGGGGATTGAGAAAAAATAGTGAATTTTTTTTAGGGTGAAGCAGGTGGAGCATGGCCTAGCCAGGCACAGAGTAAATCATGCAGATGAATGATATTTCCCCTGTCCATCAATTCATAAGAGGCATCTCCCCTCCATTTCAAGCTTTGATTGGGTAGCCAAGGCTTAGATATCAAAACTGGTTTCCACCACTGTCAATTATGCTAATAGACCTTTGTCTTTTGCCTCTTCACAGATCAGTAGCAATTTATCATCCACTTAATTGCATACCAAAAAATTCTGTTCAGCCTCGAGTTCACCAGGAGAGCAGATCCTTCCCTTTGATGCTGAGGACATGAGCTGCACTGGGGATTTTTCTGCCTTCTCCTGCCTCAAAGCCAGACCTCACCTCATGACTCACTGCCTTGAAATGAGCACTGCTTAAACAAAAGAGAAATTAGAGTCAGGAGGCCCGTGTGAGCATGATTCACAATTCATATTAAAAACTGCCTCGTCATTTAGTGAGATCAAACCAACGTGCATCCAGATCCTTCTGGCTTCAAACTCTCCCCTGGTGAATAATTGCATCCTCCCAGCTTCGCTCTTCTTTCACTCTGCAGTTTCCAGGGCGGATGTCCCTGGAGGAAAAGCTGCTGCTAAACTCTGTGCTCCGGGGTTTTGCTATTTAAAGGTTACCAAATGCTGGTTAGGAAGTTCACAGGGACAAAGAAGAGACAAGAAGCTTTTCTGGGAAGTGGGAGAGGGCTGGGAGAAATGGGATGGGATTCCTTAGGGACAGCGGGGCCAGGTCTGGGTGATGCCTCAGCAGATCCCAGCTTGGGGTCACATCTGGAAGCAGAGGGACTGAGGGAAGCAACAGGAGGCCCTTTGGAGAGTGTTGTGTCCATGGATGCCAGCACAGCGTCCTGCAGTGTCCCCCTGCATCCTCCCAGTCTCCTCAGATGTGTTCAGGGCAAGCGTTTTCTCCTCACTCTGTTTCCACACCTCTGAGTGTGCTCACTGCAGGGGAAATGTCAAAAACACCCCTGGAAATTCCCTTTGTCCTTCCCAAGTGTCCCTGCTGGGCTGTGACAGTCGTGGCACACCCTGTGGCTGTGTTGAGCCTCTCTTTTTATTTTACACAAGCCTCAATCTTGGTACCATTTTCCATCCGAGACTGGAAACTCGGATTTTCCGAGGACATCAAACCCCTCAGCAGCATCTGTGGAAGGGAAACTTTTCCTATTTAGCTCAAGCTGGAGCTGCAGAAAGTGCTGGAAAACTTTTCTCATTTAGCTCAAGCTGGAAGGAGTGGCCAGATGCCAGCTCATAAACACCAGAGGTACCGAGTGAATAAAAACCCACCCTGGAGCAGAGAGGATGTGGAATTACAGAGCCGGGCACAGCCAGGTGGGGACCAGGAGCTCAGTGCCCCTCTCAGAGCCCACAGCACTGAATTTTACAGCCCTTGTGTAATGCCAGGGAATTTCTTTCCCACCAGGCTGATCCACTGGGATATAAACCAGGGAATGGCTCCTTGGAGAACAGGAGGGGAGATGCAAAATGTGTTGATGTGAATAGATCAAAGTCAGTATTAACCTGCCAACAGGTCAATAGTAATTCTAGAGCTGATGGTAAAGGAAATATAGATGAGAAAAAATTGTTCTACGTGAATTAATTCTAAGTGGGTTTATGCAGCAGCACTGCAGGCAGGGTTTATTTCTGCCTCTAGGTCAACAAAGGCCATCAGCTTGTATTAACACAGAAAAAAGGCTTTATTAATTTAGGTGGTTATTATGTGTTAGAGAGTGTCCAGGGACGGGGCTGGAGCATCAGGAGAGGCTGAGGGAGCTGGAAAGGGGCTCAGCCTGGAGAAAAGGGGATCAGGGGGAACTTTTCCTCTTTCTTGTCTAGAGTAAAAGTGGCTTATGTAGTTTTAAAAAAATAAAGGAAGAACAGAAAGGACAAAGAAACATAAAATCAATTATTTTTAAAAGTGGGTGATTTATTGAAAAAAATGAGTGGCTCATCTTGCACTGTGGCTGTTTTTAGACAAAAGTTCAGCATTTAAAGTTTAAATCCAAGGTGTTTGCTGATGCCCAGAATTCAGTGTTGCATCATCCCTTGGATCTGATGCTCTCCATGGAAATACGTGCAGGAATAAAGGGGTTGGAGCAGGTCCAGGGAAGGGATGGGAGCTGAGAAAGGGTCTGGAGCCCCAGGAGGGGCTGAGGGAGCTGGGAAGGGTCTGGAGCCCCAGGAGGGGCTGAGGGAGCTGGGAAGGGGCTCAGCCTGGAGAAAAGGAGGCTCAGGGGGCCCTTGTGGCTCTGCACAGCTCCTGACAGGAGGGGACAGCCGGGGGGATTTGGGATCTGCTGCCAGGAACAGGGACAGGAGGAGAGGGAACGGCCTCAGGGGAGGCTCAGGGTGACACCAGCAGGAATCTCTGCATGGAAGGGGTTGGAAGGGGCTGCTCAGGGGGATCTGGAGTCCCCATGCCCAAAGGTGTCCAGGATTCCTTGGGCAGGGCTCTCAGTGCTCTGGTGGGGGTCGATCACAGCTTGGACTCAGTCTGGGAGATCTTTCCCAACTGAACATTTCCCTGTGCTCCCTGTGGATGTCCAGACAGACCCTGGGCTGTGTTGTCTCACTCCAGCTGGCTTCAAGCCCTGCCCAAAGTGAACATTTGCCTGAGGAGCAGGCCCTGCACCCTCTCCCTTCCCAGCCAAGGAAACCCTGCCTGATGAAATATGAACGCTCCCATCTCTTATTCATGGCTGCTGAAAGTCACTCAGCTGCAGCCTTCAAACACACCCCTGCAAGAACCTCACTCTACAATTTATGTGACAAGGAGTGACATGCAAACATCTCTGAAAGTTAAGTATTTGTGTTAATTATTGAAGAGAGACATTCCAAGTGACAGACTGGATGAATGCTCTCCGCAAAGCCTCCAGTCTGGTGGGGAGGAAAAGGAGACTCAGGGAAGCTCTGGGAAATATTTAACCCTGGAAGCTGCAGTCATTCCAACCCCTCTGCTGTGGTCAGGGACACCTTCCACTGTCCCAGGCTGTCCCAAACCTTGTCCAGCCTTGCCTTGGACACTTCCAGGGATCCAGGGCAGCCACGGCTGCTCTGGGAATCCCATCCCAGCCCCTCCCCACACTCATAGGGAATAATTCCTTCCTAATATCCAACCTAAATCTTGTTTATTTTAAAAATGTTCCTCTTTCCTCCACTATCTGCCCATGGCAAATCCCTCTCCCTCTTTTTTACAAGCCCTATTCAGGTACTGGAGGTCACACTGGGGGTTCCTTGGATTTTTCTCTTTTCCAGGCTGGACAGCCCCAGCTGTCCCAGCCTCTCTCAGAGCAAAGGTGCTCCAGGCCAAAAAAATCCCCCCACTAAGGCCATTGCTGTCAGTCCATGGGGTCTGTGCTGTATTTGTAAATATTGGAGTTTGGGCTCTCCTTCCAGTTGTTTATCACCACATTTCAGTGAGAATCCTCATGGAAACACAGAAGTGAACAAATCCCCCCAATCCTCCTTTCCAAATCTGTGTAAAGATAAAGGAAGAAGCTTTTGTTTCAAAGGTCTTATCAGCTGCTATTAAAATTCTGTACAAATAATTCTACGTGCTACTACGCCCTTTAGGTTTCCTACTTTTTTTATTCCAGCAGGCTGCAATATTCCCAGAAATAATTAAAAAAATCAGAGCAGGGGGAGATCTCATGTGGCAAAATTTCCAACTCTTACAAACCCTTCTTATTTTGAACTCATTTGAAAATCTCCCCCTCACACAGTGACATCTCCTCCCTGACACAACCTGTATCACCTTTCATGGCATCCCCATGTGGAAAAAGCAAAGTTGTGTCTTCCAGGGAGGAAAACATCCACTGGACATGAGAACTGTTTCAGGCTTTTGTAGGAACACAGCAATCCCGGGAACAGGGGAAGATGCCATGGGGAATGTGATTTTCAAACCCATTTTCCTTTCCGCTCCAGTGCTTTGAGTGAGTTTGTTCCCCTAATTTGATTTGTTATGTGCTTGTTGTAGCTTGAAGCCTGGTTCTCAACAATTGTAGCAATACCAGGGCCATGTCAAGTAATTTTCTGCTTTAATTTCAAAATATAGCTTCTTTTATCTGCTGGTGTTTGGTGATAAACATCAATATCGTCATCAAGACAGCTCACGAGATAGTGGTGGGTGTGATAATAATTTAAATTCTATAGGATTTATATGGAAAATTGATTGAGGGATGACACTGTACAAGGTTAGCCTGAATCTTTACTTTGTGTTTTCTGATTAAGCAGTTCTCATTGCTGAATGAAAGCAATGAAAAGACTCCTCTATGCAAATCTTTATCAAGATTCACTGTCAGTTTGTCTTCCTGAATTTTCTTCCTGAATATTTGAACTAAATCAACATTTTTGATTGTCCAAGGAGCTATATACATATATCTATATATATATGTTTTTATATAAGCCCAGTAATGGAAGTGCCAGAAATTATGTGGTTTTTCTTTCTAAAAACAACTTGATAATTTGATTTATTTAGAGTTTCTTGAAGAATTGGAATCCCTTCATTCTTCCTTCTTGAAAAAGTCTTTCTCCATCTCTAAATAGAATTTCTATGTGTTTATGACTCTAATGCCCTTTTTTAGTCACTGACTCTTTAAAAAAAGGGAACAAACCCAGATGTTTGGTCTCCTGGCCATCCATTGGTGATATTTCATTGTACTTGTAGAGGCAATAAAAATGTTTATTAAAAATGTGTTTGCAGCTTCCCACACTGATAATTTTTGGGGAAGTGTGAGGCAGTGTTATCTTTCCTGATACCTGGCCTAGTGAGATGGATTTACAGACATCCAGAGAAAACAGGATGGTGCAGGATTTGGAGATGCTTAAATATTAGGACCTATTTAGGCTGAAGTGGTGGAACATCCCCTGGCTCCTGTTATCCACAGGAATTTTAACAGATGTGAGAGATTTATTATGGCCACAGAACTCTTGTGGGTTTCGAGGTGATGCTTTCCATTTATTTCAATAAAAATCAGGTTTCCCAAAGGATTCAGGCTGACCCAGGAGAATGAAATGCTGGATTTTCTCAGCCACGAGCACAGACTGTGCCAGGAAAACCTTTCCCCACACCAGTTTTTCCATGGGTGTGGGCACTTGGACTCTGTCAGGAATTTTAGCTCCTAGGGAATTCTCTGTGTGTTTGGAATGTCACTCATGGAAAGGCTTCTCTATTTTTTTGGCATCCCCAAATGCCACATTTTTCAGTCCTGGAACTGTTAAAATTCCTGGGCATTCTGTGAGTACCAGCTGTTAGTGGAACCTCCCATGGGACATCCCCAAATCCCAAATTGATTTGTGCTGAATGCAGGGGGAGATGAGGAGATCCCTGGTTGGATGGGTGATTCTTTGTGTTTAGGATCTCCAGTACCGGTTTGACTCCACCTACCTGAATTTACCTCTTGTGTCTTTGGCATTAATTATTATTATTATTAATTTTTAACTCGTGCTTTCCTTTTGTGACCAGGAAATCACTGAAAATCATGGAAAAGTTTGGGTTTGAAGGGACCTTAAAGATCACCTTGATCCAACCCTGGGCAGGGAACTTTCCACTGGACCAGGCTGCTCCAAGCCCCATCCAATCCAATTTCCATTAGAGTCAGTATCAATCTCAATAATTCCATATCCAGGGAATTACTGGAATCCCAACAAAAGGATCAGTCTTGACTCACTTTTCTTCCCTTTCCATTGTACAAAAGCTCCTCAGTGCTGTGCTGGCTTTCAATAAGGAATGAAGCTCCAATTGTCTGTGAGTAGCTGATATATCAATTTAAATATATTTGGCCATTAATTAAGTCCCCTTCTTTTTGCATGCAAATGGATTTCTCTCCAGGGAATTAATTACAGAACAAATTTCAAGCTAATCTATCTTTGCAGTCCAATGCAATATTGTGCAATAAAACCCACTCTCAAAATGAAGCTGCTCCCATTTAATGAATTGCTATCAAATTTTTCTAAACAATTTGGCACAATCCAGTTAAACAAAAACAGGAATCAGCCTAAAACTGACTTCTAAACATCCCAGTGCAGTGCAGGGGCTCTGATTGATAGGATTGCACAAGGATTTGGGAGAAGAGCTGGTGGAGTCGGAGATGGTTGCCTGGCTTTTGAAATGGCATGTTGAAATCTGGATTTAATTTGGATTTTTTGTATTATTGACTGTAGTAATTTTTCCATGGAAACAGATTAAAGCCCATGCTCACTTTTTTTTTTTTTTTTAATTCCACCATATCCATCTTTTAAAAAGCTAAATCTTCCAATGATCATTGTATTCAAACTGATAGTGATTATTTTTCTCAGGATGTGAATATCCTTTCTCTAGGAATTCGTCCTCTCCTGGAATGAGGACTAAGCTGTTCTGCATCCTTGATCCTGCACAACCTTACCCATGTTCTTGTATTTAATAATGATAGGAAGAGTTAGGCCGGGTGAGACTTGAATTTCTGACTCATCCAACTTTCTTTAAAGACAGGGAAATCTGTTTGGGTGTCCTAGATTGATACCCAAACCACCCCATTCCTGGCAGGAATCTTATGCTCTGGAAGGAAATCGGGATGAGTGTGTATTTTTTATTTCTTTTGAAATATCATGACGTTGTCTAACAGTGATTATTGGTGTGAGGAGCTCAGTGATGTAGGGGGTGCAGAACCCTCCCAAGCCCCAGGAATGCCACAGCCATTCCTTGGAGAAAAGCTGGAGTTAAGTGTATTATTTTATTTTTAAAATTCACTTTTTTTAAAAAAAAATTCTTTTTTTTTTTGGATTATTGGTGTGAAGGGCTCAGTGGTGCAGGGGGTGCAGAACTCTCCCAAGCCCCAGGAATGCCACAGCCTCCCAAGCCCAAAGGACAAGGAAATGTCAGAGCTGCTGCTCTGGTGACAGGATGAGCATCCAGTGTCACTGCAGTCCCTTCTGTCACACTCTGGATGTATCTGAGCTCATTGGAAAACCTTTTCCCCCTCTCTGATTTATTTTGGCTCTGAGCACTGACCTTTAGGCAACTGTATTAAGTGGAATCACTTTCCATTTGCTGCTGCTTTTTACCACCTTTGTGTTTTACTTGCTTTTTCCTCCCTGGCAAAGGTTAAGTGGAGGTGACCCCAATCACATTTCCCTCTGTCCTGGCACCTCTCTGCTCCGAGGCAGGATTTATCAGTGATTTATCAGTGATTTATCAGTGATTTATCAGTGATTTATCAGTGCTGATCTCATTTGGGCTGGGTGATAACAGGACCTGCTCCTGCATTTCCTGCTCCATCACTTTCCCAGCTCCAAACCCTGTCACTCTATTATCACTTGTAGAACAACTAAAAGGAGGGACTGCAAGCTCTGTCTGTAAATGGGTGCTTAAAGATGTTTTGCAGCACAATTCACGGCAGTTCAGCACCCCCAGTTTTTTGTGGAGCTTTTTTTACGTGGGAGTTTGTGAAGTTTGTTCTGCCCTGATCACCTTCACTCATTAACTTGTATTTTTTTATCTGCCTGGAGAAGAGGAGGTTGTGTGGAGATTCCAGAGCAGCCTCCCAGCATCTGAAGGGGCTTAGGGGGAAGATGGAGAGGGAGTGACTGCTCACCAGAAACTTTTATTATGGGAAAAGGGGGAATGGATTGACACTGAAAGAGGGGAGCTTTTAGTTGGAGATGTGGATGAAATTCCTCCCTGGGAGGGTGGGCAGGGGCTGGGCTGGAATTCCTGGAAGTCTCCAAGGCCAGGTTGGACACTGGGGCTGGAACAGCCTGGGACAGTGGGAGGTGTCCCTGGGACAGGACCTGGATCAGCTTTAAGGTCCCTTCCAAGCCATTCTGTGATTCCATGATTTCAGGGGCCTGGATCTAACCAAAAATCTCTATTTTCCCTCTCCATTTTTCTTTGTCTGACACATTTTTAAAGCCGAGGGAGTTAAGGTTACCATTACACGTTTGGTAATGGGCTTTTGGACAGTTTTTTAACTGCTTTCCTGGCAGTGCCCAAGGCCAGGCTGAACAGGGCTTGGAGCAGCCTGGGACAGTGGAAATTGTCTCTGCAGGGGATGGGAATAAATGATCTTTAAGGTCCTTCCAACCCAAATCAGTCTGGGATTTTATGATTACAATAAACAAGTTAACACCACCTCACAGCAATGCTGAGTTTGCTCAGCTGTGTTGGCTGTTCCAACAGCTAAAAACTTTCAGACTTATTCCTTCTGCTTTCAGGGGAGTTTTCTTTTTTTCTTATCAGTACAAAAGTAAAGTGAAACCCTGCACTTATTTCTGCTGTTTCTACTTATTTCAAAACAACCTTGAGCCTTCATGGAAAACGCTGAAGGGTCCAGGGTACGCTCTGCACTCACCTTGGGGCAATCCACTTTAAGTGCCTTCAGAGAGAAGTGATACCTAAAAGAACAAAAATAAAAAAAATCTACATCTGTTTTGGCCTTGAAGACAGGCAGGCTCATAGAACACCAGGAGCTGGAGAGCTGTAATAAAACTGGAACTTTTAGTGGCTATCTGGAGAAGTGAAAAGGTTGGGAGGGCAGAGCAGGAGATGGTGCCCTGGTGAGAGGAAAAATAGCTTTTCTCCAGGACGTGTTTAGTGTGTTGTGACCCCGGGAAATTGTGGGAAAGCGACTAAAATGCAGCCTGGCATTGTGCTTGTGATGCAAACCAGGAAATAATAGTATTAAAACGTGGATCTGTGTGAATAAATGCATCTGCACAGACAAATGCATGCATATGCACATATTTATTTGCCTGGAGGGGGCACGAATGGAGATGAAGCTGCTCAGATGCTGCTCACCGAAAATAAAGAGAGCAAAAAGGAGGTTTGGGGCTTTGCAGGCACAGGGGGAATTTGCAACTGCAGCCTCTGGGAGGAAATGTGCTGGTTTGATTTGTCAGCTCTTGGGCTGGTTTGGCAATTTTATAGCTGTGACCTCTGAGAAAATGGATGAAAATGATCCCATTTCATTTTTAAATGGGATAACGAAGTTGTGTGCCTCCAAAAACAGGAAAATTGCCTCTTCGTGCTTAAATGAGTGGTCTAAATAAGACTGAGAATTTTGTAAAGAGTGAAATTTTAAGCAGAGCTTCTTAAATTTAGGTACTA
This sequence comes from Prinia subflava, assembly GCF_021018805.1. Lineage (NCBI taxonomy): Eukaryota > Metazoa > Chordata > Aves > Passeriformes > Cisticolidae > Prinia > Prinia subflava. Next base: position 23,426,480 of record NC_086257.1, on the reverse strand, counting down.
AAAAAGTCTGAGAATATAATTGTTTATGTGAGTTTGGGTAGTTTGTGGTGAGTCTTGAGTGTGAAGGAATTTCTGTTTATCTAGATGAGAACGTTCCAGAAGAAATGAGGTTGTATTTAGATCAATTGCTTTATAAAACCACAGAATGGCTTTGCATGTAGAGCTTTGGATTAATATCGCTTTAATTCACAATTTTCTCATGAAATTTAGTTTTCCTGTTCATGAAATTTGGGTTCTAAGGCCTGTTTCTAATTAAAAATCAGTCAGAAATTTTACTGAATGTCTAATTGCTAAAACTGAAAATATGTGTGTGCAGCTACCACTGATTCCAACCTCTCCAAAGGTTTTGATTATAATTATTATTTGTAATTGGTGCAGTTTAATCAGAATTGCCATATTTGGCCTTGATTTCCAAGAGCAATTTTGGCCAAAAGAGGTGAAATTGGCAAAATTTCCAATTTGGATAGAAAGACCAACGTGCTCCTTATTTGTCTGCTTTGAAAGCAAAGTAAAACTTCCGTAATTTCTTTACAGAGAAACAATGAGAGATCCATTAGAATTTCTTTTTCAAGTGAATTTTAAAAATAAAATAATACACTTTAGCTTTTCTCCAAGGAATGCTTTTTTTGCATTATTTTAAAATGCAAACCTGCATTTAATTTATTTAAAAGACCCCTTTGATTTTCCACTCTTTCCCATTGGAGGAGCTCCAACCATGAATGATAAATCAGGTTGTTGAAAAGTTTTCTTAGCAATTTTTAGACTTGAAGGGTAATGGATGTTTGAAGAAACAATGCCAAAAGCTACTTGAAAGGCAGAATTAAAAATAAATAGATGAAAAAAGATGAGAGAGGGAACCTCCCCTGTGGATTTGTGTCCTTTTGATTTATCTGGAAGCAAAGCTGAGTTCCTGTGACGGGAGGGAGAAGGGCTTTAAGTGCCTCCTGTTAACCTTAGGATATTCTGAATTTTCAGTGGTGAGTGCATGGGACAGAACACAAGAACTTGTTGAGTGACAAAAATCTGCTTTTTCCTTTAGTAGCTGCTGGTCTTCTGTCTCCTTTCTCGTTTTGGTTTCCATCAATAAATGCAAGGTGGAATTTCTGCTGGAGTTAGTTCAGCCTGTACCAAATTGGGGTTTGGGTGTTTTAAGGATATTTATCCAATGAGTGAGGCTCTGTAGGCTTTACCTGTGCACTTCAGGGACATAACTGCTACCAAGGAATATCCTAAATTTGCAGCTGATGAGGAACAGCATCCCTAAACCCTCTCCCAGCTGAGCCATTCCAAGCTGTTCCCTTCTGGGAGCATTTTCTTGCTTTAAGGCTTCAAATTTCCCATTTGCCCTCCTGGGGGATGAAATTCGGTGCTGCCTTTTTGCCTCTGTGCTCATCAGCTTTGGGGGGCTCTGTAGCAAGAGCGTGCTGTGTTAGGGAGTAAAGGTTGAGCTATCCCAAACTGGGCCTCAGATTTGGGCCCGTATAGAAGTAGATAAACCTGTAGATAAACCAGTTAGAAATTAAGTTAAGGTGTGTGCATGCTTTAGCTAGGACAGTTAGGATAGAAACACGGTGGCTGCCTTAAGCTAAGATTGTTTGATTCTTTCTCATGCTGAATGCCAATAGAAATGCAACTGTGAACTATCTGACACTGTATAAACCCAGCCATTTCGGGAATAAAGAGGAGAATGTATGTTTTAACCACATTGGTTCGACCGTACATTGCTTTATTCCAGCCCCATATAGAGACCCTGGTTTCAGGGCTCGTTGAGGGCAGAGGAGGATTCCCTGTGGGACATTCCCTGGATCCAGGCCCATTCCTGCCCTGCCTTGTTTCCCTGTCTTGGCCAGGGATCCTGGCCGTGTCTGGGTCTCGCCGAGGATCCCCCACCTCTCTGTCATCCTCCAGAGCTTCTCAAAAAAAAGCCTCATTTTATTCTAATGAGGCAGATGACATTTCCAGCAACCCTTTCCAGGCAGATTCCCTGCAGGGAACTGGAGGAGGTTTGATCTAGGCCTTGTCAGTTTTTGCTCTCTTTTGCATCTCCTTTGACCGCTCGCCGCTGCTGTGGTTGGCCCCCAGTGGTGTCCTGAGCCAAGGAAGGTGTTTTTTGTGACAGCTGCGCTGCTGCTGTCCCTTGGCTCCTTGTCCAAACACTTGGCTGCACTTTTACTCCAATGGAAGCCGTGTGTGAACTGATTTGCATCTCACATCAATTATATTATTTGGAATAATGAAGTGTCTGGGTGCTTTCGTTGCTGAGTCACACCGTGCTCCTCCAGGTGAGGGAGGTTGTGCTGAATGTTTAAAAAGTTGGCTGTGCCCCACTCCTGAGTTCTGGCTTTTGGGAAATCACACCTGAGCGCCCTCAAATGTCCCACAGAGACTCACTGATGCTTCTGACTCCCTCTCCCACCGTGTCAGCCTCGCCAAGCTTCAGGCTTGCTAATCAGGGAAAAAGTTGGTTTTTTTCTTTGGCTGGATTTTATTTACTGTCCTGACATGTAAAATTCATCTCTTGCCCTGATGCACCTTTGGTTTTACATAAAGACTCCAGAAGCCAACATTTCTGCCATTTCAGACTAACAGGTCTTTGTGTGATTTTTGGCTTTAGTTTGCACGTGCTGAGAACCCAAGGAAAATATTGCTTGTTAACCATCACCCTCATCAATAATTACAGTATTTTAGTCTCCATGCTGATGCTATTGATCAGATTTGAAGAACTTCAGGACTAAATTGAGAATCTCAAAGTATCAGAGAACTACTTTAAGAGTCTTTCCTAGTTTTGATTTGTTGTTTGAACTCGTCTCCCCTTTCCCCATCCATATGTTAGACGCTCCTTGTTTCCTTCCAACAATTCAAATTATTCAGGCATAAAAATTGAATACCATTATGGCTCAGCTACAAGAGTTTTACATTAGCCAAAATATGAAAAGCAGATTTATAGTAGTTCCTATAAAGCCAGAGACTGTAAACTGTATTGACGTGTTGTGTTTAGGGAAATCTTTCTTTACCACTGTCCATTTGTGCAATGTAAACTGATTCTTTTGCTCCCCTCTCATGAGAGCATGTTCCATTCAGGGAAATACATTAAAGTTTAAATTATTCAGCGTGCTTTGCTTTGAATGCTCTAAAATCAAATTCAAATCTAGCAAATAAGTCCCTCCTTATGTATTAACAATGGAATAAATACGAGTGTTTTGCCAACAGAAATTATTCTTCATCTGGATTTTTCTGTTTGCTCGGTTTTGGCTTGGCAGAGGAAAGTGGGACTCTGAGTTTTCACTGCATCTCAACTTCTGTGTGGGTGTGACTCCTTGCCCTGACCTGGGGAAGATTTTGTCCAGGATGTTCTTCCTCCTCATTTCTTAACAACGTGCGTTGTTGTGAAGGATTTGTTGATGGAAGAGAATAACACAACATTTGTGACATGGACTTTGTAGAGGACTCAACAATACTCTTCAAAGTAATGGGGAAAATTCCGAGGGCAGCTTTCCCTGAAGAAAACTTCTTTTGTTGTCTGAACAAGTGTCCAAAAAACTGAGTGACACTTGATAGGGCTTCATGATGGTCAAAGGCTGGACTTCACGATATATCTGAGGTTTTTTCCAAACCTTCATGGCTCTTTAGGAAATTTCCTCTCTAAAGGCTGTAAATATTGCAGAAATTTTAGGAAATGAGTAACACCCCCAGAGCTCCTCGTGGCAGCAGCACATTTGTGATGGATTGCTCAATAAAATTGATTGGTTTTATTGGAGGAGGTGCTGCAGAGCCAAAGGCAGGGCAGAGTGAGGGGTGAAACCTCCTGAGCTGCTAGACCAGTCTGAGATGGTCCCACTGTGGCTTTGGACCTCAGCCCTCAGCTGTAGACTTGGAGATTTCACGGGTAATTCTGGATTTTATGGAAATAGCTCAAGTTTGGAAGAGATTTAGAGCTAGAGGAGTTTTTTTGGGAATCCCTGCAGACTTGTGACCAGGATTTGACTTTCAGTCCCCGTGTTAACAAAGCCTTAACAGAGCTGTGGCCTGGGAATGGGGGTGATTCAGCTCCTGCTAAATTTAATGAAGAATTTCTGGGGCTTTGCTGCAGATGTGTTCATTCCATGGACAGGAATCCTGGGATCCCTGCAATGAGGATGGTGGAGCTGGGAGTGCTCTGCATGTTGCAGAATTCACTGTAATGACTCCAAGCTGCTTTAGTGCCTTCTTTTCCTCCTTTCCCTGCTCTCCATCTGAACAAAATTTGCTGCCCTTGAGCCTCAAAAATTGGTATTTTCCTGTGTAGAATGAACTTCCACTGCAGAGAGGAGGTGACACCTCTGCCTCATGTGGTGTTAAACAGATTGTTTGATGTATTTACCTTCATTTACTGGAGCCTCTTACTGTCAGCTTTTATCCTTCTCTGACCTTCTGGCAGTTTATGCAGAGTTTCAAAGCTAATAATATCTGCTAAAGCAGGCATCTGCTGGAAATCATATGCTGTGCTTCAAATCACTCCAGAACAGGTCGGAATTCAGCTGGAAAATTGAGGAGACTCTGTTAGCTTTGTGCAACCTCTTAACTCTCTTCCCCAAAGAGTAAAATATATGTTGGTTTTATAGGAAATCTTTGTACAACGCTTCACGTCCCTTCCAGGATCAGAGTAAGGACTTGTTCTGCTTTGTAATTCTGTAGTAATCCATGGATTTTCAGTCAGCTAAATGCAAGAGGAGAAGCCTGATGGTGCCTCAAGAATGTGGGAGTGCTTGGAAGAAAATGGGTGGAAGGGAATTTGGGGTAGGATTGGAGTGTTTGAGGTTTGGAGCAGCCCTGAGCAGGGCGTGGTAACCCTTGTAAAATGTAAAATGACTAAAATGACTTGGGATGAACATTTTGGTTTGGTTCCATGGGTCCATTTGGTATGGAGTGGATTTCATTCCCTTTGCCACTGGTGGCAAACCCTGCTGGATATTCAGGGTACGATTCTGGACTTCTTTCCATTGCCAGGCAAAGCCTCCCTGCAGGGGTGAGTTTGTGGAGGAAACAGAACCTCACAATCTCTCTCCTCATAAATGTTCCTTCAGTGCAATAATCAGAAAATCCCAGGATGGTCTGGGTTGGAAAGGAGCTTAATTCCAAACCCACCCCTGCCATGGTGACACCTCCCACTGTCCCAGGCTGCTCCAGCCCTGTCCAGCCTGGCCTTGGACACTGCCAGGGATCCAGGGGCAGCCACAGCTGCTCTGGGAATTCCAGCCCAGCCCTCCCAGCCAGGAATTCCTTCCCAAAATCCCATCCATCCCTGCCCTCTGGCAGTGGGAAGCTGTTCCCCCTAGCCAGAAGTCCCTCCCTGCCTCTCGATTTTACTCTGCTGGCAGTGGCTGTGCCACTGCTCCTCGGAATACATTTATACTTTTTAATTTTAATTCTTTTTTGGTGCTTTCTACTTTTTTTAAGCAGCGAGTCTGTGTTGGCAGAGGGAGGTGGGGGAGCTGAATGTGAGCCACATTGAAGCAGAGTCCTTCCCAGAAGAGTGAAAGGATCCCAGAATTATCATCTCCAGTCGGGACAGAGCGTCCCAGTGGGGACAGCGAGGAGAGGGATGGGCAACAACAGCAGAGCTGTTTAATGAAATAACAAATGAGGGATGAGGAGCTACAGCTGGAAAGGGACCCGAACCACAGGAGATGGGGATGGGCAGGACAGCCCAGGACAGCAGTCTGTGTGTGGCTGGCACTGGTGGGTGTCCATTCCATGGATTTAGGGTTGGGATTGTCCCCCCAGCACTGCCTGGGGGTGGGAATTGCTGCTTGCAGGGGAAAACTGCCTGCCAGAAGTGGGAAAAATTACTGAGTGGGATTAAGGACAGCCCAGCAGCTTTTCTCTGGCTTTACTGTTATTGCTGAAGAGAGGCTTTTCCCTCTTTTGTTTAATTCCTACCGGCGAGTTGGATTCAGCAGTGGCCTTTGGATGTGCTCGCTGTGGGGTTCTGGGGCTGCATTTTGGGTTTATCTTGATTACTGCACCTCCCCTGAGCCATTTCTGTGTCTGGTTGCTTCCAGTCCTGCCTCTGCTGTGTGCTGGGAAGTTCCTTTTTATCTCTTTGCCAACGTTAATGTTCTGTCTTTATAAAACACCAGCAAGGAGAGGAATTTAAGGGACAGGGCTGCTGTACCAGCCTGCTGTCCCCATCTCTGTTGCCCTGTAGGGAAAAAATTTGTTTTATTTTGAGGTGTTTTGCTCATTTAAAGAAAGGAAACCCTTGGGTTTGGTTCCAGTTCCCTGTTTTGGTAGAGATTTTGTTTAGTTTCCAGTGAGACAGGAACTCCTCTGGAGGGCTTGGCCCGGCCATGGCACTGCTCAGCTCCCTCTTCCTTCCAGAGAAAAATTCCATTACCCCTTCCAAAGGGTGCTGTGGGAATGAATGCATGGAAAGATTTGGGATTTTCTGGAGCAGAACTGGCCTTTAGATGTTTGTGTCTCAGCTTACATCCTCTAGCAGATCCCTCTTAATGAGGGTTTCCCATCATTCTTTTCTTTGTGAACAGGAATTTTTTCCCCTTTTTTGTAATTTTTCCTTTTTCATGTCTTGCTTTTTACTTTCCCCCTGTCACTTGTTAACTGCCCATTCCCACCATGCCTTGCTGAATCTAATGGGAAATTCTTTTTAAAATATTTACTGACCAATAAATTGTTTATTGGGTCATTTCATCGATGTCCATTCTTTGATCAGTATTGGTTCTCTTATCCAATTATTGATTTGATATCTTTTAATAAAAATGATATTTACAAAATCAGCATGCTGAGCTCCAGACTCCCATCACAATTTGATTTTCTGGCCCTGTGAACTCTTTGGATACTCTTGCTGGACTCTTCTCCTGTGATAATCATTTATTAACTCCCTTGGTCATTAACAGTAATGTAAATGAGTAAAATATTTTCAAAATACTCCAGCTGGACTAAGATTTTTCCCCATGGGAGGCTTAGGGTGATGAGAAGATTCATTTTGTAGAGGGGAGGACTCAACAGGTTTTAGGAGAGCTTGAGTTTGAGTAAAGCCACAGCTTAAATCATCCCCAATTTAACACTGGAAGAGTTGAGGAGGCAGATAAGAATAAAAACAAAGTAAAAACAGAGAAAGCACAATTAAAGCTTGGTTATAATATAACCCAAACTCAATATTTCAGCTCTGTGCCATCACTGGCTGCTGTGTCCACACCAGCACAGACCTGCACTCGTGTTCCCTCTGCAGAGCCTGCTGCAGCCACTCCACTCCCAGGGGCAGGAAAGCTGCAGGATGCTGCTCCAGAGGCTCTGGCTGCTATTTCAGCCCCTCAGTAAATAAAAGGGACACTCTGAGTTTATCACAATCTCACTCTTTTGGTAATTATTAATTTTGGAAGTGCAGGCAACTTCAAAAGTTACTAATTTTTAATTCAAAACATTCATCTTCCATTCTCTCTTTCCCCTTCAGTTTCAGCAGCTTTAAAACATCTCCAGCTTGCTATAAACTCACTTTTTAAACAGATATCATTTTAATTACTTTTGATAAGGAAGAAATCCTCAGGCTCAGTACTCAGACCTAATTCCTTCTTAGTGAAAAACCTGATTTTTCCCTGCCAGCTCCAGTCACCTGCAGAATTTTGGGGGCAGCCAGCCCAGCCCAGGGCCCCCAGTCCTGCTCCAGCAGCACTGTGGAAAATGATGGTTTTCCTTGTGAAACGCAGCGGGTGCAGGAGGTTTAATCCAGATTAAACCACATTTCTTGAGTGCAGCTGGGGCAGTGTCACAGAGTGCTGTGGCTCTTCAGTGCCTCTCAGTGAATAATGAAACATCATTTCAGTTTCCTTCATGCCCAAAACTGCACAGCTCTCTCACAGAGCTGCTGGGGGAATTTGCCAACAGCTCCACAGCCATGAAAATGAAAAAAAAATCTCAGAGAGTGTGTCATATTTGTAGATGAATTTTATTTTGTTCAAGCGTACGACAGCTCTTCCCAAATATTGTCTGTAGGTTACAGGCTGCTCCCACTTCAATATTGCCACGTCTGTGAATTGCACTTTGAGGATTTTTCTAGTCCATTCACTGCTGTGGGCACTGAGATTGATGCATTTTCTGATTTTTTTTTTTATTATTAGGTTTGTAATATGTTGGCCCTCCTCAGGTTCTTATCCTGACAATCTGGTACTTGTCCTTTTGTTTCCAGAGATCCCAAATCGCTCATAGCCACAGAGATATCACTTTGCTTGCTTTCCTCTCCTGTATTTATTCCTTCTTTAGGGCACTATTGTTGATGCTCACAGGTTTTAGTGTCACATTTTTGCTGACAACTCCCCAATCTATTTTTCTGTCTGTACCCACTGACCCTGTCCTGGCTCTCCCTTTGCTGTGCCTGACTGCCTTCATGGCATTTTGGGTCTGAATTGATGCCATCAAACTTTCTCCAGCTGAGGTGTAGCTTAAAGAGCTGTCTCAATATTACTTTTATATCTGTATTTCTTTTTTTTCCATTGACTTTGATGGATACAGCAAAATCTCTCCTGATGTCCTCTAAGATCTGTAACTAATATCAATAAATGATTAGTGTTTCACTAATAATAGCAAACAGTGTTTAATAAACTTACAATTCTCATAATCAAATCATTGAATTTAGGCAACTGGAATCTCTTTAGTGGATAAGGATGTTGAGCTGTTAAAAAATGTTTGTCTGTTTTGAAGGGCAGCTCAATATAAAAGTTTAAATAATAAAATTCAGGATATCTTTGGGCACATAAGCTGAGCTGTGACCCAAAAGAGCAGTGGCACCCCCAGAAACTCCTGAAAACCCAGAAACACCTGAGCTGCCAGCAGAGAACACCTCAGGGGAGCTGCTTGGAATTGTATGGCTGGAAATTCTGTAAAATACTCCCAGGATCCATAAAAATCAGTGGAATTTACTGTCCTGAAGGGTTGGCTGCAGGGTTGGGATGCTTTAGGGAATGACAGGGTCTGGTTCTGTGGGAATTCAGGCACAGCCATTCAGAAAGGAACATCCATCAGACTTCTCAGTCTTTCTAAACTATTTTTCTTTTAAAAACTCCACGGATTTAGTTTGCAATGCTGAGGTGATTAAAACCAAGTTCTATTTTCTGATTTCCTGTGTGGTTAAAACAATAATTTTCTTTACATTTTCACCTTTGATTCAGCCTTTATCCTTATCTTCTCTTCTGCTGCTCTCTCCCCTGTCTCTCAAGCCTGTAACAGAATTCTTTATCTCATCTCCCCCTCTCTCTGCTGACTTCTGAGAATAAAAAGTTGATCCAACATTTACACCCTTTGCTTCCACAGTAATTTGCTCCTTCTGGGGCTTCTCTCTGGCTTCCCAACTCTGGGATTCACAGAGTGAATCCCTTCTGGAGCACCTCTCTGCTCCTTGGGCTTCTGCTGTACTTCTGAACACCCAGGCTCAGGACTCATCCAGGCTTTAAGATATTCAAACACAATTTGTAAAGCAGCTTCAAATCAATATCTGCCCACACCAGGAAGCTTTATTTCTCAAAGAATTACGCTTAAAATTAAGAGTTGAGAGGAGTCAGGCTGGAGAGGCAGGGGTTGAAGGTGGTTTAATCCTGTTATTCTGAGGAGAGCTGGGGGGCAGAGGTTGAGCCCTGCAAGGACTGACCTCGTTATCCTGCTGGAAACCTGGAGAGGGGATGTGGGAGCAGAGGGAAACCTCTGCATGCCTGGAAAGAGCCACAGAAAATATTTTATTTCTCCAGGGAGTGTCACTGCCTGGGAGCTGCTTCTGCAGGGACAATGGGAGAGTGATTTCTGCCCCGGGTGCACAGTGATGGGAAGAGGGGGAATGGTTTTCAGGGGAAAGAGGAGAGATTTAGGTGGGATTTGGGATGGAATTCCTCACTGGGAGGTTGGGGAGGCCCTGGAATAGAATTCCCAGAGCAGCTGTGGCTGCCCCTGGATCCCTGGCAGTGCCCAAGGCCAGGCTGGACAGGGCTTGGAGCAGCCTGGGACAGTGGGAGGTGACCCTGGGACAGGACCTGGATCAGCTTTAAGGTCCCTTCCAAGCCATTCTGTGATTCCATGATTTCAGGGGCCTGGATATAACCAAAAATCTCTATTGTCCTCCTCCATTTTAATTTGGCACATTTTTAAAGCCAAGACAGTTAAGGTTAGACACACGTTTGGTAATGGGCTTTTTGACAGTTTTTAAACTATTTTCCTAAAAAAACCAAAAAAGTTAAAAGAAACCCAGTGGAGCAGGATAATGCCAGGGATTTATCAATGTAAATTGTCTTTCTGGGTTCAAATTAACTTCTCAGAAATGTCACAAGACAGGTGAAAAGCAGCTCTGTCCCAATTAGGTAGAATTTGCTCTTGGTTGTTATACTTTAGGGGAGGTGGGAAAGGACATTTAAATCCCTTATTTTAAGACACAAATGGAGTGAGAAAAATCAGTCTTTCAAAATCATTCATAGCCCTTTCCACACAAAAGAAATGAAAAGGAGAATGAACTTCCTCCTGGAGAGTTTGGAGGAATCCTTGTTAACTCGATTTGTGATAATGGAAAACTCTATTAATCAGTTCAAAACCCCAACCAACCAAACAAAAAAAACCCGCTTAAAATTCTCTGTCATAATTTTATTCTGCTCTCTTTTTCTTTATTGTTAAAGATTTGCAGTAGCAAAACATCAAGATCCAACTTTCATAAACAGGAGGATTGGAGGGATTTTGGGGCAGGGATTTTTTTGCAAAGGTCTCTTTAGGCTTCTGCTTTTTGGTGCAACAAAAGAACCAAACCAGCTTCCAAATCCTGGAAAAAACTGCTGATTTTTCAACATCCAGGCCCATTTTAGGGTTTGTGATTTTAAGGGCAGCATCTGCAACTTTGCAACTTCCATGGCAAAAAGACACCACTGAGTTAAATACATTTAACATTTAAAACTTGCAAAAAAGGTTAAATATAGTTAAAATTCAGAGATTTAAAGTCTTCTGAATTCCTGTCTACAATGGGTCTCTTAAGGGACCCTTATCACAACTGTTGGGAGCTCTCATTTCACGAGCAGGAGTCTGATATTTCCTTTTTATGCAACTCCTTTTTTTATTTTTTTTTTTTTGCTTTGGTGGCTCAGGATCAGGCTCGGAGATGGGAGATAGAAGCCCTGTGATAGAGGGTTATTTTTGTCAATAGCAGGCCTGGGTAATGAGATGTATCTCTTGGTTTCATTTGAATTTTAGAAGACGTTTCAAGTTATTTTTAAAAACTTTATCACGACTGTCTGAAAGGAGAGATAAGACAGGAAGGATGTGGAAACTTTTGGAGACTCTGCTTTGGAGATGGATGAGATAAAGGGCCTGAGTGTGAGTGGGAGAATGATGCCAGTGTCGTGCTGAGAACTGATTTAATAAATATAAATATGCAGGTAATTAGAGTATTAATGATTTCAGCAATTCTTGCTGCAATATGAGGAAAAATGTCCATTTCTTGCACACCTCATTTGAGCTCTGCCAGCTCGTGGCTCCCCTGGAACAAGAGCAGGGAGAGGAGGGGTCATTCCCTGCCTGATTCCATCCAGGAGAAGTGCTTGGTGTCCGCTGGCATCCTCCTGGCCTTTGGGAAAGGACACTTTTCCCTGTAAATCCTCAGCTGGGAATACTCCCTGAGCACTTTTAACTGGGTTTTTGTCACTGTTGTAAGGATGACAGACAAATTGTTGCCATTAGTGTGAAAACGATCGGTATCACAGGGAGTGTTCTTCAATTTTCACCTAAATTTCTGCTAAAAATAGATTTGTGTGCTCCAGTGGGGGCATTGGTGGCTGCTGGCCAGTGGGACACTTCCATGGAGCAGCTGTGGAAAACGTGGAGAGAGTGCTAACCCTGCTTTTGTTGAGAGGTGACAGCGTTTGCACAGGAGAGGGGATGGAAAAAGGGGATGGAAAAATTCCCAGCGCTGTGGTCTGTGCACAAATAAATTAAAAAAACACACGTGGAAGGCAGAACAGAACCCAGCCATGGTGGGGATGGCTGCTGGTTCCTCTGGCTGCTTGTCAGGGGAGGTTTGGGCTGCAGGGAAAGGTGCTGGGCACTGCCCAGGCTCCCCAGGGAATCCCAGAGCTCCAGCAGGGTTGGGATGACGCTCCCAGGGTGGGGCTGTGGGGTCTGTGCAGGGCCAGGGGTGATCCCTGGGTGTCCCTCTCCCCTCAGCACGCTCCATGACTTCTACAAACAACAAACCTGATTTATTCAAGGCTCAAGCTGCAGCAGAGGTCAGTTTAATTAAAGCAGGAGATAAGGAATGCTTTTCCTAGCCCAGCCTTGCTCTGGGCTCCTCCTGCCCGGGTCTGACCAGCAGCTGGACCCATCTCCCTGTGCCAGGTTATGTAAGGAAGGCTCCAGCTGGGCATGAATACCCCCAGAGCTGTCAGACACGAAGCCCACACTCAGTAATGAGCACACCCTCCCTGGCAGATTCTCTTGCACAAAAAAAAGTCCCCAAACCCCTCGATATATTAAATATACTCCCGAGAAACACGACCTAGCAGCGCTCCAGTTGCAGGCATATGCTGCTGAGAGTCTGCAGCAATTTCAGGATCCATCATCTGCTCTCCAAGGAAACCCACTGGTACCTAATTAAGGGAGAGATTACAAATGATAATGACAATGTAATGAATTGCAGAACCTTCATGACTTGTTAGCACAGCTTCCTGCTGTGCAGCCAGACCCTTGGGTGGGATGTGAGGAGAGATTTAGGGGCATTTGCTGGTGGCTTCCTTGGGAGGGGAATGCAATTCCACGGGGAATTACAGACTGGGTACTTCTGGCTGTATGAGGGTTTCACAAGTTCTTGTGCCTGCTGTGGTTTTTATAAAGTTAGAGCCCAAAAGATCCTAATTCTGGTGTTTCCTACGCCTTGGCCATCTCTGTTGGTACCATGGTGTCTGCTTTTCCAGTTATTTCCAGTTTCCATGATCCCACATTTTCCTTTCAGCCCTAATTTATTCATTGTCATTCATTATTATTTATTGTCTTTCCTACAGGTTAAGAACACACAAATCAAATTGCAAAGGAGAGGAATTCTGGGGTTTGATAAATCCAAGATTACATTTTCTTCCACTGCTCTTCCTTCCCTTTACCATTCCTTGGGTTTCAGACATGGACAAGACCACGTTGTTATAAATGTAGATAAAAATCTCAGTGTCCTCTCTTCAATCACAAAAATACTGTTGATTTTAATGAAATCATATTTAACCCCTGGTATGCCCCAAATGCCACGGGGGGCACTCAGGCAGAACTGTGCAATTTTAGAATTATCTCCTACAGACAGTCCTAAATTCGCTGCTGACTGGAAAAGTTGGGTTTCAGTCTGAACAGCTTAGCCAGGATTTCCTTAAGTCTCGCTAAGCTTTATTCACTTCTTGTATAACTCAGCAATATCTTGGCAGAATTAGATACTGTGGCTTTCAAAACTGGAATTTCTTTCAGCCAAAAAACTACAAAGGTGAGGTTTGAAAGAAAAGGAGAAGCCTTTGCCCGAAAGACAAAACAGTGTCCAAAGAATTTATAAATAATTTTCCTTCCAATGCTGTATTATGGCTAAACAGACAAGAAATGTAATGAACACACAGTAAATGAAAAGAAATCTTGTATTTGTTTGCCTCACTCAAAGTGGATTTAAACCCAATGTGTTTTACCCACAGGAGGAGAAAAAGTTGTTTGTCACTGGTGTCAAATCCAAGACCTCAGGTCATTTTAAGAGAGGTGAAACAAAAAAAACTTCATGAAACCAGCACCTTGAGCACAAGCAAAATATCAAATATCTGTGTGGATCTGTAGGGCTGTTGGCAGTGCTTTGGATTTTACTCTCCATGGAAACAAACATTTTTTATTATTTTTTTATAAAAATTGAACCCTGAAGTCTCCTTTTCAATGAAATGTCACTCTCCTCTTGTGGAAAACAACCCTTTTGTTTGTTTGAAACAGAAAACAGGAAAACAATGTCCTGTGAGCCCTCCCTCTCCGATTCCTCTTAGGAGTGGGAGGAAAATCTTTTGCCCAATCCTCTTTTTAAGTTCAGTTTTGCCACTTGATTCCTGGAGAATCCTTGGCAGGTACTTTTTTGTCATTTTTCTTCCCAACAGCGGGGAGCTTCACCAGGGTTGTAGGGCTTGTCCTCATCTTCCCAAATCCAGAGTGACTTGGACAATTCCCATTTCTGGGACACCTGTATTTTAATTATTAATAATTATTAATTCCTACTTGAATTCTGTTATGAATAAATGGGAATGAAAGGAGCTGCCCCATTATTTGGAGATAACCCCCAGTGGAACAGACGGTGGGGCTGGCACCAAGGAGAGCAAAGAGAGACCTGATTTAGATAAAGGGATTGTCACAGGCTTTTTCTGGGGACACTAAAAAAAAATTCTTCAGAAATCTGTTCCAGATTCTTAACCACACTTAAACTCCCACCAAAAAACCATGGAGAAGGTGCTGGGGCTTCTTCAGCTGGTGGCATCCCCCAGGAAAGCACGAGGAATAAAACTGGCGGGAGGGATGGATCTGGAGCAGTTTGGGAAGGCAGCAGGAAAATCAGATCAGGGTTTGCCAAAGGTTGCAGGCAGGAAAGGGTCTCGAGGTTCTTGAAATACCCAGAGGAACTCTGGAGGTGCAAGGGCTCCCTTTTGTGCATGGAAAGTGCCTTTGTCATGAGAATTCTATTTTGTCCACGTATTTGAGTGGGAGAGACTGCAATGGACCATCCTCCAAGAGTGTGCAGGGTTGGAAGAGGTAAATCTAACAGAGTATTGAAGAAATCTGAAATTCTGCACTAAGGAATTCGAGGCTGTAGGATTCCAGATTAATCAATGAATTCCTGACAACAAATTTCCATCATCTGAACTGTGATAATCCTTTTTTTTTTTGTCTTTCATCCCTACAGCCTTCACCAGTCCATTTCAACAAGTGCTACAAGTTAATTCTGGAGCAGAATCCAACAGCCAGGGAGAAAAAGCCAGGTTATCTCTCTCTGTCCATCACCTTTTTCTTCTTTTTATTCCCGAGGCCTGGCCACTTTTGTCAGAGTTCCCAAGGAGCTGAACCTGCAGAACCACGTCAAAAAATTCTCTTTTTGGCTGCAGAAATGACGCTTTTAAATTTTAAGACCTGAGCCATTTTCTGTGGGGAAGAGTCATTCTGAATTAATAAGAAAATGATAATTGGACTATTTTTTTAAGGGGGGGATGCGTGGTGTGAATTCCATAGAAGGCAGTAATTATAACTTTGGTTAGAGTGAGCTATGAAATCGTGTAGGCTTCAAAGCACCCAAAGACATCAAATTTGCTTTTGAGCCAGATTGCCACAAATTCACTGAGGAGCAGATCTGATCCCTTTTCTAATGTACACGAGTTATAAAAAAAATTAAGATATCGTATTCTACTTGCTGGATCAGAAAACAGAAATAACTGGAAGAGTTGTTCTGATATTTCAGGCACTCAAAACCCAAGAATTGAATGCAAGACATTGATTTTCCCTTCCAGTAATTGTTGCTAAGAAAACGAGCTTATTCCACTAAAGAGAAAGGAATGGCTGAATGTCTGCACGTCACCCAAACTCCTGTTGAAATATGTGATGGTTTACATTGATAAATAGATGGGCAGAGAAAGCCGGGAAACTCGAAGGCAGGATCAGTAATTTACTTATGAAATAATGATTGGATTTCCCAAAAACACTCCCATAAAAGGATTTCACTGCTCTGGAATGAGGAGCTCAGGCTGGAAGTGTGCAGGGTCGGAAGTCTGGCATACCTGCAGCCAGTCAAAAAGCAGGACCAAGCCTCCAGGTGTTTGTTCAGCACGTTTTTTAATTCCATTTTTACATCTGTTCTGCAACCTTTCAGGCTGTTCTCGGAGTTAAGGCAACAATTCCAAGTGGCTGGAGTGGAAAACATTATCTCTGATTCCGAGCTGGAAAATTGAACCAGCGGGTGAGCACAGGTAGGCAACTGCTTTATGGGAAGAGCAAATGGTTCTGTGATTGCTGAGGTAAAAGTGCTTCTGGAAACCAGAAATATATAAGAAAATATACAAGAAACCAATCATGAGCCTTAGCAACTCCAGGCTCACAGTGCCTTTATATTGGAAAAAAAGTAATTTTTAGGTGTGCTGGAAGATTTGCTGAGGTTCAATTTCCAGTTTTTATTTGGTCCTTGCATTCAGTCTATTGTGTTAAAAAAAAAAGAGAAAAAAAAGAAAAAATCCCCTCTGGCGTGAACTGAGTGGTTTCTCCTTTCAGTTTTGTTTGTTAATCATTTCATTAACCAGCCCAAATATTTAGAGCCTGAAAGGACACTTCTTTCTGAGTGTGCAGCTGGGTGGGATCCAGGGCAGGTTTCGATGATGCTTGAGAGATCCTCCTGAGTGAGGTTATTTTCCTGGCACAGCCACAGCGAGGGATGGGATTCAGGGCCATTTTGCAGTTTTTTCTGATGGAACATTTCACACCTATTGCTGGGAAAAGAAAGAATTATTCAGCTTGTGCTTACTGGAGCTGGTGTATATCCTAAAATCAATTTCAGCACGTCTCCTGATTGAGGAACTGGAGAGGCTTTACATGCATCTCAATGTTTTATTACTGCTTCAATTTGCAAGGTTAATTTGAAAAACATGCCCTCAGCCTAATAACTGAGAGTCTTTTTTTATTTACGAGGGTTCTTCAGTGATTTGTTTATTAATCCAATTGCAAACAGATGGTGGTGAGTTGGGGTTTTTTCATTTTTTTTTCTTTTTTCCTGGCTGTGTTTCTCTCCCATCTGACCTCACTGAGAGGTTTCCCAGTCAGTTTAATGGGGAAAATTGGGGTTGGGCTTGAAGTTCATGACAAATCCTTGAAAAAGAAGGTGATTCATGAGCAAAGATGGCACAGGAAGGTGAGGATGGACAGAAACAGCACCTGAGATTTCCTTGTAGGCACAGAATGGTTCACTCCAGGGAAAAATCTGGGAACTTTGGGGATAAATCCCCATTCCCGAAGTTTCTCTTCTCCCACTTGCACCCAAAAAAAATCTCCAAAATTCACAGGAAAAACCCAGGATAATCCAAAACAAACAAACAAAAAAAGAGCGGGAACGACGCGGCCGCGGGAATTTTTTGGGAATTTGGCAATTCCAAGGGATTTGGGGTTTTTTTGGGGCCAAGATTTCAGAGTTCCAGGGAAAATCTGGGAATTTAGGGGATCAAACTTTGGGATTTGGGGGTTTGGGGCATCTGTTCCACAGCTGGGGAGAGGCTTTGTCAGAGAGAAGCTAAAAAAACCAAAAAATGACCAAAACAATTTAATTTTCTTGCCACATTTTTCTGGTGTGTTTTGTGCTGTGACAGGGGATTGAGTGGCAGCAGATGCATCTCCCTTGTCCCCCCCAAATATTTTGGTATTTGAACAAACTCTGATTTTAAAATATTTAAGAGGAATTTATGTTGCATGAGGTGAAGTTGCTCCTGTAATAATTTTATTTGCTGGGGGTTTTTTGGCGTTACATGAAGATAGATTGCATCAGAGAAGTCCAATCAATCTGATACCTGAGCAATTTTACTTTATAAATCCAAAGTGCAGAATTGCTGAAATTCATCAATTTTTTTTTCCTCGTTAACACTAGAGGAAAAAAAACTCCAGTCATCTTTGAAAAAGTTCAATAATATTTTATCTAATGAAGAATGCTCATGCCTCATTTATTTCTGGAAAATTCCTTCCCTTTTAAGTAGCTGGTACTTTTTTGGTTTTTTGTGGGTTTTTTGGTTTGGTTTGTTTTTTGGGGGGGGAGGGGGTTTGTTTGTTTGGGTTTTTTTTGTTTAAGAACCAGGCCTTTCCAACATTTATTCCTGTGCTATTATTATTATTATTATTAATAATAATAATATTTTAATAACCAGGCCTTTCCATCATTCCTCCAAGCTGGTTTTTGCAAGGACACCCAGGTGACAGCCAGGACTGGTGAAGGATGGTTTTGGGAAAGGTTTTTCTGGATATTTTTGCAGGAAACCCCTCTGAGCTGTGATTTGGGTCAGTGTTAAGAATTCCTGCTCTGAGATGCAGTGGTTTTGTTTGATTTCTCTGTCTTTTGAACATTGCAGTGACTGTGGGAGGTTTTATCTTCCCATAAATTTAAATTACTGCTTCCCCCAAGCACCTCCAGGAGATTTCCAAGAAGAAAACTGCCGTGACCTCGGTGGGTTTGCACCGAGTATTTCACCAGCCATTAGGGGTGGTTTATGATTTAATCCATTTTCAACTCTTCCTGTAAGTACTTATATTTTCCACTTAATTGTATCCGTTTGATCCTCAGCAGTCCTTCAGGAGACAAAGTTATTGGACCATTATCCAGTCATGAGGCATTGATTTGTGCTATATAAAGAATGTATGGATCTTGCTCTTTTAAAATGGGCACACCTCTTTGTACTTGATCTTGTAAATGGGAGAAGACTTTTCCCCCTGTGAACTTCTGGCTGAAATCTCTCCAGATCACAGTTTTAAATTTTTTTTTTTAAATTATTTTTAGCAATATGCTGCTTACAACATCCTTAGAAATGGGATCTGGATTTTCCTTGAGACATTTTAATGGTGATATTTTTAGTCCAATGAAGGGATGTGCCTGAAACAAAAGTAGAAGGGCTCCCAGCCATTCATTCCTCTGCCTCTATCTGTGTTAATATCCAGAAAATCCATTTGCTGCTCCCTTGTGATTGCTCAGCCTGTGGCACATGAGGCTGGAGCTTTGTTCAAGGCATTAGGAGTGATGTTCCTGGTAATATTTCCTCTTTGGCACTGAGAGACCACAGCCAGAACCTGGGATAATCCTGCCTGGCACTGGCCATGGGCACAATTTCCAGTTAATGCACCCTGCAAGGCTGGGGACATTCATGTGGAGATGGTGGGGATGCCTTGGGAAGGCTGAGCTGGAGAATAAAGCAGAGATTTATTGAAAGGCCTTTAGGACACACCTTGGGCAGGACAAGAGCCTGGCCAGGGCTGCACCCAAGGGGGACCCAAAATGGGCACAAAATGGACCCAAAATGGGCACAAAATGGACAAAGGGTCACCAGGTCTCACACTTGGATCAGTTTTGGTCCATTTGCATTTTGGGGTTGAATTGTCCCATTGCAGCCCCAGGTGATGCAGTCCCATCCTTCTTGTTCCTCCCTCAGCCCCCCTTGTTTGTGCTTTTGGGCTGAACCCTTGTCCCAGCTGTCCTTGGTGTGCAGCAGGAGAAGGATTTGTTTTGTGTCCCTGCTGTGTGCAGAGCTGAGTGAGCCTGAGTGTGAGCTCACAGCTGCACCCTGGGCACCACAGAATGTGAAATACATGAAAAGCTGAAATTTGAGGCATCAGTGGAATCCCTGGCATTGTTCAAAGAGTGGATGTGGCACTCTGTGATGTGATTTAGTCGCAGGGCAATGCTCAGTCAAAGGCTGGAACTGATGATCCTGGAGATTTTTCCTGCTTTAATGATTCCAGGAGCCTTTGGCTGTGTGGGCCACTGGGACATCACCCTCAGCACAAGCTCTAGATAAGGATGGAGTTACAAAAGGAAGATTAAACAGTCGCTGCTGCGACCTTGGCTCGATTTGTGCTGGTGATTATTTGTACAACTCCATCCTTCTCATCCTTCAGTGCAGCCCATGCCCTGTGCAGAGTCTGTAATTCCTGCCCTCCGTGTGCCACTGCCACCACTTGCTCTCTGTCAGAATTAACCTGTTGTCACTCCTGATTTCTCTTTTTAGAAGAGGAGGGTGAGTTGAGATGTTCTGGTGGTGTGTGAGATGGGTAATGGCTGCATTTTTCCTGTTGTGCTTCCAAGGCATCACAGGAATTTAAAAATATTACCAGGCATGCACATTAATCCAAACACATCCTGATAAATTATTCATGTTTAATGTATTTATTATGCCCATGTACAGGCTCACCAGTAAAGTGAATCACAGTTTTACTAAAAGCAATATTATTTTATATTCTTCCCCCTTTGCCCTTATCACTGATTTTGAGGAATGTCTGTGGCACAGTTTAGCAGGGATTGGGATTTAGCTGGGAACTGAGTTCATGTGCTTTGGAGCTCATTTTATTTTATTAAAGGGTGTTTTTGTTTGGTTCTCCAGTACAACATGCTCATAATAAGAAATGCCACACAGATTTGGTCCCCGAATTCCCAAAATTCACAGAATCAGAGTGTCCTGAGTGGGAAGGGAGCACAGGGATCATCCAGTCCAGCTCCTGGCCCTGCCCAGGATACCCCAACAATCCCACCCTGTGCCTGGAGCATTCCCCAAATGATATTTTCTGCCTAAAATCCATCATTTTGACCCACCTGCCTCACCCAGTGACTCTGTACCCAATAGATCTCCCAAGCAATGCCCACCAATCCATATCCTCCTTCCCCAAGCTGAATTTCCTGCATTCCAAAATCCTTTCTGTTCCTCAATTTGTGACGAATGTTGCTGCTGCCTTTTCCTAGGTGGGTTTTTTTTGGGTTGTTTTTTTCTTTTTTGTGCTTTAATTTGCTACCAGTGCAAATAAATGTCTCTAACTACTGCTAAACTCCAGCTGACAGCACCTTCTGCTAATGTGGCAAATAACAGGACCACTTTGTTATCAAGCAAATAATTTAAAATACATAAAGAAGAATTCATTATGATCTGTTATAAAAGCAAAGGGAGAAGGAAGACAGCTTTTCACAAGGCCATAAAACATGGCTGGTGGATTCACCTCACAGCACAATCATCCAGGAGGAAACGATGCCATAAAATCAGCCTTGCCATCCTTAATTGCTTAATTAACACCGGATTTTAAAGCAGGATTTTAATACAAGGCGCTGCTAAGCACTGCAGAGATTCACCTGAGATAAAATGTAGGCGAATGAAGTAATTTTAAATTTGTTTACAGCAGGCCTTGTGCCAGCCTTTCCTGCAGCTGTCGTTGCAGGGATCAGCTTTGGCTCCCAATTCCAGCCACTGCAGGGTGGGACAGGCCAAAATATTCTGGATTTCTGAGCTGCCACCCTCCCAGGTCAATTGTCTGGAAGAGTGATAGGATCAGCAGGGACACTTTTAGAGGAATATTTATTTTTTACTCCACAGTGTCACCATAGGATGGCAGCCAGTGATCCAGGAGCAGAGCCTTGGACACCAGAAATGGGACCCAGATAAAAAGTGTCCTCAAATGTGGAGCAGTGTGTTGTGGAGCTTCAATTAATTAAATAATTAGTTAAGTGCTATGGGGTCTTTTCCTGAGAGGAGCTCTGTGTGGTGGTGCTCTGGCTGCATTTTTGGAATCTCATAAAGTTATTTGTTTCCTAAAACCCCCTAAAAAGAAGTTGTATCCAAGTGGGAGTCGGTCTTCTCTCCCAGGTCACAAGAGGAAACAGCCTCAAGTTGTACCAGAGGAGCTTTGGGTTGGGTATTGGGAAAAATTCCTTCACCAAAAGGGCTGGAAAGAATTGGAGCAACCCAGGGAGGGTTGGAGTCACCATTCCTGGGAGGGTTCAGAAAATGGGGGACTTGGCATTGTTGGACTCGATGATTTTGGAAGTCTTTTCCAACTGGAATAATCTTGTGATCACAGCTTGGAAAGGCTGTGCAACAAGTTATACTTTAGTTTTTCTCCTGTGTGGTTTGCTTTGGTTTGCTTTGGTTTGCTGTGGTTTGCTGTGGTTTGCTTTGGTTTGCTTTGGTTTGCATTGGCTGTTGCTTTTTTGTTTCTTTGGTTGGTTTTTTTGTTTCTTTGGTTGGTTTTTTGGATTTTTTTTTTGTCATTTTGGCCACGGTGAAGCCCAGAGACCGTGAAAAGAAGGCTCAGCCTGTCCCAGAGCTCTCCCACTTTACGGTGTCCCTGCCCAGCGGTGTCAGTGCCTCGGTGACACAGCCACAGTCAGCGTCATTGACTTGGTGCCAGCTCAGGGATAATCGATGGATTTGCAGGTGACACCCTCCCAGATGGGAACATTCCTTTGACTGATGGGTTCCTGTTCCTCTGTCACTCGAAATTAAGCAAATAAATCAGCTGCAAGTTCTGTGTGCAGTGAAATGCAGCTGGAACGGGAGGCGCGTTGGGGGCTTTGCAAAAATTCAAAGTAACCAGTTTAAAGTGCAGTTCAGACCATCACTTTCCAGTTATCCTGTTTGCTCCAGTACTTTCTTGAGCCACTTATGAAATAACACTTTACCGAGGGTCAAAGGATGGTTGCAGAAAACAAAATGTTTCTGAGGCAGGTCTGCTTAAAAATGAGGGACTTATAGGAGGTAATGCCACTTTACTTATTTATTTATTGAGTTTTTTATGAAACACAGAAGCTGTAGGTTCAGGAATTTGGGAGTCTGTGGAGTATAGACATGTGAGCATCAGGAATTCTCTGAAATCCCATTGCAGACCTGGAAATTCCAAAAGAACAACCAGGAGCCCAGGAGGGGCTTTGGTTACAGGGCAAGCTCCCCTCGCTTTCTCTCTGTCAGCCACAAAGGCTTCCTGTGGACTCATCCTTAAACCCAAAATACAAATAGTCTGGGAACAAAATGTTCTTTTTCAACTTCCCAGTGCTCACTAAAAGTGAAAAATGAGGTAAAAATAAGGGTATGAAATCCTTCCTTTTCTTTTGACTGTGTGAAGCCCACCTGGCACCAAAATTCCTTTTCTTGCAGCTAAAAATGCATATTCTCCTATGCTGCTCTTGGAAGCACGTTCCAAAGGAAAATGTTTGGATGGAAGGCTCGAAAAATAATTATTTGTTTTCCTGCAAGACACCCTGTGCAATCTAAGCAAATAGAAATAGCGCTCCTAAAATAGGAACTATTGTTTCTATTTGTGCTGCTTCATCAACTGAACCACTTCATGATCCTGTTTCTTTATCAAGGAGACATTTAAATGGAGGAAATGATTTTTAATACTAGGGCAGAAATTAATTTCATGCATCTGCTGGCAAATGCCTACTATCAAGAACCGAGTAAACAAACATTTGCACATCTGCTCCTGCTCTGTGACAACAGGATTCAAATTAGAAAGGAAGTTGGGCTTTGCTGTTTAACTTTCTAAAGGCTGTGGTTTGCCATTCAAAACGTTGTGAAGTGCAGTAGAAGAACAGAACATGATTTTGTAGCCAGGATGAGGTAGAAAAATGTCCTTGGTGGTGATTTTATGCAGCTTTGGTATGAGCTATGGCTTTTTTAGTTTAGTGTATTTTAGTTTGGTGTTTGAGCAAGTCCAAGTCCTGCACACGGGGTTAGGGGAGAAATGTCCCCAAAGATGTTCCTCACCTTTTAATTTTTTTGGATTTGGGTGGTAAGATCTGAGGCAGCAAATCAGTGTCCTTCGGGCTGCTCTCATTATTGGAAATGTCCTGCTCTTGGAGAAGCTGCAGCCATAAACCTGGGAAGTTCCTGGGGTGGGAAGGCAGAGGAGCTGCTGCTGCTGGAGGTGAGAGCAAGCCAAAGCAGCAGGTCTGTGTTCCTCTGTTCTGAAGCTTTTAGGAAGTTCCTAGGTCTTTCCATGGCTATTTTTGTGTGGTATGAAGGAATTGGGTGAGTAGGGACAGCTAAAAATTGTTGGTGCGGGATGAAATAAAAATCTCAGTAGATCACACACAATAAATACGTTTGGTCTTAGAATCCTGGCATGGTTTGGGTTGGAAGGGACCTTAAAGATCATCCTATTCCAACCCTGCCATGGGCAGGTGTCGTGACAGGTGAAAGAATTATAAAAGAAAGGCCTCATAAAATCAGCCTGCTCTGCTAAATGGCCACAGTTAGCCTGTCACTGCTTCTAAGTCATTTCCAAGTTCCCGTACAAAAACAATCTTAGTATGAAAACTCTTTAGCATAACAAGTTAAAAAACAAAGGCACCTGCAATAACGAGGGGTTTGTCCCATGAGAATCAGTAAAGAAAATATGTAAACAATCCACGAATACAGAGATTTGATGGACAAGTAAAGTACCTTTTACTAACCAACAGAGTAATTAGCAAAAAGCTCTGAACCAATTAAAGCTGCACACGAGGTCTGTAAAAACTGCATAAAATGAGTTGTGAAAATACAGAATTGGCTTTTCCTGCATGAAGATGATGCAGTCTTGGCTAACTTACTGCAATAGGCAGGGACACCTTGCACCATCCCAGGCTGCTCCAGCCTCAGTGTCCAACGTGGCCTTGGGCACTGCCAGGGATCCAGGGGCAGCCACAGCTGCTTTGGAATCCCATCCCAGCCCCTTCCCACCCTCCAAGGGAGCAATTCCTTCCCAATAATTAACCCCAACCTGCCCCCTGTGAGTCTGAAGCAATTTTCCCTTCTCCTAGTCCATCTCCTGAGAAAGCTGTTGCCTAAAGGACTCATTTTGGGAAGTTTTGGCTCTCCCCTGCCTGGCTGTGTCTGCTGTCTCCAGTGTCGGGTGCCACACGAGTGTGTTCCAGACCACAGGGTACAGTGGGAAGTGGCCTCTAAAGAGCATTTTGCCTAAATACTTCTGCAGTGTGTACTGAACACAAACTGAATTTCCTTTGGCTGCAGCTTTACTCGTGGAGTGTGTTTTGGATGGTGGTGATGTTCCAGGAATAGCCAGAGAGGCACCAGAAAAGATGGGAATGTCTCCATGGGGAGGCTGGTGCCAGACAGCTGATTACACACTATAAATAGAGATTTAAATTTGGTTTAAGCAGTCTGTGGAAGGCATCATTTAAATCAGTCACAGACACACGCAGTACAAGCATAATAACATATTTTATCTCTGACAGTGACTGGAGTTAATGCTCAGGTTGGATTTTTTGACATCTGGCTCCTCACAACACGTCCCAGGAAAGTCCTAACAAAGCAAGAACTCTGATCCTGTTCAACAAATCGAGCTGAAGAGCAAATAAAGCCTTTGTGGCAGGAGCTGTACATCATTAGCTGTGATCTCCTGGGTGCAGGCCACCCTTTATTGGCATTGCTAGAAGAAAAGCAGGAAAAAAAACCAACCCCAAATCCAAGCCAGTTTAAAGGTAACGCTGTTTTCATGTCCTCAAAAACACGGAGGAGGGAGATTAGAGAGTATGATTGATTATTTTGAAAATACAATTTTAAATGTGCTCAGGAATTCTCCTGCTTTTCTTGTTTTCCTGTGTCCCTAATAGAAAACATCACAGGAGCTAAATGATGGATCAGAGGTGTCACTCCCAGAATTTCTCCTCACACAATAAACAGGAAAACAGAGCATTTATTTGTCCATTAACTGCAGGAGGAGCAATTCTGCTTCCCTTGGAGTCAATGAGAGCTTTCCCATTATCCTTCCGTGGGGCCCAGACCTCACCCTGAAAATTGCTGAGGCAGAGCCCAATGGAAAATCCATTGCAGCCCATGGAATTTCTTCTCCTGATTTTAGTGGATTTTGCCTCAGGCCCAGAATGGACAAGATGTTAATATTGCATCAGGGGTGACTCAAAATGCTGAGCCCTCCTTTTGCTGCTCCTAAACAATAAAATAGTTTGTTAGCAACAAGGAGGCAGATTTTTTTTTTTCTGGGTTCTTATGAACCCTCTGACTCTGCCTTCAGAGGAATCTGAGGTTGCTCTGCATTTTTAAATTCAACCCAAAAAACTCATTGATAGTTGCACTTGCACGCAAAAAATTCTCATTTCAGCCACCCCAATTAGGCACAAGACAAACAGAATATTTTTTCTCCGAATTAAAAGCACTAAATCTTAACAGGGAGAAAAAAAACCCATGTCGGGCACAAACATCTTGAATTAAAATGCCTGTTTTTGGATGGGTGAAACAGAGCATGGAGTAAATCTCCTCAATGAAATAGCAGCACTGGGGAGGATTAGCTGCATGCTCTATTTCCCCCTCCCAGACGTGGCAGGGAGGGCTGGGCCCTCCCTGTGTTATCTCCCTCATGCACGTCCAGCCAGGCCTTAACCTGTTGAGCTCGGGGTTTTTCAGCTTGTACCTGTTTATTTGGGGTGACAAATTGATCACCTTCTGGAAAATAGTGATGTTTTTCCTACGAGCAGCCGTGTGCCAGAGCAAAAATGTGAGGTGGTAATTGATTTGGAGCCCCTCATTTGCAGCCAGTTTAAAAGAGGGGCCTCAAATTAATTAACACCTCACATTTTTTTGCCCTAGCGCGTGGCTGTATCTGCTCGTATGAAAAATACAATTAAACCAATCAAAGCTGTGTCTTGTTTTGTTTCCTGGTTGGGAATTTGGATGCTTTTGGAGGTGGATGTGGCTCCAGCCCCCAAGGAAGGAGCTTTGTCACCCTGCAGGGGTGAGCAGGTTATTTCTCACTCCCTCCCTGCTCTGCTGCATCGGGGTGAAAACGTGTGCCAAAGAAACGTAGAAAACAGGAATCTGCCGTGAAATTCTGGTGTCTTACACAAAAGTTGACCTTTCCATGGAATTAAATTGGGAGAAAGCAGCGAGAACAAGGCACAGAGCATCATTTGTCACTCTCTGAGGCCTGGCTGTGCCCACAGCTGGAGCAGCCAGTGCTGCCCCCGTGCCTGCTCTGGGGAAGGGCACGGGAATCACAGGAGGCGCCAGGGAAGGTGAGGGGAGAGATTCAGGATGGAGAGGAGGAGTGGGACGGAGTTTTCAACAGATTGCATTTTTTTATTTTTATTTTTATTTTTATTTTTATTTTTATTTTTATTTTTATTTTTATTTTTATTTTTATTTTTATTTTTATTTTTATTTTATTTTTTATTTTTTTATTTTTATTTTTTATTTTTTTATTTTTTTTTTTTTTATTTTTTTATTTTTCTTTTTTGGGTTTTTTAATTTTTAATTTTTTATTTTTATTTTTTGTTTTATTTTTATTTTTATTTTTATTTTTATTTTTATTTTTATTTTTATTTTTATTTTTATTTTTATTTTTATTTTTATTTTTGTTTTTGTTTTTGTTTTTGTTTTTATTTTTATTTTTATTTTTATTTATTTCTCTGTGTATAGATTTTGAAATGTCACCTTTCTGTATTTTCTTATTTTGTGCATTATAAGCTGTACACGTAATTTTTCTCTTGAAAGCAAACCTGCATGCCTAGAGTTGGGAGTAGTTAAATTAAATGTTCTTTTCATGGTGAAATAAGGGCAGTGGAGAGGGGTGCTTAAAGAAAGGAACTGTAAAGCCATCAGGACATTATCTGCCTCTTAGGTTTGACCTCACAGCAGGGCAGCTAAATCCATCCAGCAACTAAATGATTTTACTCTATAAAAGTCTTTGGAAATAGATTTTATCTTTTTCCTTTTTTAGTTTTTTTTTTTCTTCGGGAACATATCAGAGCGGAGGGATTGATTTTTTTGAAAGAAAATAAGCTCCATAGTGTAAATTATGTTAATTACTGAGTAAAATGCCAAAATTAGAGGTATTTAAACCAACTTATGTGGAGATGCTCTGCTAAAACTCTTGCCCTCTTGTAGTTAAATATACACTGAACACAGATTTAAGGAGCAGTTTAATGAGGGGTTTTTTTCCCTCAGAAAATGGGATTGGATTTTAGAAGAAATGGTTGCATAAGGAGGGTTAGATTAGTTATTTGACTAACTCAATTAACTCAATTAACCCTCCCAGTGTTATTCCAGATATTTTCTTTCAACCTCATCCTGTTTTCTCCATACAGGGAATATTCATGGAGAATTTCCACCAGATCTGGGAGGAAAAGCAGGATGGGGTGGGTGTTGGTCAGTGCTTCTTCCTGGGAACAAAGAGGGGAAAAGCGGGAAAACAGCAGAGTGGGCAAAAAAAAAGGCATCAAATGATCCAACCTGATTTGCAAACAGAAAGAGAAATTTGGCCAAACAAGTCAGTGCAGGGTTGGAGCAGCTCTTCGGGGTTATAAGTGGTGTAACTCGGATTTATGTAACTTGTAATTCGAGCTGACACCGGCTCCGGGAGGGTCATTCTGTGCTGCTCTCGAGCAATCTCAGCACTCAGTAAACCATCCCTCATGCCATGGATTTCATGCTTACACCTGACACTCTGCTGAAAAAAACAGCTTTAATTTGGGGGGAATCATTAAAAAAAAAAAAAAAAAAAAAAAAAAAAGGTTCTTTGTTGGTTATCAAAGTCATCTTTGTATCTCTTGGTGCTTTTTTGAGGGCGGTGTCTGAGTTTCAGAGTCTTGTGCCAAATTCCTGTTTGTGTTTTGGATCTTGTTTGAGAAGCCAGAGCCAAAACCCAACTGCTGGTGTTTAGTGCTGTCCTGCACCACTGGTTTTTTGTCATTTGAGGATTGCAAAGGATTTTCTCCTGGTTTTTGGCATCCGTACACGTGGCACGCGCTGCCCAAATCGAGGGCTGCGAGTGTGTGTAGCAAAATTAACAGAACCGAGTCCAAGATATAATATGAGAGGAAAAATTCAAATATTGATGGAAGGAGCTCCTCATTTTCCCAGAAAGTTTATCTGGAGCACTGCCATTCTGCTTTAATCCTCAGAGCCCAGGCAAAGTGAGAGCTGGGGTGGGAATGGTTTTCCTGGTGAAACCTTCCCCCAGTCTCCACTGCTGTGTCCCAGCAGCTCTTCTTCAGCTCCTCATGTCTGCTGACCAGAAGGAATCTTTTTTTTTTAATTTCTAATTCTTTTTGATTGGTCCATGTGCAGTTTAGTTAATCTACAATAAAAAATTCTATTTATTTCTAGTGGAGTTTCCTGCTCCTGGTGCTGGCTGAGGGGAAAAGTGCCACATGAAGAAATGGGGACTGAGCCATCGTTAGTGATTTAATGGAAACTTTTTAAAATGTAAGAGTTGAATTCCTTTTTTCCTTTTTGCGTCTATTTTGGTTTTATTCTGGGCTTTTTTAACCTGAGGAATTGGTTTTATGCACCAAAAAAAAAAAAAAAAAAAAAAAAAAGGACAGTGCTTAGATTTGGAAACAGCAGTGACTTTGGATTGCTCATCCTCTGAATCTCAGGATGGTTTGGGTTGGAAGGGACATGAAAAATCATCCAGTGCCACCCCTGCCATGGCAGGGACAATTTCCACTGTCCCAGGATGCTCCCAGCCCTGTCCAGCCTGGCCTTGGGCACTGCCAGGGATCCAGGGACAGCCACAGCTGCTCTGGGAATCCCATCCCAGCCCCTCCCCACCTTCCCAGGCAGGAATTCCTTCCCAAAATCCCATCCATCCCTGCCCTGTGGCAGTGGAAGCCATTCCCAGTGTCCTGTCCCTGCCTCCCCTGTGAATTCTCTCTCCATCCCTCCTGTGGCTCCCTTCAGGTGCTGGAGGCCACAGCTGGGTCACCCCAAAGCTTCTCCTGTCCGGGCTGAGCAATCCCAGCTCCTCTTTGAGACTCAGCCCCGGTCAGAGCTCCCAGCCTGGAGTTCCCATTGCAGGAGTTCTTGCAGGATTTCTGCTTCATGGTCTGCTAATGTTTCCACCGGGAAATGGAAAGTTTCAAATGGGAAATGGAAGGTTTCAAATGGGAGAGAGCAAATTGATTTTCTCTGTCGTCTTCACGTCTGCAGGCCTCAGAGGGGGCTCTGTCCCCTCAGTCGTGTTCTGGGAATTCTGTGCTTCACTCCACGTGTGGAAGGGGTGAAAAGGGCAGCCTGGAGGAGCTGTAGGATTTTACTGCAAATTCCCACTCATTTCTACAGAAGGAGCTCAGAACCTCTTCTGGGAGACCTCCAAGGGCTTGGTGGGATGGGCTTTTACACAAATCTGGATTCCATCAAGCACAGAGCTGATTCAGGGGCTGATTGTTGTCACCCAGGATTTTTTTTAGACTCACCCTTCTCAGGGAAAGTCAAACAACTCCCAAATATTTTGAATTCCAGTGCTAACACTCACAGAGGTGTTCTGTGAGCTCTCCTGCCAGGCTTTACAGGCAGCAGCAGAAGTGTCCAGCTCATTTCTGAGGAGGCTGAGATTTGTGTGCCTGGATATTTGGATTACCATTTTGCATATATTTAAATGGCAGCATGGATGATGGGAGCTAAGGAAAAGCTTTTCACTTCAGGAAAGTTGGGAGCGTA
This sequence comes from Prinia subflava, assembly GCF_021018805.1. Lineage (NCBI taxonomy): Eukaryota > Metazoa > Chordata > Aves > Passeriformes > Cisticolidae > Prinia > Prinia subflava. Next base: position 23,396,523 of record NC_086257.1, on the reverse strand, counting down.
GCTTAGTGGAAATATTTGGTGATAAATTATTTATTGAGGGAACTGAGTCAATCCTGAGCTCCTTGTCTGTAAACAATCCAAATATTGATTTTTAGAAATTATTGTACTAATGAGCTGGAGCTCAATTTATCAGAACAACATGCGGACTTTGCAGCTAATAATGCTGTTTATTAGCCTGATATGATCAAATTAATGCTCATGAAAAAGCAACATCATGAAGGTAAGAATTATGAGTGTGTATTGACGTGTCTGGGAAAGATTGGCAGAAAAAATATTTATATCCAGGGAAAAAGATCGTGGCAATTCTGCTACAGAGAGATGGACGATCTCTTAAAAATATCACAATAAATCTATTTATGGAGAGCAGTAGAGGTGAGCAGCTACCCAGCCTGCTCAAGTTGCTTTCATTTAACCCTCACTCAGATTACCTGGAATAGGATTTAATTTAGAATAATGAGATAGTATTAATAATGATTAACATTAAATCTGTCCCCCGCCTTTGGAACACTGGTGCAGGATTTATATTCGTAGAAGTTTATTTTTCTTTAAAAGCTCTGGGGATACACTGCTGGATGAGAGAGAATCAGGCAGGCTGAGAGCACTGGGGATAAACTGCTGCAGCCCCAGAGGATCCGCAAATGGGAATGGCAGAATCATGGAATGCTTTGGAAGGGACATTCAGGATCGTCTTGTTCATCCCCCTGCCATGGCAGGGACACCTCCCACTGTCCCCGGCTGCTCCCAGCCCTGCCCAGCCTGGCCTGGGCACTGCCAGGGGACAGGGGCAGCCTGTGCCAGCCCTCCAGTGAGGAATTCCTTCCCAATATCCACCCATCCCTGCCCTCTGTGTGTTTGAAGCCAATCCCTCTTGTCCTGGCACTGCAAGCTCTTGTAAATGGTTTTTCTGTGTTTTGGAGGCAGGGATGAGTATCTGCCTTTGTGTCCAGAAAAAAGGAAAAGCACCTCATGAGAAAACTATTCCTGACTAGGAAAAGAATAAAAAATGTTTTTCTTTCTACCCTGTTTTCTAAATGACATCCTTTTATGTTCTGGGTTATTGCCATTATAGGGTGCTGAGCCAGTGGACAGGAGAAGGGACATAGAAAAATGCAGGATGTGTGAGATAACACCAAGCTTTCCATGAGTTATTTCACCTCAAAATTCAGAAATGTCTCCATCTCCCAGATCCTGGCTGGACTTTGCTGCTTGGATTTTGCCTGGCTTAGATGGGAGCCCAGAAGCTTTGATCGATGTCAGAGCAGCTGTTGCATCTTTAGGCCTGAAGATCAAGGGAATAGAGAATCCCCAGCTTTGGCAGGCTGCAGGAGTGTGGGACAGGGAGCTAAATTAATATAAAATATGTTCACACCTTAGCTGCTGTTGCAGCAATTGCTCCGAGCAGGGCACAAACAGAAGAAGCAGCTCCCAATTATTTCTCGTGCCTGGGAATGCACATCATTACTGAAATGTGAGCCTTCACCCCTCACACTCCTGCTGAAGAATTTATCAACACTGACACTTCCCTGTTTAGGTCAGTCCCAACAGCATCCCTTTTGCCTTTCAGAAATCATTTAATAATCAGTCTGGGAGCTCTGTTAAACACAAGCTGGGAGTTCATTGTCATCTGGCAAAATCCCAGCCTGCACATTTGGATTTGGCTGTGCTGGAGGAGAAGAATCATCCTTTCGTCCACCAGAGAAGCTCAAAACAGGACAAGTTGCCAATTTTCATATCCAGCCAGAAATGGAAGTAAAAAATATGCAGTACCATGCATGAGATGGTTAAAAATAATCTACTTTTTTAATGTGAATTGGAAGTCTAGACTGCTCATTTGAAATCTTGCAGCTACCACATCAATAAGAGATAAGAGAAATCTCAGTCCTTGCCTCCAAATTAATCAATTGCACATTGATCCAATAACAGAGAAAATAATTTTGTACTCTTTTCCATCTTTTCCTTATCACAAAGTGATCAGTATTTACACCAAATTCACATGTTGCCTTATCTCACTTGCAGCTAAGAATTTTTTTTTAAATGCTAAAGACTTTCAGACTTTTAAAAATTAGCAGAATGGATAAATGACCATCTTTTTTTTTTTCCTCTGGAGGGAGACCTGAGCTCCTGTGTGGAGGCAGGGGGACAGGAAAAGTGTGAGGATGAACAGAACTGGAATGGGAATTGAACTGGAAAGGGAGGAAGGAAAGACTTAAAGGATGTGCCAGGACCATGCTGGGGGCTCCAGCAATGCAGAGGGGCAGGTGCTGCTCATGGGATGGAGGCAGAGCTTAGAGGTAGCCTCATAATATATAAGATTATATATGTAAAAAACAATATAATAATATTTTTATATATTGTAATATATAATATATAATATATAATATATAATATATAATATATAATATATAATATATAATAGATATTATATTTCTAATTATATATAATGATATATAATGATATCTAATATTATTTATATATTGTATATTATCTATTATATATAATATATAACAGATAATATATGTAAGAGATAATATAATGATGTATTTATATTTATTTAAAGACAGACTATTATATATATATTTATATATAAATTTTCTGTATTTATATATATCTATAAATACAGAATATAAAGCTCAGCTCAGTGGCTTGTTAGTGCTGTGCTTTCCCTTTCTCCAGCCCCACGAGTTCCTTGTGCCTCCTCAAAAGTTTAAAAATATTTCCTCAGGAAACTTTCCTGAAGTGTTTTATTAAAATCATGCTCCCCCTGACACATTGATGAAGTTCTTCTCTAGTGGAAGCTCCAATGATTTTAATTTCATCAGGAAAACACACGAAAATCAAGCAAGAGGAAAACCATCAAACCCTAATAAATCTTTTAAAACAAATTAAAGTGATGGCTGAGCTGACATATTCAATTTTCAATGAAAAAGGATTTTCAGCAAGCCACAGGCATTACTCAAAGACTTAAATCTGCAAAACCAGGATTCTGCTTGTTTGTTTGCACTTCTGAGTGCATTAAATCAACTGCGTGGCTGATCTGTGCACCACTGCCCACACTGCGCTTCCCAATGCTGAAAGGTGCTTATAAATAACAGATAAAGACAGAAAAATGACTTTTCAATGAACTATCTGTGCACAAATGCTGTGAAGCTTCGTGTTTGGGTTATCTGTCAGGAAGATAATTAAGGATGAGGTGTAGGATTTGTGTAGTCACACTTAAAGGATTTGTTCTTACGTACTTCTACTGAGCAGTGCTGGATGTATCCTCAGTAATTTTGCTTTGTTGCCTGCTCAGTTGAACATGTAAACACTAGGAAAAAAAAATCCCAATCCTAACTGGAAGATTTCCTTCCTCCAAGCATCCTATGTAAGGATAATGCTGTACAGAAATAATCCTTAAATTACAAATGTAATAGATAAAAAGCAAATGTATGGATGAAAATGATGATTTAGGGCCGGGATTGTTGGTTCATGTGCCTGCCCCTGCCTGAGGTCCAGAGATCCTCCTCATTTCTCCCCTCTCTGATTCTCCAGCCTCAGGGCTCATTCCCAGCCAGCCTAACAAAGGTAAAACCCCCACAACCATTCTGCTTCCATATTTTGCTTCATTTCTCTTGTCCTGTGTCACCTTTTTGGTGTGGAGAGCAAAGGGCTGGTCCCTAATGACTGAGTTAACAAAAAAACCAATGCACTCCTTTCTAACAGCACCACAGTTACTCTGACTTTACTCACAGCCTTAGTTTGATGTGTTCCTGATTAATTAGGCAGCATTTTTTCAAGCATGAAGCAGTTTTAAAATACTCTTGCACGTCTAACAAGTGGTGCACGCTGGATGCCACAGTTTTTACAGTTGAGTTTATTCAGCTTTTGATGATTTGTGCATCCTGCCCCCCAGTCCACCTCTGGGTCTCTACCTCGTTGCCTTCAAAGCTTGGGCTGCTCTTTTTGTAATGAAATAATTAATACTGGTGACAGAAAAACGCAAGGTGTGAATACAGCAGGAAGAGGGTTATGGCCTCTAATTAAAATGAGTACAGGAGTACAAAAGAAATTCCTCTTTTATAATTATCATCTATATTGTACTTTTAATGAGTGGAACATCAGGAGGTGGGATGTTATTGACTGCTCCAGAGCTGCGCTCCTCGAGGCACTTCAGCTGCTTCCAGGTAAACTTTATTCATCTTCTGGCGTGTAGGACATAAATCTTTATTGGGGATGGTGTGTCAGTAACAGCATCATAAAACTGACTGCTGAATATTCCTGGTAATTCGTGGTGCTCTGCAAAGGTCAGCCCTGGGCTGTGGGAGAGCAGGAGCAGCTCCCAGCACGGGCACCAATTAATTTGGGAATTTCTGCCTGGTTAAAGGGCTGTCAGGCACGACAGCTGCATTTACAGCAGGAGTTAACGCTCCAGGATCTGGCAGGACTCTCTGACTCTCCCGACCTCATCTCTAATTCAGTCCCAGATTTCCATTTCGGTGGGCACGGGACGGATGTGTCACACGGATGGAATGGTTCTTGTTTCTCGTGTTAATGCTTTACACCCTCGTGGTGCTGATTTTGTTGTTGTTGTTCACCAGCCCTGTAATGGAGGCATTCATTTAAAGCCCTCCAATATAAATTTCCTCAAGAATTACTGTGGAGTTCTAAGGTTTAGGCAAATGGTCAATCTCTGCGTGTCCAAAATCCAACCCAGAATTAAAAGGAAGAAAAAGAACCACTACAAATTAATATCAAGAAAACAAACAAACAAAAACCCCAATTAATATCAGTTCCCCAAACCAGACTTTTTATTTTAACACACAGCATCGCTGCTCTGAGATTTGCTGGCATTTAGGGTTATTTTAAGAGTACACCAGTTCCTTTCTGAGTATGCTGATTGTCTATTAGAAACCCTTCTTCCTCCAGGTTAAGAGAATTTGTTATGAATCAGAAATTCTGTTAGATTCTCATTTGTTACTGGCACAGAGCTTTTCCTTTCTTTAGAAGGGCACTCTTTGTCGGCAAGGAAATATTCTCTGGCCATAATTTAATTGGGAAGGGAAAAGGTTCTTTCTTCTCTTTTTTACTCCAACAAAAGAGCTGCCCATGATTTTGTTTTGTGAGCCATGTGCCATGGACTGAGTTCCATTTTATCCCATCTCCAAAGGCACTGCTGCTTTGAGCTCCATCTCAGAGCTCCCTGTCCCACTCCCCTCCCCACTCATTATTTTGTTGTTGGAGTTAAATTGGAGTTTGATGGTTCAGTGTTTTAAAATCAGCAGCAAACCTCGAGCTGGAAGAACACCCATTCCCAAACTGATCCTGAACTTGAAAGTGCTGAGAGCTGAGTTGTGTCTTGTTGCTTTTAATTATCTCCAGTCCTGCTGAATGCAGAGCTCACATTTCAGTGCCTGTGTTGTGGAAATTGTCTGTATTTTATTTACGCAGCCACAGGTGAGGTGAGAATAAAAAAACTTAAAAATAAGCTGAGCATTAACAGCTTGAAACAAGTCAAGTGCTAATTGTGTTACTAATGCCACCTTCATCTTCTTTTTGATAAGACAGAAAATTTTAAAAGCCCACACTTGTAGATCTGTTGTGCAGATTTTCAGAGCCACAGCAAAGTTCTAGACAGATTAATTTCTTTGCATGAAAATAATACGGAGAGGCCACTTCACATACAACTGATAAACTGCCAGTTGATGTAGATTCAGTCTAATTGCTACTTTAAGACTTTTTGAAATTTAGTTTGGAGTTTATAGGAAAATTTCCTCTGGCTGTAAAGGGAGTTTGGATAGATCCTGAGGAAAAAAAAAAAGTGTATATATATATATGAGAGATAAGATGGAAAAAAAATCAGTGCACAAGTTGGAGCACTGCTGGTGAAGCTGGCGCCTGGAATGGCTGCTGGAGAAGTTACTCTGATGGATTTTTATTGTGTGAGCTCTTGGCTGGGACTGGAGCAAACAACGGGAAGGGAAGGCACAAATATCGAGAGTGCCGGAGCTGTGGCGGCTCCAGCGACACAATCCCAGGGAATTCAAACTCCTGAGGTGTCCCTGCCTGGAAAACAGGGACTTTGGACTACCTAAAAAACAGAGGCCAGACAGAGTTCAGGGAATAAAAAGCAGTTCTGTTTATGGAAGGGCTCCAGGTACATTTGGGGCAGACAAAGCCCCCCAGGGGCTGCACCCAAAATGGGCCCCGGCTCACCCCGGGGTTTCACACTTTGGTCACTTTGGTCCATTTGCACATCGGGGTTCATCTCCCAATTACAGCTCCAGCTAATGAAGTCATTTACCCCAGGTTTCCCCCAGCTCCCTTCTGTTCCCATCTCTCAGGCCTGGGGCAGGGAGGTGTCCGTGACTGCCAGGCCTGCAGAGGAATTGCTGTGTGTGCCCAAATGGGAAAGCAGCAGCTGAGCCTGGGAGTGGAGTTTGGAGTCACAGCCTAAAGAACTGCAGGAGTGCACACGGATGGGAAATGGAAAAGATCAAATCCTGAGGGGTCAGGTGCCAGGGGAATGCCACGAAATTGGGCAGCTTGGCTTTAATCCAAGGTCTCAGCTTGGCTCTGACCAAAAAAAACCAAGAGAAAGCCACAGGAGGGGACAAGAAAAAAATCTTTGGGAATAGAAAAAACAACCTGGACCAAAGGGCGCTCACCTCCTGCTCACCAGAGTAATTTTGCTATGAATTATGGCTTTGTCATGCCAAAATTATGAGTTTTGACTTCTGTGCTAATTCTGGAATCATTATTTAATGGTATTTTTAACCTCTGGCTGTGGCACGCCAGTAAAGCTTGCAGGAGGTGGGGACATTTTGGAAGTGCCACTGTCACATCGTAGCTTGGTGACAATATATCTGCTACAGATGTGGCTGTGTTGTTTTATTTATAGGTAATGAAAGTAAATCCATCATGGGCTAAAAATAAATCAGGCAAGCTACTCCAAACAGGTGTACATCCCTCCAAAAAAGCAAAATGATTGATTATTTAGCATTAATATTCTCAAAAACAAATTAGGAAGTTATTAATTATCAAAATCTGTATTTTTTCTGCTGTAAAATTTATCTATTGCTATTCATAAGATGCTGCACTTGTTCCTGGGACTTCTGAACTAAGCTTAAATCTTAGCATTTAAAATCTTTTCCCAATGCTAAAGATGTTCTACATATTTGCAAATTTTGTATTATGGCACCATAAAATCCACAAAGTGCTTCGAGCATTTAAACTGTACAAAAAAGTGACTGCAACTCATCACTTTGCCTCAAGTGTGATAGTTTTCATGTCTCCAAAATGAATAGCAGGAGAGGGAATTCCAGGTATTTATTCTTAGTCTCAATTGGGCCTTTTTCATCTGTACAATGGCTTAGTTAATGGTATTTCAACTTTTATTCAGGGGAAGAATTTTGTGTTCTGCCTTGGTAAGGATTTTTTTTCTTTGCCCACATGCTCCGGTGTGACACAGGCAAAAATAACAATATCAAACCATTGCCTTTTTGAAGGAGCCATTATCATTTTTATTAATCATCTGATGAGGGGAATGCATTCATCTCACAGCAGCAATTTCTCACGCTCTGCTCCTGGTGAATGGGGCTTTTGTGAGGCAGCAATTTTACCTTGACCTGTAACACAGCTCTGAGCCTCTCTCTCTGTGAGGAATTGTTCCAATTCCTTCTCTCCAGCGTTCTGCGTTTTACTGAGTGCCAGGAGCTTCGGAATTCAAAGAACTGCATTTCCTTGCCTGTGTTCAAACCTAATTCCATCGGTCTGAAAAAAATCTGGATTTATTTTCTGTGACATACTCCTCCACTTTTACGCATCTGGACGTGCAGCATTAGCAGAAGGCGAAAGGTAATTTTATGACAGGTGCTGAGAAGTTTTACCCTTCCTGAGAGGTGCTGGGACAGGGTTGGAGATGTTTCCCAGAGAAGCTTCCCCTGGATCCCTGGAAGTGCCAGAGGCCAGGCTGGACAGGGCTTGGAGCACCCTGGGACAGTGGGAGGTGTGGTTAATAATTCTTTTGTGAAAAATATTTGGTTTGTTATTAAACATTCTTGAAGTTTCCCGATTCATTCATCTTCTCTTTCCCGGTTTGCTGCGATCATGGCACACCCCAAGGGCCTGGAGTGAGTTGACAACAGGAAATGGAATTGAATTGGAGCACGTTTACATGGGATATTTGGGAAAAAATTCCTCACTGTGAGGATGGGAAGGCCCTGGAATAGAATTCCCAGAGAAGCTGTGGCTACTCCTGGATCACTGGAAGTACCCAAGGTCAGGCTGGACAGGGCTTGAAGCAGCCTGGGACAGTGGGAGGTGTCCCTGCCATGGCAGCTGGATGAGGTTTAAGGTCCCTTCCAATCCACACCACTCCATGATTTTATGAGTGGTTGTGAAGATTTAAATTCCTCTTCCTGCCCCTGGGAGCTCTGCATTGGCAGGTGCAGCACTTTGTGGTCCATGTGTTGTGTTTGTGAACTCTTGCAATGGAAAAGCAGCTGATGCTACAAGAATTCCATGATTAGCAGAGTGCACATCCCTCCTGCTTACTCTTGAACTTCATGGACTTTTTACTTTTTTTTTTTTTTTTGCACAGTTGTTTAGGTATTAATTAATTTAGGTCTTAAATTGTAGTGGATTTAATAACGAGCAGAATGGAAATGGTAAATTAAATTAACTGCTCTGCAGTAAAAACCCCACAAACACATCCCTTCCATCTAGGTTTGATGTAACCCAATTAAAACCAGGATAGAGCTCATCCCTTTGTCTTAATAAGCATGTTAAATTAGCTATTTCCTCCTCAGAGGAAAACACGCTTAGAAACAAACTCCAGAACGTTTAGGAATGGGAAAAGCGTTGATTTCTTGTCCCCTGCTATTTGTAATCTGTGATTAAGTGGTGTGAAATGGGGCTAAGCCTTCCTGGCGCTGCCTTAGAGCGCTTCCTCCTCCCCTGTGCGCTGCAAATGTGTCTGGAACAAAAGTAGAGCAAGGCAGGACTAATCTCCATTTTCTCCACAGCCTTGGAAAATCTTTCCTAGTGATGTAAACTCCAAGCAAAGGCTGTCACATGTTTAATCCCACAAATCTGGAGTTTAGGGAGGGGGGATATTAAAAAAAAAAAAAAAAAAAAAAGGGTATGGAGCTCCATGGTAAAAGGAATTGGAAGATGTGTTTCTGTCTCTACATGTAAATTCAATTTCTTGGGTCCTTTTTTTTCATTTGATTGCATTTTTGAAATTGGAAATCCCAGTGAGCAGAGGTTGGACTGCAGAATGTTTGAGTGGATACTCAGACTATTATCCAATATGCTTTTAGGGATGCTAAAAATTAAGTTATTCAGCTGCTTTGCTGTTGTATTTCCTCCTGCAACCACAGGGAAAACACACGTGCCCATCTCCTGTAGGAACACTGAGGGATCATTCCCTGCCTTTGATGCTGCAGGAATAGAAGGATTACTGTGAATAAAATCTTGATTTGGAAGTTCTCTAAGTTTGATTGCATTGATGTGATCATGACTTCAACCTGTTTGCCAGTTTGATTTGGAAATGGTCCACACTGCACCTCTTTTCCTTTTAATCTCCTGTTGTGCAGCCTAAATTAAGTTTATTTTACTTACTCTGATTTTTACTTGCATCAGAATAAAGGGAGATACGGTGCTGTGGTGCCAGGTAAACTTCTTTTCCCTGTGGAATTGTGGATACCTGTGGTTCAGTGTGCTGTAATAAATAAAGCTTTGCCGAAGCAAGGTTATAAAACAGATTATTATTTTCTTAAAAGTGATAGAGACACACAGGAGTCGCCATGGAGGCACCCAAGCAATAAAAAGAGGAAAATTCAGGATCCTAGGGCAGCTGGAAACAGATGTGTAAATGGAACAGGGAGTACCCACTAAAAGGAAAGGTTATTTCTATATAATATATAGTGCACTTTAGGGCTATGAGTTGCTGAACAGACTAATGAAAAAAAGAAATTGGAAGCAGAATATTGTAAGAAACAGGAAATCGTAAAATAACTGAGGGTCACCGAATTTTTGGGGAGAGTGATAGAATGAGAGAAATGGGAGCTTAACTGTGGTGCAGAACTCAGGCAAGCCCAGATTTTAAACCTGTTTTGGAGGTAAATTGGCCATGGGAGCAGATCCTTGGGCAGGGAATGTTGGAGCCAATCTTTAGGGTAGTACTGACCTCGTAGGGATTTGTGGAGAGCTGTTTTCAGTGAGAAACCCCCACTGAACTTGTTCATTTTCTTACAGTAATGGTGAGGTAGAACAAGTCTTTCCTGAGGTGATGTTCTTTATAACAGAAGCTGCACTCCTTGGTTTTAGTCAGGTTCACGTGGGAGGGGTGTGGGATCTCCTCCTCCCTCCAGCAGAAACAGCAAAATATCAGCTCTGTGCCCAGGGCAGGAGAATTCTGTCTCCAGGGTCAGCTGCACTCCGCAGCCTCACCTTGGGAAGCAGCAGCTTTGATTAAAAAAGGGCAAACCAGCAGGAGCCATTCCATGGTCTGGAAAAATTTAATCTCCTTGACTGTGATCTCAGAGTTTGGTGCAGAGGAGTTTGTTGTGGTGCAGCACAGAAATACTGGAGCTGTGCCTTGCTGCTTTCATTTGTAGAAGACATGAAGGTTCTAATACCAAATTAAATTCTCCAGTGAGTGGCAGCAGTTTATTGATCCACAGAAATGCGTTGTGGTTAATAATTCTTTTGTGAAAAGTATTTGGTTTGTTATTAAACATTCTTGAAGTTTCCCGATTCATTCATCTTCTCTTTCCCAGTTTGCTGCGATCATGGCACACCACAAGGGCCTGGAGTGAGTTGACAACAGGAAATGGAATTGAATTGGAACATGTTTACATGGGATATTTGGGAAAAAATTCCTCACTGTGAGGATGGGAAGGCCCTGGAATAGAATTCCCAGAGAAGCTGTGGCTACTCCTGGATCACTGGAAGTACCCAAGGTCAGGCTGGACAGGGCTTGGAGCAGCCTGGGACAGTGGAAGGTGTCCCTGCCATGGCAGGGGTGGAATTGGATGATTTTTAATGTCCCTTCCAACCCAAACCATCCTGGAATTCTATGATTCAGATCATGTAAGTTCATATCTTTTATTTACCTGGACCACTTTGGGGGATCTGCACTTTCCCAATACTCTGTTGTAGAACACTTTAGTCACCAACACTTCTATTCCAATGTCACATATTTTACCTGACTCTTATTTTTCAGTGGAATGAAAGCATTTCAAATTGAAATGTGTAACTACCATAATCACTCTGTGAAGGTAAAATCAGTAATTACCAGTGTTTCAGTAAAGAATTTGGCTCTGTGGCTCCTCAACATACAGTGGATGTTCACAGTTAGAGTGGTTCTACAGCAGGTTCTGACTAATAATGGAAGCACTTCCTTTTGGTTAGCTAATTGTACCTGTTAATTAAACTCCATTTAATCACAGTGCCTTCTATATAAACCTTGTTGTGGGGAATATCTCTTAATGCACACATGACTTGTTTGGGTGAATAATTCCACTGGATGTTGTTTATTAATAATTCTGAGCCAGGGTGCTGCTGTAATTTCCCCTGTAACATCCTTGGTGGGTTCTACTCATTCAGGGCATTTTCATTTTAAAGAAGAAAAAGGGATTTTCCTTTTAAACAGGCTCCACTGCTGTAATTAGCTTCAGGGGACCCTCAGTGGTTCTCACCAGCATTTATTTGTATCATTGAAGGCATTTAAAAATCTGATCTCGTGAAGAACAAAAAATGTGATATCAAAATGTTAAGCTCATTGCTTCATGAATTCCCTTTGAAAACTCCACTTTTCCTGCCTTTTCCTCTCTCTTCTGCCATGAGAAAGGTTGGAGGCTTGGTGACTCGAGGTGCCCTCGTGCTGTTGACATCCTTGGGTGGCCCTGTCCTCCTCCTGATGGCTTCCCAAATCCAGCCACTGGATCCACCTGGGAGCAGCTGGGAATGTTCTTTCTGCAGCAGCAAGTTTGCTCCAAAACAACCAGTGCACACATTTATCAGAATTTTTGGTTTATCTAAATTGTTACCATTTTCAAGAACAAATTTAAAGCAGGAAAGTGGGAAGCAAAATTGATTTTCTATTGAGAATGTTGTTTGTTTTTAAAGAAAAAGTTTTTTTCTTTTAAAATGAATTTGATTTAGCCTTTCTTTTATTTCATCACCAATCAGGCTGGACCTTTGACTTTCTGAATGCAGTCCTCTTATTTAGAGTCACCTCTGAAGTGACTCATTTAAGCTGTAGAAAATGGAAGAGCAGCACTTTAATTTTTAATTATGTTGTAGGATGTGTTGAAAAAAGAATATATGACTGCAGTACATTCAATATGTGCATCACTCTAAGATCATTTATTAGGTTTGAGCTATATTTGAACTCCCAAAAAATGAGCAAATTTGTGGTGTTGTAGCTGGAAGAGAAGAACAATGGTTGCTAATAAAGCATGAAAATCCAACTTCTCACCTATTTTATCCAAATCAGAATTGTCCTGGAGCAGAGTTCATTGGCTCTGCCACTTCCTCCCCTTCACCTGCACCGAATGTCAGAGGCTCTGAGGGATCACAGCTCAGCCTCAGGAGGTGGGGAAGAGGCAGCGTGGCACAAATACGAAATCAGAGTGAATAAATACCCACAGCACTGCAGTGCTGGGACAGGAACGATGAGCAGATCCATAATGTCCAGCTTCAGAGGCACTCCTCGAAGAGCAAAAGTGGTTTTGTTGCCTCAAATGGCATAAAAAAGGTAAATTGCCTTGCCTGGGCACCGTGCTTGTCTGATTTAAGAGCTGCTTAACTCTCTGTCTGAAAGGCCAGCTCCAATTCTTGCCCATGTGATTCACCCGGAGCGCAGGGAGCCGGGAGAGATAAAAAGCTTGTAGAGCTGTTAACACTATTTTATGTTGGAATTGATGCACCAGGCTGCCAAGTAGCACAGATGCTTAATACACTCAATTTGTAAAGGAGATTTTAATCTTCACAAGTACATCTCTTTTCACTTCCAGTCCTCGGCACTCCTCGGTGAGAAGGAGAAATATTCAGCCGGGCTGAGGACACCAAACAAGCTTTAAACAAAAGAAACCTCCAGGCCCTGAGATGGCCACTAATGGACCTTGAGGCTTGCCTGTGAAAGCTCCTGATATTCAAGTGAATAAATTCCAGTTTATTTCAGTAAATCACCACAGGATGGGAGGTGAAAAGCTGGACAAGGCTGCACAGTGTCCTTGGAAAGGGGGTTATTTGGAATGGTCGGGACTGAAATTCAGCTTCCAAGGGGAGTCAGGGCTTGGGGGAAGCTGAATGAAAAGGTGAGGAATATTTTGCTTTTATCAGCCGCTTTTGGTATTTTTGTGTGTATAATTAAGGAGCACAGTCTGTAAGCTCTAGGTTGAAATTTTAATTAATGTGGGGGTTTGTTTTTAAGTGTGGGTGAATTGAGATATAATCTGGTAAAGTTTACTTCCTTGGCTAACACAAATGTATTTTTCTTTGAGACATTGTTTAAATAACATCGCAAGGTCTGTTCTCCAACATCATTCCCTCATGGCTGCATTCCCACCCTCTGATAGTGCGGTGTCTGTATTTACGAGTTATTTCAGGATATTTCACACCCTTTTCAGATTTAACATTTGGTTCGTGATTAGAGGTTTAAATCTGGCTTCTGCATAATGAGAAGCTGGGCAGTGGGATTTGTGACCTTTGCAAACTCCACACAAGGAAAGGATCTGTGATAAAAAATATCTGTAATGTTCAAGTGCCCAAGGGGAGAGTGGGCACCATTAAATTATTGGGAGGCAGGGAGCAAAGTCCGTGTGGGGACTGCTTTGCATTTGGGAGTTGCAGTTACCCAAGGGTGTTCCAGTCTGGGGTTCAAACTCCAGAGGGAATTGGTACTTTGGAAAATGGCAGAAAAACTGGTGGGGTTGTTTGCCAGGGAAAGAGTTGCTGCAGTTGTGGGTCAAAAATTCCCAAATCCAGTCAATGGAGTGACTGTCATCAATCCAATGATGATGTCATCATCAGCATGCTCATTACCAGATGTCATCATCATGCTCATTATCATTATCATTATCATTATCATTATTGACCAGTTCATCCAAAGTCCAGGCAGGCCAACAGACTCATTGTCAGTGACTTCATCAGGACTGGTATCAAGCCCATGGTGAAAATTTAACTTTTATTGAACAGAATTCTGGTACAGAATACAAACACATTTTCATCCTTATGCAAATACCCTGTGTTTGGGTTGATTGACAGCTGGTAAAAGCTGTATTTCTGTATTTTATCCCTGTCCATGGCTGTGTCCCCCTCTGATTCAGGAAGGGAGATTTAGCCTTCCCATAAAACATTTTCTTTTGTTTTGTCTGTCAGGGCCAAGAGTTTGGCTCAATGATCCTGGAGGGTTCCTTCCAGCTCAGCTTTTTCTGTGATTTATTATGGCTAAAATAATGAATCTACCTCAATCTCCCCATTTTCCTTCCTCCTCTCAGGCTAAATGACACCATTTGTTTGGCTCTGTACAGACTCTGGTGGGACCATTGCTCAGATGGTGACTGATTTAATGAACATCACGTCATTAAACCCAAAAATCCTCCTGAGAAAGCACTGCAAGCTACAGGTGGAGCTCCTAGAAACACAAGTGGTGAGTATTTAATCCCATTATATTGGATAAGTTTCTCTAGGGTGGGTGTGTTCAGACTCAGAGCTCCCTTAATTATAATTTTTTGGCAGATTTCTGGTCTGGATCACAGATCTGGGCTGGCATGACCTGTCTGAGGCATTCAAAGCTCTACTGAAGTGCTCACCAAAGCAGGATTGCTGTGCCTGATGCCTGTGAACAGCAAAGGAGCTGCTGCTAAGGTGTTTCATCCATTGTGCAAGCTCTGGGGATGAAGCCTATTTAAATATCCACAGGTTAGGCAGCGCTTTTCATTCCTGCTTCCTGGAGCATGACAGGGAATCTCACTCGCTACCCAAGTGCAAATAAATACAATCATCACTCCTATCATCACGGATTTTCTGCTTTGCTTACCCAGCCCTCGGCTCTGAGACACACTCAGACTCCACTGACTCCTGTAACACGTGTGAGAAGTGGCTCTTAGGGCTGCAGAGTGGATTCAGTTGTAATTTTGCTGTTTGAGCTGCTCTAACAGTGCTGCATCACTGTTTTTTTGGGCTTTTTTTAAGGAACAGTTTGTTGTGGCTGCTGTTACGCACATTTTGAAATACATAACTCCAAAAAGCTTTGTGGTAACAATACAGATAAGCCAATGCTGCTTGTAGAAAAAAATCCAATGTTTATAATAGCAGGAGAACGTTGCTATTTGTATTTCAAATTTCCCCTGTACACGGAGGCAGGAATTGATTTCACGCTGGCCTCGGTGCTTGGGCTGTGCTGTCTTTGCTCCTGCAGGGAGAGGAGGAATTTGAATGAAGAAGATCCTGTTGTTCTCCTGCAGTGGATTTGTCACATCTGCTCCTGTCTGAAGTGAAAAGGAAGCGGAATGGGAAGGAAGCTCTCCCCTCTTTCTTTGAGGTGTGGGTAAAATCCCTGCCAGCAGCACCAGTGGGATTCTTGGGGGTGGCGCGTGGGCTTGGGGTGACGGTGGCTTTGTGACAGGGTGGGGGTGGCTCAGGGGACAGCTGGGGTGGGATTTGGGGGCTCTCCTGCCAACATGGACCTCTGGAATGGGAGGGAGCCGAGGGAAAGCTGCTGCAGGAAGGGGGAATCACAGGATGGTTTAGGTTTAAAAAGATTCATAAGATCATCGAGTCCAACCGTTCCCCAGGGCCAGCACTAACCCACGTCCCCACGTGCCACAGCTTTAATCCCCCCAGGATGGGGACTCCACCACTGCCCTGTGCAGCTGTGCAGGGCTGGACAGACCTTTCAGTCAAGACATTTTCTGAAATACAAAACCCTTCCCAACTTGAAGGCCATTTCCTCTTGTTCTGTCGCTCCTACCTGGGAGAAGAGACCAACTCCACCTGGCTCCAACCTCCCTTCAGGGACCTGCAGAGAGAGAATCCCCAAATCACTGAGGTTGGAAAAGCCCTCCAAGACCACAGAGTCCAACCTGGAACCCATCCCCACCTTGTCCACCAGCCCAGAGCACTGAGTGTCCAATCCTTCCCTGGACACCTCCAGGGATGGGCACTCCAAACCTCCCTGGGCAGCCCCCTCCAATGCCTGGCCACCCTTTCCATGGATAAATGGTGGTGAGAATGCCCCAAAATTCCCAGCAAAATCCAAATAATCCAGCTGCTGCTGCAGCTCTTGGTGCACAACGTCCCTGGCCATGGAAAAAGGAGCAAACATGTCTGAGTTGGGAAAAGCCCTTCATGATGATTAAAAATGCAGAATAAAAACTTACCTGGAGGGGCTTGTGAGAGTGTCAAGGGTCTTTGTGCCAAATGATTTTATAATGGCTGAGGAAGAAATTATTTATTAGTTCATCAAACATAAAGGAATAGTTAATGAGAGCATTCATTATAATCTTTGTTGTGGCACATAATTAGCAAGCTCTGCTTCTGTCTCAGTGCTGTTGCTGAGCACGTCTGGGAGAGTAAAATGTGTGATTTATAACAATATTACAAAGCACAATATTTCCCCCCAAAATTAATGAATCCTAGCAGAGAGAAACAGGGAATGCATTTACCAAGATTCGAGTCTGGTTCTAAAATAGCAGATTGTGAATGAGCAGCTGTTGTCTTGCAAGTCTTGAGCTTTTTGTCAAAATTTGGGACGTTTCAGCCTGGTGGAAGTCACATTTCTGACAATGATCATCATCACTGGAAAGTTTGGGTTATTCCTAACGTACAAAACATTTCTCTTCAACTTTCTTATCAGCAGGTTCCACTTTTAGTCCATCCTTCATTTCTAGACATGAAGCGGACAGGGAAGTTTTTGATTTTATGAGGCATTGAGTATCCAACCCAAAATTCTGGGCCTTACAAGGAAACCTTTCACTGAGCAGAAAATGGAACCTGACCTTTAAATCTGGACCTTCATCATCCTCTTAAAATGCAACGATTCCTCTGTGGTTGTTTCAAACCCTTTGAGTGCTGACCACTAAAAATTCCCAAATCCTCACTCACTAACATTAATTTAAGGCTATTAAATGCTAATAGAATTTCACCTCCATCAGGGTCTACAGCACAGAATTTATGCTAAATAAACATTTTATGGGCTTCTGATTTTGTAAGTGCAATAATAGAACTGCCCAGGGTCTTATCAGGGTAATTGAATAATATTCACATCTGTCTTTCTTTATTTTTCTATTTTTTTAATCTCCTTATTCTTCTAAATTCTGCCAAGATGGCTATTTTTACTTCTTTTAACAGAGCCTAAAATACAGATTTCTGAATAGATATCACGTACCTGGATAAATGAGATTTTTTGGGGGTTGTTTGGTTTTTTATAACGCATTATAGTCCCTTTTGAAAACAAAGCAAAACAAATGGCCTCAAATTGTGCTGGTGAGGTTCAAGTTGGATTTAAGGGAAAATCTCTTCCCTGGAGGAGTGGTTAAACACTGGAAGAGGCTGCCTGGAGCAGTGCTGGAATCACCATCCCTGGAAGTGTCCCAAAGATGCATTGGAGCTCTTCGGGATGTGATTTAGTGGGAATGGGGATATTCAGTCAAAGGTTGGACTTGATGATCCCCAGCCTTAATGATAACGAAGTTCTTGAGCACTTCCCTGAACCAGGGCTTGTGTCTGTTGATCAGGCTTTGCAAATATTCTGGATTGCTTGAAATGTCTCAACGTATTTCGGAGCATAAATAGAGCATCAATAAATAATGTGGATTATTAGAAAGCCTCTCACATCCTAATGTGCTTCCCAGCATTAGGAAAAATGCTGCAAGGTGATTAGGGATTCACAAAGAGGATCCACAATTAATGTTAATCTGCTTACAACTCACTAATGATTAGGTTTTAATGATTTTTAGATCCACTGCTGCTTGTGGTGCTTAGCTGGGCTTTCATTTTTTATCTTTTCCTTTTTTTGTGGGAATAATAATTGAGATAAATATTTTTAAATGTAAGTAGGGCAATATTTACTTTTGTTTTTCAAATGTAGGACTTGTGATAGTCAGCAATGTTTTCTGACAGTTGATATCCCACTGCAAAGCCTTTTGATGTTTTCCAGCATCTTCATCTTTCCAGAGGGGTTTTCTTTGGATTAATTTTTGTTGTACAAGGATGTCCTCCTGGTCCAGGTGTGGGGCTCAGTTAAACCAAACCAGCTCAGAAATCTTTTACTTGAAGTGAAATATCTTTTATTGGGACATGGAGACAGCAAAATCTTTCCCTTCTCCAAAAAAACCATTGAAATTTAGCTTTGAGGACTGAACAAAGCTGAAAAAACCCCAAATAAAGGAGAGATCCTAATGGGTGAAGCATCTTGTCCTACTAAATTCTGCATCCAGTCCCTCTAATGCTGGGCTTTATTAATGGTATTAGGTCCTGTGTGCATTAATTAGTTCACTGCATTTTGAAAATTAATTGGGTTTTGATTATTGGTTATGTTTACCATCAGTATTACAAGACCAAAAAAAAAAATATTAATAGGAAGGTAAATCATCTTATTTACTGGGAATTACGGGACTCAAACTGAAGTACTTGCTTATTATTATTATATATTTGAATATATATATTCTAAAAAGAAAAATTGATTTATTTTTTTAAAAATGAAAGCCTTAGGTCCAACTTATACCTGAAGCCAAAATCCTCCCTGATTTTGCACAGTTGGAGGAGAGCTCTGGTGGATTTAGGAAGATATTAACTCAGTGCTGAGATGGATGGAATTAAGAGGTCAAACTGGAAAGAAACAGAGCAGAGTAGAGCCTGAACCTGACACACCAATCCCTTGTTTTCATAGATTTTTAAGCAAGAAAATGCCATTATAAACAACTTTCCTGACCTCCCGTGCACTGCCAGGCAGGAAATTTAATCCCTGATTCCTGCATTAGGGGAAACCTCTCTGCTCTGTTTCATAAAATGCTTGTCTTGTTTGTTTTGCTGGGTGATATTTTACCTTCTCAGGGTGGAGAACATCAGCCAGCAGAAAGCCAATTCCTGCTCCCATTGCTGGGGATTTCTTTGAAGCATTTTGATATCTGCAGTCTAAATAAAGGCTCACAAAGCAAATTCTGCTGCAAACAGCGCAGGCACCGCTCAAATCTCTCCCCATCACTGCTCAATCCTTGGTTATTTTTTCCCCCCTCTCTTCAGATTACAAAAAGATCTTTCTTTGTTCAAAATCCTGAGCCCACCTGGACCCCTCCTAAGCATGGTTCAGCCATAAATCCAAGATGAAAAACCTCACTCCAGTCCCAAGTGGGACATTTAATGAGGAAATGCCACATCATCAAGGTAAGATGATTTTTTTGGGGTTTTTTTTTTGTTTGTTTGTTTGTTTTTATTTTGGTGTTTTTTTTTTTTTGTTTGTTTGTTTTTTTTTGGGGGGGGGGTTTGTTTTGTTTTGTTTTGTTTTGTTTTGTTTTGTTTTGTTTTTGAAGCCCACCTCCAGCTCAGGAAACTGGAAGGATGAGGTTGGACTTCCGGCCAAAAGGCAAATGAGAGAATAAAATAAACTGGGAAAACTGAGAAAGGTGTTTTGTAGCGACTGTTACATCTCCCACTCATTTCAAACTCAGAGTTGTGCTCCCCACATTGAGGAAATCTGTTTTTTTTATATCCTGGCTCACTTTCAGTGACTGAATTTGTCTGCTCTCACTTTATTATGACAAGAAGTGAAATCTCAAGGGAATTTAAGCACTTAGATTGCTCTATTCAATCACTGTAAATATATTTATATGTAAAGAAAACTGAATTTTCTATCAAAATAAAATAGGAACTGTGCACAGTGTATTCAGGTGTCTGAATAGAAGGTGTAGGAATACTGAATTTCACTAAATCAGAGTGCTTTTCCCCACAAACATTCCTGAAAAGGCTTATTTAAGAGTTTGGGGATTTTGCAGGTTGTTTAGATGAGTTTCTCCACAATCTGATTTGTGCTGCCCAAATTAATGGAATCACCACCTTCTGTGGTATTTCTGCAATCACTGCTTTATCTTAATTATAAGTAATTTGCAAAAGGTATTGGAGTGGGAAAATAAACAAAGGAATAAGAAAAATCTCAGCTAAATGCAGTTCCAGAAAGATATAATTATGTTATTGATTTCATTATAAAACATTAACTAATTTGGGTTTTTAAATCAGCTTTTCAGCAGAAGCGTTGCTCTGAGAGTATTGAGTAATGCTAATGTTTTATTTTCCATTTTTATTAGGTTTTCCTCTGGAAGGAATTTTTGCATTACGAAGGTGGATAAAAATAATCTGAAATTACATTTTAAGATTTTCAAAGTACATTTTAAAGGGTTTTAATTGTTCTGAAAGAGGGGAGCTGGAAAGAGAAAGACCAATTTAGCCCAGAGTAGCTCTGGGGTTGATGTCAGAGTAAAATTTCTGTATGAAACACTTGAAAAATACAAACTCTGAAAAAACTCCATCCTAAAGAAAATCATGAAGAGATCCATTTGCAGGAGACATTAATTTCAGCATAAAATCCAGCAAGTGGGAGTAAAAATCATTATATAAGGGATACCTGAGGCTGTTGAGTGGCTCAGGGACCCAAATTCAATCTGGGTTCTGGTTTGGATCCGCTGGAATTTTTAATCAAGACTCACTGGAATTTTCAACCAAGACTCACTGAAAATTCCTCCCTCTCCTGGTGCTGCCTCTGTCCTTGGCTTGTTTGGGTTTCCTTTCTGTGGAGGAGCTGAGCAAGGGAAACCAGAGAGGAAAGAAGGAAAGAAGGAGGACAACTCTTCCCCAGGCCCCGTGGACACAAACATCTTTGGGTTATGAAGGTGAAGGGTGTGCCCATGTGTCTTTTAACATATTTATTTAACAAATGGACACACCCTTCACCTTCATAACCCACAATTTGTCAAAATCTCTGGGTTTTTTATGAGGTTCATGGGACAGAGGTATTTTTCTGGTGCTCTAAGCTGACCCAAGCACTTGGCATTGGCAGAGGTGTTTGCTGATTGTGCTGCTGCACCTCCCTCCTTTCAGGTCTCAGCTGAGAATATTTCTGATATGCTATAAATCACCTATAAATGTGTTTTCAAACACAGTTTTCTATCCTTTTTTGCAGACCATAAACAAGAGAGGAACTGGCCTGCCCAATTGCTCCTCGCCTTTGCAGATGGAGATCCAGAACCTTTCCTGAGGGATTAACGATAACCCAGGATGCTGGCAGGCCATCAAGGTGAGAAAATCCCCCTGATTTGGTAATCTGGAGGTGATTAAATTTGCAGACAGCTGGTTGGAAGCTCTTGTGGTACATTTTGTGCCTCAGTTTGTTCCCCTGGCTGGTTTGGTGCTGGGGAAGGCAGCGGGGCCTTGGCGGATCCAACTCCTTGGGGCTGAGCAGGACGTGAACAACCCAAACCCTTCCTGGTGCTTTGTGCTGGGTCTGAGCACCCACAAAACTTTTTCACTTTAAACTGGTGATGAAGCAGAACTGCAGGTGAATTTATCAGCAGGGACCTGCAAGTCTGGGGGATCTCATCCCAAGAAAGGTTGGAAGGTCCCAGTGATGAGGGAAGTTCTGCCTGGCTGACACGGTGAGATACTGAAGGGAGGATGAGCTCTGGGTGATTTATCCCTGGCTTCTGTTTCCAGGTGAGTTAATAAAAGCTCGTTTCAGTTAATCTGCATCCCCTGGGCATTGTCTGTGTGTCTTTGTGGCTGGAATGAGGCTGCAGTCACGCCTTGGCGAGGGGAGCAGGGCTTAAAGCTTCTGATGTCCATGAATTAAATGAATCAATCTCTTCCAACACACTTTAAATTGATCTTTGATTGGACCACATGGCCCTTGGATAAGGCACCCTGGTATTAGTCAATTTGACTTGGAAAGATGATGATACAAATTCAAATGGAAAGATGATCTATATTGAGCAGCTGTGGTTCTGCAGAGTGATTTTTTTTTCTTTTTTTTTCTTTTTTTATTAGTATGCTGCTCTGTTTGTGAAGTCTTTTTTGTGAATACTGATGTCTGAACCCAGGGCTGTGTCCAGAATTGCAAACTTGGGCATTTGCATTAACGATCTGTGGCCTGTATTATTGCTTTAATCCTGCCTTCAAATTGCTCAGAATCTATAACACAAAACGCTCCTATATCCTCTGCTTAAAAGAACCTATTTATGTCTAACACAGTTACTCAGAGCTGCCTGCTGGTTTGAAGGGTCTGTCTTCAAGTAGTTTGAAATTCATATTGAAATTCGTGTGAAGGTCTTGAGAATGTACAATTGAGATTAAAGTCCTGAATTCCCAAGGGAAGGGGTTGTATCCAGGTACCTGCACTGCAAGGGAGGCTCCCTGTGTGTAGTTTTATGTGCCATGGGGAGAGTGGGAAAGAGGAGTAAATATTTTCCTTGATTTCAGCAGGATTTGTGTGACCTTTGCACAAGTGACAATGTAAAAATGAGGCGTGGAGTGATCTCCAGCTGATTTATTTTTGATTAACCATAAGGCAAACGTCGGTAATTTTTGTGGGTGTGGAGAAGGTGAAACCTCGCTGACCTATCTCAGATGTTCTTTAAACGAGGCTTATCCTCACAAAGAAGCGTTTATTTTAAAATCCAATAATTACCTGATTTATTAACGAGCTGAACCAATGCCTCTCCAATGTCAAGCACCTTCTGCTTTCAGCCTCTCTCTCTCACACGCAACTCCACGACCAAACCCGATTTCTAACCCCAGCTGATTTCAGCCCATAATTAAAATTTCATGGCTAAATTATAAATAGCCCTTTCCCCTTATCCCCTGCCAAAGAACATTTGCAATGGGACGACTGACAAGGGAGGACATTTCTGAGTTTAGATCTGGAGGCTCCATTGTGTCAGCTCCTTCCGAGCCGCCGCAGTGGGATTGCCTCATCAGTTACATCAATATCAGAGGGCCCAGATCAATCTGTAATGAAGGGAGATGAGGTAATTTATCCATTGTAGGACTGGGATCCCTCCCTAGGAACTGGAATTTGGAATTACCGTGGTCATGCTGGGTGCTGCTCTTCACATGCCCCTAGAATAGCCAGCAGTAAATCAAATTAAACCTCCAGAGCAACGTGTTGCTCCTAAAGATTTGAATAAAAGCAGGTCACATTTCAGGGTTTGGGATGCAGTTTATGTCTCTGAAGCAGACAAAACAGCATTTTGTCTCTGTTTTGTTGTTTCTAAACTTTGTGTTGTGTTTTTTCACATGAGTTCAGCTGGAGAGCTGTGGGTGAAAGGGGGAGAAGTGAGAGCCTCAGGCGGCTGCAGCCAGGAGGGTTTAACTGCACCTAAAAGCTGCTGGGGCTCTGCTCTGCTGGGGATCTGCAGGTCATGGAGGGGCTCATCCATGTGGAGGAACCCAAAGGAATCCTCTGAAACCAAACCTGACACCTGAACATGCCCCTGATGCTTCCTGCTGCTTTTCCCACCTGGGGCATGACTTGCCTGTTCCACACCCCTGCAGTGTGTGCCACAGGCTGGATGCCTGCTCTGGACAGATCCCTGTGAAGGGATCACAGCTTTAAAAAGGTTAAAAGCCTGCTCAGGATCACTGTTTCCCTGCAGGAACTTTCCTACCAGCCTCTCTTAGGCAGGGTTTCATGCTCCATTTGCCTTTGGCAACGTGGCTTTAAGTTCCCATCCCAGCAGGGTGACTCCATCTCCCAGCATTACAAGCAGGTTGTTTTCCAGGTAATATCTTGAATTTTGATGTCTGGGAGAGGTGTTGAGCTGCTGGAATGCAGCAAAGCACTGACAAGTGCAACAGGGTTGTGTCAGTGCCAGCTGAGGGCTGAACTCGGTTTCTATAAAAATTATCCAGAGCTGTGGTTACAGCCCTTGCAGCAGCAAAGATGTGTCATAATTTATGATCTCTGCTTCTAATCATTCTTTAAAATCAGTGGTCTGGAGGTGGGCAAGAGGCTGATGATTGAAAATTGATAATTATGCTGTGATGGGGGGGGAAAGTAAGGATGTGCTTCTCACCTGTGTCCCTGCAGACACGTCACAAGCGTTTGAGGCAGCATCCATCCTCCAGAACGGCCCTTGCTGGTGGTTCCAGCTGTCTGTCATCGGTCAGGATCGGGTAAAGACAGCCCTGACAGGCCAGCCAGGCGTGCCAGAGGGACACGGAGGAAACTGGGAGAGCTCTGGCTGCCAGGAATGGCAGTTCTGCTCCTGGCCAGAGCAGGGCTGACAGCTCCAGGGCTGTGGCAGCCAGCCCCAGGGCAGCCGGGAGCTGCTGATCTCCCCAGGATCTGGGAGGGACTCGGTGTCAGACCTGGTGTGGATCAGCAGGGCCGGGGGGATTAGGGAATAAACCTCTCCAGCCACACAGGTTCCCTCCAGGGCAGGAGGGGTCCAAGCAAAGTGGACTGTGGAGGGTTTTTCTGGAATTCTTTTTCTGCATTTTGACTCTAAAAATTCCCTCCTTTCAGGCGAGTTTTTGCCTTGGGTTGATGATACAGAAAGAGTGAGGCTCACAGAATTTTGCGTGTTCTTAGAGGATGTATTGGAAGGTGAGCCTTGGTGAAATGTGATGCAATATTTTTATTTCTACCTACTGATTGCTGTGTGTCAGAGTAGTTTTGTTAATTCATATGTTGCTTTTAGTTGACAAAGAATTTTATGGTTCTTGCTATGGATGTGCCATTCCTGCAGCTTTGTCCCTCATAAGAATTTCTTCTTTACTGAGTGACTCAGGTTAAACTACCATTCATTTAATAAAATTAATATTCTAATTTAATATAGCTAATAGTTATTTAGTAGCTGTTTAGTACTGCTTAATGAAAATAAGCTGTTTCAACCAACAGAGGTTAAAAGTGACAGAAAAAATA
The DNA here is from genome assembly GCF_021018805.1 of Prinia subflava. Lineage (NCBI taxonomy): Eukaryota > Metazoa > Chordata > Aves > Passeriformes > Cisticolidae > Prinia > Prinia subflava. The sequence continues at coordinate 23,371,622 of NC_086257.1, read as the reverse complement.
AGAGTTGCTCTAGAGAAAGCTCTTATGGCATCTTTAAAAAATGAACCTAATACAAAGCATATTTCATAATAATTTGTGTACTTTTAGACTGGAGGTGCCTGAACATTCTGGTGTAGTGTCAAAGAATTAAAACCTGAATTAAATTAGCAACAAAATAACTGATTAGATAATTCTGATAGTGATTGTGTATCTGGCAATGTGTTGTCCCACCATTGCCTGGGTTTTAATTGAAAAGAAGCTCTTGGCACTGAAAGACCTTAGAGAGCTGGAAGGGTTGGTAATGAGGAGCCAAATTAAATCAGAAGTCAGCTTTTTCCAAATTTAATCTCTTTCTAAAGTTAATTGGGATGAGTTCATCCACCCACTTGTTGAACTTGTGATTCTTGTTGAAATAGAATCATCCCAGAATGGTTTGGGTTGGAAGGGACCTCAGAGCTCATCCCATTCCAGCCCTGCCATGGGCAGGGACATTTTCCTCCATCCCAGGTTGCTCCAAGCCTTGTCCAGCCTGACCTTGGACACTTTCAGGGATCCAGGAGCAGCCACAGCTTTTCCTGGTAACTCATGGCAGGGCCTCATCTCTCTCTTGGTAAAGAATCTCTTCATCAACATCCTAAATTAACTAAAAACTACTCTGAGTGCAAGGATGGACTGTTGGTGAAGGTCATCAATCAACTTTGCATCAAATAGGACTTTTCTAAATTTTTCTGCCTGAAAAACTACTTTTTGGGAAAAAAAATACAAGATTTGACAACATTTTTAGAGCTAAATCTGGAATTTTCAATGCCTCTTTTAAAATCTTTCTCTCCTCAGAAAACATCCCTCCTCCAGCAGATTGCCGCTAAAATTCGAAGCATTAAAAATACCCCAAAACGAACCTCAGAAAACCCCGTTTTTGACCCCACTGAAAGGAGCCCTCAAAGAAAACTGATATGAAACCCAGTCCTGATAAGGAAGGAGAGGAGAATGTGTCAGAGCTGTGGCTCAGAGGGGGAATGAGTGAAGGGTGCAGAGTCACGGCTTGATGAGCTCGGCTGAGCACACGGAGCAATCACTGAGCAGGGCCCAGAGCCCTGATTTTCCCCTCCCTCAGTGGGATTTTAGATGGATATAACCCCGCCATCCTCACTGAAATAATGCCTCACTTATCAAGCTGTGGCTGGGAGGGTTTTGTGCTTGGAGCGGAACTGCTCCTGCTAAAATGCAAATGGGAGAAGCCGCTTTTTGTCAAGAGGAAGGATAAATATGAATTTTTTAATGTTTAAATGAACCTATAGATTGATATTCTTCAGCCAATGACACGTGCCCATTCATTTTTAATAAACTGCCATTTTAGAAAGATGACAATTTGTAAAAATAACTAGGGTGCACTCCTCATTTAAACACAATACTTAAATATTTACACTAAATAAAGACAAGACCTTCACAGTCTATTAAAGCAGAAATAATTCTGCTGCCACAGCAGTTGTGTGAGGCGTTCCATTGAGAAATGAGGAAAATCTCCCTGTTTAGGTTCACTTAAAAAAAAATATGAATAATTTTCTTTTTTCACAAGTGATTTTGCTGTCTAGAGGTTTCTCACAATGGCATGGCTGGATTCACACCTGCCCTGAAAGAGTTTGTGGCAGCAATTCTGTGCAGTCCAGGGGATTAATATCCCCAAAAATGCCCTCCCAGCTGCACTTTCAGCTCATGTTTAACACAGAGAGTTTTGTAAAGTGTGATGAGATGCTTAAGTGACTTTTTAAATCCTAAAAGATGATATAATACCATTTTTTAGTTATTTCTTTAATTACTTTTTCATAGATTGTTATCTCAAAATTCTTACATTTACTTAAAATTGTAGATTCAGTAATGTCTTTCAAAACTCCTGGTTTTAATTTTTAATACGTTGCAAAAAAACCAAGAAGAGGAATAAGAATGACTCAAGACTTGTCCTTGACAATAACAAATATTTTTTATTGCTTTTATGATTTTAATATTCCTAATGATTTAAAAATCTGTTCTGATGTTATTCTGGAAGAGGCCAGATGGCCAAATAATGTGTAGCATGTAAATTAAATCATCAGGCTGATCAAAATACTTATCCCAAAACAAATACAGGCTGTGACAATAATTCCACTACCATTTTCAAAAGATAGGAAAAAGAGTCTTGTGCCAAAAATTGTGCTTTAAGTATTCCTTAAAATTGCATTAGTGATTTTCAATGGAAAGAACGTGGAAATTGATGTTTTGTGTGATAGAGGGAAGAATTTATATAATGTAGAAACATAAATATTATTAATTATTCAATTCTTTCATAATGAGGATTTGATACTGGCGTTTTATGTTGGCTTGAGGGGGTGTGGTCTGTGCTTGGCAGTTCTGCCCCATACCAAAAGTGCAGGAAAAGTTCTGTGGACGTGGGGTTTTCCAGACTTTTTGCTTTAGAAGTTGTTCCCAAACGCTGCCATCAGCAAAGCAGCCCCAGCTCCAGTTAAACCAGTTAGGCCAGTAGTGCAAACCAGTTCATAACTGGCCAGGCAGTCCCTGAGTAAACTGGAATTAGGATTAAGGATATCCCAAAAAGGAGCAAACCCAAGTGATTGTGGTTTCACATTATTAGGATCATTTAGAGTGTCCCATAAAGTCCTTTCCTTCCAAATTGCCAGGTTTAATTTTATTGTACAAAGGAATGTTGGTGAGTCCCAAAAATCTGGGTAAAATGAGGTTTTTCTGGAGCAAGAGGCTTCATCTCATTTTATCTCTCTTTCATCCTATCCAGCGGATCACAGGAGATTGTTCTTGATTTGCTCTTGCCAGAGATTGTCCCTCTTTATTAATATAGTAATACTGAGATTTAATTAGACCACATATTTTATTTTACATCCCATTCTGTCAGCAACTAAAGGTGCAAGGAGAGCAGATCATAAAACATGTCAGCTTGGGGGGGTCACTCTGCTCCCTCCGCAGGGCACGGAGCAAGGTCATGGGAAACGGGAGCACAGAGGAGGAGGGAATAATGGATATTCTCATATTGGCTGAGATCTGTTTAAATCAAAGTTTTAACGCAGTAAGAGTAATTCTGGCCTCGTTTGCAAACACTCTGTGGGGAGCAGGATCCTCCTCATGTGGAAATGCTTCCAAAGGAAGGATTTAAGTGGCACTGAAGTTTGGTGGCAATGTCTTAGGTGACAGCAAAGCCTTATAAAGTCTTTTACCTCTAGGTCACCACTCCAAATCCAGTCTAGGTCGTTACTGACACAGAGTGGTTATCACCTCATGAATGTCATCAAATGGCACTCCAAATGTTAAGTATCCCATTCTGCAGCTGAGACATGAGGGATCTTTCTGTCAATTTTCAGGACGATCAGTGAATCGCTCATCGTGTGGCTCTTCACCCGTAGCCTCTCCTTCATCACATCCAATAAAAGCCATCACCTGCCAAGGGTGGTCGATATCCCATGGCTAACCTGCCATCCTCGTTTTCTGTAGGATAGCCCAAATAATTTATTTGGTTTGTGTCCAATATGATTTTCTGTCCTGTCATTGTCTCACATTAACATTTCCCCTTGCTCCACCGTGGAGGTGATTTGGTGTAGTAGGCATTTATTGCCAAGGGATAAATAATTAAACTTTAAAAGTGCTTTTCATCTCTGTATTTTCTGTTGTTATTTGCAGATGTGGCTGAAGGACAGTGTTGACTTTACCAGTGATATTGTGTCTATTTTATGTTTAGGACACAACTGTTAGTCCAGTCCCAATAATGCTAAAACTTCAAAACTGATACAGGAAAGCATTGTCAATAAAACACTCAAAGTTAATTTATAAGAAAACTTTCTTTTATTTGGTGTCATGTTCCCCCAACATCCTTCTGGATCCAGGTGTCCAAAGCTCCAGTCTTTGTGAAGAGGGATGGGGAAAGGTTTTTCAGTGCTGGTCAGGGTGGGGATTTCTTTCTTCTCTGCCCTGGGTACATCTCTATTATCATTTCCTTTAAGTCCCTTTCCCCTTTATTATGCATGCTGCGTCTCAGTTACATTTGGAAAACTTCCCAACAGCTCCTCCAGCCCAGTGAGATGTGAAGGACAACACTTTGTGACCTTTGTGAGCCTGTCAGAGCCTGGCCATGTGCAGCCTTCACGGAGCAAGGGCAGGTTTGCTGACCAGGGCTGAGGTTTTAAATAACACCAGCCCTGCTGGAACAGCCTCTGCTGAGGCTGGACTCCTTTGTGAGGGTGACCCTCCTTTGGGCCAAGAGGTCACTCTCCATTGCATAGAGAAGAAAAAAAGGGCAGACAGTGGGAGAGAACAGTGAGAAGGAAGCCAAGGAACTGTCAAAATGTCTTTAGGATATGAGCAAATTATTACTTCTTAATGTGCTTAAAAGACACAGAACTGCAATGAAAACTAGCAGATCTTTTTCAGATAAAGTAGAAGGAATCTGTGAAGTTTTTACTTCTTTTTTCCTTTTTTTTTTTTTTTTTTTGGCCCAGACTTTCTAAAATACTTTTTAAATAGAACTATACTCTCCAGCCTTACTTTTCCAGTTTCCTCTTTGCGCTGTTTCTACAAAGGCTGGTGCTGGTGCCACTGGAACTTTCACAGCCAGCCTGCTTTTCCCCATCCAAAGTGCAAGCAAGGCTGAAAATGGAGAGCTATTAAAAGCCCTGCTCCCAATCCAGGTGGAGAGTGGTGTGTCAGCTGCTGGAGGGGAAGGACGTTTGAGGTGAGCGGGTGCTTCCCTTGTCATTCAGAACAAACAAGGTTTAAAAGTCGAGGGCAAGACCCCTGTGCAAAGGGATGCTCAGGGAATCATTTCTGAGGCCAACTGTGTGTGTAAAATAAGATTAAACCTGTGCACAGCTCAGGCTGTGGGGGACAGCTCCCATCCAAGTGCAGAGGTGTTCCTGCAGGACCGGCACTTCCATGGAATAATCTGTGCTCAGCTGCCTTTTGCCACCTGTGTTTGCTCCAGCCCAAAAGGAGATGAGTGCATGGACTGGTACAAACTGCTCTGGCTTCAGGAAAACACACAGGAAGGAAAGAAACCTACCTGGCTCAGCAGTAAAACCTGGGAAATTACAGATTTTTGGCCTGGCAGTGCTAAGGAATGCACAAGAGGGTGGAAGAGTTGCCTGGACACATCCCCACCAAGTTTCCCTTTTGTGAAAGGAAATTAAAGCAGCAATTATAATTCAAAGATATTTTGATTTTTGAAATTGCACTGCTGTTTCCAGGTTGTGTAAAATTGTGAAAAATCAGTTTGTCCTGCAGAACAGGTGGGTTCCTTTCTATTCACTGTGATAATAGGAGGGAATCTGATGTCCCCATTACCTCAGTTTCCCTCTCAAGGAGGCAGTTTCAGACCAGCTGTGCTAGCAGTGAAATATGATTAGAGGCTCTGCTAGGTCAGAGAGTTCTTTCTTCCTCAAATGTGAAAATATCTTTTTATTCAGCAGACCATCAGAGTCACCAACTTTTCCATACCATCTTCCCAAAGAAAAAATAAATAAATTTGAAATTACTTAGGAAAATCTTGTGGGAAACTGCATCTTGTGGTCCACATGCAAAGATCTCAGAGCCTCTTGCAAACCTTTTCTCTTTCATGTATTTTTAAGGCACGACTCCTTTTGGTTTATTTTGTTTTTACTGGTACAGAGCCTTCTAAAAGGTTTTATATATACAAAAGAATGGAAATACAGGCAGCAGCTGAAGCAGTTTCCAAGGAAAAGCAAGAGGAGGATGATTTACTGGGAGCTGTACTGAGAAATAGACTCTCAGTTTCATAAATTCAGAGTAAGTCCTGGTGCATCTCCCTTAACTGATGTCCTCTCCTGAAGTGCCACGCGACTCCGAGTCCATCCACCGGGGAAAACACATGGATTGCTCTGGGTTATTTAATAATGCAGGCAGCAAGGAGGGAAAAATCACTGCAGGCAGAGAACTGCTCACAGCTCAGGCCTGAAATCCCCAAAATGAATGGCAAACTCCTGCCCTCCCCACGATCCAGTCGCGAAGATGAGTAGTCCCACACAGCTCTTCTCATTAGATCCCCAGCAGCACTTCCCAAGGAATTATTGATGGAGATATCCATGGATTGCAGGATGAGAGCCCTGGAGGCAGAACTAGAAGGTTCTTTTAACCCAGGAATTGCTGTTGCCTGTCGGAATCTCCAGAAAAACTGAGCCTCTTTGAAGGTGTTTGATTCTGTGCTGCCGATCAGAGGAAATGTGACAGTTTGCCTTGGGAATGCTCTCTGGAATATTTTTTTACATCATTGAGAAGCATTTTGCCTGAAGGTGTGAATTTCAAATTGTGCACCGAGAATCTGGAGATGTGGTGCTGGGTCTCGGGAAAAAGGGAAGAAAAGGGAGAGAAATCCCATAATGTAGATTAATAGAAGAAAATGAGATCTACATGAGAGGTTTGATTAAATTTGGAATCGGCTGCTGGACCAGAAAGATAGAGCTAAGTAAAAGCATGGAGTTAACTAAGGGAAAAATGAGTTTGGAGCAGGAACAGAACTCAAATCCATCTTTGCCAGCGAGGCAGGAAGCTGGAGTGACCTTGAGAGCTGCTGTGAGTGCCGTGCACGTGCGCGCCCTACGGCGGCACGAGAGAGCCCTTCGCAAAGGCAGCTCTGATTTTTATTTTGGTGCATTAAACACTGAGCTGCCATGGACCATGTGTGGCAATTTGTGTCAAGTCTATAACTCAGCCTGCTGAGAAAGCAAGGAGCTGGCAGGGAAACTCAGGCTCCAGAGGAGGTTGGTTTTATATCTGAATGCAGCCTCGGTCTCTTGGTGGTGCAGGAGAACTGGAAATGGAGTTAGACATATATTAGTAGGTGACAGCCTTGACTTAGATGTGTTTTTTATAAACAGAAGCATTCTTCCTGGCCATCAGAAAGCATATCTTCATGGAAAAATGTTGTTAAATGTTGGAAGGGGCCACCCAGGGAGGTTTGGAGTTCCCATCCCTGGAGGTGTCCAAGGAGTGCCTGGACACGGCACTCAGTGCAGGGTGGAGATCAGTCACAGGCTGGATTTGATGGTCTGGGTGGGATTTTCCAACCTCAGTGATGATGTGACTCTGTGATGGGACCTTGGTCAGTGGTGATAAAACCAGGGGTGACAGTTCTGGGGTCTCTGAATCAATAGATGGGTGAGTTACTGCTATGTCATGGCTGGTGCTTGTCCTAAAGCTCTTGTGCTTTTGGTCTTAAACGGAAGAACTCATCCTCCCCCCATGGGCAGCACAGCCACATCCCCGACCAAGGCAGTTCTGTGTCCCCCCAGCTGGCTGAGCTCCTCTGGAGGGTGTTCCCCCAGCCCAGGTGAGATGATCCAGCTGGGGAAGGATCCTGCTGGGGTGTGCAGGACCATAAAATACCTGAGGGTGGAAGGGAGCTCAGGAGGTCCCTGGGGACGGCTCCTGCCCGGCGCCGTGAGCTCTCACTGCCATTGCTGGGGCTGCCCTCCTCACTGTTATGTGCCCAGAGGGATCAATAAAACACTGAGGGGGAGCAGAATAACACAGTGACACCCTGAGAGGAATCCCAGATGTGTCACTGTCCCATTCGGGTGTGCTTCCCACTGCCAGGACACTCAGCAGTTCCTTCTGCAGGTATTTTCCATCATGCTGATCCTCGTGGGCTCAGTTTTCTGCTCCTATCACCTGGTTTTTGCTTTCTGTCCAGTCACAGCCACTTCATTTCCTTGTTTTAACATCCTATTCTTCCTGTCCAGACTCTTTTTTTTCCCCCTGCTAGTTAACTGTAATTATACAGCTTTTTAATGAGTTTTGATTCATTTAAACTTGCTTTATGTGCCTTACAGCAACCCCCCTGCTGGTCTAATTTTATATAGTGTATTTAATTGAGACCCTTTTGCAAGTACACTGTTTGTGTGTGGTGAGCATAGTCCCCAACCATAAATTCTGCTTTATTCCTACTCTCTTGATTAGATTTTTATTTGCATTACATTAATGTTTTTTTTCCCACTAAAATGCTGTCACGTACATTTTAACCACTCCAGCAAATTAATTCTTCCTATATTTAATGCCATACAGAGAAACGCCTTTATGGAGCTTCTAATTGTTCATTTCAAGCACTCCAAAATTAGTTCCCTTTTATTAATTGGGGAGTCACTGCATTCTGGAGAAGACAGAAAGCTCTCTTGCAAACCACATTAACTGGACAGATGTTCTGAAATGTGTTAAATATTACCAGGTGAGTGGTGATACCGTTCATCAATCATGTCAGTGCCACAGCCACTCTGGGATCTGCTGTGGGGTAGAGGTGCTGAGAGAGAGGCAGAGAGGATGAACTGACACTACAGACAGCAGTCTTATGTTTAGGGTAGAGCAGGAAGAAAATCATAACTTAAAATAACTGGAGAAGTGTTATTATCCCAAATAGAGAGTTATGGAATGGTTTGGGTCATCAAATTCCAACCCCTGCCTTGGCAGGGACACCTCCCACTCTCCCAGGCTGTTCCCAGCCCTGTCCAGCCTGGCCTTGGACACTGCCAGGGATCCAGGGGAGCCACAGCTGCTCTGGCACCCTGTGCCAGGGCCTCCCCACCCTCACAGGGAACAATTCCTTCCCCAAATCCCATCTAAATCCACCATCCAGCCCAAAGCCATTCCCCCTTGTCCCATCACTGGACAACGTTGAATGGAAACTTGCAGCGCTCAACAATCCCATGAGAAAGGAGGGGACTTGATTTGAGTTTCACTCTTGGTTTGGATTTTTCTCTTGGTTTGGGTTTCTCTCTTTTTTTGGGGGTTTTACTCTTGGTTTGGGTTTCACTCTTGGTTTGGGTTTCGCTCTTGGTTTAGGTTTCACTCTTGTTTTACGTTTCCCCCTTGGTTTTCCCTGGAACTCAAACACTTTACAAAGAGTCAGGATAATTTCATAAGTCCCAAACAGAAAGTTCAAGCAAAGCAGGAGCTGTCCAGGCAAAGTTTTCCTGAATATATTGACTGTGAGGGTAAGAGGCAGGTCAAGACTTTCTTTCCAGAGTGGTCACCAAAAATAACCCACCTACCTCCTGGCAACAGTTCATTAACTGGGTCATCTCCATCCTCTCTTCAAAGAGATCTTATCAGCATCATATCTCATGGAATAAAAGTGTCTTGGGATGTACATTTACATACGGAGAGATAAAAAGGCTTACATAACCCTAGGAGCAGAAAATGCATCCCCCCAGACAAGTGCCAATGTTCCCTTGCTAAACCCTGCAGAACGGGGTTTTCCTGCCGTGTCAGCAGCTCCATGACAATAAAGCCAACGGCCCAGGTATCCTGAGAGCCACTTTCAATGACCACGAGGCAAGAAATGCCAAGTTCCCTTCCTTTTTCCAGCTAGATGGATGATGTTTGAGCAAAGAACAAAATCTCTGCATTATGGTTCTTAACTAACCCGTTCAAAATAGCCCCAGGAAATATCCGGAGCTCTTTGTTTTATAGCAGGGTGTTCAAGGCTATTTAATATTTTTCAAACATGTGGCAATAAAATGGAATTTTCTGAAGCCTTCCAAGAAGCCAATCGGGGCATGTACTGACAAAATCCCAAGTGTTTAAAATCATGGGCACAAAAAGAGTACCTCAACAATGAAATTTCTGTTTTTAGGTGCTGGGTGAAGCAAGCCTGCTTGCTGAATCAGAACTTTAGATTTCATCCTCCCTGATCCATGTTTTCCACAGGATTTGCATAATCCAGCTGATGGATCTGGCCAATGGGAGCTGTGAGGGTGAAAGATGAAGCACTGAGACTCAGGACAGGCACTGGCATCTTGCTCAGCTTCCATATTGTAGTGGTTTATATTTAGTTAGCATATTTATTACACATTATTTTTTATATTTATTTATATAAATTATATTTTTAAATATTTATTTAACATGTATTTATGACACGTATTTGTTTCCTGCAATACCTGTCCACAGTGTGTGTCCTACGCTGCTCTCAGAGGGATGAGTTGGGACTGGATGTGGAGTGGCCTTGGAAAACAGAACTCTGTGTCATGACTGGAATGAAGAGTCCTGAGGGATGAGCCTGATTGATCCTAACTTCATCCCACAGAAATCTGTTGTGGTCCTGAGTTCTGTGGAAGTTTTTAGGAAACGTGGAGCTCAAATGTGGTCATTTGGTGATGGTCAGACCTTACAGTGGACAGGAGTGACCTTATGGGCTTTGTGCTTCTCCCAAGTCAAGAACCCTCCATCCACTCCAATCAAACTTGCTCAGGATGGAAAAATAGCTCTGGGATTTGCCCATAAAAAACTGAGCAATGGATTCATTCAATCACATCATGGAAAATGAAAAGTTCCTGGTAGTATGAGAACACTTTGATTAGCTGTACGATCAGCAAAGAAAAAAACCTGCCATAATAGTCACAAAATCTGTTGAGGTTTATTTTTGCTGTGAGCACTTCAATTTTCTGCAAATGCCACAAGCAAACAAGACTTTTGAACCATTTCAATCTACTCTAAGTCAGAAAGCACAGTCTCTGTTGGCATCTCTGCATTTTATTATTGTGTCAAAAATTAGGTGAGAAGGAGAAGCCCGAATGAACAAAAAGCCCTTGTGTCTTATGTGTTACAGGAATAATTTTTGCCTGGCTCTAAAGAGGCAGCTCCAAACCCCAGCAGGATTTCGGTGTTAGCTCGCAGAAGAGTCAATGTTTGCTCAGTTCTCTCTTCAAACACTTCCGGCATTTTGACCACTCATTTGAAATCCTCCAGCGTTCCTTTGAAGGGTTCTGCTTTCCCTGGGCGTTGAAACAAACACTGGACGTCTTTGTGACTCTTTTCAGCCTGTTTTCCTGTGGTGCCATCCTCATTCTGTGGGATTCCTAACGGGAAAAAGGATTCAGGACCAGCTTGCACATCGAGTTTTGATGCACTCAGTATCTGCAGCAACTGGGGGAAATTCACTGAGCCCACGGGAAGTCCACAGACTCTCCTCTCCTTATGGTTAAAGATCATCTGGGTCAGAAAATGTTCTCCAAAAACTCTGCTGTTTGTGTAGGACAGAAGTCCAAAACCCGCAGGAGATGCTCAGAGGAGAGGAAGGACATCCTGGCCGTGTCACCAGGCAGCAACAGCAGGAAATTCTGAGGTGTCCAAACAATTTGAGAAAGGTCAGCAAGGCCAGAGAAATCCTTGAAGAGTATTTTCATTGCATGCTTCCAAACAGGATTGGAGTGTTACATTTTCCACGCTGGAGCAGAGTCCTTCATCAGAAACAGAAATGTTTAGATCATGTTTGTAGCTAATTTTCCCATTCCTGCTGCTGGAAATGTTTTGCTTGTGTGCACTTAAAGCAATTTTTGGTGCTTCTGACATCACCATCTTCAAAAGCACAGTGAGAGTTTTAATCCAGCAGGATAAAATTGATAACTTTTATAATGACATAATTATTACTGGGAGTATTAAAAATGAATATAATTACTGCAGTTCTTTAATCCAATGTTATTTTTAGCCTTGACTCTACAGTGACACATCGGATGACAGTATGCTTGATATTATTTTAAAATTCAATGTAATACGGAACCCATGAGGTGAGAACTCCCATTCCTGACAGGTTACCTGCCACAGTTTCCTCATTCAAATCCCACTGTAACTTCCAAATTAGTGACTTGACCCTCTTAATACTTGAAATTAAAATCAGAATTTAAATTTCAGAAGGGTTTGGGGTGTTTTGGGGGGAGTTTGCCCATCATACATTTTTTCTATCTCCTCCATGGACATTAAGCAGCTGTTGGGAAGGTGAGAAGTTCTGTGCACCCAACAGGAGGTGGGTTCTCCAAAATTGCTCTGTTACCCCCAGGGCTCTTGGGTTACTCCTGACATAAATCTCTGCTCCTGTGAGTAGGAGCCTGCCTCTCAGGCTGGCACTAATCTGCAATCAGAGAAATCCCTCTGGGCTGGTTCACCTGGGGAAAAGGGGCTTGAGCAGCAACAAAAGTTTAGGAGGGAGTGATCCAGGAAGGCATAAAAAAGGTTCCTCTTAGCCCGGGGTTTCTATTTTTAAGTGGATAATTTTAGCCTTTTTTTATTTTCAGTAAATGAGAATTTGAAGTTTCTTTCCAGCTCTTTCAGAGCTGTAGAGAAAAGGGAAATAAATCCAGGAGACACAAATCAAACGAGAATACAAATCCAAGATACCTCCTCTCAAGGTTTTTCAGCAGAAACCCTGCACTAGGTAAGGTTGTTTACCAATCATGTCCTAAAACACGTTTGAAAGCTTTTCTTTTAAACTGAATTTGTTATAATGTTGCAAGGTATCCAGTTTTTAACTAAGATGATTATCAAATCTGTCAAACCTCAGGACATTGGGTGGCAGGGTTGTGAAAGCAGGATGTGCTCAGCAGTGCCTTTGGGGAATGCAGCTGGAAATTCCCTCAGGAGTTCCAGAATCAGAGTGTGATTCCTACATGGAGCAGTGCTGGAAAACACTCTCAGGTTCCTGGGAGAGCTCTGCAATTCCAGCTCAGCACAGAGAGAACCTGAGATTGTCCCTGGGGCTCCCTCTGAGATTGTTATCAATGCTGTTCCTGCATGGAAGCACCAAGGAGGTGCTGTAGATGTTCCTCCAGCCAGGGGCAGGGCATGCTTTCAGGGGAAAAAAATCCAGAAAAAGAACAAAACTGAAAAATGAGAATAATGTTTGTGAAGGGGCTGCCTTTGACAGGCTCAGGGGTAAAATCAGCTGCATTCTAAACTGAAAAATGACTCCCCATCTTTTGTTAGCCGAAGTCAAGAGGGTGCAGAGAGATTTGGGTGTCGATGCCTAAACCCCAAGGTAATTTGTGTTCAATGTTCAGAGGAAAATACCTCTGGAAAGGATGTAAATCAAAGCAGAGCTAAGAGGGGAAAGCCGCATAGCTTACATAACGAGGCTGCTGAATGGGAGTTACAGATGTTTTAGCATAAGTATGGAATTATTGGAATAAGGGAGACACGGCTGAATGAGGAAAGTGATTGGGGATTTAAAACATGAGGAGTTTCTGGAAGGATGTACAAAATGAAATTGGAGGTGTTATTGGCAAGGGATTAGGGAGGCTTGCAGAGAAATGATGGATATATTTAGGTGATATGGCAGAGTTTTGCTTTGAAATTAAGAGCAGTGAAAGCGGAGAGGTGGCTTTGGTATTTTGTCTCCAGGGAATGAAAATCAGGTCATAATTTTAAAAATATATTAAGAAAACAGATTAGTGCATCAATTACTGCGCGAGTGCATCAAAATTGATAGTGCTTCAATTACTGCTTGATAATATGTATATTGATAAGGGAATAAAAGTGGAATATGGATTTTCCCCTGGAATGTTCTGTTCACTGGGAATAGCTGTGGGGTTGAGCACTGCAAGTGAAACTGGGAAAACACCCCCAGTTTCTAAATGCAAATTCAATATTATCCTGCTCCTCCTGCTTTTGGAAAAGTCAGCACTTGACAGTAAAACACCCAACCCCAAACCTGCAGCAAGGCACTGCCTGCAAATTTCCCAGTGCCAAATTCTCAGCTGACCCTAAATGAGCCAAGGGCAGTGGTTTGTACCAATTGTGGCTGCATCCCTGGGGAATGTCACATCTGGCACAGCTGGATGGAACACGGGCTGCTGCTAATTGCAGATGAGCTCTGGTTGGTTTGGCTTGTCTAGGGAAAACATTTATCACTTCCTTTGCTTCCCATATTTCTGTTGGTTCCCCTATCTCTGCATCAACTCTTCCACCATTTGATTTTCCTGCCATCCTGTTTGCCTTTTAAATGGCTCCTCATGGAGCAGAGCATTGATTTCTCCAGCATCTTCTGAATTTCACCTCTTTTCCTGCCTTTTCAAGCTCTTTTTTCATCTCTTTTCTGTGCTTGTGTCACTCTGGGTGAAACAACTGCCACCAAATTAACACCCAAGTCAGCTGGTACCTCCCTGTCTCTAAAGCTGCTCTTGTCAGTCATGAAACATCCCTTTCCTTTTCTTCTTTTCTGTTTTATCTTCTTCTAAACTGATTCCTATCCAATGATTGGCCAATCCATTTGTCCACCGGGCTCCTTTCTAATTTCAGAGAGATTTGCTACCACTTTAATTTCATGTTGCGCTTCATTGTCTTGCTTTGAGAATTAATCTCTCCAAACACTTGAACTTCTGCTTTTCTTTATTGCTGCTCTCTCTTGCTTATTATTTCCTCCAACATGCATCAAATTCCCAAATAAAATCCTGCCAGTGGCCTTTCAGGAGCTGTAAATATTGATGGTCTGGGTTTTCCTTTGCTTGGATGTTGATTCATGTGATGGCTCTTATCAAAACTTGTGTGGTTCTTCCCCCGAAAATATCTCTGTAGGTGGTGACAGAGGAACAGCTTTAAAAATAGAGATCACAGCCTTGCAAAGAGGTGAAATTACTGATATTGGGGACTTGCTAGGAAAAACTTCTTCCCTGAAAATGTTAAGACTTGGAACAGACTGCCCAGGGCAGTGGAGGAGTCATCATCCCTGGAGGAATTTTAAAAATATTTGGATGTGGTCCTTGGGGGACACTGTTTGTGCTGGGACTTCCTGATCTTGAAGGTTTTTTCCAACCTAAGTAATTCCATGACTCCCTAAGTTTTAAGTTTCAGAGTTTTGCACCATCTCTGTTGACTGGCTGAGATAATTGGAGCAATAAATATGAGAAATCTCATAAACTGTGCTCTGAAACACAGAAGATATTCGAGTCTGGTGTGGGACGGGCAGTTTAATTCAGGGAATGGGAATGGGAGCAATTAAAAGCTTTCAGAACCTTCTTCTGTGCCATGGTTCAATCAATATTATTGAAAATCAAAAGGCAGAATTACCCAACACAGAAATATCGCTCAAAAAAAAAGATACTTTTTGTTCAGCTCGAAAAAAACACTTAATCCAAAAGAAACTGAATTTTGAGGCTGTTTTTTTTTGGCAGACCAATCCATATTTCTGCATGCAGGTTCTTTCTTTTGACAGGTTTTAGCTAACAGGTGTTTACGGGAAAAATGGAGCTGTTAATGTGGGAAGTGCACAGGGAGACATTCCTTGGATGTGACAAAAAATCCCACAGGCAACAAGTGGAGTAAAATACCGAGTTAATATGGGATGTGGGGCTGTGGTGCAGCAGGAATGGAACCCCAACCATGAGGTTGAGTTTTTTAATTAATTTTTAATGCAAAAATTGAAATTCAAACCAACACAAAAACAAGGAGCTCTCCCTCTGTGCATTTTTTGAGGTGATTTGGAGGACTGACTGTGGATCAACACAGCAGCTTTTCATTGGCACAGCAATTTTTGTTGATTGATAAATTGTCTGATATTTTCAAATTTAAAAAGTGGACAGTGGAAGGTGTCCCTGACCCTGGCAGAGGAGCATGAGGTGACCTTTAAGCTCCCTTTAAACCCCCCAAATTCTAGGAGTCTCTGCCTGTTCTATCTCTGCCTAACTAAGCTAAGCCTTAGTACTGAATTTTTTTAAATCAGAGGTAAAATTACCCAAATTCTGATTGCAGGGCCAAATACCCTCTTGCCTGATGTTTGTTATACGTTATTGCCTCAAACCAATGAAAGAATATCATCATTAACTTTATTTAATGGTCGCCACCGACTGCAAACTCATTTAATTATAACCACGAGGCGAGTGCACGTAGTTAGACTGATTATTTATCAGCCAGAGGTTGATGGCTTTAATAGGGCAGTAATCTCCTAATGAATGCACTTTAATTGTCTGGATGGAGAGGCTGTGGAATTGTTATTTAACGTGCAGAACAACCCCTGAATTGCAAAGGCCCAGACAGAAGAGGGTGAAACGCTGCTTCCCAAACAAGTTCCATTCCGGAGTGAATTAAACTTGAACCGGGGTCAACCACCTGCAGTAAAACCCAGTTTTTATGGCCTCTTTGGCTTTTGAAATGTTATTCTTTTTTCCCCCCGTTTATGGTGTGTATATGAGTGTTTCTTGATTTACAACGGAATGTTTTATTAAAAATGACGCTCGTGGTGCCTCTGCACCTGCAGAATACTGAAACTGCAGGGATTATTCACAGACACATTGGAAAGCCAAAAAGTCAGCCCAGCCTCACCTCCTGCTCTCTTTGGGAACAATAACTGTCCCTGGATTTTGGGTAGGCTGCAGTAGAATGTCATGAATTTATGATTTCATAGTGATTTATGCTGGTAAATATTTTAGTAAGAGTTTGAATTTATGTTTCTCGATAGTCATATCCAGTGCTAAAGCTCCTTTAGGAGATTGGTGTTTTGCTTGTTTATTAAGTTAGATTTGCATCTTTAAAGTATTTCAGAGTGGTTTGTGGTTGGAATTGATCCAACATCATTTGGAGGGTGGCCAGTGACCACAGGGAGCATCACAAAGAAATCAAAATTTAGCTCTTTGGGGCAGTTCTGTCAGGATATTTAGGCTGTGTGATTTCTGTACCAATGCCAGGATTCAGGAATATCCCATTCCCATAGTGTGTATGAAGAATTAGACTTTGAGAATCACTCCTGACTCTTTTTCTTTGCTTCAGTATCTTTAAAACTTAGCCCTTGTTATGTTTTCCACGGCCCAATCAAACAAATATTACAGTGAAGCTCGTCCATGGAATCCTGGAATAATCTTTATATGGAAAACAATCAATATCCAAATTAACAACAGCATTGGGCTGTTAACAAACACAGCATTAAAAACTAATTAGAGATGCATAAGACTCAAAAGGAAAAAAATAACATTGGAACACACAAACGCTGCAGGTTCTGAAGCAGAGGAAGGGCCCTCTATGGTTTCTTGGCTTCCTTGTGCTCCAAACTTTCTTCCAGTCCTCTGTTCCCATTTAATACTGGCACATGGTCATAGCAATAGATTTCATTTCTTCCCCCATTAAAGCATCCAGATTCAAAAATAAAAATATGAAAAGCACGGAGTGAGTAGGTGGAAATCCTTTGTTGTGGAGCCAAACAGAAAGATGGACATTCTGTAATTTTCTGACACAGTGGGAGCTCTGCACGGGGTGGGGAAAAAAGAGCTCTTGAAGCCACATTTCCCTTTATCAGTTCCTGTGCCTTGAGTGCACTTTCTAGTTAAAACTTTTAAATTACTTTAATTACAGCAACTAAAAAGGGCTGCTGTAGAAATTGCTCCCACGCAAGTGAAGAGGTCATTAAAAGTTGTGGCACTGCAGCTAATTTGTGAACAATGCAGCGTGTGAGGGGCTCCAACTGCAATAATTACATTCCAAGATCCATTTGCATTTCCCAGCCCGTCTGTGCACCCCCTGGTAAAGCCCTCCCTCAAACCCTTCTGTGACATAAACACCAAATCTGTCATTATTAGAGATTTATATTTGGGAGCCTCACATCAACCCACTGATGTCATCCTGAAATAAATCCCTGCCAGGTCAAGCTTTGCTTGGTTTCACCTGGAATTTTGTGAGCTGAGCTCTGCTCTAGTGGAATTCCCAAGGAAATGCTGTCTCTCCTGTAAGGTTGAGCTTTGGTCAGGTTTTGAATCACAGAAGGTTTGGGTTGGACAGGACCTTAAATCTCATCCCACTCCCAGCCCCTGCCATGGGCTGGGACACCTTCCACTGTTCCAGGCTGCTCCAAGCCCTGTCCAGCCTGGCCTTGGACACTGCTCTTTGTCTTTTAGTGCAGACTGGTACAGAAAATTGTGAATAAAAAACCCTGACCCAGAGTAGAACTGTTGTTATAAACATTGCAGAAGCCTTACGTTGTCTTCAGGTCCAGAAAGGCAGGAAGGGCCACAAGCACAACTTCAAATATCAGATTGTGACTCAGATTGTGAGAATTGTTTAGGATGGAAAAACCCTCTGAGGTCGAGTCCAACCACTCCCAGCACTGCCAAGGCCACCACTGCCCTGTGTCCCCAAGTGCCACATCCACAGGGCTTTTAAATCCCTCCAGGTGCTGGGACTCCACCACCTCCATGGGCAACAACATCTCCCAATGCCTGACCACCCTAAATTAGAGATTTTCCCAAATATCCACCCTGACCTCCCCTGGCCCAGCCTGAGGCCGTTCCCTCTCCTCCTGTCCCTGTTCCCTGGGAGCAGATCCCAAATCCCCCCGGCTGTCCCCTCCTGTCAGGAGCTGTGCAGAGCCACAGGATCCCCCCTGAGCCTCCTTTTCTCCAGGCTGAGCCCCTTCCCAGCTCCCTCAGCCCCTCCTGGGGCTCCAGACCCTTCCCAGCTCCCTCAGCCCCTCCTGGGGCTCCAGACCCTTCCCTGGACATCCTCCAGCCCCTCAGTAATCCATATTACAGGGAATAATTCATTCTCTCAACTCCTTTTATTCCAAGTGTGTGATAACCAAATCAGGATTTCCACATTCAGGAGTTCACTCAGTGATCTTCAACTCTGCCAAGCAGAAATCTCCAGCCTGGAGCAAGTGGAGGAATCAGAGAGCTCCTCCCACTCCTAATGAAATCCTTGGGGTTTAGACAGACTATTTCACCTTTCACTCCACCGGGGTGTTTTTGGGGGTTTTTTTGTTGTTTTCTCTCATTTTTTTTGTTGTTTTCTCTTCAGTGTTATCACTCACACAGGGAGGGGACTGAAGCTGTGGGCTGTGACCTCTGGCCTCGCTGCCACCTCTGCAGGGTTGGAAGGAAGAGGAGCGTCCTCTCCAAGCAGGGATGGGTTTTAAAAACACGGCAATTTTTGGCATGGAAAGAACAAAGTACAGAGCAAGGCTTGCCAGAGTTACATCCTGAAATAAACGGGAGTCACTAAGTATGAAATCTCCCTGAAATATCTGATTTTGTGCCACAGAAGATGTGGCTAAGCCTTGGCACTACTTAGTTCTGCTAAAATGCCACTTTTTCTTAGATATTACTAAATATTAAAGTAAATAAAATGTATTTTTATATATAAATATTATATATTACAATATACGATATAATATATTATATAATAATATAATATTATTATATATTATATATTATATAATTATATATAGTATATATAATTATATATTATATAATATATAATATACCATGACATATAATATAGTATATATAATATTATATAATATTATAATATATTATGATAAATAATGAATAATATTATATATTACAATAAATATAATATTATAATGAATGATGAATATAATTATTATATTTGTGTATATAAATATAAATTTAAATATGAATATATAAATATATACAAATTTTAATATAAAATTTATATGCAAACAAATATATATTAAAAAATATAAATTTTAAATATACATCATAAAGGACAGGTGATTTAGCTTTGACCCCAACTCCTTTACGCCCCATTTTCTCAGTCCTTTTAGTGACAAAATAACAAAATTCAGTCCCCTTACGACAGGTTTGAAGGCTTAATTTTAGTTTTCTTTAAGAAACAAAAGATATTTTGCATATCTAACTACCTAAGTCACAGAGGTCCCATAAACATTTGGATTTTTTTTCCTCCAGGAATTTTGCCCTGTATATATTTCCTCGTGTTATGACACGAAACAGCTTTTCCTAAACATTAGAAGCCCTTTTCACCCTCCTATTTTTACAGCCATATGTTCCAAAGCAGTAAATTCCAGCTTGGCTGAACACTTAATGTGGTGTTGGCAGCAGGAGCCGGGTTTTTTAAAGCCCTTGTGATACTTAAAACCAGCAAAGCCCTTAAGTGTGACAGAAGAAATCAAGCCTGAAAAGCTGAGTTTTGCTCCATCTTGTAGATGATGCTTTCCACCTTGAAAACAAGCTGTGAAATATTAAATTTAAACATGGAAGGGTTTTTTCCAGTCACCCTTTGCTCAGCAATAGCAGCGGTGTTGGCACAGATGTTGCCGTGATGGGAGGAGGTGGCTGATTTTAAAATGACCCCAAAATTTGGGGACCTGTGGGTTGGTGAGAGAACTTTTCTTGCTCCCTCTGAGGCAGATTTAATCCCACCCATGATTAATTCCAGCAGGAAATATCCCAATTGCAGCACCTGGGCATCCAGCATGTCCCTGACAGGGTGGTGAGGGATAACAGGGAGAAGGAGAAGGTTTTGGGAATATTTCATGGTTCCAAAATTGAGAAATGTCTTTGTTGTGCAAAATTAACAATCTGTTAATATTAAATTATATTAACTCATTCCTGCCTGGGCAGTGCCTCCAGTGTGTCCCTGGGATTGTAGGGTCCATCCCAAGGAACCAGAGGTGTGGTAGGATGTGGAATCCCAAGGAATCAGTTTAAAAATGAACCCCATTTTTGTCCCACTCTGTTGGAATTCACTTTTGTTTTCCTACAATTCCACTCTGGGCAAGGACTTGACGAGGTTTTGAAGCTACCTGAGATTTTCAGTTTTAAAATTTTATTTATTTCGTCACCACTTTAGGCAAACGGATTTTTTGCTAGACCCTACGTACTCCTTTCTCTTTTATTTAATATAAAGTAGCAACCATATTTTATTATTTCTTTATAGAGAATAATAAAGCACAGCCCTGGAATGGATGAGGAGGGATACAAAAACAATTGCAAAGAAAAAGCACAATATAAATGTAAATCAGACACGTTTTTACTTCTCAGAGATGTGCTGGGCTTTTCATCAGCTGGTCCATTGTGGTAATCCTTTCCAAATTGTTTAATTTTCTTCTCTAAATCCATGGATTGGTTGCTCTGCATCCTTATCCTCCACAAAGTTTCTTTAATGGAGATCCCACTAATGCCAACCAATATCCTGGAGATTTCTGGATTCTTAGTGGAGCAAACATTTATCTGGAGTGGGGAGAAGATGTTTTAAAGAGAAAAGAAAAGCTGAACCATTTCATCCCACTCTCCACAGCAAATAATCAGTTAAAAAACTCCTAAATATGTAATGGGGGATCAGCAAACGCTGAAAAAAAAATCCAGTCCTCTATATAATTTATTTATTATTTGAACAAGTTCGGTAAAAATACTTCTGAAAACTTTTACTTGTTTAATGATTTTTAAAAATTTCTTCCTGAAATGTCTTTATGAAAAAGTTATAAAGCCCAGCTGCAGAAATCAGGAAAAGTGAAAATAGTTTCATTTTCTATCAGAAATGTCTGTGGTCAGACCCTTTGGTGAAATCCTTTTCTGAAGAGGGAGGAAAAATCAACTTCTATTAAATGCTTTCAGGAGAATGAGGAGGAATGAAAGGAGTGACAAAGTCCATTTCATGTTTCGTACCCAACTTTTTAATGCATTTTTCATTCTCAAGTCCCTTTCAGGTGAATATTTCTGCTTTCTTAAGTCAATCCTGACCCTTCCTTTGTGTCCATAGAAGACTTTAATTAAAGCTGACCAGGGAAAAGACCATTATTGAAGAGAGAAGCAGCCAGTGAGGGTTATCTGGAACAAAACCTTTTGTTCCCTGAACAAAACTGATGGAAATAGGAAGGGCAGCACCCCTTTGGATGAGGGCTGACCCATGACTTGTCTTATAAGAATTATTACATTTAATATAAGCACTGTAGATGTTAAAACGTGTCATGGGCTTGGAAGATTTCTTTTTTCTGTTCTATCTCCACAGTCACTGCTCCTAAAATTCTGCCATTATAACAGAATCAGCCCCAAATAAATCATTAAGAGAGAGGAATATTTTCATTTAGAGATTTTTTTTGTAATGTAACGTGGTTCACCCCTTTGGCCATGGACAGGGTCATTTATGTTCCCTCAGTTCTGTTTTCTTGCTGTGTTTGAAGTAAAAAGTGATTAAAAAACCAAAAAAAGTGATTTTTAAAAAAGTTAAATTTAAAAAGTGTGGTTGGGGAAAGTTGGGGATGTTTCTTACCACTCAGGAGTGGTAAGAAATGCATTTTCTGTCTGAAGTTTGGCATCACTCCAGAGATAAAACTGTGAGCTTAAAAATGACGTAGAAATGGAGCTGAAGCTTGGAGCGGTTGCAGGCGCTGGAGTTTGAGACATCAGCAATTTTTGGAGACAGGGAAATGGAGTTACAGGTGGGATGTGCCGAGATGGAATAAGGAGATTAGTGAGGATTTGAGCATGAAAGTGAGATAGAATTGGAAGCTCTCAGATCCGTGGGGAGTGTGAGCTGTGCTCCCTTTGGAAGGAGGGTTGGGACCGGGGCGAGCATGGCCCTGCTCTTGGAGCCAGCAGAGGGAGGATTTGGGGAAGCCTGGATTGCAGGGCTCCACCTGTGAGGACTCTTTTTATTCCAGTAAAAATCCCATTTTGGAGCTGAACGCAGAAATGTGTAACTAGAAAACACAGCCTAATCGTTGCTAGGAACACCCCTTGGAGGAGCTGTGTCTCAATTCAATATTCACACCTCCAAGAGGGCCAAAAGCAATTTTTTCAGCACAATATTGTCGTTATAGTCATGGAACAAATACAGGAGATTACAGGCAGCGTTTTCAGAAAGGTCAGGAGCAAATTAAATAAAAGATTGGAGCTGTCAGGATTTTAGATTGTTGTGTGGAAGAGACAAGGGATGTGAAATATATTGACTGGGGACATTATTTAATGCCAGTGGTTGTGATTTCCATGCTAATGGTGATATTTATGTTTACAAGGAGTTATTTTTTTCTCAACAAATCCGCTTTTAAACATCTTCCTTACCTCTATTTTAGTATATATCACATCCCCATTCCTTCATTCCTTGTAAAAAATTGTTTCAGTCACTGTTAATTGTCTAAATATAATAAAATACTTTGCAAGGCCCTTGCCAACATATCAGATTCTGTGAAAACACAGAACAGAAATGGATGAGTGGCCATGGTCAAATTGTTTAATGGAGGAGATAAAAGTGTTCTTAATTCCAGTTATAAAAATTAAAAAGGGGAAAAAGGAGCAATCAAACACAGCACTTCTGGTGTTTGATTTTTCATTTTACTGAATAAATTTTCCCACAAACACCCACCAATACAGTCAGCAGAGGCCCAGTTACCATCATGCCCCAAACCTTTTCCAAACAAACCACAGGAATTCCCAATATCTGAGCATTCCTGGGGAGTCCTTTAGACTTGATCACTGCAACAGCTCAGGAGGAAAATGGGTTTGCCCCAGGGCAGAAAAGATGAAGGATGCTTGAAACAAATCTCCTGAAGAATGATACTTTTCCTTTTGCTCTGTGATTTTTTTCGGACTTAACATAAAATTTTCTCCACTATAGGGATGTCTTGATTGCAGCAGTCAGTGACTGAATCATTGAATTATTTCTTAAGGTGTTTGGAGCCTCCCCACCTAGAAACTGTCAGTCAAAAGCCGTTAAAATATGTGCACTCCATCTCCTCAATCCCAGTTTGATAATTTAAAATTAAACTAAACCTCACTGTCCTATTTTCAGGGTATCATTTACCTTTCCATTTATCTTCCTTGCTTGCCTTTTTAAACTTTTTTTTTTTTCTTTTTGACAGTTAGGCTGCAATAAAGTATCAGAAATTTGATTTTATTTGATGGAGACCTGCTGAAGAGATGGTGTTTTCTAATAGTCAGTAAACATAAATCAAGACTCATGGGTGATGGACCAGAACTTGGTTTAAGCTCAGTTTCTACATTTTTTAATTATTAGGGTGATGAAAAAGATCAGGAATTTGAGAAGGAATTGTTCCCTATGAGGTTGGTGAGGCCCTGGAACAGAATTCCCAGGGAAGCTGTGGCTGCCTCTGGATCCCTGGCAGTGCCCAAGCCAGGTTGGACACTGGGGATTGGAGCAGCCTGGGACAGTGGGAGGTGTCCCTGCCATGGCAGGGGTGGAATGGGATGAGCTTCAAGGTCCCTTCCAACCCAAACCATTCCAGGATTCCGTGGATTAAGGATCAAGTGCATCAGGTGGTAAAGCCAGTAGTGCTCTCTTTGGGAGGATGGACAAGATTTGCTCTGGGACAGAACCTGCTGTGGTGGGGACTGAGGAAATCTGGATGTCCACTGGGATGTCCACTGGGATGTCCGCTGGGATGTCCGCTGGGATGTCCACTGGGATGTCCACTGGGATGTCCACTGGGATGTCCACTGGGATGTCCACTGGGATGTCCACTGGGATGTCCACTGGGATGTCCACTGGGATGTCCACTGGGATGTCCAATGGGATCTCCAATGGGATCTCCACTGGGATGCTCATTGAGATATCTAATGGGATCTCCATTGGGATCTCCATTGGGATCTCCATTGGGATCTCCATTGGGATCTCCATTGGGATCTCCATTGGGATGCCCACTGGGACATCTATTGGGATATCTCTTCTCTCCATGTTCAATCAGACATTTTTTTGTAAGAAATATCTGAATATGTGGATGCACATGATTATGTGGATGCACACGATTACCTGAAGGAAAACAAAATTACAGCCTCACAAATCATCAGGAATCTGCATAAGAGGAGTTTGGCTTCTTTGAGATGCCAAATAACTTGTTGAGTGTAATTCTTGCACTAATTTTTGGTAGATACCCACTGTAGCCACATCCCTTGTGCTTCCCGGAGCTCTCGTCTGTCTCTGGTTCTGTCTGCACTTTGAAGTGGCAAAGAGCACATGAAGGATTATTCTAAAAGAGCATTTCCACTCTTTAATGTATTACAAGAAGCAGTTTAATAACAGTGTGGATAGCAGAGGCTGCGCTGGAGCCTTTATGAACACGAGGAGACGGAATGGAATATTTTGTATACAAAGCTGAAATATCATTGCCACCCAAAGCACAGCACTTACGCCTGGAGTGCTCTCTAATCCATTTTAAATTGAACAGGAATTCTTCAGGGAAAACTCCATCTCTTTTCATCAGTGTGTTGTCTCTTTTGGAACAGTCATTGATCCCATAAAAGCCCCCACTTTTCTGGCTCAGACATGGGGTTGGATTTGCTCTGCGTGGGTATTTGCTGGCAATGGGTTTTAGGTTTTGTTATGGGGTTGATACAGTCAATAAAAATTGCACCTTGGGGTTTATGGTGTGGCACGGGAAGGGCTTCAGCTGTGTGAACCAAACACATCTAAAATGTTATTATTTAGGCTTAACTTTATTGTCAAAGTAGATATTAACAGAGCATCCATGCATTTGTTAATCAGGGAATGCATCCTTGGATGGATTTCCTCGTGCTGTGAGCACTTTGCCTTTCTCTGGTTGCACAGAGCTTGTGACAGGGCTCAGAGAAGTCACCACCTCTGTAAGGAAGTTTTGGCTCTCTGTGAGATGTGGTTTTGTGGGGTTAGGATTGACATGATGCATGAGAAAAGCCACATCCAGCTGGCAGAGATGGAAAGGGACGTGCAGGCACAGCGTGGCAAGTCCTGGGTAATTATCACTGATTTTTTACTTTATTTTTAGATTAAAAAGTTGCTGTTAGCACAAAGTCTCTCTGCTTAGAGCTTGTTTTATTTCCACCAGATTTGCTCCCAGCATGGAAGCTCTCTGTGGAGCCAACCTCATCTTCTGGCAGGGCTGTGGAATTGTTCAGGTTTCAAATGCTCAGATTTCAAACCCAAAAGGATGTTCAGGAGCCAGAGCAGTCGAGGCAGGCACGGCTCTGGGGGTGAAGGGCTTTGCACCGAGCCACTGCAGCGTTTGTCACGTTAGCAAAGACAAAAGCTGCTCCTCTCCATCAATTCTGACCAGGCTTTGGATGTTGTAGCATTGTCTGGCTTTGATTGATGTCGCCTCCAGTCCCCCAAGGGCTTTGGTGAGGAACAAAATGTTTTGGAGAGAGAGAGAGGAAGCTGGAGCAGCAGCAAGTGCTCCTTGCTTCCAAAAGAAAATAAATCCAGGGCTCATCCAGCCCATCCATCACTTCTGTCCCCTCAGTGTCTGGTGTGGAAAACTTCCCAGTTTTCCACTGTGAAACTCCCTGGTGACACAGAAGGAGGTGGGAATGCAGCTTTATTGAGATGGGAGCTCCCATCCCTCCTGAGGGATTCTGCAGGAGCAGAATCCTTCCTTTCCTCCTTCGTGTCATCATTCAGGGGTGTGCCCAAGCTGTGTGCTAAAGTTATGTGGTGTTTTCCCTGCTGGTAAAACTACCCCAAATTACCCCAAAATAAAGTAAGTTATTTAAAATTAAATAATGCGTTATTTGGCTTTGCTGCCAAAATATGAAATGGAGTAAATACATGAAAAATTACCAAAAATGCTGGATTTTCAATTAGGATTTCCTTCTCCTTGGTGTTTTTTTGTTAAACTCAGCAGAAGATACGGAGAGGGAATATGACATTTTAGGGATAAATGGGATGCTGTCCCAGACTGAAGCCTGTGGAAGTGAAATGAATTCCTCACAGAAATTTTAATTATTTCTGGTCAAATTGGAAGCGTAAAATGTTTGTTATGTTTTGTAATTGCCAGATTAGACAGTAATTCTAGTCAGAGTCAGAGCCAACCAAAACTGGAGCCAGTGAGGGCAAGAACAGAGAGAGTTTATTAAACTGGGCAAGTTTCCTCTGGGATTTTTTTTTTCTTTAAATATCCCCTGACAGGCTCTGCCTTCCAGGTGGGGTGAGCCCCAGCCACCCCGCCCACATCCCTGTCCCCACAAAGCTGCTCTCAGCTCCCCTGCAGGTTTGTGCCCCGTTTTTATCCTAAAATATGTTTACCCAGCTCCCTGCATTCCTGTGGCTGTGGTATTTTCTTTTATTAAAATGAATATCTTGGTTCTGTACGTGGATATTCCCTATTCCTGTGAAGAATGGGAGGCTGGAATGATTCATTAGGAAGGTTTTGAAAGGGTGGTTGCCCAGTGCCAGCTTTTCCTTTACAAATTCTCTATAATTTTGGGGGTTTTTTCCTTAAAAAGGCTTGGGAAGGCAATTAACTTTTATATCTATTTATTATTGTCTCACCTTGGGATGGGAACTACAGGAACTTTGATAAATGGGTTCAAAAGTTTGTCCAGCTTTAAATCTGCTTTTATAAATCTTTGTTTTTTGCTGTTTGGAGAGGCCCTGGCACAGATTTCCAGAGAAGCTGTGGCTGCCCCTGGATCCCTGGCAGTGCCCAAGGCCAGGTTGGACACTGGGGCTTGGAGCAGCCTGGGACAGTGGGAGGTGTCCCTGCCATGGCAGGGGGTGGCACTGGAGGATTTTTAAGGTCCCTTCCAACCCAAATCATTCCATGATTCTCCATTGCTTTGGACTGATACATGGATATTTATAAAATTTAACACCCAGGAGTTAATTCATTGTTTTATTCACATTTTTGGCTTTCAACAGCTCTGAAATTAATTAGATTTTTTTTCCTTTATTTCCCCTCCTATTTCCTTTGTTATTCTGGATCTGCTGTGTGAAATGACAGAGCTGTGGTCAGGTTGGCAGCCAGGCTTTGCCCTGGGAGCAGCCACTTCTCCATGACAACAGAGAGTTCTTGTTTCTTGTAGCTATTTAAAGAAATATTTCTTGAAACCATCCTAGCCTGATGTAAATCAGCACAGCTTTCATGGAATTAGCAGGACAAGCGGACACAAAAGAAATTCCCCTTTAACTGCAGACAGATTTGGATTTTCCTCCGTGCTGTGGAGGAGCACTGGGAGCAAACTGGGACGTGGCTTTTCCCCAGCCCCCTCCTCACACTGGGGCTGCACAGACAGCACGCAGAGAGCGATTTTTCATTTTGAACCAAACAACAAAATGACATCTCGGCATCAGCGACAGCGGCTCCGGTGACCTCCAGCCCGCCCGTCACGGGCCATCAGTCCCTGAGCACCTGTCACATCCCGGCCTGCGCCGAAAAAATGTCACAGTGTCAACACATTCACCGTGTGAGGCTCTTGTGTTCGCCTCTCCTCTCGTTTTGTGTCCCCATCAGTCAAGCCCAAGGCGCCAAATCCCAGCAAACGCTTTGGAAGTGGAGCAGAGGGGTTTGGGAATGGACACTCCTCTCCTTTAAGTGCTTCCACCCAGCCTTGAAGAAGTTATCACTTTACAGGAGCCAATAAAGAATGGATTAAGCTCCAGCTTTGAAGAACTCGTCTCAAAAGGGCCCCGAGACCACTGTCTAAAAGCAATATTAGCAGTACTGGGAGCTGAAAAATTTCACCAGCAGATCTAGGTCAGTGCATTATAGGGAGAAACAATAGAGCTGATGTCAGGAATATTACCCCAAATCTGCCTCTGCTAGTCCACGGGGATTTAAGTCATCAACTGTGCTTTCATTTGGAGAGTTTGGGGCACGGCTGTGTCAATTTGCATCCTCGTGTTTGGGATTTGGCTCAGCAGGGTTTTGTTTTAAAGGGTTTTCTGCTCCAGGGTTTTGTTTTAAAGGCCTGGCACTGCAGTAGAGATTCCCCAGTGTGGTGATTATCGATGTGAGTGGGCTGCTGAGAATAAAATCCTCTATGGGTAGCCAGGGGAGGTTCAGACTGGGTATAGGGAAAATGCCTTCATGGGAAGGAATGCTGAGCACTGGTGGAGTCACCAGCCCTGGAGGGGTCTCCAAGATGTGAGGATGTGGCACTTGGGGACATCCAGGTTGGACTCGATGGGCTTAGAGATCTTTTCCAACAAATGGAAACGGAAATGGAAACGGAAATGGAAATGGAAACGGAAACAGAAATGGAAACGGAAATGGAAACGGAAATGGTGCTAACCATGCTAACCATTGTGTGAATTCCCAGATTCCTCGGGAATGGTCCTTTCTGGGCTTGTGCTGTTTGGGGAAGCACAGCACCACGCTGTGACCCCGCCGGTGACACCCAGGGACAGCCCCCTGCAGGGTTTGTCACATTTGGAACCAGTGGTGATTCCCCAGCAGACGATGCTGATAAAACCCCTCCCTGGAGGGGGAGAAGAACCAGCAGAGAGGAGGATGGGCAGGTTTCTATAACCACTTCTGTATCCTGCTCCAAACACCCGCAAAAACAAGGCCTGCATTTCTTTAAAGTCGTGTTGGAGGGGGTTTTGCTTCTTTTTATTTAAAGGGAAGAGCTCTGGGAGGTGCTGAATGCTGGGAATGCATTTTTGCATTGATACTAAATGTATATCAGAGACCGAAAGCTCGTTGGTGCATACAACAACATCCATCAACATCAGCCCGAAGATTTGAAGCGAAGACACAAAATTATGGGTTTGATGTCTGGAGGTTTTCTCAAGTCACTCCAAAAGCTCCTGTGCTTCAGAGGAATATAAATAATGTTATTCATGTTAATCTACCTTACAGCACTGAGGCCTGGGAAGGACCTGGTCACAAAGGGAGGTGATGCAGACAAAGTTTTGATCCCGAGCTTATGATTTATGTTGCATAAAAGTCAGATTTAGCATTGTTTTAGCACTCTGGTTGAAAGCACAATTTTAATAATAAGATAATGGAGAAAAACAAAGATGACTGGAGTGTCTGTGACAAAATTATAAAAACATTCTTGTCTTTTGTGAATGCTGATGGATACCAGGAAACCACCTCTCTAGCAGCTGGGTAATTTGATTTTGTGCACTATTACAAAAGATAATTAAGCATCTGAGAGGAGGAAAAAAGGAACAAAACAACAACAACAGAAAGAAAATTACACCAGGATGAAATGAGTTGTATAGCTACAGGAAAGCTATTTTTAAAGAAATCAATTATTCCCTGAAACATGAGAAGCTTCATTTCAGAAATTACAACAAAAGGAACTGCTGGTAACCACCCCAATACATCTCCATTTCTCAAAATAGTACAAGCACTCGCAGAGAGAAGCCAAGTCATTCATTATAGAGTACCCCCAGGAGAGAGATTCTTCTCCAAGTGAACTTCACATTCCTTTTTGTAGAGAAAAGCAACCCTGAAATAAAGACAAGTGCTTAGAAAGAAAACTCAAGTGGCCTTAAAAGTTTAGACATTTATGGGCAGTGTAGGGATTTTGTGGGTCAGATTGTTCATTTATGCATTTAGAGGTTTTTAAATCCTTGGGTTTAGATAAAAACTCTCTCTGTAGGAGTAGCTGGACTGTAATACATCATTATTTTAAATAATTGATCATAATAATTAACTTATTAAAGCATTCAGGTGTTAAAAGATGGAGAGGAAGAGGTTGCATCAGGTTTGATACACCACTAGAGACAGTTGCTTCTGCAAAATGACAGCATTTCATGCAAAAATCTGGATATAATTCCTGGAAAAGCAGCCAATACATACAGTAGTATTTTCACAATAAAATAGATTTTCCACAAGAGAAATTACAGTTTTACAAAATTGGCAAGTCAGACACAGAAAAGAGCCCTCTCAAAATTGATTTTTTTTTTTTATCCTGCCATTACTTTTTGATAATGAGACAATAAATTGCTGGGTTCTGCTAATTTATAATTTGGCTTCAAGAGATTTCACTTTGGTAAAGGATTAGCAGAGCTGTTGTGCAGCTCTCTGCAAGGTAAAGAGACTTTGCTTTTAACTGTTTTCAAAGGGATTTGATGCCTGCCATCCCTGCAGAGCCTTCCCCGGGAATGGCCGTGTCAGGGAGCTGGAAATTGGCCCTTTGCAGGAGAGATTAACTCTGGACCTTTGCTTGGCAGATCAGCTCAATGTACAAGAGAGCTTTGATCAGTTTATGTGCAATTCAGAGCCTCTAATGAGTTCATTTGGAAGCACTTCTTCAACACGAGCAAGAAAATAATCTCAATTTCCGCACTGCTCCTCCCTGTATTTTCCTCGTGTGTGGTGCTGCCCCTCGCTGACATTTATGTTCCTCCAAAAGCTCAGCTAGCTGGGAACTGAACCAACAAATTTTCAGCATCATCCTCCCTCTCTGAGACCTCAGGACACTCCAACATTCCCTGAGAAAAGGATGGAGCCCCTCAGTTGTAGCTGTGATCCTGCACACCGTGGGTAGCACACCAAACCTGCAGCTTTTTTGCTGTTGGTTCTTTATGCAAAGCAATTCATGAGGAAAAAAACCCTTGGTTTTGATATTTAGGGTGGTGCCCTGTTTTTTTCTTCTGTCTTTTGTGGCTTGCTGAGAAGGGATTGGTGGGTGAAGGGTGGAAAGGATGAGAGAAGGAGATCAGGACAGTCATTGTAAGGAAGTTTTCTTTTAAAAGAGAGTTTGATGAGTGTGAGGAGGAAGTGAGATGGGCACCAGCACAAACCTCACCAAAAGCTGCATCTCCTCTTCAGCTTCCCTGACCTGGGAGACTTTGGGAATGAACCTGCACCTGGCTGGAGGGGACCTGTGAATTCCTGCATTAGCAGGAATTATGACACAAAACAAACCCATCTCTTCCTTCCTCGAGCCAAAACCTTGGAGAATTATGAACCACCTTAGAGAATTGATGAAAATTGGTGTTTGAGGCTGAAAGTCACTGGCTGAAATAAAAGGTCAGGTAAGATTTGAAGAGCCATGACCCCTTTTCTACCTTGGTTAGAGCTGTGGGTAACCCTTGGGAGGGTTTCTGGAGGGAAAAATGGGGGAAGTTTGTGCTCCTTGCTGATGGCTGAAATATCTTCATTAAATGAGGCACACAATTATGGGGACTTCAGAAAAATGAGGCCAAACTCACCCCAGGCCTTTGAGGGGTTTTCACTTCCATTCCTACCAGTTTGGAGGGATTTGTGCATTTTTACAGTTTTGGGGGGAAGTGCTGTTAATGCTCCTTTCAAAGTGAACATTAAATCTTCAATAATTCAATCTTACTTGGAATTTGGAGTCTGATTGTGGGTGTTAAGGGCTGTTCACCTCATTTAAACAAGTTCAAACCATCACATAATCTGTTTTTATATGTTGCTAATTAACTCATACTGGGCATGGTGCTATTCTGTTGAGAGTTCGACTTGATGATCTTGGAGGTCTTTTCTAATGAATCCATGATTCTTTAATTATGGTTTTAGAAATCAGGCTATTCTCTGTATTCTCCTAAAACAAGTGGTTTGTTGGTTTTTTTTCCTTCTAACAAATATTCCTTGTCCCAAGACAAATATTTGGGCCTGGCAGCAGATAAAGCTGTTCCCACCCTTTATGACCTGGGCTGGTTTTAGTTTCACTACAGAAATCAAGTCAGATGAGGAAAGCTCTAACAAAACTACAAAAATATGTGAAGCTTCCTCTTCCCATTAATTTCCAGGGAGACTTGGATGCCTTAAATGCTTTTGTGCCTTTGAGAACAGCACCTGAACAACTTCTAATTGAAGCAGAAATTCAGGCATGATAATCAGGGCCTTTCCCATCCTTTGTGTTCATAGGCAATGAAAGAGCTTTTAACACCAAGAAAACAGCAGAAAATATTTTTATAACCAGACCAGATTAACACTGGGCAGTTTTAGGCATTCCTGCATGTAGGTTTACACTCATGAAATAATGTTTTTTATGTTTAAAGATCATATTTGTCCACCTGGGATGTATCTTTAAATTCAGGATTGACCTTTAACTCAAAAAAAAAAAGAAAAAAAAAATCAAATCTTGAGAGCTCCAGAAATTTGAATACTCTGCTGCTGGAGGATAATCTTTGTGTTTGGGTTTTCCATAATTCACCATGTGTCAGTCGTCGTGTCCCGAGGAGCTGCAAGGAAGGAAGTGACAAGTTGTCGTGACAAGTCTGGAATGAAAAGATGGTGGGATGAGCAAACAAAAATAAATGCAGACAGAGCTGCTCTTTTCTGTGCTGCTGCAGGGAGGAGATCTCCAGGCTGGTGAGTTTGGATCTGCTCTGTCACTGTCTGGAAACCCTAACTGTGGCTCTGGATCCTGCTGGGCAGGGAGCCCTGGGGATGGGGAAGGAAGAGAAGATCTTGTCCAACAAGCAGAGAAAAGAGGGTGCTGTGGATGTGACTGAAGTGCAGAGCGCCAGCAGAGCTCCTTCCCTCTCCCTCGGTGTTTTCCTCTGAAGCTGGGAGTATTTGAAGAGTCAGTCATTGGTTATTTTAGCCGTGATTTTGTTGAAAACTTCAGGCTTCCTGTGCAGACATAACTGGGAAAAACATCAAAATATCATCGAAACTTAAACAAGTGTAGTAAAGGCAGGATTTTCATAGAATCCTGGAATGGTTTGGGGTTGGAAGGGACTTTAAAGCTCATCCAGTGCCACCCCAGCCATGGCAGGGACACCTCCCACTGTCCCAGGCTGCTCCAGCCCCAGTGTCCAACCTGGCCTTGGGCACTGCCAGGGGACAGGGGCAGCCACAGCTGCTCTGGGAATTCCAGCCCAGCCCTTCTCCATCCTCACAACAACTCCTTCCCAAAATCCCATCTAATATCCAATCCATCTTCTCATTTCTGGCAGGAGTTTGACCTACAGTCACCTTAAAATACGTAATCAACATTCACAGTTGATTATATTTTCCTGTATAAAGTAGGATTTCAACTTAGAAATGCACCATTTAAATTGGGATTCAAAGCTCCCTGGATCGACCCACAATCCCCAATGACAGAAATCAAGAGAGGAAAGGAAAGTCAAGACGAGTGGAAGATATTTCATATAAGAGGATATAAAAAAACTGCTTAAATCCTTGGCCCAGCCGTTTTGACAAAGTGAAAAGAATTAAAAACAATGAATCACTTAAAGTCCAGTGTAAGTTAAATCTACTTTGGCTTCAGCAGCTGCAAATAACCCCAAAGTCACTCACAGGTCATGGTAAATCATGAACCCCTCAGCAGAAATCATGGGCTACTGCTTATTCCAGGCATTGAAGGCTCTATTTGGAATTATTTTGCAGCTCTGTGTGTGTGTGCCACTTGCCTCTTGTGGATTTCAGTTATCCACACCTCCTCCTAATGCAGTTGTACATTGTTTAAATGGTCTTTTTCTTATCCAGTTCAACAGATCAGGAAGGGTAAGGTCACCTCAAGCTCTGTCTTACAATTCTTCCCAGTGCGTAATTGAACATTTTGTTTAAAAATTGACATTCGAGGAAGGAGCAACATTCATTTCACTCTCGAAACAGATGCAATGTGAATTTATTTGGTTCTCAAGACTGCTCTTATCAATGCCTAATTCATTTCTGCACAATGTGGGAAGATAAAGAGAAGCTTTTTTTTTATTCCAACTCTCCTAATTCATTCCAGGTTCCTGGCTTGAAGCAGGTCGTGTTTGCACGTTGAGGGATTGATCACAATTTGTTAGAACAAGATATAATTCCCCACTCATCCCTTGCTGCTGATTTATAAATGGGTTTTATGGGCCCATCTGATCTGTGCAGGCTGTTCTTGCATTTCAAGAGCCTTTAATACATTTATTTTGACGGCAACTTTTTGTTTAATAATAATATGTCAGTCTTACATCCTGGCTTGCATAAATAATTCCTTCCAACAGTATGTTGCTCTCACATGAAAGTGTTCTTCAAATTATTCTTTGGTAAATGTCTCCAGAAATTCATTTCACTCCACACTGAGAGATCATCATGTGCATGTTTTATATTTGAATTGTCTGCTAGGTGAGGAAACCATTCCTAGGGCTCCTATTGGGGCTGCTGACCTCTGCTTCTGGGCACATTTGAGTCATTTCTAAAAAGTATAATAAAGTGATTTTTCATTCACCTGTTATTCAAGCCAATTTATCAATGAGCACTGCCCCCCTTTATTTAGGGAGGACAGGGAATTTTAGGTTATTTGGAAAACCTTGTTGTTCCCTACTCCTGATCCAACATTTTGACTAGACATGGGAAAAATAAACCCAAGAAATGTAACACACCTGGCATCTGCAGAAGAAATGTGGCAGAAAATTCTGATTCCAGCTCCTCTGGTTTTAAGCACAATTAAGAGCTATCAACTCCAATATTAAATTACTTAATTCTTGTAATTTAAAGCAGCTTTCATCAATCTCCAGCTTGTACTACAAGGCCATCTGAAGAGATTGAGGGAAGTTTGCCCTGTTTATGACCCCGTGTGTAGAGGAGTTCAGAAGAAGCTGCTGGGAGGTGAATTTTTATCAAAAATATTTATCAAATGATGGGCTGGGGCATAGTTTTTCCTTCAGAAAAAAAAAAAAGGAAATTTTTGATTTAAAATTTTGTACAGTATTATGACATTACTTCTCAAAACCTCAAATATTTTCAATTTTTAGGAGGATTTTTCCTTTCTGGAACTGAGTGGGGCCCTCCTGGAGCTACCCCAGGGTTTGTCATGACCTTCTCTTCTTCCTCCTCGGGATACCAGCAGGGTTCAGCTGCTGTTCCTGAATCTCTCTTGGAAAAGATTTCATTTTGCTTCCACTTGTACCCTGATATTCTCCAAGCTGAAGCTTTTGGTAGGTCAGACTCAAGAACTTGGGTAACATTTATAATTCTGAGATTTTTAAGGAACCACACAGAGTCCCTGCAGCTGCTTTTCAGTACATCCTTCCCAATTTTTCCTCACAGTCATGAAAAGGAGAAAGTTTTGTAAGGAACCAAAGATTTCAGTGAGTCTCTGTAACTTCAGGAGCTGGGAGGGGACATTTGAAATCCTTCAGGTTTATTTTTCTTTAGCAAAGCTGATGTACTTTTAGGATTTCTTGCTGTGTATATTCTCTAGGACAGCTTAAAAATTTGAAAACTGGTAAGGGGAGGAAAAAAACCAGCACGTCCTTCCTTCCTACCCAAAATCCATCCCCAGGAGATATTTTTGTGCACTGAGTGCTCAGAGCTCACGTTTAGGGAGAAGTTTCCACGTCAGTTCCCCTCTGAGTCACAGGGACGTGAATCCAGGATGGAATCATCTTCCCAAACTCAGGAACAGCATCTCTGCACGTGGCAGGATTTTGTTTTTGTGGAAGACATCTCTGAAGGTTTTCCATCAACACCAATGTGTCCCTGTGCACAAAAGCTCTTGAAAAGCTTTTCTTCGTTCAGTGAATTCTTGTCTTTACTGTTTACAAGATTTGTTATTTATAGTTCATGGAGAATATATATTAAATAGATCAAAATACTCTTGTTGCAGAGTTTATAGCTTGTGTTTTCTAAATAAACACAGAAAACCTGCAGTAGCACAGCTGTATAAGAACTTTTCTCTCTCAAAATGGCCTTTAATTTGATAACAATGAAATAATAATAATAATAATAAATCTCCCTGCCTGCCATCAGTCACACTTAAATCACTGTGAATATTTTATTAAAAGGAAAGATTGCAACAAAGTAATTTTAAGGCAGCAGAATTGAAGTCAGTTCTTGTGGGAATGGACTACTGTTCTTTCCTTCAGTCTATGATTAATTTTTAAATAAATGAAACTACACAGGCGTGAGACCTTAGAGGCTTCTGGTTTCCTCCTCTCTGCAATGTTCCGATTAAACAGCGAGTCAGAAGGATCCCAAAGATGCAGATTTGAGAACTCTTGTAAATATTGCAGTTTGTTTCACACTCCCAACCTCTGATACAATGGGCTGTGATGAATATTTCATCCCACGTTGTCACCAGGGCTGGGGTGATCCGAGCTCCTGAAGCTGGGAGGGTTTGAGGTGTGAGCTGGGGGTGAATCCAAGGTGCTCTAACACAGCAAATCCATCCCTTTGTCCCAAGGAGAGTCCCAGGAGTGTTCAGGTTGGAAAAGCCCTCTCAGATGAGCTGTTCCCCACCTCTGCCCCACATCCACAGGGATTTCAAATCCCTCCAGGGATGGGCACCCCACCCCTGCCCTGTCCCAGGGCAGGACAACCCTTTGGCTGAACAGAACTTCCCAAATATCCAAAAACTAAACCTCCCCTTGTGCAGCTTGAGGCCATTTCCTCTCATCCTGTTCCTTGGGACTAAAACCTGAGCCCACTCAGCTCCAGCCTCCTTCCAGGGGGTTTGAGGTGCTCACCCACTCTCAGCCTCCTTTCCTCCCACCCGGGCACATCCAGTCAGAACATCCAGCCCCAAATATCCAGGGCAACCCCTCTCTGCTGTTCATTAGCACACAGAATGCAAAGAAAACCTGGTGCTGGGTCTATTTTTGCATCCCTGTCCAGCCTCTCTGTGCTGTGGGGTTTAGCAGGAGCTCTTTAACACCAGCACCATTCACTGGGGGGCTCTGGGTTCATTTTTGGGGGCAGGTGAGGCTTTGATTTAAGCTCAAAGTCGAGCCTTGGTGACTCACGCTGGCATCTGAGAGCTGTAAATTTAGAAAATATAGTCCATAATCCTCAGCCCAGCAGCTGTTTACTCCATCTGATGAGAATCTCTGGTGCTTTGGCTGCAATAGAATATATAAAAAATACCTTAAGTGGCTTAGGTAATTGTGCCAAATCCTGTTTGATTAATGCACTTCATCTCCCCTTGCTCCACTTGCAGCTTTGGACAATTCTCAAAAAAAGAGAAAAAGCTCAATAGAAACTAATTTTAGTGTGGCTGTGACATCTCCTGACAGTGGGTCCCTCACAGCCTCTTAAAGCTTAATTTACTTTCCTGTCTTAGAATACTTCTAAAATCTAAACCCCCAAAGCTCTCACTGAGGACTTCTTTCCCTTTTTCTTTTCCCCCCAGAAAACAATTATTGTCCATGACTAATTCAATCATGTTGGCTTTAAAATTCTGGAGCAAACAGGTGAAGCCAAAGGGAGCAAAGCTTTTTTATTTATCTATTTATTGCCGTTGCCAACAGCCTGTGATATTTTTCATCCTTAATCACCCCTGCATGAAATCGGGAATAGAAGGGGACTGATCTGCTAAATGAGCCCGAGCGGTGCAGGGCTCCTGGACACCAGATGAAAGTGGTGTTATGTGACAGAGCTGATCTATTTTAGCAGATTTTCGTGTAAATCTGCTCTGGGGTGGGTTTTGCTCTGTTCAATATGCTTTGCATGCGGGCTGTGTTATTCCACACACCTCCCATCACAGATGGGATCGGATTCGTTCAGCCTGATG
The DNA here is from genome assembly GCF_021018805.1 of Prinia subflava. NCBI lineage: Eukaryota > Metazoa > Chordata > Aves > Passeriformes > Cisticolidae > Prinia > Prinia subflava. The sequence continues at coordinate 23,334,000 of NC_086257.1, read as the reverse complement.
TGGTTTGTGGCCATTTGGTGATCTATTAGGCCTGGATTTTTAAAAATTTTTTTAATAGAATTTGCCTTTTTATGGAATTAATTAGATCAGACAACATCTATTGAATGACGTGGTGGTTTTGTGTGACTGTGATAAGAACAGAGTTGGCTCAATATTAAGAAAATTTAAATATCTGCCCCTCAGGCAGCGGAAACAATACAAACTTCTAAGGGCTCCCTGCATGGGTTCCGTGCTTTAGACATCTGCTCTGATAGCAGAAAAGCCTGCAGCAGGGATTAATGCTGTGTCAAGGATTTGCAAAGTTTTTGCAAAAATGTGACAATGAACCCACAAATTTTTTTGCTAAGCTGGAAAGAGTAGAACGATCTGGGGGGGAAAATGATAATTCTCAAGACCACCAACCTCAAAACCCCAAACCGTGCTGCTGGAGAAGTTACTTACAAAAAATTGTTAATTTTGTCACCCCAGGCTTTGAAATGGATGTGAAACTGGACTGAATGGATTTGAAAGGATTGAAAACTGTGATGGAACCACAGTCCCACCACGCACACTCTGTGAGTTCAGAGCTTTCCAGATTTCTTACCTTGATATTCACAGAGAGTTTCAGGTAAACCTGGCTGTGCATTCACTTCATTATGCTCAGATGGTTGATAAATGGGCAGTTCTGCTCCGAGAATGGGAGTTCAGGGAGCCTCTGGACAATGCCCTCAGGCACAGGGTGGGATTCCTGGGATTGTCCTGTGCAGGAGCTGGACACGGATGATCCTTGTGGAATGACACGGATTGGGCATTCCTGGGGTGGTTGGGGACAATCCTGCATCCCACAGAGGTGATGCTCTGGCAGCAGGTGCCCCTGGGATGTACAACCTAAACCACACACGTGGATCTCCAGTTTGGTACCACTGCTTCCCATCTCAAACACCTTCCTTAATTCCATTTTTCCCGTTCATTGTCCCTGTTCCATAAAAAATGTCTGAAACCAGCAGCCTGTGTGTTGGGAACCTTCTGCTGTGCTCCCTGATGATATGGGGGACATAAATCATGGAATATCCTGAACTGGAATATCCACAAGGATCATCCATGCCCAGCTCCTGCACAGGACAATCCCAGGAAATTTCCTCCTCAAAGCATCCCTGGAGACATCTCCCAAAGCAGCAAAAACCAGCAGAAAGGAGAATTTTGTACAAATCGTTAATAAGCACAAAGAAACGCCACAAAATGCTCATTTAATTCCAGTTGTGGGGAAACATCTGTTTGTCTTTGCTCGAGCTTGGGAAGCGCCGTGGAGCATTAGAAATAATTCCAGAGTTGTTACATTTGCGATTTCATTACAGTTCTGGGTTTGTTCTTTGATAAAGCACATCCAAAATCACAGCAGACGCCGGCTTTCGGCATAATTTTTGAAGGATTAAGTCTTATTCTGATCAGGTTTGAAATAAAACAGGTAAAAGAGTTTCTGAACTCCTGGTAAATCCCTTCATAATTAAAAAAGAGGAGAATTTGTTTCAAGCCTAATTTGAAGGATTTCTTTAGGATGATACTGTTGTGGTTCACTACCCACCTTTATTATAATTAATAATGTAATTACAATCAAAAGGGATCTGAGTAGGAATACTGATAAGAAATGGGGATTTTGATAATATTGGACATCAGGGGAAACCTTGGTGGCATATGAAGAAAATCAAGGACTTTTGTCCCTCAATTTGTGTTGTTTGACCAGACCTGCAAGGCCCAGAGATTAAAATAAATTCCCTTATTTTATAGAAGGGAACAGAACCAAGAGACTTCACAGCCCAACAAGGAAACAAATTTAGAAGCTGTTATTTGAAGAGGCTCCAGGAAATTCAATTTCAATGGTTCCCGTGAATACACAACTTCTAAGTGAGGTTTGTTTTGATGATACCTTTGCCCTGGCTTTCTTTTTCTGTTCTGCAGAATTATTTGTTTGGGGTTTTTTTGCTTTGTTTGGGGTTTTTTATGGGAGGTTTCTGTTCAATGACTACAACCAGCCCTTGACTCCAAAGGACACAAATTGCCAGGGCCAAGTGTGTCTGTGGAAATCACGATTGATGGACAAGGGAATAAGCTCCAGCTTCCACCCCGGGTTAGAGATAAAGCTGAAGTCTTGAGAAAACGTGAATTGTTTGCTTGTGGAGCCAGGAGGGGTCCAGGATGTCAGGAGGATTATTTGGTTTGTTTTCCCTGATTTTTATGACTCTTTTCCATGCCCGTGTTTGAATGTAGCTGGTGGATTTCCGGGAATTAAGATCAAGTCTTGCTCAAGCAGTGGATGCAGCAGGAGGGAGAATTTAGTGAGGAATCCCAATATAAAGTATAAAATATAAAGTATAAAATATAAAGTATAAAATATAAAGTATAAAATATAAAGTATAAAATATAAAGTATAAAATAGAAAATAGAAAATAATAGAGAATGATAGAAAACAATGTAAACATATATAAAATTATATAAATATGAACTATTAAATATATAATATAACACATGAAGTATATAATAGAAAAAATGTAATAATATAGCATATATAATATACAATATACAGTATACAATAAATATAAAATATAAAGTAAAGAGTATAAAATACAAAATATAAAATAATATAAAATGATAGAAAATAATGTAAATGTATTAAAAATATATTAATATGGAATAGTAAATATATAATATAAAATAGTAAATATATAGTATAAAATACAAAATAATATAGCACATATAATATGCAATATATTGTATACAATAAATATAAAATATAAAGTACACACAGATGACCACGGAAGGCAGCAGTGATGGAAAGCTGCTCCTGTAGATAAAATAATTGGGTCAAGGGACAGAGAGCTGGCACAGACAAACTCTGGAGCACCTTTATCAGGAAAAAAGGAGCTGGATTGGCTGTCAGAAAGGCAGAGAGTGAGATTAGAAAATTCAGTGTCAAGGCCTCTGCTGCTCCTCCTTGTCAGGGTTCAGCTGGGCATCCTTCTGAATTTATTCTGGCATTTTCTTTGGACATGTGGAGTAACTGTAAAATACAGCTGATATTGAATTGTTGGGAAATTTCCCTTAAAAATGGGAAGACTATATCTTAATTCCCAAATACAATTACTTCAGAATAATTTGGGATATAAACCAGGTCCTAAATAGCCAAATCTCCAAACTTACCATCTTTTCTGTCCCAGCAAATGCCACCATAGCTTATTTTAAAGTTTGCAAAAGTCCTGATGTTCTGTCTACAATAAAATTTTAAAAAAATCCTTGTATTATTTAGCACCTCAGAGTTAATTAGAATACAAAAATGAACTTCTGGGAAATGCCCACAAATTTGGCTCAGCCACTTTTTTGATTGGAAAATAAAGTTATTTCAGGATCACCAACAACTCAAAAAGCGGCGCTTCTTTCACTATCTGGGTTGTTCTACATTTAATCCACTTTCCTCCTGCAGGTGAGGGACTGTGACAAATCTGAAACTAAGAAAAGTGGCACAGTGACTGAAATAACACAGAAATGACACAGGAGCCTGCCTGGTGGCCGCTGCCCCAAATCTGGAATTGTGGGGGAAGAGCTGGCAAAGGACTCCAGCTGCTTTCAAATCTGTGGGCATGGAAAGCTCTGGCTGTGGGAAACTTTGCTGCTTCACCTCAATTATTCCTCATAATTTGAGATTTTATTCAGTCTAAATTCCACCCTGATTTTTTTTTTTTTTTTTTTTTTTTTTTTTTTTGTCTGTATATATATATATTTTAAAATAATGTATTTTGACTCGAATTAAAAATCACACACAGGTTAAAAACCTCATAAAAGATATCAAAAGGGGCTTTTTCTTTTTTCCTTCTTGTGATCAATATCACCCACCTGCTAATATTAAATACAGATTCTTGTTCAGGAGTTTTCCCATCCAGAAATTAATTTTGGCTTGGAGTTTATTCTATACCATTATTTGTCTTCTAATGGCATCCACTTCTTGGATATTTTCCTAATGTTTAGGGATTAACTCTGGTTCTGGATAATCTTAGGACAATTCAATGTATAAAAATATACAATTATGGAATTATTCAGGTTGGAAAAGAGCTTTAAGATCATCAAATCCAACCATCAACCAATTAATAGCTACATTGATTACAGCTCAACAAATTAAACCTTGTCCCCAGGTGCCACACCCACAGAGAAGGGTTGGGGCCCCTTCCACCCATATGGAATTTCACTAGAAGTGAAATAAAAATTGCATTCCCTCTTTTTTTTGTAGGGAAAATACTTGTGCACAGCATGAAGAGCATTTGTTTGGCAAAATTGCATCAATTCTCCTCTCATTTCCAAGGGAAGGATCAGGCAAGTGGGCAAAAATATTATGGCACCTTCAGAAATTAGATTTTTTTTTCCTTCTTTCATTCAGCCTCGTTAATGTTAAAGCCTCCAGTGCCCCTCTCCAATTGCCAGATTGACTGAAAAATGCACATTTTGATAAAAACACTGTCCCTTGTTTCATCTGCCTCGAAGTTTCTTATCCCTGGGAAAAAGCTGCTCATTTTATAGCTTAGTTTGGAGTGGCTCCAATTTAACCCTGGAAGGAAGAGCTGGATGAAATATGGGCAATATGGACAAATATGGACAAATATGAGCTGGGTTTTGTATGGAAATACCCTGAAAATCCACCTTGCAATCTCTCTGCTGCACCCAGAGGGCAGCAGGATGCTCTCTGGAACACAGGACAGTGCTTTGGAGAGGATGCTCAACATCCCCACTTGTGTTTATTCTGGTTATTTCATCCACTTTAAATAAAATAAAATAGAATTAAAAAAAAAAAAAACAACACCCCGAACCTAATAATTGCAAGGCAACTTCATGATCTGGGTTAAATACAGTTCTTAATTCTCCCACTACAAAAATCTGTACAGAAGTGGCATAAACAGCTTTGGATGTCTATTTTATTTTATTTTATTTTATTTTATTTTATTTTATTTTATTTTATTTTATTTTATTTTATTTTATTTTATTTTATTTTATTTTATTTTATTTTATTTTATTTTATTTTATTTTAAGGCAGAAGGATCTGAATGTTTAGGGCTGTAATACATCCTTGTGGGATTTAGGTCCAATTATCTGCTTTTTCCTGGATTTCTTGTCTCCTCAAGTAATTTAGCTCCTATCCACATTTAGCCCAGGTCTATTTAGTCATGGAAACCTTGATTTAATGAGTGCTGAGCTGCCCAGGCAAGGACAAAGCCATTGTTGAGGCTTAGCAGTGCTGGGCATGAACTAAATACAGCTCTGGTCAATAAGATCCTGGCTTTTGGGAGGTGTTTCAGGAAAATCTGAAATTCTGGGTGCTAACTTTGGGATTTAATAGCTGCGGAACAAAAGCTGTGCACAGTTAAGGGGGAAAAAAAACAAATAAAAAACAACAAAAAAAGCAAGGTGGTGATGGCAGAAATGAAAAGGAGGCTTTATTTCATCTCTTGCTCAGGTGTTTTTTTTACTGGGAACAGCAGTGAGACAAACGTGGCCTTCCCTGGACCAAAGCAAGGACTTTTCCCTCAACAGAACCAAATCTGTGCCCGGAGCAGGCAGAGCTCTGGTTCTGCACCAGTACAAACCCACTGGTGTGAGAAATCAGCCTTAATGTTTAAAATGAAAATATTCCGAAAAACCCTTGCCATTTATGGAGCAAAACACAAGTAGACCTGATTTGATGCAGACCTTCAGCTTGGAGTGATTTCAGTGGTGGGACTGCAAAAAGCTCAGAGCACCATTCCTGCTCCAGCTGGAGCAAAATTCCCTGCTCTGGGCTCCTCGGGAATGGCAAACTGGGCAAGGTGGTGCTGGTTTATAAACCACACCCAGAGCCAGGTGTTGGCTGCAGGATCAACCCCTCATTTTATGTGCTCATAAATTCTCTGAAGATAAAAGATTGTCTGTTTTGGAAGTTTGAGCCCAACTGCAGGTTGACCAACCATTTAATATTCAGCTGGGTTTTAATACATTTAATACATTTCATAAAGAAATGGGTTTATCAGGGATCATGAGAACATAAGGAATGTTCCCTGCTGGGGTTTGGTGTTTACAGTGGTCACTTTGGGTAACCACAAATGTGTTCTAAATCTCCTCAGAAAATCATCTGGATATTCTGCCGGTACAGTTGGGATCTTTGAAATTGGAGTATGGGATTTTCTCTTTCATGTATTCAGCACCAAACCCACCAAAATTCAGATTATTTTTTAAAAAATCTGAAAGGCTGGGAGAGCTGGGATTGTTCAGCCTGGAGAAGTGAAGCTTTGGAGTGACCTCACTGTGACCTTCCAGAGCCTGAAGGAGCTGCAGGAAAAAGGGAGAGGGAGGATTTACAAGGGATGGAGTGACTGGAAAAGGGGGAATGGCTTCAAACTGCCTGAGGGATGGGGTGGGATATTGGAAATGTTCCCTGGGAGGGTGGGGAGAATGGAATGGAATGGAATGGAATGGAATGGAATGGAATGGAATAGAATAGAATAGAATAGAATAGAATAGAATAGAATAGAATAGAATAGAATAGAATAGAATAGAATAGAATAGAATAGAATAGAATAGAATAGAATAGAATAGAATAGAATAGAATAGAATAGAATAGAATAGAATAGAATTCCCAGAGCAGCTGTGGCTGCCCCTGGATCCCTGGCAGTGTCCAAGGCCAGGCTGGACAGGGCTTGGAGCAGCCTGGGCCAGTGGGAGGTGTCCCTGGGGGTGGAACTGGATGAGGTTTAAGGTCCCTCCCAACCCAAACCAGCCCGTGATCCTGTGATTGTATTTTGAGACAATAATTTCTATTTTGCATGCGTATTATATCTGTTTCTCCCCTTCTTATCTACCTTTTGTCCCACTGCATGATTTTTTAGGATTTAAAAGCAAGAGTGACACAGAGATGGACGAGGGGGATGAGAGACTTGGTTTGTCCTGTGGTGCCTGAACTTTTGCGAGGGGAAATTTTCTTTACGGGATGGTGCCAGTGCCGGGGGGAGCTGGAAGCAGCAAGGAAAGGCAGCTCTTATTCCTTCCCCTGGAAGAAGATCATCTTCCAGGAAAAGTCACTCCACCATGCCGTGAATTATCTCAGCTGCTGAAGGTTTCGGAGTTCCAAGGCCGCTCTCCCAAGCTGTGTCGGAGGCGCGTTTGGGAGCGATGTGGGGATGATCCATCACTGCTGACAAATCCCAGTTTCCCGTTAGGACGTGCAGGGGTGCGTGGCACACATCTGCTCCCACGGCAGCAGCCCCGCGTGTTTGCTCTGCTCCTTTGAGCAGTGATCTGCCAGAACCTGAGCACAATTACCTGGGCCGTGGGCACCTTAGTGCACCTAATCCGGGGAAAAACGCATCTCTGAACAGATGGATTCATAAATTAGGGATTTTTGACATTTAGATACATCACAGGAACCCCATAAATCAGGCTCTTTTTGAAGTTGAGTGCATGCAGAACACTCCCAGACCTTGCATTGTGATTAAACCCTGCCCTGAGCTGCTCCGGTGAATTCCAGAATTCCAGCCCACACTGCTTTTATCACAGTGGACACGGAAAGAACCACACGAGGACACGCTGGTGAGCGAAGCAGGAAAAAGGGACGAGTTTATTCACAAAACTTTATACATTTCCTATGGGGCCTGTGGACTGGAGGATGGAATTCCACCTCTCAATCCACATTGGTCAAGCCAACTCTCAATCACCTTTCTCCTCCCACTAGAAATCTGTAAACAATGAAAGACAGCTAGCAAAACATGGCCAGTGTTTATAGTAGAAAGTGTGATAAGGTAAAATTTCTGACTCCAATATGAAGAAAATTACAGAAGGCTTAGAAAAGTCTTCAAAACCAGGGTGGATGTTGCCCGGAACACAAAATCAACAACACGGAGGCAGAGGTCTCCAGTGAAAAGCTGCTCCCCACCAAGAGGGGCCAGCCTGGTTATTTCTTTTCCTTTTATAATTTTGTGGGTCTGGTTATGGATTGGCTTCTGGGGTTGCCACCCCTTCACCCCACTGGCCAGACCAGCTGTCAACCAACATTATTTTCAGGGTGGAAATATGTAAACAAAGGACAGTGAACAAAAACAAGAAAGGTTGTTTATGTTCCAAAGCGTGAGAAAGTGAAAAACTGACCCTCAATATTGCACAGTAACTAAAGAACTGACTCCATCTTATGAACAAGTAGAAGGTTTTTAAAAAATCTGAAAAACACCAGAGCAACAGGTGACACATAACCAGTTAACTTCCAGCAGCCCCACACGTCCATGGATCCGCTGGAGCTGCTGCTGTGTCACCAAAGTGCTTTACTGTGGAATTCTTTTTATAAACCAGCTTTCCTGTTAGCTCTTCTATTTTCAGACACTTAAATTGAGTGTATATTCAGAAAGTTCTCTCTATGCAATCTATATATAGTTTATTCTATTTATAAATGTATATATATATCCTTATATTCCTTAAATAGTTTAGATAGTTGTTCTCTTTTTATAGAAACTATTTTTATAGTTTACATAAAAATTCTGGGTTTTTAGGAAAAATATTTCCTTTATAGGAACTGTTTTTATAGAAAGCTTACACAGATATTCTCTGTTTATATAAATTATTTTATATAGAGAATATAAACTGTATTTAAAGAGTTCCATATGTTATGTGTAGAAGTTGGTGATATTTATACAGATGATATTTTCATTTTCAATTTTTTATATTTTAATTTTGATTTTAATTTTTATCATTTTTATTTATTATTTATTTTAAAATTTTATTATTTATCTTAAAATTTAAAAATTTAGGGTAAAATATTTTTACCCTAAAATTTTATTTTAAATTTTATTTTAACTTAATTTTTAATATATTTTTTATTTTCATTTAATTTTTAATAAGTTTTTTATAATTTTCATTTTCATTTTCATTTTTTATATTTTTATTGTAACTTTTAATTATTTTAATTTTTATTTAAAATTTTTTATTTTATTTTGATTTTAATTTTCAATTTTTTTAATTTAAAAATATTTTTATATTTCATTTTAATTCTCATTTTAAACTTTAAAAAATTTATATCTTTTTATTTTTATTTTCATTTTTATTTTTCATTTTTAATTTTTTTTTTATTATTTTTATTTTCATTTTCAGCAGTGCCAGCTCCCGCATCTCCTGTCAGAGAACATAACCAGGTGTGAGGAGTCTGGCTGGCAGATCAAAACTGTCACTGGATGTTGCTGCTTTTGCTCTGTTAAGCAGGCACTGTGTTTATTAAAAATTAGGGGTTAAACACCTGCAGCAAAGTATCTCCCTCAAAAAAGAAAAAAAAAAATTGTGTAGGAACTAGGAATGGTTTCAGAGAAGAGCCTGCACTGGAAGTCTGTGATAAAGGCAGGTTCTGATCGTATTTTAAGAGTTTAGTCATAATTTCATCTGGGGAAGCAGGGGAGAAGGAAAACGGAGAGATAAAAATAGATAAATATGAGTAATCCACGGGTCTGAAAGGCAGGGAAGGAGCTCTGGTGCAGAACACCACGGGCAAGTCTCATCCCACAGGGTGGAACCAGAGCAGGCACCAAACGCTGCAGTTGTGAGTTCAGGATGAGTCAATCCATTTATGGGAAGGATTAACAAATTCTGGAGTCCAATTTCCAGTGCTCACCCAGTGCTGGAGACTGGGGCAGCCTGGTTGGATGGACTGGGCTTGCTCCAGCGCCTGCTGCTCCTCACTGTGGCTGAAGATCTCAGTCCAAATGTCCTGTTAATTATTAATTATTATTATTTTAAATGCATTTCCTGGTGCTTTGCTTCTAGTTATCCAAGAATTCAGTATTCTCTTGATGTCCTCTTTTCTTTTGTAAAGACAAACTTTTGACAGCTTTCTCTAATTCATGGAATTTTTCCTTTATTTTCCAGGTTCAAGAGATCACCCGGAGCACTTCAGAGCATAACCAGGTAACTGAGGTTATTGATTTCCACTAATCAACCCTCCAGATTATAGAGGCCAAAAACAACACTGTAAAATAGAATATTTTATCTCCAACACTTATCCAGACTCAAATGGACTAAAATATTTCACTCAGAGAATCTATGGGCTGATGATTTCACAGTTAATGCAGTGCCCTGTCACAGAAATGTAATTACATCAAAGCAAGTTCTTGTTCTCATTCCCACATTTTTCAGTAATAATGACAATAAGTACATTAATTTGTTATCATCCTAATTCACTGAATTGTCACATCCTTTTATTGGGTCAAAGATACTGCACTGAAAAGTACAGATCTATCAAAATTTGACATTTCAGTTTTGTTGATCTTTTGAGAAATATTTATCTGGTAAACATTGATGAACGTTCTGTCTATTTTAATCATCATTCTCAGCTATCTTGGACAAATATTCCAGTGACTGCTGTGGCTGAAATGCAGATAAAACCCCCCTGATAATCTCTCTGAGGGTGTTCATAACCCAATTACTCGAGGCTTGGAACCTTCCCATAGAGCTTTTTCCAGTCCCACACCACAAATCACTCAAAGCTGAAGGTCTGGATCAAATCACTTCTGTTGTGTTTTATTCCATAAATTGCAAGAGTTTCTCGGAATATTTTCATTTTAGACATTAGGGCTAATTTCTCTCCGAGTTCACTTATAAAATGATGTTAGAAATAGTTGTAACAACAGAATATTTGATACTGAGAGTTGCCTGGAGGCCTGGAAATGATTCAGTGCAGGGGAGGCAGTTTCCCAAAAGAAAAGAAGCTTTTTTTTTTTCCCTCAACAGAATCTAAAGGTCAGCCCATTTCAGAAATATTTTAGTTATTAGTGGAGATGCTTAAAAGCTTGAAGGAAAAATGTGAATGTGTCATTCTGGGTTTAGAGTTGCCCTCCAGCTCATTTGGTTTGAAGATGGTCTCACTTTCATGATATTGTACAGAAGATTTGAAGATAGAAATGTCACAACCAAAGGAATTCATTATCTCTGTCCTTAAATTTGGGGGGAATTCCGTGCATTTTCCATCCTGAGTAGGGATCACTGGAACACGGCTTCATGTGCTGATGGTTAAATTAGAAAACAGGAGACCAAACACAGCATTTGGGAAAACCAGAACCAGTTTTTCACAACCCCTGCTGCAGTGCTGTGATGTTTAAAATCGTTGTTTTACCAGAATTTGTAAGGAATTCAGCAGAGCACTAATTCCACGAGCCTGAACCTGCTTTTTCCACAGCTGTAACTCCTTTTTCTCTGGAAATTCTGAAAAAATCTTTGGGAATGATGCAGCTCTGGAGGCTGAATGAAGAGCTCCCCAGGGAATACACACACTTTATCTGGGAGTCAGAGGAGAGCACGGGGAGGGTTTCCTCTGCAGGAACAAAAGTCTCAGGCAGGTTCTTGAGTTCATTGAGCCGTGCTTAAGAAGAATTAATTTCTTAGGAAATAATACCTGAAAAGCGATGCAAACAAACAACTTATTGAAAAAAAAAAATACTTTACCTGTGATGAGAATTAGATCTGCCTCAGTGAACCTGAGCAGGTTCTTTTGTTATTAATTCCTCCTGACTAATTTAGTTGCTAATACCTGCTAATTCCATTTTTATCAGCTCGGAAGAAAAACCAAACCCCTTCATGAAAACGCTGCCTGTGGCCAAATAAACTCTCTGGTGACACATTTGAAACGGGTTACACGAAACTTCAAGCCTGGTGGAGATTAAAAGGAAATGGGAAAATTCTCTGAGAGTCACAAAGGGTCTCAGTGCTTAACAGCACTCAGGGAAACAAAACTTTTGGGTTCTGAAATAGATGAAGGACAGAGGATGATGTGCCAGGGCCTTCCCATCCTCACAGCCAAGAATTCCTTCCTGAAATCCCATTTATCCCTGCCCCTCACAGCCAAGAATTCCTTCCTGAAATCCCATTTATCCCTGCCCCTCACAGCCAAGAATTCCTTCCTGAAATCCCATTTATCCCTGCCCCTCACAGCCAAGAATTCCTTCCTGAAATCCCATTTATCCCTGCCCCTCACAGCCAAGAATTCCTTCCTGAAATTCCATTTATCCCTGCCCCTCACAGCCAAGAATTCCTTCCTGAAATCCCATTTATCCCTGCCCCTCACAGCCAAGAATTCCTTCCTGAAATCCCATTTATCCCTGCCCCTCACAGCCAAGAATTCCTTCCTGAAATCCCATTTATCCCTGCCCCTCACAGCCAAGAATTCCTTCCTGAAATCCCATTTATCCCTGCCCCTCACAGCCAAGAATTCCTTCCTGAAATCCCATTTATCCCTGCCCCTCACAGCCAAGAATTCCTTCCTGAAATCTCATTTATCCCTGCCCCTCACAGCCAAGAATTCCTTCCTGAAATCCCATTTATCCCTGCCCCTCACAGCCAAGAATTCCTTCCTGAAATCTCATTTATCCCTGCCCCTCACAGCCAAGAATTCCTTCCTGAAATCCCATTTATCCCTGCCCCTCACAGCCAAGGATTCCTTCCCAATATCCCATTTATCCCTGCCCCTCACAGCCAAGAATTCCTTCCTGAAATCCCATTTATCCCTGCCCCTCACAGCCAAGGATTCCTTCCCAATATCCCATTTATCCCTGCCCCTCACAGCCAAGAATTCCTTCCTGAAATCCCATTTATCCCTGCCCCTCACAGCCAAGAATTCCTTCCCAAAATCCCATTTATCCCTGCCCCTCACAGCCAAGAATTCCTTCCCAAAATCCCATTTATCCCTGCCCCTCACAGCCAAGAATTCCTTCCTGAAATCCCATTTATCCCTGCCCCTCACAGCCAAGAATTCCTTCCCAAAATCCCATTTATCCCTGCCCCTCACAGCCAAGAATTCCTTCCTGAAATCCCATTTATCCCTGCCCCTCACAGCCAAGAATTCCTTCCTGAAATCCCATTTATCCCTGCCCCTCACAGCCAAGAATTCCTTCCTGAAATCCCATTTATCCCTGCCCCTCACAGCCAAGAATTCCTTCCTGAAATCCCATTTATCCCTGCCCCTCACAGCCAAGAATTCCTTCCTGAAATTCCATTTATCCCTGCCCCTCACAGCCAAGAATTCCTTCCTGAAATCCCATTTATCCCTGCCCCTCACAGCCAAGAATTCCTTCCTGAAATCCCATTTATCCCTGCCCCTCACAGCCAAGAATTCCTTCCTGAAATCCCATTTATCCCTGCCCCTCACAGCCAAGAATTCCTTCCTGAAATCCCATTTATCCCTGCCCCTCACAGCCAAGAATTCCTTCCTGAAATCCCATTTATCCCTGCCCCTCACAGCCAAGAATTCCTTCCTGAAATCTCATTTATCCCTGCCCCTCACAGCCAAGAATTCCTTCCTGAAATCCCATTTATCCCTGCCCCTCACAGCCAAGAATTCCTTCCTGAAATCTCATTTATCCCTGCCCCTCACAGCCAAGAATTCCTTCCTGAAATCCCATTTATCCCTGCCCCTCACAGCCAAGAATTCCTTCCTGAAATCTCATTTATCCCTGCCCCTCACAGCCAAGAATTCCTTCCTGAAATCCCATTTATCCCTGCCCCTCACAGCCAAGAATTCCTTCCTGAAATCCCATTTATCCCTGCCCCTCACAGCCAAGAATTCCTTCCTGAAATCCCATTTATCCCTGCCCCTCACAGCCAAGAATTCCTTCCTGAAATCCCATTTATCCCTGCCCCTCACAGCCAAGAATTCCTTCCTGAAATCCCATTTATCCCTGCCCCTCACAGCCAAGAATTCCTTCCTGAAATCCCATTTATCCCTGCCCCTCACAGCCAAGAATTCCTTCCTGAAATCCCATTTATCCCTGCCCCTCTGCCAGGTCAAACCACCCCCCCCCTTGTCCCGTCCTCCATGCCCTTGTAAAAGGTTTCTCTCCATCTTAAAGTTCTTTCCCGACCTTAATTCTGTTATTTTGTGATTTTAACTCTCATCTAATTCATTATTGGAGGTAAAAATAAATCTTTACCCATGTGACCACCCAAAATTGGAGAACTGCCTTCACTGCCTTTTTGAAGCCACTACAGAGCCAGGATGTTAAAACCAGCTCTGATCCCTTCTGTTTCTCAAGGTGGAACACACAGTCCAGGGAATTTCGTCTTGGAAAAGGATGACCAGACCGTGGAGATCTCATCATTTAACAGCTTTTTACAATTGTTTTTTATTCCCAGAAAAACATGCAGCTTTGGTGTACCTGCCATGGCAGGAATGGGACAAAATGATCATTAATGTTCTTTTCAACATTGAGGAGTGCAAGAGCACCTCAGTGCTGAGTGTCATTATATGAAGGTAATTATTGACACAACTCTTCAGCTGGATCTCAATGTATTTATTAATTATTGTTTCACAATTGCCGTTGCTCTCCCATTATTCTGATTTTATTCTTTGTTCAGCTGGTAGATGATAACCTTGGAAAAGATCCTTGTAATAATAAACTTTGGACACTGTTTTTAAATGTGGAATATGTGTTTAAAATATCACTTATTAAGCCCAGCACTCATCAGTATTGATTTTTCCAGGAAATAGAATTTCTCTCATCTGATAGCACAGGAATAAAAAAGGACTGAACATTTTTTAGACAGTACTCACTCCGCAAATTATTATATTATTACATTTCTTCATCCCTTCTAATCAGAAATGAAAGTGTACAGAGGTTGTTAACACCTAAGTAGTGAAGGTCACGATAATTTCTTTGGAAGTTTGACTTGGAATGAAGGGATTTAGGGTCAGATAAACACTCTGCCACGAGCTAAATTAAGTCTTTTTGCTGGATACAGGAACCAAGGAAGCAAAAACCACAGAGTAAACTTCCCACAGTCAATAAACCATAAGTAACCTGTCAAATGTAAGTAAAAAGGGGAAAATTAGGCAATGCTGGGATCTACAGACTGGAGCAACGAGGCAGAGGAGTGAGAAAATTAATGCCAACACCTCCCAGAAATTACAGAGCTTCTCACAGTAAATGTCAGCTGAGGCAGAGGCAGCAAACACCTCTGGAACTTGAATATTAAAATTACTTTGAAGGTAAATACCTCAAATACAGGGAGAAAGGTGCCAGACTTGGGAACTGAGCAGAGCATTAATGAGCAATAGCTGAGGAGAGGCAAAGCAGCCCTGGAGCTCTGGGTGCCGATGTTCCACCCCTGGGTTAAATCTCTGCCTTCTGGGGCAAGATTTAATTTTCATTAACTCCTCTGCTGACACAAGCAGATCCTCACCAGGAATCTTTTCCAATTCCTGTCCTGCTAAGGCAAGCTAGGACCACAAAAAGCAGTTTTCCTTATTTCACCTGCTCATTAGAAAGCTTTTAGTACGCTTTAAAAATAAATTTCTGTATTTTCATGAGCATCTTTTTCCAAAAAATGTGTTTTTCCCTGGAAAATTCATGTCAGGAATATTCCCTAATCCTGGTGAGAGCTGAGCCAAGACATGGCTGGGACAATAAAGGTGTAGCCAGGAATTTGCAGTGCTGGAACTGCTTATTCACCATTGAAATTCCTCTCCCCAGACTCTGCCCTACCCAAACCCTTCTGTTTAATTCCCTTTTTCTCTTTCTTTTCCAGATTTTGTCCATTTGGCTGGATGAATCCAAAAGGGAAGGGGTCAAACAGCACCTTCAATGCTCACTCTGGTCTTTGCTTTCAGGTAGGATTGGCTGGGTGTGTGGGAAAGAGAAAATGGGGATTTTTCCACTGCCACAAAAAGCTGGCATTGAGTTTTTTCCACTTAAAAACTGTTTTGAGTGGCAGAAATGCCTTTAAAATTATTCTAAATAAATAATAAGGACCTGTTTTAATCCCACATCTACAGCAGGGTGAGTTAGAAGCCCAATTTAATGTTGATTCCTACATTACTGTGTCTTTAATTATCGTGGCCCAGCATCATTCCCACAATAATCAATCAAAATTGGAAACATGACACAAATGAATCTGCTACCGTGGCTTTTCCCTTGTATTTCATTTTTCTTGTATTCAATATGAGAAATATATAATTTCTCATATTATGAGAGTTTGTATAACACAACCCTCATAATACCTTCAAATAAAAAAAAAAAAAAAGGAAGAAGAAATAGCAGGCAAGAAATAGATGTCTTGGTCTTTCATCTAAATTTAATGAGAAAAAGAGTTGCACTGAAATTAGAGATGGGCTGAAATATCCATAGGAGATTCCAAGCCATTATTAGCCTGCTCACCCTGCTACTTATCTTCAAATGCACACACCAGCAGCAGAAAGGATTTAGGTTACATTTTAGTAATCCAAATCTTGTAGGTACTGGGGTTTAGTGAAACTGGAGCACTCGTTACTGTAATTTTGCTACAAAAATAATAATCAGTATTTAGTGAAGTGAGAGGTCTGGCTTTAATGCACAAAAGCAAGGAGTTGGAGGCTGAGGCAGCGAGGTTGGAGTGTCAGTCTGGATTGCCAGCCCTAAAGCTGAATTTCCTTGGGTTTGGGGATTTGTCAAGTATTTAAGAGCGTTGAAATGTAAACTTTCTTCTTGAGGATACTCAAACCTCTGTAAAACAGCCTTTAAAGAAGGGGAAAATACAGGAGGAAGAAGCAAAATCAGCAAGGCTGGTGTGGCTGTGGTTAGGAACAAATCCTTGTCTTGCATGGCCAGAGTGGGATTTGCACATCCAGGTCCCCTCCTACCCATGGATGAGGAGGAGCTGGAACCTCTCAGGAGAATTTTTGCCTCTCTCTGCCTCAGTTCCCTGGAGCAGCAAGTGGAGAATTCTCTTTTTCTGGTAGTAAAACTGCAATTTAACTGAAATGCAGCCATATGAATATTATGATAATATGGCCCTGGTGTCTCTGAATCTCATTGATCAAAAGTAGGAACTGAGGTGGAAAAATTAATTGGAAAAATCATTATCAGAGATACAAAACCTACATCTATTTCTCTATTAATCAAAAATCTCTATTTCTCAGTAATCCAACTTATTCTCACCACAATCCCTCTATTAATGGTGCTACATGAAGGAGGGGGCATCACTGTGTAGAACACAAATGTGTTGTAAAAATAACATTTTGTGGTGTGTGGAAATGTTGAAGGTTGGTTTTAAAGCTGCAAAATTCAACAAATTCTGGACGCCAGCACATTTTAACAGTGACTTTACCTGAGTGCAGCTCCCCTTGGCAGGGAGCTGGGAGCTCCTCAGCCACTGATTAACTCAGGTTACCACAGGGGTCTCCCAATTAATAAAAATCAGCATCCAGAGGTCCTGTCAGACATGGAGCTGCATTTCTGATGGCAAATCCCTGGCTTGGAGCTCTCCCTGTTCCATCCCTCCTGCTGGGCTGGGCTGTGCAGACAGAGTTCATCCTCGGTGGAAGGAGTTACTCTCACTGAATTCGAAATGGGTGACATCCCTTTATTCATCTTCATCTAAATTCAGGGGAATATGCAATTAAAAGGGCTGTGCTACCTGGAAAATAAATCCTCCACTGCCTCTGAATAGCTGACCCTGCCAGGCAATGTTTGGAGCATGGGAGAATGTGAGAAATAAAAATCACTGAGGGTGGGCAGGCAGGAATTGTGACAGAGGAGGGTAAAAAGCAGCAGAGATATTTTTTTAATATTTCCACCAGGATAAACAAGTCCTCAGTGTGGATAGGAATTAGAAATTAGACGGAATTTAAATCCCTGGAAGAGTTCAAGGCCAGGCTGGATGGAGCAACCTGGTTCAGGGCAAAGTGTCCCTGCCCATGGCAAGCCTTGGAATTTGATCATGTTTAAGATCCTTCCAACCCAACCCATTCTCTCCATGATTTTATGACATCTTTCACAAACCCAAATGTTTCAAATGAACTCTCTGGGAAGGTTTGGAATGGGTCAGACTTGGTGGGAATGCTCAGAAGCTTTAGAGATGAAGGCAAGATTCCCACCAAACCCATTAGGTCCTGGCTGGTGGAAATTGCTGTGGTCTTTAACACTTGTAATTCTGGCCAGCTCATTAAAATTAAAGCTTTGTCTAATTAAGCAGCTCTTTCATTCAGTTTGCCCCCTGCTCAGCTGGTTTTAAACCCCAGGTTTTGCTTGGAAGCTCTTGGTGATATCTGGATATTTCTCCTCGTGTCTCTGCCTATATTTATCTGATCTTCTGGTAAATCCTTCAGGGCTGAATCTCCTGAATCCATTATCCAGGCTGCACTCGTGGAATCCAATTCAATAATTCAATACTACTCCAAAAAAAAAAATCAAACCTATTTTTAGAAGCTCAGTTCCTCGTTCAGCTTTTTCTGTACAGCCAACTGCAGCTGGGGATCATTTCTCATATTTCCCTATCAGTGTTTTATCAGCTTTTTCAGTTGGGGATGTTAATTGAGCTGAATTAATTCTTACCAACACACTGCTAGGAAAATGTTACACCCAGAGTTTTCTAAATGGTACCTTGCTAATTATTGACATTTTAATGGGTTTATCTTCTAGATAAAATATTTGACCTCTAACCTAAAAAAGTGGGGATTGGTGTGGCACAAGAAAATAGAATTTCATCATCCAGCAGCAAAATGAGACTGATATTTTGTTAGAAGTGTTTGCACATGAAATGTGCTCTGAAAGTTAATTTTATTACTAAATTGGTATACAAAGCTGAATCCCCAAAAGGGAGCTCAGCTGTCAATTCTTCAAGCACAATGCTACAACTAAAAATAAAAAATTCAATGTTCACATGAAATTTCTTGGCTTGAAGCGTGCAGAGCAGATTGTGCAGCTCTTCTTGCTCCTGAATACTAATTTTACACGTAAACATTTCCTTATTCTGGGCGGGATTGTTCTTCTTCACAATCCCTGTAAAACTGGAAAGTAGGAAATTATCTCCCTTACCAAGGGAGGCTGGAAATAGAATAGATAAGAAATTACAAATTAAAGGATCTTGGAGGTAAATGGTGAGTCCAGTGCTGCCTTTCAGCATCCCTGTGCCACTCATTCCTGTTCCCATGGCACTGCTGAGCTCCCTGCAATCACTGGAAGTCCTACAGAAAGCGAATTTGGGGTGAATTGGGCCCACGGGGTCAAATATCAGAAGTTCATCTGTGTTTTGCATCAATTTCAACCCAAAAATTCCTGTGCACTTAGGGAGATTTAAGGAGGTGATGGCCAGGGGGGAAGGGGGAAGATCAGGATTTAGCCAAGGCTGGTATTTTCTACCGACAGTTAACAGGATGAAAGTGAATTTGTGTCTGAGATTTGGGGGACAGCAAAAACAGCTTTTTATTAATTAGAGTACCTCTAACACAGTGTCCTTCCCATGGAAAAAACCCTACAAATTTCTCTTGGAATAATGAAGTGTCCAAGGCCAGGTTGGACAAGGCTTGGAGCAACCTGGTCTGCTGGGAGATGTCCCTGCCCACAGCAAGGGGTGAAAAATAAGATTCCATTTGGCACTCTGCTCCTACAGACTGAGTTTGCTTTAGTCCCTTGTTGCTAATTTCGGTTTTCCTGCTGTATTACATTCCAGGAGCACCCCTGGGCCATGAAAGCCTTGTTTTCCTGTCACAGGAGTGCTGTGATTCCCAGGCAGGTGTGGATACACTCCCTGCATTATTTATCCTCCCAGGAGCATGGAAATCCCTGCAGCTTGTAGCTGCTTCAGGCTGAGACCTGATTTAGATTGGCACAGAAAGACTTTTTGTTGCTGTTTCCCTCTGCAAATAATCCCATCTTCCTGCAGACATTCCTTTATTAATTCAGCTGTTCCCCAAAGTCACCTTCTCTCCTTTGCTGCTCGGGTTCTCCCACTACAAAAAATGAACTTTAAAGCCTTGTGAGTTTATAATTTGATGTGGCTGCACTTGTGTAAAAGCAATGGTGCAGCACCTGGTGGAGTGGCCAGGACACTAAATGTGTGTTAAATCCCAGCCCAGGGGAGCTGGGCTGTGTGCTTGATGATCTTGGAGGTTTTTTCCAGCCTTAATGATTCTGTAATTGTCTCATCCCCCACCTGGCAGCTCCACTGTTCTGCCCTGCCCTTGAACACCCACCTGGTGCCTGCAAAGTTGGTTTGTCAGGTGGGATTTTGGAGCTTGAAAGGTGCAGGGGGACTTTGCTGAGCCATTTTTTTAGATGAACTGAAGAATCTCTTCCCCAGCTTTGGAAAGAATAATTCAGCTCCACGAATATTTGGGTTTTCCATCTGACCCTGAAGTCAGGAAAATCCGTCCTTTGGGAGCTGAAAGCAGGAGCAGGTGCTGCACCAACATCACCCCAGCAGCAGAATGTTCCTCCCTGGTGTTTTAAGCTCTCCTCTGACAGCTCATCACACACCACGAGCCGAGAATTTGAGCATTTCGAAGCCAGAGCTAACAGGAGAAGCAGCATCTTTGCACGGTGTCATTAGGAAATGATATTTCCAAAAGAGAGTCAAAGACTTATTAAAATTTGATGTGAGCTTCAGGAGCCTCTCTGGAGTGAATCATCCCCCTTCCAGCCGGGCTTTGTGCTGCCTCCCAGGCTGGCATCCCCCCTCCTCTGAATTTGAGGAGTTTTATGAATTCACGATTGCAGAGTGTCAGGAATTCAAGGACCAGCTCGCCACAGATTTAGATGGGAACATTAAAAATTCCTGCCTGGAATTGTTCTGGCCCACCAGTGAGAGCAGAGCTGCTGGTTGCTGGTAGAGGGGAAAGCAATTAGAGGAGAGGCTGCTGCTCAGAGCTCCTGCTCTCGGTTGTTGCAGGTTGCAAACATGCTGAGAGCTGTTTATCTGGGCACAGACTTACTAAAGGGAGTGATATTCATACATTTGGGTCAGTGACAATTTTATGTAGAGCTGTGAAGTGCTGCTGATTTTATTTTTATTATTTTTTTTTTGCCTCCCTGGAAACATGGGCTGGAGCAAAAACAAATTGCTGCAAAGAGAAGCAGCTGCCAGAGAGGTCAAAGAGTAATTTCTGTGGCCAGATATGATCAAGTGGTGTTGAGAAAGAGGTGGATAAGGAAGGAAATTGTGCAGTGCCTTTGTTTCCAGAAGAAGAGCTGATTAAGATGTCAGCTTGTTCTGCTTCCATCTTCATTTATTAAATTGTCAGCTTCTATCTGTCCCACGGGATCTCCCCGTAGTGAATCTTCTCTACAGAGGGAGATTTCTGCAGCTGGGTTTGATATTTCAGACTCAGCTTCCCATTGAAATTGTACTGATTTCAGGGCCTTAAAAATGGGGATAAAAAGCAGCACATTTGATCTCAGCTTTTGTCATTCATCACACAGGATTTTTTTGGCCAAGGCTTTGAGATCAATCCTTTGGTTTCGCATTCCATCAGTGTCGTGTAAAACGCATCCCTCAACTTTCGGGTGACCTTGGCTTCCCTTCAGGCTGGCTCAGGACCCTCAATGGAAGAAGTTTTGGTTGTCACTGGAGCCCTTCCTCCTTCTCCAGGCTGACCTGGACCCACTCTTGGAGATGTTAGGTCATAGGTTGGGCTTGATGATCTCCAAGATCTTTTCCAGCCTAGTTCATTCTGTGATTCATCCTGTCATTCTCTTTGTCCAGTGATTTTCCAAGGGGAAAAGCAGGGAAATGATGCCTTAAGTTTTATTTTTCATGTGTTTCAGGCCCTGTGCTGCCCAGGGCAGCTCTGAGCTCACACTCAGGCTCACTCAGCTCTGCACACAGCAGGGACACAAAACAAATCCTTCTCCTGCTGCACACCAAGGACAGCTGGGACAAGGGTTCAGCCCCAAAGCACAAACAAGGGGGGCTGAGGGAGGAACAAGAAGGATGGGACTGCATCACCTGGGGCTGCAATGGGACAATTCAACCCCAAAATGCAAATGGACCCAAACTGATCCAAGTGTGAGACCTGGTGACCCTTTGTCCATTTTGTGCCCATTTTGTGCCCATTTTGGGTCCATTTTGTGCCCATTTTGGGTCCATTTTGTGCCCATTTTGGGTCCATTTTGTGCCCATTTTGGGTCCCCCTTGGGTGCAGCCCTGGCCAGGCTCTTGTCCTGCCCAAGGTGTGTCCTAAAGGCCTTTCAATAAATCTCTGCTTTATTCTCCAGCTCTGCCCAGTCTCTGTTCCAGCTCAGCCTTCCCAAGGCATCAGTCTCCGTGTGCTCTCGTGGTGCATCCTGTGATCATTTTCTGTGTGGGAGGGCCGTGCACACATCAGAAATGTCTGATCAGACAACAACCCAACACCAAATCCCTGCCCTTGCTGCACTACAGGCGTCAACAACCACCCTTAGCCTGAAGAGGAGACCCTTTGGTTCCTTTTAACTGGCCTGATTATTCCTTGCAAGGTGAGATCACACCAAAAGCAGGTAAAGCCTAATGAAAACAGCACCTGGATCTGAGAAAAGGTGCAAAAGCTCATTCAGGTGATTGAAGAGTCTTCAGTTTGCAAACACCTTCATTGCACTCAACACAGCCTCGCCCAGGCCCACCCTGTGGAGGTAAAAATCTGAATTTGTGCTCCCTGCCCCCTGAGACGTGGTGGAACCTGACTGGTGCCAGAGGCTTCCCAGAGCTGCAGCAGAGCCTGCTCAAAGTCGCAGCATCCTTGAGCTTTCAGTGCCTCCCTGTTATTATTGCTGCTGTTATTAGACTTTGTAATGCACTCAGCTCCCAAGTGCTCCCTGCTATTGCTGAGATTACACAATCCTTCAAGGAATTTTAAAGACAGCTGTTTTGTGCATGCTCCAAAGGAACAGGGAGGGCGAGAAGCTGCTTTTTGCACGGAGAGGCAGCGCTGCTGTACAGAACTGAAGGGTGGGTGATGGAAAAAAGACCTCCAGCATCTCTGGTGTACAGCAGGGGAAGGGAGGGGCAGCTCTTCCCTGAAAACCTCTCCTGCATGGCACAGAGGGGACTCGGAGAGAGGTGGGATGAGGCTTTTCTTTGGCTCAGAAACCAGGGTGGGGAGTCCAGAGCCACACGAATGTGGCCAGAGAGGCCTCAGAAGGTCAAGTGCTCCATGATGGTCCCATCCCAGCTCAGAACTTCACAGAATGACAGAATCACTGAGGCTGGGGAAGAACAAGGTCATCAAATCCAGCATTCCTTGACAAATACACATCATCGATGGAGGCTGGAAAGGGGATGGAATAGAAAGTGGTGGAGGAAAGGAATTAAGTAAGAAATTGTTTTAGCTACAGGGTTTGGAGAGGAGGAAATGAAAGATTTATATTTGCAAAGCTCCATTTTAGAAAAGTGCTGTAACCTGAATTGTGCAACAGGATATAGTTGACAGTATTGCAAACATTTTTAATTGATTTTTATTCCTAGGGACAGGGAGTTTGTAACATCTCAATGTTCCCTGTCTGTCTCAAGCACTACTTCCTGAATTTCTTCCAGGAGTTTTCCTTGAGGTTGAGTCTGGGCTGGGACAGGCTGGGATACTTTTCCTGTATTTGCTTTTGGAAGAGATTTAACAGAGCAGCACCCAAAATTTCTGTGTATTTATGAAGTCTAAAGGTTCAGAACGATTTTCACAGCTGAGATATTCCAAGAAGAGTTGACGTGAGCAGAAAAAAACCCCAAACAAACCCCATAAGAGAAACAGTCACCTAATGCAATATTAAAATAATTCTGTGAAATATTGAAGGCTGGAGAGCCACTCACTTCATTTTCTCTGACTGGGTGCTTAATTTACACATGGGGCTAATTACTACAGCATGAGGGGGGTGCCAGGTTAAAACCCCGCTGGATTTAAGCCTAATTTTCCCCAAAAAGCCTCAGGAAGCTGAATGGTAAAGAGGGATCAGGAACCCAGGGACTGGGTGGTGCTGATGGCACAGGCTGGGCTGAGACATCACCTCCCAATAAATAAATAAATGTGTGCCAAGGGGATCAGAGGATTCCTTATTGTGACATTTGGGCATTAGGAGAGGTAATAGGCTGAAAAAAAAAAGCAAGAAAATTTTAGCTTTATAGCAGGGAGGAAAAAAATTGCACCTTGACAGAAACTTATTGGGCAGTGGGATGGTTCTGGAAAGGAAGTGAGATCAACCTTGGAGTTGGGGAACTAAAAACTGCACTGAGTAATCCTACAGTTAATTATTACAGTAATTTACCAGCAATTAAAAGGGTAAAATAAGACTGAATGGAATGTAAGAGTTTCACTCTTCCCATGGCTCGGGGAAAGGGGGATTCCCAAGGTGTAAAGCTCTGAGCCCACCAGGCTGCAGGGAATTACAGAACCCCACAGAACTGAGGTGAGGGTGGGGAAGGGATGGACCCAGTGCTGTGACAAGAGGTGACAGCCAGAGGTAAAACACAGGAATTTACACTGGAATCACTCTAAGAATTATGTTTTAATCATGAGTGTGGTCAGACATGAGATGATGCTGTGGCTCACCCCCTTAGAAGGGGTTAAGGATATCCAGAGGGGCTGGAACACGTTGGTTTGGCAATGCTGGTGGAATAAGTTCCATTGTTTTATTGGGCCTGATGTATGGAGACAATCAGAGAGAGAAAGGAACCAAACCCATCCCTCTGGCTCGCTGCCAAACAACCTGAATGCTGCCAGAGCGGGATAATAACACCAATTGGCTCATTGTCTTTTTTCAAAAGCCATTTCCATTCATTCTGTCCCCTAATTGTTCCCGAGCCGGCTTCCCATGGCTGTGTTTGGGCTGAATTCTGAGCTGCTCCTGCCTTCAGCTCGTGGCTGGAATCTCAGCCTGGAGCACCTGGGAGCCAGAGCAGCCCTGGAAAAGCTCAGGACGGGGATGGGTTTGGAAGCAGGGCTTGGCTAACGAGGGAACCTGCTGCAAATTATGGAAGGGGGGACACAAAGCCATCATTGGAGGTTCAAACTGGGATGATCCCAGCATTTCTGGGGGTAAGGAACTGGGCAAAACTCCTCTTTCCCCACCTGAAAATTGCCTTGGAGCTGCTGCTGCTCCAAGCTGCTTTTTCAGAGAACCTTCAAACCCTCAGCTCCTCTTTTGCCTGAATCACAACTCACAGGAACAGCAAAATGTGTGATGAAGGGATTCTGATCAGACCCCTCTCACTTTTGAAGATGGAGCATTAATGTTTTACAGCCTCTCCAACCCGAGATTCGATTTCACTTCTTGTGCTTTGCGAGAATCGATGGTTATTCTTTAGATGTCTAGATAGTTACTCTTTAGATGCTGAGTAGAAAATAATTGTCTGGGTGTTGTTTGAAATTGCTGGGTGCGTGAAATGATCAGGAAGGACTCCTGGAGAGTCGGTTCAGGAAGGTTTGAATCACTCACTTTGAATCACCACCCTCTGTGACCTACAGAGATGAACAAGGCTCCTCTTACACCATAAATATTTACAGTAAAGATCAAACCATGGCTAATGTCTCAACCTAACAGGTTTTGACACAGTGAAATTAAAGCTGGCTGTGAAATCAGGGTTACGTGGTTGCTTCAACCCCACCAAACCCACTATTAAATGTTCCTGGACCCAGAATGGATGTTCTGGACCTAAAATGGATGTTTTAGTCAAATTTGGCTTCAGGATTGGTAAATGCTACTAACAGCTGATAGATAAATTAATCTGAATCTGATGCTTTTCATAGAATTTTGAGGTGCTTGACTATTCCTGCGTTGCTCTGATGCCTATACTCCCCTCCAGTCTGCAAATAGCCATTTATAAATTTGGGATATGGAATGACTCAGTTCATTATTAAAGGATACTGAACCTCAGAGACTGCAGATAATTACTTTTGCATACTATTAAAAGTGTTCGTAAAAATTGACATTATTTTAAGGCTCAACGAGAGGTACACGACTAAAATAGCATTAAAATTTTATTTTTTTCCCCTCTCTGCAAATCCAATGACATTTAAAATATGACATTTGGAAGGCAGAACCTCTAATATCCAATAATGCCAGCGTGTGTGTGGCCGTATTTCTTTGCTGGCTGCAGACAAATGGTTGTCAATGTCACCTTCAGCACCTGCCATCACTTATTAGCAGCTCTGAAATCCTGCTTGGGAAAGTTTGGAGAATTTTATAGCCACCAGGAAAGTCAATTAATTAGGCTGCGCCGCCACACGAGCGCTGCAATTATTTCACCATTCCCTTTGATTTTGTGTTGACCAGAAAATTTCAGGCAACTCTTGGAGGCCAATTAAGGAGTTGTAGGATGGCACACAAGTGCAGGTCCCGTTCCTGTGGACTTTAGGCTCGGGATTTGCTGTGTGCAACTTTGATTTGTTCATCTGCTTTGTTGTTGCTCTCACTGCTGCCATCTGCATTGCTCTTCAAGGAAATCCCTTCTTTTGAGAGCTCTTCCTTTCAAATTCAGCACACAAAGTTGGAGATACAAAAAGTAATCTGGGAGTGGATTCGGAATCAAACCTTGCTGAGTTCCTACTTTGAAATTGCTTCTCCTAAATATCCAGCTGTAAAAATTTAGATGTCACTGTGTTTAGCATTTTTTACCTCTTTTCATCAGATATCTGCAGTCGTGGAAGGAGTGGATGTGACACTTTCTGATGTGGTTTAGTGGGCAGGGTCATATTTGGTCAAAGTTTGGATTTGACAGTCTGGGAGGTCTTTTCCCACCTTAACAATTCCAAGATTCTCTAATCACACCCCAGACCAAACTCTAAAATTCTGGCTAGCATTTAGTCAGGGTCCCATTCAACCAAATTCCATCCCATGACACAGGGTATTCAAACAACATTCATTTTAACCTGTTCCAGAACTGGAACTCCTAAGGAACACCTACATAATAATGAATATTTTTTAATACCCACAGCTAAGGCTGTGCAGATATTGCTGTATGGCAGGAAAGTGTTCCAGCCTCTTGGAGTTTTTGTTTTCACCAATCTGTCTGACAGAGTTAAGTGCATATGGTTCAGGGAGGGAATTCTTGAGAGACAAGTGAAAGACAAAAATTTCTGGGCTCAGATTTCCACTGAATAGCAAATGAATTTGGGGACTGGATAAGACGGGGCATGGAACTGGTCTCCATCTGCACTGTGTGACCCAAATTAGCTCAGAAATCAGTGGGCTGTCAGGAGTGAATCACACTGGAGGTACCTAATAATAAACTGAGTCCTGACAGGCAGAGGGGGAGAGGGTTTTGATGCCTTTTTCTGGGGCTACCTAAAAGCAGAGGCCAGACAGAGTTCAGGGAATAAAAAGCAGTTCTGTTTATGGAAGGGCTCCAGGTACATTTGGGGCAGACAAAGCCCCCCAGGGGCTGCACCCAAAATGGGCCCCGGCTCACCCCGGGGTTTCACACTTTGGTCACTTTGGTCCATTTGCACATCGGGGTTCATCTCCCAATTACAGCTCCAGCTAATGAAGTCATTTACCCCAGGTTTCCCCCAGCTCCCTTCTGTTCCCATCTCTCAGGCCTGGGGCAGGGAGGTGTCCGTGACTGCCAGGCCTGCAGAGGAATTGCTGTGTGTGCCCAAATGGGAAAGCAGCAGCTGAGCCTGGGAGTGGAGTTTGGAGCCACAGCCTAAAGAACTGCAGGAGTGCACACGGATGGGAAATGGAAAAGATCAAATCCTGAGGGGTCAGTCTCAGATGTGAAATGCTCAAAGGACTTGGGAGAGGAGGGAGGTGGTCACACGGAGCCTGTTCTGAGGAGCTGGGCTGAAATCAGCCTAAGGACAGGATTGGCGTTCCAGGTAAAGGATTACCCAGGTTTTAGACCTTGTGTGGCTGAGTGCTGCTTATTTTTGATTTCATTTGCAGTTGTGTTCGTTCTCCAATCCAGGTTCTAAGGACATTCCAGGCAGTGTCCGAGCAGTCCCTGGCTGAGCACTCTCCCGAGCAGGGGCCACGGGCAGCAGTGGGATCCATCCAGGATGGACAAATCCCATGGAAGAAACACCACTGCTCCTGTGAGATGACAGCCTTCACTCCATGGATTTACCACATTCCCCCTCCTCTGTGCCTGCTCCATCCCTCTGGATCCAAATTTGGCCTGGTTTGTCTAGTGTTCAATTACTGTTAAACACCTCTCTAAAGGCTTGGATTATTTAAAACTTCCCCTCAGGTGGGGTCCTATCCATCAGCTCCTCTGCCATTCCCAGTCCCTGTATCCCCTGCCACACAAATCCAACAGGAACAGCCTGCTGCAAAGGGAGGAATTCCCACTCACCCGGAGCAAACAGGCTGGATTCGTTTAGTGCTGTTGTCAATAGGTGGCAACAATCTCTAATGAATGTTTACACTTTTCCACCGCCCCGGCTGGAAATTTTCTCTCAGAGTCTCCAGTTATTTATATCTGCAAAGTTCTGCATTTCCCCCATTATAATTTTTCATGTCACCACAGGCCAGTGACGGGGGAGGCATGGCATGACATTACTTTATTAAAGCCGACACTTCACCTTGGATCAGATGAGTTTTCATCTGCTGCATTTGCAGCCAGGAGTCATCAGCATTCCGCTTCTGTCCTGCCATCTCCTAACGTGCTCCCAAATATTTGCAGAAAATCAGATTTATAAAGTGGTCAGAGAGCTCCGAGGAAGGGAATGTGACGCTCCAGGTTCGCTGAGGCATTCAGGGCATGGAGGAGCCGCAGCAGCATCGCCAGGGACGCCCAGGATTTGCTCTCCTGTCACTGCTCCCCTCTCTGCTCCTGATTTATCCAGGATGAATCCCAAGCCTTTAGGAACACGTGTTTTTTCTGCTGCTTTATCAGAAAGGGGTGATGACATTAAGGCTCCTTTCAGATTTGTCACCGTTGAAGTTCATGGGGTGGAAACTCATCTTTTGATTTGCTGAATGTGTTGAAACCCCCTCACACCAAGCACCAGCCTGGAAGTCATTCAGACAAATCTCAGAATGAACCAGGGTGGCCACTGCTTTTTGCATGGTTAATCTGCTTTTCCTCAGGCTGGGTTTTTTTAATCTCTTAAAAGATGAGAACACGATTTTCCTGCCATTTTCATCCTGTTTCATCTTGACAGCCGTGGCGGTGCAATATTAGCAGTTACTCATGAAACACTTCCCTACGCAGGGTTTGGGAGCATTTTAATGTCACATTCACATCACACTCACAAAGGTTCAGCTGCTAAACAGTCACCAATATTTTCCTGAAGTTTCTCTGACGTGAAAAAGCAGTGTGTTGCTCACACTGCACAGAAATCTATATTTATATTTTAAAATTATGGAATCATTAAGATTGGAAAGACTCTCTCAGATCATCAAGAATTGAGACCATAAATATATAAATATAAATAATATAAATAGAAAGAGAATAAAGTTACCTTGAGGCTTGGGATTCTGAAATTTGGGAATGGGGACCAAGGCCATGGCACCATTACAAAATGCACATCACACTGGCTGCAGTTCTCATGTTTTTATTAATTTTATTTTACTTCCATCTCATCCCCTCCCCACCCTCACAGGGAGGAATTCCTTCCTCACATCCAACCTGATTATTTCCAGTTCAGCTCATTCATCGTTATCAATCATCTTTCTAACACCCAATCTGAACAATTTTATTTTTCCTCACCACTGGTCCTGCTGGAGGTGACACAGAGCAGATGTCCCCAACCAACCCACGGGCTCAGAGTTAATATTTTACCAAAGCAGATCCAGGGGCTCCATCCCTGAGCAGCTGGAAATGGTTGGAGAAGGGAAATCACTCAGGGGGAAGAAGCTGCTGAGGTTTAGGAAAGCAGGAAGGGCAGCAGGAGGAGTTTGGGGTTTCCTTGTCCCAAAGGAAAGAAAGTGCTTCTTGCTAGGAGTGAGGAATCCAACTTTTCTCTCCTCTTCCGCTGCTGGAACCAAGGAAAGAAATCTTCTGTCCACTGTAAGAGGCAAGGCTTGTCCCAAGGATGCTCTTTGGTTCCATACAGCTCACATTGGAAAATATTAGAGAACAGAGGAAAAATTTACTTCTTTTCCCTTTCATCTAAAGGGGGCATAAACAACTCACTGAAGTTGGGGGATTTGTTGTCTGACTAGGTTTTTTTCTTTAGCTGTTGCAAATCTATGACTTAAAACTCTTGCTTTTATGATGTATCTCTGTTGGAGAACTGATGTTAGAAATCTCATTTAACATATAATTTGTCTTCCAAATTATGGCTTTGAAAAATCTAACCCAACCTCATGGTTTTGGGTTTTTTTGGCGCTTTTTTTTGTTGATTTTTTTTTTTTTTTTTTTACATATTTAATTCATCCTCTTCTCTTGTCAGGCCTGCCAATATTTAATTCTCAGAGTCTTAAATAATTTCAGGGTGCAACTTTTTCTTCACTGGGAACCGTTAAAGGAAAATATTGACTAAACAAAACGCTGCCTCTTACCACCCTGTTTATTAGGAATTTATGGCCTTCAGTAGAACAGTGTTAATAATTAGTATTAATGAATATAAATTAATTAATATATTAATTAATATAAATGAATTCTCCTCAAAACTTCGAGCTGCACGGTGTGGGGGACAATAAGCAGGAGCTGGGCGATGGATGTGCTGCTCTCCAGGAATTCCTGGGAGCTCGGGGAATGAGCAGTGAGAGCTGCCAGCCCTGGGATCCCAACAAGGAGCAGGAACGATCTTTAACTATTTAAATGCTTCATTCAGGCAGCTCTTTTCTTTCTATTGCCTGTGTTTTAAAGGGAATGTGTATTTTGATCAATGGTAACTGTGGGCCTTATACCAACGGATCCAATGGAGGAACTTCTTGAGCATTAGTAGTGCATTGTTCCATGTAACTTCAATTTAAATATTGATTATGCAGCTATTGGAGACCAGAACCCATAAAACCTGGGCATAAGGTGAGGGCATCCACCATTAACAATTAGGAATAAGGGTATTGGAAGGCAGGGCTTTTAAAAACCTATCAAAAATCAATCATTACACGAATTTAATCCTGACATTTAGCAAAATATTCTGCACCAGGGAGCCCCAGCCCTGTGCTGAAGTGTTCTGATAAACAGTGATGCTACTGAGGGTGATTTTGGAGTGTAACTGAGTTGATTTCCCGTTTAAAAATGTCTTTCCCAAGAAGTGCTGTGGGAGTCGGTGGAGCTGAAATGATGCACACCACGAGTAGCTGCAGTGAGAGAACTGGGGGGAAAAACATCCCCCCTTCCCTGGGGGTCTGGAATGCAATTTCTGACTCTTCTGTCTCGCAGAGAAAACCCTGCTGTGTGAAATCAGGAAGGGTCATCTCTTCTCTTCCAGGCCAGCAGCTCCCAGTGCCTGAATCATCTCTTGGGCAGTACCAGTTCCCTTGGACTGCTGTTTATCCCTTTGGGATTTTACCTTTTGGACACCGAAGCAGGGAACAACTCAGTTAATTTTCCTTAATTGGCTCGTTAAATTGAGAGTGGATCCCAGGTCTGAAGCTGTCAGCACAGACAGGACTTGGTGTCTCCATCCTTTAATTGTTTTTGTTTACCCCAGATGAATCCATAAAGACGATCCCAGTGCCTTTCCAAGCCCGGAATTTGGAGTCTGCCGAGGCCAGCTGCAATCTTTAGGTCTTTATTATTCCACAGACACATCTGGGTGGACAGAACAGACTCTCTGTACACGTTTCACTTCGTGTTTTACAAGGTGTAGCCAATTATTCACTGCAGGAACCACCGGGACTCGCTGGAGAGGAGAAAATGAAATATAGACTTTGCAACCAGCCTGGCATCGCTTGTTCCCCGTGCCCTGGACACGTTTTTATTGGGAATAGACAGCCCTAACCACACTGCTTGGATATTTTAAACCTGGAGTTTAGGTTAATGTTTTAAATAAACAGAAATGCCTTTATGCAGGGACACCTTCCACAGTCCCACTCCAAGGTTTTTCCCTGAATGTTTTCAGGGATAGGGCAGCCACAGCTTCTCAGGGAAGCCTCCCCCTGCTCCCAGGGAAGAATTTGGGAAGAGAGCAGGTTGGGCAATTAAGAGAAGGAATAGCAGATCCTACCAAATAATAATAAATTAATTTTAAGGGGAAGCTTCATCAGCTGCTCCTGCTGATGCCTTGGGATGGGAACACGGAGTTTAATTTGAAGGTAACAGGAGTGAGCTGCGAGAGTTGTCCCACACAATGTGCAATTAACACCCGGGAGCTTTGCACCACTGCATAACTTTAAAATCAAGTGCTCAGAAGGATAAAAAAGAGGATTGTATGATATTCATGGTGATAATGAGAAGATCAGGGTTTATTACTGAAAATCACAATGCAGAGGAGAAACCATCCTGTTTTTAGGATTTAAACTGGGGGGATCACCAAAGATGAACCGATAGCAGCAGGTAAGAACTGCCTGAGGGCAGGGTTTTCACAAATAAGATAAAAAAAGGTTTTTTACACCCTTTTTGCAAATTCTTGTTCCCACACCTGCTGCCACTGCCCCAGGTAGGGTTTGAGATTGAGCCACACCAGAATTTTTAAATCCCTGGCAGCTTTTAGGAGCAGAGAGTTGTTCTGGGCACGGGTTTGGAAGTGTTTACAACACTGGCAAGGTTTTTTTAATTCTTTTAAATGTCGAGTAAAATTGAGGGGCAACCTTTTAAGGATGGCAAATGCATCTTTTGGAGAGGTTTGGGTTTTTCTACAAAAGTTCTTGGGCTCATTCTTGGCGTGGAAATGTGGGAATGCTCTGAGCACTTTGCCCCCTAAGAGCAGATAACTCTCACAGTTTCACACCAATTTGGAGTTTTTTAGTTGTGGATCACGATTATTCATCACAATAGCCTTCAAATTATCTCTCAACATTATTATATATATTAAAATCAATAATAAGTGAAATCACAGTGTAATCATTGGGAAAAAAATGGAATTTTTCCTTGTGAATCACTACCAAAGGGGAGAAAAGAGGAGAAATATCTCAGAAACCAAAGATTTTATAGGGAACTGATAGAAGCATCATCCTCCAAGTCCAGGTATTTTTTTTTATACCTCTAATTCTAGGATCCTGAGGTAGACCAATAACAAAGTGCCAGCAAACATGCAGCATTAATTAGTGAGCCAAAGCAGAGAATATTTGCTTTTAGTCCTATTTTTTGCCAATTGTCACACACAGTCTTAAGTAATGAACAAATAATCATCTCTTCAATGATTTAGCTCTGTTTATTTCCTTCAATATGACATTGTCTGGGGAGGCAGTTGATGAAGTTGGGGAGAAACTGTGCAGCGTGGTGTGAAATGATATTTGTACCCCAACCACAGCTGACAGATTTCTGCTGGGCACATCATAAATTCCCTGCTCCCTGTAATCCACTCCTTTCATTATTCCTTGCATGTTGCTTCTTGCAACAAAAACTAATTTCAAAATATATCAGGAATTTTGTTGTTATAATGGCAAGATCAAGGTTTGAAGCAATAAACACTGAATTGTGGTTGTCATTCACTTGTTCAGCTTTCTCTGCCCTGATTTCGCTGGCAGCAGATTCCAACAGAGTTAAGAAGGACAATTGGTAAAAAGAAAAAATAAAATTATAAACTGTGAGAGGCTAAACTGAACACCAGTTTAGCTCAATAAAGCTCTTTATGGATAAATAACAGCAAAGAGCCACTGATTCTTGCTCTGGGCTATTATTGACTTGGAGAGAAGTCTCCCATATATCAATCAATAGGGAGGTTTGGCTGGCAGAGTTTTACTACAAAGGGAAATGGACTGAAAAAGTGACCTGAGAAAAGAGGAGCTGAAGTGTCTCAACACAGAATGTTTCATAAAGTTGTGTTTCAATGAGAGACTGCAGCTGCAAAGAAAAATGAATGTTTTCTTCAGACTCGAGCCAAAAATGGGCAAGTAAATATTTGGGATGGATGGGGTTGGGTGGGGTCTGCAGCAGCCTGGGACAGTGGAAGTGTCCCTGCCATGGCAGGGGTGGCACTGGGTGGGATTTAAGGTCCCTTCCAAGCAAACCCTTCCACGAGGGATAAAAAAGGCTGACTGAAGTTTACAGGAACTTTTTAGTTCTCATTCTCATCCTGAGAACAAAACCAGGAAAATTTCGGGATAACTCCAGAGGTGGAAGGAGAAGCAGGGGTGAAGTGCCCAGCAGAAATCTGTCAGCTGTGGTTGGGGTGCAAATATCATTTCACACCACACTGCACAGTTTCTCCCCAGCTTCATCAACTGCCTCCCCAGACAATGTCATATTGAAGGAAATAAACAGAGCTAAATCATTGAAGAGATGATTATTTGTTCATTACTTAAGACTGTGTGTGACAATTGGCAAAAAATAGGACTAAAAGCAAATATTCTCTGCTTTGGCTCACTGATTAATGCTGCATCTTAGCTGGCACTTTGTTATTGGTCTACCTCAGGATCCCAGAATTAGAAGTGGAAAAAAGATACCTGGACTTGGAGGGTGATGCTTGTATCAGTTCCCTATAAAATCTTTGATTTCTGGGATATTTCTCCCCTTTTTCCAGTTTTGGTAGTGATTCACAAGTTAAAAATTCCACCTTTCTTTTTTTTTCCTAAGGTTATGCTGTGATTTCACTCATTCTTGATTTTAATATATATAATAATGTTTGGATGTAATTATGAAGCTATATTTAGATATTAATAATTATAATTATTAATTAATAATTAATGTTATTTACATTTCCAGAGCCACTGGACTGAATCCCCTGTGCCTCTCACCACAAGAAGGGGACAATGGTGGCTCTGCCAAGGGTGGCTTTGTGTTCCTCAGAGCTGCTCATTCCACAGAGAACAAAAATCCTCCTCTTTCCCTTCTGTCAGCAAGAGGCTGGCTCCAATCTAGTCAATTCTGGCTCTTCTTACACAAAAGGTTAATTCTGAGCTCTCCAGTTTCCAACAGGAGTTCTGGGGTCTGTTTATTTCCACTTTAACAGAGCAAACTCTGCTCTGTTAGAGAGCTCCAAAGGGCCTGGTCAGAAAACACCGCTGGTGTTAAACACCTCTGATTAAACAGAGCTGAAACAATTAGAAATGTCAGCTTTAAAGTTTCCTGCTTAATTGAGGGAGTCAGTCAGTCCAGCAGAGGAGAATGTTCCAGAAAAACACCGAGATCCAGCTGCTGCACAGGGTCAGGGCAGCTGCCACCTTCTAGAAAAGGAATTAGAAACTGCTTTTGCAGTTCCTGGCATTCCTGGCAATTCCAGGTCATCCAGAAGTGTTGACAGGGAGTTTTTTAAAGCTAATCCAGATGCATGTAACTATGTGCAAAATGAGCCTTGAGTGTATTTTATAGAGTTGAAGAGTAATTAAGAAGTGGCCTGATTCAAGGTGATGTTAAATTCTGTTTTCACATCATGCAGTAGCTCACACATTAAAATATGATTTGGTTTACTGATAATAACATTCAGTACAGAAAAAATTCTGATTTTATTCTTTCCAAGTGCTCCTTCTGCAAGGGCCTTGTCTCCTCTGTCATCTCTGCTGGTTTGGGGAGCTCTGGTGAGGAAGGCTCAGCCTGAGCCATGAACAAATCCAACCTTTGCAGTGCCCAAAGAACACAGCACGAGGGACAAAACTGTGGCTGAGGGTGCTGATGGATGTGGAAATGCTGGAAATGTCTGCTCCTGTCCTGCATGGGAAGGGCAAGGCCAGCCAGGGAGGTTTTTCTTTTTGCATTGATCCCACAGCTGGGAGTCAGCAGGAAAGTCATAAACATCTCCTCTCCCGAGCCCTGCTACAGGTCAGGCCACGCTTCAGTCCCAAACAGAGCTCCAGAATATTTATGGACACTCGTGGAAAGAATGGATAATTATTTCTCAGGCCTGCTGTAGTATTTATAAGCCCATTTCTCCAGGAAATGTAGTGAAAATGGAGAAAAATGTTCCTGCAAAGCAGCTGTGAAATCCCATTTGCAGGTGTGGCTGCTCAGAATTTTTGCTTGACGATTCTGTTGCAGGAGCAGCGTCCTCTGCACCCTGAGTGGTGACCTTTCCCTGCAGCATGAACTTTACAGTGCTCATTTCCCTGAGAAGCTAATAAGGAAATAGGTACCCAAAAAACCCACGTAAATTCCTCCTGTATTCCTGTTTTATCCTCTGTCCTCAGAAATGACATTTCATCGTCCGTGTTAAGGGAAATATCTTAATTTTTGTCCTGGTTTGAAAAGACAGGTGTCCACTAAGGAAGGCAGGAGCCTCCCTTGGAACAGAAAATATAAACCCCCTCCTTCTGAATTATTATAATTTTGAAATTAAGGGGCTCTCAGGCAAAGATATGGGAATAGGAATAACTGTTCTTTACTAGGAATTTTAAAATAAAAATGTAGTAGTGTGAAAAAAAATACACAGAGTCAGAATACAGCCTGACTCCCTGTTGGTCAGGGTGTTGGCAGCAGTCAAATTAAATTGTGGCTCTCTTGGAGCAGAGATGATCCTGTAGAAGGGCCCAGTGGTGTGAGATGGGTCCAGTTCAAGATCCAATGGGATCCAGCAGCACTGGTTTTACTGGGATTTTCTAAGAGGAATGTCTGAGGATTGCCTTTACATCTGGCCCTCTGCTCCCACATGTTTGGAACCCGCAGAGCTCAGCAAATCCCACTTTAAAATGTGAATTTCCAGTCGGAAATTTCTGGGGTCACAGGCTGGTTACAGTGGGGGCTTTACTAATGGCTAATTAATTGTACAAACACATTAACTGTTGATAGGCAGAGGCAGAGAGTGGCTGGCATGAATAGCAATTAAAGGTAAATTATCAGCCCCAGCTCTGAGCAAGCCCAAACTGAGAAACACTGATTTAATCTCTGCTGAGAGGCACCCGGGCACAGCCTGCCCTGCAAAACTGTGGGGAAACTTCTGTGCTGCCAAAATAAGGAACAAATCCAATCTGGGTTTCATCCTGTTTCTCTTATTTTTCTCTAATCCTTCTTTTTAAAACTAAAGCAAACCCCCCACCTTTATCAGTTATCTTGCCACAGGAAGATGCTTTGTGATTATCACACATCCCTCACGTTTATTTAGCTCAATAAACAACACAAAGGCAGCTTGCAGGAAATGAATCCTCCCTGCATTATCTTGTTATCTGTATTTCCTCTGGAAGAAAGAGTGCTGGAATTATTGTGTTTGCATTTTGAATAATAATATAAATCAGCTTGCAAGAGGAGAATAATTGGCTTCCCCACACTGATGATTCGCACCTTTCCAGGTTCTGTGTTCAGGCTGCAGTATTCAGGACAAACACTGAATTTCCTTAGCATTAAAAGCTGACTTCAAGGGCAGATGGGCTATTCAGTTAGCTGGGAATTTATCAGCTCTTTCACGAATAAAATCAGATCTTGAAGAATAGAGTAGTAAAAATGTCCATGTGAAGTTTTCCCTGCTGGAACAAGGCACTGCTGTCACATTTTTTTTTCCTTTGGCTCATTCCTAAGCAAAACACCAAAGCCCTCTCAGCAGCAAAGCCACCAAGGGTGGCGGCGGTGGAGAGAAATCTTCACACCACAGCAGGACGAGCACTTGGTCCTTTAAAAGTGCCTCAGTTGTCTCAAAACTTGAAACTCTTCAGAGAAGAAAGGGATGGACAAATATTGAAATGATCCCATCCCTGGCTGGGGGCTGTGCTCCTGTCAGGAGGGGAGAGGAGATGAGAGCTGGAGCTTGGATGTTTCCAGGGGGGGATGGAGTTGATTTGGGAGGGTTTATCAGTGACTCAGGGAGGTGGACTGAGACAGACATTTTCTGCAGGAAAAATGCTCTGGAAAAGTCATTTAAGGTTTTATTTTTGAAGCAGAAGAATTTACTGTGGCTTTAAGAGATTTTTCAATGGAACACCAACTCTCTTTTTATATTGAACCTGAGAGTTTGATGAATTCTGGGTTCTGTCCTCTTAAGCCTCTGCCTTGGTAGGGAAGCTGAAAGCACTTTTTTTTTTCCAGAGTTCCTCTCCAGCTCTCTTGGAGGCCTTTTAAGCACTGGAAGGGGCTCCAAAGTCTCCTTGGAACCTTCTCTTCTCCAGGTAAACATTCCCAGCTCTCCCAGAGCAGAGGTAGAACAGAAACTGAACCCGTTCCTCAAGACTCAGCACTTACTAATTAGAAGATGAGGTAAATAATTGCTGCAGCATGAAGGTTGGGATGCAGATAAAGGTGTAAAGGTGCCAAGAATAAACTAATTGAAACAGAATTACATCAAACATTTGCCTCATATCAAGTGGGCTCAGTGTTTGGTTTGTGAGCCCCGGCAGAGGAGATGTTGAATATCTGAGCAAGTGCTCGCAGGGAAACCCTGGGACCAATAAAGAATCTGAGCCTCCAAGCGCCTCAGCACTTCAAAATGTCATTAAAAGTCACTCCACAAGATAAGGACTAAATATATATTCCAGCTCTCCACCCCAGCTTGCTGTGGGATGCACATGGAGCTGTGCATTTATAATATCCCACACCTCAAACCAGGGGGGCAGTGCTGGTTTGCAGGATGAATTCGGGAATATCCTGAGCTGGAAGGGACCCACAAGGATTAAGAGCCCAGCCCCAGGCCCTGCACAGACACCCCAACAACCCCAGCCTGTGCCTGAGAGCTTGATCCAAAGGGTTCTTGAGCTGTGGCATCCCTGGTGCCTGCTTGACTCCCAGTTTTTAGGAAAAGTTGTGTTTCTTTTAACCATTTCCCCAAGCTGTGCCCAGCTGGTTCCTGGGCAGACCTCGGGATCGCCCTCCTGGCTGGGAAGACCAAAGTTCAGCTCTGATCCTTACCTGGAACTCAGATTTGATCTTTTCAGCTTTGGGAAGCAGAAGCAGCAGAGGACTGGCGCTGCAGAGGTTTGTGGTAACAGCTCTGACGTTTTGTCTCTAAATTCCTGTTTATGCAGAGATATCCTGCTGGATTCCTGCTCTGCAGATCTGATTTATCTCAACACACACGGTGGAGTCTGTGGGCAAACCGGGCAGGGGTGAAGCACCCCTGGGTGAGGTCTGTCCTTGGGGCTGCTCTGCTCCCTCCCGTGAGCGCCAGGGGGGGATTGAGGTCAGAGGGAGCATCCAGCCCCTTCCCCAGCTCCCTGCCCTGCCCTGGATGTGCTCCAGCCCCTTCCCCAGCTCCCTTCCCTGCCCTGGATGTGCTCCAGCCCCTTCCCCAGCTCCCTGCCCTGCCCTGGACACGCTCCAGCCCCTTCCCCAGCTCCCTTCCCTGCCCTGGATGTGCTCCAGCCCCTTCCCCAGCTCCCTGCCCTGGGCACACTCCAGCCCCTTCCCCAGCTCCCTGCCCTGCCCTGGACACGCTCCAGCCCCTTCCCCAGCTCCCTTCCCTGCCCTGGATGTGCTCCAGCCCCTTCCCCAGCTCCCTGCCCTGGGCACGCTCCAGCCCCTTCCCCAGCTCCCTTCCCTGCCCTGGATGTGCTCCAGCCCCTTCCCCAGCTCCCTGCCCTGCCCTGGACACGCTCCAGCCCCTTCCCCAGCTCCCTTCCCTGCCCTGGATGTGCTCCAGCCCCTTCCCCAGCTCCCTGCCCTGGGCACGCTCCAGCCCCTTCCCCAGCTCCCTTCCCTGCCCTGGATGTGCTCCAGCCCCTTCCCCAGCTCCCTGCCCTGGGCACGCTCCAGCCCCTTCCCCAGCTCCCTTCCCTGCCCTGGATGTGCTCCAGCCCCTTCCCCA
Organism: Prinia subflava; assembly: GCF_021018805.1. NCBI lineage: Eukaryota > Metazoa > Chordata > Aves > Passeriformes > Cisticolidae > Prinia > Prinia subflava. The sequence continues at coordinate 23,294,618 of NC_086257.1, read as the reverse complement.
GCTCCCTGCCCTGCCCTGGACACGCTCCAGCCCCTTCCCCAGCTCCCTTCCCTGCCCTGGATGTGCTCCAGCCCCTTCCCCAGCTCCCTTCCCTGCCCTGGACACGCTCCAGCCCCTTCCCCAGCTCCCTGCCCTGCCCTGGATGTGCTCCAGCCCCTTCCCCAGCTCCCTTCCCTGCCCTGGACACGCTCCAGCCCCTCATGGGGAAGCCAAAACCCAGTGCCCATCTTTGGGCCATGAACTGGTGAAACTCCTCAGGGCAGTGCCCAGGAGCAGGGGAAGAAGAGCCACAGATGTCTCCGACCCTCCCAAGGAAAGAGCAGCTCCCAGCTGGGAAAAACGGGACAGATTCCCCTCGGTGTGATGCAGGGAGAATCCTCCATCCTTTCCCTCCTTTTCCTGTCTTCCAGGGATGATTTCATGGTTTATCTCCTTGCTCAGAGGCCGCTGCGGATCCTTGAGGTGCAGGTATTGATTCTAAAATAGATATTTCTATTCAGATACTTGAAAACGTTTCAATATTTAGGAATACAACTAGCTTCATTAAGGACACCAAGAAATCAAAGCACGGAGGAGCTTTGTTGATGAAATGAGATTTTTTAGGCAGGGTGCAGTGAGAGCCCCTCCTCACCCCAGCACAGGGTGATCCCAGCAAAGCATGGATCAGCTCCTGGAAATGTTCAAATGGAATATTCCCTATGGAATCCATATCTCCTCCAGGCCATTTTCAGAGGCTATCTTGAAGTTAACACACATCCAGTGCAATTAGCACCTCCCCAAGGTCATTTAGTGCCAGCACCGATAACTAATTAGCCACACTTCACTCCATCAGGGCCACAGAAAGATTCCTGTCACTTGGAGACTGCTAAGAAAATATTCCCATTATTTCCCAGGAAAACCAGGCCCAGGTTGTGGGGATTTCACCAGGAGAAAGAAAGCAAGAACTGCTGTTGGAATATGAAATTGCATTAAGCTGTGGTTAAAAATTAATCCAACTTCTAATTGGAAATACTCGGAAATGAATGGTGAAATCCTTACAGGAATACATTAAAAGGTTACCACTGTCAGTTTTTAACTGATTAAGTTTCATTATCAGATAAGGCCATAAAACCCACTGGCTTTCAGGAGGGAAATTTCCACCTTCCAGGATTTTCCCCACCTTGTTTATTCCTTCAGCTTTAATGTTGATGGCTTCACCATTTCTGTATTTGCATAAATCTTGAATCCTCATTTTCCCCCTGTCCTGTCTCCAATCCTTTTCTTTGCTTGCTTTCCTGGACTTTTTTCCTCTTGCTCGTTTTCCTCCCTAGATTTCCCATTCCTTGGATGCCATTTTTTAGACACTTGTTCTGATTTTTCCAGGAAAACCTCCCCAGCTCACAGGTGCTTGCAGAGAATCCTTTTTTCAGTAAAATATTGACCTTTTCCAGTACAAATCATTGCCTTATCTCATGAAACTCGTTAATTTGGGGGGAAAATATTGATAATAATGAACATAAGCTGATAATAAATATTCAGCAATTGATAAACCATTGCCACTGAAGGGAGGAGAAAAAATCATGTTCAAATGAATTTTTTTCTAATACGACAAGAAAATGCATTTTAAAATTACTTTTAATGACCTGTAAAGTACTTCTTTTATTAGAGTTATAAATTATAAGTTTGGTTTTAAGACAAACACTAAATTATGCACCTGCATCTTTACCCAATAATATATTCCCATGCTCTAGAAACATTATTTATATCACCTTCCATAGATAAATGTGTTACAGGAGCCGATGTTAAATCTCATTTAGGATCTTCTGCTTGGAGAGCAAGAAATTCTGATTTTTCAGTGAAAATCTAAATTCTCTCGATGTATTTACCACGGTGTTTGCTCATCAATCTGCATCAATCAAGGAGGCTGAGCCTCTTGAGCAGAGGTGAGAAACAATTGTATTATAGCACTGTAAAATGGATGTTTTAGGGTTTGGGGTTTTTTTGTGAGTATCATCTCAGGCTGAATTTATTCCGAGCAGAATCTGAGCTCTTTATTGCTGCCATCAACACCCCCCTCCCTTTCAGCAGCTTTGCAGAGGTCTTTGCTTTTCTCTCTGCTCTTTTCAAGGTGAAAAACGCTTCATTTTCTGCCTCATCCTTTGGCGTGATTTTGGGAGCAAATAATTAACATAATAATAATAATTAACACGATATAATAATGCACATAAGCTGATAATAAATGTTCAGCCATCGATAAACCATTGGCATGTGAGGGAGGAACAAAAATCCCCACACTGTTCTAATAATTTTTTTTCTCTTTTCTGACAATACAAGAAAATACATTTTAAAATTATTTCAATTCTTCCATGTGATTGTGTCAGATTACAGGGACTGCTCATCCCAGTGAGCTCCCATCCCTTTCCATCCCAAACCCCAAGCCCAGCCTGGCCCAGGGAAGGATTTCATTGAAGGACTGAAGGATTTCATTGTTTGCTGAGGCTCCTGCTCCGTTTTTGGCCTCCTTCAAGGTCTAATTCATTACAAGTTAAACGCTGCTCTTTGAAGTTGTCATTTTAATGAGTGCTGTGAGTTTCATGTTGTTGCAGTTAGGATCTGTTTATAAAAAAAAAACCCCCATGAAACATCTTAAATTCAGTCTTGCTTATTGAACCGTGGCTAAAATCATCATCACGCGGCATTCGGGGTCATGGTGAAGGTTCTTCTGAGCTCTGAGGGAAATTTCTGACCCATAAACCAGAACATGGCTGATTTTTATTTCTTACATTTGCACTGCAATAAAATTTAGTGACAAATGAGGAGAGGACAGATCTGTAAATGAGCAAATGTGGGAGCCCAGAGAGCGCTGGGGCAGAATTTGTCTCGTTTCGTATTTCCATTTTTCACTTTTGCAATTCCATGGCCCTTCTGTCAAGCCTGGCAGATCCTGATGATTGTCCAGGAGATTTAAACTTTGATTTCCACTCAAATCTACCAAGTTTTTATGTTTCTTTAACCCTCTCCCAAAATCTTGATCTCGCTGCCAGTGAAGCAATGACTGATGCTGCCCTTAATTAATTTTCAATCTCCAACTCTCAGACTGAAAGAATATCATTCTGTTGGATGAGTTTTCTAATGGACATATCTAGTTCTGTGTCAGTAAATATCTATTTTCACTGCTGTGCTGAATAATCCCTGCTGCCAGCTTGTTTGGAGAGGAATCAAAGTGATGTCCCTCCAAATAACACAAATCACTGGTGCCTCACACCCACAACGGGCTGAATTTCTACCAACAAGTTCCTTCTTGTGTCTCCTGAAATATTTCCCATCCCATAAATCAAATATTAGCACAACACCGAGTTGTGGCAACTCTTTAGGATTAAACAAAAAACCCAATTTTTTTTGCAGAAGCTGCAAAGTGTGAGAGACAAATCTCGTGGCTGAGATGGTTTAAAGGAGCCTGAGGGAAACAAGTACTGAGGTGGGAGTAAATTCTTAATGTTGGAGCGCTTTAATATTAATAATTCTCTGTTTTAAGGAGCAGACCAACCATGTGTAGACATAAAAAAAAAAGGATTTTCTTTAATTATTTCTGTATCCTGCAAATAATTTGGATATCTGTGGTCACCTGGTTTTTATCAAGGAGCAGTTTGTACCCTCAGCAGTGCTTATGTTAAAAGATGCAGTACATAAATCCCCACTCGATGCCATCCTTTGCTACTCTGTGCTAATAAAAGGACTCCTGAATTCCTCAGTGTTGCTGCCAGTGTTTTCCAGCAAAATGATATTTACCCTCATTTTTTACTGCTGTCACCAACTGCGTGCAGAACTGATCACAGGACGCTGAGAATCGCTGGAGATGTGAAAATTTAAATTTCTGTGGCCCAGCATTTTGAGTTTTGGCTCATTTAGCCGAGGCCTGGTGCCCTTTTGCTGGCAGAGCCCCGAGTTTGCTGCCCCAGCTGAGGAATATTCCATCAGTTAGTGCTTGTCGCTCCAGCACATCCACATTTACATCCCCATTAACCTCCTTCCAATCTATTTTTTTTCCAAAGCTATGTTATTTCGAAACATTTGAGTTCATGCTCATTCACATCTCTAATGTCTCTACTTGCTGTATTTGATTTCCTAATTTCATTTGGGTGAAATTCGCCGATTTTTCCCTTTTTTGTTTTCTTTTTTTGCCATATCATTAGTGAAGATAAGAAATAATTTTTCTCTCTGGGGGAATACATTACAGTAGTTGTGTCAGTGATATTACAGAAGTGATTTTTTTCTCCTTTTTGGGATCCAGGAAAACTCTCCAGAATTAATCCCTGGAGATTAATTTGTAATTTGTGGGCTGAAGAATGAGGATTTGAGTCACAGCTGACCACACATCCTTAAAATCAGAGAATCATTAAGGCTGGAAAAGACTTTCAAGATCATTAAGTCCAACCTTTGTATTTGCAGTTAACAAGGTGAATTCTGGCTAAAATATCCAAGGTGGTAGAGATCCATTAAAAAATCCATTTTTTGCCATTGCTGGATGTAATTACATTTCTTCTTCACTGTATATAATTGTCTTTTGGGTACATATTTTTATTAGCAAAAACACCTGTAGCAGCCTAAAATATGAAATACTTCATATAAAATACAAAAACCTCATAGCCTTACTGGGAGAAACTTAAATATAGGTTGATATAACACAGAACTTTGGGATTACAAAGATAAATGTCAATTTTTTGTTCTAGGACTCTGTTTTGGCACAGAAAAGATATAAAAAAGAGGAAAAGTCCTGAAAGAGAAATCTGAATTTTGCTTAGAAAGGATAAAAAAGGGGGAAAAGGGTGCCTGTACTGAATGCAATGCATTTAAGGAGTCGCTGAATCCAGACTTGAATTGTTAATTTATTCCAGGTTATCTTTTAAAACTCATGAACAGCAACGATATTTCTCTTTAGTTTACTACAGAGCAGGTACCTGAGGTCATGAATCTCCTTTGCTTTAGTTATAAGGTACAGGAATTCTTCATCATAACCTTCAAATCTGATTTTTTTTCACTTTCTCCTTCTGTCTTTCCTTTTTTTCCCCCCACAGAATTGCTGTTTTCTCAGTACTCTCTCGTCCTCAAATGTCACTGTAAATCAGCCCTCCAGCTGTCTCCATTCCTCTTTCCTCTGGCTCCTTCCACAATGCACTTATTAAATATAACAATAAATTATCTCCACTCCTCTGTTTAAATCACCAACACTTCTTTTGGTCAGGTTTTGCCAGCAAACCCTGCAGCCTTTTCTGTCCTGCCCTCCAAAATTTCACTGCTGGCTCCCCTCTCCCATCTCCTTTTCCACCCCTCCATTCCTGCTCCAGTCTCTCCCTACCACTCCTTTTCCTTCTTCACAATATTCACCCCTGAGTATTTCACTGTGTCATTGACTGGAAAAATCCTCTTAAAATTCAGATATTCCATCTTAAAATCACTCTGCTCTTTGAAAAGTCTTCCGGTGACATCAAGGAAAAATATTTGTGCAGGCTGGAATAGGGGAAAAGTTTCTCTCTTGTTAGTTGCTGTTGTAAGTTCTGAATAACTGTGATTAAATTTTAAGAACCATAAATTGGATCAGCTCAAGGATTTTTTGTTATTTCAACAAAGCCAAAACCTGAAGAAGTGACAGCAACCCAGGCTAACAAATAAAAACAATGGCTTTAATTAGAATAATTCATTAGAAGCAGAAATCCAATGTGCATTTTGTATGAAGACAGGAACAAAGTCCAAAGCGCTGCTGTTTGCATTCCGGGATAAATGCAAAAAAACCCCAAGTAATGTATAAAATTTAAATCACAGCATTCTTACACAACTCCATAAACACGGGTTCCTGCAGGGCTCTGTGTGTGTTACAAAGGATGCCTCATTACATCTCCCAGTTTGAGGCAGGTATTTGTTAGGCTGGTTTTGTTGCTGATGTTTGGGCTTTCATTTGAATCCAGGCTGCAGCTCTGGAAGCACCACCCTGAGTGTCCCTGTGGTTTTTGCAGAAGAATCTGTGGCTCCAGCACCAGTGAGCATTGCCTGAGAAAAATCTGCATTTTCACTTCTTTTACCAGGCCTATTTTTAATTATTTTTGGTTTCTGTGTTGAAAAATCTTCACAAACTTTCAGCAGCCCGATTTTTTCCTTGTCTGCCTCTTGTCTTTCACATCTGGGCCCATCCATTCCCTCCAACCAGCAGCTGGCAGGGGTAGGAGAGGCAGCCTGAGGTGACAGCCCAGGGCTGTGTCCTGTCCATCCTTCCTCTATTCCCATTCCACCAGAAGTTCCCACCACAAAGAGGAGCCCCGTGGATAAATCTGCTCCACCACACCCAGGGGAATCTGTCCCGTTTTTCCCAGCTGGGGGCTGCTCCTTCCTTGGGAGGGTTGGAGACATCCGTGACTCTTCTTCCCCTGGTCCCGGGCACTGCCCTGAGGAGTTTCACCAGTCAATGGCCCTAAGATGGGCACTGGGTTTTGGCTTCCTCATGAGGGGTGTGTAGCTTTTTATCTTCTTTTTTCCTGCCAGAGTCAGGATTAAATGCTCCAGAGGGTATTTCTTGTTTGGGCTCAGATGTTTATTAATTCTTATCTATAGCACAGTCTCACAAGCTGTGAGTTCTGGCTAACAAAGTGAAAAATGGCCTCTATCTCTCTCTCTACAAGGGCTTTTAAGGGTAAATTGTCCAATTAAGAAATGACGCGTGAATTATTTTTACTTTTAACCCAATAATCAACTGCCTGAAGCCCCCAATGCATGTAATTTTCTACCCAATTACAAAATCCCACCCAGACCCATGGAGAAGAAGGTGAAAAAGAAGGACTCTGTCCTAAAACCTCCATCTTGCTTTATACCTATTCCTATATTCTAAACCCTTAAACTCTAAGTTTTGCACCCTGTGGTATCACACACTTCTATCCAAACTCCACCCCCACAATCCCAGAGCTGTCACTCAATTTGGGAGCCTTCTCCACAGCCTCAGGTCAGTGCAGGGTTTGCCTGGGGGTCAGAGCCTGTGAGCACAGAGAGCCTGAAATCCTCAGTGCCCAGGGATCCAACAGGGCTGGAGCGTGTCCAGGGCAGGGAATGGAGCTGGGGAAGGGTCTGGAGCCCCAGGAGGGGCTGAGGGAGCTGGGAAGGGTCTGGAGCCCCAGGAGGGGCTGAGGGAGCTGGAAAGGGGCTCAGCCTGGAGAAAAGGAGGCTCAGGGGGGCCCTTGTGGCTCTGCACAGCTCCTGACAGGAGGGGACAGCCGGGGGGATTTGGGATCTGCTCCCAGGAACAGGGACAGGAGGAGAGGGAACGGCCTCAGGCTGGGCCAGGGGAGGGGCAGGGTGGATATTTGGGAAAATTTCATCCCTTAAAAAGATGATCAGGAACCGGCACAGCCGCCAGGGCAGTAGTGGAGCCACCACCCCTGGAAGTGCCCCAAGGGTTGGATGTGACATTTGGGTTCTGTGGCAGTGCTGGGGTAATGCTTGGACTTGCTGAGCTCAGAGATGTTTTCCAACCTTCTCAATTCCAGCATGGGGGCAGCTGGGTCGCTGGGCTGGCCATGGAACCTCCAGTAACCAGCTCTGTACATTCCCTTTCGTTTTCCCTATTCCAGCCAGGGCAGGTTCACCCATTGCACCTTTGCCTCTCATTAATGCGCTCTTGCTTCTGTTTTATTGAGTTGGATCAGGTGATGAACAGGCCAAGGCACTGCTGGGTTATCAGGGAAGATGAACCACTCCAAAAGCCAGGCAGGGAGGATTTCCAGCGTGGTCTGCAAGTTAAAAACTCCCTCAGAAAACCCCGTGCTCTCCTGAGCTCTCCTGAGCGAGCCCAGCAGTGAATACAGCCCAGACACGCTATCAGCTATTTACTTTGCATGTTTTACCAGGTTTTAAAGCTAAAAGCAGTGGATTTAAGAAGAAAATGGCCTTTAGGAGTGCTAGGAATTAAGCATTTCTATTGAATTACTTAAAAGCACAGGATCTTCTTCCCCGTTGCTTTCCATTTCTGTGGCTTTTTAGACCAACAGCATCTCCAAGCAAGCCGTGTATAAAATGCTTCAGAATGCAGGTACTGATGTTTAATTCCTCCTCGTGCTGATGTGAATTATCCTTCAGAGCTAAAGGTGATGGAGTAGCCACCTGTGAATTACAAACAGAGGGGAATGCCAAGCTGTTTGCAGCGTGTGGATTTCTCCAGGCCAGATTGCTGTTGTGTCTGACACTCTCCTCAGGTTTTTTTTGTGTCTCTCGGGCAGGTTGTGTTTTTCCCACAACACAGATGGGACCTGGGGTAGCAGGAGGTTAAATGACTTCCCTGATGTGACACGAGCAGTCTGGAGCAAAGCAAGAGCTGAACTGAACCAATTCTCCCCTCAGTTTAGTGCTTTAATCCCAAAATCGTCCTGTAAAATAGGAGCCAGGAAAATAGGAAGAAGTAGTAAAAGCTTTGTTGTTGTTGTTATGAGTCGATTTTGGCAAACCAGGAGGAGAAATGGGCCAGAGCAGTGTGTGAGTGTGTGCTAGCATCCTTCCCAGAGCTCCCTGAGGTCCTGGGTGCATAAAATCCCACGCTCACACGCTCAGTCAGATAATTGAAAGTACAAGCAGGTAATTAAGTTCCAACTTATCCCATTAGTGAGTGCATATCCAGGATCAGATCTATATTCCTGCCTGCCCAAAGCTCCAAGGTTGCCCTTTAGGAACATCTGACTGCATCACACACTAACTAAGGCTGCTGCCACAGCTTTTGCCAACATTTAACTTCCCACTCAGTTTGAACCACAACTCTATAGGGCAGCAAAAATATTGTACATTAATGCCATGGAAATCCATGCCAAAATATTATCTCTATTATATATGTAAATACATGCATTTAAGTGACCCTTTGGAGCAATAGCACTTAAAAGAAATCATGTTTAAAATGCTCCCAAATGGAGACATTAATATTTCTATCCTCCTTGTGCTGCTGGTTTCCCCTTCAGCACTGATGCTAATGAAGAATTAACCCATGAAGAGTGAGTGGGATGGAAGCAGAAAACCTCTTTTCACTGCTTGTATTTTTGCTATTTTGAAGTTAAAACTCTGGCTAAAAATAAAAATCACGGATCTGTCATTTTTTATGCTGAAGGAAGGAGCTGTAGCCAGAAGTAAGAATGCTTGAAGTTCATAGTTCATTGGAACAGGCTCAATCAATGATGTTATTTTAATGGGTGAGCCAACAGGATATTTAAAGTGTCTTACAGTCATTTTAAGGACTTCTATATATTGTATATTTTACAGCAGCTACTCATTTCCAGGCCATTCTTTCCCCTTGCTCCACCTTCCCTCGAATGCAGCCCAGCCAGGCAGCCTTTCCTCCCAGGGCTGAGTTGAGATTCCCATTCCCCCTGGAGGATTCCTCCCCCTCTCCCAGGAGCTCCAGGGCTGTTCCCTGGGATGATCCATGGCTGGTGATCCCTCCAGGCCCAGGGAGTTGGGGATGCTCAGCCTGGAGAGGAGGAGGTTGTGTGGAAACCTCAGAGCAGCACTGGCAGGGGCCTCCAGGGATGCTGAGGAGGGACTGTGGTGATAAAACAAGGGGGGGGGGGTGGCTTCAAAATGAGAGAAAATGGGTTTAGATGAGATTTTGGGAAGGAATTGTTCCCTGGGAGGGTGGGCAGGTCCTGGCACAGGTGCCCAGAGCAGCTGTGGCTGTTCCTGGATCCCTGGAAATGCCCAAGGCCAGGTTGGACAGAGCTTGGAGCAGCCTGGGATGGTGGAAGGTGTCCCCTCTGCTATGTTATGTAGTCTCATTTCATTATTTTTTATTAAAATAAAGATTTTTTTTTAGAAGTCAGGCTTAGCATAATGGCATGAAAATTGTCTGTTCTCTTGGGGGTTTATGAAACTATTGTAAAGCCATGTTAAGTTTAAAAATGCTTCTCCAAGAGATCATGCAGTTCAATTTTGAAAACTCAGCTTTAATTGTACAAACCAAATGAGGACCAGGCAGAGAAGAAAAGCTCATTCCTGAGTCACTGAAAAAGGGACTTGATCTTTCAATGAACTCCTCTGACCTGATGATTTAGCTAAGATGATTTAGAGCCCAAATTTTCACCTCTTTTCTGAAAAGCTCCGACTTAGGTTTGGCAAAGTTGTGCCATGGTGCTTTCAATGGCATTAATCACTTCTTTTAATGAGCAAGAATACTTGCATTTTGAAAAAAAAATTTTTAAAATATTTATTTATTTATTTATTTATTTATTTATTTATTTATTTATTTATTTATTTGGCATATAGAAAGTGTTACTTGCCCTCACTCTAGGCTGGCATTTTAATTTAATTTATTTGTCTCTCTGTCTTTGGACTTTGTAAAGCAGGGTTCTTACCCCAGGTAAACTTTTATTGCTGTAACGCTGAGCAAGTAGTACCTGTTTGGAATTAAAGATACTTTTGAATGAGGCAGAATCTAACTCATAATTGAGACTTGCTATGGAGCTTCCAATAACACGAAAATTAAGAGTAAAAAATAGCTTTGTGCTGGCTCAAAATCATTTTTGCATGCATTTTTTGTCAGGTCACAGCATAAAACATCGAGATGATAATGAGTGATCTTCATTAATAATGCAAATCTGTGTGTGGTTTTGTGAAATGTGATTTATTCCAGGGAGCAGTTTATGCAACTGTGAGCTAACATGCCATGTTTCTTCCTGTGACATTTGGAAAAACCAGGAATTGAATCCCAAGAACAGCTGTCTCCTGGAAAACAAACAGCTGCTTGGCACGGATTGAGGCTCCAGACCCATATATTATGGATAATAAATATCCCCATTTGTGCACAACTGGCTGACTCCTGCAATTAGCACTCAGGTGGATAATTGCATTGTCCTCCTTGGGATTGCAACAGGGCTACCAGATGAAAATCCAGCTGCTTCCAGGCTTTTTAAGGAGAGAAACACAAACCTCCAGCCTTACTGCCACTTCTGGCCAGCTTTCCAGAGGGGTTTAACATCCACAGGGGTAAAAACTCTTTATTTACTCATTTAACCCAGGGCATGCTGAGCAGCTCCTCTGACACTGAATCCAAATCCACAATTCCTAAAAAACCCTTTAAAGCCTCCCAAGGTGCAGCCTGAGGATTTGGCTTTTCTCGCTGAGGAGCTGAACCCAGTTCTAGGTTAAGCCTGGGCACTGTAAAGTTGTGAGGAATTAATGATTGTTTGTAGATTGGATATAAGGGAAATAACTTTTACACCCCTTCACTGGAAGGGGTGTAAAACATTGGAAGTGGCTTCCAGAGCAGGGATGGAATCACCATCCCTGGAAGTGCCCAAAAACCCCCAAATGTGGATGTGGTGCTTGGGGACACGGTTTGGTGGTGGATTCAGTGATCTTGGAGGGCTTTCCCACCTTTAATGATTCCATAATTCCATGGGACAAGGCTGCTTTAGGTGTGTACTCTGACCCTTTTTCCATGTTATTTGGGATCTAAGAAGAAGCAGAAATCATTTGATCACAATATTGCATCGAGCTCGCAGGAAAAAAAGGGAAATATTCTGTATTTCCTCCCATCTGTCCAGCCCTGCTCTTTACAGAATATTCCTGAAGTATTCCCCAAGCAAAACTCAGTGTTCACTTGCACTCTGTTTGAAGCTGGAAGGGAATGAGACAGAGGAAGGTACCTTGGAACCAGCCAGAGGCAAAAACAATTTAGGATTCGGGCACCATGGTGTGAAAGAGTTTTCTCTGGGAGCCCCTCACCCCGACCTGGGCGATGGAAGAAAGATCCCAGGGTGAGGGGTGAGGTCTGCAGCTGGCACAGCTGGAGCTGGGAAAGGGCTTTGAACCGGCCTTGAGCCACTGGAAAGAATTCTCACAGGAGAACTCCAGGGAAGAATTCCTTCCCAATCTCCCCTCCATCCCTGCCCTCTGGCAGTGAGAGCCATTCCCTGCGTCCTGTCCCTCCATGCCTTTCCCAAAGTCCCCCTCAGCTCTCCTGGAGCCCCTTTTAGGATCAGGAAAGGGCTCTGAGCTCTCCCTGGAGCCCTCTCCTCTTCAGAATGAATAACCCAAATATTCTCAGCCCATTTTCAGCCCCCTGATCATCCTCACAGCCTCTTCTGGCCTCGGTCCAGCAGCTCCTTGTCCCTGTGACCTTTGGGGTTCCAGAGCTGAACACAGGTGGCCTCTCTCTCCTTGGGCAGTATCTGATGCTGCTGATCCTCTGTGAAGGGCTGTGGGGACATGAGCTGGATTAGCAGGAAGGGTTTAAACCCTTGGCTGGCCCAGCTAGGGTGGACTAAAACATCTTGGAGAGCCCTGGAACCATCAGGAAACGCTTGGCTGTTCAGCCGGGGAGGGAGGTGGTGACAGCAGCCCAGCATTGCTGGGGCACAGAGTTCAGAGGAGAAGCAAAACAAGCACAAAAGGTCAGACAGATCGTTCCTCCTTCCCTTTAAAACACATCCCAGCCTGAGAGTAATGCGCAGAGCTTTTTCTCTCCCGGTGCCTGTGATGTTCAGGCAGGGCTTGGTGTCACTTCACCTGTCCACAAGATCACCTGTCATTAACTGCTGCTCACAGGGATTAAAAACCCCTCCCCGAGCCACGGCAGGAGCCTGAAAGGACAGAAACAGCTTCAAAACCGCCTCTGGAACAGGCCAGATGAAAACCGCAGCAGCAGCAGTCATCTCCATAATGACCAAGGTCATTATGTTTGGAAAAAGTCACAGAGCTAATGCAAAGTGCTGCGGGCAGATTGCACATCCCAAGGGCTTGGCTTTATGGAATCTCTCAGTGCAACAACTGCTTGTGCCCACGGGATCTCCTCTGCTGGCACATTTTATGGATGATGGTATAAAATGGGCCCGTGACATTATTTACACAGGCTGGAGCCCATAGCAAACTACAAATGGGATGGGAAAAACATCATGGATGGATTTGCTAATTTTTCGCTAGGAAGAAAACTGGGGAACATTGGGATTTCTATGGAAATGCGTGATATTTTGCTAGAGGAGCTGTGATGTAAAATAGATCTTGAAGGGATTTAGGGGAATGTTAAACTTTTGACTGCTCCAAGCCCCATCCTACCTGGCCTTGCACACTTTCCAGGGATCCAGGCGCAGCCACAGCTGCCCTGGGCATCCTGTGCCAGGCCTGCCCACCTTCAAAAGGAGGAATTTCTTCCCCAAATCTCATCTAAACCTTCTCTCTGTCACTGTGGGGCCATTCCCTGTGTCCTGGAACCGCATTCCCTGGGTGAAGATCCCTCTGCAGCTCTCTGCTAGAGGGACTTTTATAGGCGAGAAAGAGGACAGCACACCAGGCGTGGCCAACCTCGGCTCCAGGTGGATTTAAAATGAAACATTGTCAGGAGAAAAGGCTGGCAGCGAGCGGGATGGGCTGGGGGAGGAAGGACAGACGGAAGGGGCTGGTCCAGAGCCCAGAGCGGGCTGAGTGAGGGGTGGGAGCCCTTGATGAGCTCGGTGAGAGCCATTCCCTGCTCTGGTGCTCCACAGGGAGCTGTGGGTGCCGCTCCTCAGGGACAGGGACAGGGACAGAACATCCCAAGGGAACCGCGGTGGGAGCTGTGCCCGGGAACACAGGTAGGTGAGCTGGGGTCACCCCTGAGGGGCAGCCCCTCTGTGCTGGGGCTGCTGGGGGATCTGATGGTGTTCAGCCAGGATTACTGCAAAAAAAAGGATAAATGTTGAAGGTGGGAGAAGCGGGAGCATCTGCGAAGGTCAGCGCCTCCTGTTTTGGGGATTGCTGAGGAATCTGATGGTGTTCAGCAAAGGATTAGTACAAGAAAATTATAAATGTTGAAGGTGGGAGAAGTGGGAGCATCTGCGAGGGTCACTCCCTCCTGTTTTGGGGATTGCTGAGGAATCTGATGGCGTTCAGCACAGGTTAGTACAAGAAAATGATAAATGCTGAGGGTGGGAGAAGTGAGACCACCCGTGAGGGTCAGCCCCTCCTGTTCTGGGGATTGCTGATGATGTTCAGCGCTGAACTCAACAGGGCTAGAACAACAAAATGATAAATAAATGCTGAGGGTAGGAGAAGCACGACCACTGTGGGGTCAGCTCCTCCTGTTTTGGGGTTGCTGAGGAATCTGAACCCCAGCAGGGTCAGTACAACAGGATGATAAATAAATGCCGAGGGTGGGAGAAGGGGCAGCGCCGTTCCCGCTGCCTCTCCGGGGGTCTCCCTGCAGAACGGCGGATAAAAAGAACATTTGCTCGTGTGAGAAGGACAAACGAAGGGAAGGCACCTCCGAGGAGGCCCGAGTAGGAAGATATCCAGGCATTCTCTGGCTCCCTCCCACGCGTGTCAGGAAAAAAAAGCCACCAAACCCCCCCAAACAGGAGGGGCTGGCACTGCCACGCTGTTCCCAGTGAGGGAACTTAACACCGAGCCCGAACCCACCGAATAAATAAATCACTGCAGTGTGGAAATGAGCCAGGCATCATTATTCACGTGGATTGTTCCTGAAGGATGTGCTGATTTCAATGAGCTCGCTAAACGAGCTGGGAAGAACAAGCTCGTGTTAATGTCGAGCTGCCCAAGAGAGGCGATCAGGGAGGATAAAGTTATCATTAGTGCTCTGCTTAATAATTCAAACTACATCATGCGTGAGGGTGTGAAGAGGTAGATGCTCCTCAGCCGGCTGGACTTGGGCTGAGGCTTCTCCTTTCCCTAGAAACTCACAAAAATTAGATATTTTACCTTCTTCCTGATGTTTGGTTGTTTATTATGGATGTGGTTGGTTTGGTGGAGGGTATTTTTGGGGGCAGTGATTTGCGTTCGTTTGAAAATAATGCTTGGAAGGCAGGTTTGGAAAGTGAATCCCTCAGGGAAAAAGCCTGGATTTCCTTGGATTTGCTGAGTTCTTGGAGAAATCTGCACAGTGTTGGCATGGTGTCCATCGGGTGAGGTGGCAGATGTAGAGGACAGCTTCTATTTTGTGTTTTGTTTGCATCTCCTCCCTCTCAGCTTCTGCGTCTTTTCTGTCGTTTCACCAAAGGCTGGAAATTATGGAATATCTGAAGTCGGAAATTCTGAAATTTCAGAATTTCTCCCGTCCTTTGAAAAACGCTTTGAACTCCTCATTTCTCTCTTATTGGACTCATTTAAAAAGCAACTTTCCAGACCTGCGAGCGCCGCTCCACAGAATGTTTGCGTCTCAGAAAACCACCTGCTTAGACTTTGTTTTTCAGCAATTCCCTGGGGATTTCCAGCTTTTCAAAGGTGTCGGGCTCGCTGCCATTGAGAGCGGTTTAAGCCGGGCTTTAGCAGCTCATTGACTGCGACTCAGGTGCTAAACGCGCCTGACCCAGCACCTCGGCTTTTGCACAGAAAAGCGGGGAAGAAATCCCCTGCGCTTGGAGCGGCTTTAGCAGCCTAATGTGGATGTGCAGAGTATTTCTGATGTCCCCCAAATCCTCTTAAGTTCTGGGAGATGTCCTTTGCAATGCTGATTTGAACAACAGCAAAGCACGGGAAATAGGATGAAAGCACACCTTAGGAATAAAAGCGTGGATTTTAGAGGCTGGGAGGGTCTGGGGGTTACTTTGATCTTAACCATTGCTGTTAAAACGTTGTTACAAGGGCTGGATTTTGCTGTTTTTTATTTTTTTTCTTTATTTCTCCCGTGTGGAGGCAGGCTAATGAATAAACTGACGACTTCTGCACTGACAACTGGCTGCTGGCTCCATAAATCTGCTGGGCTTCCACAGCTCCCCTTTCCTGGGCTTAGAATTTTTTTTTTTTTGCCGTTCTCCTGCAAGGGACAACCTATGAATTTGAGTACAATGTTGGAAGAGAAGCTCGAGGCAATCTGGCCTGATTTATGGCTGGCCGAGCATATGCGAGTGTTGGTATTTCTCTCCTGAGCTGTCGAGATTTGTCCTTTATGCTGCTTGGGGCACAAGTCTCTATTTATTCATGAAACCTTTGCAGCTCGGCAGATCTGCGTGACCAAGCAGCCAGGTGGGTTTTAGAGGAGGTTTATTCCATCTTGAAGGGTCCTTGCGTGCTGAAATCATTCGGAGGGTTGAACTTAAGGGCGTTTCGGGAAGGTTGTGCCTGGGAGGTGGTGATGAAGCTCATGGTGTTCCCATCTGCTGACAGGCGGAATTATTCACTCCATCTGAACGAGGCTTTAGCGATGGGAATTCTGAGGTGATTGTAAGTCAGAGGTGTCTTGAGGATGCCGAGGTTTTTCTTTTTGTAGTTCTGTAGCTTCTTGTAGCTTCTCTCCCGAGCGCTTCTGAAAGTACGGAGGGAATTACAAAGCGCTCTTGAGAAACTCAGAGTGCTTTACAGTGAGGAAATATTCAATAGTCAACAGTTGAAATGATAGGAATATTTCTGTTTATTTTGAATGGAAGAACGGTTTGGCCTTTCCATATGTTAGCCGTGGAACTTGTTTCCTACTGAGGATTATAATTATGGGATGCTTTGAGCTCCCGTTGTCTCAAGGTTATGTTTAGGACATACTAACCAGCCATCAGTGTCTCATAACGAGTCATCAGATGTCCAAATTACAGTGGTCACTGAAATGCACTGCTCTATGACTGTAAAATAATTCAAGTGCAAGTATCATTTACTTCAGAACCATTGTAAAAATCAGCTGGAAATCAAACCTGGCTCTTTCCTCCGATGAGAATGTCCCGGGGCAGCTGTGGGAGTGCAGAGCTGGGTTGGTACCCGAGGGCAGGGGAGGTTTGGGGATGGATGGGGGCGATGGTGGGAGCTCTTCAGGGGGAGCAAAGAGGATTGGCTGTACCCCGGTATGGAAAATCCCACCGGGAAAAGCCAGTGTCCATAAAGGAGGCAGAGAATCCTGCAGCTTTATTCGAACAAAGGGAGAGCCCTCCGGGTTTTCTCTCAGGGCACAGCCTCATTTATCCCGAACTCCGGCCGCACTTTGCCCTCGTCCTTTCCCTGCTCTGAGGTACCAGGGAGGTGCCCCAGATCCCCCCGAACCTGGAATTTTACCCCAAAGCTCAGAGGTTCAGGCTTGTGCAGAGCCCTGTCTGTGTCAGGAGCAGTGTCCCAGCTCTGTGAGGAACCTGCTGCTGGAATTTCATCCCAAAGTTCAGAAACTCCCCCTTGTCTGTGTCAGGAGCAGTGTCTGGGCTCTGTGAGGAACCTGCTGCTGGAATTTCACCCCAAAGTTCAGAAACTCCCCCTTGTCTGTGTCAGGAGCAGCGTCTGGGCTCTGTGAGGAACCTGCTGCCCAATGTCAGTGGAGACATTAAAACCCTTTTTAAATCCATTAACACCCATCCCATCACCCATGGAGTTGTTTGTGAAGACATCAGCACACCTCTTCCCTCTCAGTTTAAAACTTTGGATTTTGTTGTGCCCAGACTTGCCAAATCCAGGCATTCCTTGAACACCTCCAGGAATGGGCACTCCACGGCTCCCTGGACAGAGTTCCAAAGTTTAACAAACCTTTCCATGGGGAAATTCCTGCTGGTGTCCATCCTGAGCCTCCCCTGGCCCAGCCTGAGGCCGTTCCCTCTCCTCCTGTCCCTGTTCCTGGGAGCAGATCCCAAATCCCCCCGGCTGTCCCCTCCTGTCAGGAGCTGTGCAGAGCCACAAGGGCCCCCTGAGCCTCCTTTTCTCCAGGCTGAGCCCCTTCCCAGCTCCCTCAGCCCCTCCTGGGGCTCCAGACCCTTCCCAGCTCCCTCAGCCCCTCCTGGTGCTCCAGACCCTTCCCAGCTCCCTCAGCCCCTCCTGGGGCTCCAGACCCTTCCCAGCTCCCTCAGCCCCTCCTGGGGCTCCAGACCCTTCCCAGCTCCCTCAGCCCCTCCTGGGGCTCCAGACCCTTCCCAGCTCCCTCAGCCCCTCCTGGGGCTCCAGACCCTTCCCAGCTCCCTCAGCCCCTCCTGGGGCTCCATTCCCTTCCCTGGACATCCCCCAGCCCCTCCAAGTCCTCCTTGCAGTGATGTGCCCAGAACTGGACGCAGCACTGGAGGTACCTCACCACTACCCAGTAACTCTCTCTAAAAAATTAAAGCCCTAAAATATTTTGTTCAATTGTTTTACTGGTTCATTTCTGATTTGAATTACAGCAGAGCCCTGTCTTGTGTTCCTGCTGTCTCTCCCAGCCCTCTGCCCCTTGCTCAGGCCAGCACCCCTCTGCTCACCCCACTGATTCTCAGCATTGCAGTACCCAGAGAACTCTTCCCTGCTGTCACAGGCTGTGCCAGCAGCAATAAAAACCTCGTGATCCAGAGTTTGAAGGAATATTTCAGCTTGTGAGCAGCCATCGAGTGTCTAAGTAGCGTTTGGCATATTTACACCAACAGGCAATTTCCTTCATGGCTCAGGCAGGAGCGTCTTTGTCCAAGAGCTGCAGCCTTTGGGGAAAACACTTTTTCAGCCACTCCATTATCCCATTGCTTCCTTTGGACAGGAGGAGGATGTGGTTTGTGTTTTTCCCTCTGCTATTCAGAGCCTATTATGAAAAATGGTTTTAAATCAATATTGAGGAGAAAGAAATGCACTTTGTGCAAAGGCATAATTTCTGGATGATGAGAGGGTTTGAAAACAGGGAAAGAGCAAAAACATGGGAGGGCTGGAGTTCCTCCTCCAGACTTCTGTGCTGCCTGTCATATTCCAGGGAAAATCACCCCCCAAATGCTTCTGAAAATTGGATTGCAGCTCTTTTTCTGATTATCCACAGCTCCACAAAGTGGAACAGAGGAATGGGAAAGCCTTGAGCACCTGCAGTGGGCTCAGCAGCGAGTGCTGACAGCGGAGGGTTCCTGATGCCTGGAAAGCTCTCCCGAGTTCAGCTGAGCTCCATCCTGGAGCACTGACTTGAAATAGAGTCAAGTTTGGGAAATAGGATGAAAGAGCACTTGAAAAATAAGGAGTATCTGTCTCAGCACACTTTTTTTCGCTCCTTCAGAAATCACTTCAGCGCAGTTCGCTTTTTTTTCCTCCCTCCTCGTTGCTCCAGTGACTAAGTTTTGAGTGGTTTTACTCCTCAAAATGAAACCAGTGAGATCTCTGTGGGTCAGAGATGTTACAGATGATTTTTTTTTGTAGGTTCTGGTGCTGCTGTGGCAACATAAAACCCTGCAGAAGTGAGAGATAAAGGCTGAGAGGTAGACAGCTGTCTCAAGTGTTCTTCTTTCTTCCCTGGTAACATAACTCCTAAACTCCACATACTGAATTCTTGAGAGTTTTTCTACTCATAGTTTATGTCCATGCAATTTGCCACATTATCCTCTGAGAAAAAAAAAAGTAAATGCTAATATTCTGTGGTGTGTGTGTATTAAAGAATATTTAGACAGGTAGAAAATGTCTCTGAGGACTGTGTGTGTTTGTGGGTTTTGCTGGTTTTCCCTCACTGTAAATTGCTGTCTTTACTGGTAGAGGAAAGTTTTAATCTGGTTTTGAGACACTAATTAATACCAGAAGTGAAAGGAGATGTTGGATTAACAGGAGAACACAGTAATAAAGGGTTACCAGCCTTTATTCCAGTTGTTAGGGATTTCTTCAGCCCAGAGGAGCTGCCACAATGCTGTGTCTTAAAGCAGAATAATTCTGCAATTTTAGAATGTTTAGAATATTCTTCAATATACAGAAACACCGGAAATTCATCTTTTTTTTTGGCTTCTTGATATCCAATGGTCGGTGCTGTATTTGTGAGCTCCCAAAGTTTTCAATGAGAGTTGCAAAGGGAGTACTTTTATTTCAAGATACTTTCTGAAGTGTAGGTGCCACAGATGTGGGCACACAGCAGAGGTCCCACTGTGAACCTGCCCAGCCTCATCCACTCTGTGATTTTTGCCAAGTGCATAATTGCAGGCAATTCCCCTCGGTCAAGAGACCTGGCAAAGCTGAGCTCCAGTTCAGGGATTCCAGGGAGTGTGGAATTCCAGGCACGCTCACTCCTATCCCTGTGTCCACTCTTCCTGTGCTGGGAATGGCCCAGTGCACAAAATCCCACCTGGGAATTTGCAGTGGAAATTACTCATGGTGAAAATATCTTTTCAAAGCCTTGGTTTTCTTCAGGATTTAAGGAGCTGCTCTCTGGTGGGGTTCATCCTTGTTGAACAGCCCAAGTCTCCCACACATGGCGTGCCCTGGTGAAATGTTCAGGCTGAAGGAGCACCAGAGGCACCAAAACAACTGAAAATTCACATTTCCTCTCCATCATGATCCTGGAAGAAAGGAAACAGAAATCTGTGTATCAGCAGGAGGCAGCTCCCACTCTGCCCAGGGACAGAGGGCAGGGGAAGAAGCAGATATCCAGGAGAAAGTTCAGCTTTTCTGTTATTTATTTGTTTGGTTCTGAACGAGTGATACAAAATCTGTAAATGGAAAAATACGGCAAAGTTAGCACTCCCTCTAGAGTCTGCACTTGTTTTATCCAGCCGTGCAAAGAAGTTTCCCCTCAGTGGAGCTGCATTTCCTGCGCTCTGCAGCAGTGCAGGAAATCTCCCCAGCAGCTCCGATGGGTGAGAATCCACAACCTGCAACCCACATATCCTGCCATGAGGAAAACAATTTTTAGTTGTTTTATGCTGAAAATTCCTTTCTGTTTTCCCTGAAAATAGTTAAATAGTGAGGATGAAATTGTTGGAAGGGTAATTCATCATCTTGAAATGTTTGAACTTCTTTAGTATCCCTTGTAGAGAAGAGGGGGAAATATTTCTGTGTTTTTCCCATATAAATCAACTTTTTTTTGACTTTACAGATGAAAATGTGTGATTTTTGAGCTGACTGAAAGCAACAGGGACACTTTTCCAAGTGGTGCTGTGGTATCATGACTACTATTTAAAAAGCTTTGAATCAACTTAAATCATAAAGAAATAGTCTTGTGATCCTCTGAGTATTCGGTACTAATGATTTTTAAAAATCTTTTTGCTTTTAATATCTCCTTTTGCTCCTTCCTAATGCCTTCATCCTAAGGCCAAGTTGCTTTGTGGCAGCCTCTACTGACTTGGGAGGAAAAGGTCATGAAGTTAAACCAGAAAAATGGGGAACTATTGGTGCAAAGCCAGGAATAGATTTTTCCAAGCCTGGCCTTGCCCTTGTGAACTTGGTTTTACACAAGAAAAGTTCATTGCTTGCTGGAAAAGTACCAGGTAGACAAAAGCAAATCCTGGTGCCTAAAATTTTCCAGCTTAGTGAAGTGCAGCTTAGTCCTGCATCCAACAGAAATTCAGACTCTGGAAAGAATTTGTGACTTAAACTTTGCAGCTCACTTTGCTCCATCGAACTGGGCTTTATTCACAGAAGAGCTGCAACTTTTTACATTTGTGTGACTTTGTAAGAAGTTCCTTTGTTCTGATTTTTTTATATAAAATAGGATTGGGTGGGTGCAGACAGTTTTTCTTGCTGTCTTTGACACCTTTATGACCAAACAGTGAACGCAGAGAAACGCAAAAATGCCAAGTTCCATATATCAGGGTGCAGAATCCAAACCTCTGATGGCAAAAAACTTGGTTGGAACTGGATCCTGAAAGGTGTGGAAGGACAGAATCCCAGAGTGGGCCAGGTTGGAAGGAACCCCAGGGCCAGCCCAGAGGATCACAATAAAAAAGGGTTAAATTGTGAAATTATTGAATCATTTTGGAAAAGAAACTTGGAATAAAAGTGGGAGCTTTAGAGTTTTGAAGCGTTTGGAAAATCCAGATGGCTGAAAAGCACAGGTATAAAATAAACCTGTCAGGTTTATTTTAGGCTGTCTGAGAGTGTGGACAGAGCAGATCCTCTTAGTCCACTCTGGGGAATCCAGCCTTTATTTCCTTTTGTTAATTCACAATACTCATAGATAAAATTCCTCCTTTCATTGCCTTCATCTCAGGGGCTCACAGAGCTCTTTTCCTCTCAGTGTGGCACAGTTTGTGTAGTATTTACTACACTGAGTACCCCAAACGTGCTGCACACAGAGTGAAATAACCAGTGGAAGTGGAAAGGAAGGTTTGGGGTTGTTAAACGCAGGAAAAGATTTCAGGAGAGGTGGAGGGAGAGAGGCTGCAGCTGTATTAAATCAGCACGAGCTGAGGAGAGAAGGCTGTCAGCAGAGATTTGCAGTAGGCAAGCAGAGAGAGTCAAGAGAAAACTGAATTATGGGCTTTTATCTTGGTGTTCTGCTACCAAAATTCATGCAAGGCCATAAAACACAACCTGGAGCAGGGAGTGGGTGCTCAGTGCTTTAAACAAACCCTCTCTGCCCTCGTTTTACGTGTGTGCAGCTTTGCTGAAATGGGCTGCTCAGTGAGAGAGGAGCAGAAAACCTGAATTGCCTTCTGAATCAGGAGAGGAGGCGTGTGAGCCGTGTTACTTTTGGGTTTTATTTTGTTATTTTATTACTTTTTAAATTTTTAAAAATTTTTAAAAATTAAAAAAAAAATTATTTATTAAATTGCTGCCCAGTGTGTGTGGGACAAACTCCTGCTGGCCTTGGCGTGGCCCTTGAGGAGAGGAGCTGCAGAATGTTGGTGACATGAGTGGTTGTGGAGGCAGGAAAGGATCACCCTTGGCCCAATCACCTTGAGAAGATCTGGAGATCTTGGATTGCTCCTTGCTGCTGCCTCCTTGGGAGAACAGGGAGGGTTTTTTGGGATCAAGTTTCTCCTTCTGACTCACTGTTTGTGTTCCTGCTTGTTTCCTCCCTGCCTCTTGACGTGCGTATTTTCGTGTCTCCCAGCTGAGTCGTGGTTAAATTAAACTGGCTGGGGCTTTTGGGGAAGCTTCTATTTTTGGTCGGGGTTATTTTTGGCCTGGAATTCTTCTGCACTAGTTGGAATCAGGGCTGGGAGGAGTTAGGAGCATAAATCTGATCAATATTTTGGCCTCATGTCACACCAGGGCGGGGTTCAGGTTGGATATTGGGAAGAATTTCTTCACTGAAGGAGTGGTTCAATGCTAGGAGTGGGCTGGGGGAAGTGGAAATGTTCAAACAATGTGTAAATTTGGCTTTTTGGGATATGATTTAGGGGGTTTGGGGTATTCAGTTGAATGTTGGACTTGGTCATCTTGAAGGTCCACAGAAAACCCTGGAGAATTCCACAATTCCTGGTCTTGAAGACCCCTGGAAGTTTCCATGATTTGCTGCCACAATCAGCTGCACTTACATTAATTCACGTTCTGTGTGCCCTTAACATTGAGTATTACTCTTTTTCTTGTCTTTTTGCACTAACAGTCGAGTTGCACACCCTTTTCCAGCAATCCTTTTTCTGCCTCTATTTATAATTCCAGGCTTTCCTCGGGAGTAACTTGAGAAGCTTAATTAGTTGTCTTTTCTCTCCTGAGCTTAATGAAAACTCTCTTTTCTGAGGGCAGGGAAGGGAGCTGAGCTCCTGAATGGGTGGGTGAGAAGTGCAGCTCCAGAGGTGCATCCCCCGCTGCTGCTGTGCAGGTAAATAACCCTAATCAAGATTGATGCTCAGGAACCTCTTGTAAAGCTGCTGCTTTGTAAACATTTTGATCAAAGCACGCTCTGAAGAGCGCTTTGAAAGTTGTTTTTTGAAGCCCTGTGTGATCATGGTGTTTTATCACCGTGCTTTACAGATGACAAATCACCTCAGCTGCTCAAAACCGACAGCAATCTGATGCCCTTTTTTATTTTTTTATTTTTTTTTACAGAAAAGTTGTTGAAGTGTCGTGGTGAGATTTCTATTTTTTATTTTAACCACTCATCTGGGAAAGCGCTGTAAGAAAGCGTCATTTGAAAACAAGCACAAACATTTTCTGCTGAGAGAATAAATGTGCATTGATAAAGATCTTTATAGACTGGGAGCATTCCCAGGGGGATCCAAATCTTCTGGTCACAACTGACCTGAGGTGTTTGATCAAGAAACTCAGCCAAAGCTGCCTGAAACTTGTTCCTCACGTGGCCATGGCAGAAACGATTCAGTTAATGATGGTTTGGTTGTCTTCCCCATCTGTTTCCAGATAATATCCAGACAGGAGGAGGAGGGATTTAGAATAATTGGTTTGCTTGGCTTGCTGAGGGTTGCCTGTTTCCAATGCTCAGTGGATTTCCAGTGGATTTCACAGAATCACAGGATCACTGAGGGTAGGAAAGACCTCCAAGAGCATCAAGTCCAACATCTGATCCACACCAGTTCCACCAGACCAGAGTCCAGCCATTCCTTGGACAGCTTCAGGATGGGGGCTCCAAAACCCCCTCCCAACGCCCCTTCTGTGGAGAAACCAATCCAGATTATTTTACGGAAGTGGTTTGTTTGTAGTGAGATTTCTAAACATCAGAACTTTGCTTTTTGAGATCCTTAAAATGCTGAAAATCCTGGAGGAAGTGAATTGCTATTGATTATTTCAGACAAGAATTTAGGTGAAATCGGTATAAAGATATTTTTTCCTAATGGTAGAAGACCCCTGTTCCTTACAGGACTCAGGAACCTCTGACAAGGAAGAAAGTACCATTAAGGAAAACCAAAAAAAAAGCAGGACTTGCCCCATTTTTTATGAATAATTATAAAACAATTATTAGTCTCATTACACATGTGATTGTTAATCTTAATTTCAGGAAGTTGATCTGTCTGAAGAGAAATAGAGATGCCTGCATCTCCATTTGAGGGACCCAGCAACATCCTCCCCATTCCTCTGCATTCCCAAGTTACAAAATAGAGCAAGGAAACTCTTTTCAAATGTGAATAAATAATCAGGGAAAGATTAATGCACTAATTGGAATATAAAATGCAGACAACATTTTCCTGCAAAGGTGGCTCAGTGGGGGATACAGCTGTAAAAATCAAAAGCAGGGCATTTCATTTCTTGCTTGTTTTGATCTAATTTTGAAAAGCTCAGTTAGTTGGGATTTTTGGAATATTTTCTTTCTATTGAGACTCAACCTAATTATTTTTTTCTCCTTTTTCAAACCCTCCAATGGGTATTATTTTGGTGTTGTGGTTCCTGGATCTGTCAATTAACAGGAAGGTGAATATACAGATTTTTATTATGATTTTTTCTTTGCTTCATAGACAACAAATCAACTTTCTGGTTTATGCTGCCAGGCACTTCTATTCTATTATACAAAAATGAATCAACTCCTTTCTTCTCACCAGCCCAGCCCTCAGACCCTTCTAGAACATGGAGGAATTTTTCTCTGCAGCTTTTTAAGAATTTGTGGCATCTGAAGAGACATCCCCAAATGTTTTGCAGAGAGGAACTGGGTGATTATAGAAATTAATCCCCACTCTCCTCCCCTTCTCACCAAAAGCATTTCAGTGAATTAAAGGGACTTTGTGATTAACTGAAAATGAATTAAAAATTAAGTCCCCTCTCTTATTTTCCTTGTTGTGATTGAACTGGGCTAAGGTTGCTTTATCTTTCAAAATGAAATTATTTTTAATGTACTTTTATGTAAATTTGGGGGGTTTTGACCATATTTTGGAGTTTCTCCTTAGCTTCTGTGATTGAGAGCTGGAGGAAGAGGACGAACTTCCTAGAATTCCAGTTCTAGGAATGATGGAAATCCAAGTTCTGCTACAGGATTGATAATACCAAAGGAGCTTTATTAATGTGGTCACTAATTAAAACCTGTAGATCTTTTTTGCTGTTGGGCAGGTGGGATATGAAGGCTGCAACACAACTTGATTGAACCAGAAATTCCCAAAATTCTGCCAAAGAAACCATTTTATTTTGAGGTGAGTTTGTCAGGAGAGGCAGCATTTGTGCTCACACTTGTTAGGCTGAGTCAGTCCTGTAATTTCGTTTTTTTATTGGTACCCAAGCAGGAATTAAATGCTGATTTTCCAATCATTTGAAGAGAAATGAACACGATATTAATTTTTGTATTCTGTCGCTTTCATGAATATTGAATGTGAAAACCTGAGTTTATTGGCTCTATTGAGACCAAAGGCTCTGGAGTGAATTAAAGGAGAAAGGAGAATGACTTCCTAGAAAATGTGAGCATCATAAATCCAGTTTTCCTTTTATTTTGTGTGCTTAAATCAGGTCAGGTTCACCCAGATTGGTTCAGGCAAATGTAATTGTTCTTTCTGTGCTTGCCTAATTATAGAAAAAGGAGCTCCTGTTAAGGGCTAGCTCTGAACTCCTCAGCTCTTGTTATTGTTTCACATTTAATTCTCTTTGCTTAAAACACTCTTCTGCTGTGCTATCGCCACAGCTATTGAGAGCACTGTCAAATACTGAGACTTTGGGATCACTGCTTTCCATGTTCTCTTCTAGGATGCAATAAAATCAGGAGGAATTCAGAAAAAAGATTTTCTGGGTGCTGTGTGTTTGGGAGTGCTGCAAAATTTGGTTCATTTTTTAAGGCTGATGATGCTGCAGCTCCTTGGGGAAGAACAAAACCGGTGAATAATTGCTCATCCAGTGGCTGCCACAGAAATACCTTGGTGTCTGCCAGTAAAAATACTCATAAATGACCATTTCTGATGTGTGGGGCTGCAGGGGCTCTGTTTCAGATCTGCCAGTAGAATATCTTGGTAATACCAGTATCTACCAGTAAAAATATCTTAACTTGTGACATAACCACAGAATCATGGAGGCACAGGTCACTAAATTGAATTTTTCCAGTGCTTCATAAATGACCCTTGGTGTGTGGGGCTGGAGGGGCTCTGTTTTAGGAGTTCACTCCCAAATTTTTGAAGTTTAAAATGATTCTTGTTCCTTTCTTGATTTCTCCATGAGCTGGGAAATAACCTTAGAGGCTGCTAAACCGTTGAGGCTGCAGAACTATCAAGATTCATTTTTCCAAGAGGAATATTAATAAATAAAAAATAGATAAATAAAATAATTAAATAAAAATCAAATAAATAATAAATGAGCCGTGGCAGTACCATAGCCCATGATGTAAAAATTATTATCAGTTGAAGAAATAACAAATAAAACATAATAATGGTAAGTAAAACCAGTTCCAAAATAAGCTTGAAATGTCTTTTTAGAGCAGTGTGAGGCTTAAAGGGTGTGTTGAATACATGACAGACGAGTTACTTCTGCAAATTCATTCTTCTTTGTTAAGATAACAATTAACATGTCTGTAATGGGCCTGGAACAAGTTCACCACTCAGAAGAACAAAGCAAATTAGAAAAGTGTGTGAGCTTGTTTGATATTGCCTCGAGCAGCAGGGAGTGATCCACAATTCCTGGTGAACTGATACTGAATTAAAAAAAAATGCAGTCTGTGGGAAGCAGCCAAGGCTGACTCCTGTTTCCAAGGAAAAGGCGAGGAAAGAATGGAAAGGATCAAATTTGGGTTTAAAATATTTGGTTGCTTTTGTTCAGCGTTCAAATGGGCTGTTTAAATCTATAGTCAAGTTTTAAATTTGTAAAAAAAAAAAACCCTCCACTATCACTGGGAAGGTGGAATTTATTACTAATAATAAATGTGGAATTTATTCCAGAAGCAGGAGGGGATAGATCTGCACTGGGAGGCTCAGCTGCTTCTCTCCCATCCCTCTGTAAATGGAATTTGGCCTAAAGAAACAAAGGAATCAAAATCAGTATTTGTGGTGTCACACCCTGCAATACAGCAATGCTGCTGGAAGAGTTCTTTCAAAACCACTATGAAATGTCTTTAAGAACAGCAGAGTGAGTTTGGTAAAATAAACTGGGAATAAACTGTGCAGAAGTTCGGTGAAATAATAAAAAAGTTCAGGTCATTTGACTGAAACATCAGTATTTACTGGGAAGAAGTGGTGCCATACCAAACTAGGACTAAGGGATGCTCTTTAGGGAGGTTTCTGATTAATTCTCCTAATATGGTAAAGGATTGGTCACTTGGCTTTTTGTGTCTTTGAAAATTCCAGGAATCCAGGCATTAGTATAAACAATAATAAATGAATAAGTTGATAGTGTAAAAGATAAGATTAAAAAAATCCTATGATCTGGAGGAGAAGATATTCCAGGTAGGATTTGGTTTTCTTTATTTGCCTTCTGGTTGCTATTAACTTAAAGTTTTAACAACTTAGAGCTTGAGGTGACACAAGCAGGGATGGGGGGACTTAATCCCAACTCTAGAAAGGCATGACTGATCTAAATTTGGAATAAACGTGTCTTCTGAGATTAGCCACGTTAGGAAATCATGAGGCAGAATTCTGGACATGGCAAAGCTTTCTGGATTGAAAAACGCTTGGATTCCATTTTTGGGCAGAATTATGAGGAGCTGCTGTTGTGTGTCAGTGAATTCCATGGAAGGGAATGGTTCTGCAGGGACTGGTCCCAGTGCTCTTACTGGGGAGCCTTGGTCAGGCTCTCAGCTGGAGGTTTGTGGTGGGAGATCCCTGGTTCAACCTGAATAAATATTTTCTCTTTGTGCATTCAGGGTCAGCGCTCTGGCTGAAGCAGAGCAGACGAATCCTAATGCGCCCCTAATCTGTTTAAACTGGTAGACCACGTCTGGCCTCCACAGAATTCCTTTTTGTAAATACATTTGTGCTCCAGTCGAGCATTGCAGTTCGCTGACAGCTTTGCTTTCTGCATATTGACTTCAATTATTTTCGTGCCAAATCGCGCTGAAACTCCTCAATAGACACATTTCTTCATCTCACCCTACATCTGTTTCTTATCTTTTATGTCAGGCTCCCAGACTGCAGATATTGAGCTATAGATTGGGTGCTGTGTTACAGCACTGAACCTCCTTTTAAAATATCATCTCTTCAGAATGGAGGATGCTGGAAATGAACCGAGGAATGTTTGAAATGAAAAACAAACAAACAAAACCCACCCACACTTGCTGTATAAACTCAGTTTCCTTGTCTGTGGTTTTTGTACGTCTAACACAATATTTAATGGTAATCCCATACACCCACCATATGGGAAGTTGAATTAAATATTCATTTTTAAAAATGCTTCTCAGTCAAATGCTCCTCTGAAGAAAGTTTATTGCAGTCAAACAAGCAAATCCTGATTTGTGCAGTTTGCCACAGTTTTGCCTGCAGTCCCAGCTCTTTGGTATTGAAGTATTAATGCTAAACCCCCTTGATGTAATATAATACAGAATCCATCTTTGGAGCATATTGGAGCTGAACAAAGAAATTATTTGCTCTAATTCACTTTATGGAGCCGTCTTAGCAGCGTCTTGTGTTACACAAATTGCAGGAGCTGAGGAGTCTGAGCTCAGAGTTAAAATGCCCAAATTGATTTTTCAAGTCTTTAATAATTTCTCACTGTTCTACATCTCAGTAATAAACAGAAGTGACATGAAGAAATCTGCTTTTGTGCTGGGCCTGGCAGCGGGGATGTGCACACAGAGCAGGAGGGTGGCAGACAAGCACTAGCTGGTTTTATGTGGCACAGAGAGGTTGAAATGGCATTTAGAAGTTGTTCTTCCAATGCAGACCAGTGGGGAAATGGTCCTGGAGCCCTTGGAGAATTTCAGCACCAGGGGGATTTGAGAGGGTTGGGGAGTGGAATAGAGGTGAGATATTTAATAGGAATTTTGAATATTTTTTTGCCTATTAATACCTACTTGACTCTCCATGGCTGCCATGTCATCACCCTTATTTCCTGGGTTTTAGGTCTAAATTTACCTTCAGTAAAGCACTAAATCCTGCAGGGAATGTGAGAGGTGGAGCTCTCCTCCAGGTTCAACAGGTTTGGCCAAAATTTGACCTTCTCCAGGTCCCTCTGCTCTGCCAGATCTCAGTTTGGAGTCATTACCTGAATGTGGTTCTGTTGTCCCCAAGTTGGGAGAAGATGATCCTGACCTCTTTTTTTGGAATTGTGCATCCAGAATGGGCTTTTTCCCTCTGGGATGGAGGCCTGAGAGCTTCAGTTAACAGAATACTAAAATAACAAGATCCACTGTGCAGTTTTCAATACAGTTGGCAAAATAATTTCACACAGAACAACCTGGAGCTGTCATTGGTCAGTGCCTCGATTCACCCAGCATTTCATTCCCTAAACTCAGTGATATTTTATGTTTATTTGAAGAATCCAGGTCTCATTTTCCACAGGATCTAATGAAAACTCCATGGAACAGGAAGGACAATGTAACAGGAAGAAAAAAATGGCTGTGAAAAATTTGTCTAAATTAAGGCTGTAATTGATCTCCTCAGACATTGTGTCTTGAGGAGCTGGCCAAATTTTGGTGTGCCTTTATTGCTGATTGACTGATTACCAGATAGATGGAACACAGCAAGCACCATATGTTTGATTTACCTAAAAGCTCATCAGTTCCCTGTCTGTTGGGTCTCTCAAACATGATCTGTGAGCAGATTCCTTCCAGGAAAACAAAGCCCAACCACAAAGTCACCAGGTTTGAAGTATTATCCTTTCAGATGCTTTCTCAACCCAATTCGTTCCTTGGCTGGAAACACGAGGCAGATGCAGTCCTGAGTCCTGATTAATTGTTTGTCAGAATCCCTCTGGCTGAGCGTGGAGGGATCGTGGGCATCTTGGGATGAGAATGAGCTGCTCCCGACAGTCCAGACACAGCCTGTGAGTGTAAAAACACTCAGGGAAGAGCATGGCTTGATAAACTGTTCTCTTACGGTCAGCAAGGAACAGCTCAGGGAGTCAGGTCAGGCATTTTACAGAATAATGTTTGTATGTCAGAGTGAGTGTTGATTTGAAGCTGGCTCGTCAGGGGTTGGGAGAGGAGAGCGTGGTTGTTGTGCTGCTCGTGCTTCCAGCAGGCCCTGGAGCGTGGCAAGGACTGGATTCCCATTCCAAGGATGTCTCTGCCGCCTTCTGAGGCCAATAACTCCGGAGGCAGAGAACTCATAGCACACCTAATGGCTCAAGGCTGTGTCAGGTCACTGATAGAGGGCCATGAATCACCCTCCGAGGCAGTGCCTGTGTTTGGACCTGCACCCCTCCCTGTTTGACATCCTTATTCCCCAGGGAACGTCTGTAATTCCTGGCTGGAGCAGTTACCTGTCGCTCCCCACTGTGTTTGATGAGTTCTGCTGCAAACAGAGTGGGGTGTTAGATCTTAACCCCGTGTTTGGGGACCTTTACAGACTGCCCACCGTGCCCTGCTCGTTCCAGCAGCTCTGTGGGAGATTTGTGTCCCAGAGAGACAGGGAAGGAGCCAAAGGAGCTCCTCTGATTTTATAACCCTCCCAGGGCAAAGCTTTAGCACTGCTCAGAGGAGACAATGTGGGGATCTTTCTGTGTCAGGTGGAAATCAGATGAAATCTGAACTTCTGGAGGATTGCAGGATTCTGAATTTCTCAAGTATTTCAGGATACGATGCTACAACAGAAATAAATGTAAAGAGAAGTTTCTGTCTCCAGCCTTACTCTCACAGTCCTGTTTTGTTTTCTGTTAAATTCAATAGGGAAAAGAATGTTGCTGCTTTTTTGCTCATTTCAGTCAATAACTTGGGCAAAGTATCCCCTCAGCTCCTTTCTCAGTCTCTCTCTAAGCCAAGGATTAGGACTCTGCCCCAGACTTACATTAAGGATCCAGTCTGCTCCTAAAAACTCCAGCAAGGATTTCCATGCACAGTGTGAGTGCACAGCTGTACAGATCTGGTGAAATTTTCAGACTTCATCCCCTCACAGATTTCTGTAGCCGTTCTTCTGACCAGAGGATGTGGAAGAGGGAATCAAATCCCAAACATTCCGTTTGCTGCCCTGTTTGTTTAACAAGTGGCCCTCACTTGTGGCAAGGTGGGGTTTCTGCAAGGTTTTAAATGTCCTGCAGGGAAGGCTGGCTGCCTGTGGTTTACTGAAACTTGAGCAGCTCTCACTCCCAGTTCCTCTTCCCACTGTTCCCGAGGTGAATGAGGTGAAATATCTATTCCTCTCCACCCTTTGAAGCTTTTTTTAGTGCCAACCTTGGATTCGTTCTGAATGAATAACTCACTGCCAGGTCAAGCAGAGTGTGGGGTTTTGTGTGTGTGTGCACAGATAAATCCCAGCCTCGGATCCCTGCTTTCAAATCAGCTCTTCAGGAGTTCGGTTCAGTCCTTGCTGAGCTCAGTGGGAATTCTGCCTGGGGGAAAAACGGAGAAGCTTCGCTTTGCCTTTGATTTCATTCAAGCTGATGTTTGAAAAACACCCAGCTGATGCCCAGAACACTGTGAATGCCACATCTGGCAGTGCTCAGGGCTGTTCCTCCTGTGTGTGATGGCCACAGAACAGCTGGGGAGGATCTGAGCAGGAGAGAGTTGGAGCCCTGAGCCCCCTGATCCCCTGGCTGGAGGTGGTGCTGGATTTTAGAGCACGTGTAGAACAACTGATCATTAACTGCTGCTGAAGGGGAAATATCTGCTCTGTGAAGATGGGGAACCAGGAGTTCAGCCGTAAAAAGTTTCTGTGTCAGTGAGGAGAGAGGAAGGAATGGCTTTATGGAATTCGGGGAGGGAATCACCACCACAGATTCTCTGGTTATAGCAGAGTTAACTTGGGACTCCTCAAAGAGCCTTTTTCCCCAGTTTGCAGCACTGAAGGAACCTGTCAGGATTCCCTGTGTGAATATTCAGGAAGGAGCTGAATGGCCTTGTCCAGAACTTGTTCTAAAATAAATAACTTTGCATCAGCAGCATCATTTTTACTCATTCTTTGATATATTTGTGGATATTGGCTGTGGGAGGTGGGTCTCCGCAGGATCCAGACAGTGCCGGAGAGAGGGGGCTGAGAGGACAGCTCAGCTCAGGTGTTTAATTCAGATGTTCTAGAAAACCCTCTGAGAGAGCCTTTTTTTTCTTTTTGGCAGTGATTGCATAAGAAGTGGGAGTGAGGTGATGAGTCCTCCTCGGGGTATTAGTCATAACGCAGACATTGCCTTCAAACATCTCCAGTTGGTACAGCTGTACTTTCAATTTGAAAAAGGAATCTTTTGGCTGTGGTGGGACTTGGAGGTCTGGAGATCCTCACTGGCTTTTCTGAATTTTTCTCATATTAAACATTTCACAGTGCCATGTTACGAATTTCTCCTAATTTCTCACTATTGGAAAACCTGGTCAGTGGGGATTTGTTTTTTATCTCTCCCAAAATGACAAATACGAACTTAATTGAAAGGGAAATGATTTTCCAGATTTGTAGATTTCTAAGGCTGAGAGCCTGCATGAGTAACTTTAATTAAATTCATTTTCCTGCAGAGCTGCTCCTTGTTTCAGTTCCTCAAATCCCTACACATGTTGCTCCTCCCAGCTTTTCAATTTGCTCATGAGACATCATTTAAATGCTTGTCAGCTGCCTGAGAGAACCTGGAGGAACAGGGAATAATTTCAAATGTTTCAAAAGAGAGGGAAAGATATTGTGGCCTTTCCTAATTTAGTTCTACTTCATATGGACAAACAGAAGTCAACACCCAAGTGTTGGGTGATAAATCTAAACCAAGAGCAGTCCGGGTATTTTTCTTTGATTATTTTCTCTTTGGCCTTTGTGTGTGTAATCAGGAGAGCGCCTGGTAGTGGTGAGACTTTGAATGCTGTTAATTAGGTAATGAAGAGCCTTCAGAGGATTAATCAGATATATAAGGTTAATGGGGAGTGGCATGGCCAGAACCTATGGAGAGGAAATGCTGGTCTGTTGGGAGAGTTCAGCTGGAGACAGAAAGGTGAGTGCACGGTTGTGTTTTTTACAGAGCATTTTCATAAAGTGGAGAAAAAGCTGGGTCAGAAATTGTGTGGATTGACGGTGTCCTGAGGAGATGTGGCAGGAGTTGTGTCCCTGTGATGTGAAGGAATTGTCTTATCAAAGGGAGCAGGGTGATGCTTTTGGAGATTAAAGAAGGACTCGTGGTCTCTGAGCTGTGGATATTAAGAGATGGATACGTGAAACCTGTGTGAAGAGAAAAGTTTTGTTCTGGCACAAAGGGTGTGCCTGGGACTTTCATTTCAGTCAGCAGTGACTGCTTTTGGATCCAGGGAAAATGCAAGAGTGAGGGAAGTTCAAGTTCTTAATGTGTGCTCTTGTTGAGTTGTTCTTGGGACACTTGTAATGATGAAATGGTGAATTTGTGTGTGAAGGATCACACCCAAAGCCAGGACAGGAACTGATTTGCCATGGCCCAGCTCAGCAGGTTTGGTGGTGTTCTGGCCATGGCCAGGGGAGGTGCTGATGCTCCTGGCCTTAAATGGGATGGGGATTTTGAGGTTGAGGATTTTCCTGCTGAGCCCTCACTGTAAATCATGAGACTTGGGCCAGCTTTGGTGGGAATGTGCTGTGTGGGAGTGCACACGTGGCTTGTCCCAAATCCCACTGGAAAAATTGCCAGAGGAAAGAGTGATCCACGGAGTTTAAAACTGGCTGCGAGGTCAGGTGTGCAAGAGTTATGGTGAGAATTACTTCCCTTCTTTAAAATTTTTATTTGAAAGGAGGGAAAAAATTGTTTTTCTCTCCTCTAGTTTGCTACCTCTGAAATATGTCCTCCACCTGGTATGAAAGTTTGAGGAGAGATTATCAATCAAACAGTGTGTGGAGAAAACCTTAGCTGAGTTGCAGATGAAGTCCCAGGACAGTTATCAGGTGTGTGATATACAGACTATTTGTTTAAGGAAGGGCAAAGACACCAAGCTGTGCAGATCAGCTCTGAATTATTATAAACTCTATTTCATATCAGAAATTGGTCTTTTAATTCAGAAGGAAATATTCATAAGCCACCTTAGTTTCTAATTTGAATATAATGTGATGAAACCTGTTAATAGAAGAGCCTGGTGGGATTTCTGGTTTTTGCTGTCACAACAGGTGGCTGTGGGACACAGACTGAACAACGTGGCCCTTCAGAAATGAAACCCTCATGAATTTTAAGAGGAAATTCAAATGCACATCAAGGATATAGAAACAGGATCTTACCTTGCGTGGAGATAAAGAAAAGAGTTTATTCCAAAGTCCAAGGAAGTTTGTGAGGGAAGTTATGTTGGTTTTGGTGCAAGTGTTAGTCTGGTACTGAGGAGAGCTGTAAAATCTTCATGTTTTTATGTTATGGTGGTTGCATTTTGGTCAGGGATGAGTGTTCATGTAAGAACATGATCTGAACTTTGAGGCTTGCAGCTGGTAGGAAAATTCAGTGTTTATTGGTGGGATGGCAGGAGGTTCAGTCCTAAGGAATGTAATGAGACTGTGTTTTCACTCCAAGAATTGAGCCTTTGCTTTTACCTAAGCTTGATGATAGGCCAACTGAAAGAGTGAACAGCTTGGTGCACAATGAGCAGAAACTTTGTTTGGGTGAGAAATACATATTGTAATTCAATTGTGCACCAGTATTTAAAATAGAAGCCTTGCTGTAGTCAGGACATTCTGACTGCATTTCATTTTAGTGATGTTCTTGCAATACTTGTAGCAAGTGAAAGAGCTCTGGGCCTTGCTCTCCATTTCCTGGTGCATCTTGCTCTGTTTAATGAGGTGATTCATCCACCAGGTAATGCCCCTGTTGTCCTTGTGGTGCTGCCCATTAAACACATGGCACAGCCATTCCTTCCTCTGCTTTTGGAAATAATCATCCAAAATTTTGGCACTGCTGCATCAGGATGGGCAAGGTTTACAGAATGTCTTTAAGTGACATGTCCAGGTTGGAGCAGGCCAGGGGAAGGAACGCTTTTCAAAACAATTATTTTTTTAGCCAATCTGTGCTTTTGACTGTTGGGGAAGAAATACTGGGTGTTGAAGAGGCTTAATGGCTTTGGAGAGGGTTTGGGAATGGTCAATGTGTTGGATGTGAGCACTGAGGAGGAGAGAGCAGCAGAGGTGCAGAGCAAAATAGAATTTTGATAAACAAACCATAGGAGGGAGCATCTGCCTTCAGCTCTGCTGGGTTTTTGGTTGAGTCCCAGCCCTGCAGAGCTTGTTCTGGTTGGGCTTTACCCAACACCAGAGTCAGATGGGAAGTTCTCCAGGCTTCTTCAGCTCTTGTCCAGGAGGGTTTTCCGAGGCTTAGCTGCCACTTCTGACCTGCCAGCTCCCAGTTGTGCATCCCACAAAAACCCCACCAGCACATTCCAGCTTTGAGAGTTGCCAGTTATTTTTAGATGACCTGAACAATCACTATGTGGAAGAATTTTCCAGTTCCTTCTCCTTAATTTCAGCGCTGTGTCCATGATTTTTTCCCCATTGTTCAGTGGAATGGCTTTGCTGATGTGTTTCCATGCCTCAGTACTAAGCTACTTAATGTATCTTGAAATAGTCCAATTTTTTTGGCATTCCAGAGGACGTGGAATTATATACATTATTCAGGATGTCTCCCGTTATTCCCTAAAGAATATAAAAATAGAAATTAATAAAGAGTGGTTTAAGTGGAGCTGGGGTTATGAAGGGGATTAAGGCTGTGTGTACACACAGGTTTGTCTGTTCCTCCTTGGGACTTTGCTCCCTCTGACGTAAACAAGTGAGGTGACCTTCCCCTGGCAGAATAAAGACAGAGTGGGGTGGGAAGGGTGGATAATTTATCAGCTTTTCTCTATAGATAAGGAAGAATATCTTGTATAAATCACAGCGCTGCAGAAGTCAGGAGGAGTTTTCAGTGCTGAGAGGTGATGCAGGCCCCAGACTGTCAGGGTTGGGTCTTCTCAGAGTCGTGTGTTGGGTGAGAAATAAATCTGTCACAACATGAAGATGCTGCAGTGTGTTTTATTGGGTCTTGGGGCAGAGCAGAGTTTGTGTGTGGGGAAGTGAAGGAGCTCAACAGGAAGCACAGAAATCCAAACTTCCCTTTTCTCTGGGATGGTTTCTGTAGCCTCTCTATCTCCTGTTGTGCAATTTGATATTTAAATGCTGCTCAGGTCACAAAGGCTGTAATATTTTGTTTTTCATGCTCATAGTTGGCATGCAGCCCCAGAGTTGTGCAGCTCAGACTGGGTCTGTCCTGTTCCTAGAGGAGTTGTGGGCAGTGCTGGTTGTAGGGAATGGGGAGCGAGGTACAATTCAGGAAAACCCATCTGAATCACAGAATCATGGGGTCCTTCAGGTTGGGAGAGACCTTTAAGGTCACCCAGTCCAACCATCAACCAGCCCCCCTCCATGGTCACCACTGCCCCATGTCCCCCAGTGCCTCAGCCACATTTTTCCAGACCCAGGGATGGTGATTCCACTGCTTCCCTGGGCAGCCTTTTCTGGGAAGAAACTTCCCCAGATTCCCCATTTAAACCTCCCCTGGTGCAACCTGGGGCCGTTTCCTTTTATCCTGTGCTACCTGGGAGGAGAGACTGGCGCTCACCTCACTACAGCCTCTTTCCAGGGAGTGCTGAAATGTGGGAAGCTCTCCCTGGATCCCCCTTTTCTCCAGGCTGGACACCCCAAAACCCCCAGGGTTTAGCAGGGAGAGCAGGCAGTGTGTGAACTGGGCAGCAGGAACAGCTCGGGAATGGTGCAACAACACCCTGGGGATGTCTGGATGAATCTGTCGAATCCTCTCCTCTGCTGTTCAGAGGCAGGGAAAGAAATGCAAATTTAAGACAGGCTTAGGAACACGAGCTTTGGGAAGCTGCTGGGCTGTCTCCTGCAGTGTCCAGAGGTGCAAATTGTTTTATTGCTGTTAGCAGGGAGCCCCTGGGCTGCAATTACACAGCCACAGAGTCCAGAAGGGCTTTCCAAGGTGCCCCAGCACTCCCTGGTTTGCTGGAACCCACTGCGCTCTTTGCTTCTTTATTCCGACAGAAAATGCCCGGGGCTGTCTCTTGCTCCATGGAAGGCAGCGAAAGGAGTTAATTGAATTAAATCCTGAGTCTGGAAGGCAGACTGAAATCTGGAGCCTGAACTGTGTTTGAGGGTGATGAGAGAGCTGAGGAAGTCTTGGAGTGCAAATTCACTGCTTGGAGGCCAAAAAAGGTTCAAAAGTGGAGTGGTGAGGATTTCACCAATGCACTTGAGAATTGATCCAGGGCTTTTCAGATCTTCTCACCACTGATACCTTTAAAAAAACTCCTCTTGTTCCCAGTGGTGTGGGAGGAATTGTGCTACAGCAAAAATCTTACAACCACAATTCCCATACTCAGATTCTGGCATTTGAAGGTTCCGTTCGCAGAAATGTTTTGGTAATAAATGTTGTGTGAGGAGGTCTTTGTGGAGGAACTCAGCATCGCAAATCTGTGAGAAATCTCACAAATCTTGTGAGAATCTGTTTGCTGTTCCTAATGAGCTGCTCCTCTTAATTCTGAGCGAATTAACTAACTGGACAAAACAGAGTTGGACTTGGAGGTTGTTTTGTAAGCACTGAGTGTTTTGGGGGTGTTTCGTGTGTTCTGCCACACGTTTTTAAACGGAGAGTATGTTTCTGTAAGAAGTATAAGAAAAAAAATAGGCTGCCAAGTCAAGTTGGTACAGAACTTAAAATCTGTGACCATTTAAAAGAGTGAAATATGTAAATATAGCAGGAAAATCAGGTCCTGGACAAATGGTGTTTTGCAAAGCAAATACTGGAGAGATCATGTTCTAGAAAAAAAAGAAATTGTATTGATGGTAGTTTTTATTTTAAGTATCTGAATAGACACCTTTTTCCCCCAATAATATTTTATTTTATATACTCTTATTTCTCTTGCTTATCCCCAGCAGGATGAGAATTTAGGGGGGAAAAAAGTGAGGGGGGAAAAAATTGTGGCTTGTCACTAAATCCCTCTTAAATTGCTAGAGAGAAACCTGTTAATCATGTGAGTGGGGACTCATGTTTACACCACATTGGTAATGTGGTTTCAGTATTTCTCTACTTAAACATTCAAGATCAATTTTAGTTCAACCAAAATATAAGAACTGAATTAAAATTTGGCTTCCTGGCTGGGGAGAAGAAAATCTGTGCAGAGATCTTTATCACAAGAGCTGTACGGCTGAAGAATTTGCTCATCTGTACAAGTTTTTTGCTATTTCTTATGGTTCCTTCCCAAATCTGACATTAAATATGGTTTGTTGGTTTTATGGCAGCTCTGACCTGAACTCAGATTTTGTTGCTGCTTTGAAAACAACTCCTTCTTTCCAAGGGTTCAGTTGTGTGCTGGGTGTTATAAAAAAGCACAATGGATGTCAACTCTGCCTTAAAAGTTGTAGGTTCAGTTTGGGTAGGCACTAACTAGATAATTGCTACCTGCTGTGGAATGGAATGTGTTGTTATTTCATGTATGCAGATTTGGAGGAGAAAAAAAAAAGTAAAAGCCTGATGAATAACCTCATTTTCAGGCACAAAATTCACTTTAAATTGAGACTGAGATTTTAAAAAAAATGTGCATTACTCCTTCCCTGTGTATCAGTGGTGGGAAGCTCTGGTTTCTCATTCCTGTGGAGAAAACAGGAGCTTGGCTTGTGGTTACAGAAAACGTTGGGGTTTCTTGTTTTGGTTATTTTTTCCCCTCCTTTTGGTTATGTTTTCAATCAGTTGAGCTACAATTTGCTGGAGTTCTGCCCTCTAACTTCAGGGCTTCAGGAGAGTTCCTCATCCTCACATTCCCTGTTTCCCTGCCCTTCCTTTCTCCCTGTCTCCCGGTGGATGCCGCACATCTTCTCTCTCCCTCTGCACAAATCTGGCAGCAGGAAGGAAAAGGACCACGGTGATCTTTCTTGTTCTGCTCATTCTTATCACTTCATCCCTCTTTGCAAAGTGTCTTTTCCTTCTGCTATCTGTGTTTTGAGCCGTGGCCAGCTGCGTTTCTGAGGCAGCATGGCCAGGGTGTGTTTTATTTACGCAGAGGAGAATTTGAGATGGAGGATAAGGGCGCCTCCTCCTCCTCCCTGCCCTCTCCACGAGTGCTCGAGATTCTGTCTGGAAGAGAAATGATGGGAACTTTTGATACTGGTATCAT
Organism: Prinia subflava; assembly: GCF_021018805.1. NCBI lineage: Eukaryota > Metazoa > Chordata > Aves > Passeriformes > Cisticolidae > Prinia > Prinia subflava. Next base: position 23,255,020 of record NC_086257.1, on the reverse strand, counting down.
CTAGTGCCTCTCAGAGTGTGAAAGTTTTTATATCCTTTTACCCTTGTTTCTCCATCTCTGCCAGCTCTTCCTAAGTGCAGAGAATCTGACAAAAGTTTCCTTTATCTCGTGCTGATTCCTGTGTGTAGATGAAGCGCTGCAGATGTTTGAGATTGGGATCTGCTGCAGAGGTTATTATTTTTCCTAGACACTGGGAATGGAGAATACAAAAGATAAAGACAGATTAAGTTGACCAGAACCAGAGGAGGTTTTAATTTTCATGCTGGGAAGTCTCTCCCTCAGCAAAGAGCTGGTGGTACAACCTGTTGAATAATTTTAAATACCATTTTCTTACTTTGTGGTATCGCAGTGGAGTTTCCTGTGTAATTTGGCAGCTGAAATGTTGTGGGAAAAGAAAACTGTCACTCCTGGTTATTGTCTTCTGCAAGGCAGAACTCTTCCTTGCTTGTGGGCTGCTGCTGGCAAAATTACAGTCTAAATCCTCCCAGCCCCAAAGGAAAGGAGGTGTGGGAATGCAGGCTGTGAATCCAGGGGTCAGGGAAGGTTTGTGCCAGGTGAGGAGCTGGGCTCTGCATCTGCTTCATCCTTAATTAAATTGGTGCTGGGACAAGTTCTTTAGTACAGCCTCCATTTCCAGCTGTTGTTGTCAAGCTGTGGTTTGGCTCCTTCCTCCTCTCACTGACGATGTGATGGGGAATCTGTGAAACGATTTCCAAGGATTCCAGAGTTCCCCTGATCTGGCTGAGGGAAGAAGTTGGCTCCAGCAGCGAGGAAACCTTATTTACATCTAGGAGCTGCCCTGTGTGCAGGGGTGGAGGAGCTGAGAGCTGTTCCAGCTGGGTTTGTGGCAGCATCCTGGAAAATGCCAGCATTGTTGAAGGCTGGGATTCCTGGAGCTGCCTGGGGAAGCTGGGATGTGCCCAGGAACATCCAGAGCTGTCCTGGTGCCACCATCCAGGATTGCCAATGGGTCAGGCCGGTGCCATCACCCTCAGAGCTCTGTGCTGGTGTCACTCCTCGTGTTCCTGCCTGTCCTGGCCTTCCCAGATAAAACAGGAGGATTGCCTGGGAACAGCTAAAATGGCAAGCTGCTGTTTGGGTTGATTAATTTATGAAGCTTGTAAATCATTTTCTGTAATAATTACCCAGGTTGAAATGATTAAAATTCAGCATCATCTGCTTCTTACAATCAAGCTTGTGCTGCTTTATGTGGTAGGTGGAATAATTTCCTGTAAGAGCCCATTTGAAAGCTTTCTTGAAGAGATCAGCAACTGCTGTCATCTTTATTTCTACTATTCTCCTTCTCTAATATTTGTGTTTCTACTCCCACTTTGACGTATTTGAGCTATGATACCTTGTTGGGAGTGAAAGGGGAGATAAAACTGAGCACAACTGGTTTGTTCCAGGAACTCCAGACCTCCTTGAACTAATTCCAGTGGCTGTAAGTCATTAGTACAGCTGAAACTTGGATCTGCTGTGCATCATTTCGTGTGGTTTTAATCCCAGATTTTCCTAAATGAAGGACTTCTGGCAGATTCAAATTGTTTTATCACAAAGCAAGAATTGTATGGATGCTATCAGTCAGTAGCCTGAAAATAATCACAAAGGAATTATTTTGTTACAAATTGTGTGAAGCTGTTTTTTGTGGGATGATGTAGAGGCTTTTTATGAGGGCTTGTGGAGTGACTCTTTGACAGTTCTGGAGTTCAAACTTGACTGCAGCAGATCAGTGAGCGCCTGGCTTGGGAAAAAGGAAAATATCCCAACTTTCCAATTCATTTATTTCCACTTCATGAAAAAAAAAAGAGGGTGAGGGTAGAGCTTGCATTTTCTTCTTGTTTTCTTGAACTACAGATAGTCTGTTGAAATGGTGTTTTGGACTTGTTCTGTGGTGTTTATTTCTGTACTGAGCTTGCCCTTCCTGCCCCAATCTTTTGGGATGAGCCAGCCTCCTGACCGAGGAGAGCTGGGGAAGGAAAGGATGTTGTAGGTTGAAAAACATGGTGCACTTTTGTTTAAGTTTTAAAAATTTAATCATAAAAATAAGACAATAAGAGGCTTTAAAAAAGCAAAAGTTAGAGATGTCTGGGTGCCTGGCATTCTATCACAAGGCACCCTTGCTAACAAGGGATCTTCCCTTAAAAACAATTGGCTATTGCATATTCATAAATCCTGTACATGACTCAAACGTTCCTTCTGACTTTGGGTTTTTGTGCTTAATTTCAACTTTTCTCCCCCATCATTCCATCCTGTAAATCACTTTCCTGTGCCTCCACAAAGTCTCAAATTCCCTGATAACAGAAGCAAAAAATTCTTCCTTTTGGGGTTTTGGTGTCTGCTGCTATCTCCATCCAGGTAGGATGATGTGAAGAATTTCTTCATTGTCTTCTTCATTCCTTGAGCTAGTTACAAAAAGCATTTTGCATCATATAATTTCTATTTTAATATTATGCTATAGCCTAAAAACTATATTTACCACACTACTAAAACAGACTGCATTAATACAGCATCACTTCCAACATAACACATGGAGTATTATTTTAATATTTGTGAAAAGCCAGTCATAAATATGTATTTACAACATGAGGACAATGCCAAAATGGCCACAGTGAGAGGAATGGCCACACAGATTTAAGGAATTGGGGCTTTTTATAACTAAAAGGAGTATTACGTGAATAAAGAGTGTCAAATGGTGTCTGATTGTTGTTCTGTGAAGTGATTTCCTCCTGAAATGGGTAACTGGGAGTAAAATGAGTTTCCTTGCCCCACTGATTGAGCTCAAACACTGAAATCCATTCTAACCTTCTCTAACAATGGCAGAGAAGTTCCCTTGGCATACTGAGACTTTGAGACGTTTTCCATTTTTATCGTGGCCAGAAGTTCTGTTAGAACAGCTGTTCACGAGCCTGGTTGTTAATGCTTTTTTTATTATTATTTTATTTTTAATAAGGAAGAGAGGGGTGCAGCAGAAGTGTTAGGGATGCTTCAGCAGCACAGCACACAGTTGGCTTCAGGCACGGATGAATGGGCAGTGAGGATTCTGTTTTATCCAAACAGCTTTGGTTGTATTTCTAGGGGTATTTTCAGCTCCTAAAAACAAAATTAAGCTCTATCCAGTGTTCTAAACTTCTCCTCTGAGCTTAAAGGCGAGGAATATTGTCTCTGTACGTTTTCTTTAAAGGGAAAAAAACGTCTGGAATCTCCAGAGATTCACAGAATTATGAAGGTTGGAAAAGATCTGAGGTCACCAAGTGCCACCCTCAGCCCAGCACATCACAGTCACCATCCAGCCGTGCCCTCAGGTGCCACATCTGCTCATTTCTTGAACTCTTCCAGGGCTGCTGATTCCACCACTTCCCTGGGCTGCCTGTAGGACCTGAGGCTTCCTAGCTGGAAACTGCTCCTCGTCTGAATGTGTCTTCTGTGGCCTTCAGGGTCAGAGGCAAAAGCCATTTTTCTGGGATCTGTTGGACCTTCTTATTCCACCTGCTCAACTCTTTTTGCCCTTTTGGTTTCTTGTTGCTGTTGAATAATGGTTGAATCGATTTGTGGGAGCGATTTATTCATTTTCAATATGTCAGGGTACCCCAGACTCCTGTAATTACTTCACAAAACAATAAAGGAATAGAAAATTCAGGGGATACAGTGCAGGTTTTGTTCCTCAGTTGGCTCATGAGGAGCTGTGGGGATGCTGCTGCTATGGAATGAGTTCTTGGGGTCATCTTGCATCAGGACCACCCTGAGTTACTCAGCTTTGCACCTTGGAATAGCTTGGGTTTTTTAGGGAGAATGGAAATTGTGATTTTTGGGCTGTTCTGTTCTTACAGTACCTGTGGTAACCATTAAAACACATTTGATTTTTAAACAAAACCCCCCAAATCCATGAGTGGTGTTCATTGGCCTGCAGAGGTGCGCACTGCCCTGACCTTTTCTGAATTCCATTTGGTGACAAACTGGAGTCTTTTTAGGACTCCTCTTTTTTCAGGTCTGGGCTTTCTTTCCCCATTTCCCTGAACAGCTGACATCTCCCCCAGAGAAGTGTGGCAGGCTTCCCTCAGCGCTCCTGAAAAAGGAGCTTTCTTCAAAGCCTCTTGCAAAACAAAAAGCCATTTTCACAATGCTAGGAGGAGGAGGAGAGTGAAAGAATTGACAAAAAAAAAAACCCAGATCCCTTTCCAATCCGCTGGTTCCGTGGCACAGCTGAAGTTTACACTAATTAGAAATCATCTGGAGGCTCTGCGGCAGATTGAGTCTCGGGCTGGAAGTGCTTCCTGACAGGTGGTTCAGCACAAAGCAACATCACAATTACCTAACCCCCTGTTTGATTTGTGTAAACCCTCATTGCTACTCACATTATTTAATGAACTATGTGCTTCCCCTGGCCTCCCTGCCGAGCACAGTGCTCCTTTCCAAAGCTGCAGCTTGCGCTCCAGGGTTAACCCTTCTGTTCCAAGGTGAGGGAGATCGGCGCTAAAGAGGAGGGGGAAATTGGGTTTTAAATGCTGCAAATTCTTATGGTAGGAAGATCAGAGAATCACTGATTTATTTGGGTTGGAAAGGACCTTAAAGTGATCCCATTCCACCCCCTGCCATGGGCAGGGACACCTTCCACAATGCTGCGTTGCTCCAAGTCCTGTCCAGCCTGGCCTTGGACATTTCCAGGGATGGGGAAGAGGTGTGATGCTTTGAAATTTTAATTCTGTAGTCAGGGGCTTCGTTGTACCCTCCAGATTGGAGGGGTTTTCTTAAGCTCAGTTATACCTCAATGCAAACTCTCTTGTTGTGGACTAGAGGAATTAACTCTTTAATGGAAAAGGCAAAACTCGAGATGGTCGCTCTGAGATTTTTTTCTAATATTTTTAACAAGTCCAGCACACATTCTGTGGTTACTGTAACCATTCACTATCAGAAAGAGAAAGATAAGGGCTCTGCTGGCCATGAAGGATTTCCTGAGCTTATCAGAACTCGCTGTATCTCTGCAGGTCTTGTATCAAATGCCCTCAGGGTTATGGATGCTCTGAGTCCTCAGAGTCCTCGTCAGAGTCTGCCTGCTTCACCCCACAGGAGGTGTTTCATAAACTGAATTTCCGTGGAGTACCACAGCTGCAGAATGGTCTGTGACCCATGGAAGTATTCCCTCTCATGTAGGTCAGCCTCTGATGTGATTACACTCTCCAGCAAACACATATATTGAAATTCTCCTTCCAGGTGAACTTGGCTGTTTGCTGTTCATTACGAGAGAGCCTCCCAGTGAAGCAAATTCAGTCAAAATTTGAATCCACAGGCATGGAGAGAGATCTATTTTGTGCTGTTTGCTTCCCTCCCAGACTTGTATTAATCAATCATTATTTCTATTTGGTTCCTTTTGCAAATAACTTGAACTTTATATCCTTCAGAAAGAAATCAGAGTAACTTCCACAACTCCAGAATTATGACTCATAACTACAAATGATGAACCAGATGAAATAATTAATAATACAGAAAGGTGTTTCTTCAGAAGCAGTTATTAGCATTGGGTGGGTTATTTAAATGTTCATGTCATGTTTTATTTGGGTGGTGTTACATGAAGAGGTGGGAGGTTTTTTTGGAACGTGTTTGCTGCATCAGCCCCTTGTGAAAAAGTGGGTTTGAAGAGATCAAGTAAAAAGGTTACTCTCCCAAATAAATGAATCATGTAGTTTTATTTTCTGCTGTAGATGGAATTAGGAGGAGTCTAGGGCACACTTGGGACCACAGAGTGGTTTGGGCTGGAAGGGATCTTAAAGCCCATCCAGTGCCACCCCTGCCATGGTGACACCTCCCACTGTCCCAGGCTGCCCCCAGCCCTGTCCAGCCTGGCCTTGGGCACTGCCAGGGATCCAGGGGCAGCCACAGCTGCTCTGGGCACCCTGGGCCAGAAGAATTCCTGCCCAAAATCAAATCTAAACCTTCCCTCCTTCACCTTACGGCCATTAGGACCCAGCACTTACACTTGGACCATCCTGGAAATGTTTTGATGAGGGAAGAACGAAGTGGAAATGGCAGGAGAGGCTGAGCATTATTTCCAAGGACAGCAAAGAGATTTGTGGAAACAAGAGGCAGCACCAGGCACAGCTCTGCTCCTCCCAGGGAAAAACCATCCCTGATGGGTCAGGACTCTCCTCCAGGACGGTGGAGGGAGAATATTGGTTCTCTTTTTAGCAAATCCTGGTGATTCTAGGCAGGGCAGGGGTGTGACAGAGCAGCAGAAAGGGACCTGATGTGCTCACTCTGGATGTCTGGGTTCCAGATGATCCCAGCTGTGTGCTCTCCTCAGGAACTGCAGCGATTTTTGGCCAAGTTCCCCTCATGTCTGGCGGCCAGGCTGGAACCATCCAGGCTGGGAGATGTGAACAGGCTCAGGGCGTCTCGGAGCTGTCAGAGGGACATGTGTATTTGGAGGCCCCCGATCTGTGCATCTGCTCAGCAATATTGTCTGAGCCACCCTTGTGAGGCAGGGAAATTACTCATCCTGCACACAGGGCCGTTTATAGACCTCTGCCAGATTGGAACCTGACAGTGTGGTGGGATGAGCAGCTCCTCAGATGCTGGCTGCAACACTGGTTGTTAAAAAAAAAGAGACTTTGGCAGCTTAAATTATTTGCCAAACCTAAGTCAAGCTGCGTGCCTAAAGTGAAAAAGTGTCTTGTAGCATTAAATTAATGAAATGTCATTTAAAATGCAGAGTCCTCGCAATCAGAGATGCCAATGTCCATGTTTCCCATGAAACTGCAGGAGTTTAGGGCAACAAATGTACATTGGTGTGTGGATACAGGGCTTAAATCCTCACCCACCTCCCCTGGGCGTGTTGCAGCGAAGGCTGAATGAATTCACGGAAAGCTGATCTCTTCCAGGGCTGTTTTTCTTTTTCTGATGAGTTGTATTGTGGAGGAAATTGCTCTTTGATTTTTGCCCTCTCCAGCAGCTGCTCTCCTCGCTGAAGGAGTGCCTGCTCAAGTGCCAACACCAGCTCAAGATCAGGTTCAAGTGCAGCACTGCTGTTAATCAGGCTCAGCTCATTTGGAGCCTAATCCACTGCCTATTGAAGTCATTGCAGAAATTCTCTTTGACCTGGGCAGGTTCCATAACAGCTCAAGCCTGGGCTTCATGACTAAAACAGCTTAAAAAAAATCCCCAATGGACACGAAAACTCCGTGGAACTGCACAGCTGGCAAATCTGCTTGCATTCGCTTCCACCAAACAAGTGGGTGATTTTCAAGAACAGCGAGGTTTAAGTGGTGCCAGTGTTTGCTGTCGCTGTGAAATTCACACTGTCAGCTGCTCACACTGGGCTTTATTTTAGAAATCATGAAAAGGTGAGGCCTTCTTCTGCCAGCTGGAATAGGATCTAACTTGTCTGATCAGGGAAAAAAATGATGCTGGTAAAATGAGCAGCATTTTTATCCTGCGCAAATGGATCAGCAGAAGGTGGTTTTTTTGTTAAATTTATACTTTTTCCATGCCTTATTTTTTTTTCTTATTCCTGCTGATGTGAGCTTTGTGTTGGGAGGCAGGGGAGCGTCTGAGGGGCTGGGAATGCACAGGGGAATTTCCTGAGCACAGGAGCTGAGCTGGGGCAGTGACCCTGCAGGAAGATCAGCAGAGTCAGTGATCACACCCTGCCCTCTGTGGGGCTGAGAATTCCAAAGAATTCCTGTTGGAATAATAAGGTGAAAAAATGAATGTTAATTAAATTTTAATTACCAAGATTAGCTTCATAACCCTAAATTCTACAATTTTCAAGCTCATTCCTGCAGTTATTTCCATACATGCAACCCAAGGATTCTCCAGTAAACCCTAGATTTTATTTTCACTAAACACTGGTGGGTGAGCTCATGCTCCTTGCCAAGGTTGTGTTTAAATTGCTCAATATTTTAAATAAAAACAAGTTTTAATTCCGTGTGCTTGGTGAACATCACAGGAGGCTGTCTGAGATATTGTAGCACCACCTGCTAATCTTAGAATTTCGGTTTTTTCCTCATTTAACCTACATGGCTATATTTGCTTCTCCCAGGAGAGCATGATCCAGCTGCAAAGAGTGAATATCCCTTTATTTATGGAAGTGATCTTTGACAGGAATTAATATTCATCAATGAAAGACAAATTTAGAGAGTTCAGTGTCTTTATCCCTGGTGCAGATCAGGGTGAGGAGGGTTCTGCCTGCTTGACTGGCTCTGGAATCGTTGGAGATCTGTAAATTCAGCTCTAATCTTCCTATAGGGAAATGTTACTGTTAATATCCAAAGCCTATTAAAAAGGGATTTCACATCTTTGGAAGTTATTATCGAATCTCAAAGATGTGAAACCCGTTTTTAATAGGGTTTGAACTTTATAGGCTCTCTGTAAGGAAATAATATTGTGATGTGGTTTAAAGCTTGTGAAGTACATTTTCTTTCCCTTTTATAACAGTTGTTTTAAAGTGGTGATTTACCAGTTGTTTGAGGAGGTTTTTTTTGTGTTCTCCCTCTCCCTACCCTCTTTTTTTCCCCCCCTCAGTGAACAGATTTTTATGTAACAAAAATTTCATAAGCCCTTGGGATCATGGAAATCACCTAATTCATTGGAGAGATCTGCTCTTTCCATAAAAATCCCTTTTTTCTACCCCCTCCCTGCCAGTCCCATGAGTATTCAATGGCATTGGTGTTTTCCTTACTGTGCCTTCATCATAAATTCTGTAATATCAGTAATGTACTTTGAGATACAGTAAATATACTTACTATAGCAACTGCAACCATGCTTCATCCAGCTTCAGTAATTAGCCATGCTAATTACAGTTGGGATGTGGGCTGGGAGATGGTGTGCTACATTAAAACCACAGAAATTAAACCAGAGCTGGCTGATAGAACTATTATGTTCTTTTGGGGCCTGCAGATCTTAGTGAGGCATTAGCTAATTAAAAACGTCGGGACAGTTCCTGAATAAACTATTAAAGCTAAAGGTTACTTTCACACTTGAGTGGTAGATGTCAAAATGAGGATTTTTTCCTCTTTATTTGTGGCCCTTGTGGAATATAGATTGAAAAATACCGAGCACAGAAAAAATTCCTTGGTTTTATAAGGGTGGAAATTTGTGATGGTGAAAGGATTTTTGGTCAGTTTTCATCTCTGGTTGCCTAAAGGGGCTGGAGAAGGACTTTGGACAAGGCTTGGAGTGACAGGACACAGGGAATGGCTTCAAACTGGCACAGAGGAGGTTTTGATATTGGGATTTTGGGAAGGAATTGTTCCCTGTGAGGGTGGAAGGGGCTGGGATGGAATTCCCAGAGCAGCTGTGGCTGTCCCTGGATCCCTGACAGTGCCCAAGGTCGGGCTGGACAGGGCTTGGAGCAGCCTGGGACAGGGGAAGGTGTCCCTGCCATGGCAGGGGGTGGCACTGGGTGATTTTTGAAGTCCCTTTCAGCCCAAATCACTTTTTAATTCTCTGAGACGCTTTGAGGCATTGTCCCTGTGATCCTGCTCCCCAGCCAGGCCAGGGGCTGGGGCCTGGCCTGGGAAATGTCTCTGAGGTTTTCTGCAGAGCTCTCTCCTCAGCCTTCCTGAATCCCAAATCACTTATCCTCTATTACTGAGTAAATCCTTTCCTCAGCAAAAGGAGCAAGGAAAGAAATCCAGGTCTTTGCAGAGGATTTTGAAAGCCACGGTGACATTGACTCGCATGAGAGGATGGGGATGTGGGAGCTGCCGTGTTTGACAACTCATTCCAGATGAGAATTCTTGTAAGAATGTTCTTTACAAGCAAATGCATCACTGCTGGGACTGTGTCTCTCACATCCAGCTCAAAAGCATCAGATTTAGAACACAAAGAGGGTTGTTTTTTTTTTCCCACTGCCATCATGAAGGTGTTTAAAGAAGAAAGAGCTCTGTGCTTCTTGGAAGTCCATTGCAGAGGAGGGTGGACTCCTCATCCCTGGCAGTGCCCAGGGCTGGGCTGGATGGGAATTGGAGCCACCTGGGACAGTGGGAGGTGTCCCTGCCATGGCAGGGGTGGGATGGATGAGATTTAACATCCTGCCCAACCCACACCGTTCTGGGGTTCCTGCTGTAGGGCCTGATGGATGAGAGGCCTTTTCCCCTGTGGGATGAGTAGGCAGCAGTCAAAGCCCACCCTGGAAGCTCTGAGTTGTTGGAGCAAGCAAGGATCTGTGCAAGGTTTGGGGAATCTCAGGGCTCCGTGGCTCAGGCAGGTTGTAGGCCTCTTCCAAATGAGCATCACTCTCCTGCTGATTTATCTGCACAACTTCCACGACTTTATTGTGCACATTGGAGAAAAATCTGCTCCTGCAACCTGGACACTAAACTCCTGCTGTCTATTTCCAGTGCTGATGCTTCAGTTCTTGCTTGGAGTTTTCCTAAATTTCCAAGGAAGCACAATGAGGCTGGGTAGGAGGGGCAGGGTGAAGCCTGTGCAGGTGGGGGAGTTACTGAGGTGCCAAACTGGAGATTCTTCCACCTTTCTTCTAAAGGACAAGGAAATCTTCAAGAAAACTAGAAGGAACTTTACTTGTGGAAGGGGAAGGTAATTCAAAGTATGAAGGTGAGGTGCAGGAAAAGAGACGAGAGCAGAAGTGTCTGGGGATATCTCACCAAAAAGACTTCTCAAAAACCTCCTCTTGCATCATTCCAGTGAACATTCTCCTTAGAAAATACACACTGCAGATTATTTACATTTAAAAATAGCACAACTACCAGTCAGAGAGATGCTGCACCCCCATTGCCAAGAAGTATTTTGTTTAATTAACACTTTCTAATGGCCTTTCCAGCTCTGTTGTTGTTGTTGGAGGTCACATTGCTAATTCTAAGAACGAGCCACCTCACAGGCAGAACTTGCAGCTCCCCATTAATCAGCTTTGCAACTTTCCAAGGTTTCACCACGGAAAGTTTAATTTTCTCTGGCAATAATTATTTTCTGATAGAATTGGAAAACTGGCAGGAAATCAAACTTGTTCCTTGAGTGCTTTACAGGGAGGTTGGGAAGTGAACAGAGAGAGCCAAAGCAGCTCCAGCCATCTCACAAGGTGCTTCTGACTGCAGTGGACACAGCAGGACACAACTCTCCATCCTTCCCAAAAATGCATGGAAAGAGCTTTTTTCCAAGCCTGGTGTAATATTCAGAAAGCTGACAACTCATGCCTGGAGAAAAAGCATTTCCATGATGAGATCTCCCACAAAGAGCATGAATTTCAGTTGTCTTAATGATGATTTCTGTGGTTAGACATTATGAATTTTTCAAACCATGTTTCTAGAAGGAGCACTCCAAGGAGGAATATTAATGATTGATGAGATTAATAGACCAATTCTGTTAAAACAAGGGGTGAAATTCCTGAGGGAAATTTCTGTGGTTTGGGATAGTTTTGGGCAGGAGGAATTGCTGGAGAAGCAGAATTTTAGGGTGGGTTTGGATTGTTCCAGCCAAATTTTGAACACCAAAATCTCCTCTTTGTGGGGGCTTCTGTCTGCAGGTCAGGCAGGACCTCATGAGAAGATAGAGACATGAAGAAAAATAGTTAAAAAAAAGGGGGCAGGAAAAAAAGGTAATAAATGATAACAGAGCTGCAGAAATGGGTCAGTGTTCTTTCTGAGCTCCAAGCTGGCTGCTTTATTTTCCTTTTCCTCTGTTGTTTGTTTGTTTGAGGAGATAAAGCAAAGACTGAGGGGGAGAAGCGCTTTGTTGTTTGAAAAAGAGAAATGGTGTAAGAATCCAGATCTGAAACGCTGCTCTCCTCCCACTCTGTTTGAATTGGAGTTTTGCCGTGGGTTTCTACGAGGAGCTGTGGATTTTTTAGTAATTCCCTGTTATCGTCATTTTCATCTTTAGCAAATGAATGTTAAAAGCAAAAAGCTGAAATAAACAAGAAACTTCAGTTTAGGGTTTGAGCCACAAAGCTTCAATTAGCCTTTGACTCTGAGGCAACCTCATCATCTTGTTTTAAGTTAGTTTTGGTTAAAAAAATCCTAAAATTAGCAAAAAAAGTTAGAATATGTTGGTGGCTGACTCAGCATTATGAAGCAGAAACTTCTTTGGTGTCACTGGAGGGATTCTCCTAAGACAAATCCCTTTAGTAAAGTGAATTAATTCTGTTCCAGGCCTGCTGCTTCCCATCCTTCAGAAGGATATGGTTGATATTGGATGGCAAACACAGAATTCTGGAACTGGTCACTTTATTTTAATAAAAAGATGATATAGGATGAGACAGTGCTGCTCTTAAAAACCTTAAAACCAAAATTCAACCAAGCAAAAGGAAACCCTAAGCCACAGCACAGAGGGTTTTGTTTGAGGTGGTCAGGGAAGATTTTGTTTGCCATTTGGGAATCTAAGGATCTTTAGGATCCAAGTTAACTTGCAGCAAATGCAGGTGATAATTTAGAAGAAAATAACAAACAAACAGAGCCACTCAAAAACCCTTCCAGAGCTTTTCTCCCCTCCTTGCTTCTGTTTGTTCTTGTGCAGCTGAGAGGTTTTATGGCAGTTTTAATTCAAAGCCATCATCCAGGTACAGAAGAGGAGTCAAAATCTGGCAGGGGTGGAGAAGAACTGGGAGGCCAGATGGCAGGAAACATAAAACTGCAGAAAACAAGCAAAGAGAGAGCTTAAAAGAGATTATGTCTTGTGTCCATAAACAAATTGGCAGAGGAAAGAGTCAGACCTTTAAAATAGAGTGGTGTTTCTTCAGAGAGGGTGGACATTGCTTAAAACCCCTCAGTTTGTCTTTTTAAAGGCCAGCATCCAAAGGCATCCCTAAATCTGTGTTTCCAAAGGTGAATGGATAGCAGCAGTCGAAACAGAAATGAGATCATGATGGGAAAGGAGATCCAAAATTGAACACAGCACGAAATTGTGGAAATGCTGGTGAAATTTGATAATATTTGGGTGGAGACAGTGGGTTTAAGGAAATCAGCAGGGGAGGGAGGAGCACGTTCAGGGTGTCCCAAGGACATGGAACTCCCACCTTGAGGTCTGAGCTGGGAGGGCTCCAGCACCAGGAGGTTGAGGAGAGGATTCTCTCCAAAGCTGTGAACCCCTAAACATCCAGCTCTGTATTCAGAACTGGGCATTCCTGCAGTGGGGCCAAACCTTTTAAAAATAACCCCCAACACCTGCCAGGTGCTGAGTCCTTTACCTGAATGTGACAAAATTATCCCAGGATTGTGGAATTACCACGTGGCTGAGAAGTAGTGGAGCTTCTTGATTAGATAAATAACTAGTTTAGGATAAAAGGGTTCTATAAAATTGTTCCTTTTTTTTTTATTATTTTTTTTTTGAGTGGATCATGATGGAAGAAATTAGTTCCAGAAGTAATTGTCTGATAGAATAATGGCTGGAATTTGGGCGGGGAGTTTAAAGCTTCTAAAACAGTGTTGGACTGAGAAAAAAAGGAGGAAGAAGTGGCCAGGAGACCGGATTGCAAATGTCAGGAAACTGGGAGGTGGGAACAAGGGAAGGGAATAATGAACAGCAATTTCATTGCTTACTTTAATTTTACTGCCATGAAACGTTCAAGAGACACCTGGAGCTCAGGGGATTCAGGTAAATAAAAGTCCTTTGGAATTATTCTGAGGTGGGAGCAAGGAGAGAGGAGGGAAAATCCAGATGCTTTTTCTTAGTATTTCCAGGCTGTAGTTGCCATGGGTTTAGACCATCTGCAAAGCTCTTTTACTGTGGATATGCTCCATAATTTGCAATGCTCAGTTTCTCTCGTCTTTGTTATATCAAAATAATTTGGATCTCTGTGTGCTGAGGGTTTATAAAGGGAAATCAGCCCTTTACAGACACTCTGGATTTTATTTCTTCTAAAAAGTTTCCTAGTGGAGGTGGCCTTGTCCTTCTGCAAAAAAATCTTACGGTGTTGAGCCCCGTTCTTATCTGCTGACAAAGGAAATGGATTTTGGGGAAAATGAGCTGGGAATGGGCCACTGGATGGAAGGTTTGGTTCTGTCTGATGGGAGAGGGTGAGCTGGGGAAAGCTGAGGAAGCTGCTCCACAGCAGGTTTTGATTTCATTACACAAAAGCACCTTGCTCTTTTTTGTGTTCCTGCTTTTTCTGATGAATTCCTTGGAGCACAGGAGGAGGAGGAGGCTGCAGGGGGAGTTCCATGGGGATTTGTTCTGCTGGTGCAGGGGATGGTGGAGAAATGCTGGATCAGGAGCTGGAGAACCCCAGTGTAGCCTCACCTCTGAAAAACCAGGGATTTGTTCAGACCTTGAATTTGTCTTAAGAGGAGAGACAAGGAAATGTGAAGCTGAGAACAAGCCAGAGGAAAAAAGAGCAGAGGGAAATGATGCTGCTTTAAAAGCCAAACCAAACAGCCAGGTGGGATTTGTTCTTCAGGTTTTGCAGACTGGTGGAACATGATGGCTCTGCCAAAAAAAACCCCAAAAAAACAAAAACCAGTCCAAGCTGCTGATTTGGAAAAATCAGTCCTAATAAAACATTCAATTGACAGGTGATGAAAAAAGTGTCAGCAGCTGGTTAAAATGGTTGAATTCCTGTAGAATTCAAGGGGTGCTGGTGTTAAATACTAATGCTGGGCTGATCTTGAAGTGCAGAAAACTGTGATTTACTCATCAGAATTGGGGTCTGACACATTCAAATGGAATGAACATAAGAAGAATGGTCTCTTTTCTAAGGCAACATCTCCACTTCTCATAAAAAATGTGAATATTACTTGATTTGTCAGGTGTAATTGCTGGGGTAAAACGTGGGGGTCAATAATGCAGCGTGAAGGAGGTGCAGGACTTAATATTGCAAATCTTAAGCAGGATTTAAAAATGATACAAGGATTATGTAACATGGGAACAGCAAATGGAACTTCCTGGGGAGGGATCAGAAGCCAGGGGGTTAAACCCTGGTGGATTTTAGGGGGTGAAAAGTGGTCTGAGAGTGAAACAGCCAAAACTGTCCGAGTGTTTAGTTTGCAGCTGGGATCAGTGTATTACTGGAATGAGGAAAGCCATGTGTGTCCGTGCATTGGCTTGCTGAGGTCCCACAAAATATAATTTTTGGGAGGCAGCAGACCGTAAAATTGGAAAATTGATGTTGCCACTTCGTTCAGAGAAGGCAAAGTTGCACGAGGAAATTCGGTGTTTGTGTGGGGCTGCTCTGGAGCGGGGAACTCACGACCTGTGCTTGTGGAACTGGGAGAAAAATCCAAACTGCTTGGGCCAGATTGAGAGAAAAGGATGTGCTCGTTCCTGCTGTGCTCCCAGCTGGGCTGGGGGAATCGTCTGGTTCAGCTCCCAGGCAAATCAGGAAAAATTCCAGGAGAAATTTAACTCCATAATCAGGTGAAGAAAAGGCAGGGGTGCAAATATTTGCATTGCCTTAAATTCCCCACTAGGTCTTATGGCCCTGGGTGGGTTCTCCTAATAACTTTGTCTTATTAAGATTTAACTTAATAAGGAACAATTGTTATATGGAGAATATAATTAGGAATATTAGAGGGAAAATAAATCTTCCCTGTGAGGGTGGGGAGGGGCTGGGATGGAATTCCCAGAGCAGCTGTGGCTGCCCCTGGATCCCTGGCAGTGTCCAAGGCCAGGCTGGACAGGGCTTGGAGCAGCCAGCAAGGTTGAAATGAGATGATCTTTAAGATCCCTTCCACCCCAGGCCATTCCACGAGTCTATGAATTAATTTTAATAATTAAATAAAATGTGATCCTTAAATATGTGGAATTTTGTCCCTCTGATGCTGCTTTTTTTTGAAATTTGCTGCATTTTGAATTCATTTCAGTCCAGTGCTCCCAAAGCTGAAAGAAGGGTATGTGAGTGCAATTTCCCTCAAGAGAAAAATAATGTAGGTATGAGATTTTCCAGGGGAAGATTTGACTCCTGGTATTTCAGGGTGAGAGATTTAAATCTTAGATTAATAGAGAAATACACAGACAAGGCACAACCCGGAGGAAAAAAAAAAGCCTTTTAAAGAAATTTCTTAGAATTTGCTAGCACTGGATATTTAGGAATTACTGATCTAGTTATTCAAACTTGTGATACATACACAAGGAAAAAAAGTAGAGTAAAAAAAAATAATCCCCAAGTTGGATCATGTTTTGTTAACCCAATGCTTTATTAGAGACACATTACAGGAAGTTAATTTGTTTAAAATGCAGTTATTAAGTTTGACTCCATATCATGAAAAATAGATTACTAGCTCTGCCTTAAAGCAGCTTGAAATAAATGGATTAATCTTGTCATTTCCTCCTCCCCTTCTCATTGTAATGTTTTAATGTGTCTGTGAATATCTTCCATTTTATTTTCAATCATTTGATGTGATGTAGCAGTCAGCTGCTCTTCCTGTACTTTCAAACTCCCTTTTAATTTCCAGGGTGCAGCCCTGGCTCTCCTCTCTCTCCAGTTTAAGTCTGATGGTCACTGGGAAATGTCTGTGCTCACTGGAAAGTCACTTTGTCATGGAAAAATGTGCTTTAATTGATGCTTTAGGATTTGATCTTTTCCATTTCCCATCCGTGTGCACTCCTGCAGTTCTTTAGGCTGTGGCTCCAAACTCCACTCCCAGGCTCAGCTGCTGCTTTCCCATTTGGGCACACACAGCAATTCCTCTGCAGGCCTGGCAGTCACGGACACCTCCCTGCCCCAGGCCTGAGAGATGGGAACAGAAGGGAGCTGGGGGAAACCTGGGGTAAATGACTTCATTAGCTGGAGCTGTAATTGGGAGATGAACCCCGATGTGCAAATGGACCAAAGTGACCAAAGTGTGAAACCCCGGGGTGAGCCGGGGCCCATTTTGGGTGCAGCCCCTGGGGGGCTTTGTCTGCCCCAAATGTACCTGGAGCCCTTCCATAAACAGAACTGCTTTTTATTCCCTTAATTTTCTCTGGCCTCTTTTTATGTAGCCCCCAAATTCCCCCAGTGAACCACTGGAGGCTTCATCCAGGAGAGGGGCGGCTGCAAACTTGATTTTCCCTCCAGGATGATCTCCAGGGGGTGGATTCAGCCCTGGTTTGGGATCTGAAAAAAGGGGGAAAAGGCAATATTTTAATGCAGGCTCCCCTGTGGTTACAAAGGTGGTGTCTGGGAACACCTTGTGAGCTCTACTGTGGCTCTGGGAGTTCCCAGCAGTTCCCGACGTGATAAATGCAAAGAACACATCAGAGCAGGCAGGTGGGAATGTTTTATTCCCACAAGTTTGCCCTCACTGGGTCCAACCTCCCAAATGCCAGATGGGTGGAAAATCTCAGTGACTCACGCGACGCTGTGCCTTAGCAGGTCTGTAAATAAATCTGTTTTACATTTGGACATTCCCATTAGCATTTTCCTCACATCATTGTCAGGCCGAACCCATCTGGAGCTAATTTGAAAATCAGAGGTTAATGGTCACAAAAGATGACTTGGACCAATTAACTGGAATATTTATAAGTTCTGTCTCTGTGTGAGCTTCGATTATAAATATTATTTTCACTTATCTGGCACTGGCAATAATAGCAATGTTTTAGCTATTAAGTTATTAGCATAATTTGCATTACAGATACACACACAATCAAAATTTGGGGGAGATTGCTCTTTGTCAAAGGATGCCTATTCTCTAAAGCAGATTCTTTTCAACTTATAAGGAAAAATACAGATTATTTGAGGCACATCAAAGCTGTTGTAATCTCTGTGCATGGGGATTTACTCTCCTTTAAAGTTCCTGCACTGGAACTCCCTGACTTTGTTGGGATCTCTGACTATTTGGATGTTTATAACAACAAAACCATGAATCATTCGCCTTCCATTTGCTCTTTTTTCAAGTTTCATTTGCGAGATCTGAAGCAGCAAATTAATTGGATGGAGGCATTGGTTTAAAAGTCAATGTCACTGTGACAACTGGCAACTTGTGAAACTTCCCCAAGTGCCCTCTTGCTGAAAGTTGGGAAGTTTTTCCTCTTCTGTCATGAGAAAGAAAGGAATTGAGAAGGATGGAAAAGGAAATCCTCCCTCCTGTCTTCAACATTGTTTCTACTTGACCCAAATTTCCTTTTCTGCTGCCATGGGTGGAACCAAGGTGTGGAATTCTGTGTTTTTCCCTGTTCAGGCTGTGTAGGGAAGGAGGGGTTTGCTTCATCACTGAGCCCTTAGGATCTTCTCCAGGAGACAGGAATTTGACTGGACTCTCTCACATTTTGTAGCTGCTGAAGTGTAGAAAACAAAACGTCTCAGCACTGGGCTGATTTCTGTGATTAATGAAAATTAAGGTTTCAGGGTGTTCACCGAAGCAGTGAATTAAAGAAATCTAAATAAATGAGTTATTATGACACTTTGAGGGGAACTCTTAAGCCCAGGAAAAGTCCTTTGAGTGGGTGTTGATATTTTCACTTCACCTGGTTGGTAAAACGGTGCAGAAATCTTTTTATAGTCCTGCTATAAACAGAACATTTAATTGTGTTCAAGGTGGAAAATATCCTATGGATTGTTGCTTTTCATGCTCTGAGACTGAACAAGATGTATCCAACTGGAAGAAAGGGAATCTTCATTTTCAACCCAAACCTCTGGGATGTGAAGAGGCTGTTCAATGCTTTGGGAAATGCAGAGGTGTATTTTATTCCAAATTATCTCAGTTTAAGTCCTTCTGCTGCCTTTTCTTTGCACTGGTGACTGCCAAGATGCATTAACATAATTATCACAGATTCAGGGGATCATTTAGGTTGGAAAAGACCCTTAAGATGGAGTCCAAGCAAAACCTAACCTTGCCAAGTCCAGCACTAAACCACGTCCCTCGGTGCCACATCTAAGTGAGGCCATTAATAATTAAATATTCTCATCACTTCTGATAAAGAGTTGCAAAAGTTTTGCATTTCTAAACAAACTAGGAACAGCTCAGGTTTGTTTGGTTGTGGTTTTTTTTAGTGGTATCAGCATTTAGAAGGGACTTCTAGGTCTCTGTTATGATGCATTATCAATATTGGCTTTAATGAGTTATTAAAATGCACATTGTTGAAGTCCACAGCAGAGAAAGTTTCAGCAGTAACAAGGACAAGCTGAAAATTTTGTGTGAGGCACAAGCTCCATTACCAGGATGGATTTTTCTACTCCTTGTCTGTAAAGCAGTGGTGTTGGGTCAACTCTGGAAAATTTCCTTTGGCTGTGGGGAGACATGATCAAGGATGAAGAATTCCCAACCTCTTTATTTAATTTCTAGGTATTCTGAGATATTTTGAATGTCTGTATGGTGGTGGTTTTGAATTTTATTTTTATTCTGGCTTTTCCAGGCTCAGAAGTTAATCACTGGATGTGGCAGGAATTATTTGCTCTGATTTTTTGGCATGCTCTGGATCCTCTGAGGATGGTTCTTGTTGTTAACAGTCAGAGCTTTTGAAATATTCACTTTTGTTGACAAAAACTTAGTAGAGCATCATGTTTGTGTGCAGGTGGAGCTTAACAGACTCGACTTGAAGGTGTTGTGACAATGCCAGTAGAAAAAAAATCTTCATTTACAAGGGGGGAATGGGGATATTTTGGAAGTTCAAAGCACATCACTTGTCCCTGAGTGTCACCTCCTGTCTCCATCTGTGTCACGCTGGTGACAAAAACAAGGAGAGCTCCTCCTGATCCTTTGTTGCTGTAATTGTGCCTCGTGGCAGGTGACACCTTTGGCTCTTACTCGTCTTTAGGTGGTGACTTCCCCTCCTGGCAGGGAGGAAACAAAATCGGATCAGAATTCCTTGATTTTCTGTGTGCTGTCATTTCTCCTCAGGGGAGAGAATCCTGGTGTAATTGTTAAAATATTTGGCTTTAAAGATGTGTGGTTTAATTGGGATCCTTCATTAGAATTGTGCCACTTCTGTCCATGAATAACATTTAATTCCTTAGGAAAATCAATGTAGCACGCACCAAGATTTTTGATTTTCCTCATATTTACACACTTTTTTTTTTACCTAAATGCAGTGGAACTACTTTCAATATGCAAATGTTGGCCTTGGTTGGAAGTATTAAAATAATTTTTAAATTTATTTTTTCACTGAAAAGATCTGAGGAGAATCAGCACCTATATCCCTGCTGCTGTTCCCTCACCAACAGAGCAACTGTGCATCCTGGAAATTCTGATTTACACAGTGATTTCATGTTAAAATAGTGCTTAAAAACCAGCTGGGCTTCTGCCCTTCAGTTTGGCTGTGCAGATTATGAAGAAAGGACAAAGCAGATGAGATGAAATCTGTTAATTTGAATTATAATCCACACTCTTGGTTTATATTGAAAACAAAAACCACAGGGTCGTAAATTTTGAGCAGGTCAAAGAAATATTTCATTTATTTTAGCCAAGTGAGTCAAAGTTTTCTGTTAAATTCAAATTTATTGAGCTGGAAAAGCAGATTTTCCTGCTGAACAGCCAAATCCCATTTCCTCAGATTTTGACTCCCAACTTCCTTAGTTGTTACTTGCAAAACATTTTCAATTATCAAGTTGAGAGAAGTCACTTTTAACAAACACCTTAAAGGTCTTTGCTGGCTTGATCACAATAAAAAGTTGAAGCAGTGGTGGAAGGTGTTGCTGGTATCTTTTTGAGCAGATTTCCGGAGTGGAAAAATAATGTGTCGACACTGAAAATTCTGAGACTCCAAAACCCTGGTTTGAGTTGGTAAATCCACTGTGATCTACCAAATCCTATAGTTACAAAAAAAAAGGCCTAAAAATTAAAACGAGCCAAACCCAGAACTCCAAAAATGCAGCTCTGAAGAAATGTTCCTGGTCACAAACCCCTTACTTTACTCTGCTGATTTACTGAAGAGATGAGGGGGAAAATGAAGCATTTGAGATCAGGGAATCATAAATTGTCAGGGTTGGAAAAGCCCTTTAAGATCAGGTCCATCAGCCCCCATGTCCAGCACTAAGCCATGTCCCCAAGTGCCATTTTAACCCTTTCTAATGCCCTTTTACAGAAACTTTGCATCGTTAGAAGCCATTGATGTGGATATTCCTTATTTTAGAGCTCCCGATGCTTTTTCCCCCCTTAATCTAAAATAAAGCTGCAGAGCCAGGGGGAGGGAGGAGCTGTGCCATGGCCTTTGCTCCTCACTCCTCCTCTTCTCCCTCCTGCAGCAGCTGGGGAGAGCAGCAGGGAAGGAGGGCGTGGGTGCTGCAGGGAGCAGCAGGAGCTCTGAGCATCCAGCAGCTCGGCCTGGAGCAGCTCAGCTATTTTTAACCCAGAGAAATACATTTAATTCATCAAAAAAAAGGGAAAACAATCCATACTTTTTTAAAAATTTTTTTTAAGCTGCTTGTCCCAGGTAGGATTTCAGCCAAGCTCTGGGGGTTGGAGGTATTTAGCCATTGGAAACGGCAGCAGTGACCTCAAGGAACCTTCTCTTCTCTCTTCCCGTAAAAAGCATTAGCAACAAACCCAAGAAAGCCACCTCAGCAGTTTCCCCTCTTTATCTAAATGGTTCCATCAGCCCCAGTAGGAGTAATTTTTTTTTTTTTTTTTTAAATTCCATGCAGCTGCTGTGATATTGTAAGGAAATATCCGTGGAACAAGCCATTAGCATTTGTGTAAGAGTGGCCATTGACTTCAGCAAGAGTTATAAAGCGGGCTCGGGGTGCTTTATGAGGTAACCGTGAGGCTGTTTGAGGACACCAACGTGCACAGAAATGCAGAGAATATTTGGGTTTATGGCTGTGGGAGCAGAGAAGTATTGAGGAATTATTTGCCTCAGAAGCAGAAAAAAATCAAAGAGGTCTTGTAGGATGACACCGTTCCGGGTGTGTTGAGACAGTGGGGAGGGATTAAATGGAAAATTGATCAGTCCTTAAAAAGGTTTTTGCCTGAGTGATCAGTTTGTGCAGGGAGTTGTCCCCTATGGATATCACTTATCTTTGTGGTGGAACTTGTGATAGTGGAGGGTTAAAAATAATAATTTCTGTATAGCTAACTGCGGGTGATAGGGGGAAGACGCATGGCCTGAAACCTGACACAGCCTGGCCTTGGAACAAACATCAGCTTACTGCAGCCAGCATTGTAGCATTGTTTTAATTGAATCAAGTGTGCCTCCAGCCCAGGAGATAATTGAGAAGCATTGTTTTAACCAAATCAAGTATAACCCAGGGTAAAGCGTAGGTATGATTTAAGATAGTAACTGAGAAATAGGAGAAGCAGTATCTAACTGAGAAGCATTGTTTTAACCAAATCAGGTATAACCCAGGGTAAAGCGTGGGTATGATTTAAGATAGTAACTGAGAAATAGGAGAAGCAGTATCTAACTGAGAAGCATTGTTTTAACCAAATCAGGTATAACCCAGGGTAAAGCGTGGGTATGATTTAAGATAGTAACTGAGAAATAGGAGAAGCAGTATCTAACTGAGAAGCATTGTTTTAACCAAATCAGGTATAACTCAGGGTAAAGCGTAGGTATGATTTAAGATAGAACTAAGAAATAGGATAACCAGTATCTAGGGGTGGAGGTTAGTTAACCTATGTACAACTTGAAGCTATAAAATCACAAAGCAATTTTGTATCCTCGGGCAGAAGATTTGGGCATTCCATGCCCCTGTGTCCCGCGTGCTCAAATAAAGAACCGCATACGATCGCCTTTGTGTGTTTATCTGTTTTCCTACGCTAACAGATCTATTTTGGAAGGCTGTTCCTGTCTGATAATTGGATTTCACCAGAGCTGTGCTCGTTGAGGCCATTTGCTGCTCCGTGGGGTGTGTGACAGTGGCGGTGGCACTGCCAGGTGCCACCCTCACCTTTGGTGGCAGCTCCTGCTGGGAGCAGACCCCAGGCTGCTGAGGGAAGGGGATGCAGCCCTGCTGCTCCTGGAGAAAGCCTCCAGCAGATGGGGAGGATGAATGGGATGAGTCACGCAGAACAAAGAGCCCTGATGAGTGTTTGTGTGTGCACAGGCGTGGATGGAACCCGCCAGTTGTACAACTCCGAGGGTTGTCAGCTCAGGAAGAACAAACTGCGGCTGTAATTTCGCTGGAGAGATCAGTGAAAAGAAGCAGTGATTAAAGTAATACTGTGGGGATCCTGGTGTTCCTGCTGCAGGCCAGAGAGAGGCAGAGCCCTCGGAGTCAGGATCACAGGGTGCTACAGGAGTTTAGATGGGAAGAGAGCTTAAAAATCACCCCTGCCATGGCCAGGGACACCTTCCACCATCCCAGGCTGCTCCAAGCCCTGTCCAGCGTGGCCTTGGACACTTCCAGGGATCCAGAGGCAGCCACAACTGCTCTGGACACTCTTTTCTATTCGAGGAATTTTATCCCCACCCTGGGAACAATTCCTTCCCAATATCCCATCCAAGCCTGTCAGTCTGAAGCCGTTCCCCCTTGTCTTGTCCCTGCATGTCCTTGTCATCATCATCACCTTTAACAAGGGAGGCTTGATGCTCCATCATCCCTTAAGGATGTTACCCAGTGCCAGGCTGCACCAGAGAGGGATTCCCCTGTCCTGAGTGACAGCCAGCCTCGGTGTGTGACACGTGGACAGGTGGCACTGCAACCCCAGTGTCCCCAGCACCCTCCCTTTGTGCACTGGGGCTCCTCCCCACTCTGACAGCTCCTCTGTGGTGTTCCACGAGCATTGCAGAGCTGTTTTAAGCACAGGATTTGTTTGCCTGCTGTTGATTTTTGGTGCTGCTTTTAAGCTTTGGGGACTGGTTTGATACCCGTGGTGTTTTGTGGTGTTTTTTTTTTTTTTTTTTTTTTTTTTTTTTTTTTTTTTTTTTGAATGTCTGTAAAGTTGGAGGACGTTTTCCCAAGCCTAGTGAAATTTACTTAAAAATTGAAAAAAAAAAGGTTTGTGGAATATGGACTGAGGCCTCCAGTGTGTTCTGACTCAAAGCTGTAAAAACAGTTGTGCCTTTGCTTTTGCAGTTTTTTATAAGAATGGGTAAAAAGTGATTTTCCTTATGGGGCACCAGCACAGAGAAAATGTGGCTGCCCCTGGATCCCTGGAAATTTCCAAGGCCAGGCTGGACAGGGCTTGGAGCAGCCTGGGACAGTGTAGGGGGTTAAAAAACGATGTTTAATGTCCCTTCCAACCCAAACCATTGTGTGATTCTGTGCATCTTTTGAATATAAATAGGACAAATATGCTCAGTGGGAAGTCTGGGCTAAATTCCTGATAAAGCTATTATTTCAAAATCGTCATGTTCTGATTTTTTTTTTCCTTTTTCCTTCCCAGAAAGAAAATTCCTCATGTCACCAGGCCCTTTTCCCCACTTTGTCCCTGGGTAACCTGCATCCCTCTGTGTTCCATCAGGCTGTTTGGCCTCTAATTAGGCAGCTCCAATAATGAAGTTAGTGAGGATGACAGAGGGTTGGGGGCAGCTTGTGAAGTGCCAATCACTGCACAGACTGACATATTATGGCATTTCTTTCAAGGCTGGAGACAGCTGATCTGAGAAGTTGGTTGCAGAATGATTTTTCCCTCCTCCTCCTTAGCTAAAGCCCAGAAATTTCTAAATTGGGCTGTGGCTGTTTGATGTGAGATGTGAGTTGTCTCCCAGGTTATTCCCCGTTCTTTAAATCAGCCGTTCTTTTCATGGACTCACAGAATCTCCTGAGCTGGGAGGGATCCACAGGGATCATCCAGCCCAGAGCCCCCAACAATCCCACCCTGGGCATCCCTGGGGGGGTGTCCAAACTCCCCTGGAGCTCTGACCCTTCCCTGGGGAGCCTCTCCCTGCCCTGGGAGTCACTTTTAGAGGACAACATTTGTAATCCTCAGCTCACATGGCTTCTGCTTGTTCCTCATGCCTTGCCTTTGTTTTCCCAGCCCTGAGGTGAGGGCATTGTGCATTAATATCGAGTTTTAACCCCCTGTGTCACTCCAGCTTTGTTAAACCAGCGTATTTATATTTCTCCCAATCCCCAGATGATTCATGTGTCCCACAGGGAATGGGCTGGTGTGTCGTGGTGCTGCTGTGATTAGATCATGAATTCCACCAGGCTGGCTCTGATCTTGGACAGGATGCTCAGAAAATAAAGCACCAGAGCTGTTTCAAGGCAGTCAGAAATATGATTTCTCCTTGTCTCCAGCACAGGAGCTGCTGTAATTCAAAGCTCTGTGGAGCTATGGCTGTGGAGGGGTGATCCACACACAGCAGGAACCTTCCAAATCCTGGGAAAAGGCTCTGGAATCTCGAGTGAGGACAGTGCTCCAGGGGGAGTTTGCTCCCTTTCACTTCAGGCTGTTCCTGCAAAGACACTGGGGATTAATCTGCTGCTCATGCTGCTGAAACAAGGGGATTATTGCACCAGCTGAAAGAATTAGAGTGAAAGGCTCTTTTCTAATGCAGGCCTGAGTTAAACAAAAGGGATGGGAAATCCTGGAATATTAGTGGTATCTTCTATTAAATTGTATTTTAAATGAGCTGCACTCTTTAGTCACTTCAGGACTCCTTCAGAATCTTTTTATTAATAGCAGTTTTGAAATTCTGGAGTATTATTGGTATGTTCTATTTGATTGTGTTTTAAATGAGCTGCACTCTTCAGTCACTTCAGGACTTATTCAGAATATCTTTATATATAAACATAGTTTTGAAACAAGCACAGTATTGCCTCTCATAATATTAAATGTAAATGTGCTGTTTGGCTCAGTTGGAACATTTACTTAGTTCATTCAGTCTCAAAATGGGATTTAGAATATTGATGCCAATAACCTTTCTGATCTATAAAGTTTTTTTCATTTGTTTTTGTTAAGAGGCTTAGCTACTGGCAAGTTAAAGGTATGAACTTCTGGCATCAAAGACCATAAAAATCCTCTCTTGCTAAAGGATGGTTTTAAAGGCCAAAAGGGATTTTAAGAGTTGGTTTTCTCCAGAATTATGGTAGCCCATTGTCTGAAATAATTTCCCTGAGCTTGCTTAGATAGGAAGAGAAACTTAATCTTCATTACACCAAATGATTAATGCCCAATCCTCTCTGACATCTCCATGGAATTGGAGAGGAGGAGGAGGTGGGGTGCTGAAATTTGGGGTTGGTGGGCTGCAGGTTTGAAGCTCTTCCACATCTCATTATTTGCTCAAGTTCTTCTCCCAGCACGAGCAGAGGGTTTCAGATCCAGGCAGGAAATGATGCCACGCTCTAAATCTGAGCAAGACTCCCTGAATCCCTGGCTGAGCTGGAGATCCCTCGGATTTCCCTTGCTCCCTGTGCAGTCTGTGCTCACACAGAGCCTGCACAAAATCCTCTCCTTCACTCCAGGAGGGATGGAGGGGATTGAGCAGGGAAGGAGATTTTGCCCCACCTGATCTTTGGCTCTTGCCTGTATCTGGCTCCAGGCTGGGCTCCCCCACCTGGGGCTGGCAGCACAAACTCATTTCTTGTGTGATTTTTGACTCGTGATTCACTAATTTGTGATCCTGAGCACAATGGGGCCCTCCTGCCTGCAGCCTTTGAGCACAGATGAAGTTCAGGGTGGGGTTTCAGCTGCAGAGGAGAGATTTCCCTTTTCCAAATCCCATCAGCTGTACCTGCTCACCTGGATTATTGCACACATGGCAAATACTGAGGCCACTGCAGGATAAAGGTGTTTTCCATGAACACTTTATCCTCCGTGGTGCTCCCTGAGAGGCTCCCAGCTGAGAGGAATTGATGCTGAAGCTTGTACTTCTCCTAAAAGTCATGGAGACCTTTTGCTCCAGGCCAGAGATCAGAGAAAACCAACAGTGACTCAAAGCTGACAGGTGAGAGGAAATAATTTTCCGTTCTCCACATCCATAAGAATTCTCTTTAGAAGTGAATTCACTGCCTGCCATCAGTCAGACTTTGTTCCTTCAAAACCCTTGTTCAGAGCCACACAATGCTGCTCAAAATCTTCTTCCCGCTTGCCCATCAGCTATGGTAATTTATTTTTATTTACCATAATGTAATTCTAACTCCAATTAACTTATAATTAATAAGCACTTGACATTTTCAGACTACTCCAGAATTAATCCTCTCAACGTGCCTCTAAGTGCTTGTTGTTGGTAAAGATGAGAGAACCAATTTTCAGATTATTCCTATTTATTGAAATGAAATCTATCACAAGGGGGAGAGAAGGGAAAATGCAGGGAGTGAAATCCGATCTCAGAAGTTGCACCATGGGAATTAGAGAGGTTTGGGGGTGTTGATGATCCCTGGAGCAGGGAGAGGTGGTGCAGGGTGAGTTTGGGTGGGAGGTGGCAGTGGGAATTCCAGGGGCTGCCTGTGGTGTGTTTTGGGGTCTCCAAACCCTGGCTTGCCCCTCTGGCTGGGAGAGGCACCACTCTTGGACTTGGTGAAGAAAATTCAGCAGGACCTTCCTCCCTGTGAGAGCCCAGGGGGCCCCGGTGTGCTGGAAACCAGCACTGACAGCTCCTGTGTGCACCCCAGGCACTCCACAGGGATATCCTGGGCCTCTGGAATGCCAGGGGTGGTGGCACAAGGGTGGGATCATCCATCCCCTGTGCTGAGACTGGGCAGACCCTGGGCTAACCCAAATTTTCACTGTTAGGATCCCAGTTGTATCGCTCTGTGTTGGTTTGGGCTGAATACTGGATAGGTTTTACAGCCAGTATTCTAAGTTTTGTTTCTCTTACTATTTAAAAATAATTTTCATTATTTGTTTTATTATTTTTTATTAATATTACTGTTTTTGGGGGGTGTCTGTACAGTTTGCTGCTGTCCTTGCTCTCTGGTGACCAGACTCCCACAGGAAATGTGTGCGAGGTGTTTGCTCCTTGCCTTTGGGACATCAGTGCTGCCACCATTCCCTGCTCTGACAAAAGCATCTTCCACCCTCCCAAACATCAGATAAATTATGTATATCCTCACTCAGTTTCCTTCCTGGACTCCTCAGGGATGTGTTTTCTGTTCCAGCTGCTCCCCTTGGTGTTTTCTTTGCCCTGCACTGTCTGCAGGTCAGAGCCTGAGGCAGCAGAGCCCACTGGAGTGGAATTCCCTCCCTGTCCCAGCACAGATTTCCTTGGTGGCTGAAGCATTCCCAGCTCCTGGGACAGGCTGCAGCTCAGTTCCTTTTCCACCTTACTAAAATCCTAACCTAACCCTAAAATCCTAAACTAAAATCCTCCTTACTGCTCTCCTCCTGTCCTTTGTATTATTCCCTGGAATTCCTGGGATTCCACACAAACATGATTTTAGGGATGTGTGAGAGTTGGAGGGAAGATTTGGCAAGAACTGGATTTTACTTCTTTAAAATACATATTTGAGACACATCCATCACTTTTGGGCTTTGCTGTCTCCTGTTTGTAATTCCTGGTGTCTTTTGGGTCCCTCCAAGGCAGAAGGGGTGCCCAGCTCTCCTGTCAGGGTGTCCTACCTTCAATCCTTGTATTTTCTTCTTGCCCACCATGAAACATCCAGGGAATACATTTTTTTTTTCTCATGTCTGTGAAGGAAAGACCAAACCACACAAATCATTGCATATTTTAACTGAAGTGGGTAATTTTCCAATTTTTTTGGTCAGCCTGCAATTGACAAATCAGTTTTTCACGGAGCCTTAACTTGAGAGACCAATTCATCACTTAGACATAATAGGAGGAAAAAAAAAACCCCTCTAATAAATCAATTTTAACGGGTCAAAACTGTAATCCTTTCACTTTTTCATTCCCTGGAGATACCCAGTGCAGCTGCTGTTTAAAAAACAAACAAGCAGCTCGCTATTGACTTCAGTCAGGACTAGATAAGACACAATCTATGCATGAGCAAGAGAAATCTTGCAGGAGATGTAGAATATAAGACAAGTAGATTATCAGCCATGCAGAGTTATTTCTCCCTTTAAATAAAAACAGATTATCATGCCAGCTTCCAAATCAATAACTCAAGTTTAACTTTCTCCCAAAGTTCACTCAGAAAACCTTTCAAAGATTTTTTTGTTGTTGTCATGCCAAGATAAAATGTGGAAGCACCAGCATTTGGTTTCTAGAAAACCAGTGCTTTTATCTTTATTTTGTAGGACTTAAATTATTTGTTTCCTTCAGAATAAATGCTTAATTTATGAAGTTTACTTGAAATCTGTAGATTTCATAGGGGCTTGGCTGTAATTCTTTCACTTGAAGAACCCCAAATATCTGTGACATATTAAATCAGCTTCAAAAATCACCCTCTTCTCAATTAATACTCAGTTAAATTCTTCAAACTTTAATAATAAATCCACTAAATTTGGAAAGCACGTTTGTAGCAGCACCTAAAGGTGAGTTTAATGCGTGGTCAGTTATTGCTTCAGGCACTTTGGATGTGGAGAACTTCAATTAAAAAAAAAAAAAAAAATCCCAAACTGTTAACAAGAGAAAGTAAAAAAAAAAAAATTTCTTCCTGGAGCCCTAAAATAGGAGTTCTTTATTGTGACTGAGTCTCTCATTGCTGATTTATCTTCTTATTACCTTAAGTGACTTAAAAACAACAGCAAGAACAACATCAGCAAAAAAAGCCCCAGCTCACAAAAAGACCCAAAGAAAAAACCAAAAAGGAAGTTAAAGATCTGTTTGCAAAGTTTCACTTTCTACAGTAGGGCTAAATCTGCACTTTTTAGAACTCCGGATGAGTAACGAGCTGAAGGTCTAAGTGGAAGCTGCTAGAAAAGTAAATAAATTAAACAAGCCCCAGTTCTTTAATTGTTGAATCTTCTCTTTTTTTCTTTCCTTGGTTCACTAAATCACTTTTTATGGCTGGTAAAGAGGCAGAAATTTATATCCTCTCCCCAAAATGAGCAGGAGTCAAAGCAGGAATGAAATTTCCTTTGGTCCTTTCCCCCTTTTCCTTCTCTTTATAGTCAGTTGAGCTGATGGAACCATTTGAAATACTGATTTGTAAGAACCTCAGCCTATGCTAGGAAAAAAGAATTAGTAATGGGATGGCAAGAAGTGAAAGAATGTGATTTCTTGAGTCATTGTAATCCTCTCATTGCTCTGTTTTGGTGACAAGAAACAGTTTTAAAAGAGGAGAGTCTGCAAAATCCCCACCTCAGAGCCCTTGGAGTGGGACACACAAATAATTCCATGGAAGGGCCTCAATCCCGTGGGTCCTTGGGGAATGGGGAGGAATTAGCTCAGATTTATCTCTGAATTCCCTCAGAAGGTCACTTTGGGAACTCGGATAAAAATTTCAAGCCGCTGTGTAACTTTTTCCATGTTTAATTCATCTTTGGTCTCTTGCATTTCTTTTCTTTATGCCGGGTCCTAAACCTTTCAACTGATATTATAAAATCTGGGCTGAAATGAGTGTTCTGAGGTGGGAGCCAATGAGAGCGGGTGGCTGAGATTTGGAAAGATCAGCATTTAATAGTTGTGCCCATTATCAGCTTTGATGTGGGCACCAGAAAAATAAAGCTGTCTTTCTCAGTGGACATTAAGCTCAGCTTAATGCAACGCAGCAGGAGTCTTAAAATCGCAGTGTTTGGCACAAGAGGTCAGGGAAAAACTTTAAAAAAAAAATAATTCTGAGCTCATTCACACGCCCTGTAAAATGCTGGAGAATTCCAGGGTATTTACAGCTGCCAATTTCTGCTCACCTGAAGCCAGGGGGATGTCTCCAGTGCACTGGAATGAACCTGTATTTTCCAGATATTAGATGTATAAAATAAGCCAATGACTCAGAGAAATACTGATATTGCTTAGCCAGCTGTGCTTGCTTGATTTCCTACTTCCCATATGATGTGTTCCCAAAAGTTCTGTTTTACCAGCCTGGAGAGGCTGTAAAATAAGCAGCTATCTGTGGTTTCTCTTGCAGATTTGGACGTGCCTGTAGGTGCTTAGTCACAAACAGGTCCAAGACTAATTGTCTTTTCTAAAAATAAGGGAATCTACACCAGAAGGGGAGGCTCAAAGGGCTTGTTAAAACACTTGCAAGCTGAAGCAAAAGTTTCCCTAAAAGGAGCCCTATTCAGCACTTATTTGATGGGTGCCTGGGTAAACAGAACATTTGTGCTACCCAGGCATTCTGAATCTCGGTTATTTTTGCATTTGCTCATTTCAGACAGATCTGCAGGGCTGCACTTCACCATTTCCAGGCTGTGTAGTCCTTGCCAGGGACGTGCTCGGTGACAGCTCTGGTGACAGGGTGACAGCAAAGCTGAGCAGCAGTTTTATTGTCTGTAGGCTCAGGTGCTGCTCAAACACAGATCTCAAATGGTGGCAGCCCCACATCGAGCTCTTTGCTGAAAATTAAAGTTGTGGTTCTTCCCAAAGCAGCACGGGAGGGGAACCCATTTCCCATTTCATAATGAGCTTGGAGCGTCCATGAAAGCATCAAACAAAATGAGGGACAGCAGGCTCTTAGCAAGGGGAGAAATGTACTCAGCTGAAATTGGGGGAAAAACAGCAAAAGTGCTTAGCAAAATGTAATAAAATGGTTTGTGAGTGGTGAGAGAGAAACCTCAGTCTTGCAGATAAGAGAGGAAAACAACATCACTTGATTTACTGGGGCTGTTGGGGCCACATAATATCACCAAAAGCAGGAGCTCTCCATCCCAAAGGTGCTCCCTGAGCCAGGGAGAAGAGAGTTCTGTTTTCCTTGTTCTGGAGAAAGAGTTGCTGTCAAGAGGCCGATTTAAACTGGAATAGTGAAGGGATAGACTGGATCTTGGGAGGGAATTCCTGGCTGGGAGGGTGGGGAGGTGGCACAGAGGAGCTGTGACTGCTCCTGGATCCCTGGCAGTGCCCAAGGCCGGGCTGGACGGGGCTTGGAGCAGCCTGGGGTGGTGGAAGGGGGTTGGAATTAGAACTTCCATGTCCCAACCCAAAGCATTCCATGATTCAGGGCAGTGAAGAGTGCTGCACCTCAGCTGCCCTGCAGGAGAACATAAAGCACAAAGGTCAGGTTGTCCCCAGAGTGAATTTGTCACTGGTGGGTGTGGTGAGCCCACCCTGCCTGGTGACACCTGGGTCACTGCAGTGTCCCTGGGGCTCTGAGTGTGGCTGGCTTTGGTGGCACCCGTCTGGGTGGACACCCCCACCTGCATGGGAATGAATCCTCCTGGAAATAAATCTTCAGCTGGAATATTTCAGGTCTTGGAGGTTTCTCGAGTGCCCCTGAGTGAGCAGACGGAGCAGTTGGACTCCAGGTGGAGGTTCTGACACAGCTCCTTGGAGATGCACAGAGCTGCTTTCTCAGGGCAGCGGTTTCTGTGGAAAATCTGGCTAAAGCAGGAAGATTTGTCTTCATTTTCCCATTCCAGAGATTTTGTGTTGCCTGTTCTCAGGTCAGCAGTTCTTGCAGTTTGTCAGCTTCTGTGGCTGCAGTAGCTGCGGGTGGCTGTGGGGTGTGTTCAGTTTAAAAAGAGCTTTTTCCTGGCCCTGTGGGCCCTGTTCTGGTGCTCCTCCAGAGAGGGGATCCTCCACAAGGATTGTGTGCTGTGGATTACAAGGAAAACATCTGGGAGGATTTTCAGGATATTCTTTGTTGTGGAAATCCTGGAATGGTTTGGTTTGGAGGGGACAGCCAGGACCATCTCTCTCCACCCTCCACCTTCCCCTAGACCAGGTTGCTCCAGGTCCCACCCAGCCTGGCCTCAAACACTTACAGGGAGTTTTTCTCAAACAATTTCTCATCCTTTTAAATTTGGCACTGTGGATTTTACCTTGAGTGTATTGAAATTGCAACTTCTGTGGGTTAAGGTGTAAAGACCCCGCCTGAGCAGCGGGTTTGTGACTGCCAGGTGTGATTTCCAGTTGGGTTTTCATGACCAGATGGAAAAAGATGAACCCATCTCCGTGTCTCTTCTGCAAGTCCTGTCTCCCCACTTTGTGGAACACGGGAATGTTCAGGTTCCTCTGGAGCTGGCCTGGAATTTGCAGCTGCACAGGAGGTAGTGAATTGAACAATCCTTGGAGCTAAATATGCTGAGCACATTCAATTGCAAAGACTGTGGGAATCTCAGAGAATTCCCTTGACCCTGGAAGAACCTGTTGGTTCCTTGTACTGTGGAGAAAGAGCTGGCAATTAAAACTAAAATATATCCACAAAGGAAATAATTAAAAATATTTGCTTATGCTAATCCATTGGACAGGAGGATGGGTGTAAGTTCTACTCAGCTCATAATTATTATGTATTGTGCAAAAATGAGCACAATTAATTAGCAGAAATACAAGCTCAGATGACTTGCTGGGGAATGTTTTGTGGTATTTCAGTGTTGCAAAGTGGGGTTTGAGAATTCATTTGATAAATGCACAGGGAGGTGATACAGACATGGGTTCATGGCAACTGACAGAAAATAATGCAAAGTAAAGCTTGAAATGTAAAATAATTTTGTTTTTGTTCTAATGCAATTAAGCAGCCTTTAGAGCCAGGCTTAACTCCTCCAAACTCCTCCTCTTTAATCCTCACAGAAGCTGTAAAAGAGTTTTGCTCAAATCAGAGCCTTGCCCTGCACGTTTCTTGTCTGAGTTTTGCAGGGAAGGCAGTAAATGTTGCTGTGAGCTAAAGGAGACAAAGGGGCTTTGCTTGGTGCAATTAAAGATCAGCTTTGTCATAATCATAAAGCAGGATTCCAAGGTCCTGGCCATAGGCTGCTCTGTCTTCATTAATAAATTATGGTCCCGACTACAACGTTTAATTATTTGCAAGGGTCTTCCACTTTTCCCCTCTTTAGAACGATGCTCCCCACTCTGATACTGGAGAGGAGCAAGAAAACAATCCCAATTTCATCTTGTCCTGAGGCTGAAATATATCAAACCATGTCCTAATGAGTTTTGTGTTTAAAATTTTATATTATCCAACTGTAACATTTCAGGACTGTGCCCTTTGGCTTCTGTTCCTAATGGAAGTGCTGGGCTGGAGGTCGGGAGCACAGGCAGGGTCAACTTCTCCGCTCACATTTTGTCTTATTGGCACAGAAAAGTCATTAAAGGAGAGCTTCCAGAACTCGGAGTTAAAAGTTCATCCCCAAAGTTGTTCATCAGGAGCGAGAAATGGCTCCTGCACCCTCTCAGTGAGAGTTATGTGGCAGGGAATCATAAAGGTGTCACACAGGGGAGTTTTAGTGCCCAGTGTGGCTGAGAGGCCCCTGCCTAACAGGAATTTTAAAGGATCCAGCCCAGAAAAACTTCCTCAAACCACAGGATCTTTTCCTCCAATATTTGGGAATATAAATTGTTAATTGGAGCAAACTGCTCCAGTTGCTTTGATACTGTTGTAGGGCAAATAGAAATGCAGATATTTGGGTGTGGGATGAACAGATGAGGAGTCAACCTGAGATTCCTTCCTGAATAATTCAGGATATTGACAGGAGGAAGGAACTGCTCAGTAGTTTCCTCCACGTTCATAATGCAAGGTGAGCAGTAAATACAACTTCGGAACTCAGCCCCTGGATTTATGGCTTCATTAACGAAATGGATGGAATTTCTTTCTTTCATTACTTATTCAAATAGTTTGGAGAAAATATATGTTTGAAATCAAATGCAGTGGAATTTCTAATGAAGCCTCCAGAGACGCATGGAGTGAATATTCAAAGAAATGTCTATATATATATATGGATTCTAGAATAGTTAATATATTGGTAAGGAAAAAAAAAATTCATCTCAGCTCAGTCATACCGTGCAAGATTTCTAATTCCCTGATGTGATGGATAGAACTAGTGTTCAACTGCTGAAATAAAATATCATTTAGAAATAAAATATGAAGTATTAAATGTGTGGAGTTGCTTTCTGTGGGTGGTACAGTCAGCAAGAGAAGTCCCAGGATCACAGGAAATGTCTGGATCAACAAATGCTGAAGAGGAGAGATCCAGGGAGCACATGCAGGATTTTTGTGGTTTGGTTTCGTTTGGGTGCTTTAATTATCATTTTTATTTATTTATTTAAATTTGGCACAGGAGGAGCAGGCAGCACCTCTGTGATCCATGCACTGCCCTTGGGTGCCCTTTCTCTAAGAGGTCTGCTGCCACTGGAGCAGAGCTGGAGCAGAAAATCCCATTCCATAACTACGAGATGAGGAATTCAAAGTTTGAGGTTGTGGCTGTGCCCTGAGGGAAGGAACTTTGGGGGACAGATGGGTTCCAGATGTGCCTGGGTTGGGCTGGACAGGGCTTGGAGCAGCCTGCTCCAGGGGAAGGTGGGAACAGAGGACCTTTTCCAGCACAAACCAGTCTGGGATTCCAGGAGAACTCACCCATCCGGTGTTTTTCCAGTGTGTCTGTGGTGGGAATAAGGGAGGGAGCCCAAGGCAGGTGGAGAATTCCCCTTCTCCACTGGGGGAAGGTTTTTGTGTCTCCTTGTACCTGGAATCCTGCTCTGTCCTTGTGCAGCATCCAGTGGGAAAAACAGGGAGACAGGATGGTGAAATGAGCTTTTCTCCAGTAATTCCAGTTCCTGGGCAGCTCCTGAAGCAGCTTCACCTTTCCATGTTCCCAGTGTTTCAATGACAAATGCTTCCAATGCTCACGTGGAGAAATATTTAAGGAATATTGATATTGGTGGTGTTTTCCTTGGGCTTCCTCCTTCCAGCAGAGCTGAGCTCAGTCTGTCCACAGGAACACAGCCCCTGGTTTCTGCGCATGGAAACCTTGCTAGGCTGAGCTTGGGAATGAGATTTCCTCTGTGTGAAATGAGCTGGGACTCTGCTCTCAGTCACTGATCAGTGTTCTCCCTAAATTGTCCTCAGAGTTGTGTTTGTGTGTGTGACCACCTGTTTCCACTAATTAACAAAAAGTTAGGAATGAAATTCCCAGGGGAAATTAGTGTCAGAACCAGTTCATAGAAATAATTTCACCTTCTGCTTGATCCCATTTCTGTACTATTAAAAATCCCATTTCTGTACTATTAAAAATCTGTACAGTTCAATTTTAAAAGTTTCTGGCATTGGTTATTTTCATGCTGGCTGGAGCTCTGTTCTGACACACTGACAATGAAAATATTTTTCAGTGGAGCAGCTAAACTGACTTTTCACCTGGAGAGGGAACTTCAAACAGGCTGAAATTCTATTTTTTAATTACATTTTAACTACTGAAGGTGGATTTTCTTTGGTCACACATTAAAGGGGCAGCTTTATGGCATTGTCAGCTGTGCTTGAATATGTAATGGAGCCACTGTATTTTCCTGGTGAGGAAGGAATTCACACTTGTTTTGCACTGCAGCTCTTAATGAAGGAATGGAGCAATACTTTGGACTCTTCATTATCCCCATTTATGACTTTAATGGAGAATGCTTTGGTGTTTGGAGTTCCAGCTGGAGCTTGATGCATTTATGGGTGTTCTGTTTGTCTGTTTGTGCATTTTCACCACTTGGGGTGCAAATCTTGGTGTAGCTCATCCAAGGCATGGAAACCTCCAGTGTCTCCCAGGGAATTCCATCCACATGGAGAAGAATTTGGGGGTGTAGTCAGGGTGAGAGGCCATGGGGTGGCTGGGAAGGTCGGAATTCCAATCCTGAGTCCCTTTTGGCAGTGATTTCTGCCTCAAACAGCGTAGGTACAATAAATTATATAATTTATATAATTTTAAATAATATAATTATAATATAATTACATAATTTATATAATTTTTTAACCCCACCAGGAGGGGGCTGTGTGGGGCTGGGAGAAAGGAACCTCATGGATATGAAACATTACAAGGAAATTACTGCTAGGCCCTAATAAAAATAAAAGCCTGAATTAATATCCAGATCATAAAATCCTGAAGTTTGGAAAAGCCATTGAGTGCAACCATTCCCCCAGAGCTGCCAAGGCCAGCACTAAACCACATCCTTGAGTGCCACATCCACAGGATTTTTGTTTTCCATGGGGCTGAAGGTCCCCCTGATGATTTTTGACTTTGGCTCTGTCCCAGCTGGGGTTGGCAGGAGCAGAGATGGAAGTCCCCGTGTCCATGAGGGCAGTGTGGGGAGGCAGAAAATAGGCATTTTCCACTGCCTATAATGAAGCCCAGGTTGTTAATTCGTTTCAAATCACACTAATTCCTTCATTCCACAGAAATCCAGAGTCAGATTCTTTTTGAATTCCTGAGACTTTAACAGATGAACCAATAAGAAATGCGCTGAGAGAACAAGAGCTTCCAGAAAGAAACACTGTGACCCATTTTAAAAATCTTTGTTGATTTTTGAAGCATTTTAATTAGTGAGACACAATACAGTAGAATAGTTTTAATGGGTTTTTTGGTAACTGCTAAATTGTCCTCTTTAAATGATTTCCTTTTAAATGGCAAAGCTCTTTAAGGATGATTACTTTATTCATCTTCAGCCTGGGAGGGCCAGGCACTGAGTGAGAAATGAAAATGGAAGGGGGTTTTGTGGATAGGCTGGTCCCAGTCCTCCTGCACATGCCAGCAGCAGCCAAATCCATTTCCAAACTTTGATTTGTTTGTAAAAATTATTTTGACAGATGGCATGTGCAGGGACAATTTAAAACCTGACTTTTATGGCGTGTTTATGATTCTTTGTAAATAATTGCATAGTTTCTTCCGAAGAAATAACATCTTAAAAGATGATTACATCTGAGGCTGTTCTGCTTAGCTCAGTCTAGCACAAATCACAGCGGCTCTCTATTAAAGCAAGTCCTGCTCATTGTGTTTTATTGTGCAGCAGCATTGCTTGGAGTGATTGTTTCCTTTTGTGCTGAGGCAAAGTGGGGGCTGGAATCTGTGTTCTGCACCTGACACACTTCACACTTCCACCAACATTTTCCTTTTCTTCCTTTTCTTCCTTTTCCTTTTCTTCCTCTTCCTTTTCTTCCTCTTCCTTTTCTTCCTTTTCCTTTTCTTCCTTTTCCTTTTCTTCCTTTTCCTTTTCTTCCTCTTCTTTTTCTTCCTTTCTCCCCCTCTTTCCTTTCTCCCCCTCTTTCCTTCCCCCTTCTTTCCTTTTCCCCCCTTCTTTCCTTTTCCCCCCTTCTTTCCTTTCCCTTCTTTCCTTTTCCCCCCTTCTTTCCTTTTCCCCCCTTCTTTCCTTTTCCCCCCTTCTTTCCTTTTCCCCCCTTCTTTCCTTTTCCCCCCTTCTTTCCTTTTCCCCCCTTCTTTCCTTTTCCCCCTTCTTTCCTTTTCCCCCCTTCTTTCCTTTTCCCCCCTTCTTTCCTTTTCCCCCCCTTCTTTCCTTTTCCCCCCTTCTTTCCTTTTCCCCCCTTCTTTCCTTTTCCCCCCTTCTTTCCTTTTCCCCCCCTTCTTTCCTTTTCCCCCCTTCTTTCCTTTTCCCCCCTTCTTTCCTTTTCCCCCCCTTCTTTCCTTTTCCCCCCTTCTTTCCTTTTCCCCCCTTCTTCCTCCTTTTCCCCCTTCCTTTCCTTTCCTTTCCTTTCCTTTCCTTTCCTTTCCTTTCCTTTCCTTTCCTTTCCTTTCCTTTCCTTTCCTTTCCTTTCCTTTCCTTTCCTTTCCTTTCCTTTCCTTTCCTTTCCTTTCCTTTCCTTTCCTTTCCTTTCCTTTCCTTTCCTTTCCTTTCCTTTCCTTTCCTTTCCTTTCCTTTCCTTTCCTTTTCCCCCCTTTCCTTTTCTCCCTTCCTGCCTCACTGGCAGCAGTTTGTCCTGTGACTGGGGTTTGGTTTTTGGCTCCACGCAGAATTGTATTAAATATTTGTTTCGTGTGTTGCCTGTTATCCCAGCCAAGATAAATCTGTTGGGTTGGAGCTCCTGTCTCCATGTCTTTGCTCCCTGTTCCTTTTCTTTTGATGGGGCAGAGCTGTTCTGAGTGCAGGCAGGAATTTTCTGGAATGTGTTGAGGTGATCCTGCAGGGTCTGAGCCCTCTCAGGGATCCTCTGAACCCAGGGCTGGGAAAGCTTTGAATTGTGAAGATATTTGTGCCCTGGTTCCTGCCCTGCTCAGCCTGTTCCAATGCCTGACCACTCCTCAAAAACTCAAAAAACCTTGAATTTTTCCCTGGTATCCAAACCTCCCCTGGCACAACTCGGGGCCGTTTCTCCTCCTGGCACCTGGCAGATCAGACAATGTAGACATGGCTTACATGATGGCATAAACAGTGAATAAACTGAAAACTGAACCACTTCTGGGGCTCAGGGGTCAAAACTGCTGCCTTTCTTCCTGGCATCCCCTAATTCAATTTAATTTTACATAACATCACATATCTGTAGATATTTCTAAAGTTTGGGATATGTTTTCAGCTGTTTTGTGCTGGGAATCCTCCATGCCAGGAATTCTGAACAACTCCCTGCCAGTGACTTTGTGGGGAGAGGGGAGGAATCAGCAGTAAAGTGAAGGGTGGGCACAAATTAGGGGATAAAGCAGTTTTTAATCACAAATTCCTCCAGTCCAGCAATTCCTTGGATTCCTGTTTTATGATCTGCATCTTGTTAAATCCTCTCTCATCAGAAGCACTCAGAGCATCACTTCAGGTGATGAGCTGACAATTCCCAAAGGACACTATTATTTATTATGAGGTGATTAATTTGCATCCACTGATGGCTGGCTTTGGAATTTGTCCCCGAACTGATGAAAACAAACTCTCCTTAATTTGTTTCTCCTAACACAACTTTTCTCCTTAAAATCTGAGGCCAGCCTTGATCACTGATCTGTGAAATCCCTGATAATCCCTTTATGACAGCGTTGTCTCTTGAACTGACCACTTAAAGGCCTAAGGAGCTGCAGAGTGCTTCTAATTAACTTGTCTGAGGCACTGTTTGTTCCATTTGTCTTTTTGCTTTCTTATTTTTCTGTGTCACCATGGCATCTGTTTGTTCTCAGCCTTTCTTCTCCCCCTGCTAATTACAGCCAGAGGAAGTAAAAACCTAACCTTGCTGGAAATTGGTTAATATTAAAATATTCCCCAGACGAGCCTGTAAATCCCTGTGCTGCAGTTTGTTGGTGCTGTACTCAAGAATTCACCTTGGGAGTGAATGCAGATCTGCAGGACAAATTAGGAACCGTTTCTTGCATATTTAAATTTCATTTTCGACTCACGAGCCCGAACTAAATTTCTGCTTTCATGCCGAGAATTGGCAGGGATGAACTGCTCCAAACTTAAGGTGAAACGAACAAAGAACATTTAAGAATTCTACTGTGACTATGTCCTTTTAAGAAAAGCTCAAAGTCATTTTTTACTGTTATTATAGGCATTATTAAATATACATCTAACACTACAAATACAGAGGTCTGGGCTCTAAAACCCAGGAATTAGACAGAAATATCCTCACTTGGGGGACTTTTCAAGATGATTTGCTTGGGACTTTTTGAGTAATATGAGATGAATTTTTGACCCTTTGCTACAGGTCTGTCAGTTTTTCTTCTGATTAAAAAAATACAACTTTAATCAGAAAAGATACAAACAAAATAACCCGACTGAAATTACATGCTGAATTATTTAGGAGGGCACAGGAGATGAGAGCTGCTTAGGAGTTTCCAGGTTGGAGATAATGCATCATGATCGATAAATGAACACTGTCCTTCCTAACCCCAAATATATTTGGCATCCATTATTAAAGAGGCATAAAATTGTCTGATTCCATTATTAATGCAGGGCCTCTGCTGGAGCTGAGCAGGTCACACAGGAAGAACTTTAACTCGGATTCAGAGTTTTTATTTTTAACTATTTTAAAGGATTGTAGAAGGCCGGGTTTCAGTCTTCACCTCCCCTTCAATCTTTCTGTCTTGGTTGAGTTCTTTGTAGTCTTTGGAGAGAAATGTGAGTTGGAGGGGTACAGCTCTTAAATTTTGGGGTGTTTGGGGTCTGTGCCTTCAGCAGATTATCCCTAAAAACACAAAGATGGAACAGAAGTGTTGACAGAGCATTTACATCGTTTGTGTCTTGTACAATTCCTGACTTTCCAAGCTTTGCCATAGCAGCTCTGCCTTCATTTCTGGAGGGTTTTTCTCTCTGAACCACTCTGATCTTTCCCTTCCATCTCTGCCCTCATCTCCCCTTCCCAGAGACTGCAGATGTCAGCAAGTCCTGCTGATAATTTGCATTTTGAGGCTTCCTGACTCTGGAACAAAACCCTAATGCTGTTATGGCATGGTTGTGTTCTCCCAGTGCCTTTCTTCCTGTCATCACCCAATTCAATTTAATTTTACATAACATCAAATATCTGTAGATATTTCTAAAGTTTGGGATATGTTTTCAGCTGTTTTGTACTGGGAATTGTCCATGCCAGGAATTCTGAACAACTGCCAGACTTAAGACATCAGCTTTTCCCTTTTCCCTTTTCCCTTTTCCTTTTCCTTCCCCCTTTTCCTTCCCCCTTTTCCTTTTCCTTCCCCCTTTCCCCTTTTCCTTTCCCCCTTTCCTTTCCCCTTTTCCTTTCCCCTTTTCCTTTCCCCTTTTCCTTTCCCCTTTTCCTTTCCCCCTTTCCTTTCCCCTTTTCCTTTCCCCTTTTCCTTTCCCCTTTTCCTTTTCCCTTTTCCTTTCCCCTTTTCCTTTCCCCTTTTCCTTTCCCCTTTTCCTTTCCCCTTTTCCTTTCCCCTTTTCCTTTCCCCTTTTCCTTTCCCCTTTTCCTTTCCCCTTTTCCTTTCCCCTTTTCCTTTCCCCTTTTCCTTTCCCCTTTTCCTTTCCCCTTTTCCTTTCCCCTTTTCCTTTCCCCTTTTCCTTTCCCCTTTTCCTTTCCCCTTTTCCTTTCCCCTTTTCCTTTCCCCTTTTCCTTTTCCCTCCCTCTTTTCCCTCCCCCTTTCCTTTTTTTCTTGTGACTATAAAGAAGTTGTGATGTTCTGGATTTAGGGAGAATTGTGCTTTATTTCCCAAAAACTCACAGGTCCTGTGAGTGAGGCTGCAGCTGGAACTCTTGACTGATGCTCTGAGCATGATTTAAGGGTTTTTATCTTCACAGTTTGCTGTTATTCTACAGTAAATCTCAAATTTTCACTTGAATTTTACTTTCTCTGTCTAACTGTTGTGAAGCCATGAGTTTGTGGCCCTGAAATATGGGAAATATCTGCTCAAACTGAGCATCCCTCTGGAGTGAGAGTGGAGGAATCCCAGACACCTTTTAAACTGAAAATTAATCTTACAGGGTGAAAAAGATACAGTTATTTTTATGCTT
Organism: Prinia subflava; assembly: GCF_021018805.1. Lineage (NCBI taxonomy): Eukaryota > Metazoa > Chordata > Aves > Passeriformes > Cisticolidae > Prinia > Prinia subflava. Next base: position 23,213,196 of record NC_086257.1, on the reverse strand, counting down.
CCCGCTTCAAAAATAGTAGGTAGGTTACCTAATTTTTAAAATCAACTTTATTTAAGTTGCTTAAATCTTTAACATAAAGCTTTTAAGTTGCATTTTAATCTTCAGTGAGGTGTTGCCTTCTGCCAGCTGGATTTCAGAGCTGTCCCAGGGAGTTCAAATCCATCGTCTCCTATGGAGACAACAGAATTTACCCTCTCCTCACACACTCCAGAGCACTGAATTCAATTGATTCTTTTTCCTGGGGAAATCTTTGTCATTCCAGAGGCTCCCTTTAGATTCCAGTACTTTATAATCAGGCAAGAAATAGTGAGAACTGTTTTTCTTACGTGATCTTTTTATAAACTTTTAACTTTTATGTCAACTCTGGTGTGTTCTGAAGCCTTTTGCCCAATTTGACTCCCACATTCTTTTTTATTTTTTGATTTTTAGCTCTGCAGAACAAAAATCTTGTGAACTTCTCTCAAAGGTTCGATTTCCAGGTTGCTCTTGGTGACATTTTACAGACTTGTAAATCTTATTCCAGGATTATTCACAGATAAACTTCATTCTTTACTAGGAAATAAAAGGGTCCCACTTTGAGTAGCTTCTCTTTTATAGCTTGGATCTTTCTTGTTTCCCAGACAGGTGAGGTCAGAATTGCTTCTTTACTCTGGTAAAAGTCAAATTGATTGAAAATCAGTCCAAATGCTGCAATTTATTCAAGTGTAATAGCAAGATTATATCTTGTTATTTTTTATTTTAATTCACTACACAGATTTAAACCCAATTATTTACCATAGCACAGCGTTGATTGTTCTAAATGCTTTAGGTGGCATCTGTGTGCTTTAACAGGGAAAAAATTATCAATAGAAGTGCAAACACTCCCAGAAATAAAGAGAAAAAAAACCCTGTATTTTTCTTTTCGCTTCTCTCCTTTAAAGTTCTTTCAGCTGTTCCATCTTGTCAAGAGTCACTGCATAAATAACAAACAGAAAAAGGAAAAATAAGCAGCACTCATTTTCTTTTTCTCACCTAATTGATGCTGTGGCTCTGTTTTGGAGTTGTGCATCCTGCTCTTTATTTTAGATGTATTATTGGGAAGGTGAAGACACCTCTGAGCAGGCAGATGAGACCAGATTTCAGAAGTGATGGATAAAACTGATAAATTGTTTTTACCAGACAGAGTCAGCTCCAAGGTTTGTGGCTGTTCCAAGGCCACAGCCCTTGCTGGAAATAGAAAGCAGCAATAAATTGACAGAAACCAATGATTCAACCTTAAAATCCCAGAAAACATGAGCAGAAATCCACTCCCAGCTCCCGGCAGTATTTTGTGCACATAAATTCCTTTTTTTACATTAAAGTTTAAGAAGATTTGGAGCAGCTCTGGTATGAAATACACGCTGTCCAGGATGCAGACAGTGTAATCCTTAGCTCTGTCAAAACTCCAGTCCTATCACGTATTAATCTGTGTAAACCAGAGAAGAAGATTTCCATGGGCTGGATTATTCCATCCCTGCCTCCTCTGGGCCAGGCAGGAAGAGTTTATTGGGGAGAGGGACCCTGGCACAACTTGGATTTTCTTCACACCAGGAGGAATTTGCAGCAGAGGAGTTTCCTCTCCATTGTGACCTGATTTTTATAAATAAAACCAGATCAGCGGGGGCTCAGTCCCTGTCTCTGGTAATCCATCCCTCCCCATGCCAATCTCTCTGTACAATCCCGTAAATTTTTGGTAGGGGATGTTTTCTAGGAGCTCAGAAAGGTGGAGAAGATCTCCATGCAGGATTAGGCCCAGCCTTTGTTGTCAGCATCAGGACAGTTTTTAATTTCTGTGGAATTCTCTGTTCTCCTCCTGTCCTTCACCTCTGGAGATGCACAGGTTTCTTTGTTTGCTTTTAAACATCCCTACTGCCATCAGAACCTCAGAAAAAATCCCCTTTGGGCTCCATTGTCCCAAGATGGAGATAACAAACCCGGCAGATCTGTGCACAGATCTGAAATCTGGGGGAATCCATAGCTCTGACCTGCACCTGCCTCATCCCTGCAGCGCCTTGGTGGGAGCAGCATTTTCCAGACCAGCCTCCAGCAGCATCTTTGGCAGTGCCAGGCTGCCTGTGTGATTTATTCCTGATGCCCTGTGTGCCCAGAGAGTGCCTCCTCCTCCTGGACAGATGGTTGGATGATTTGCAATCCCCACAAGATCCCCCCGATGATTTCTCCCCTCAGCAGCCATTGCCATGTTTATTTTTGGTCCCGGATTATTGCCTTGCTTTTTTGCCAGCGCTGGGCCTTCTGTGTCCACCCAGAACCCAAATCTGCTCAATCACTGAGTAGCTGCTGGCTCTGTGGTGTTTAAATCTTTTTGTTTAATTGTTAAAAGCATTGTTTTCATTTTAGAAAGGGAGAACTCCATGCCTTGTTTTTATCCCGGATAATTCCAATGTGCTGATCCAGTAGCTTTCCTTTAGATGCTCATTTTCTCTCTGCCATCCTGCTGTTTGCCAGTACCTCTGGCCTTGCCTAAATCCAAGAATATTCTAATGTATCCGTGGGAATTCATATTTTTCTGCTTTCTACAGCTTTTTTTAAAGTACAAATAAGGCTCAGCTGATGGCCCAACACTTTTTTTCCTTTTGAATAAAAAAGTGCTTCCCTGGACTAGAGAAAACATTCCTTTTTTTATTCCTTCAATATTTGTGTTCACACAAACATCTTCTCTTTGAATACAACTTCTCTCTCAATATTTGGGGTTCTTCTGTAGTAGAAAATCCAGTTAGAGCACAGCCCTCACTTGAAGCAGATAATGGGATTTATTTTATTCGTGTCGATTGGGGCCGTGTTCCAACACTGCCCCTGAGTCAAGTTGCATTTTAGACATAAAAATAGGCCTGATGAGGCACCGTGGTTAAAATGGGATTTAGTTACACCTCAGCTGCAGAGCATTTTCAGCCTGGGTGCAATCCCATCTTTGTGGAGCTCAGGTAGGGAGGGTTTATTGTGCAGCACTGCTGACCCCGGGGCTGAGGCTGCCAGAGCTGCTGGGGTTTATCAGATAAACACCCATAAACTGCTTGTTTGCTCCTGCAAATCCTCTGGAAATTTTCTATTAGCAGCCTTTACAAGTGCTCCCAGGCTCAGAAATAAATCTGCTGAGCGCTGCTGCCTGTTCCATCTCCGTGGTGCTCTGTGTGGAGTGGGAGTGACTCTGGCTGGAGCACAGGATCCAGCACTGCCCTTGTCTTGCAGAAGAGGCCTCTGTAAATCCACTGGAAAAGCCATGGGGTTTGCAGATAACCTAGAAATTACTGCTAATTAAGAAGGATGTAGGATTAAAATCCAAACTGGAAAAGATCAAAGAAACGAAGCCGAGCTGCTGTTTGATTTCTCTGCTTTCTGTGCTTCATTTGGATGCCAAGAACCTCCATTCCCTCATTCTGTCAGCCTGCAAAGTCTTTATTTAATATTTACAAGAAGAAATTGTTGAAGAAATTGCTGCTCAGAGAACTCCCCCAAATTATTGTTGTTCTTCAGCAGGAAAACACCTCAGTTAAATGCCAGTCCATGGATCATGACGCGCTTGCTGTCACCTTGGAATATTTCATAAATGCACCCTTCCAAATGATAACTTAGATAAGTAATTTAAAAACTGAAAACACTCTGATCAGTCTGAACTGCAGGAGAGGGGATGTTTGTCCTGGGTCTTTTTAGGAGTGTTAGCAGTGACCAGCAGCAATGGGAGTGCTGGGAAATGGGAAGGAAGGACCCAAAGGCACTGCTGGGATTGGGGAAGGGAAGAGTAGCAGGAAATTGTAGGATTTATTACAGTGATGCCTTGGGAAGGCTGAGCTGGAACAGAGACTGGGCAGAGCTGGAGAATAAAGCAGAGATTTATTGAAAGGCCTTTAGGACACACCTTGGGCAGGACAAGAGCCTGGCCAGGGCTGCACCCAAGAGGGACCCAAAATGGGCAGAAAATGGACCCAAAATGGGCACAAAATGGACAAAGGGTCACCAGGTCTCACACTTGGATCAGTTTTGGTCCATTTGCATTTTGGGGTTGAATTGTCCCATTGCAGCCCCAGGTGATGCAGTCCCATCCTTCTTGTTCCTCCCTCAGCCCCCCTTGTTTGTGCCTTGGGGCTGAACCCTTGTCCCAGCTGTCCTTGGTGTGCAGCAGGAGAAGGATTTGTTTTGTGTCCCTGCTGTGTGCAGAGCTGAGTGAGCCTGAGTGTGAGCTCACAGCTGCACCCTGGGCACCACAGAATGTGAAATACAGGGAAAATAAAACTTGACGCAGTTCCTGTCCTGCTCTGACCATGTTTGGGACATTCCCTGGCAGTAGGGGATGGAACAGGGAAGCAGAACCATGAAATGTGGTCAATAATGACACCAGCCCTCTGTGTTGGAGCTTTTTCCCTGTCTGGGACATTCCTGCAGTCCCCTGGGTTGTGCCTCATCCTTCTGGGTGATTTGGGTGGGAAAGTGTCACCTCACGTCTTCATGGTGAGGCTTGAGCTGTGCCATGGGGTGTTTGTTTTCCTTTGGTTTCCAGTGAAGGGAGGATGTTCTGTGAGGTGTTTCTGGCCTGTTTCTGGTTTTTATTTTCTTTGGAGAGGTCCCAGTTAACTCGTGTTAGTCACTGGATGTGCCTGGGTTTTGGTGGTTTTGGCTTTTCATCCGAGCCCCAAGATTGGATTGTTTTTTAAATGAAATCCAGGTCTGCTGTGCTGCACTTGTCAGTTCCCAATAAACCTCCATTTCTGATTCATGGACACCACAATCACACAATTTGGCACAGGATAATTTTCCATAGCAGTAAACGACATCAAAATGCAAAAATCAAAAAGACTCCTTTAGGCAAAAGTTTTGCCCTTCCCTTTGTGCTCTTTTATTTCTCTTTTCCTGTTTTAAAGACATTTGCAGGACTCAGCTCCCTGTTACATTCTACAACATCCCAGTTTCACTGAAGTGCAGGAAAGGCCTTCTCACCCCTTGAACCATGAAGCCATTGCTGTTCCAAATGGATTTTTCTGTCAGCATCCTCCACCAGAAGCTCTTCTGCTCTGAAATGCCTCCACAAGAAGTCCCTCTAAATCCCGAAATCTTGTGTGGTTTTAACTCCTCTGCAGCTGCCTCTGGTGTGTTTTACCCAGCTGATCACCACTTCTGGCTCCCAGTGTTTCACTGGAGCTTCCACCATCTCCCCAGATTTATCCAGCATCCCCGTCACTCCTTTTGATGGAAGTTTCAGACTTTTCCATGAACTTGCTGGATTTCTCCTTGGAAAATCTCAATATTTCCTTTCATGACTCCTCTTCTGAACCACAACCCCAGTTTTGATTTATGAGCCTTTTTTCCCTTTGCTTCTCTCTCTTTTCTTTAAAACCAATGTGACCAATTTACTTTTTCAGAGATAAACTGCAATCCAAGAGAGATCCAATCTAAACAGTGGAAGTGCCTTTTTTTCCAATGGCAAAATGTGCTGTAACACCCAGACAGAGCTGCTTTGCTTTGAGATTAAGCACTAATCCCAGTGATTTAAACTTTCCTTCACAACTAACACGCAGAGTGATCAGGATGGAGAGTTTTCAGTTTGTATTTTACTTCCTGACTTCGTGGTGTTAAATAATGTCACGGTGCTAAATGGAGACAGTGAACATGGAACCACAAAGCCCCAGAGAGTTAATAAACCATTAAAATGAAAAGGCAAAGGAAATAGAGATGGATGGGATGGATAAATAGTCAGCAGCAAGTCTCTCTTGCAAGGAAAAATTCATGTCTGGAAAATCCTGAGGAGTTTTTGTTGTTGAAACTTCCCTTTGAGTAGGAGAAGGGAATGTGGGGGTGAACATGGGTGGTGCTGGTTGGACTCCATCATCTTCGAGGTCTTTTCCAGCCTAAATGATTTTGTGCCATTTGGGAAGTGTTTGGGTTAATTTTTCCAGGATAAGGGATGTGATTTTAGGTTTGATAAAGCCACATATTCCCTGTAACCCCTGGGCAAAGGGGTCTCTGGAATGGGAGCTGTGCAGGTGGGGGCCTTGCTCATCACCTGCAGCTCTGGTGAAGGTGCTGAGCTGACCTGGGAATGCAGAAATACATCAGAAGGAAGAATGATGGGGAATTATGATAAAGATTCTTGAAAACTCTTGGAAATCTAAAAAATAACTTCTGCCTTTCCAAATTAAGATACCACAACCTTCAATTTTCTTCAATTTTCTTCAATTTTCTTCAATTAAGACAGCTAGAACCTTTTTGGTGTGTGACCTTGCTCTCAACCTGTGAACAGCTCATCCTGCTTATTCTGAACTATGCAAACTGAACAACAAAAACAACAACAAAACCCGGAATAAAACTTGGACCCCGTGATTCCCTGGAAGTTCTTGCCAGCTGCTCCCACGTTATTGAGCAATCCATCACCAGGCTGGAGCTGCGTTTGTGGTGATGCATTGCACTGATGCATCCTTAGGGGAGCTGCAGCCTTTGATAGATTAGTCAATAACAGTCCTGAGGAGGGAAATATTGGGAGAAATTCAAACTCCAGAGTCGGGTTTCTAAAATGATCCATAAGTGCAGTGTGAATGGAAGGTATTGACAGCTCGTGTTCTTGGGGTTTGTGTGTGTGTGGGAATTTCTGTGCACCAGGAACTTGTGGAACCAGCAGCATCTGATTTTCCTTACCACAGGCTCTGGGATAAATAAGGGATAGAAGGAAACAGGAGAAGGAATAGAAGGAATAGAAGGAAACAGGAGAAGGAATAGAAGGAATAGAAGGAAACAGGAGAAGGAATAGAAGGAAACAGGAGAAGGAATAGAAGAAAACAGGAGAAGGAATAGAAGGAAACAGGAGAAGGAATAGAAGGAAATAGAAGAAGGAATAGAAGGAATAGAAGGAAATAGAAGAATGAATAGAAGGAAATAGAAGAAGGAATAGAAGGAAATAAGAGAAGGAATAGAAGGAAATAGGAGAAGGAATAGAAGGAAATAAGGAATAGAAGGAAATGAGAGAAGGAATAGAAGGAAATGAGAGAAGGAATAGAAGGAAATAGGAGAAGGAATAGAAGGAATAGAAGGAAATGAGAGAAGGAATAGAAGGAAACAGGAGAAGGAATAGAAGGAAATAGGAGAAGGAATAGAAGGAAATGAGAGAAGGAATAGAAGGAAATAGAAGAATGAATAGAAGGAAATAGAAGGAATAGAAGGAAATGGAAGAATGAATAGAAGGAAACAGGAGAAGGAATAGAAGGAAATAGGAGAAGGGATAGAAGGAAATAAGAGAAGGAATAGAAGGAAATAAGAGAAGGAATAGAAGGAAATAAGAAAAGAAATAGAAGGAAATAAGAAAAGGAATAGAAGGAAACAGGAGAAGGAGAGGAAAGCATCTGCCTTTCCTCAGCTGGGAAAAGAGCAGGGAGCTCCCTCACAAATTTGGTTTTGCCAGGCAAATTCAGGTGTGTGGTGTGCTGGAAGGTCCTTGCAGGATTTAGCCTTGAACTCTGTATCAAGAGTGTGCAGTGATCCTTTAAATTTTGTATTGAAGCGATTTTTGAGAAGCAAACGTGACACGCTGCCACCACCTGTCCCTTTGTCTCTGGTTAGGGCTGGTGACAATTTGAGGTTGTCCCTTATCAAGGCAGACTCTGCAGCTTTTAGGAGAATCCCGCTGATAAATGGGGTTTAATTTTCAGCTTCGAGTGGGTGTGAATGGGAACTCCGGTGAACAATTGCAAGTGCCAGAAAGCACAAAACCCCTTTTGTTTATCATTCAGGACACCCTCCCTCCTGCTTTTCCCAGTCCCCAAGGTTAGACAAAAATACTTTTTACCATCTAGAGATAAAGATTTAACCTTCAATATGCAAATTATTTAATAAGTAGCATGACCTTATTAAAACAAAGTGCTTTGCTTCCATTCTTGGCTCTTTAAAGAAACACCATTTTTTAGAAAAAGACAATAAAATGATTGTTCCTCTATGGTTGTGCAGGGAAATAAATAACTTAGGATATGACTAATCTCATCTTGGGCTAAAATCTCCTCTGCTGAACTATTTTTCAAAAAAGTTTCATAATTGGCAAAGATATTTACATGTTTGGTCTATTTTTTTTCCTCAATTGGGTGATAGCAGTAAATGGTGAAAAAGGAATTACCAAAGATAAAAATTTGTGAAGTGCCAAAAGGTTAAATCAACATTTATTTGGGATTTTTTTAAGGCAGCATTTTTACAGTGGTTTGGGAACTCTGAATGAGGATTTGTAAAGAAAATCTTGTTAAAATTTTGTGGTGCTGAGCTCCTTCTGTGAGTTGGGTCAATTCCCACACCAGTGGCAAAGTTCAGGATTTGGAGATTGTGGTGTGGAGTGACATAATTTGGTCTGAGTTTGAAAAGCATGAAAATTCTGCTCTAGATTTTGCCCCTTATAACCTTAATGAGAGAAAAAATGAGTTCTGACTATATGTGCAAATTTATTTTTCACTGTTAGGACCTTTGGGTTGTGTAGAACAGGTATTTTGGTTGGAGAAGTGGAATTTTATTTTATTTTATTTTATATTTTAAAATTTTTCTTACTCTCATTCTTCTCTAAATAAACCTCAACCTCATCCCAGGATCCATCCTTGTCACAGGCAGGAAAGGGAAAATTCAGAGCTAAATTGCAGTGATCCTTCTACCTGTAAAACCACTGGGAAGTGGGAAATCCTTCATAATTATTCCGCTTTTCTATTTTAGAGGATTGATATTTAATATTTCAATCAGAAAGGGAACATTTACAATAAACTTTGTTCTGCTGCTGACTTAAAAATGAGAAGTTTGCTGTCGGGTCAGTCTGAATTTTCAGTGAAATGATGCAGCCAAGCAAAAACAGAAAGAGAAGAATAAATTTTTATGGTTAAACAGAACCATAGAAAGAGAGGAATAAATTTCTGCAGTTAAATTGAACCTTAGAGACTGACAGCAATATTTATTTGTATTTGGCCACGGGAAATTTCATGATTTTAAGCCAGTTTTGGGTGTGTTCAGCTGACGCGGTCCTTTCCAGTCCATGGGAATAAAGAGAACCAGGAATGACCCCCTGAAATCAGGAGCAAGGAAAATGTTAAGCTGCATAATCTGATGAGTTCTGACATTATGAAAACAGTTGGACTTTGCTGATTTTTCCCAGAAGATCTGTTTAGTCTGGAATTCCAGATATTCCTTTACCTTTATGTTTGATCTCTGTGTTTTGAGAACCCAACACAAACTTCTCAGCAAATCCCCCTTTCTCTTTCAATGATTTTCCCCGAATTCCCTTGAATTGTCACCCCCTGAACACAGAAATCCATGAGAAACCTCCAGCACATCCAGAGGCAAGGCCGAAATCACCAAAAAAACTGAGACAGAAACCAAAATAAATCTCCCCAGCGCATCCGAGTGTCTTGTTCAGTTGTCCAGGAGCTTTGGCCACTCGTGGTTGCTGTAATGATTTAATTCCCAAAGGGAAATGTTGTTTCAGGGGTGGGGCTGAGGCATTTCCAGAGCTGTGGTTCCTGCAGGAGGTTTCAGCCCTGTCAGCGTTTCCCGCCTGGCTGGATCTGGAGAAGCACAAAACTCCTGAATCCGGAGTTTTGAGGGTTTTTCCCTGAGCATCAAGGCAACAGGAAGAAAACTCCGATTCAGGAGATGTGCTGGAGATGTTCTGCAGCCATCCCCGAGGATAAAGCAGTGCTGCACCAGCTCAGGACTTCTCAAAAATCAGCTTTACCACAGCGGGTCACGTTGTTCTCCCACCTGAACCACTCCGGCTTTACCCAAGAATAATGAAATTAATTTTGCTAAAACTTAATTTGCCTCCTATTAATTACCCGCTCGAGAGCTTAAATCATTTTTGAACCGAACTAAATTATTTTCATCTCCTTTTCCCTGCTTTATTTCCCATTTAGCAGACGAGATGCAAAACACAATTTAATCAGGTTGAGAGAGAAAGCCGAGTCCCTGCTCAGTGTTTATGTTGCTGTTTAATTTTGAGATTATCTTTAGTGTCTTGGCTCTCCAAAGCAGATGGGCTGTAGGCTTGCTGTAAATCACCCTCAAAGGAGCTGTCTCTTAATGCCCGGGGCTGGAAAATGTAGGTGCTGCTGGAGCCCACACTGCACCTTGCCCATTTTTGCTGGTGTTTCTTTATTTTTCCACGTCACCATAATTCCAATGTGACTCCATTCGCTTTTTCTAAGAATTAAAATAGTGGTTTTATGTTGTTTGCTAAATATTTCCTGTCCCTGCACGTCCCTTCAGTGTTGCAGTGTGTAGAACTAAATAATTTGGGGGAAAATCACAGCTTTGGGGTAGCTCTAAAGGAGAAAGTTAGTGAGATCTGCAGCAAATTAATAGGATTCAATCCTTAGCAGAGAATGTGGGAACTGGGGGGAAAAAAATGAAAATGTGCTCAGCTACTCTTTAACTAAAAATGGGATTTAGCTGCTGTAGTTTTATTACTTTTTCATTGTAATTATTCAGCCATATTTAAGAGAAGTCTCTGGATTTTTGGAATTTTTCAAACCTTTCTCTGGGGAAAAAAATAATTCTGTTTCTTCCTAATAGAAGGCCTGAGAGTGACATTCCTCTCCTTTTCCAGAGGTTTACCTGTTTTTCCTTGCTCCTGCACTGAGCCAATCTGCAGGGAGAATTAATATATTAGATATAATGAGCTCGTTTTCCTTCTGCAGCTCAGTTCTTACCCTCATTTCGCCTTCACCTGAACTTCTGCTTCTACCTCATCCCACCCAAGCAGTTGCTCCCATTCCCATTCCAGGTAGGAAACAGCTGCTATCCCAAATAAATCAGGGAATTCTCTGCTATTTCCTATGGGGAATTAGGAGAGATGGGAATACTGAGAGTCGTGTTAAAGCTCTTGTTTATTGCTCTTATCTTTTACAGTCTCATGAAGGGTGAGAACGTCTTCACAGCATCAGTCAGAGGTCAGTGGTGCTCAGTGGTCACAAGATTTCGAGTTACAAAGACTTTTAAAGATTTATTAGCCAATGAATTACTGCTGTAAGAATTGTTTTTGTCTTTAAACTAATTCTAATTATTTTGTGTTATCTTTCGTTTTTGCCACGGTGTCGACCTTATTAACCAATCATATAACGATACACAAACCTACTTGCTGCACCTTAAAACTTTTTATTATTTCTGTAACTACTTCTGTATCTAATCTTTAAAACTTTAAAAACTTTTTACTACTTAGCTTGACAGGTTTCTGCTTAAACTGCAAATCCACACTCTTGCTTATGGTCTCTAAATCTGGAAGCCTCTTCCAGGGTCTCAAATCAAACCCTGTGTTCAATATTTGGGCTGGTTTTGCCCAAACTTGTGCTGGTTATCAGAATTTTCTGTGCCTGGATTTCCCACCATTTCACAGTGCCAGATGACAGCACAAGTCTCAGGGTGCAGCAACAACTGCTCCTTCAGTTATTTATAATGTTGCTGCTTGAAATGTTTTTATTGTTTGTGGTTTTTAAGGGCCCTTTTTTCATCACCCCATTTTTAGCACTTTTTCTGCAGCACAAAATCCCTTCCGTGACCTTCAGGCTGGAAAAAAAATAGGCTGGGAAGGGAAGATGTGAGCTGCAGATGGATGACATGAATAACTTGGGACAAAACAGTCTGGGAGTCGTACAGAGTTATCCATCTCCTCCTTTTGCCAGCAGCTCATCACTCCATGATCTGCTCCAGGGAAAGATCACTTTCCTCCTGTAGAAAAAGCTTTCCTCAAGCGACTGAGGACTCTGCTCCCAGCAGACAGAACTCGATCCTGAGATGGAATTTGGCTTTCCCATTTTTGCTTTTGGTTCTGGTGTGCTTTGAGGTCGGTTCTGGGCTGGGTGGTGGAGATTTTAATTGGCTATTTTTGGGTTTCTGGCAATGTTTCTCCGTGGTGTCAACAAAGCCACCAGCACTGCAAGTAGGGCTCTGGTGGGTATTTTTAGGAAGGGTTCCATATGTGGCAGAGAGCTGCAAGAACATCTCAGGAATTTGGGAGGAAGCTGAAGTTCACAGCTGAAATTGCCAGCCTGGAATTCCAGCAGAATTCGGGGAAAAGTTCCCTTCACCTCTCATTCCCTCTGCTCACCCTGTGTGTGGGACATCCTCAATAGCCAAAATTTAACCCAAACTGGGAAAAAAAAAGCAACAAATAAGGTTTGCTTTTGTAATTAGGTAACTTAAAGGTAGGAATAAAATAATTTAGGGGAAAAGTCACAGCTTTGGGGTAGCTCTAAAGAAGAAAGTTAGCCACATCCCCAGCAAACTAATAGGAATCAATCCTTAGCAGAGAATGTGGGAACTGGGGGGAAAAGGAAGGAAAATGCACTCAGCCACTATAAAAATGGGGTTTAGCTGCTGTAATTTAGTTATTTTTTTCATTGTAATTACAGCCGTATTTAAGAGAGTTCTTTGGTTTTTTTGAAACTTTTAAATCTCTCTTTGAGGAAAAAATAATTCTATTTCTTCCAGATAAAAAGCCCGAGAGTGACATTCCTCTCCTTTTCCAGAGGTTTACCTGTTTTTACTTGCTCATGCATTGAGCCAATCTGCAGGGAGAATTAATACATTAGATATACTGGGCCAGCTCATTTTTCTTCTGTCACTTTTGCCATGATTAATGATAGTGAAAGTGTGTTTAACTCTGCTCCAAATGACACTTCTGCTATTGCTCAGTGCTTGGATACTTTTTGAGTCTGTTATCATTAACTAAAAATAAATTCCAGTTCAACTGCAAAGGCAGATAAAACCATTTCTTTTCCTATTTCCTTCCCTTTCTTGTTTATTGTTGCTTTGTCCTGTTGAAATTACTGGGTTTATGCATTTAAATATTGTGAACATTTCCAGCTGTAAAGATTATGCAATTCAGTGGCATTAAAGCTTCCTGTATTTTATAAATACAGAGTGATATATTGATATCTCCTTTAAATGGACAGTTTCAAACTCATAATTGTCCAGCTACTAAAAGCTCTGGGCCCTGAGGTGGCAGGGAGATAAAAATCTCTCTCCCATCTGATAAAGCAGCTTTAAAGGGGATCAATACCTGAATCTATCCCCTGCTTTTATAGCAATATCCTGCACTAGAGCACAGCACAAAAAATAGCCAGGAAACCATTAAGGGCAGGAAATCCTTCCAGACTGGTTTCTCATAAACCAGAAGAGAGGGTCAGAGGGGAGGAAGGATAGAAAGGAATTGTTGCTAGAATTGCAAAGAAGTAATTTAAGGCTAGGAGGGATTTTAAGGAATTTTAAGGTTTTCCTTGCAGAAGAGTCCCTGAGTGTCCCCAGGGCTTTCCCAACCTCTGTGATTCTGTCATTACCTTGATTTTTCCTTCCTTTTCCCTTTTGTGAAAAGGTGAAATATTTTTAAATTGTATTCCTACCGGCAGGTGGGAGTAGAAATTCCCAGTGCTGGTCACGAGGAGAGGAAGAATTTCCAGTATTTATTTTGACTCTGCTGCAGAGGCTTGGAGGAAGTGGTTGGTAGGTGAATCCTTCCAGTGCTCCTCACAGGAAAAGCAGAGGGGATGGATGGGTTCTATTTTTAGTGAATATTTGCAACACCTCGTGAGTCCCTGTGGGTTTTGAGTCACTGCAAAGCAAACCTACCTATTATCAAAGCTGATTATTGTGTAAGCAACCTGCCCATCAGCCACTTAGAAAGAGGGGAAAAAATGGCATTATTAATGCAGATTGGTATTGCTGTGTGAAAACTGCTCAGCCACTGTGAAAACTGCTCGTCCACCGGCAGGCAAAACGAAAAATTGAATTATTAATGTGTATTATTAATTCTGCCCAAAATCCCTTAAAGGGATATGAAAGGTTTCAGCCTTTCTTTCGAGGGGATTTTCGAGTGCTGAAGCCGGGGTGTGCAGAGCAGCCATCTCCAGCATATTAAAAGAACATAAATAATGAATGAGTTCTGGAGAGCCATCCCCCAAGAAAAGCAAAATGTGCTTTGTTAATGCATATTATTTGTATTAAATGAAACCCCCAGGAAGAGAATTCCAGGAGCTGCAGAGTGTCTGTTGCAGACTCCCAGCTTTCCATGCTTTACCCCTTCTCCTGGGGACACCAAGACATGGCAGGAGTAAATGACTTTGGGGAGGTTCTTGAGGAAGTTTCTACTGGGGGAAGTGGTGGAAAGGCAAAACCAGAGTCTCAAGGTGTAAAATAAGTGCTGGAGTCACTGTCCTGGCTTCCCTTCCCGTGAGGAATTCTGTGGGTGAGGGACAGGAGAGGAGTGAGCACCATGAATGGGTTAGGGGAGGGTCTGTCACCTGCTCAGGCTTGTTTTGAAGACATATCCAGCCATCAAATCTTTTCATCTTAAATTTGTTTTGCAGATTTATTTTGGTTGCGCTGTTAAAAAGAAATCATTATTGTTCCTGTTAATATTATTTATTTATTATGAAACTTCATTACCCAGCAGATTGTCAGGAGCTTTAAACAACACAACATTTCAGTTTTTACACTCGTCTCCCTGCAGACCTGAACAACTGCAGAACAGATGGTTCAGCTGGTAGTGGAGGTAAAAGGCTCTGCAGATGAAAAAATTCCTGGCTATTTTTATGCCATTTCTGCTTTGGCATTTTGCCTCACTTTTGCATCTTTGCCTAGCACATAAAATGAGCCATTGCTGAATGTTTTCCACTTTTTAAAACTTCTTCTAACGATGCTCAGTTTATTCTGGGTAGGAGCTCAAAAGTGAGAGCTGACCCAAAGAAGGAGAGTTAAAAGTAATGGAATACCTTTGGAATTTCTGATGAAATGAATATTTTGGCTCAGGATTTTTTTCTCCTTTCATTAAAGTCACTGGCTGTGATAAACAGGCTGTGATAAGAATTTGCTCCTTTAAAATAATTCTGTCTCAACACATTTTAACCAATGTTATGTGGACATAGTGGCCTTCTAAAAGGCAAAAAATTGGTAACAAAATTAACTTTTGTTCCCAAATTAGGATTTAGGCAGAAAGGACGGGCTTCTCTGGGCATTGGCTGCTCTGCAGGACACCCCCAGCTCTGACATTTATCAAATGCAGGTTTTCTGTGTTGTCCTGAGTGCTAGAACTGCTTGGTGTGACATTAACCCCAGAGCCAGGGGTGGATTTGGGAGCAGTAATTGGTCACACCCGGGCGCTCTGAGGTTCTGTAGGGGTGAAGTTGAGCTCCCAACTCTCCTTTTCCAGAGAGGAACCCTCCCTGCCAGGCTCCAGCCGAGTGCAGAGCAGACAGGAAAGGTCTTTGAGCCCTTGGAGAGTCTCCAGCTGCTGGATGGGGCTGGGCTTGGGGCAGTATTGGCTGGAGATCCCCACCAAAAAAATTCCTGCATTTCTTCTTGAGCCTACAAAGAAATCCTGGCCTGACCCCAGTGCCCCACCACAAATTTTTGACTCACATTTTCTCCCCCACCACCTGCACTCAGTTGTTTCTCTCTTTTCCACGGGCACAGTTCTTTAATGATCAATGTGATCTCCACAGGGACAATATTTAAGGCACCGTAATACTTAACAACCTCCTTACCTTAATTGAGTGTTTATCTCAGCTATTAAATATTCTTCAGAGTTCTTTTAGAGAAAAACCTTGAGGTGCTCATTAAAATTAATGTGTGTGGTTGGTTTGTTTAGCTGCCAGAAAAAGAAAACACGCACACACAAGTGTTTCAAGCCTGGTAATGTGCAAAGGTGAGAACCAGGATGTGAAGGAATTGGGAACAGCAGAGTTTTTTTCCTAATTTCTTGTTTTCCTAATGTTTCAAACCTACACGTGCAGCACAGGGTGATTTTGGCTAAAGTAAAGGTATTTTTATTAGAGATACACTGTAAAATTAAAGGGAAAAAAAAGGATAATGAAGGTAAATCCTCAATATTGATGCTGTAAATTTAGAAGACTTTGGAGTCTTCACACGAAGCAGGCACAGGCAGCTGCTCAGCTGGTGCTGGAGCCCCAGGTCACAGAAGATTTGAAGCAGCATTAAATTACCCAGCTGCCATGGTAGGCACTGGAAAGGCCAAGAAAAAAATAGATTCTGTGGGTAGGGATGAAATATTTTAGACAGGCTGATTACCTCATGCAAGAAAATGAGTTAATACTTGCAGCAGCCCTGTAAATTGTTTCTTCTTTTGGGAGTCGTTTTCAGCTATTGTGATATTTGGAATTAATTTCTCTGTGGGCTCTGGGCAGTGCCAGTGTCAGAAATTCCATTTGGGGAGCTCAGGGCACAGAGCCCACACTTCTGTCTTGATAGTGGACAAGGTGAAAGTGGAGGGTTTTTACCTTAAATTTACCTTAAAAACAAGATTTTGTTTAAGAACCACAAAAACGTGGATGTGAGCACTCTGGGGATGGCAGTGCTGTGCTTCTCCCCCTGTGTGTGTGTGTGAAATGGGCTCAGGCTGCACCAGGAAAGGCAAATATTGGGAAAAGATTCCTTGTGGAAGAGTTCTCAGGCTTTAGAACAGGGAAGTGGTGGGGTTTCCATCCTTAAAATGTTCAAAAAAGGTGTGGGTGTGGCACCTGAGGACGGGGTTTGGTGGTGGACACCTGGACCTGATGAGCTCAAAGGTTTTTCCCAGCATTAATGATTCTGTGATTCTTTCTGAGATTGCAATATTCACTGAGGGAAAGCTCAGCATCAGTCGAATTCTGACGTGAAAAAAAATTTCCACAAGGGCTGGACCATGAAAATCACAAATAAAGAACATAAAATTCATCTGTTATTAGTGTGGGTCAGTTTTAGCCAAAATTGCATCGCTTTTTTGTGCTAAGCTTTTGTCATGATATTTTTATAAATTATAAAAATGATATTTTTATAAATCCAAGTGATTTCAATTTGTTCAAGCCCAAAACAGAGGTGATTAATGGAGAAACTGGACAAAAAGAAAAAGGTTAAGGAAAAAAAAATGTTATTAAAACTGTCTAACAGGGGTTTCTAATGTCTTGGTTTATCTGGGTTCAGGGGTGTTTTTGGAAGGAGTAATGGAATTATTCCTGGCACTGACAGTGTTGACAGCAAGGCTGATTCCAGAATGGTAATGGAAGATAAAGAGAATTTGGCCTTCATTTGAATAATTGGTTGACAAATGCAAAAAAAAAACCCCAACAAGCAACAATTTAAAAAAATGCAGATTAGAAGTAGTGAGTTTGAGGATTTACAACAGTTAATACAGAAGAAAAAGGCTTAAAACGTTATTATTAAAAAAGAATATGGCCTAAATGAAAAATGGGGTGAGTGAAAAAATTACTGAAGTATTAACATTACAAAATGATCTCACAGGGAGTAGTTTGAGCTCTCTTTTAAACAGGGAGTATTATGTATTTCCTTTGGATTCCAGTCAGAAAATCAGCCTTGCTGTTTCAGGGTGACTCTGTTGAATTGTCTATAAGAATATGAGAATTCCAGTAGTACGGTAAAGGTTTATCAAAAATAAATTAAATGGAGAAATCTCACAGGTTGCAATGCCTAGACCTCAGTGATTTGTCCAGAGCAGCAGTGAGATTTCAGGGCTCAAAATCAGCTATTGGTGATAAATTTATGGGATTTAATAACTTTCCCATTTCAACCCAAAGAAGAGGTGCTAGGAGGGAATGGCAGATGCTCAGAAGACTTTGCAGCTACAACTTCCAGAAAATTCAATGTAATATGTTTAAACCACCAGCTTCCAAGGAAGACCAGACGAGTTCCTTCCTTGAACTCTTGACTTTCCTGGAGCTCAGGAGTCATTGTTGACCCTCTCACTGTTCTGATTTCTTTTGTTGTTGTCCTTTAAGTGTAGCTGGGATCCAGCTGTAAAGGAGAGTGGAGCAATTGTAAAAACAATGAGAAAAACGCTTCCTCTGCTGGATGTCTGAAGTGGTGCTGGAGGTGGCTGCAAATCCGTGCTCGGAATGGGAGAAGAGCAGAGGGGCCGTGGTAAAGGTGAGCTGAATTCCAAACAACAGGGCTCAGTTTGCTGGAATCCTCCTGGCAGCAGAACTGAGCCATCAGGAGTTGTTCACTTGCTCTTAATAAACAGCACCTGGAAGAACAGGGGTGAGGAGGGAAAATTGTCATTAGAAATGGAGTTTTTTTTGTTTCTCATCCTCTGTCCCTCCTTCTGTGCCACAGTAAATATTGATTTGTGGGCAGGAGCAATGAGGGCTTTGCCTGTGCCCATTCTGATCTCATCAGAGGTGAGGAGGAAAGGGCAATACTTAATGACATTTTCCCCAGACCAGGAACCACTCTGGTATTTAAAAGAAAAAAATCAGCATTATGCTGAAAACTAAAATAGCTGTCATTGGGAATTGGTGTTAGTCGTGCTGCAAAAATTCTGAAAAGGGGAACTCTCAAAGAAGCTGTGTAAGTATTGCATCAGCTGTTTAGTGCTACTGAGAGCAGTCTTATTTTGTTTTTAAAACATAATAGAGCTGCATATTAGAGTGGAAGAGAGAGGAATTCAGCTGGGAGTGTAAAAGGGATGGATTTGTAGCAGGATTCTCTTGTCCTGTCTATGGAGAGCTCCAAGGCAGTGTTCTGAAAAATCGTGTCAGTGGCCTGACCCCGGTTGTGGTGAAGGCAGAAATGACACGAATTTAATGTTTGTTGCAGGGCTCTGGTGTTGTTTCACACAGCCCAGGCCTCCTGGGTCTCATCCTGTTAAAGTTCATGGCAAACAGAGCATTCCAAGGCCGTGTGCTGGGCAGGGAATTGCTCATCTGTCAGCAGCTGGAGAACGGGCCACGTCAGGCCGTGGTGCTTGGCAATTGTGACAGCACAAGCTGGATAAATGGAAAAGTCTTGCCTGGAGCAGGGGATATTTCATCTCTGGAAGTGTCACAGCTGGAATTCCGGGCTTTGGGAAGGTCAGGTTCTCACCTGCTCCCTGTGTGACCTCACACAGTGTCGGTCTCACACCACGGCTCAAAGAGCAAAGCACAGGAACAGCCCGCTCAGAACCTTCCTGGTGAAGGATGTGCTCTGCTCTGGGATTTCCTTCTGAAACCCACTGAAATTCGAGGTGAGGTGAGGAAACCCCTGGCACAGGGTACCCAGAGCAGCTGTGGCTGCCCCTGGATCCCTGGCAGTGCCCAGGGCCCGGCTGGACAGGGCTGGGAGCAGCCTGGGACAGTGGGAGGTGTCCCTGCCAAGGCAGAGACTGAAACTGGGTCATCTTTAAGCTCCCTCCCAACCCACACTTTTCTGTGCTCCACAGAAATCTCAGGTTTAGATCTCAATCAGGTTCCTTATCTCTATCAGGAATGACAAACTGATAAAATGACCGACTTTCAGTTGGCTGCACACCTCACTTTGGGGTCAACACAAAATGTGCAAAATGCAGCCACAAAGATGGATTTGCTTTAATAGAGGCTTCAGAGTCACATTCATGACAGCAATTGGGCCAGTACTTCATACTGGGACTCAGTTTTTAAGAAAAAAAAAGAGAGAGATTTGATGAAAAAAGGTACTTTAGCGTATTTCTAACCTTAGGTAGGCTGAGAATTTTGGGCAGATGTCCGGCTCCTGTGCTCGTCAGTCCCCAGGTGCCACCAGAGTTGTTGCACTTCATTGTGTTTAATTTTCCAGGGAAGCACATCCCTGTCTATGAGCAGATCTTTGCTTCAGCTGGGCTGAAACTTGGGCTGGTGCCCATCTTTGTGTGTGAACCATCTCAAACATTTAATAATCATCCAAAAAAATAAATCAGGAACCATCTGGGAGGGATTTATTGCTGGTTGGATCAGGAGATCAGCAGTGAGAGTACTGGTGACTTCTCACACAGGGGTAGGATCTGCATTCCAACAACCTTGAGAAACTAGTGAAGAAGGAAAGATAAAGCCACAGTTAAGGAAAAAATTCATTAGGTAACACTTTTGTTTCTGATGCATCGTTGGATGCAATTAAATTTTTGGCAGGAGCAATGGTATGAAATGTTTTGTCCAGAAGGTTATTGTAGCTGGAACTGAGGCTGGACGGCCAAACAACCATTGTCATCAAAACAGGGGGGGAAAAGTTGGCTGCTTATAAAGATGAAGGGCAAAATGCTGATCCCAGTGGGAATCCAGGCTGGATTCCTGTTGGAGATGAGTTCCTGATCCTGCACCTGTAGGTGCAAAGTGCAGATGTGGTTTTATTCCTCGAGGAACAGACATTACCTTTCATTAGCCAGACCACCCCAAAAACCTCAAAACAAACCACAAAATATGGGAATATGGGAAAGCAACATTTTACTTCTGCAGGCAGTTAAATCACAGCCTTTTTATAAAACATAAATTCTGCATTTCTTACCTGACTGCAGCAACAGACTCGTTAGATAACAAATTATGCAGATTTGCTTTTGGAGACTGTCTCCCCCTCTTTTTTTTCTACCACGATTGTGTCTTTTAGAGAAAGCTGGTTAAAATGACAATACTTTGAAGAGAGGATGTGTTTCTGACTGTTTCCCACCCTCTCTGGGCAGCCTGGGGAGTTGTTTTGGCCACCCAAAGCTCTGCAGGGATGGCTCAGAGCCGCTGCTCCTTGTGCAGCCGGGTGTGAAGGGAGTGAATGATGGAGCACAGCTTCTTGTTGTGTGTGAAACATTTCAAAAGGAGGCTGGGCTGAGCTGGGTGGGCTTTCCCTGCCCTTGGAAGGAGAAAGTGGCTCTTGTCTTAGATGCATGTCGAGTAATTAGTTTTCTTCAGACCAAAGAATAACTAATCCACTGCAGTTTATCTCAGTAAAGGGTCGAACAAAGACTTTGCTGTTTTGTGGGAAGAAGTTACAAAGCAAGACAAATAAATACATCCTCCAGCTGAAACACAGCTTTGTTCAGAAGCTTCAGGACCTCTCGTGGATTTGATTTAAAGGTCCATCCAAGCCCTCTGCAGAGCTCTGGTGAAGGGCTGAGTTTAATAAAGGAAATCATCAGGGCCCTGCACAGTGGTGGGAGGCTCTGAGGCTGATAAACAAGCTTTGCTTGTCCTTTAGATGTGGTTTGTGAATAACATCTTGCTTTCCTTTCAGTGCAATAAAGGAAAGGTATCAAAGTGTTCTGGGCATTCCCCCTGGCTGCCAGGCTAATTAACCAGAGTGGAACTCTTTGTGTCATGGCTTGAGACTTCACTGATTACATTTATCAAGGCAGATCGGCAGAGGATTTGGGGTTGTGTAATTTTCTGGCTTTTTGCTGAATGCACTCAGATGGAAATGAGGCAGGTCCTGGTTTGGGTCTCTGTCCCCTGCCACGTGCAGGGATGGACGTTCTCTCACCTCTCTGGTGCTCCTCCTGCCAATCCACTGTTTATTTTCACCAATCTTCCTAAATATGATCCCAAACAGTTACACAAATGTCACTTCAGAACCACGGGTCTGTTGTAGAGCACAGGAGGATTCAGGGAGGCAGAGCTGCAGCAGGAGCGGGGCTGAAGATGGAGCAGCCAGGAGAGTTTCACTCACAGCTGACTCCATGCCTTGTGTCACAAACCTGCTTTTCCAAAATTTCTGGGGAAAAGAAAGAACTGGCTGTCATTTAATTGATGCCCAACCTCAGTTATTAGCAATCTAGTAAGGAACTTATCCCAAAAAACCACAAGGTTTAAAACATTTTCCTTGCAGTTCAGTTTCTCCTAAAGGACATGTCATCCATACCATCTTATCAGCCAAAAAAAATGTATATATTTAGGTAGACATACCTGTTTCTTGGAAAGGTCATCTCTGCTGAAATGTTAATTAGATGTTGGTGCTGTTAAATATTAATAGACTAAAGTTCTGCCACGAAACGTCTTTATCTGGGTTTCATTGTAAATACATTTTTAATGCTGTGTCTCAGAGATTCTGGTGGATAAGGAAAATTTCCCTTTCCTTTTCTTCCTCTCAAGTTGCTGCTCCCGGGTAAAGCAGGCCCATAAGTTAGTGCCCACTGTAGCAATAAATTTAAATTCTTGTAAGCAGGAATTCAAACCCAGCAGTGCTGCTGCAAAAACTCTTAATAAATTAAACACATTCATTGCACTTTCCTGGATTATTAAAACACTTAAATATTATTAGCTGGGTTGCCTGAGAGCAGTGGGCTTCTCTGCATGGAAATGTGTGCAGGGAAAAGCTTCCAAAAAGTCCCTGTAGGTGGAGGACGCTCAGTGATTCAACTTCTTCCTCTCTCCTTTCTGAATTCTCTGTGTAGCAGCCTGGATTTTTCCTGAAATTAATTGTTTTAATTATGGCAAATGGCTTGAATGGCTTCTGTGTGAGGGGAGAATTAAAACTCTGGGACGGTTTAGTGCGGGGAGGGGACATAAAGAGGGCACATGATGGAGAAATCCCAATAATGAATTGCACACACAGAAAGTAAATCTGGCACTTCCACTTAGCCTCTCTTATAGTACAAGAACCAGGGGACTTGTAATGAAAGCGAAAGGCAGCAGAATGAAAGCCATTAAAGAAAATAAATATTTACACAAATGCATAATTAACCTGTGGAGTGAATTCCCGCGGGAGCTGAGTGAAGCCAACAGCTCAGTGGGGTTCAGGAGAGGATTGGAGGTTTCTGTGGATAATGGGAACATCTGGAGCCCTGTGGGATGGCCTGGGAAACGTGAAGGGACTGCAGGAACAGGGACAGGGAGTGTGCAAACCTCAGGAAAAATCAAACTGGCAGCACAAACCTGGCTCAGGGAGGCAGCAAATGGCCAAGGGAGGGAGGAGCTGCCATGGCTGGAGCACAAATCCACACAGGCTCAGGAGTGTCCAGAAATGTGAGGACTGAATTAGAACCTTCAGAGAAACTAGAGACATAAATCCACACAGATGTGAGGCGGGAATGCGAGTTTAGTGTTAAATAAATAGAGGATTTTTTAGTAGTAAATAAGAGACTGAATGAGTTGGCAAGGAAAAGACCTGAAGTCTAGTTTAAAGTTCAAGTAACGTTGCCTTTTGCAAAGTTAGTTAAATGTTAGTCGTGACAAAAATAATGTAGCCTTGCTGAACATTCCTAGATAGAACAGATAGAGTACATGTGTAAGAAATTTTGTGTAAGAAATTGTGAATATTGTTGGACATCAATCTTAGCTTAGGATAGGCCCAGCAGGGATGTAGAAAATTCGTGTTTTAACCTGATTGGCCAAAAACAGAATAAAATGCACTACTTTGAGATTCCATAACTGATCATTTCACTCAGGTAAATGCCACTGTGTCACTTATTTCAGAGGAGACTGTGTGGGGCAGTGACAGTTCCGTGCTCATGTTACCCCAGTCTAGCCAAGAAAAGAGCTTTGAACATCAGGGGAAATGCAAACCAACTGTTTCTGTCCAGTGCAGTTATCCCAGCACTCCTAAAGAAAGGTGTAATAAATAAATAGATAAAATTCATCTTTGGGCAGCAGGTGAGTTTCCCAGGCCAGCTGGTCTGGGTGTGGTGGGAGCTGTGTGGTGCTCAGTCCCTGTCCCTGCTGCTGTGCCCATCCAGTGTTTCAGTGTATCTGCTCCTCCTGAGGTGCTGATGTTTGAAATCCTGCAATAACACAATTTCTGCAGTCAGACATTGTCCACACTTCATTGACTTCTAAAATCAAGTTCACTTTCCTTGTCAGGGTCTCTGCCAGTGTTCTGGAGACCAAGGATGTTAATGACCCACGTGACATTATTACTAACCCTGTTTTCCCCTTTCCTAATAATAATATTATCCAAAGCAGCTTCCCAAAAGCTCTCCCAGCACATGCAGGGAATTGTTCCCTGCAAACACAGCTGTGGTGGGAATGTAGAGAACACGTGGCAGGCTGGATTTCCATTTCCATTATTTCCATTTCCATTTCCATTTCCATCATTTCCATTTCCATTTCATCCATTAACCTTTCCAGGATCTCTGCCAAAAGGTGCCCAAGGTATTTTGACCTCTCTGTTGATGGTCTTCATTAACCCACTTGTCTGAGAGGGATTTTTTTAAGATCAAAGCAGGAATTCCACCTCAGCACAAACAGACGTCTCAAAAGGCTTCTCATTCACACTCAATTGATTCTGTGGCAATCTTAAATGTTTTCCAGCCCATTTCTTTGTGACCTGCTTCATTCCAGGTGATGTTTGAAAGCTCTGAGATGTGACAGAGATGATCTGAAGTAGGTCAGGAGCTGCCCCACAGCTGGATGTCTGCACTGAAATTTGTGTTACTCCTCAGGTAGCTCAATGCCTGAATAATAGCAGTGTTTGTAAAGCAAGTATCTTAACTTGGAGTAACAAATTACTTTGGCAGGAATTACGACAAAATCTGACTCACAAGTTTAAAATAGTCTTGATTTCATTCTTTGTCTTGATTTTCAGGCTTTGTCTTTATGGTTCAGAGTGCTAGGGGAGTTAGAAACAAGATTTTCTTGGAGCTAAAAGCTTTCCCTGAGCTTGAAATGTCTTGATTTTAGACATGATAAGGAAAACTTAACGAAAACTCCTTCCATACTTCTTGTTTCTGACCTGGGCATCTGAGATACCAGGAACAGACCCTGTGAGGACCCTCCCAGCACAGAGCTCCCTCCTGTTCTTGCTGTGCTGGGTGTCCCAGGGAGGTGCCCACCCTCATCCTGCCTGGACTGGGCCCCCTTTGCATTCCCCACCACAGGGGAATATAAACATCACTGTTGTTAGGTGTTTATTGTTGTTAGATATTTACTGTTGAGAGGAACAGACTATTAGTAGATATTTAGTATAGAGACTCCACAAGGTAGAGGCTTTGTCAAGTCTCTAAAGAGGCAGAATGGTGCTTTAGGATTTGATCTTTTCCATTTCCCATCCGTGTGCACTCCTGCAGTTCTTTAGGCTGTGGCTCCAAACTCCACTCCCAGGCTCAGCTGCTGCTTTCCCATTTGGGCACACACAGCAATTCCTCTGCAGGCCTGGCAGTCACGGACACCTCCCTGCCCCAGGCCTGAGAGATGGGAACAGAAGGGAGCTGGGGGAAACCTGGGGTAAATGACTTCATTAGCTGGAGCTGTAATTGGGAGATGAACCCCGATGTGCAAATGGACACAACTGACCAAAGTGTGAAACCCCGGGGTGAGCCGGGGCCCATTTTGGGTGCAGCCCCTGGGGGGCTTTGTCTGCCCCAAATGTACCTGGAGTCCTTCCATAAATAGAACTGCTTTTTATTCCCTGAACTCTGTCTGGCCTCTGCTTTTAGGTAGCCCCAAAGGCATCACCACATGTGGAATAGGTGCCTTTGGACTCCAGGGAGTTCTGGTTCAGAGCTGCCACAGGCACTCCTCATTATGGGTTCTATTTATTCTGCCCTGACGTTGTCTGAGGGAGCGTGCACAGCTCAGAGCTCCTTTGGAGCTTTGTCTTCTTCAAACCCATCTTTAATGTGCTCTTTGTTTGAGAGCTCCCTTTGTAATTTAGTTGAAGCTGAGTTATGAAAGGATCCTGCTCTAAATGAGTCACCGTCCCGCTAGAAAGACTGTGACAAATATTAAATATTCTTGTGTCGCTCGCAGATCTGAAAGCAAATCCATTCTTTCCCTTTAATGCTGTTCCTGCCTTTATATTCTGATGATTCATCCCACATTATGGTGCCAATTCCTTTTCCTTCTTCCCAAAGCTAACAGGTGTTCCTTGGATTTGCCTCATCTGTTCGGAGCCGCAGTGGAGCCCAGCTGGAGATTTTCCACTCAGGAGCCCTGCACTGGGCACGGTGCACCTGGGCCCAGCATTCCCAGTCCCTGGAGCTGCTCAGGGCTCCACAGCTGCTGCAGCAGATCCCCGTCCCTGTCTGGGCTGGATTCACTGCCCACAGCCCAGGGCTCTTGTACCACCTCATGGAAATGCGACTGCTCCTGCCCTGCCATGGCATTTGCAGTGAGAGTGTGATTAAAAGCAGGTATTCACCCAAAATTCTCTAAAAAGATCAGCCCTTGACAACAGCAACATCAACTACTCTAGTCCTCTAGGCAGGAGCTGTGGTTTTTTTTGCAGCTTGGTAAAAGCTTATTTTAATAAGGTTACATTGTCCAAACTCTCATCTTTTTAAATGAAAATGTTCTGCCAGATTGAGATGGATGAGAAAATGATTGAGCAGCCAGCACACGTACAAGTTCTCCTCAGTCCTGCCTTTGGCAGGCACTGGTTCCACACATCTGAAACCATCCCAGGCAGCAGAGCTGTCCCCATTTGGTGGGAAGTGCCAAATGGCGTCTGACAAATATTAATTCGATTTGATCGGATTGTAGTGCAATATTTTATTTGCAAGATGTTCAGACCTAATTAAAAAAAATATTTTTGACTTATTAAAATGCCTTGGAAAACATCAGCCTTCTTTAATTGGAATCTGATAAACCAAGAACCCAGAGCAGTTGTCCCCGTTTTAGTCTGATTCTGCAGAAGTAGAAATTGTTGTAATGCTGAGTGAAGAAAGATTAGAAAGAAAATATTTGAGTGCATTTTCTGTTATGATCTCTTTGGTTTGGTGCTAATTTGAATATATTTAATTTGCTTCTGAAAAAAGTAGGAGAAAATTTAAGAGGGAATGGTAATATCGAGTTACCCTCATTTTATGACACTGATCTTGTGACAAAAATATAATTTTTGCTATTGCCCGCCATTGTAACACTTCACCTCATTTATTAAAGCTGTTAGCACCTTGACTTACATCACATTTTAAAGAATGCACAGGCAAAGTCTTGCCCAAATTCCTCTTTTCTCTTGGAAAAGGAGATGTAAAGAAGAGCTGGGAGAAGTTTTAAGAGTCAAGGCTCAGTGCACAGCAGTGGCTGGGGTGGCACCACTGCTCTGCAAGCTCCTTTCCAAAATAAAGCCCCTGACAAGGTTAATTAGAACCAGGAATGTTTCACTGTGGGTTCAGCACTGCTGAAATGTGCTGATTCAGATGAGAACACTGTCAGGCTTCCGACTATGGCTGATTATCTAGACCTTAATTATTATATAAATCAATTCAGGATAAATAAGACCTTCTTGGTGTAATGGCTCGCTGCCATTTGTGATTAATATTTCATTAGGCACGAAGCCATCAAAGCACTTAAGCAGGTGCTCAATTTTAGCCACTTTAGTCAATTATACTTGGAATTAGGCATATGTTCCCAGGCTTTGCTTGACTGGACTGTTCCCCAAAGCTGAGCTGACCTTTACCTCTGTCATTAACACCAGCGAACGCTTTTTGTCTGTGAACCACCAAGGACTGCACAGAAGAAATTCTCTTTTTCCGCTCACAAACGAGATCTTGTCACCATTTCCAGGAGAGGGCCGCCTCTTTGTCATCCTTCCATATGGCTGAGGGATGCTTTTCCCCAAAGCCTTGTTTTCCTTCGTATCCTTTGACTCTCCAGGTGGCAATCACCTTAATACACTGAATTATCAGCCTTTAGAGACACAAGCCAATGAAATGTGTGTGATACTTTTTTTTTTCCCTTGTAGTAAACAGATTAAAGTAATGTTGTAGCTTTTCTGTAGTCCAGCAGAAAAATCTCACCATTATCTGCTTCATGTGCTGGTTTTTGCATCACCAGCAGGTTTTTACACCTCTTTTAATGACTTACTTTTGATTTGCCAGTGTTTTGAAAGATAAATGATCAAAAATCGTGGGATAATAATGCCAACCTGAAGTCAGGGACCAGTTTTCCATGTTTTTCCCAAACCTTTGGTGGTGGGATCTGTACAGGAGGGCAGGGAATGAGGAAGGATGGTTGTGTTGGAGAACATCCAGTTGTGAGACAAGTTTGTGAGCTCAGAATAGTCTTATTTATGCTCGTTAAGTTTCTGTGTTGCCTTTCTCACTGCAGATGAATAATTTCCAAAGCCTCTCTTCTCATTACGGATCTAATTTTGACTTCTTTACGCTTTGGAAAATTCCAGTGTTGCCACATCTCAGTTTCCTTGATTTTCTCCCTTGTTTCCAGGATGCTGTGGGAGAGGTTTGTCCTGCCCTTGTGCTTCCACCCCCCCTGCCCCTGCCCTGCCTCTGCTGCTCCAGAGATGTAAAAATGCCTTCAGGAGACACCATTAAGGATATGGACCCTGAAACCCACTTGAAAAGGGAGTGAGGGCCAGAAAAGGAGCAAATTGATTTGTAATTGTGCTGCAGGGCTGGAAAGTGAAACACAAGACACAGCTCAGGTTGCAGATGGAAGATTTGTCCATTAAATGATTTCCCTGAGGTCAAGGACTGATGGCACTTGATGGTCCAGGATGTATTTGCTGCAGCATTAGGGGGTTGGAATCTTTCTGGGAGGAGGATGATGGCTTTGGAAAACTTTGTCCACTTTTATTTGTGGGCAGCAAATGCCCCAGAGAAGTTCAGGCAAATCTGAAGGAGTTGCTGATTTTCATTCACTGGAGAAAGAAAAAAGGGATGGTCTGGAATTCCCATAATTTGTAGGATATCTGGACCTTGAGTTCCTTACTGTGTGCTGAAGACTTTACAGTCTGAAGTGAAAGATCAAAATATTTTGTGGTCAGCAAAGAAAACCTTCAAATTTCATGGCAACTGTAAATATTGGAGAAACATCAGTCACAGTTTTCAGGAGTGTCAATTTACTGGAAGTTGTATCCATGGTGGACAGGAATGTGAGACTTAATTAAGTCATTGTTGAACTGTATTTGATAACCAGCATGAATTAAAAAGTGGAGGCTCAAGAGAAGAAAGTAAGAAATGGTTTAATATGAGTAAAGAGCAGCCAAAGAGGCAGGTGGTGTGACCTGGATTAAGTGGTTTATTTTGATTTTTTTTTTCTGTCATTAAACTATGAGAGAAGGCTTTGATAACTTACCAAAAGTTCCTGAGTTTTATTTGGATTTCATGAGAGATCATATCTTCACGTAGTTTAGATTTCCACTTGTGAAGCATTACAAACCTTAAATGTCTGAATACAGTAAAAAATAACCTCAGATGATTTGTATGAGGCTTCAGAATTTGCTTTAAATATACTCACTATTTTTTTCTCAAAAGACATGAAGTATTTGATTCCTGTAGTCCATCTGGCAAACGTCTGGCATTGTGTTATTCCATTATTTTGTTGTTGATGTGTCATTTTTGTGATAATGGGGAGGTTTAAGAAGCAATTTTAGAGCTTCAGCTGAAGATGTGAGCTGGTGTTTCCTCACTGACAGCTGCTGAACCTCACAGCAAAGAGAGCCTGACTGATTCCATCCATCTGGAGAGAGGGAAAACTCTGCTAGATTCCAGCTCACCTTTATAAATCCTTTCCTGATAAAATCAACCCAGAACTCATGAGAATCAATGGGAAAAATGGAAAGTGATGAGCAAAGGAAAGCCCAAATTTCCTCTTTTAGTCGATCCAAGGCAGTTTTGAGCTGGCTCTGGTGCCCACAGGGTCTGTTCCTGCTGGGGACATCGATCCTTTGATATTCCCATCCCTTTGTCTTCCTTTTTCTACTCAGAACAAAATATTGTGTTCCTCAACTTTGACCAGAGAGATTGGCAGTGGGACAGGAGGAATAATCTTACTTGTCCAAGGCCCATTAATACTCACAAAAATATGCTCTAAATGAGACATTTATACAAATCAATATACATTAAAATGTATGGGGAGCCAAGGCAAGCCAAGCAGAACTTGTTCTTTAATCTTCATTAAAAATAAAAGATTAAAAATTTATCTCTTCCCTCCTAATGCAGAGAGGTGTGGTGAAGGGAATGTGACCCGAAGTTTTAATGGAGCAGCACTTAAATTTTATTATCTATAAAAAAAAAAAGGATTTTCAAAATGAAAAAAAAAAAGGATAATACACTTTAAAAAAGCACCAAACAAGCAAACAGAAGTGCTTGTGGTTTGGTTTATGTTATAATGGAGCATTATTTTTATAGGGAGACAGGCTGTGCTTGGGAGGAATTGGGATTTTTAACTGGGCAGGCTGAGCTGTGTCCCCACAGCAGCATTTCCCTTTTTATCTCTGCATCTGGAATGTGCTGCCTTCCACACCCTGGGCTCGTTTGGTTACAAATGTCAGGGACAGTTCTGTGCATAAATAGGGAAATTATATGGATGGGGAGAGGAAAATAAAAGGGATTGAGGGGAGGATTGGGGATGTAGTGAGGTCCAGGTTGGACAGGGCTTGGAGCAGCCTGGGATAGTGGGAGGCGTTTCCATGGCAGGGGTTTGGAACTAGAGAATCCTCCAGGGCCCTTCCAACCCAGGCCATTCTGTAATTCCCTGGATAAAGGCAGGGTTTGGTTCCCATTCCCTCTGCACCATTTGGGTTACATTTTTTTGCCCTTTTTGCTGTCCCCTTGACAGGGCTGTGAATTATTTCTGCCTTTGCTGTGTCACCGCAGTCACCCTCACTGCCAGCACCCCATGAGCACCAAAAGCAGAAATCAGTCCTTCTGTGGGCCCTACGAGGAGCAGAAGAGGACTGCAACCTTTTATTTTCTTTATTCACACAGAGTTTTTAAGCGTGTTTGGTGTTTTAGGTGTGATCAGCTGAAATGCTTTACAGTTGTTCCTGATCTCACTTTTTTATCCCTGCACTCGCCATGGGCATAAACAGAGTGCAGCCGGGCTTTCAGCTCAAGGTTCAAGCACCTTTTGTCTTCAAAAGCTGCTCCTCTTACCCATTAGCCCAGCATGCTATTTGTTCTTGCAGATAAATTCCTTTTTTCTTTGCCATTTCTTAGGACTTGCAACAGCTTGCAGGAGTTTGAGGGTGAGCGTGGGGAGCTCTGTGTCAGAGGGCAGGAAATGCTTTGTAGTGCTGAGCTGGAGCTGCTTTCCAGGGAGTTCATTTTCTGCAGGGATCCAGACTAAAGAGAGGCCAGGGAAGCCATGCTGGCAATTGGGATAAATCCTCAGGAACTGAGGATTAGAACTGATTACAATCCTCAGGAACTCGGGTTGGAGCTTCCTCAGAAGTGACAATCCTGCTGGCAGAACAGGAGGGCACGAGGAAGAGGAGGAGCAGCGAAGTTTCCCTGGATTTTTCGGGCAGGAAAACAACCCCACTTCCCCCAGGAAGCGGAGTGGATTTACAGCTCATCCAGGTCCTCAGGTTTTGCCTGCTTGGAGCTTCATCCTTGGGGTTTGGGAGTTGAAACAGAGACAGCCAAGTGTGGTCACTCCTTCCAATCTTTCCTGGTTTGGATTTCCTCTGCCTATCCATTTTAATTCCAGGTTTCTTAATTTTAAACTCATTATTTGATACAGGTTTTATAACTATTAAACCTAAAGATGCTACCAGGGGAAAATTATGTTCTGGCCATATTTTTGCATAGAAGCAGACAAAGCCATCAGCACATCCCTTCTTTTATGTGCTGGATTATTTTCCAAGGTTTTTTTCCCTGTCAACAGCTCAGGCTGGGGTTTTTTCCTGAGTAAAAGGCAGGCTTGGACTGTCACTGTGCTTCTTATCCTCTAAAAATGCTAATTAAAAGCTGAGCTGCGCTGGCTCTTAACGGGAAGCAGAATTGAGCTCAAGTTGGAAGGAAAATGGAAGGAAAACTTCTGTGCCCTGAAGTTTGGCACTGCCCAAGGTGCCCCTGGTTTAAATGTGCAGCTGACACTGAGAGCACTGAGCAATCTCAGCTCCCCACCACTGAAGGCTGAGGAGAATCAGCTCCTCCCTTCTCACGTGTTTTGGACAAATGGAATGGATTTGATCCAAATATTTTCTTTCCTCCAATTTATTTAGCTGCCCCCTGAATGTTTGGAGCGGTCCCAATGGAGCAGTGAATGTTGTCATACTTGCAGTGATTCTGGATATGAGGGAAAAAGACAAAATATTCCTGAAAGCTTTGAAAACTCAGCCCCTTCCAGGAATTTTTCCATAACTCTGCTGGGCCCTTCATTTCTCAAACCCAGCCAAGTGATTTTTTTTTTCTCCTGTTGATTTCCCCAGGAGTGGGGAAAGGTCAGGGAATGCAAACATTACTAAATACCGTGGAAATTACTCTGGGTTCGCTGAAATCCAAAGAGACTCAGACTATCAACATCCTTTAAGGGTTGCAGAGGATGAATTTTGAGCAATTAAGCTGTGATAATCTGATATGTTTTTCTTCAGAGTCAAGAAATGTAGGTGGGTGTTTGCTGGGAGCTAGAGCAGAAGGCAGCATGAAAAAACCATGGAGTTTCCCTTGGAATTTTGTCCTGAGAGAGGCAGGTGGGCAAGACAAACTCTGGGGGCATCAATAAAACTCAGGTGGTTTGTATGAGACTGCAGAATTTGCTTTAATAACACTAATTGATTTTTCTTTACAAAAAAAGACGTAAAATGTTTAATTTCTGTAGTCCCTCTGCTAATCTCTGCTTCACTCAAGGTTCAGGCTGGCGGGGAGTTGATGCTTTGCAGTGTATCTTGGAATTTTTTCTTTTAGTAGGGAATCAGGTCCTTCTCAGTGCATAACTTGCTCAAACTTGCATTTATATCTAATATTTAGATACACAAATATATACAAATGAAAATACCTATATATTAGATAGTTAAATATTTATTATATATAAGTATCTAATATATAAAATAGGTATAATATAAAATATATAATATATAAAATAGATACAGAATATATATAGAATATATCAAAATATCTATAAAGTACATTTAAATATATAAAAATATATTGAAAATACATATACAATACACACACAGACATATATGGTTTTTCCTTAGAAAATCTATCCCCAAAGTGACAAAAAATATAATTAGAGAGCCGCTGTTCCTTTCACACTGTTGTGCTAAGTGTGACCAATATCTGTGAATATCAAGGGATTTTATTTACCCCTTTCTGTAACATTTGGCCACTACTGGATGTTGATACCTTCAGGTCAATGACTGCAAATGCTGGGGGAAGGAGCAACTTTCACCCAAGATGAATTTTCAGAGTGGTGAGTGATTGTTTGATGTCTGGAATTTCTACTCAAGGATGCTCCTTGTTTATTGTTTTCCATATAGGAGGCTTTGCTTGAAGCACTGCATTAAAAATAGTGGCATGGGAAATGGAAAAATTAATGGTATTTTAAATATATATTATATATATAATATATATATATAAATTAATAAATAAATATAAATAATAAATTATTTATATTATATATATAAATTACATATATTTATATATATTTGCAAATTGTGATCACATGCATGTGGGGGAAAAGGAAATTTCAGCATTGAACTGCTCAGCTAAGTAACCACAGTTACTTCACACAGGAATTTTTGGAAGAGGGCAGCAGAAAAACCCTGAGATTGAGGTGTTTTACCTCAATTTCTTCAGAGAGGCTGGAGGGCAGCAAGAACTTTTGCATAATTCCACGTGGAGATAATGCAGGAGGGAGGAGGGATTGGAAAATGTGGCATTTATGGACACACATTGTATTTCCTGGAAGGAAAATGTTCACAGCATCCTAAGTCCTGTGGCAGAAAAGCCCAACAAATTTTACGGGAAGCATAAGTAGAAATGAAATTAAACTGATGAAGAGACTCTGGTGAAAATCACTGAGGAAACTCAGAGCACTCGTTGCATTTTTTAAAAAAAATAGTGCTCTCTATGACCCACTAAAACATGGGGAAAGTTAGTAGTGATGAGAAAGCCTGGATTATTATGGGATAATAAACATAAATCAGGAGTGTTAAGGCCCAAATTTCATTGTAGATTTGTCAGTGTTTGCTGTAACTGCTGAGTTATAACTCCATTATCAGTGTGAGGGTCCACTTGGAGAGTGTTGCACACCAGTTCTTATATTTACTGTCCATTTTAATACCCAGCCCGGCTGATTTAAAACACACCTTCAGTTAATTAACTAGTTCAGCATTAAGATTATCTCTGAGAGCCAAAAAGTTCCATTTTGGTGTTAATCACGGTGTAGCTACAGCTTTTTAATTTGATTTTTTTTTTGTTAGTGGAGTTTCAAGAGCAGTGGAGTGCCCAGTAGTGCAGAGCATTCCCAAATTCTTCATTTAATCCAAACTCATAATTACCTGCAATTCACACTGAAGGCTAAATACATAACAAACAACGTGGCTGAAATTGAAAACCAATCCCAGGACAAACATTATTATTTACACTTTCAAATAAAAGCCTGTGTTCAATACCGTTATTCTGTTGTTTCCCTGCACTGTAATTTCTCCTGAAAGATTTTTGTGTTCATCCTCCTGCTTAGATTTTCCTCTAGATTAATGACACTGAGTTTGGCCTGATGGTTTTGGTTGGGTTGTTTTGTTTTGTTGTAGGGTTTTTTGGCTTGTTTGTGGGATTTTTTTTGTTGGCTTTTTTGGGGTTTTTTTTTTGGTGGATTTTGTTGGTGGTGGTGGTTTTTTTTTGTTGTTGTTAAATGGAAAGTTCTCTCTGAATCCTGTGGTTGGAGGAATAATTTCAAGAGCTAGATTTCTTTCCCAGTTTTAAATCTGTCAGGTTGGTAATAGTGGGTAATAATATTTTAATATAACACAGAAGCAGCCAGGAGATGACCTTGGTGGTGCTGCACTGATCCCTGGGCTGAGCAGGGCATCAGCTCTGCTGGAATTCCGCAGAATTAATTAAGAATTAGTCTGAATTCTCTTTGGAATGAACTGGGATCAGCCTCCCAGTTAAACAGGAGTGCTGGGAGCAGTTTTTGGAAGCAGGATGTCGATTTTGGAGCAGATGTTTGGGAATCAATGGTTCTGTGGCCATGGGGCAGCTCCTGCTGCTTTTCCCTTCACTCACCATTCCAGCAGGGATCTCGGGGAGTTTCTTTCTGTGGAGAGGAATTTCTTTCTCTGGAGAGGAATTTCTTTCCGTGGGTTCTTTCTGGAATCAATGCTTTGATTACCTGCTATGATTCCACACAGTTTGAAGCCCAGCTCATTGTAATCTTGGTTTAACAGCCTCTTGCACACTGGTCAGGTTTCCAGCTAAGCAGCTCTTAGAAACCTCACTTAATGCTTTTTTTTTTGTCTCAAAACAAAGCAAAAGATCTTGCCAGCCCTGACTGTGAGATAAATGGCTCAGATATCACTTTTTATGAGAGATTTTCCAGGATTTTTTTGTATCTTATCCCCATATTCCCCGCATTTCAAAGCTGCTGCATTAGTTCATGTGTTTTATTCTTGCTCTGTGTTGTCTGCTCAACACAATCTCCCCATTTCTTCCTGCTTTTGTTTAATTGTGATTTCACCTCTCTTGTGCCTCCCAGTTCCCTGCTGGGATTTTTTTTATCTAATCACAGAAAGATCTGATGCTTTGCAGGAGCACTGCTGCTCTTAAGGAACAGGCAGGAAGAGAACTTGCTTCTCTTTGAATGTGTATTTACCACTTGTGGGGGTATTATTGGACTGAATAATGATCCAGTCTCACCGAGACTTCAGAGCACAGTAAATTACCAGCTGCCTGCAGTTTGTGGGCTCCTGTTTAATTGTTTGCAATTTGTTGAGGTATAAAATGCCTAAGTGCATGAAATCCTTAGGACAGAACTTGTTTTTCTTCTGCACTTGCTCTCTGAAGGCACAGTGGGGTGAAACTCGGCCTTTAATTCTTAGCCTAAAAATAAGAGTTTATTATGGACTGGAAAACTTGATTTTTCCAAAGGGTGCAGGCATTTCCCCCTGTGTGATATCAAGGATTTACACCTTCCCAGCCTCATGGAAGCCTCACTTTCTGCCTCAGACTTGTAAGCAGCCTTCAAGAAAATTCCTTTTTTTTTTTTTTTTTTAAATTAACTTATCCTCCAGCTTTCAACACAGGGCTGGATGAAGTTGTGTAGATATCCAGGAATCAACTCTGTCAATATTTTCTGCCTTCAGCAGTTCAGTTTCTGCTGCTGGGCTCCTTTTCCCCAGGAGTTTGCCCATCCCTGGGAGCGAGCAGAGTGCAGGAACACGGCGAGAGGCTCTGGGATAAAACTGAGCAAGATCAAAATTCCCTTCCCTGGATACCGACTCTGGAATGTGAATCTGAGTTTTTGTGAACATCAAAACTCTTTAAAGTTCTGTAATTATTCCTATTGCAGCTTTCCAGGTGCAGTTCAGTTCAGACAGAGAGTTCTGCATGAGCTGCTCTCCGTTCTTGCAGCAGCTCCTTCACCCCACGGCTCTGGATGTGGAAACTCCTTTTCTTCCACTTCAAACTGCCAAGGAGATTTTCAAACTCCTGCCCTTCATGCTAACCTGGCTGAATCCACCTCAGGAAGGAGATACCTGTGGCTTTTTGTCTAAATAAGATGTAAAATATTCAACAGCAGCGTGAATCACTGCGAGCATGAGGAGAAACAGAGACCACATTCAGCGAGTGACTCCCTTTTGGAAGCTGCATTTCAGTTTGAGATCCTTTCCCATTTTTCCAGAGGTTGCTGGCACTTTGTGAGCAGAAGACCACACTGATTGAAATTCTCCATCCCTGAACCAGGACGGGCAGTGTAAAGAAGGCAGTGATTATGTTTTGGCAGCTTATTTTGCTTTATCCCATTCCTCTGGAATGATAAAACCTGGGGTGGTGAATAATGGGAGGCTCCACTGAGCAGAGTTAGCTGGATCCTGATTCTTAAAAATGCCAGAATTTAGTGAGTAGGTGAAACCAGGCTTGGTTGATGTGATTTGAGGCAGCTGAACTGGATTTGTCATGGATTCCACTAAAATTAAATGGGCTAATTTGATACTGATATCTAAATGTTCTTTAAGAGTGAGGGGTGGAGCTGGTCCCTGGTGGAGCACTGACAGTGTGAGTGCTTGTCCCGTATCTGCCAGCTCCAAAGTGCAGCCTGGCTGTGTTAATGTCAATTCTCAGGACATTTGGGGCAGTACCAGCCCAGTTCTGGGTGTAAAAGGAGATTTCTCTGCATGTCTTCCCATTTCAGCCATGCACATGCACTGAGGGAAGCAGTACTGCCTGCTCTCCACCAATAATTCTGTGTGGCTCGTGCAAACAATCTGTGCTTCAGTAGGGAATTTTTTTAGAGTGAAATTTTGACTGTGCACGGTCTCTTGGTGAAGAGGAACAATCCCTGGTGAGGGATCCTCTGTTTGTGTGCCCACATGAACGTTCACATTCAGCACCATCTACGTGTGCAGGAAATAATCCTCCCTTTGGCCAAACAGAATGGCAGTGACACAGGGGTGTTGTCTAGGACAAATCCAGCTTTTATTCAAGAACTCTCAATTATCATTTCAGTTTTGTTTGCATGAATTCTGCCTGCCTGCAAATAGGATTTGCAATCTTGAGCCAGATTTTAATTCAATAGAAATCACACTGGAGGTAGCCATGGTAGAATCACTGCTTTTTATTTGGGTAGAAAGTGTTGCAGGAGTTTCACAGCCAAGCCAAACCATTTGTTTGCTGTTTTGCTGTCAACATTTTATAGCCTCTTTTTAGTGCAGCCTTTTCTTTTAAAAGAAGGGAAAAACTGGCCATGGAGGGAATGGTTATCTGCTTCCCTTGAATAGGAAATTAGCTTTATCTCCACTAAAAAAGCTGATGTAGAAGCCTTCAAGTAGTCTGACAAAATCAGCAAATAACTGAAATTAGAGGTGAAGGAGCAGAGCAATCTGTGCTGTTAGACTGGAGGTTGGTGTGGACGTTCCTCTTCCTCCAGTTGAATCTTCCCAAAATAATAAGGGAATAAAATGTGCCCTGAAATGAAAAACCCACTGAGCTGCACTGAGTTTGGGTGCTGTGAGGATTCACCAGGAATGGCCTCACTGGTTGATAAATTCCTTTCCCAGCCCTGTTGGCCCTGAGGGACAGAAATCCACAGTTCAGCTGCTGCAGCGCCGGATCCACGCGGGCTGTGGCGAACACAGTGCAGTGACAAATGAAACAAGAGCAGCTGCAATCACATTTTCTACATCTTTATGGATTTGCCCAAACAGTTCATGAGCATTTGTGCCTCATAACCCCCAGAGGAGCGAGCTGGGCAGGGAGAGGTTGGGGTGAGACAGATCAGGCACAAAGCAAAGCCTGACCCTTGCTGAGGGAAGGATCCGGGGCTCCGTGGCAGCAGCCGGAGATTTGGGATAAATTGTGTGAGAGCCTGGCCTGGGCTGGGTGTGGAGATTTTTGGGGATTGATGGATCTGAGGAGCGGGGCCAGGCAGAGGAGAGGAGCAGCTCTGCTCAGCAGAAAGATTCTGCAGGAACAGATCCCAAATGGAGCTTGGCTGGGCTGCTGTGCCTCTTTCTCCTTCTAGGAGGGAGGAGGACTTTAATCCCTAAAATCACGGCGTGGAGGATGGAATTAGGTGATATTTTAGGCCCCCTTCCAAAGCAAACCATTCTGTGATTCTGTGAAATTCAGTGGCTCATTTTTATCTTACCCAACTTTATTTTATTTTGTTTTCCTTCCTTTTTAGTAGCGCATCCATCGCTCTTCACTCTCGGGAATTAGACACGTTCCTTTCTGGAACAAAGCTGGGATTGAATGGGATTGGGAAGAGAGGTTAAGGCAGGGTTTACTCAGTCCTGGCTGCAAAATGAAGCCCAGTTATTTTTTAAAATCTTCTGCCTTTCATATTCCTGTGATGAAGCCCTTTCAGTGCTTAAAAATCTCTTCCATGTTGTTCATATGGACCTCTGTTCACTCTTAGTTTAGCTCTGATTTATCCTGAAAACCTTCAGCATTTTCTTTTGTTTTAGCATATTCTTTTACTGCAGGGAGAAAGTCACCAAAAGTCTTGGAAATTCTGCTTTAAAGCCCTGAGCTGCAGGGTGTGCAGAGACTCTCAGATAATCAGAACAAACATTTTGATGCTTTGTTATTCTGTCTGAATATGTCTCTAATCTTAATATAATCAACTTTCCTGCTTGCACGCATGATTATTATTATTTTTTATTAATAATTAAGGGTTTGGCATAGCAGAAGTGTTTCAGATTCATGGAAGTGTCCAAAGAAAATTGCATTTTAGCACTTTTCATTAACCAGTGAGTAAAGGTGGAGTACTAAAGCGACATGATTTTGGGTGTTAACTTTGAATTTTCATTTTGCAACTTGCTTTCCTGCTGAAATTCTCCTTTTGGGGCTAATTCTAGCATTGTTTATCTGTTTTTTTAAACAAAATTACATCTGGAATGACTTCCACCTGCTTCTTTGGATCTATCTTGAGGGCAGTGGGGGTGGAAATGAAACAGCAGCAGGGGGAGGAAGGGATTGATGACCATGGAAAAAGGAAAACAAATCCTCTGGGGTCTGGTCTGTGTTGCTCTCTCTCATTTTAATCACACTTAAAATTCGGGGCATCATTTATTTGCAGCACCTTTGGTCTTCACTGATGAAATAATACAGAATTGATGAACAGAAGAGTGGTTTTGAGGGGGAAATCAGAAATTATCACGTGGTTGGAGAAGAAAATACGTTGAGTTTTACCTGCTGTTTTTCACTGCCTTTCACCTAAGCCCCAAAGTTTCAGGAAGTTCTGTCTGCAACCATAATAAGCCTCAAAAAGGATAATAAAAAAGTATCAGGTGTTGGCAGTCTGTTGAGAAAGCAGGTGGCTGCTCCTAAATCTAATTCCTGGGGTTTTATGGCGTGGCAGTAAAAGAGGGAAGCAGCCAGCGTTGTTACCCACAGAGTCGGAATTAAATCCAGATTTGTTTCAGCAGGGCATTAATGGGGTTCCTCAGAGAGAGAATCTCTGCCTCTGAGTTTGGTACTGGGTGGAAAATCATCTGGACAGGGGTTTTTGAGCTGTGACAAGATGTTACAACATGAATTTTTACTAATTCAATTTATTATGCCCAATAGCTCGTGTCCATATCAGATGTCCCATTAATTTTCTTTTTTTTTTTTAAGCCTTTTGTAAGAACTAAGGGGGATTTGCTTTGTCCTTACTGCTGATGTCTTGATGGTTCACATCTAATTATTAAATTAATAAGTAGAGGTAGCTCTGCTGATTTTACCTTCTGGGAAATCCACTCTGAAAAGATCAGTTGCTCTCCCTCCCTTCCCTGTGAAGATTTTAACATGTTCACACCAGAATTTTGAATCAAAAATAGCAATTCACCATTAAAAAGAAGCCCAGCACAGAGATGTGCCACAACATTCTGAGCTTGTGGCTTCTTTAAAATGTATTTTAAATTCTTAAATTATGGGTTTGCACAGAAAAAAACCCATTTAGGGGTGCTCATTATGTTTTCTACAAGTGTAAAAGATGTAAGTGGAATAATCAAACAGGAATATTCCCTGCTGCTCCTGCCCAGCCCCAAAACTCAGGTACAAATTCTGTTTCTGGGCTCCCTGACTGACCCGAGGGTATTTTCTCACCTTTTGAATATTCTTCTTTTGTTAAATGTCCTTATTTCGATATATTTTGTGGTTTATCAGACAGATCCTTTAGCACTTCAGTCAACAAGCAAATAACAAAGGTTTGGTCATGGGGCCTCTGTGAAATTCTTTGTGGATTTCTGATCTTGTGGCTATTTTCTAATTTTTGGGGGGAAACTGAAGCCAGTGGTGCCCTTCAGAGTTGGAAATTTGTATTTTTAGCTTTGGCCTCTTTCAAGGTAGAATGATTTGAATTGCTCTGCCAATGTCCAGTTAATGGCATGAGCATCTCCAATCATTCCTGCATTTTTGTCCTGGCACTTCCCAGTTTTTGAACCTCTGAAAATAGCTCAGGGAAAAGCCTCAGGAGCCAGGAGGGAGCAGGAAAATGGGGAATGTGCTGTAAAATAAATCAGTCCTCCAGTAACAGGGGTGAGGTGAGTGCAACCCTGCTCAATATTAACACAGGCATAAATTGCTCATTTTTAGCTGGCATCCCCTTTCAGTCAAGCATTTTAATTTGATACCTAGAACCCAAAGACTTTGGATGGAAAAGGAAAACAATGAAAGCTTAATCATAATATTATTTTAGGAAACAGAATTAGCCTGGCTGCAGGGACGTGTGTCCCCACAAGGGCAACTGACCGTGGTAAAATCATTTCTAAATTTAAAATACAGACCAAATGGACACAAACCTGTTACTTTATGCAGACACTTAATTTAAAAAAGCTGAGTTTTCCTTCTTCATTTCACTGCTCAGTGCCTAATTTGGGCCTAAATATGTTTAAAATGAGCATTCATTTTTCTGTTTCGTTGTTCCAGTCTCGTGCAATGGAAGCAAACCCATTTCCTAATTCTAAACCAGCAAGAAAAGGGAGTGGATTTATCCTCAAAGGCAGTGCTTGACTTTTTGAAAAGATTAATGAATCTTCTGTCTCAGTATCTGGTAGGAAAGATCCAGAAGATAAAATAGGCTCTTTCTTTCCTTTTTTTTTTATTTTTCCTTTACTACAGAAATACTTTAAGTGTGTAAAGAAGTTCATTTCAGCAGTGTAATGCATTATTTATCATTTTTAAAAATGATTTTTAAATGAATTTTACCTGAGCAGTAGAATTGTGATCTTCCACCATTTCAATTCTGGTAAGAACTTTCCCATTCTTAGCAATCAGGCATTTATAAGTGCCCATATTTTGGATGATTTGGCAGAAATGCTTGCCTGGTGTGGTTTCTTCTGCCCTGAACATCTGGCCAGATGTTCATTCCCATCGTTTCTCTGATTCCAGTGTGAATTTCCACCACTTGGAGAGGAGGAAACTTCACCTGCATTTTCCCCCCAGTCATGTCAGTCCCTGGTCTTGGGCTGTGGGATGCTTTGTGAGAGGTGAAAAAAACAGGATTAATCCGAATTTTAGAAGGATTGATTAGGAAAAAAATCAGGATTAATCCGAATTTTAGAAGGATTGATTAGGAAAAATAGGATTAATGACAATTTGGGTGTTTTTTTAGGGATTGTTTTGCCCTTAGAGGGGATGCTACAACATCACTGTCGCTGTTGTGTGTCCCCATCGTTTGTGAAGCCACCCTGGCCATGTCACCCCTGCCTGGAGTGGCTGAGACCCCCCAGTGCCCCTGCAGGGTTTGGATTTGGATAAAGGTCCCACCCTGGTGGGCTCAGGTGGGAATTCCTTGCACACACAGCCCCCTGTACGTGTGCAGCAGCAGCAGGAGGAGGTTCTGGGTGGGGATTTGATAAATGGCTGAGCAGATGGCAGCTCCAACGTGAGAGGAGCTGATCTGCAGTGATTAAGACAAGTGTAAAATTGGATTTTGAGCATCTTAAGAAGCGCACGGCTCACTTGCTTGGAATTTCATGCAAAGTAAGTGTGAGTTCTGCGACAGTTTGTAAATTTGGCTGAGGGGAAAGCCATTAATAATCCTGGTGGCTGTCTCACTTCTTGAGGGATGCAAATGGTGCAGCCTCCTGTGGTGGCAAAGGAGAGGATTTACTGAAGGGCTTTGGGAAGAGAACTCTTCCCCAGCTAAAACGGGAGCTAAAAATGAACTTTCATACATTTATTGTGTGAAACTTTACTCGTGGTGTTGTGTGAGAAAATAAATTGTTTAAAATGCCAGCGTTACGTGAGAAATTCACAGAGTGAGGGTTTGGTCCCTCTATAATTTAGAGTTCAGTAGTTAATTAGTGTGTTAGTGTATATAATTAGTTAATTAGTATATATAGATCTGACAGTTTCTTACCCGTAGGGTTACACAGGAAGGGCTGGGTGGATTTACAGCAGTTAATCAAGTTTGCCTTTTGGCTTAAACCTTTTTTGCTGTCTGTGGACTTTTGAATTCCTTTTCACTGCTTCACAGAAATCTTCAGCTGTTTGCACCCCTCAGAACTCACCTAAGGGGTTCCTGCTCAATTAGGGCTGAGTTCCATGGTACAAACCCCCAAATATCAGCATTTTTGGTCCTTCCAGCCATTGCCATCAGGTACCTTGGGCAAATTCCTGGATGGAGCTGCAGCTCCTGCAGGGAGAGCACTGAAAATTCTGCCTCGTGTGGCAGCGATGGCAGATTCACCTCAGAGCTGCTGCTGGGTATTCCTTGTGGGAATTCATACTGGATATTCCTGCTGGGTATTCCGTGTGGAAATTAATATTGGGTGTTCCTGCTGGGTATTCCTGCTGGGTATTCCTTGTGGAAATTCATTTTGGGTGTTCCTGCTGGATATTCCTTGTGGAAATTCATACTGGGTATTCCTGCTGGGTATTCCTTGTGGAAATTCATACTGGATATTCCTTGTGGAAATTCATGCTGGATATTCATATTGGGTGTTCCTGCTGGATATTCCTTGTGGAAATTCCTGCTGGGTATTCCTGCTAGATATTCCTTGTGGAAATTCATACTGGATATTCCTGCTGGGTATTCCTTGTGGAAATTCATACTGGGTATTCCTTGTGGAAATTCATGCTGGATATTCCTTGTGGAAATTCATACTGGATATTCCTGCCCGGTATTCCTTGTGGAAATTCATATTGGGTATTCCTGCTGGATATTCCTTGTGGAAATTCATACTGGATATTCCTGCTGGGTATTCCTTGCAGATAGTCATGCTGGATATTCATACTGGATATTCACACTGGATATTCCTGTTGGATATTCATCCTGGGTACTCCTGCTGGATATTCCTTTTGGACATTCCTCCTGGATATTCCTTCTGGATATTCATCCTGGATATTCATCCTGGGTACCCCTGCTGGATATTCACACTGGATATTCATGGTGGATATTCCTCCTGGATATTCCTGCTGGATATTCCTGCAGGATATTCATCCTGGATATCCATACTGGATATTCCTGCTGGACATTCATACTGGATATCCATACTGGATATTCCTACTGGATATTCACACTGGATATTCACGGTGGATATTCATACTGGATATTCCTGTTGGACATTCCTGCTGGATATTCATCCTGGATATCCATCCTGGATATTCATGCTGGATATTGGTGCTGGATATTTGTGCTGGCTCCTCTCTGAACAAACAGTTCTGCAGATATTATCAAGGGGAATGCTGAAATAATATTGCAGTCAACACAGATCTTAACTTGACCTTTTTTTTAAACTTTTTTTCCCCCCCAGGCCCTGAAATATAAATGTAACCAGGCTGCAGTTTGGAAAGCAAATTAGGCAAAGCACTGAAAATGTGGGTTGGTGCATTTTTTTTTTTATAATAATAATTTTTTAGTCT
The DNA here is from genome assembly GCF_021018805.1 of Prinia subflava. Lineage (NCBI taxonomy): Eukaryota > Metazoa > Chordata > Aves > Passeriformes > Cisticolidae > Prinia > Prinia subflava. The sequence goes on along the minus strand of NC_086257.1, from coordinate 23,169,320 downwards.
AAATAATTTCCTGTAATCCAGGCCTCCCTTTGCCATCTGCGGTTTCCCACTTTGGGAGTGGGGTTGGGAATGGGACAGCCTGTGCCTGAGGCACTGAGAAAATCAGCACTGAACCAAGAGCTGCTGGGGGATGTGGGCTTGGAAATACAGTGCTGGTGATGGAATTGAACTTCAAAATCTCTCAGAATTACGTCAGGAAGGACTGAATCTTCATTTGAATTGTTCAGCTAAACCCCACCATTCCCACCTCTACAGTATAGAAGTCTGGAAATTCAGGAGTTTTTAATTTTTAGCAGTAATCTTGTTACAGTTGTCTAAATTAAAACAGACTATGGGAATGCTGATTATGGAAATTCTGAGTCCATGAGCCCATCCTGCTCCCTGAACCCTTCTTGGACCATCCCAAGCTCAGGCCCCTGCCTGGTTGGATCTTGGAAAGCTCCAGGAATGAGGCTGAGTTGCCAAGCAGCATTTCTACACTAACCAGCAAAAAGAAAACCCCAAACCCCAACAAAAATTGCCCCACAAAGGTCTCAGTTAAATCCTATTTTCACTTTCTGTTTCGTAGCTGTGGCCTTTGGGAGGAGTGGAGTGAGAAGGAGGCTGGCAGGGTCTGGCGGAAAGAAATTCATTAATCGGGTTCTAAAATCCTGAAGAAACAAAGAGATGAGGAAATTGGTGTAGCCTGATGTGCCAGGAAATGAAATAATGGCAAAACAAACATACTGGAGAAAAACACCTGATTTTATTGTGCTGCCATCCTAGAAAAGGCAGAATGGAATGAGGAATTCATCTGGAACCTGTTATTCTGCTTTTTGCTCAGACAAAAGCTGTTGACTGCGTGCTACACAACATTTACCTCATTCACAAACGAGAATTTGAATAGAATGGGTTTATTTGGAAAGGGTATTTGCATATGCACTCATAATTTTTTTCTTGTGGGAGATAAATTACTCTCTTTAATACATGGGAGAAATGAGCTGACTGCCCACAGCATCCATAGAAATGGAGTTCTGAAAGTCCTTGTGATGTAGAAGATTTGCATCTCCACAGAAAACAAAAGGCTGTGATTTTTCCCTTTGTTTAAAACATTTCTCTTTTTGCTTTGATTTTTCTCACCTGTAATTTTATTTATTGAATTTTCAACTAATTTGGTTTCAAAGCAAGTGTGGAAAGCAGATGGAATAAATATTGGTAGCTTTTTGTCACCATGAAGCATCTCTTGCATCCAGGAAATATTTATGTTTTTAAAGACGATAACATTGAAAATTTCTCTATGGAGAGCCAGGAAATGATTGTTAAAAATGAAAAAAAACCAAACCCCTTTGTAATGAGATGAATCTGTGCATGTTGCATGGGATATTAGACAATAATTTATCCAGCCAGAAGTGTGTTCACCTATTTTCAGTTTATGAGCACAGATAGACTGGGAACAAAGCTCTGCCTTCTGAGAAGATAAGTGCTTTTTAGAGATCTCTGGGCTCTCTGGGGTTTTAATTAGGGATTTTTATAGCTTTTGTATACGAGCTTCTAAGACCTTTTTACTTCAAAATAAAATTCAGATTTTTTGTGTCCTCCCTTGATCAATTTTAAGGCCAACATTGAAGGTGGAAAGGATCTGTTTCTAAATACTAATGAGTGCCTTTCCAAAAGGAGAAGGAACCTTCGGCAGTGTGCGTGGGTGGGTGTTGAGGTATCTATAAAAGGCTATTTTAGAGGTTCAAAAACAATAGTACAGCGTTTGTAATTAACGGAATTGTTTAATTACTCTCCCAAATTCAGGCTTTGGCTGGTGATTGGTGCTTTGTTGGGATTGGTGCTCCATGCAGTCCTAGGATGGGAGTGATGTGTGTGCAAAAAATACAAAAGAAGCTGTGGTGGCTGTTCCTGAGCTGAAATCAACCCAGAGCCCCTGGAAATGACCCAGGGAGCCTCATCCATGCAGGAATTGGAGCTTTGAGGTTTTGGGGGGTGAAGGGAGGCTCAGGCAGCCAGAGGAGCTCAGGACCACCCTGCTGGCATCTCCTGGGACGTGGTGACAGCTCTGTCCTGCTCCCTGCCCTGCTGATGCCTCAAGTTTTATTTTCCCTGTATTTCACATTCTGTGGTGCCCAGGGTGCAGCTCTGAGCTCACACTCAGGCTCACTCAGCTCTGCACACAGCAGGGACACAAAACAAATCCTTCTCCTGCTGCACACCAAGGACAGCTGGGACAAGGGTTCAGCCCAAAGCACAAACAAGGAGGGCTGAGGGAGGAACAAGAAGGATGGGACTGCATCACCTGGGGCTGCAATGGGACAATTCAACCCCAAAATGCAAATGGACCAAAACTGATCCAAGTGTGAGGCCTGGGGACCCTTTGTCCATTTTGTGCCCATTTTGTGCCCATTTTGTGCCCATTTTGGGTCCATTTTGTGCCCATTTTGGGTCCCCCTTGGCTGCAGCCCTGGCCAGGCTCTTGTCCTGCCCAAGGTGTGTCCTAAAGGCCTTTCAATAAATCTCTGCTTTATTCTCCAGCTCTGCCCAGGCTCTGTTCCAGCTCAGCCTGTCCAAGCCATCCCTGCTGAGCTGCTCCAGAGCAGGGCTCACAGGCAGCTTCTCCATCTCCTCCAGAGATGAAAAAGATGTAAAGTTCCTTTCTCTCCCCAAATCATTGCTGCTCTCCAGTTGCCGTGGCTGTGGTGAAACGCTCTCCTCAGCTGGGGTTGTGCTGATGGCTCTGTCAGGAGCTCTCTGAGTCAGCAAAATGTGAATAAAAATTGATGGCACCTCGCATAACACATGTTTTATAAATGTGATTTATCCCTGGGGAAAGAGCACAAGTCAAAGGCATTGTTGGCAGTCTCAATTCAGATGATTTTTGTTATTTTTATCCCGTTTTTGTGCATCATCTGCCAAAAGAAAGCCCCGGAAGTTTGACTCAGGGTGTGACGCAAGAGGAAACAGATGGCAAATTCCACCCAAATTCAGGGTTAAGCCATGGTGGGTAAAAACCTGGGGGAAAATTCGTATTTTTAAATATTAGCAAGCTCATGTTTTCAGCTGAGGGAAAACGTTGTTTTCCTTGCACAGTGAATGCATTATTTGATGTAAGTACCTCAAAACAGGAAGTGTTTTCTTCTCTTTAGCCCCTGTATTTTGAATGAAAAGAAAAATTTAGCTCAAGAATTTTAATTTCAAAATATAATCCCAGATCCAGCATTTCTAAAGTTCTTATGATTATTTTTGTAGGATTTTAGATCAGTTTTTACAGCTTACAGTAAATATTTGTGTCTTCCCTATTGAAGCCTTGTGCTTATATATAAATTTATATGAATATATACAAATGTGTCTTAAAGGTTGGGCTTAATGATTCTATAATTTTATGATTCTATAGTTTTATGATTCTGTAGTTTTATGATTCCATAATTCTATGATTCTATAATTATATAATTCTAAGCAAAGGCTCTTGCCTTTGTGGGAAAAAAATTAGGATTTACAGGATGAACTTATTATGATGACTAGGGGGGAAAAAAAATTCAGTCAGGCTTAAATGAATGTTTTTCCTCCAAAAAGAGTTTTACACAAAAATATTTCCAGCTGAATTATCTGAACACTTGTGAAATCAAGACAAGAGCTATGGGTGGTACTTTCAGCCACAAATACCTGCCAGAAGGACATGAAAAAATCCTGTAATTGTTATTGTTACCATGTAATCCAGCTGCTCTGGCTTTAGTCTTATGCTTAAAATTATTTTAATAATTTAGAAAACACTGTCTGGGTTAGAATATTTTCAGCTTTAAATAATCACTGAAACGTTGTGTTCGATTCTAGTCACTGTTTTGAAGAATATCTTCAGTTTTAAGTATATTTTTTCTATCCCAGTGTCCAAAAATTGGATCTTATCCCTTTCAGCTGGCCTGAATAATGCATTTTCAGCCTTGTTCACCCTGTAGTTTCAGCCTGGGAGGCTTTTAAGTTTGTTTTGATTTGCACTGCAAGGAACTCTGCGACTCAGATGCGGAATTTCTGAAGAATCAACCTCAGAACTGCTCTTATTTGATGTTTTCTCTGGCCCTCTGGAGAAAAATGAGAGGATTCTGATGGAACTGGTTGGAAAAATGGGATCTGTGGGGAAAAGAGAAGGGTGGCAACAGCACAGAGAAGCTCTGGGGTGACATTTGATGGACAAAAAGCACACAAGTGTTTAACACGTGAGCGGATGAAGTGCGGTGAATGCACTGAGGGATGAACAATTTAAAAATAAACAAATGGAAAGATTTTATCAGGTGAGCATGCTGGATAAACACGTGGATGCGTCCCTCGAACTGGGACAGGGTTGGAGATGAACTGGGGGGGATTTTTAGAAGGGGAGATGGGGAATGGATCAGTTTATCGGGGTTTGAGAAATCGCCTTTCGCCAGGTTAGGAAGGTGCCCGTGGATTTCCTTCTTGCTGTGCTTGGTTGCACAAAGGGGAGGTTCAAAGTGCCTTTTGTGAGATGATGACCCAAAAAAACCCTCTCAGACACAAACCCTGGACAATCCCATCCCAACAGATTGTCCAGAGGTTTTGGTTTTGGAACAGATTTGAGCTCATCCTGTTTTTCACCGTGTTGATTCCTAACTTTTTAAAACGTAACACCCAGGACCCAAACTAAATGTTTCTTATGTTTTCACCTTTCCTTAATCAACTCCTGATCTTACAAAGAGAAACCTCATTAGCTGGGCAGTGATCTAATCTTTAGAAACCTGAGTTTGATTGGTGTTAATTACACTTTCTTTAGTTCTGTGCTTAACGAGCTCTGCCTCGGTTGTTCAGTTCCTTGGCCAGGGATCATTGTCAGGCTGATAATTATATAATTACTTTGTCATGCTGTTTATCTCTTTGCTATGTTGACAAAACATTCCATTTCTTTACTAATCCAGAAAATTCCTGGCTCTTGAAGGGGCATAAAAAGTCAATGATCATAAAAAACTTGCTGGAGGCAAGGAGCCTATTTTGACCTTCCTTGTTTATGATGCATCTATTTAAATAGCTGTGCTTGGCATCTTCAATGCCTTTTTCAAAAGAAAGTTGACTCATCATCTCATGAACAGACTAAACCACTTGTTTTTTTGGCAAAATAACAGGTAGATGACTACACAGTGAATTTATTTGGGTTAATTTTTGCTACTGTTGGGATCCATCCTGTGCCATAAAAGACAGAGCAACAGAGAAATGGTTCAAATATTGCAAATTTTTGGGTAAACAAAGATTCTGGCAGCTCTATTCCATGTTTTTAAGATTCTGGAATTAATCTGCTGTGCATTACTGAGCTTTCTGAACTACAGGAAAGATGTTGTAGTTCTCCCTCAAAGATTCTTTTAAAGCAGATGGTGAAAAGCTTCGTTCTCTGACGCTTCCCTATCAGTCTTCCCAGTTTTCCACCATTTCCAGCTTCTGTTTCAGCCTCATGACATTGGTCACCAGTTTCTTCTCACAGCCATGGCTGCTGTCCAGCTGGTTTTGCTTCCCAAGATGCTTTCCCTGTCATTTTTGTAGGATTAGTTGTATTTTTCTGTCGTGGTTGATTCTCTTTATTGCTGGGGATATTTGTAACTTCAGAAAGGGAATCACAGGTACAGCTCAGGTGAAGGTTTCATCCATGAGGCAGAGGCAGAACCCTGAGGATGTCCCTGGGCTGCCTTGCTCCATCCAGGTCTGTCCCTGTCCCTTTTCCACAGGACAGGAAGGACGGGAAGGGATCAGGACACCTCCAGAGCCACCCAAGTGACTGCCAAGGAAAAGGAGCCTCTTCCAGGCGCTTCTCAGACTCCTTTGTTCCCCAGTCACAGTTTTGACAGGCTGCTAGCTCACTCTCCGAGATTCCTGCATCTCCAGGCAGGAAAGGAGTGACAAATCAATGACAAATCAATGACAAATCGCTCCAAGTTCAGGCAACAAGTTGATCAAAGGCTCAGCAGTGGGAACGCTGCGATTCCTGGGGGTGGTGGGAACAATCCCAGCCTCCTCCCAAAATACCAGCTCGGCTTTAGTCAGGCTTTGAACCCCCCGAAATCCAGGCAGTCCAAGGGGCTGGCAGGGGAAAGAGAAGCCTCAAACATGAGTTTGTTTGACATCAAAGCCTGAGCTCCCATGTGTGCCGGGGCACTTTGTGTTTGCCTCCCCCTTGTGCTGCTCCTGCCGCTCTCTGTGTCCCTGTCCCTCTCTGCAGGCGTGCTCTGACTCACTGCTGCTCACTGGGAAACTTCAAAAAACCCCAAACTTTGCAGCTTGTCCAAGTGCTTGTAACTTGGTTTTTAATGCTTGTGTAGAGCCAGATTTGAGCTAAGGAAATTCTGGAGTCGCAGAGTCATTTGAGTGAGGATCCACATTTAGGAGAAAACGGCTTTTTGGCATCCCCTTATTTTATGGGGCAACTTTGTTGGTTTTTTTCCCCTCCTGCTTGTGCCCCACAGTGCAGCAGACAGCAGGAATACCCTGGAAAATGGAGAGAGCTGCTGGGTGATGCTATGGAACAGCAAAGTCCTGAGAAAAATCACATACTAAGGGACACTCGGTGTTTTATTGCTGTAGAGCATAAACTGATAAAACCCCACCTTGTGCCCCAGTGATCACCCATTACACTGAGTAAACACAGGATCCCAGAGGTGCAGGCTGTTGTTAGCAAATATTTGTGGAGGGTTTTTTATGGCAGTGTCAGAGGACTTTAAGAACAGTGAGCCTCTGTTAGCTAATAAAGCATTTATCTCCCTGGTTTTTATGGATTGCAGTGGCAAGAGCTGAGCTGTGCTGGTGTCCCTGTCACTACCAGCTTGGGTTCTTACACCCAGCAAGTAAAATCTGGTGGAAAATAGCCCTCAAACCATCAGGGTGCAATTTCAGTAGCTCTGATATTTCACTGAGTTCTTTTTAGCCTGGAAAAGTCAAAATGGTTATTTGTGATTCCAAGGCAAAGATATTCCTGGGAGAAACCTCTGGGTGCTGATGTGTTGAGCACCTTTGAGGGGATGCAGTGTCACATTTTAATGTCCCTTTTGTGGTGTGCAGGACCTGGACTCACTCTGGGACCCTCCCTCTCTTTTCAGTGTTTGCTGTTGCCTTGACTTGGAATTCTCTCACACCAGGAGCTCGGCTGACCAAGCAAACCAGAATAATTCCCTTATTTAAGTGAGTATTCCCTTTCCGGGGTAATCCTGATGAAATCCTACCTGTGTTTTCCACGGGAAATGAAGGAATAGCCAGTGTCATAAAAATCTGAAGAAAATCAACATCCAAAGCCACAAAACTCAGACTGTGGACTCCTGACTCTTCTCCCCTTGACCTTTCAGCAGCAGTAAAAGTGCTGTGTCATGAACTTACCTATTAAAGCAATTTTAAACCACATTAGAACTTAATGAAATCTGCTCAGGCTACTTATTTTTTCATGTATTTGCTGTGTATCTAATGCCATCTTAATTAATTTTACCCTTAGACTGAATGGGTAATGCAGTGAAGGGGCCATGAGGTGTGACTTCGTGCCACAGCACAATTCATTTTTGTCTCACTGCTGTTAAAGTTTGATGTGTGGAAGCTCAAATATAGTCCAGGAACTCTCCTGCATTGAGGATGAATTGTAAATCCTATTTTTTATGTAAAAACAGGTGATCATAACACATAATAGGCATACTGATGAATTTGGTTTTTTTGTAACTTTACAGAATGCTCAAAATTCAGTTCATCGTTTTAGTGGCAGATGCAGGAATTTAGTTTGCAGTGCTCAGGTCTTTGAATAAATACTTATTTATCCAGGGAAGTACAGTCACTACACCTAGCATAAATAGCAGCCTAATAAACAGCATTTATTAGACTTTAGCCAGCAGTACCTTGGAATTGAACCCTTTTTAAAGACATCCTGTGTGTCCATGTACTTAGAGATGAACATCCATTAACTGTGTTGTAAACCAAGCTTTGATATTTTGAAAATCCAGTCGGGGGATATTTTTTCTGTGCCACAGATTCATTATTTCAGTGGGGTTTTTTTTCAGAACAAAGCAATGCAACAGTAAATCAGCATTTCCACAGACAGTTCTTGATGCTGCTGGCTGCATTTGCTGTTTTATCACAGCAATCAAAGGTGTGGCAGCGAAACTCCAAGTGACAACTCAGACTCATTCAGCTAAAAACCAATCTATTGAAGAAAGAGGAGAAATCAAAGAGAAAATGGGGATGGATTGCACTGAAATAGCAGAACTCCATAATGATCAGCCTGGTTTCATATTTATTGAGCAAACAGCCAGCCAAGTTAGCAGCTCTAAATCAGGAGCAGCAAAAGCAGAGCGCAGCAGACACCCTTCATGGAGATGGTAATGAACTGTTCCTGGGGTTTATCCTCAGAGGGCCACTCCTCAGGGAGGGAGTGAACGTTCTCTGAAGCACCATTTACTGTATTTCCAGGCAGTAGAAAAACCTGACACCCAGAGCAGAGCTGAGGTGGAATTGGAGTGTTCAAGTCGAAAATTGCTGGCCCCAAAATGCGTCAGTCCCAATTTATACTCCAAACACCTCGTGGTTTGGGACCTGTGGATGGGATTCGGGGTTTGTGGGGACTTTGGGGTTTTGGAGCATAATCTTTCAAACTTCCTGTGGCTGAGGAGGTCTTGGAACTGAGCCCTCTATTTCCTCAGTCGTACTCCAACTGGTTTGCAGTGTAAAATAAAAGATGAGATGTGGGAGAAGTTAGAGCTCTGGGAATCAGGGAATGGTTTGGGTTGGAGGAGACCTGAAAGATGATTTCTTTTCAACCCCCTGCCATGGGCAGGGACACCTTTAACCATGCCAGGCTGCTCTAAGCCTGGCCTTGGGCACTTCCAGCGACCCAGGGGTTCTGGTTCTGGTTCTGCTTCCCTGCTTTCCATCAAAACCCTGTCACCGTGTTGGACTTGCTGGGCTGGAGGAGCTGTGCCAGTGTCCATCCTCAGGAGAACTCTCCAGGTCCCACATTTCCCTCCTGGGTACCAGGTTCCTTCAGCTGAGAACAGGGCAGCAATTCAGCCTCTGTCACTTTTCCTGGCTGAACACCCCATGCAGCCTCTCTGTGTTTCCACCTCTCAGTCCTTCTGCTGAAATCCTCACAGATTTCAAAGATCCACCTCAATTTTGACTCCTCTCTGTGCAGAGCAGGGTGGGAATTGACTGAGCAGCTCTTGAGAGCATCATTTTGTGGCTGCTGACCTTCTTTGCAGAGGTTGGAACTGCAACCAGCCCAACACTGCTGAGCATTCTTGACATCATTTTTATTTAAAATACTCCTTTCAGTCTTATTATTCTCTCTCTACGGTCTGCAAGGCCCAAATCTGTCTTTAATTTCCCTGTTTGTTTTTTTAGGGGTTTCTCTTTCCCTTCTCACTGTATCCATGATGTGTTTTCTTCTTTTGGAAAGGTTCTGCGTCATCCTTTCCTGCTGGGATCTTGGAATGTTTTCCCCATTTACATTTCTCTCTTTCAGGTCAGTCTCCCCTTATTTGAGCAGCAGCTTCGCTCTCTCCAGGCAGGTAAAACAATTTATCATTTTAACAGACTTGTAAAATACTTTTATTTTCTCGTGGTATATTTAAATATTATCATCTTTAAAATATCTCAAGCACTGTGTAAATATACAAGCTGCTAATGGATAATATTTATGAATTATCCTCAATTTCCTGTGTACTAAGCCAAGTCCAATTTACTTAATTATTGGTTAAAATTTACTCTGACTGTGCTACATTTAAAGAAATGAAGTCTTTGATTAAACTTTTGTAGTAACTAATTGCCAGGCAAAGAGAAGGAGAATTCGGTGTTGGAAAAGCAACAAATTGGATTTTGCTGGGATGGTTTTCTTGTGTGGTGCGTGGTTAATCCTGTGAAATCACTATGAAATTGCCATTATTATTCTCCAGTACAGGGCCCAGGAATTCTTTAATACAATCTTTGCAGGTAATTTACCCCAGAGAAAAAGGTGGTGTTAGAACACGATAAAGTGAAATTCCTGTAAAATCCAGTTTCCTCTTTCAGGTCACTCTTGTATTCCCAGGGCTTGGCCTGGCAGCCAAGGCTTGGGATTTCTTATTTCAAATAAAAGTGCACTTGACCGCAATATGAGGGAAAAACAGATAGGGGCAACAATGCAGGTGAAATTATCTTAATTTTCCTGGAGGTACAGCAGATTTTAACTCACCCGAAGCTGCTTTTTGAGGCAGGTAATTTCCATTTAAATAAAGACAAACCGTTCTTTATAAAATACTAAACGTGAAATGACAGTGGGGAAGAAAAGTATCAAAAAACCAGACAATTACAATTCTGATGCTGCGAGGAAAGAATGAAAATGCTGGAAAAAGGAGTTTGTTTTATTTGGAATGGCCCAGCTGTGGCTGCCTCATCCCTGCCAGTGTCCAAGGCCAGGCTGGACAGGGCTTGGAGCAGCCTGGGCTGGTGGAAGGTGTCCCATGGTGGGGACGATCTCTGGGTGATCTGTGGTGATTTCTGCCTGTGCACAGCACCCACACCCAGCACTCACCTCGTGACACCTTCCTCACCCAAAAATCATCTTGGGGTTTGAGGTGGGAGCTGCTGCTGGAGCAGCCCCAGGGTTTGGTGGGGCTGCTGAAGCTCAGGGAGCAGAGTGAAAATGTAAAAATGTGAAAATGTGCTTGGCCAGCACCTCCAGCTCACGTTGCTCTGTGAAGTGCCAGCTTGCAGACCTGCCATGAAAATGGAATTCTGTGCCAAGTAAATCCGGGCAAATAGGGGCAGTTTTTGTCATAAATAGGCTTGGGCAGGTAGTGGTGTCTTTTGCCAGAAATGCAGTGATGAAATGGTGTTTCCTGCTGTAAATCCTTCCTTTGTCACGGGATTTGCTTCTGTGAGCTCCCACCTGTGTGTGTGCAGTGTCCCATCCATGGCCCTTGGGCAGGCTGAGCTGGAACAGAGACTGAGCAGAGCTGGAGAATAAAGCAGAGATTTATTGAAAGGCCTTTAGGACACACCTTGGGCAGGACAAGAGCCTGGCCAGGGCTGCATCCAAGAGGGACCCAAAATGGGCACAAAATGGACCCAAAATGGGCACAAAATGGACCCAAAATGGGCACAAAATGGACAAAGGGTCACCAGGTCTCACACTTGGATCAGTTTTGGTCCATTTGCATTTTGGGGTTGAATTGTCCCATTGCAGCCCCAGGTGATGCAGTCCCATCCTTCTTGTTCCTCCCTCAGCCCCCCTTGTTTGTGCTTTGGGGCTGAACCCTTGTCCCAGCTGTCCTTGGTGTGCAGCAGGAGAAGGATTTGTTTTGTGTCCCTGCTGTGTGCAGAGCTGAGTGAGCCTGAGTGTGAGCTCACAGCTGCACCCTGGGCAGCACAGAATGTGAAATACAGGGAAGGGAAAACTGAAGGCATCAACCCCACTGCCTTCTCCCAGGAATATTTTGGGATCAGTCCCAGCCCTGCCAGGGCCAATGAACTCAGGTGGGAAGGGCTGGACTCAGCTTTGGGGCAGTGTCTGTCACTGTCACTGTCACCACCATCCATCCCCTGTACCTGTGGCTGTGCTCATGAATTATTTACCTGCCTCTAATCCCTAAAATTCCTTGTTCCCTGTGATATTTGTGGCTCAGGATGTCACAGGTGTCACCCTGTGTGTGCAGAGACACGGATCAATTCAGCCTTCCTGGCACTTCACATCCCTTTGATTTCCCCTCCCCTTGTTCTCTCAGTTCCCTCCTCTCCACCCACAGCCGGATTTATCTGAAATGTTCAAGCATTAGGGGGTAGGGTTGAGGGCAGAAGGATTCCTCAGAGTTCGAGGTGCAGTGCCAAGAAAAGGGGGAAGAATTCATTGCTCTTTCTGCCTTCTTGGGCTCCACCTTTAAAAATTCACCCCCAAAACAACCTCTGGTTTTGTTGAAACACCTTTCTTTCTGCAGTGACTTAAAAGGGAGGAGAAGAGAACAATAATCTGGATGTGAAAATGAAATAATGGAATTTCTGCAGCTTCAGCAATTTTGATAATTCCCTCTCTGGCCCAAGGAGCTTAGAAAGCAGCAGAATTTAAATTCAGCCAGGGCTGCTTGCTGGGCAGAAACTCTCAGTGTTCCTGTTTCTCGTTTGGCTTGTGGTGGCTGAGTGGTGCTTTTGCAATGTGAGGATCACATTTCAGCACTCAGGAATGTCTGTCCATGTACCAGCTCACATTTATGCACTCCAGTTTTTTCTCTGAGGTGATTTTCATCTGGTAATTACAGCACTTCCAACTGCAGCAACAAAACCGCAGGATTTAGACGTGAGGCTGCTTTAAATAAAGCCCAAAGATACCAAATGTCTGCTACCTTGGAGCAGCCCTCTAAAGTCATCTGTGTGCTCCATATTTGCTCAGAAAAGCTGTGAGGAAGGTGGTAGAAGATTTTATTTCAGTCTTCCTAATGATTCATAATTAACTTTGAGGGAAAATGATATTTTTAACTTCGGATTTGCATCGCACGTCAAAACCGATCACTTAACTCACGTTAGAGCTCTGCTACCAAAATTCCACCAAGGCAGTGGCTGGTTTCAGCCTTTGGTTTTCCATCCCTGGCTCCAGAGATGGGAAGAGGGGGTGGGAGCAGTGCCTGTCCTGCAGCAGGGACCCCGAGGTGGGGAGAAGGACAAAGGAGGACATTCAGCACTGAATCCTGCTTTTCTTGGCAATTACGTGAACACAAGGTATTTTAATTCTCTGTTTGTACTTGAACAACAAAATTGACAGGAAGATCATTTAAAAAAGCCCCCAACCACAGTCTTAACTCCATTAAAGCCCTCCAACAGGGGATGCTATCAGGGAAAGGTTCTTCCCCAGAGGTGCTGGCACTGCCCAGGCTCCCCAGGGAAAGGGCACGGCCCCGAGGCTGCCACAGCTCCAGGGATTCTTTGATTCTGTCAGGGTTTTTTTTGCAGATCTGAGGTTCAGAACCACCATGAGTTCCAGGAGTGGCAGTTGGATCTCTGGTGTTTGATTTCCTTGTCCCTCATACCCAAACCAAAGGTACCACTGCTATAAAATAACCTCCAAACCAGCAGAAGGTGTCAGGTTCTGGTGCAGACACGATCAGTTCCCTCTTTAAAGATGCACTTTTAGGTCAGGAGGAGTTCTGTGCTTAGAGCATGGGAGAGACACAAAGTTAATTTGTCACTTATTAGATTTATTTTATCCCACCGAAATGAGCAGATTGAGTCCAGAGGAAGAGTGGAACAACACAAGGTTTAATCAAACCATCTCTCATTTCTGCTTGAGCTCACTTCTGATTCTCTTTCTTAATGCTGACTGCAGATAGTCTGCCAAAGTAATAATGGGATGTGTTGTTTAGTGCAGAATTGTTCAAAAAAATTAAATCCTGTTTGGATCATTGTGCACATTATTATTATTATGAATATTACACGAGTGTCTCTCTCGACGCAAACAAATTAAATTGCTTTCATGTATAGAAAACATAATTATACTCCACAAGGGATAGTGCAGTAAACACCATGTTTCAACACTCCATATGCATTTAAACTATTGATTAAAGATGCAGATAATCTATTTTCCATCATTTTGTCACATTCCTTCCCAGGAATCTGGGGCTGTGTGTGCTCTGAGCTGGTGGCACACCAAGGGATTCCGTAGATTAAAATCACAGAAGACAACTGGGGAATTACTAAAGTGAATTCTCTGAAATCCCTCAAAAGCATCTCCAAAACTAAAGAAGGAATTTTCTGACGCTGAAATATTTTGTTGAAAGTACTCTTTAAAATAATGTTTTTATTTAAAAGATAACTTTCACGGAGTTAAAATATTTTGTTAAATCTCATTGTTAAAATCTGTACAACTAGAGAGAAAATGATGTTTTCTATATTTTTGAAACACTGTGGTGGAGTTCAGGAGTTCTAAGCCAATGGCTCTTACCTCAGTATTTAGTAAATTAACTGAAAAATAACTACAGTGCAATAATGAGCATTGTATTCTAAGGATAGATTACAGCAGTCCCAAAAGGAAAATTTTCTTTCCTCTGGGGTGTCAGCAAAATAACAGATAACTGAGAAGTGATACATATAATTTATTTGGGGTTTTAAAAAGCTCAAGTGCCCACTAAGAAAACTGGGGAGTAATCACAGGGCAGGTCATAATGAACTCTCATGTCCCAGAAGCTGTTTAAGGAAGGAAACAAAGACTGGAATAAATAGGATTAGCTAGTTAGAAATTGGGCTGAAGACTTAATTCCGGTTTAATATCTGATGGAAGTTTATGGCTTGGGTGATGTATTTTTATTTTTGCACTCAGGATTCACATAACTGGGCAGTGAAAGGTCCTTGCTATCAATCAAGAACAACTCCTCATTTTGTTTTTTAGCAGCTTTACTCAATTACCAATAGCTGGCATTCCCAGAAAATCTAAATTGCTGTAGAAGGGGAAAGTTTTTATTACCTGATTGATGGAGAATATTTTCAAGTCTGCAGTTTACAGTGCACCAGAGTAAAAAATCCACCTTTATTTATTTGATTTTATTATTAGGACGACAGCTGGTGTAATAACGAATTTACATTTGGATACAAACCTGTGATTAAAAAAATCACAGATTTTATGGAAGGGAAAAATAATATTTATGGCAGATCATGGAGTTGATGTTCTTGTCCAAACAGAAAATTGTCTGCTTTGTGCATTTTGTGGAGCTTGTGACAGCATCGAGCATTTCACCAACTTGGTTCTCCCAAATGTGGGAGATACTGGGAGCTTGCTCATATTGGAGCTCTTCAGACCATCTGGAAGAGCAACAATGAAATCTTTTCGTGGGTGAGAACACGAGGGGATGCTTCACATGCCAGGGTTTGCTCCCCTCTCTGTCTGCAGGCTGTGAACCCGAGCGTGCGCGCGGTGGGCAGGAGGTGTTCCCTGCCTTGGGTGCACATTCCCAGGGGGAATTCACGTCCTGGGGAGGTTGCAGGGCAGCTGTCAGATGCATAAAAACAGGCAAGGATGCAATGAGGGCGAGGAGCTCTCCAGAAAAAGCCTTTTTGGTGAGTATTACGGGAGAGAAGTGTCCAAAGCAGAGCAGGAGCGCTGGGGAATGGTTTTACTGACAGGGGTAGGGAAGATGCTCCACTGGAGATTGTCAGAGCCAGGCAAACATCCCCGAGGCAGCAGCAACAGCAGAGCTGGTCTCCTCCAGAGCAGTGTCTCGGAATTTAAGCTCAATTATGTTAATTGGGGAGACAGCTCAGGACAGGGAGCGGTTGGAGCGTCGGCTTTGAGGGTTATCCGAGGAGGCAGGTGAGCTCTGTGGGGCAGGGCTTCCTGTCTGAGTTTCTGCTGTCAGGCACTCCAGATGTAGGAATTTCAGTCCCTTAATGAGCTGCTCCAACTCTTATTTAAGCCTCAGAGTCTCCTAAACCCCTCCTTTGGTTACAGACCTGCACTGTCACCACCCTGCTCCTCCACCTTGGATCATTGTAAAGGAATGGTTTAGGCTGGACCTCGGTGACTTTACGAAGCTGCAAGTGTTGGTTTTGTCATTAGTATGGAAAGGATTCCTTTACTCTGTTAAACCGTGCAAATTATTGATTTTTGTTGCAGCTTTGAAGGTGCTTCTCAGGCTCGTGGATCTTTTCAAGTTTAATGTTGGACAGGCTGAACTCCTGTTTGATATTGTGTGAAGTCGTGTTTGTATCTGCGAGGGTTGAACGGGAGGTGAAGATGTTCTATCAGTGCCTCTCAGGATGCTTCTGTTTAATGATGCAAGCTCCTTTTTATTTGATTAGGGACTCAGTGCTATCAAAACAGCCATGCAGCTTTTATTACAGGTGTGCAGAGAGGCTGTTCTGTTCTGTTCCTCGGATGGATGAGTAGTTCCTGCACAAATCTCTCTGAACACCTTTATTCCTCATTATTTTGTGAGGAGGCCACCCAGCGAGCTGTCCCAGTGGAACACAAAAAAGGTGTTTACACGTACCTGGGGAGGGTGGGCTGATGTCACAACAATAATTAAATATGCTGATTGGATCTTGGGATCATTTTCATGGGTAGAAACCCAGGCTTCTGCTCCTGATGAGATCCTGCTGGTGAATAATCAGCTCCATATCTCAGCGAGGTAAACACAATCTGGGGCTTAATGGATACCAGGGGAAATCCTTCATGTATTTTCATGAGCCTTTGTTATTCTTAGATCCTTCTCCAGCAGGGTTCTTTCCCTTGCAGCCCACTCCTTTCCAGCAGCCCTTTCCTGAGCACAGCTCCAGGCTCTCCACGGGCAGGGAAGGGCCCTGAGGGAGGGGCTGGGCATGCAGCATCCTCATGGATGGGCACTGGGAGTCTTGGAAGAATTGGAGTTGGCAGGGACCTCTGGAGATCCCCCAGTCCAACCCCACTGCCAAGGCAGGGTCACCTGTGGTGCCTCAGGATTTGATCTTTTCCATTTCCCATCCGTGTGCACTCCTGCAGTTCTTTAGGCTGTGGCTCCAAACTCCACTCCCAGGCTCAGCTGCTGCTTTCCCATTTGGGCACACACAGCAATTCCTCTGCAGGCCTGGCAGTCACGGACACCTCCCTGCCCCAGGCCTGAGAGATGGGAACAGAAGGGAGCTGGGGGAAACCTGGGGTAAATGACTTCATTAGCTGGAGCTGTAATTGGGAGATGAACCCCGATGTGCAAATGGACCAAAGTGACCAAAGTGTGAAACCCGGGGTGAGCCGGGGCCCATTTTGGGTGCAGCCCCTGGGGGGCTTTGTCTGCCCCAAATGTACCTGGAGCCCTTCCATAAATAGAACTGCTTTTTATTGTCCTAATTCTGTCTGGCCTCTGTTTTTAGGCAGCCCGTCCTGGAGCAGGAGGCACAGAAATGAGTCCAGGTGAGTTTGGAATGTCTCCAGGGATGGAGACCCCAGGAAGCTGTTCTAGTGCTCTGCCACATCCCATGGAAGTTTCTTCCTCATGATGAACTCGTTGTGTTTTAATTTATGGCTGTTGCTCCTCGTCCTGTTGCTGGCCAGTACTGAAAAGAGCCTGGCCCCATCCTCTTGACATTCCTTAGGGATGTTGACGTGGATTGGTGGGATTCCCTCTCAGCCTTCCCTTCTCCAGGACAGCCAGGCCCAGCTCCTGCAGCCTCTCCTCATCAGAGATGCTCCAGACCCCAAATCCTCCCTGTGGCCACCACTGGACCCTCTCCAGCAGCTCCCTGTCTTTCCTGAGCTCTGGAGCCTGGAATGAAAGGTGAAATTCCAGTGTGCCAGAGCAAAGAGGGAGCAGACAGAGCCACAACCTGCTCGAAGCAGGAAGGGGAAGGAGCAAAATCTGATACAAAGTGAGAAATGACCACGAAATTCCACAGCAGGGAGAGATCCAGCAAAAAAATTAGCCCAGCAGGGATCGTGGGGAAGGATCTCTGCCCGGGCTGGCAAGGAACTGGTACAAAAATAATGTTTGCAGTGATATTTTTAATATTAGGAAGGCAACCTTTCAGAACTGGGCACTCAGCTGCCAGTTTCCGTGGAAATGATGAAGGTTTGCAGTGATGCAGGTACAGGTTAAACACCAAATCATCCCCATTTTCAGGCCTGTTTCTGGAGAGGTGATAGATGCTTGCTGACACAGCTTTCCATGGGATCTTTTCCATGCTAATTATTGCACTAAACATTCAATAAGTAAAGCAATTTATCTCTTTTCCCCACCCCCTGATGTGGGCCCGAATTCCACCCTTGATGTGTAATCAATGCAATTCTGTCACTGTAGCCTAATGCAATTATGTCTAAATAGGTATTTTCAGGACATGATAAAATCAGCTGGAATGGTAAAAAAACATTTATATAGATCAGCTAATTAGGGAAACTTGCTAAAACTTCATTTTTTCTCTCTAATTCTCCTGTCCTGCCTTGTTTTTACCAAGTAAAGCCCTCCCTTCAGTAAGTTAAAGGAGATTTATTGGCTCTAATTCTGAGGTATCTACTAACAAAAGGTGTAAAAGATTCCATGAAATGAGAAAAAAGCCAGACCTAAGAGTATCTTCTTAGTAATGAGAGTGTCCCTCACTGTGATTATAGCACTGGATTAAGTTCCAGTGATGTCCCAGGTAGGTAAAATACCAAGTGTCACAAAGGCTTCCTTGGCATTTGAGAATCCTCTAAAAAGAATTGTTCATTTAAGCTGTGGGTTTTTTTAAATTCTGATGCAGGGATTACCAGATGGAGTTACACCAGCTTTGCAGAAATGCTGGAAAGTAGGGCAGTGTTTTAGTCATGAAATGTTGAAAAACTGCCAAAAAATTTTTGTTACTTTAAGTTTCTGTTTCATCCCACACCTGATAGTCCTGAGGTGTTTGGGATTCTTTTCAGGGCTACTATTGCACAGAAAATTTTACTCTCTTTTAGCTCAAATCAATCTAATTTTTCACTGTGGGTGGACTATGGAATAATAAAAATTAGACAAATCTAATTGTTGAGTTTTTAGTGATGTGAATTCCAGGGTACCAATTCAAACCAAGATGTTCCATTTCAAATCAGCTCCGGTTTTCCTGGGTGAGCGGGATGTTTTCTTTTTTAATTACATAATTAGTCATAAAAACTTTTCCTGTTGACTTACTGTGGCAATTTTTGCAGCTCATAATGCCAAGGCTGGAGAAATCTCTGCTGTGCTTTTTATCTGGTTGTTATCAGGGTATTTAGGATGTAAGTAATGAAAATGTTAATGTTTATGGATTTATTTGTTTACTTTCAGTTATCTGCTTGCAGTAATATTAGAATATTTGGCCGTATTGTTCTGCTGCTGTTGCAAAACTTTGCCTAGAAATGAAAAAAAAATGCATTTTATGGGTGTTGTAGGATTATTTCTTGATTTATGTATTAATAACTTCACCTGAAGGTGAGGTTCTACCACCTAAATTGCAAAAAGGACAATAGTGGAAGCAAGGACTAGAATTAAGAAGGTGTCCAATATGTGTTCCCATGGTTCCTAGTGGATAATTAGTGGTGTTTAATAATTAGCTGGGAGACACCAGCCAGTAAAATGCGAGTTTATTTTCTGCCACATTCAGATCCACCATGGTCAGGATGGGCTTTTGTGGGTAGAGGCCAAATTTTTCAGACCTGAAATGAACCTGAGCTGATGGGACCAGCCTCGAAAGGAGAGGAGACACCAAACAATTCTTCCTTCTGACTTGGAGTTTCCATTTTTTCCGGCAAAACAAAACAGAAAAAAAAAAAAGAAGGGGAAAAATAAATAAAAGAACGAGGGCTTCTGGAAAATGCAGAATAAGCAGAGTTTCCCATTTGTGGAGCCTCCTCCAGGAAGGCAAACTGCACTCAGGGAAGGGCTTTGTGTGCTGGCTGCTCACTCCCAGCCTGGGAACAGATGGCACTGGGCTACCTGTGACTAATTGTGTCCTCCTGGTATTGTGAGTGCAACAGATGGAAGAATTCCAGGGAAAGGAGCTGGAGAGTTCCAGGGAAAGGAGCTGGAGAATTCCTGGGGAAAGAACTGGAGAATCCCTGGGGAAGGAGCTGGAGAATTCCAGGGAAAGGAGCTGGAGAATTCCTGGGGAAGGGAACTGGAGAATTCCTGGGGAAAGGAGCTGGAGAATTCCTGGGGGAAGGAGCTGGAGAATTCCAGGGAAAGGAGCTGGAGAATTCCTGGGGAAGGGAACTGGAGAATTCCTGGGGAAGGAGCTGGAGAATCCCTAGGGAAAAGAGCTGGAGAATTCCTGGGAAAGGAGCTGGAGAATTCCTGGGGAAAGGAGCTGGAGAATTCCTGGGGAAAGGAGCTGGAGAATTCCTAGGGAAAGGAGCTGGAGAATTCCTGGGGAAAGGAGCTGGAGAATTCCTGGGGAAAGGAGCTGGAGAATCCCTAGGGAAAAGAGCTGGAGAATTCCTGGGGAAGGAGCTGGAGAATTCCTGGGGAAAGAACCAGAGAATCCCTGGGGAAGGAGCTGGAGAATTCCAGGGAAAGGAGCTGGAGAATTCCTGGGAAAGGAGCTGGAGAATCCCTAGGGAAAAGAGCTGGAGAATTCCTGGGGAAAGGAGCTGGAGAATTCCTGGGGAAAGGAGCTGGAGAATCCCTAGGGAAAAGAGCTGGAGAATTCCTGGGGAAGGAGCTGGAGAATTCCTGGGGAAGGGGCTGGAGCATCCCTGGGGAAGGAGCTGCATTGAACAGAGCAGATCTGCAGGCCCCAGAGTAAGTTGTGAGTAGTGAGTTCTCTTATTTATCTGTTCTTGACTCAAATCCATGAGTCTGGCTTGACTTGGCCCTTGATTTTCCCTGAAATCTCTCCACGATCAGGGGGAATTTCCAGAGGACACCAAGGTTTGCCCAGTCTGCAGCTCCACTGAACAATCTCCTCCTTCATTAAATCCCTTTCCTAAATTAGCCCTTAATCTCCGATTAAAAACCTCCCAGGAAAATCTCTGGCTGCTCTCAGCTCTGGAATGATCCAACGCTGAGTTTTAATTCATTAAATAGTGGAAAGAGCCATCTGTAATAAGCTGAAATTGCTGACACAGTGCTTGCAATAGGTTCTTTCCCAGAGGTTTTTATTGCAGTTATGTAAGAAATCATCGACTTAGGAAGTTCAAAGAAACTTCCAAAATAGATCTTTTTTTGGGTTGTATTTTTGAGCCATGTAGCAGGAGACTGTGAAGACAGTCCTCATAACAATTAGAGCTGTGAAACCTTAGGAAAACATGCCTAGGGAAAAGGGAAACTGCTTTATTTACAGAAAGCTTGGGGTGTGTTTTTAAAGGGGAGGAATGTTTAAAATCCAAGCTAAGGTGGCCACGGACTGGGAATCCTGGAAGTTGGGTTTGGGGATCTTTCCCAGTGCTCTCACAGCAGTTGCACAAATTTCCCTCCACGATTCAGAGCAGTCAAACCATGGAAAAATCCAAACCTTGCTGATTGCTAAATTAGGGCACTGGGCAGTGGAATAATTGGAATTCTTCCCCCAAATAATTCCTGAGGTGGATAAAAATAACAAACCATCAGTTCTGCAAAGGGAATGTGAGGTTGGGGATGCCTGGAGGGTGTTGCACAGGGGACGTGGTGTGAGGCGTCCTCTGGAGCTGAATTCCAAAGGTTTCCACCATCCCTCCTAACAAAGATCATCTGGAGTGATGCCTCCTTCAAAAATCAACCCCAAAATCCCTGCAGCACACGGTAATGTGCTCTTCTGGCTGCCTGCTTTTCATGAGAGATATTTTAGGAATACTGAAACTATTAAAATCTACTTCAGGTACTTGTGCTAAATATGTTTAACGAGCTCTGCTTGTTAAAATTCATTTATGACAGGGATGGAGAGGAAGAAAGGAAAAGGATCTGTTAATTCTGTAACACTGTTAAAAAATGAGCTTTTTTCATAGAGATTTTCTTAATTGCTGAGAAAAATGTTGTCAATATCAGTGTTTTAAAAAAAGCTTGGCAGAATACACGAGAATAATTGAAAAGTGAAATACATCTTCTGTATAAATTGAGATGGTTTGGGTGGAAGGACTGGCGAGTGTCCCATTTTTTACTGGGTGACAAGTATTAACACAGGAACTTACCAAAGCCAGAATATTTTATTTTGCACAGAATATTCTTATATTGAAGCGTGGCTGTTCCTGTGAACTGAACAACCCCCAAATTGTGGGATCCTCGTGGGCAGCAGGGGCTGGATCCAGGTGAGGACAGCTGGGTGGAGAAATTGCTGTGTGAACTCTGCCAGCACCAACCACCCTGAAATCTCTCCCTGTAATAGAGGTCAGGACACCCTGACAAAGTTGCTTTATCATAATTCTCCTTGCCCACTTTCTGGTCTTGACAGAAAAGAGAATTAGGTGGCTGCATCTGAGGGGTTATAAAATAGAGATGTCACTGTGTGAGGGCCACCTCGTGTAGTCTCTGCAGTGACAGCATTAGTGCAAATTATAGTCCAGGCCATTGGTTAAATTTCATTTAAATACCATCCATTTGTGCCAAAAATGTGAATTCCAATAGGAGTGTGTGCAGAGGTGGGGAGAGCAGCAGTTCTCCCTGAGCTTTGGGTTCTGAGGGTGGGGTGTGGTGACAGCAAAGGTCACTGGGGCCTCTCCATTCCAGGAGGAACTTTGTGGATCATCCTCCAGGTGGGTTTGGGCTCCTGGGATCCTGCCCGGGATTCCCTTTTGCACCCTGAGGACAGGAACTGGAGCAGCACACTGAAATTGTAAAAATTTACAAGAATGCCACCCAAGAATGGCTCTGGAAAAATGAAAATAACATCACAGCACTCAGTGTGTGGAAGCTGAAAACCTGATCAGAGAGAGAAATCAGGCAGCAGCAGAGTTTGTGAGAAACTGAGGCACAGAACTTTCTCACACTGGCCTGAATAATTGTGAGGAGGAATCAAAAACAATCCTGGGAAGGTGGAAAACCTCTAAGGTGGAAAAGCATTAGCAGGTGGAGTTTATTCTAACTTATTTACTTGGGGAAAACGGTTAAGGGGTGTTGTTGTGAGTGTCCAATAGTGTTTCTTTCTTGGAAATGTCTATAAAAAATGGTGCAAAAAGAAAGATTGGCTCTCTTTGCCTTCTGAGAATGGAGAGTCCGTGTCGTTGCTCCACTGCCGTCTCCAGTCCTGCGACGACACTCAGTATTCTGTTTTTCCACTTCACCTGCACCAGCTGTGTGGATTAAAGGAGTTATTTCAGCAAACCCAGCTCTGCTCACTCAGACTCAGATCTCTGGCTCACTCTTGGATCTGAAAGTCAGAGAGTTCTCGTTCTGGTGCCCTGTCATCAGTAATAAATGTTCCGCAGCCCCTGGCTCGCACCTTGCGTGGCCTCATTGCCTTGAGTGGGGTGATCAGATGTAATTAATTTACTCTGGACCTGCTTAATGATGCAGAAGCAGCAAGAGATTCAAACTCAGTCTCGTAACTGCTTTGCCTCTGAAATCCTAACAGGATTAAAGCACCATTAAAAAAATCCAGGGAGTTCTGTGAGCAGCGGAGCTGCTGAAGCCTGGATTCCTCTGGATTTGTGTCTTGTGCTTGATTGACTATTAAACTGATTTATGAGGAGATTATGTTATCTCTTCATATACCTATAATCCCTTCCTGCTGCATATTTTGGCAGTTCCGTGCTGCTTGCTGCAGAAATTCCCCAGTAGGATCAATAGTTATTAGGACAAAATTGTTCCAAACCTGCTTTCTCTTTTACCTCACCCCCTGGCTTTAGCAAATTGAAATTGTTTAGGTTTCTCTTTGCATCTTTTACTGCTGCCTCGTGGAAAAGCACAAGGATGTGGTTATGAGCTTGATAAACCATGATACCATAAAATAAAGAAGATCAAAACCAAGTGAAATAAAGAAGAGGCTCTTCAGCATAATTCACAGGCCTGTGAGAATAAAAAGAAACAATCACAGAGCAATCTTGCAAACTGCTGGAAGGATAACAGTATTAGGAGGAAAATGTTTATGGCTAAGATAAAATTGGTGGGAGTCAGATGAAGGGTTTGGGCGAGAGAACCACACTTTTATTTTTACACAACCTGTTATTTTATAAACCTCTGGGAAATAACTGTGCTGAAGTGGCAGAGTGGGATTGGAGGTCACCTGGCTCACGAAGAGGGGACGAGTTTAGGAGCCCTCTCTTTTCTCTGAGCTCCCCAATATTCACAGGGAAAGAATTCCTGGATTTTGTGGAGCTTTTCCAACCCAAACCCAAATTCCGTGACTTTGTGCCTCCAGGTCACTGCCTCGGTGTTGGAGATGCTTTACTTTGAGTAATATCGTTCATTTCTTCAGCAGAAGGATTTTAATAAGCTCCAATTTTGATTGATTTCTCATATGTGCATAATCAGCCAGATAATTCTGTTTAAAGTGTGCAGAATTCTGTGGGTGCCACAAAAGAATTTCACCAGAATTTATAGGTCCTGGGAAAGGCACTGATAATCTGGCTAAACTCTAACCCAGGAGGGCAAAAACTTCATTCAAGTAATTCATGTGTCATTCAGGAATACAGTAAATCATAGTTTAAATGTCATGTCCACTCACTGAGCTTTAGAAAACTCAAACTACTCAAATAGTAAAAAAAAAGAAAATGAAAACCAAGAAATGGGGAATTCAGTCCAATTCCTGGGAATGAAATTAATGTGTCTCATTTCACACAGGCAGGAAAAGCAATAGCATTTGTGTGTTTGTTCTTAAGTTCTTTACAGTCTTTCATAGAATTCCATATTATGAATTCCATGAATTCTAATTATGAATTCTATATGATGATGTTTTCTTGTGGTAATAACTTGTGCTGGTTCTGAGTTTTTTCAATTCTTGAACTAATCTTAAGCACCACTTTTCAAATTAAGAATCCCAGGCCCTGCCTATTTAGTAACTCGCTAAAATCACTCTCCAGGTGTAACCATAACTGCAGGGTTCATAATTTTAAATAATATTCTAATTTACTTTATTCTGCATGGCGTGGATTTTGCTGAAACAGCAATACCTACACTCTAACTAGGGAAGAATACTTTAGGAAAAACATCATTTTTGCAGGTGTGGCTGAGATTAGACCAGAGCTTGTTAATTCAAAGTTATTTGTGCGTTTTGCTGCTTCTGATTCTGCACTACAGGAGGAGTTCAGGTTGTACAAATGTGCTTTTTGTTCAGCTGCAGGAAAATTCATTACAGACAAAGTCAATAAAAATGGGTCATTTTAATCAAGTTGATGTATTTCTCCTCAGTTCCACTCTTACAAATCAATGGGAGCAAATCCATAGTTAAGAGTGTAACTTGCAAAAGGTTTCAGTGACTTCTCCAGTGGCTGGGGAAAAATGCAGAGAAGGAATAATCAAAGTTCAATGTCTGAATCCATCCGATGAGAAGATAATTTCTGTTTCTTCTCAAAAGCTGTGATTAATACAGAAATGATCTATAGAATTTTTTACTTTAAACGATCAATGTAATGAATTTATGTGTTCCTCCCTGATGGAATTCTCTGCTCCTGTTTTGAGCTTTACCACAGATGATTTCCTTCTCTAAAGGCAGAATTTGGGGAGTTGGGCTGGAAGACGAAGTGGTTGGGGATGGGGGTTGGTGTCTTTTAATTCCTCTGCTTTGGGAAGCTTTTCCTTTAGGAAACTCAGGAAAACAATGGGTGTCCCAGCCAGCCAGAGAAGGATTTGAAGGCTTCTTTCAAGATAAATGTAAGTATGCAAAATGGAATAATTTGTTTTATCTACATGAGGTGATTTCTGAGAGAACAACTTGAGAGCATTTGTTTGGCTGATGGAAATGATGAAACCTAAGGTGAACTTGACAAAAATACATCCCTTACAGAGAATTTCCCTAATTAAATTGAAAAGTTGGCACCTTTGTCAGTCTTGAGCATTGAAAAGAGAATAATTTATGACTCATGGAAATCCCTGTTTAATGGTACAAGGCTCAGCTGAAGCATTCCCTGAATATTTTGAGATCAGATTTTCAGAACTGAGACCTGGAATTTGTAAAAACCAGGGGGACAGAGTTATTTTATTGTTGGCAGCTTTCAGTGAGGAGGATCAGGACAGCTCCATCCCATTGGTGTCGCTGTCCAGGAGGCTCTCAGTGAGTTGGGTTTGTTGGTTATAGCTCAACTCTTCCTGTGTGAGTTTATAAAATAATAACCCCATTCCCATTTATCCTGAAAATACAGGAGAGGGAGATTTTGTATGTTTTAGATATGAATCTTTAAAGTTAATTGTGTAAAATTGAGCGTCCTCTAGTTTAATTCATGGACTGACTTTATTTAGGACACAGAATGCACATGGATTTGGGAGATAAGAGATAAGAGGTTCTTCAGGATTTTTTTCCTGAATTCCTTCATACTGAAATGTCACCAGAATCAGTTCCCATTCTGATTTTGGAGTAAAGTCCAAACAATTCCTATACATTGGTAGGAATTTGCTGTTTTCCTAATGAATGAGCTCATTCAAGAGAGTCAGAAATTACTGCAGATAATTAAAAAAATAGACAAACATTACGGGGAGAAAAAAAGGCACAAAAATTTGAAATGTAATCAATTAGAAAATTGCATTTGTAATAATATATCCAATTGAGTAATGCATCCATTATACTTTTATTGTTGCACAAAAGAAAATCTTGTCCAACAGTCTTTTGGTGGAGAGAGTTGTTACATTTCACTTGATTTTGTGTGAAGAGAACGATTTCTCATCTCTGGTCTGCTCCTGAAAAATTCCTGGTGTGAATTGAACAGCAAAGCACTTAATAATTCACATAATATCTATTTTAAAGCATGTGTCTAAAGAAGAGCTGATGAGTTGCTCACGCAGTGCTCAGTAAAAATGCACAGACCCAGTTTGAATTTCACTTACATCCCCCACCCTCCTAAAACCAGAATAATTCTGATTTTAGTAAGATTAACTGGGCAGGACTGAAGTTGTCACATCAGCCTTGATTTTGAGATCAATACCCATTCTCTGTGGCTGCTCTCTCCACCCCTGTGGGAGCTCCCTGCCTTCCCCAGTTTGGAATCTCTTTATCAGGGTGGTTTCAAAGAGAGATGGAGGGATCATTATTGCTGAAAATGAAAACCCAGAGAGAGGAGGGAAATCTTAAAATCCCAGAAAGGTTTGGGTTGGAAAGGACCTTAAAATCCTCAGGGACAGGGCAGGGACACCTTCCACTGTCCCAGGGTGCTCTGAGCTTCATCCAGCCTGGCCTTGGACACTTCCAGGGGTCCAGGGGCAGCCACAGCTTCTCTGGGAAACAGGTCCTGTTATAAATTCCCTGTGCTGTGTTCATCCTTTGCTGTTCATCAGATAATCCAGATGGGAACCATCCTCAGACAAACACTTGGAAATCAGTTTGTGTTCTTTCTGATGTTCATACGTCTCCTGGCTTTAGGGTTCTCCTAACAACTTGGATTAAAAAAAAAAAAAAAAAGAGTAATGTGAGAAAACAAATAATGAGAAAAAAATCTTCTGTACTCAAATTATCCTTACAATCCTTTTTCCTTGCTGTTTGACACACATTCTGTTCTATTTTGGGTCTTTCTCCTCAGCTTTGGCAATAGTTCAGTTTTCCCTAGACCCTACAGCCTTCCAGGAGGTCTTTTTTTGGTGTTAATTCCCTCTGAGTTTGGCTAGGGAATTCTGAAGGTTAGAAACCCATTTCCAGTCTCCTGGAAATCTTTCCATTCCCAGCGTTGTTGCAAAGCTTCTTCTACATCCCCATGACATAAGTTAAATTAAGAACATAGGTCTAGTCGTAGTCATAATCAATTTTCTGATTATGTAGAGAAGGAAAAAGTGCTGGAGCATTAACAATTTTTAAAAGTACATTTAAATCATTATTCATTTATAGGGTTGCATTAATTTCTGAATAATGCAGCACTGGAGATGGATGATTCACAGCCGTGTAAAGTCTTTTGTAGTCGTTTAGAGCCTCATTATTTGAATCTATCACTCACTGTTCCCACCCACAGACGCTTCTTGAAGCGATGAGGCAGAATCGTTATGGGTGCAGATAAAAGGGAGAGCCTGGCAAAACAAACACAACAACAATTTTAATTAGGCTGATGCTCCTGAATTCCCCCAAGGTTGGCAAAGTGCGTCCCAAACAGCTGGAGCAGGGCTCAGCTCTGCCCAAAGAACGGGGCTGGGCTTCTCCAGCTGCAGGAAAATGGGAATTTCCAGGCTGATGGAGGGAGGAATTTGCTGATTTACCACATCTGGCACCAAAATGAACCCAAAGCACAGCAGGAAAGACAGGAAGAATAAAAACCAGGGGACACCTGTGGAGGCAGAAGCCAAAGTTTGGAGGTTGGCTCCAAACTGCTGACTCAGGCATTGCCTCACTTTATTTCTCCCTGATTTGCAAAGAGGGTTTATTTTGTGTTGTTTTGTGATTTTTTTCTATTTATTTCCTCAGATAATGACACCTCTGCATTGATTTTTTTTCCCTTCTTTGTTTTCTCTTTTGAAAATGTGATCTTTTGTTAGAGGTAGGGCTGAGTTAATGGAAATGTGAGCCTGGTGAGGGAGGCTGAGGTGCTTCATCAAGCCCAAACAATGAGTTGGGTTTCATTTCACTCCCCACTAAGATGAGAGAGATAAGCAAGTTCAGGTGAAGTACAACAAAGGGCTTTGATGGAAAGAAAGAAAGAAAAAAAAATCTGCTAAATTTAATATGAAGATTTTTTTTTTAGATCTTTAGGAGTTATTTTGGGAGACATCTTTTACCTTATTGACTTGCATGCAGTTACCAGTTTTCACATAGGAACTATAGGAAGCAGGAATTCCTGTGTAAACAGCTGTGGGCACTTCTTGCTTGAAGAAAAAACGTATTTTTTCAGACAGAGATTTGTTTTTTCTACCTCTATTCATTATCTTAAAAGGTGAAGGATTTTATTCTCTAATTTCTGACTTAACAATTCACCTGCCGTGGCAGGGACACCTTCTGTTGTCCCAGGCTGTTCCAAGCCCTGTCCAGCCTGGCCTTGGGCACTGCCAGGGATCCAGGGGCAGCCACAGCTGCTCTGGGAATTCCATCCCACCCTCCCAGTTGAGAATTTTTCAGTGAGAGGATTTCCAGTGGTGTTTAGGGAGACAAAACTCTGGAGCTTCTTCTCTTGGAGCTCTTGAAACTTTTGGAGCTGCTTCTTGCTGAGCTTTGAGAGGAGATCCAGGCACCTGTGTGAGTGTGGGAGGTGCAGGAGCACAGTTCAGACTCCCTGGAAACAGTGACTGAGACATTTGTTCTTACACAAAGACTGCAGGTTGTTCATTTATTTATTTGCTTTCGGTATTTGGGTGGAAATAGGAAGGAACTGCGAAGTACAGCTCAGTTTTAATGTCTGACACTCTGGAGTGTGTGCTGAGATCAGCACCCCGTGTGTTAATCCAGAGGTTCTCACAAATAAATTTCCTCCCTGTTTCTCCTTTTCCCAGGAAGCTGAATTCTTTTAGAAAGGCACATTTCTGGCAGCTGGGCTGGAATGAATCCAGCCTGGCTTGTGCGTTCAGGAGGAGCACTGGAGGTTTTGTGGGATGCTGGGCAGAGCCTCCTCTTCCTCCCCACAGCAAGAACCCCAGGGGGACTTTTTGAATCACAAAAGAAAAAAAAAAAGGGACAAAATAGGAAAAAAATAGGACTTTGGAGGCTAAAGCTGGCAGCCTGTCCTGCTGTCCAGAGGATGTGGGATATCTGCCACAGCAGCAGGATTTTCCCTACTCAAGGGATCAGCAGGTGAGTGATGAAGGTGACAGAAACCCTCTCTGCTGCTAATTCCTGTTCATAATTCCCCATATCTGCCACGTTTCCACTCCTGAGCAGGAGCAAGCCAGGTGACCTCCTGCATGCTGTGAGCAGGCCAATTCCTCGTGGTTTACCCCAAAATGGTCACTGAGTGCTTCAGCCCAGGGAATTTGGAGCAATTTGCCATTAAATGTTCCTCCCTCCCAGCTGCCACGAGCTTTTCAAGAGGTTTTCTGAGTGGTTTCTGAACTGAACTGGGTTTGCACCAGTTATTCCTGTTATTCCTGGCCACTGGAAACGAGGTGGTTCCTGCTCCTCCAGGACAGCGTGCACGAGAAGCGAGCCATGAATATGTAAATGATGCAGAAATCGTTAATATCAGATCAATTCCGCAGCTCAGTGCTCGCTGTGCCTCTCCAAACAGAGCCAGCAGATTGGTTTCCCCAAGGAAAGGCAGGGTGTGGAGAAGTTATATTTCTATTACCCAGCATTTGCATAGAAATGATTGCTTCCTGTGGGGCTGGAGGCAGGGAGAGAGGAGGGAAAAACAGGGACTGCAATGGTAAAACACCATGATATCCTGATTATTTTTTAAGGATGGAAAGGAGGACTTGTTATATCCGCTTGTGGTGGTGATGATGGGGTCATTAAAGGTGTAATCACCTTGGAGCAAGGCGTGTTATTTATTTGCCTCTTGCCAAAAACTGGTAATGGCTCGTGATGGATTTTTTAAAAATACAAAAAAACCCCAAAACGAAACAGATAAAAAGCCTCCAAGAATCCCAAACAAATCAAAAAAATCCAAACCAACCCCCCCCGAAAAAAATCTATTTCCTTGTCCTTAGAAAAAGCCAGGCTTGCTCTGAACTCCTTGCTGAAAGGCACAGCAGAGAGGCAGGAGCAGGGTCAGACACAGCCACACGCGGGAGCCGCTGCCCTCCCGAGAGCGTTTTTGGGACATTAACGCAGGAACATTGGGAAGGGTAAAAATGCTGCTTCTCACACGAGTGAAAATCATCAGGAACCTTCCTGACAGGGGTCATTGGGTCCTGAAGTGCCAGCTGGGACTCTGGGAGTGCTGGTTGGAGCTCGGGGAGAGGAGCAGGGAGCTGTAGGAGCCTTTGGGTGCGCGGTGGGCAGCGAGCGACGCGCTGGAGCGGGACAGAGCCACCAGAGCCAGGCTCCCCGCACAGCCCATCTGTGCTGCCTGGGAAGGGATGGGGCTGAGCTCTGGGATCTCCCTCCAAGGGGTTTTGGAGTGTTCCAGAAGGAAAAATAACACCGTGTCCATCTTCTGGTCTCGTGAGCAGGCAGGATTTAACGGGGGGTTAAAGGCTCGTCATTGAACCAGGCTTGTTTAGCTCTAATTTGTAATTTTTCCTGCGTCTTTCCTGGTTGCTCCTTGCCCTCTGGAGAACTGGGATGCTCTGCAAACCCAGTGGGAGTCAGGAGTCGTGGCTGAGGGCGCTTGGAAGCCAGGCCAGACCTCTCAGCATTTTTTTTTGGAATGGGGAAAGGACGAATCAATGGATCACGTGAGTTTCCTGAACTGTGTAATGTGCAAACAGGAGCTGAGTCCTTCATGGTGCTGGCACAGGAACATCTTTTCCCCCGCTGGAGAGGCTTAGAGGAGAACATTCTCATTACAATTTTTGTCGTGGGGACAGATTGCCGTCTCTTTTTGCATTCTCATTAGAGCCTCTGTCAAAAAGCAGCCATTTGGAATTTTAATGCTTTATATTCCTTGTAATTCGCCACGTTTGGGCTGGAAGAACCTGACCTTTCCACTGCTCTGTGGTTTGACTGACTGATTACTTCTCCCTCAAGTCGCCACCCATTTTTTGCCCGTTTTTTTACAAAGAGAGGTAATTAAGGGAGATTTGCATGTCTGCTCATCGCTCCTTTCAGTGGTGCAGGTCAGACGTGTCCCATTGTTGCGCTGAAGTTGAGGTATTCATCACCTCGGCTGAACTTGCAAAGCATCCCATCCTTTTCTTGGTGTTCATTGTTCTCAGGTGTGCTAAATGAGGAGAAAATATGCAAGGCTACTATTCAGGCATGAAAATTAATGCTCAAGACAGAAATTTTCTGTGGCAGAGGCTTTGCATGGAGCCTGAGTGTTGGCTGGGATTTCAAAATAGCTGTTTCCAACAACCCCACTCCAGCAGCAGATTCCCTCACTCTGCCGAGGGACTCACAGAGAAATTTAGTGCATTTTATGAACCCCTTCTAACAGAGTTTTCAATTGATTAAAGCTGCTTTCGGTGGGTCTCAGCTGTGGGTGGTTCCATAGGCATTGTAGTGGCATTAAGGAAATATCTCCACTGACATATTGTCCTAACCTTTGAATATTGCTCAGGTGAAATCCTCTCCCTCCCTGACATTTAATTAAGGCATTTGCAGCGTGCATTCCTGAGGAAAAGCCCTGGATAAAATCCATTCCTGTTTGGCTACACAGCTTTGGAAAGCACAGCCTGCTAATGAAAACATAACTCCAGAAAGGAGATTTGAGCTTACAGGCACCTCTTTTGAGCTTGCCACGTTTGTTAGATCTGAGTGCTCTGAGCTAATGTGAAACACTGCAAACATTCTGTGTGGACAGAGATTTTATTCACGCAGGGAAAAAATCTGTTGTGAAGTTTGGTTCATCTCGCATTTGTCTGATGCCTCCTCTGTTCAGTGCTTTTTTGTTTGGTGGAAAAACACTCTGATGTAAAAGGGGTTCTGCCTTGTTTGAACAACCTGATTTCCTCTTTCTCTGGCCAAAGGCATTTCAGCTGTTTTCTTTAGAAAATAATGATTCTGGTAATGTTTTGGTGCTAAGACATCTGTGTGAGAATGACAGAAATTACTTTGATCAAAGAGCAGCACCTCTGGCTTTGGAGGGGGGAGAGCCCCAGGGCTGAGTGTGAGACCGACCTTTCCTGGTTGTTTTGTGGGAACTTTGGGGGTGCTGGGCTGCTAAAATTAAACATTTGAAGCCATCTCTGGGTGGCTTCACAGACTCACCTGATCTGAAACACCACCAAACTCTGCTTCAGTGGGTGAAGCATCTCCACTTGTGGTGGAAATGGCTCATTTCAGCTTCAACCTCTTCCAGCCTCACATCTGCCAGGATCTCATCACAGGGCTGCTTTTGCTCTTCTTGCAGGTTTTAAGCCTTGGCAGAGAGGTAGATAAAGTGGTTTTTTTAGGCTGATTGGACCCTGTCTTGCTCTGCCTGCAGTATTTGGAAACTGAATTTATTCACATTTAGAGAACCCCTGTTCTCCATCATTCCTGCTCCACCTTTTCCCAGATTTCTCGGAGGCAGTCCTGAGGTGCTGCTGTCCAGGGTCCTGAACAGTGAACAGCCTGTTCATTGCTCTGTGCCTTCACTGGTGCAGAGATCACCTGTGGATGGGGCCCACTGCTGGTCCCAACATTTTATTGTCTATAAAACTCCAGAAAAGCAACTTTTTCATATGCAGAGATAGGAAAACCTTGGGTGTCCCCATGCTGGAGGTTTCCAAAACTCTGTTAGTGACAGGGCTCCATTCCAGAGCACTTTGGAGAGCTGCAGTGATGATGGGACATTTCTTTTCTTGTGACAAAGATTTACTGGAGCTGGTGCCAGGCATGCATTTGACCAGGAAAATTGCCTGGATAATGGTTAAAGTTTGGGGAGTGGAATTTAGTAAAATTCCTAAATGTGTCTGTGCTCAGGGGGATGCAGACAGAGCAGTTCTAACTCCTGCCATGTCACCTCCCCTCTCCAGAGAGGTGGGGACTCACCCTCACCAACACAGAGCCACATTTCCAGTCACCTGCCTGCCCTCTGAGGCCAAAAAATCTCAATTTAACTCTTCTTGGAGATGAAAGGAAGGAGCAGAGTTGCTCAGGAGTTTAATGTGGGTGTGAAATGCTTTGGGAATCCAAGTAGGTTCTTTTTGATGTCATCTGGGCCTGGCTGTGCTCTACAAAATACAAGTCATAGCACTTCAGCTCCTATATAATGGTTTAAAGTTACAGAAACAGCTGAAGTTTTGTGATTTGGTCTTAAATCTGAACATTTCTAATTTAAACCACTTCATCTTTTGCATTTATTTGCCCTATAACTTCTCTTCAAAATTCAGTGATGAAGCTCTGAGACAGATAACAAAAATAATCAATCAGCTTGTCAGGCTGGGAATGAAAATGCTGATTAGGAAGGGAAATGTTGAGGAGAACAAATAAATTATTCAACAAACTCATGGACTTTTGTTACTGAAATTAAACAGTTCTGAGGGACCTTCTTTGGACATATTTGTGAAAGTTTCTTGGAATTCCTCTGTGGCCTGAGGAAAAAAAACCCAGAATTAAAAGATTCTTTTGGATCAGACATTCACTCAGGTCAGAGATCTCTGTTGCCATCTGAACCACCTCCTAAAGGTGGAAATCTGGAAATACCTCAGAAAGTGCTTCCAATCTGAGTTTTGTTTGTTTAATTCATCCTCCTCTCTCTGGTTGCTGCAGTGGGGATGGAACCTCCTCTTCGTGTTGTCCCAGTGAGGATGAGATTCCTCTGGGAAAAGTGTCCAGATCACTGTGGGCTCTGAAAATTCACAAAGAACTCAGACAAGTGAGATCCCTTCTGCTTTTGCTCAGGAAATTCCCCCTGGAATCTGGCCGGGGCAGCTTTGTCACCTGCACTTGCTCTGAACTTTCCTGGTGGCTTGAGGGAGCAGCAGGAATCATGAATTATCACTTCCACTAAACTCTCCTGAGCACCTGGGGAGCCTCAGAGTCACCTGCAGAGGGAAAACTCGGAGAGAGTGAAATAACACCTGGGCAAGGTGAATCTCTGGGCAGATGGAGTTTCAGACACTCGCAGAGTGAGATTAAACCCCTTTGTCAAATCAAGCACAATGTGTGTTATTTAATCCCTGCTGGGGTGCAGCAGCAGCTTCCTGAAAAATAGGGTGAAATTTAGAGTTTCATTGGTTCACTTACGAATTTAAAGCAATTTATTGTTTAAATGGCTCTAGCAAACATCTCCTGTCCTCTGGCTGATATAATTTCCTCAAATTGCTGGCTGTTTATGGGAGCCTCTGTCTTTACATTTTCCTTTCCAGTTGATGTTTCAAACAGCAGATAACCCATTTATTTCCCTGCAACTTGCAAATTTGCTGTGTCTGGATTCCTGTGAGCCCAGCAAAGGCCATTTCCCATTTTCAATGAATGACAGAAGTCACCCTGGGAGATTTATTTCTGCTGCCCCATTTTTCTTACTCATTTTTACGTTCTGCCCATTTGCCTCGAGCTTCTTCACATTTCAGGAGCAGTCAGACCCCAGTGAGAAGAAATTGTGTTATTTCCTGCTGTCCTCAGAGGAGAGCAATGGTTTCGTGGGTGAAATGTCCAGGACAAGGAGGACAACTGGTGCCAGCAACTGGGATGAAGTGGAGGCACTGTGGAATCCCAGAAATCCCAGTTCTTTAAAATTCTGCTCAGGGACCTCCAGGCCTCTGAAATTCAGCTTTTAGTGTATTTAACATGACTGGTAGTGCCTCCCAAATGCTCTCTCCCTACGTTTCTTTGCATGTGGCATAATTCCATGGGACACTGGTGACAGAACCTGGCATAAGATGAATCCTGATGAGAAATGTCCCAATTCCTTTTTTTTTTTCCCTTTTAAATTGTAGAAATATGTTGTGGGTGACTGTGGCTATAAAGAAATTTCCTTCAGATGATTTCTGTCTCTTTCTCTCTCCTTTTGCTTTGAAGGAGGAATAACCTGTGTGGTAAATACAATTCTGTGCTTTCCCCTGAGCAGATACCCCTGTAAGCCTAATGTGGATGGCCTGGATTTGAGGAGAGCCCAAGAAAATTCATTTCCTAAATCCAAATAGGCTTCTGGACGAGTTGTGGTATCGCCCTGCATCTCAGAGAGAAGTTTCAAAGTTGAGGGGTTGAGTTTTTGAGGTAAAAAAAATTCAGCTGGCTTTCCTGGTGGGTCTTGAAAGAGGAAAAAAAAAATCCTTGTATTTCTGCAGGAGTGAGATTTACTGGGGCAGGAGCTTTCAGGGAATGGTTTCTGTGCAATCCATGGTCCAGAATTTCATTACCAGCCTTGAAGAAAGCTACAAAAAACAGAAAGCACAAACTCCAATTAATTCTTGAGATTTCCAGAACTGCCTAAGTCGGAAGAGTTCACTACATCAGATGCTCCACTTTTCCCTCAACATTTAAACAAGAAAAGGGTTGAAAAGTAGCAAACATGGAGTATTTTAATTAAAGTTGTGAACAGTAATTATTTTGGTTCTCACAGCATTTGGGAGAGAGCTGAAGTGTGATATTCCTATGTACACACATGTATGTGCATGCATACTGCACTCTGTGCAATCCAGCCTCTTTAATTCTTTATTTTCTGCCTTTCAGCTCTGTCTTCTCCATAAAATGGTCCCACAGCCATTTACAAAATGACCTTTGTGAGATCCTCAAAGAAATCTGTCCCAGAGAGCTGAGATACTGAATGAGAACAGCATCAAAATGCAGAGTTTCTGGTAAGGAGTGGGGATTGGGAGCTCTTGCAGGATTTCTGGGGGAGTTTGGAGGCTCTCTGGAAATTCATCCTGAAGGAGGAGTCTCCTGCTGGCCTGTTTCTCCTTCTCAGTGTGGCTACAACAGAGAAATTCAGTTTTATTTCCTTTCTGTTAGGTTTGGAGTGCTGCTTCTCCCAGTGAGCTTCAGGGAACGCTCCATACCTGAAGTTTAGTTTGAATCTTTATCCAGTTCCTTATTTAGGGTCTGATATTAACTGGCTCTCACAAACTTTGAGTCTGTTCCTTCATTTTCCTTCCAGAGTGCACTCTGGAAACTTGATTTTTATTTCATTTTAGGTTTCCAAAGCAATTCCACCAGCCTGGAATTGGTTCCATCCCTCTGACCATCCTGTTGCCTCCTCTGGATTTCCTCCAGGTCCTTCCCATGCTGGGAAGGTGCAGAATTCCCAAATATTCTTGGCTTTGTGGTGTGTGGTTGAAAGCAGGGACTGCTGGGGTTGTACCTCCAAGGAAGGTGTTGAGAAATGCTGTTTTTTGTGCGTTTTTTGTCAGTTTTCTGGCTGAGAACAGCAGCTGTGATCAAGCTGCCTTTGTTCCAGCCAGGCAGGCAGGCAGCTCTTCCCAACAAACAGCAAATTCCTGAGCAAATAGGTCATGGAATCCTAAAAGGAAAAAAGATCTCAAAAGGAAAGGGAAAATAAAGAAAAAAAACCACATTTCAACTCCCAAATTGCGCTGTGTCCATCTCTCTGGCCAGGGCACAGCAGTGAGCAGGAACTTCAAAAATGCAATTTACTCTCCACACTTCAGTGTTGAGCTATGAAGATGTTGGTGTGAAGTGTCTGTAGTTATACACAAATAAATATGCAGAGCAAATAGGTATTACAATGTTTAACATGAGTATAGAAAATAAAAGGTGCACAATAAATATTTAAGTATCTTTAAATGCACATTTTAAAATATATGTAAATATAACTATACATATTTAATATATTTGAATATATAATTTAAATATAGATGTAAAATATATTTTAAAGTATATTTTAAAATATTTTTTAAACATATCCATATTTTATTATATATTTATATTATATATAACATTAACATATATAACATATAACATATAACATATAACATATAACATATAACATAACATTTAACATATAACATATAACATATATATTTATATAATAGATATAATGGATATAATAGATATAAATATATAAATATAACGCATTTGAATACAAATATTTAAATATAAATTTAAATATAGATATATTTTAATAGATATAATTTTAATACTCATGCCTAATACCACAACCTGAAGTGTCAGCATAGAGCAGCATGGATTCCTGTCATTTGATATTAACTCCATAAAAACTAAGAAAATTTAAATAAAACTTTATTAAAATATAATTTGAGGACAGGGGTCACACACATTATAATAATTTATGACCATTTGAGTGTATTTTACATATTTTACATTACTATCAAGTGATGAGCTGCATTTTCTCATATTTTATAATTTCAGTTGACTCTGGAAGTTCTGAAACAAATCACTAAATTCTGCTTGCTTTGCCAGGGGAGCCCAAAATGCCTGAGACAGCTCCTGGCTTGTTTTCTGTCAGTCTAAACTATTTTCATTAGCTCTTGTAACAAAACAAAAATCTTCCAAATGTCTTCATGTTTTACTCTTTAAGAAAGGAGTACTTTGAAATGAAACACGGGAAGGAAAAAATAGCAACAATTTTGCTTTGAAATGTTGAAACAAACAAAAAAACCCAACGCCCTTTGATGTCTGCTCAAAACTTTCTTTCCCCTCAGATGAGACAATCTTGTGAATTAGATATAAATAGTTCTGCTGACCTGAATCTGCATTTTTCCACAAATACCTTCTTACACCTGCATTCTGTCCCTGTTCAGCAGGGTTGAAAATCCCAGAGGGATGAACAGAGGTTCCTGAGATTACAAATATTGCTGGTAATGGAGCAGATATTCAAATATCTGTTTATTTTATCTAAGTATATCTAAATCACTGAGCCTTCGTGTTCACTCCTCGTGAATTGGGTTTCCTGCTGGGTTTAAATTTGTTTAAGCTTTAAATTTGAAGTTTTCTGGGGGAGGTCTCTTGAAAATTTTTGAACTTTCAAAAGATGCTCTTCATTCCCATCATGGGTGTGGGAGGTGATTGTGTTTCCACAATACTCTTTAATAATGACAAAAACCTGCTTTTTTTGGATTTCCAAAGATTTCTAAGAATTTTTCAGGATATTTTGAGCCCAAATTTTTCCTTTGCTGGGGATTTCCTTCCTGAAAGGTTGCAGTTCTGAAATCACTTCATTTAGCAATTCCTCTGTCTGTCCTTCCTTTTTCTCTTTTTCCCTTCCACCATTCCCATGGAGATCAGTCCAGGATGTTCAATTTGTGCCTGAGTTTTCCCAGGACAAAAGAACCAATCAGCTCCATGGATAATGAGAATAAGGATGGACCAGGGGGTATAAATCTACCAGGATGGCAAAAATTATCCCACTTTGATGCTGCACAGGCTTCAAAATTATTTTTAGCAGAATAAATAAATGTATAGGGGAAAAAAAACAACCTCCACATAGAAAAAATACTTGTTTTAAATGATCTCTCAGTGCAGGATTGGTTGATTTTTAATTTTTTGATTTGTTTTTAAGAACAACAAATATAAATAAAGAACAAATATTTGTTCTGCAGCAGGAATTGCTGCACCCAGGGGTTTGTGCACCCATTCAGGTGTGCTGTGTGATCTGTATTGACACCTCCTCTGTAGAGTCTGGAAATTCCTGTACCTCCAGCTCTAATTAAGGCTACACATGCCAGGATAAAAGGCTCATTTGTATTTATGTATATGAAAGCAAATCTCTCCTTTCAAAGCAAGAGATTTGCTGGCTTTCTATTTTTTGGTTTATTTGTTTTTCTTCTATTTTTAAGACTCTTTTTGGCTTTATGTAATGTATGTATCTGACAAGAATCCCTGGCTGAGGCTAATTTAGTGGGAAAGGCAGACATCTTTATTTTTAGAGACTTGATCTGAGTAAATGTTGAAAAAATGTCTGGTAAGCCAAAGTTTTCTTTCCTCTTGCAGCATTTTTATTCTCGTGCTCTTCCAGAAGGTTTTGCCTTCCCTTGCTCGTAGTGAAGCCAACACACCTTGACACGTTGACAACTGGCAGGGTTTTATTGTTAAGGGGGACACCAAATGACAAAAAATGCATCCCCCAGTCACTCCTGATGAACCTCACAAAGGATGTTTTTAATCTGCCCTTGATTGCAGTGCGAGATTTTGATCTGCTGGATTCAGAATTCCGTATATTCTTTGCCGTAGATGCAGAATTCTGTCAGGAACAGATGGATCAGCACGGCCCCAGCCATGCAGAGCCACACGTGAAAATGCAGATTTGGAGGGACAAAAAGAGAGCGAGGCCAGCTCAGGCAGCTCCAGATGTGCAGGTTGTGCAGCACATCTGTTTCTGCAGCATCACACATTCCTGGCCCCACATCACCTGTCCTGAACTGGAGAAGGGTAAGGTGGATGGTGCCAAGGAGCAGAACTTTACAATTTGAGATCACATCTGGCAACAATTTTGAGGAATTCCCTTTTCTGGAATTGAACTGGATCCCGAAGGTAGTTATCTTAAAATAATGCTTAAAAATATTTTACAATAGGGTTACTAAAAAAATATTTCCCTTAAAATATTTTCCTTTGCAGCTTTCTTTGTGCTTTCAGGGTCCTCAGCGAAGCCCATCCCATTTTTTCTGTATGTAGAAGTGGAGAGGGAGCACATAGTTCATAATTTTAATTCTTTGCTATGTGCAAAAATTTTATTTCAAAATGAATCGTAAGGAGTGGACAAACATTTTGCTGCTTTATCCACCTTGTTTGGTGATTTTGGCAGTCATAGCCACTATCTTCTATTATTTTATTCTTTTTCACAATTAATAATAGGGAAAGATTTTTAAATCCATTTGGGCAACGTCACTGTGAGCTACTCACAATTTACTGCAAAAGTAAAGGGGAGGAGAAAAAATAGGATCCTTTGCCTTATTCCTTTCCAATGTGGGGGTTTTTTACATAATTTTGTTCAGAATATTATGAAAAGCTTAGAAAATTGCACCCAGGTTGGATCCACTCCCTACTAAAGCTGCTGGAATGGGATGGATCTGAGGGATGGGAGAAGAGAAGCCCCCATAGAGGAGAGGGGCTCTGTGTTGAGTTTAGCCACTGAGTAGTTCTAGAGTTTAAAATTCCCATCCTACATGCACACCCACACACCTCTAAGATAATCCTCTTCCCTCTTATTTACTTTTAGTTGTACAGTTTTAGGTTACATGAATTAAATAACATTTTCACGTATTTAAATGACCTGTCAAATCCCAGCATTCAGTGTTTCAAACCTGCTGCCTTAGGTTTTTAATTTCCTTGAAATGTCCTTTTTTTTTTTTCTTTTCTCTCCCTCCTAACAGCAAGAATGTGCTAAAATGTTTATCAAGCCTTGCTCTTTTCCCTGAGAAACTCCAAGGATAATTACATTTCATAATTATCCGCCGCTGCCTGGAAGAGCCGTGTTCACCCTCTGGACCTGTTGTTCTGTTGCTGCTCTATCTCGTGCAGCAAAATTCTCCTCAGCTCCCTTAAACAACATTAATCCCATCAAAAGTGCCTCAGATAATGTCATCAGCTCTGACACGGCGTTCTCAGAATTCCCTGCCTCTGCTGAGGTGTAATGTCCTCTTAGGTGTAATTAAATTATGTCAAGAGGATTTTCTTGGTGGGAATAGAAAGGGAACATTTAGGTACAAGATTGTTTAATTCCAGCCTGGGCCTCAGCTGCTGTTGGGCGATTGTTTATCTCCACCTCGTTGTTGTGAGGGCTCATCCCTCTGCAGACTGAATCCCAAAACTGGGTCGGAAGGGATCTCAAGGATCCTCCAGCCCCTTCCACGAGCCCACATTGCTCCAAGCCCCATCCAGCCTGTCCTAGGACACCTGGAATAAAGAATCTGCAAATTCTGGGCAAC
This sequence comes from Prinia subflava, assembly GCF_021018805.1. Lineage (NCBI taxonomy): Eukaryota > Metazoa > Chordata > Aves > Passeriformes > Cisticolidae > Prinia > Prinia subflava. Next base: position 23,128,554 of record NC_086257.1, on the reverse strand, counting down.
TTCTGCTTCCCTCTTCTCCTGAGACACATTCCTGCATCAGGAGAAACCATTTTTGCTCCAATGCTCGAAATGCCTTAATTCTGGCTGTTTTCTTGCAGCTGGAGCAGCTGGGGAGCTTTGCCCAGCCTGGAGCTGTGTGAGCAGCTGAAGGGAGGTGAGGGGAACCCAGAATGGGTCACCTCAGCAGAAACACGGCGTGGAGACAGAGAGTCCTTGAGGCTGGCGTGGGTCAGGACAGGGAGACGCGCCTGGAGCCTTCTCCTGGGGCTTGGGGCTGGGCAGGGAGGAGGAACACTGCATTCACAGTTCCTGAAGATGACCTCTCCCTACCCACAAAACACAATTTTGACTCCTGTTTGCCTCCACCATTCCAACCTTTGCTGCTGCCCTGCTCCTGGGAGTGACCTCCCCAACTTCACATCCCCAGTGGGGCGAGCGAAGGCGCCGGAATTCGGTCATCTGTTAACTTTATTAGCACAGTAAATCCTGCTGCTCTGAGCTGTTATTTATGGAGCCCCGAGCGCAGTAACTGCCGGATCTATTGCCTCTGGTTGCTTCATTATCTATTTAAGATGCAAAGCAAACCATTATGTTTGTTGCATTATCTTCGTCAGACTTTATTGCTCTCGTCGCTGGCGAGAGCTGTAACTCTGTTCCGCCACGTCTGTGTGAGCAATAATTCCCCACAGGTTTTTTGCAGCCATCTACTTCTTTTTTGGAAGTGCTGTGGAAGCCTGATAGCAGCAATACTTGTACTCACTAAATCATTAATTTGATCTAAAATATGATGGAAGGAACGGCTTCGTCTTTAACGGAGCTGTTGTCTTTTTTTTTTTTTTTTCCCTGCAGTCAGCTCTTGTTTAAAAGCCTTTCAGGAAGGAAATGCACATTTCTGAGGAATTAGAGCTGCTTGAACTTTGTTCTGGTTGCCTTCAGATGCATCCAAAAAAAGGAAAGAGGTGATGAGATCTAGAGGTGACAGAATTACCCCCAGAATTCCAGGTGGGGCTGGAGGCTGAGTTCCTTCCTACCCATGTTGTGCATGAGAAATGAGTTTGTACCTGACGTGTTCACCTTCTCAAAGTCAATAATTCCTGCTAAAAGAGCAAAATTTTGGATTTGCAGTGAAGGCAAACAAGTTCCTGCTGAATGGCAGGCTCTGCCCATCTCCTTTTTGAAAGACAGGATTTTGTTCACCTCATTTATTCGAGATCTACGTGAACTTCTGTGGGTGGCGTTTCAAAACAATGTGCTCAAACCTCAAGGTAGCTTTCATTCCTGTTAATTGCCTCCCACAGAATTTCTGAAATGGGTGAAAGGGTAAAAAAAAGTCTGCTCTGGTATTTAGGGAAATACAAATATTTACAAAGAGTATTTGTACCTGGACAGCCCCAGCATTCCTCCATCAGTCCTCTGGAGTTGCTCACTGTTATGATTTTCAGAATTGAGACTCATTTTTTTGACTGCCAGTGCAACGTTGTCACCACTTCAGACACTCCATAATTCTTTCTTTTCAGAACAGTTTATTAGAATGATGGAAAACAGTCAAACACTTCCCATCTTCTGACTCTGCATAGGGAAAAACTATTAATATTTGATGCTAATCTTCCTGCAGGAGACCAAACACAATTCTCTGCAAAGGGGAATAAAATACAGCACGGCTGAGCCTGCAGAGGAACTGCCCAGAATTTGCTGTGCAATTGTCATTATTTTTAATCATTTGCTGAATTGCATGATCACTATTCCAAATAACAAACCTGAATGCACCATACATTATTTTTTGATGCAAAATAAAATGTCTGCTGGCCCTTTCCCTGAAAAATTCTCATCATTCTCAGGGCAAAACCATCCAAACTCCTCAGCCCAGCCTTTGGAGATTCAGAGATAAAAAGGAAGTGTCAGCTTTCCCCTAAACAAGGGAGATTTTATTGCCCCTCTAACCAAGCCGTGAGGGTGGGTTGTAGCATGAAAACCTCGGCACTAAAATCTCCATCAGTGCATTTTGTGTTCTATTATTGGCCTCACTGGTGGTAAGTTCATGGAGGATTGGTTTTTATGTGAGAGAGAAATAAAAATGTGGGGGGGAAAAAAGGCACCCGAGCAGTGTTCTTGCATGTCAAGGTAGAATTTTAAGAGCCCTCTTGGTACAGATAGACACAGGATTATTGCTAGGTTAAAGGGAAAAAAAAGCAGCAGAGCATCTAATCTGGATGCTGTAGGATCTCTGATTATAATAAAAATATCTGGTAAGAGACCGTTAAATCCTAAATTCCTTCTCATGTGATTTGTAATCATCTCAGCTGAAATTTCCAGTATAAAACCTAAGGCTGGTCCATGACTGACTAGAGAATAAATTTAAAAAGGGTTAATAAAATGCTCGATATTTCTCGGATCTTCTGCACAAGACAAAAGCTATTGGCAGCTATAATAGCAGGATTTATATGTATATAAATCTATATATTATATAGAGAGAGCTCTGTAGCAAGCAGACCAAATAATTACTGATCTCAGAATACAGAGAAAAAGGAAAATACACATTTTTAGGAGAAAATGTAGTATTTATTACTAAAAACAATTTAGGATGTCTTTAAAACCAACGAGTCAGCAGAATTCCAGGAGCACGGAATGGTTTGGGCTGGAAGGAACCTTGGAGCTCCTCTCGCTCCTGCCATGGGCAGGGACACCTCCCACAGCCCAGGTTGCTCAGAGCTCCATCCAACCTGGCCTTGAACATTTTTTTAGCCCAAAAAATCTGGATTTTTCTCCTGGATGTGTTTCAGTGTCCTGAACCCAGAGTGGCTGGGTGACGCCTCCAACATCTCACCCTCCCAACTTCCCACCTCGCAGTTACTCCCCGCTTACAACCCTGCCAAAGCTGCTCAACAAGGAACCACAGAGCCCCAAAAACATTGCAAATTCTGCCTTTTCAGCCTCCCTGGCTGCTCCTCGTGGGCCTCCAAACACACCTTGGTTGTTTTTGTGCTGCCAGGCTGGCATCAGATCCCTTCTGCTGCTCCTCTGGCTCTGCCGGAGATCAAACCGCGCTGATCGCGGCTCCTGACAGGCTCCGGGCTCCACAGGAGCAGCACAACGTCTCTTTCTGTGGCTTTGTTTCCCCAAGTTGTCAATTAGCAGGAGGGAAAGTGTCACTCTCGCCAGCAGCTTTAGTTCCGTGCCCAGATTCTTTCGATTTCTCTTTTTTTTTCTTTTTTTTTTTGAGGAGCGTCGTTTGTCAAAAGTGTCGCTCGTGGAAGCTTGCTGGGGGTTTTTGTGTCTCTGGAAATATTCTTAAAAGATGTTCTTTCATTATCTGGTGTTCGTTTAGACCAAGTGCTTTTGAAGTGATGTTGTTAGGCTTTGGAAAATTCTGAAGTTGACAACAATAAAGAAGGCTGGGAAGTTGAAATTCTTTGGTTTCAACAACAATGTTCTTTTTTTTTTTTTTTTTTCCTCCCCCTTGTTGTTAAAATCTGTGACTTAGCATTTAAAAAAGAACAAGAAAAAAAAAGACAGGAGAAGTTTTTTCCAGTTTTTACATTTTTCGCATAGTACAAGCAAACTTTTTCCCCTCATTTGGGGAAAAGATGAGCTCTTGGTGCTGCTCCCCTGCTCGTGGCCTTAGGGATGCACTCCCAGCATCATCCCTCCCATCCTGCAGGGATTTAGGGATGTAGGGTGCCCTTGGGATTTAGGGATGTAGACCCTGGGATTTAGGGATGTAGATATTGGGATTTTGGGAGGCTCCACCTGGGCTGTCCCTCTTATCTCTCTTCTCATGCTGGAGCGTGTCCAGGGCAGGGAATGGAGCTGGGAAGGGTCTGGAGTCCCAGGAGGGGCTGAGGGAGCTGGGAAGGGTCTGGAGCCCCAGGAGGGGCTGAGGGAGCTGGGAAGGGTCTGGAGCCCCAGGAGAGGCTGAGGGAGCTGGGAAGGGGCTCAGCCTGGAGAAAAGGAGGCTCAGGGGGCCCTTGTGGCTCTGCACAGCTCCTGACAGGAGGGGACAGCCGGGGGGATTTGGGATCTGCTCCCAGGGAACAGGGACAGGAGGAGAGGGAACGGCCTCAAGTTGCACCGTGGTAAGTTCAGGTTGGATATTTGGGGAAATTCCTTCATGGGAAGGGTTGTAAACCATCAGGAGGGGCTGCTCATGGCAGGGATGGAATTCCCACCCTGGAATTGCTCAGATCTGTGGATGTGCCACTCAAGGCCGTGGCTCAGTGGGGCCGTGCTGGTGGTGCCGGGTCATGGTTGGACCTGATGAGTTTAAAAATCTTTTCCAGCATCACCCAGTCTAGAATTCCACATTTTCCCATCCCTGCTCTTCCAGTGGGATGCCAATAAACCTTTAACTGTCCCTGCAGGTGAAGCCCCTGGGTCACCCTGTGCTCCGTGGGCCCTGCTCAAATGAAATATTCATTAGGAACCTCTGAAGTAAATAAGAACAGAAATGAGATCCTTGCAGGAGAGGCACTCAGGGGCTCACGGGGCTTTTTCTCTCTGTGTAAAACATCTCCTGCTGCTGTTTGCATGGAAAACTCTGGATCTGCTGCAGCACAGTCACGTTTGCCTCAGCAGACACTCAGTGCTGCCTCTGGTGAGCACCTGAAGATGCTCCCACACTCATTTTGCAATAAGGACATTTGTAAGATGTTTGTAATAAGTCCATTTTTACTGCTATTTTACTTTTCCAGGATACTGAAAATAACTGAGGGCTTTCAGGGTTTTTTTTATATTTAAAAAAAATCAAAAATGTGTTTAAAAATTATAAAAAATCAAAATGTGGGAAAATAAGCATTTATTTTGTCCTCATTCTTGAAGGTAATTGCCCAGATATTCAGAATGTAGCATTTTTAACTTTGCTACTGCACATGTGCTACTTTATTTTATTTTATTTTATTTTATTTTATTTTATTTTATTATTTTATTTTATTTTATTTTATTTTATTTTATTTTATTTTATTTTATTTTATTTTATTTTGTTTTGTTTTGTTTTATTTTGTTTTATTTTATTTTATTTTTAGATGTGGACTTAGATGCTACCTTATTTAGGGATTTCAATTATTATTTAAAGTTACCTCAAAAAAATTGAGGAAGCAGACTTTATATCCATCCTACACAGATTAACCTATGGGAATACAGGACATGTAGATGAAGCCTCAATATAAATAAAATAGATATAAATAAAACCAAGTTTGAATAAAAGCAGTCTCTGAACGTGGTGACTTTTTAAAGAATCTCCATAACATGAAGATTATATCCTTCAAAGATGCAGGAATTAATATTAAAATATGTTATATTTTTTATAATATGCATTATATATTTTTTTCATTTGCAAAGAAAAGAAATGAGAGAAAAGAAAGGGGAAAGTAAAATGAAAAGTGGGATTTTTTTTGTCAGGTATCCAAATATTTTCCTTTGACATAATCAGTTCTGCAGGATATGGAAATTTATGTCGGCACATGTAAATATTTATTATAACAAACACGTCCTCTATAGGTTGATGAGTGTGAAAGTCACACTTCCAGCAGCTGAAGATATTTCCTCTTTCAGGTTCTCTTTCTACAGCAGACCAAAAATAACAAAAAAAGTTCTGATTCATTCCCCAGGATGGAGCTTCAAATGCTGGAAATACATAACCTGAAATTGGACATTTTCACTGCGTTGTCATTATTTTAAAAGCTTCTTTTAGTTTTGCTCCCCCTTTATTTAAGGGAAAAAAATATTTTATTTTTACCCATAGGTGCATTTGTATTCTCTTAAATAGAGAAGTGAATTCCCTGTCTGACATCTAGAAGAAATAAATCCAAAAATCTCCCAGGAATTCTCTCACAGGATGTGGAGAATTCCAGCTTTTGTCATTCCCTCGTGAGGAACTACTGAACAAAAGGAAAATCTGAATTACCTCTGCAGAGCTCTAATGGAAGCCTCGAGAAGAAGTGCATTAAAATGCATCATGAGAGGCAGAAAGCCTGACCCAAAATTATTCTCATAAGATATTAATGAGGGGTTCTATTTTCTAGGTGCTGAGTATTTAAATCTTGGAATAGCTGAAGTTGGAAGGCTCTGGTGCATGGGACACTGCCAGTGACAGCCTGATGGCAACACTCACTCCTAGAATGGCAGGAAAGCATGAAAAGGGTGGAGAAACAGCCAAAATTTCAGTTTGTGGAAAGTCAGCACAGGAAGGGCTGAAGGGATGTCCAGGAATGGGAATTTTGGTCTGAACAGGTTTTGGGGTACAGAGGAGAAAAGGAAACACTGAGGAAGAGTCGGGATAATCTCTTGCTGTGAAAGAAATGGGAATTCTCTTCTGGTAGGTTTTTCTGTGTAATTCCAGAGGTTCTCAGTGATGACCTGCCTGGAATAAATCCTGGGAAAATCCAGCTCCAAGGAGTGCTGAGGAAATGCAGAGGTGCTGCCACTGCCCAGTGCAGGATTTGCTTTTTGCTGGTCTTACTAAAATCAGCTTTATTTCTCTGTGTCCCTAGATAAGAAAATACTCACTTTCCATCTGGGATATGACAGTGAAAGCAGTGGGGTGGGATGTGGGATGAAAGAAAAAGGAAAAGGAAAGAAAGAAAGGGAAAACCCACTTTGGATGTGCCCCAAGCCTGCACAGGATTTATAAATCACTTAGATCTGAGTGGTTTGAAATGATTTGGGGACAAGGGGGTTGGTGAGAGTTTCTTTATCTGTGCACTCTGAGTGCAGAATTCACTTCTCTCTTTGGAATTCATTTAGAAGCAAATATCAGTAAGGAAGATTTTTACCTGCATCACTCTGAAGCAACAAATCATTTAATGCAAGCACTTGAAACGAAGTAATTACATAATTTAGAACATTTTAAGTCTTATCAGAAAAAAAGAAAAAGGAAAATTCAGACCATGACAGGAGTTTTAACGTTATTTTTTTAAATTTATGCTGAGTTTTTGAGTTTTTCTTAAATTTTTATTGTTTGTGCAGCCACACATTCCCCCAGTGCTGAAATTGAATTAAAACTGTACAAACATCATCATTATTGTATTCCAGATCTCTGTGGTGCTTACATGAAAAAACAAAGGAACAAAGTGAAGCCATCCCTGTGAACAAAAAAAAAAAAGTTATTTCAGCAAAGAGAGAAATTTATTTTGATTTCTGAGGTTATGCAAGAGCTCCAGGAGAAGTGGGACAAGGATAACAAGGAGGGGATCGATATCCAGAGTTCAAAGGTAGGCAGCTGATCAAAGGTTAAATACAAGAAAAGAAATTATTCCATTCAAGTTAAATATAGGACATCGTAACCCAAATAGGTGCTTGGCTTCAATTAAAACTCTTGGAAGAAGCTTTTGTGCTGAGGGGAAGTTCTCAAAGTCAGGCAAACTTTGTTTTATTGCTTGGAAAGAACTGTGGGAAGGGATTAGGCTCTCCAAAGGATGGGATTTCTCCATTTTCACTCCAAAATGTTTCTGGTCCTAAAGGGCAGAAGCAGCGAGATCCATTTAGGATTGGAGCATGCAGGGGTGCCATGGAAATATTTCCTGTTCTGAGGTAGAGATGGAATAGCAGAGCCTGGAAAAGAAACTTCATCCTGGTCACACTGAGCAGAGCCAAAGGCAGCAGGAAAATGGGAAAGGGAGAGCTGAGGGGGACAGGAGGGCAGAAAGGAGTGGGAATGTTGGGGAGGAAGCAGGAGCTGCCTGGACGGAAAAAGCAAAATGCCCTTCCCAGCATCCCTGCACTGGAGGATGGGTGGGAATACTGGAGCAGGAAATTCTGGTTTCTTTCATGATGAAATATGAGAGAAATGTGGGAGGAATTGTGTGGATCAAAACAAGAGAGGAGAGGAGATTTTGTGGCTGTCGTCATCAAGGGATGTCCAGAGTTGTGCTGTTCTCAGGAGAAGTGTCAGTACAAAGAACATTTATTAAATATTTACCTGACAGTATAAACTGATAAAAACTGCTCTAAAGTTCTCATTAATCTGTTCAAAATAGTAACCAATAGAATTGAATCTATTAGTGACAGCAATAAGAAGAAGTTGGACTTGAAGCAGAGCCCGACTCTTTGCAGGTTTCCCTTTGCTGCCTTTATTCAAACACAGCTTTATTCATCCCAGTTCGTTGCTCTCCTGTACATTCAAATTCAGGAGAAAACAGCACAAACCTGCTGAGTTCTGTCATTTATAGGCAGCAGCTCCTTTGGAGTCCACCCAAATCCAAAACTCCTCAGTCCTAGACTTTTATCCAGTTATCAAACCCAAGTTCCCAAGGCCAGGTTGGGCAGGGCTTGGAGCACCCTGGGAGAGTGGAAATGAAACAAAATGAGCTTTAATTCCCCTCCCAACCCAAAGCAGTCCATGATTGTACAAAAACCAGCTACGAGGATAATTTTATCCACGGATACAGGGCATTGGAAGCTGTTACATCAGCTCCTGGGCACACCTGATTTTATTCCAGCTCCTGTGGCTGTGTCCTGATGAGGTGGTTTGGAGTTTGGAATATTTTCTCTTTAACACAGAAGATTTTTCCAGTTGTTCCCGTGATGGCCAAGAAAACCAAGGATGTGGAGGGATCCTTTTCATCAGATTCTGTGCTCTCCTCCAACCCTGAAGAGCTTTCAAGGCTCAGCTAAGGGCAAATAATGTTTTTAACAGATACTTTTTTGGACATTCTGCTTAAATGTCATTTTTATTTGCCTTTCCTCTACTGGGTACTCAATGCACATTTTATCCATTTTTAAAAAGAGGTGGAATATTTCAGTATCAGCTGCTTTCTGGGCTGACCCTGAGTGTGGGGTTTCTATCAAGGGGAGGAAAGGGGGCTCTACATGCACCTGAAAGGTCTCCTGAGATTATTGAAAAAGACCCACTGGTCAGGGAGCATTTCTGAATCTCTTATTCCATAATTATTATAATGTGCATAATGCCTCATGTGCATTAAACATTCAACTGAAATGACTCTGAATGTGAGAGCAACTATATAATAAAGGAAAAAAAACCCTTATTTTACATAATAGAATTTAAAATATTAATAATGTAAGTAATATGCATAGTGTATGTTTAAGTGTGTACTCTTAACCATGCAGTTATGAATTATATATGTAAATATAGCACACACCAAATGTGTATTTAAACACTTCAGCTTTCCACGTGGGCTAACTTGAAGTGCATTGCATTGGATTAATTTTTAACATTTTACTTGCAAATAATCATAACTCAAAAATTCATATTGCAATAGATTTGTATTGGTAATTGAAAACATGACCAAGCTTGACTGGATCCTTGGAATCACAGGAGATTGGCATTTCCAGGAAATGTAAAGAGGAACTTCCAACTCTGCATTGTTCATCAAAGATTTCCTGGTTTAGCTGAAAAAAAAAAACCCCAAAAGTTCCTCAGCTGAGAGGACAAAAATCACTAAATTGATTTTTTTGTGGGAAGGAGGAAAGGAAAGAAGAAAGGAAAGGAAAGGAGAAAAGGAAGAAAAAAAAAAGGAAAGGAGAAAAGGAAGAAAAAAAAAGGAAAGGAGAAAAGGAAGAAAAAAAAAGGAAAGGAGGAAAGGAGAAAAAGGAGAAAAAGGAAAGGAGAAAAAGGAAAGGAGAAAAAGAAAAGGAGAAAAAGAAAAGGAGAAAAAGGAAAGGAGAAAGGGTAAAAGGAAAAAAGGGTAAAAGGAAAAAAGGGTAAAAGGAAAAAAGGGTAAAAGGGGAAAAGGGCAAAAGGAGAAAGGGCAAAAGGAGAAAGGGCAAAAGGAGAAAGGGCAAAGGGAAAGGCAAAAAGGAAAGGCAAAAAGGAAAGGCAAAAGGGTAAAAGGCAAAAGGGTAAAAGGCAAAAGGGTAAAAGGCAAAAGGGTAAAAGGCAAAAGGGTAAAAGGCAAAAGGGTAAAAGGAGAAAAGGGTAAAAGGAGAAAAGGGTAAAAGGAGAAAGGGCAAAAGGAGAAAGGGCAAAACGAGAAAGGGCAAAGGGAAAGGCAAAAGGGTAAAAGGAGAAAGGGTAAAAGGAGAAAAGGGTAAAAGGAGAAAGGAAAATCCCCAAAGGTCCCAAACCCTCTCTCCCCAGCCCACCACGCTCCAGTTGTGCTGCCAGATGTTGCCATCCAGCTGCTCCTTCCAGCTCCAAGGAAAAATCCAATTATCTGTGCATGTGTGGCAGCTTCATTAGAACGAGCACAGCCAAGTGTGACATGGCTTTATCTTTTCCATGAGTGGAATTGCAGTTCCAGGGCCATCCATGTCTCTAGTGCAGCAATATCCGCTCCTGTTCCACCCCATCCAGTCACTCCCAAAATTTGGGCCCAGGAGGAGCCGTGTCAGGGCAGGGATCATTTGGGAATCCTTTGGAGTGACACTGATGGAATTAAAGCTGATTTGCCATCATTTCCTCCCCACAGCAATTAGTGGTGGTTTCCCTCTAAGCTGCCATGAGTGGGAATTTCTCTTCAGCTGCAAGAATTCCAAAAAAATTCCAAAAGTTCCAAAAAAAAATTAAGCTCAGCAGAAAGATCTGGAATGCAGAACTTCATGGCTCTCAGGGAAGATTTTTTGCCTTCAGTGAGGATTTTCTGGTGGGATGTACAGCAGGATTGTGTCAAACCTCTGGGTTTTATTATTTTACAAGTGCTGGAAAGTCCAACTGTGAGGAGAGTGAGAGTTAAAAAATCCCAACCCAGCAAAAGGAGGATTTTTATTCTGTTGGAAACTTCCCCACTGCTCAGGATGATGGATTTTTACAGGATTTCCTGCAATGGGACACGCTGGGGCTGGATCCAGGGTGTCTGAGGGAATGTGGGGTGGGACAGATCCAAGGGAGCAACCCCAGGGGTGGCCAAGGGAGCCTGAGGCTGGGATTTCTCATCCTGGGTGAGTTCCTCAGGAATTATTATCCTGGGGACTCAGTAAAAACCTTCCCCTGGGGCTGAAACACGGGATTCACTCCATGTGCTGGAGCTCTCAACGCTGAAAAACAGACAGGAATGGGGCTCCCCAAATAAAGAAGGAAAAATCTCTTTTTTGGAAGGGTCTCAAAGCTGAAAAAAGCCAAAACGAGGTTCCCCAAATAAAGAAAAATTGGGATTTTTGAAAACCTAATATTTCCCACGTGATTTGAGGGGTGCAAAATGGAGGGACAAAGTGAGAAGGAGGGGTTGAAGGCTCTGTACCCCCTCATCCTCCTCTGCAGCAAAGGGACACATCTTCACCAGCTGGGCATTGCCAGCTCTGGAGAAACAGGGAAGTTTTATTTGTCAAAATATAAAGTATAAAATTACTCCTAAATGATCATTTTCTTTGCCAGCTTCATTATCATGTCACAGTGAAATTTCAGTAAATTCACCCCTCTAATTGCATTCACCCACCCATGAGATGTTGGCTATTGAGCTTTGTACCCCAACATTTTAAAGCAAAGAACAATCTTTTAAATGAATGTAAAGCACTGGAAATTGCCACTACCTCCTGCAGCAGTTTATTCCCATCAAATTTAATTGTAAATATGTTTTCCCAGTATATTTAGTTCCTATGCTGCACTCTTGGGAGGAAAATAGGGGCTTTAACATGAATTATTATTATGGTAAATACACAACAACAACGTTTCCTTAGGTGAAATAATCAGAGAACAACATTCATTAATTAACCTTCAAATTTCAGGTTTAATTTTTCAACTTCAGGTTAAAACATAGGAAACACAAATCTGGCCCCCCCTCCCACTCCAAATTATTTTTTCAAGTATCTGAATATTTTATAGACCAACAGCTCGAAACATTACTTCATGCTAAATCAGTCATGTGAAAACATTTGCTTCTACTTTATCTGGCCTTAAATTCTTCATAATAATCACTTGCATGGGTGCAATTAAAATTAAGGTGGAAGTTAAATATAGGAAAAAATTATGGCTTCAAATCCACTTCAACTGCATCTTTTGTACAACATTTATCAGATACAAAGTCAGGAATTCTAGTCTGAAAAACGAAAAGTTTTCCCCTTCAGTTCTCACTTTGAAAGATGAGCTTCTCCTCAAGTGCCACTGCTGGCACGTGACTGCTTTGGACACAAAATACCTGGCTAAAAGTGTTCCAAGATGAGAAAAAAGCACTGTGAAAATTGAAAAATGGTTTTAAAAGCAGGAGCAAAGGCGGTGGTGTGGCCGAGGTCGTTTTCCCTTTTAGCTCCATTGCAGGGTGTAGCTCTGGCCCAGCTTCAGCTGCAGCCTGGTGATTGTCAGGAGCTAAATAAAACACACAAAATGCACATTTAGTCACTGAGCCCAAAGATCCACGGTGTTTTCTGTGTGCCAGGGGGAAACTGGCTTCTCTCTTTAAACTGCAAGAATTTATTCCTCTGGTTTTTTTTATAAATTTGTCTTTATATCACTACAAACACAGTTTAACCAGCACAGATTTGGAGTCTGACCATGACTCTCTGATCCCTTCCTTCATCCACAGGCTCCTTTAGAGCTGAGGTTCCTTTAGTTGTAAAAATAAAGGAAATTTTAGAAGTGGAGTACGCTGCAATTCAACAGTTCATCTGGATTTTTTTCCATCCAAAAAGTCAACAGCAGAATCTCAAAGAATGCTCAGAGATCCTTTTCCTCCTGTCACATCTCCCAGTTTGCAAGGAATCCACAGCCAGAAATGGCATTAAATAGTATTAAAGAATCATTACCTGATGGCAGCTTGTGCATCTTTCTGAAATGTGCTCTATTTGAAATATGGTAAATATATAAATATTTAAAGATGGTAAATATTTTAAATATGGTAAATATACAAATATTTGAAATATGCTGATACAAAAAATTTAAATATGCTAGATGTAGGTATTATAGTTATGGGAAATACACAAATATTTCAAATATGCTAACTAAAAATATTTCAAATATGGTAAATAGATAAATATTTTAAATATGCTAAATACACAATTATTTCAAATATGGTAAATACACAAATATTGAAATATGCTAAGTAAAAATATTTTAGATATTTGGTAAATGGTAAATATATAAATAAATATGCTAAAGATATGATTATTTTAAAAATGGCAAATACACAAGTATTTCAAGTATGCTAAGTAAAAGTATTTTAAATATGGTAAATACACACATTTAAAATATGCCGAGTAAAATATTTTAAATACGCCAAATAAATAAATAAATAAATAAATATTTTAAATATAGCAAATATACAAATATTTAAAATATGCTAAGAAAATATATTTTAAGTATGACAAATATGTAGATCTTTTAAATACAGTAAATATAGAAATATTTTAAATCTACTAAATATAAAATTATTTTAAATATGGTATCACAGCTGAATCTCCACAGGTTTAAGAGCACAAATGCAGGTGGGAAACCCTTTTTTTTTTTTAACCCTTCAAGCAGCATCTCACCTTCTTGCTGTTGTCGTAGGTGAAGTCGTGGCTGGATGGGATTGTCCCCCCGTTCTGGGCCACTGTCACCCCAGTGACAGCGCTGGGCACCCCCAGCACTTTGATGTCAGTGAACATGAGGTTGTTGGGGTCAGTGTAATTCCAGTGTGTAACTCTGATGTCCAGAACAGTCTGGAATGAGGAGGGAAGGACAAATATCAGAGGTTGGGTTAGACTGGCACAAATCCAGAGCTGCCCCAGCATCCCTGGCAGTGCCCAGGGCCAGGACAGGGCTGGGAGCCCCTGGGACAGTGGAAGTGTCCCTGCCATGGAATGAGATGATTTTTAATGTCCCTCCCAACCCAAACCATTCTGTAATTCTATTAATCCACGTGAGCTTTTCCTTTGCTGTCCTCACTCCAGGCTTTGTTTTCCAGTTTTTTTCCTAATCCCTGTGTGTTATTTGTTTTTTCAAATACTGAAAGCTGTTCTCCACTCTGTTCACCTGGCCAGATCCTGGGCTCTGCTGTGCTTTCCTTGCCACTCAGCTGATGGATGTGAGGAGTGAAGCAAGGAGAAGCTCTCAAGGCCTGGGTGGGCAGCAGGGGCTGCAGGACCATCCCCTCCTTCCCTGCCCCACTCTCACCTTCCTGCTCCAGCCTCTTCTCCTCCTCCTTTCGCCCTCCCAGAGCAGCTCCTGCCTCCCCAGCCCCTCCCTCAGCACTCACAGCCCCCCTCATTCAGTTACTGGGATTTAAAGTGGGTTTTGGAGTTCTTCAGGATGCACCCAGATCCCCCACAAATGTGCTGGGACATAATTCCACGTATTTAGTGCTCAGAGGGGGAGTGTTTCTCACTGTTGGTTGATTCGAGACCTCTTTAATTAAGCTTTTCCTTACCAAGTTTTTGTAGGAGCAGGGAAAGGTGCTTTCATTTTATAATCTCCTTACAACTGCAAATATTGAGTGTTAGCAAAACAAACTCCCTTCCCCAGCAATTAACACCCTTTTATTTGACAAAGACAGAATTAAATGAGAAGAAAGAGCAGTGTGGATAAAATTAGAAGACATTGTGCCACACTGGAAAATAATGAAATAAGAAAGTGTGTTTTCTCCTACAACAGAAAGAGCTTTTCTTTGAAGCCAAAAGTCCCTATAATTAGAGCCTAATTTATTTCCAGATATTCCACTGGTTATGGTAACAAGTGAGATCTGACAATTGTACTTAATACTCTGCAGATTCACTCCTAAATTCATTCTTAACACAGTTTAATCACATTTCTTGTAGCCTAATTATCTGTGAGCACAATTTAATGAAAGGTTGGGATGCGTAGGCATTAGGAAGACTCAAATTAAAATACCCATAGGTAAAAATACAAAAAAATCACCTGAAGTGACTATTAAATAAATATGAGCTAATGAGATTACCTGATTAGCAATAAATGATGTCAGCAGGTAAACACCATCTTCATATGCATCTGTTAAAAAGAAAGAATGAAAGAAATGGAATAAAATGTATTTGGTATCCACCTTACTTAACACATTATCAAAATTTCTGCTCGAGGATTGTGTCCACAGACAACTTACAAATATAAGGGATGTGTTTATATGTAAATAAAGAGAAGTTGTGCATTTCCAGAAGATGAATGCTATTAGACATAAAATACTTCCAGTGTATATAAAGTTGAAATGAGCATGAAAGGAGAACATTGTAGGCGTAGAGATATAAAAACAGGCAAAGAAACAGCACTGGGAAGATGAGGGGAGTTCAGATGAGGAGAAAAAGGTTTCTGGTTTTCACTGAAGAATCATTTCTCTCACCCCCCTCCATTCCCCATGCAGTGTCAGGGGACACCTGGCGGGGTAGGGGCTGCTGCCTCTCTGAGAGCCCTGCTGGGATCTCTGATCCAGCTGTGATCCAGCTGTGATCCAGCTGTGAGTGCCCCCAGAGCAGGGGTAGGGGCTACTGCCTCTCTGAGAGCCCTGCTGGGATCTCCCCAGCTGTGATCCAGCTGTGAGTGCCCCCAGGGCAGGGGTAGGGGCTGCTGCCTCTCTGAGAGCCCTGCTGGGATCTCCCCAGCTGTGATCCAGCTGCGATCCAGCTGTGATCCAGCTGTGAGTGCCCCCAGAGCAGGGGTAGGGGCTGCTGCCTCTCTGAGAGCCCTGCTGGGATCTCCCCAGCTGTGATCCAGCTGTGATCCAGCTGTGAGTGCCCCCAGGGCAGGGGTAGGGGCTGCTGCCTCTCTGAGAGCCCTGCTGGGATCTCCCCAGCTGTGATCCAGCTGTGATCCAGCTGTGATCCAGCTGTGAGTGCCCGCAGGGCAGGGCTGATCTCTGGGAATTGAGGCTCCTGTGAGTGGCACCTTGTGAGACACTCCTTGCGATCCATGAAAATTCCATTTATCATCGGATTTCCCTAACTGTGCCCATCATTTCTGGATTCCAGTGCTCACAGTGGGTGTGAAGCCCCTCCAGATGCACCTCCAGCCTCCTGCCAGCCCCCAGGTCACCATGCAGGGCACATTTCCTGCACTCCTGATGGGAATCTCATCGTTACTACAAGGGAAGGGCACTCTGGGTGGGGAAATGACAGCTCAGTGCCTCTTATCTGCAGACAATTTAAATTTAGCCATGTTGAGGAAATTAGTGAGAGCTCTCACATGATCTATTGGTTGTGATTCCTGTGGGTTTGAGGAGGAATCTTTGTTATCTGCCTTGCCTCAGGCCCAGGGCACGATTTCATTTATACAACATATTAATTCTATAAATCACAGCGTCGTGTGGCTTCAGTCAGGAGGAATCATGCTCCTGTAACATTGGTCTGCAGGTTTAATTTCAGTTTTGCCTCTGAGGGTGAGTTCAAATCAGACCCCCAGAAACGGGGTGGCTTTGGCACAACTCCATCCCTTCCCTCTGCTCCTCCACACACCCCAGACTTTGTTCCAGCTCTTCCCCATTCACATCCTCGGGTTTGGTTTTGTTTGAATTTGGGTTTTGAGCATCCCCAGGGATGGAGCCTCACTGGGCAGCGCCACTCTGACAGTAAAAAAGGAGAAGGGTTTTGGGAAGGGCCGTGGACGCACCGATGCGGACGCCGTCGTCCCAGTAGAGCTGTCCCTCAGCAAAGAGCTCCTCATCCAGGGCCACCGTCAGCCCCAGCGGGTTCTTGCGGCTGTGGAAAAGAGTTCTCTCTCAATTCCCTCCCCTGACCACATCCCACATTCCCCAGAGGGGAATTTCTGTACAGAAAAGTTGTGTACCGCCCAGCTGACCTCCCACAGCCATCTCCCCATCCCACACTACTGAAGAATGTTAGGAAATTAAAAAAAAACACACCAAAAGGACAAACTGAATTTAAAATTCTCACTTCTTCCTACCTGAAAGCTGTTGTGTTAGCAGGTCTTTGCCAAGGCAGGATGTAGCCACCTCGGATGTGCAGGTTGATGTGCTCCAAAGGAGCAGATAAATTTTGGAATTGTCCCCTGAAGCCAGTTTCTGTGTCCTAGGCACAAAAAATTACAGATTTTTACAGGGTTTTCCTTCAGAATGAAATTGTCTTTCTCTAGACAGGTTAATTAGAAGCTGTTACTGCAGGAGTAACTATTAATAAGAGAAACCCTGAAATTTTGACTCTATAAAAGCCTGGCCTGACCATGGGTGAGGGCAGCTGAACCAAAGGGGCCAAGCAGGTGAAACACAAACCTGTGATTAATGAAGGGAGTTTTGATCCTGCTCTTCCTATTTCCAAATCTTTTATTATTTTCTGGGAAAAAATATGCAACTAAACCTGTTTTTTTCTTTCTTTATTAGAGCATTCCATTACAAAAACCTTCTGTGTATCATTTGAGGGTTACAAAAAGTGAAAAGGACTCTAAATTAAAGATATCACTTCACCTTTTCATTTATCGTAACTCTGGTCATGTTATTGTACATTATTATAAAGGAATTGAGGATTTTTATTATTTCTTTGTTTAGCTGAGTAGATTTTATGTTTCTGAGAATTTATATTAAATGCAAATTAGTCAGGTGAGTGTTCCCACCTCCCTGTCAAGCTCAGCACTGCAAAAAGACAGAAAATAGAAGTTATAAAATCCAATTTTTTGAGGGTGACTTACTGTGTGGTAATCATACCAGCGGGCATCGGGGAAATAAGCGATCACACTCCGATCATTCTGTAATTAAACACACAAATTTTAGGCACCTCCAGTCAAAAAAGTGAAGCTTAATTAAACTACCCTTAGTAAATAAAAGCTTAAAAGCTCACGGGTTTCATCACAGGGCTGATGAGCAGGGCTGGGCCCCAGAGGAACTGCTCGTCGATGTCCCACGTGTTCCTGTCCTGCACAAACCTGTCAGGATGAGACAGCCAGAGCTGAGCTCTCCCAAAGAGTTTCTCCTTGAAGACCCTCCTGTCAGTCATTTCACCTGCTCTTTTAGTATCTAGTTCCTTATTGCTGCTGTTAATAACTCAGAGATCAATTAATGGTTGCACAAAGGTCCTGATGTGACGCTCATTAGAGAAACGCCAGTTAGTGCTTGGCTTTAGGGGTTTTGTCCATTTCTTTGCTTTTCAGTACACTGGGACAACAAAACTCTGAAGGTCTTATGCTTATTATTTAATTTAATAATAAAATCTTGGTCAGACTGGGACAGACTCTTTAATTTGAGCCACTGTTTTCTGAATTTCATTGGAAAAGACAAATCACCACATGCAAAAAACCTCAAAATTTTTCCCAGCCAAGACTTGTTTTTTTTTAATTAAAGGGGCAAATACTGTAACAAAGAGAGAACTCAGTTGTTAGGGCGTCACAGCCAGAGGAGTTTTAATGGGAATTCCTGGTGAGGAGAGCAGGGGAATTGCACTTACTCGTGGAGAACGGGGCGGATCACGGTGCTGCCGTGGGCGTGGGCATCGTACATTAAGGTGTAGAGATAAGGTAACAGGGTGTATCTTATGTTCAGCACATTCCTGGAAATCTCGTGGAATTTGGCATCCCAGGCAGCAGGATCTTGCCTCTGAAAGAGAAGAGAATGTTGGTAGGGAAGCTGGGTTGGACTGCCTGAGAAAGGTAAAAAACCCAAATCAATGCAGCAAAATGAACCAAGGAAATTTCTCCTCTGATGCAGAGCACCTTCCTTTATTTATTTATTCTTCAACTCAGGGGCAAGTGAAAACCGTGGCTGTCACTGTCAGCCCCAGGAGAGGAACTAGAAAGAGGAAAAGCTGATAAAAACCCAGGGGAACAGAGTAAAAATGTTTAATGCAAAGTGTCCCCAAGGTGTGACACGTCCCAGGGTGCACCATCCATCAGCCTCCGCTCCTGCACTCACAGCGAGTCCCAGGCACCAAGGACTGCTGTCAGGAGAGCCCCAAATCTTCATTAAATGGATGGAACAATGCCTTGGCAAATTGGCTAAGACTGGAGGCACCACGATAACCCCCAATCTGCATTTTGGAGGCCTTCACAGGCCTGTGGAAGGTGTGTGCTGCGAGATAAAGCAGCCGCCTTTGAAAAGGAGACTTTAATCCATTAGATATTTGCCATCTAAATAGCTCCACTCTGCTAGACCTGAAGCTTTCCCTGCAACAGAAGTGCTGTTTCCCTTTTTTCTCACTTTCCCAGTTATCTTGTTTTACAGCTTTCTCCACTCCAGTCCTTAGCCTACATTTAGGCAATTATTTCCCTCTGCTTTTAGCAGAAATACAATATCTGATGGTGGCAAACGTGCAGAGCACAGAAATTCCTGAGTCTCACTCCAGCATCTTATTACACTGCCCCATTTTCCCATTTGTTGTATAATTATGGGCAATTAGGGCTGAGAGCACCGAGGTCAGGTCTGTTTCTTGAAGTGTGTTTGCCACCAAATCTCCATTCGAGCCCTGCTGCAGCTCATTGAAATCCAAACAGCACAGAGGGGAAAATCTGCAGAGTTTGATTCAGAGAAAGCAAAGTTAGAACGTGCTTCCTTCAAGGGTCCAAACCCCTGAGCAGCCCCTCTGTGGGCATAAAACTTCCCTGCTGATAGGGAGGCTCACAGCACAGCCAGCATAGAAATAATGCCAATCTTTGATAAAAAGCCAGAATTATTCTTTTCTACTCCATTTTACTTGGAATGTATTTCTTTTTGAGCCAGGTTAATTTTGCATTGTTCTGGCTAGTTTTGCCTGTGTGTTTCAAAGGCCCAGCTGCTAAATCTGCTGAAAAATTGCAACTCACCTTTGTTCCTTTCTCGTTGTGGTTCCTGGAGTAGGGGTAAAATGCACCCAGCTGCATCCAGCGGGCACACATCTCATACTCTGCGTCTCTGAAGAAGCCACAGATATCAGCTCCCGTCTGAAATTTTCAGAATAACCCAAATGGAAAACTGTATTATTGTGTACAGCATCACGGTAATTAAATATAAGTTAATAACTCATTAGCTTACATAAGATATTCCAAAGAGACTGAACTCCATCATGCCTGAAAAGAGAAATAAATTGGAGTTACTGGCTGTATTTTTTTTTACATTATGGCTACACAATGTTTATTACTCTACTGAATCAGAAGAAAAAAACCAGATGCAAGCCCCACAATTTCTCTAATGTGTTGTGTTTTGCTGCTACAGAAGGAGATGGGATGTAGGTGGACAGGAGCAAAGAAAAAAGATGAGTGGCAGGACACAGGGCACGGAGGGGCCTGGGACTAAGGGAATTAAAGGAGTTCCCAGCACCGAGTACAGAAGGAAGTAAGAAGAAGAAGTGAAAAAGGAATTGATGGCAATTTCTGGTGGCTGAACCAGTTTTTTCAGCTAAAAATCACAGGAATACAAAAATCAAGGAGGTGAAGGAGAAGCAAAGCTGGGTTGGATAACGCTCGGAGGAACCCGGTCTGTGGGAGGTGTCCCTGCCATGGCAGGGGTGGAACTGGCTGCGCTTTCAGGTCCCTCCCAACCCAAACCATTCCATGATCTGGTAATCCCAGGAATGCCAGCCCTCTTCCTGCCCCGTACCAATGATAGATTTGTGCAGCTGGTCCCAGGCTGCCGTGTTGTCCCCCAGCCAGTGCCCGGCCCATCTCCCGCTGCTGGGGTACGTGGAGCGGGTGATGACGATCCCGCGCTCGTTGGTGGCACCGTGCAGGGCCCTGGGGACAGACACACAAACCAGTTACAGGAGGAATCCTGTGCAAGAGTTCATCATCTAAGAGCTGCCAATAAAGTGTGTTTGACATCAGATCTCCATTCTGGCCCTGCTGCAGCTCATTGAAATCCAAACAGCACAGAGGGGAAATCTGCGGAGTTTGATTCAGAGAAAGCAAAGTTAGAATGTGCTTCCTTCAAGGGTCCATGTCCCTTGTTCTCTGACCTGGAACAGAGACTGGGCAGAGCTGGAGAATAAAGCAGAGATTTATTGAAAGGCCTTTAGGACACACCTGGGGCAGGACAAGAGCCTGGCCAGGGCTGCACCCAAGGGGGACCCAAAATGGGCACAAAATGGACCCAAAATGGGCACAAAATGGACCCAAAATGGGCACAAAATGGACAAAGGGTCACCAGGTCTCACACTTGGATCAGTTTTGGTCCATTTGCATTTTGGGGTTGAATTGTCCCATTGCAGCCCCAGGTGATGCAGTCCCATCCTTCTTGTTCCTCCCTCAGCCCCCCTTGTTTGTGCTTTGGGGCTGAACCCTTGTCCCAGCTGTCCTTGGTGTGCAGCAGGAGAAGGATTTGTTTTGTGTCCCTGCTGTGTGCAGAGCTGAGTGAGCCTGAGTGTGAGCTCAGAGCTGCCCCTGGGCAGTGCAGGGGCTGGGATACAGGGAAGGGAAAACTTAAGGCATCACTGAAAAGAAAAACGTGGGTTTATATTATCCTAGTGAAGGGCTATATCATATACATCCAATCCATTCGTGCTTTTTATGGCAATTCAATAAGATCCAGACACAATCCCAGTAAAGCTGGCCAACCTGCAGCTGCAGAGAGAACTGGCAAACAAGGAGGGATGAAAAAGGAGTTTTCCAGCTCAGGTTAACTCCTCTGTGGGAAAAGAGGAACGAAGCAAAACTTTTCTAAGCCCATTTTCTAAGGGCTCCACCATGTGTGTGAGGGCACATCATTCATTTCTTAAAGTACCTGAAAGCTTGAAGCAACAGTTGGAAATAATTTAGCAACAATCAAAACAAAAGGCTCACAAGAGTGGAAACAGAGGTAGCAGGAATATTGGACCTCTCAGGATTAGTTGACTAAAAGGTGCTGAAATAAAAAAGGAGTCAGGGATTTGCAGTCCCTTCTGAAAGACCAAGGTGACAGGATATCAATATGAATATTAGTCAGAAAATCACCCTGATTAAATCCCACTGCTCCCCCATGTGAGCACCACCATGATTGCCTGAACTGCTGCTTCAATAAGGCACTATTTGCTTATTTTTCTATAGGATTTGCAGCTTTAGTGACACCATAATTACAGCAAAGACACACAAGTCACTTAAATAATTGCCGCAATTAAGTCAGTGCCAAATTATTTCCTCCAAGACAAACAGTGACTTTTCTAGGATCTTTTATTCCTTTGTAACATACTGTCCAACACTTTAATTCTCTGCTTGCTTTCCCTGTGTCAATCATGCTTTGGAAATGGCAGCTAAAATTTCAAAATTTCATGTGTGGAACTGCTCAGGGATGAGCAGGACCTGAGCGTTCTGTGGCTGGAGGCTCAGGCCTGCAGCTCCACAGCTCTATCCATGAAAAACAATTATTCAGGTCACAAAGGCTGAATTTACCTCCAAACAGTTCCTGTATTCACTAATAAGGGCTCTGGCTATGCAAAACCTCATTATGAAATAACAGCACCAAGGCAATATCCCAAAGTTTCTGTGTCTAATGGATGGAGAACTGAAATGACACCAGGTTACATAAAATACTGATGTTCACTTTCCAGTTACAGCCTTCTGTGAGTTTTGTGTGCAAATAATCTTTCTGTTTGGATGGTTTAGTATCCAAATAAATTATTGCATTTCTTCAGTTTCACAAGTACCCCTTCAGTTACTGCCAAAAAATAAATTTGGGAGCGAAATATATGTACATCTATATTTTGTAGATAACATTTGCCATAAATTTCCAGTGTGAGAATATCTGTGTGAGCTGTGAGATTTATTGTAGTGATTTCTGTTGCAGTGCCTTGCAAAAGAGAGGAGAATATTTCAGTTCATACTTAAAACACAGAAACTATGGCAATATTCCTTTCCCTATCAAATTCTTGTCTACTCCCCTGGGTTTGCACAGCAAGGTTGTGGCAGGGGCAGCTCCAGTGAGAAACTCCTGAAGTTTCCTCCTTTCTGATAGAGGGACCTGCCCCTGGCTGAGCCCATCAGCAGCCCTGAGTGATTTTGGGATAATAGGAATAAGGGAAAATGCAGCT
This sequence comes from Prinia subflava, assembly GCF_021018805.1. NCBI lineage: Eukaryota > Metazoa > Chordata > Aves > Passeriformes > Cisticolidae > Prinia > Prinia subflava. The sequence goes on along the minus strand of NC_086257.1, from coordinate 23,105,835 downwards.
CCCAACTGGAGCTGGGGGTGAGGATGTGTGGGAGCAGCAGCACTGCTGGGTCAGGAGATGCTCCAGGCTCGGGAGCTGGCGTGTCCCTGCAGCAGAGGGACAGAGATCCACCTACAGCCCTGGAGGAGCCACACCTGAGCAGGGGGATGCCCCAAGGAAGCTGTGAGCCCTTGGGATGCCCCAAGGAAGCTGTGAGCCCTTGGGATGCCCAAAGGAAGCTGTGAGCCCTTGGGATGCCCAAAGGAAGCTGTGAGCCCTTGGGATGCCCCAAGGAAGCTGTGAGCCCTTGGGATGCCCCAAGGAAGCTGTGAGCCCTTGGGATGCCCCAAGGAAGCTGTGAGCCCTTGGGATGCCCCAAGGAAGCTGTGAGCCCTTGGGATGCCCCAAGGAAGCTGTGAGCTCTGTGTGTGCCTGTGCTGGAGCTGGATCCTGGCAGGAAGATGTGGAGCCCTGGAGAGAGGAGGAGGGGAAGAGAGGGGGGAGAGGAAGGAGCAGCAGGGAGAGGGTGTGATGGACTGACTGCAACCCCTGCTCCACATCCTCTCTGCCTCTGCTGGGGAGCAGGTAGAAAACGGGGAATGAATTTGAAAAAAAAGTGAAGACTTGGGGGAATTGAGATTTGGTTTTAATTGTCATCATCCTCTCTGATTTGATTGTAAATTAAGCTGATTTCCACAACTGAGCTGTTTTGCCCTTGACAGTCGTTGCCCAGTGGTCTCTCCCTGTCCTTATCTCAATCCATGAATCTTTCTTTATACTTTCTCTCCTCTCCCCAGCTGAGGAGGGAGAGTTGGAGGGGCTTTGATGGGCACCTGGAGCTCAGCCAGGGCCCAGCCCACCACATTTTGTGATGCCCAGATCCCATCAGACGGGGCTGACAGCACAGGGATCAGACATTCCCTCCTGTCCTGTCAGCAATTTCACCCCTGCCTCGACTGGCAGGGCTCACTGGCACGCTGCATCCTCTCCCAAATCCAAACAGCCCAGATATTTTCTCCCTGTATGGTAATATCAAAGTTACCAAGGGCTTTAAGGTTAAGATGTGCACAGAAAATGTGCCTTGCTCACTGGCTGAGTTGCAAATGAAGGAGCCCGGCTCTGTTATCATGAGATCAGGCATTATCTAAAGCAGGCTGGGGACAATCCAGAGGCAGAGATAATGGCCTTGGAACCGGGGAAAGAAATGCTTCAAAGTAAAGCTTTGCACTCACACTTTGCATTTTAAAAGTCACCATTCCCGCTTTTCACTTCATTTTAAACAGAGAACATAATCGAGCCCTTCTGAAATTCGTACAGTTGAAAACCTGTCTTCATTTTCCCTCTCTGGGTGTGAGGAGTGAGGGAAACCAGAGCAAAGCAGGCGAGCCCAGCAACACCCAGACACAGTAAATGTGCGATGTTTTAATTACAGTAGTGATGTGCAGAGGGGATTTATTGGAGCTGTGGAAGCACAGCCTCAGCCCAGCCCTGCTCAAACCCCCCTCAGCTTCTCTGCAGCTTTGCTCCCACCACCCTTCGTGCATCACAGAGGGGATTCCTGGCTGGAATAACTCCAGCAGCTGCCCAGCCCTTGGAGCATCCAGCTCCTCTTGTATGGGAAAGGACAGTGGGCAAATAAGATATTTTCAGGCTTCAGACACCAGCTTGAGCCTGTGGGAAAGTCAAGCACAGGGCTTTCTCACTTTGATCTGGGAAACCACCAGGAGGAATTCAAACAGTCCTTGGAGAGGGAAAACAACCTTTGCAGGTGGTGTTTTCTAACTTGTTGTTTACTTGCAAGAAATGGTCGTGGGGTATTGTTCCTAACTTGGTTGTTCTTGCGTTGGTTTGCCAATCAATGAAACTTTACTCTTTGGGAACTGTCTAAAAAGGAGGATTTTGAAGAATAAACATCACTCTAATCTCTGCTATAAGCTGCTGAGAGCCCACGTCGTTATTTTCATGCTGTCCTTAAAACAATTAACAACACTCTTGGAGCTGGATTGAAAACCCAGATGGGTCAGAGTGAAGACAGAGATCACTCAGGCATCTTAAATTAACCAGTGTGAGTTTTGGCCCTGGGAATGGGGGCACGGAGCATCCATTTGGGGAGTTTTGGGGGCAGCACTTACGCCAGGCTGGCTCTGGTTTGGGACCACCCATAAAGGCTGTGGACATCGAAGTGCCTGACCGGGGTCCCGTCTGCCAGGTAGTGCTGACCTTCCATGCACGGAGTTTTGTGGATTAATCCTGTCGACCTGTATCCCAAATCTTGTGGAAAGGGAAGAAATGTATTTATTATTAATAGTAAGCATGTATTAATCACTTTGAGCTGCTTTCTCGTGATTTTCATAATCTGTTAGGCATTCAGCCTCTTTATGCTGTCACTTATTTATTTATAACTATAAAAATAGCATTTCCAAAATGGAACGTTTCCAATATTCCTGTGCAGGTATCTGGGCCTGGGAATGTTTTAATAGTTCAGTTACAGATCCTCTTACTACAGAGGCTCAAAGAATAAACAGAGTATATCAGAAAATAAATATTTTTAAATGCTGTCACACTAACCACACAAACAGAAAAATGGGTGTGGTGGGGGTACGATCTCTGTCTGAATATTAATTTCCTGGAAATTCCTGAGAAACCACCCATGAAACCTGAATACAACAGTAAGCAGTGAGTATGCTAATAAACCATTAATAAATAATTCCTAATTAGTACTATTTACACCAGTACCTCAGGAAAGCCAAGCTAAGAAAGCGAAGCGTTTCAAGCACTTGACTGCTCACATAAATGGTAATGAGAGGAGACACATGGATATTTTCTAAATATTTAATTAATTGCATTATTCATCTGAGAAAACTGCAAAACAGAGAGCTCAGTTCTCTGCCATGCCTCAAGCAAAGAACTTAGACACAAAATAGGGATCAAAATCCATATGCAGCAAGAAGCTGGAAAGAACTTTATTTTTGCAAAGTGCTGCACAGCTCCTACTGAAATATCTGGGTTTGCAGTGTTCCCATAATCTCAGGAATAAAGGGCCACGCTCAGTGAGGAGTTGTGGGTTTATAAACCCATCCTTATTTTGTCTTTTATACCCCATATACCAGATAAGAATTTATGCAGGAACCAGCAAAACCTAAAATTGTTTTAAGGAGGGCTCAGACTTACGAGGCATGTAGGGGGGATTATTTAGGAGGTCGTTCCTACAGCCACCCATGGCGCCATTCATAAAAGCTGCTGGTTCATTCATGTCCTAAAAACACAGAGCAAAACCCCTTAGATTGCTGCAGAACACCATCAATTCTGAATTACACACAAGCAGCGTTGCAGCTGCAGTCTCAGTTGGACAGCCCACATTCCATAAAGAGGCTGACAAAAAGGCAGGAAAAGGACTTTCCACGAGGGCATGGAGTGCCCGAAAAAGGGGGAAGGCCTTGAGCTGAAGGAGGGCAAGATTAGATGGGATATTGGGAAGGAATTGTTCCCTGGGAGGGTGGGCAGGTCCTGGCACAGGGTGCCCAGGGAAGCTGTGGCTGCCCCTGGATTCCCTGGAAGTGGCCCAGGCCAGGTTGGACAGGGATTGGAGCACCCTGGGATAGTGGAAGGTGTCCCTGCCATGGCAGGGGGTGGGAATAGAAGATTTTTAAAATCTCTTCCAACCCAGACTATTCTGTGACTCAGCAATTCTTTGTTTTAAGGGAACAACCTCCAGGATGGTCAACACCAACGTTCTCTTAGTGGGAATTTAACGTGGGATTCTTCTGCCAGAGCAGTGCAGATACCGGGAATTAGGAATTAGGGCCCTCTCCACTGGTGTCAGGAGAGAACAACAATGCAGAAATCAGATGCATTTCCACACTTACAGTCCACAGGCCATCAAACTTGAGGCTTTTTGCGGGGTCGGGATTGTCGTGGACCTCCCGGATTTCCCTCTTCCACCACTCCACCGTGGAATTGCGGAAGAAGTCTGGGAAAGCACAGTGTGATACATACTTCTGAAAAACAGAAGGAAAGCAGGACAGGTAAGGGGACTGAAGGTACTCCATAGTTAAAATTCTGGAATTAAAAAAAAAAAAAAATGAAAAACCTCTAATTGCTTGTTCACTAAATTTTTTGGCTTATAGGAAGGCTTAACCAGTTTCTGCAACTTATTCAGATTTATCAATGAGCTTGCTTCTGTTTTAATTGATTGATGTTTGTATTTGAGTCCAGAACCAACCCATGTCAGTATTTACCTCTACTAGCTCTTCATGAGGCAATGACTCGTTGATTTGGACATTGGGAAGAAACGACCACACCTAAAAGGACAAAGAATATTTAAAATAATCAAATTGCACTAAATACAAACCGAGCATCAACAACACACAGGTTTAAATACTCTTCCTTGGACAGTACCTTGGAATATAAAATTTCTTGGGAATTAGGCCACTGTACGAAGACATTTTCAGTCACACCTCTGTCGAAGGGAGGATAATTGGTTTCATTCCCAGAAATGCCTGGATCCTACAATGAGAAACACTTTTACCCTTATGCTCAAAACTCACATTGAATATATTCTTCATTTTGTGATGCTACTTTGGAATTTAAAAGCTATATTCCGAACTGACCAGGATAATGATGAATCTCATTCCTTCTGCTTTGATTTTGTTGACCAGAGCTGGTAATCCAGCAAAACGTGGGGAAAGGGTGAAGTCCAGGTTCCTGTCCATGTAGTCAATATCCGTGTATTGGACATCCTGCAGTGAAAAAAAAAAAAAAAATCAAAACAACAACAAAAACCCCAATTAATTTTAAATTATTTTCTCCCCTTCTTTTGCCAAATATTGAAAATCGGCCAAAATAAGTAAAACACGGAACTTTTGATGTGTAAAATCAGAAGCAGTGGTAACCTCAGGCTGAAGTTGTTAAATGAATATTACACAATATGTGAGCAGGTCCAAACCAAAATAAACCTTTCACTGCTGTGTCTAAACTGAGAGGAGAAATTTATGCAAAATAGAGAAAAAAATGGATTTATCCATATGTGTATACACAGAAACTGCACCTGTATTTCCATAGCTACAAGGAAACAATGGAAATAACAGTTCTCTATTGAAACACTGATATTATATTTAAAATGAAGCCACATCCAATTTATAGCATAATTTTGTTAGACCAAGGCGCTATTCCTACTATCCCAACAACAACCCGGGCCAAATCACAGCTGACTTGACACGGAGCATTATGGCAATGAGATTATGCTGCTTCATTTTTTTCCTTGTTGGTTTTCCTTCATCACTGCTCCTTCCTGTCATTCTTTGGTGTGCATAAGGAAGAAAATAAGGCAGCTTTTAACACGGCCCAGAGTCCGTGGCACAAAACCTGCTCTTCTCTACCGCAGCGGGGTTTTTGTGGTTGGTTACTGCTTTGGTGTCTAAGTGGATTTAGTCAATGCCACGAAGCCAAAAGCTCCAGTGTTGTTTTTTCCCAACGTACGTAGGGAATCCGAGCCGCCTTCATTTCCTCCACCACCTGGGCCACCTCCGAGTCGTTGGCGTAGCCGTAGCGGCACAGCTGGAATCCCAAGGACCAGTAGGCCGGCATGACTGGGCGCCCAATCAGCTGAAAACAGGGGAGGATGAGGAGGTGAGGAGAGGGAGAGAAACCAAGGCAACCCCCCAAAGCCCAGCGTTGCTCAGGGCTCCTACCTGAGTGTACTCCTGGACCACGAGCTCGGGAGTCGGGCCCAGAACCATGTAGAAGTCGAGGATCCCTCCGATGGTGCGGTAGGTGAGGGCAGGGGTGGGCTGGAAGGTCACATCTGGGAGGGGAGGGAAGGAGGTGAGGGAAGGATGCCTGGGTTTGCCACCAGTGCAAAACACGGACTGGGAAAATGGAACACACTGAGGAGGGTGGGGAGAGACAACGTGCAAAGGCCTAGAGGGACCGGACAGTGGGGAGTGGTTCAAACTGACAGAGAAGATGGGACATTAGATGGGATATTGGGAAGAAATCATTCCTTGTGAGAGGGGGTGAGACCCTGAGAAGCTGTGGCTGCCCCTGGATCCCTGGAAGTGTGCAAGGCCAGGCTGGAGCAGCCTGGGATAGTGGAAGGTGGAACAGGCTGAGCTTTAAGGTCCCTTCCTACCCAGACCATTTCACAATTTTGTGAAATAAAGTGAAGGTTTTCTTACCCATCGCATTGCTGTTAAGCAAGAGAACCCCATGGGCATTGCCATCTTCTTCAAGAGCCATATAAAATGGCTGAAAACCATAGGAATTCAGCTTGTACTGCAAATAAAATAAAATACATTTTACTAGGGAAACATTGCAAACATTTGCTTATTAGCATTTAGTAATAAATTTAATATAAGACGAGACAAGTGGCAAACATAGCAAATAAACTTTCAGTTTATACACCTAAACCCTACCTGACCACAAAACAGACCTGCAGAAGGTCACCTGGAACGTCACAATTTGTCAGGCTTGTCCAGACTGCTCAGGCAGGAAGGAAAGCAAAGGCATTGCTGAACTTAAATTTCACTAATGAGGAGGTGCTTCCCCAGGACAAAACTTTCCCTTCTTTGCCAACAGAACCAGGTGTCTGCGTGCTCAGAGGTGCTGGTGACATTATATTTAATTTTCTCAAAATGTGTTCCAGCCTGAACTGCAAGTTAGAGCTGTAATTAGCTGCTGCTGTTTTGTTGGCCATTCCCTGATAATTGGAAATTTGCTGTCTTGTAGGAAACAAGACAAATAAACAGAGATAAGATTTCTGCTTTAGCTGTGTAAGTACTAAATTAATCCCCAAGCAACAGGAATTGTTCTGACTCATGTCTAATTTTCAAAACAATGAGATGAGAAGAATAAAAAAAAGTTACTCCTGAGCCATCTGTCACCTTCCAACATCTGACTGAGGGCCTGAGCTCCTCACATTGTTCTTGCAGGTCACAAATAATGGGTTTACAGAAGACCTTTGCCATGGAGACACCATCTAAATTGTAACCTGTGATAAATATGGTCAGAGCCAATGCCCAGTACCAGCAGACATCCACTGAATATTTTAAAATCGTGCTGAACATTTCTGTACTCATTGGTTAAAAAAACCCAAAAAACCAAAAAATAAATCAGATTTTCTTCTTCTTTGCCCACTTACAGTTGGAGGCTGGTCCCTGGTGAACATTCCCCAGGTGTGCCAGCTCATGTTGTGTCGGAAGGTGGGGTGCTCAGTCTCTCCAAACCCGTAGATGTACTGGGATGCCAGGCGGGTGGAAATCTGAATGAACATGTCACTGAACGTGAAGGTGGGCAGGGCTGAGTTCCAGCTGAAGGGGGAAGAGGAAAGGGAAAATTAGAATAGAGCGTCCTCAGGGCTGTGTTTCTGACAGACATTTTCTTTTGGGCCACTCTTTTTTCTCTGGAAATCTCGGTCTTCAGTAAAAGTGGACTAAAACCGTTGTGGTTATCAAGGGAACTTAAAGCACATGAAATGTGTCTAAGAATTGGTGAAGAGTTTAGGGACACAAAGTCCTCTGTGTCTGTCAGAGAGGAATCGTGCACAGGCATCGTGCACTGCAAGTTGTGTTCGTATTTTGGCAATTTAGTGAGAAAATGCATTTCAGGACACTGCAATCCTATTTTCCTCCCAGATAGAGCACTGGAGACACACAGAAAATAGTAAATAAAGTGCTTTTTACAGTTCACTGAACTTTCTGTGCAGATTACACTGAAATTGCATTCACAGGTCACATTTATTATAAATCAGCATCTTTCCAGTTAGAAATCAAACTGCAGCCTGGTGAGCTCTGCCAGAGAATTTCATTGTTCCAGGAGCTTCAATTGCAGGTTGAATTATTATTCTGGTTGGCAGAAAGAAACTCAACTTGCAATTAAGTTTTGAGTACTTTAAAAAAATCAAATAAAACTTGTTTTTTGAATAAAAACATAACACACTCTGCTGTTCTCTGTGTTCTAACTCTGACTTAATGAAGGAAAAATGAAGCTCCTGCCAGACTCATCTGTCGTACTACAAAACCCATCTCAAGTTTAGCTAGGACAATACTTCCTTGTATTTTTTTTCCCCCAAACTGACCCAAATGGCCAATCTTTAATGAGCAGTGCTCAGGGCTGTGGTCACCTAAGGAATTTTTAGGAGATGTAGAAAAACCATTTTTTCTCCCAGCAGCTTGGGAATCGCACGAGGCAAAGCCTTCAGGGCTGCCAGTGTCCTTCACATGCACAGAGAGAAGGTTTGGCTGAGAAAAGCTGCCAAAAAAAGGGTGGAACAAAGTGACAAGGAGTGGCAGTGGCTCACATGACTGTCCCCGTGCTCCTGCGGCGCACTTGGATCCCAAAGGGCTTGGTCTGGAGCGCGACCTCGTAGAGCCGCTCCTGGCTGGAGCTCTCGGGGGAGCTGGGCAGGTTCAGGGGCACTGGGACCTCGTAGCGTGGGGTCTGGTAATCATAGATCTGTCAAGCAGAAATGGGGTCAGTTAATCAAAGCCAGAGGTTTGAAATCGGAATCTGATGTAAATTTTAAAACGCTCGCGGTGATATTTTCTTCCAAATGCGTGTTCTTGAACCAGGGCCTCCACAGGATTTCATTGGGAGGAAAAGAATCCCAACCAACGAACCCTAAAGATTTATTTTGGATCAGGACTGGCTCGTCTAATCATCTACATGAATTTAAAGTATACAATTATATTTAAAATATAGGTGTGTATATTGCAAGTATCATTAATAATTTCCTAGTTTGTCTTTTACTCAACTTTTAGATTCTTTTTCAGGTTTTCTGTATTTTGAAGGCTAGAAGAGAAGTTAGTTTATCTATGTATCTTCTAGCTAGAAGCTAGATAGAAGTTAGTTTTTGATGTCTGACCACTTAGCTCAATATTATTAAAAACATGGCAATAAATTACAGTTAAACAACAGAGCATGGAAAGTTTTAGGACAGAAGTGCAATGATGAATGTAAAAAACTGTAGAGTCATGAGAGCACTTACAGATAAATTTACCTGCATATTAACAAAATACTTTCAGTTTCAAAGTTCCTGGTTGACATTACACTGACATTATACCTTTTATTTGTGTAATTTCTTTGTAAAATTGAGTGCTAGGATGAGACAAAGATGCAAGCTAAGAGCAATAATAATTGGTTAGAAGGAGGAACATATTTACACAAGGCTGCCTCTGTCTGTGAAATATAAATTTGGCCACAAAAAGCCCTTTGGATCTCCGTAAATAAGACATTGGGGGAGTTGTGGGCTGGCGTTACCTTGAACTGCAGCATGTGGTTGAGGTGATATTTCACCTCCAGGCGCAGGGTGCTGATGGGGGCAGTGGCATTCTCGCCAGCCCTGACCTTGGAGCTGTCCAGTTTGAGGTTGGCCACCATTCCAGAGGAGGAATAACTGACGCTCTCAATGGAGTAAGGATTGCCAGAGCTGTAATAGCAGGAGGGAATGTCCGGATTTGCTGACACCTGGTGCAGACAGAAAGGAGTTTCAGGTCAGCAAGTCAATTTTTTTATTAGGTATTCGCATGGAATTCTGTTTTTATCAGATCTGTGTCAAATGTAGAATTTGGGGGGTGGAATTAATGGAATCCTGAATAAAGAACTAATACAGAATAATCTCTACACTGACTCAGGCATAATAAAGGCATGCAGTGAAGGCTGTACAAATAGTTCAGTCAGGAAACTGAATCCTCGTGCAATGAAGATGGATTTAATTTCCCCATCTCTGTGATCTTCAGATCAATCCCTCAGCGTGGTTTAATTTTGGCTGGTGGAAATTCCTGAAGCTTCATCCCTTTTAATCCCATTGCTCTCTGGCAGCCTTCAAGGAGATGTGCCCCAAACCCATTTCATACTCAGGCAACATCAGAGCAGATCTTTCCACTGGCTTTATTCACACAAATTATCTTTAATATATCCAGTGAAAATAACATCCTACTCATCTGAGATCTCCTGACATTTCCAAATGTCTGAAATTAAGAAAAATTCTTTTAGCAGTGCAACAAAACCAGAGCAGTTCACCAAGTGCCTCAGCAGGTGCTGGTGCAGGAGCAGCCAGCACAGAATTTTGGATTTCATTTCTATAGAAAAGGCCCAAAATAGGCATTTTAGTTTCAGAAGAACAGGGAATAATTTAGTTGGAGGCATCCTCTGAAGTTCAACCTTGCCAGCCCATATTACTCCCACATGTTTATTAATAATTAATAATATTAGTACATAAAACCATGTGTTAAAGAACTTCATGTCAGAGATTAAGGTTTGGAAATAGCTCCCTGATGTAGATATAAACAAGATAACAAATGAATCGAGATTTTTGTGGAATTCAAAGATTTCCTCTCAAACTGAGAGCCAGAGGAGTTAATTTGGCTGAAAATGACCCTGAGTGGCCGTGAAGGTGACACAAAGGGGCTGAGCCCTGCAGGCCACGGTGCCACTGAGGCAGGAGGGGCAGATGAAGATGCTCTTCTACTTTTTCATAACTCTAATATCATTTCTGTTCATATTTTTAAAAAATCCTCATTTTTCCTCTACTCCTGATATAATTGCCAAATGGTTGGCAGCTACTGAGGTAAATAAAATCCATCAGTCCAGGCCAGCTGAGACCTGTGCTCCCACTTAATTTAAACCTGACAAATCCCCCAGACCACTTTTATTCTGTAACAACCACAAAGGAAAACCTTTTATTCTGGATTTTTTTTTTTGTCTAATTAGTTTAGAGAAATAATGACTTACTTCCCAGGTACAGCCACGTTGTTCACATTTTTCTCTTGTTGCATCCGGGCTGGGATAACAATCAAACCTTTCATTGACATTTGCATTTAGAGTCCATTTGATTGTGTAAGATTTTCCCAGTTCAAGCTGAAGTCCTTTGATAACAGCGACCTTATAAATATGAAACAATAAAGAGTTATTAAATGTCACGTCCCATCCAGCTTTCCTTCAGTCAGAAGAGGTGCTGGTCCTTAAGAATAATACACTTAAACATTGAAAATTCACAGAATCCCATCTTGTAAGATTTGATACAGTCTCCTTTTTACAAACACACACAACTGATATTTTTACAAATGAAATCTGAAGAATTAAGACTCTAAAAATATGGAGTTAATCCCACAGCTTCCTTGGAAGCAAACAGGAATAAATACATGAAATAAGCTGTCTGCTGCATTGTGAACATAACTTAGATGCAGCTTTATGCAGCGGAGTTGAATGCAATTGTACTTTTATTCTGTAATAAAATTCACATTGTATTTCATTGAAACAACATTAGCACTGGGTACTGTCCTTTGCAATACATAAAATAAAGTTAATGCAATTTTAAATATGTTTTCTTTCCATTTTGCTGTTATTGCTTTACCTTTGTAGCAGGATCATAGGTGACATTAGGGACATAATCTTGCACAACGTTGTTCTGAGACACAGACACTGATGCTATTTCCTGGGGCAATCCCAATATCTTGATTTCCTCAAATTTCAGGTTGTTTGGATCAGCGTAATTGCTGTGTGTAGCAGTCATTTGTAGAACATTCTGAAAAATAATATACTGGTCATATTCTTATTTTAAACATCTGCAAAACATCCTGCTGATTTAACAATCTATTTCTGTGAAGACTTTCACGTTGTAGCATAAATAAACCAATATCTTTTTCCTCACATATTATTTATTGCTCTGCTTGTTATTATCGTAATAAAGCTCTTCTACCATGTATAAGATAATTTTCAGGGTTGTGTTTCAGCTTTTTTTCCTTGCTTGGGAAATAAAGAAAGCCCGGGGTGGGTCTGTGACAGGGCAGATAAACTCCACCCGTCTGGGTTCCAACAACCAAAGGTTCTCACCTCTCTTGATATAAAAATACCCCTTCCTATTCCATGTCATTAATTATTTTTAGACTGAGAGTCCAAGCAGAGGAGCTGCACCAAGGCTGTCACACGTGTGCAGAATTTCCTTATTGCCCTCCATGGGAACATTGAGGTTAATTGTTAATTCAAATGTCATCACAGTCAAGTCATGATTTGGCTACTGGGGTTTCAAACTCCAGCAGCAACCTGGGTGTCTTATCTACAAATGATTCTATGATTAATTATGATTTTAAAAATTACCAATTCATGTGCTTCACTCGTGTTCCTCTGCATTCTCTCACTTGGTTCATGCTCTTGCATCATGGCAAAGGAATGAATACCTTTACCCAATATTAATATTATTATCGTTATTATTGTAGAAATAATACTTTATCATGCTATTTGCAATCCTTGTTATGTGATAGTTACTGTCAATATTGGATAGAAACACCATCAGGACTCCACCCTGATGTCAATTAACCCTGCAAATCCACTGTCAGCTTAAAAAACCACAATAAAACTTAACCTTGATGTAGTTTCTGAGGGCTCAGGCTCAGGTGGGTCTCCCTCACTCTTTGGGAACATTCAGCTGTATTTTCACAGTCTAAAAAAATATATATTTTTTACAGTGCCACTATTTTGAGAATCACAAACACTCCATGCTTCTCCTTTTTGACTCTGTTTTAAATGCCTCTGATGCTTTAGAGTTCTCTTGTTCAGTAAATATTGCTGCTGAGTTTATTATGTGGAAGGAAATATGAGTTAGGTAGATATTTGTATTAACTAGGAGAAAAACACCCAACAGGTTTCATCTCAGTTAAATGAGAGTATTTTGAACATGATTCCTCTTGGCTTTAGCAAATATTTTGTTTTCCAGCAAATCTTACAGGAGAATAAAGAAAGAAAAGAATGCTCTTGAAAGATACTGAAAAATCAGAAATTAAAATTAGATCATTTAAAATCAAATACTTACATTGGAAACTTTAAACTCATAGTAAATGTAGGCTTTCTTCTCAATTGTACCTAAAAGGTAAAGAAAGGAGTTACACCTGGAGTGCAGAAAAGAATAAAATTACTGTGCCACTGCTAGAGACCAATAAACTGTTAATTATCAAACTGCATTCAAAGCTGCACTGAGCAACTCAAATATTTACTAATGTTTCTCTGAGGAACTGAAATGTCCCTTTTTCTTCTTCCTTTGGCCAGTCTCCCAGGAGATCTAATTTTTTCCACAAAAATGCATTGAGATCAGCTCTTCTAAAATGTAGTGATTTTTTTAATTCTACTGTTATTTCTTAATTTGTCTTAAATATAAAAGTTTTGATCAAAGCTAATCCTATAACATAACCTAAATTAGGATTCCACATACAAAAATAATGGTGATGATGATAATAATAATGATAAATGCCATGGAACCATAAGAGAGGAAATCACACATGATCAGGAAAAAGAAATACGAAGTGTGGTAAATCTGGCTTTTTTTTTTTTTTTTTTTTCCCTAAATACAAAAAGACAAATCCTGTCACCACAGGCAAATTGCAAATGGTTCCCCTGTAAAACTGCAACCTGTAAGTTTTGGGCAGGCCATAAAACGTGGAAATGTTTTATTGCTTTGTTTGGCACAGCAGTGAGGGCAGTAATGGCTTTGTTATTTCAGGCCAGAGGAGCACGTGGGGCTGTCACCCCCATGCACAGCAGCCACCCAAGGCTCCCGGATTGATGGCAGCAATAATCAGCTGAATCACTGCTCTATTTCTTAAAAGCATCCCCGACTTTCACTACATTCCAAAAAGCAGAGGCTTGGGAGTTTTCCTGGGAGATACAATTGGTGTAGCCCACAGGAAAAAGGAATGTATGGAGTTTTCCAGTGTTGATGTTCAGATACCTCCCTGGGTGGGCAGCCTAAATCCCATGGGACAACCCTGTCACCTCCTGACAATCCAAAGATTTCTCCTGAAAACTAGAGGTTTGACCTTAAACCAGAGGTTTGACCTTAAACCAGAGCCTTGTGCCTTTTTTCTTTACCTGTGTCAAATTAAACTGCGACTTCAGTCTTAAATTAAGAACAGTCACAGTTTTTTGCTTAAAAGTGATGAAAACCATTTGATTTATGAGCAAGTAGCAGCAGTGTCTTCTTTTCATCAGGAGCATCAAAATTTGAGCATGGTAAATCTTTGCCTACCATCTTTATTCCACTGCTGCTGGCTGCTCACCTGTAGATTCTCCATCATCCCAGAACAAATCCCCAGAGGCTTCGTTGTTGGTATCCAGGGCAATTATGAGTCCCATTGGGTTCTTGCGGCTGTGGAAAGAGAGATTTGTGTGTACAACAAACACCTAAACACTCTTAATGCATCCTCCATGTTCATGTAAGGGTGAAGCACCCAACAGGGTCACAACCCTTGGAGAACTGCCTTAATTGAGTTTAATCCTTGGTTTCCTTTCATTTTCGTGCAAATGGATTAAAATACCCGGTGAGTTTACAAATTTCTATGCAAATAATTCATCACTAAAGGTTTGGCTCACAGGTATTCCCACATTTCAAAGTGAAAAATCCCAAATACAATGGGCTGCTGTTATTTGTAAACTAGAAGTCCTCAGCCTCATTATGGGGAAAAAAAAATGTTAAAAATGTTCCCTTTGGGCTCCTACCTTGCCACTGTGGTGTTGCTTGGTTTCTGAGCAGGGAAAATGCATCCTCCTCTCAGGTGCACCCCCATTTTCTCTGCTGGGGTGTGCAAATCGTGCCAGGTTTTCTTAATATTGACTGGTGCACCCTTATGGACAAGGAATGAAAAGAGAACAGGAATTTTGTGTTACCCACTGCTGGGAGGGTTTTCTTAAGCTTACAAAGCTCAAGTTATGTAAATATCTATGGGTTAATAGACACACAAAATAAAATAATTGAATATCACTATGATCTAATGTCATAATCTGAGCACGTTCTTGAGGAGCCAGTTCTGGTGCTTATCCCACCACCCTTCATCCCTTGTCTCCCAAGTAACCCCAAAGTCTTTCCTTCACGTGTCTGTCCCCAAAGCAAGGCTGACAATCCTTGCTTTGATCACATTCCCATTTAGAAAATGATGTGATATCCCATAATATCCCTGCGCTTCCTTACCGTGTCATACTCGTACCACTCTGCATCAGGAAAGTACACACGAGTGGTCTCCACACCCTAAAAGTGAATAAAGAAACAACTTTCATGCTTCAACTTAATCAGATAAACTCGATTTTCCAATAAAGCTGCAGCTCAGTGTGAGAAAACCATTGATATTTCCAGGCTTTGCTGTTTCCTGGTGTTTGGGTGGTGCCCACACAGGGGGAAGGGACAATCCCCCACGATTTCTGCAGAGCTGCTGGGGTGGGACTGAACTGCTGCTCTGCAAGGTGGCAGCTCATTGGAGGCCACCCAAAGCTTCAAACCCAGTGAACCAGCTCCTATCCACGAGTATCTCTCCATCTTCTTTATTTCCGTGTATTTTGGGGCTGGCACCTTTCATTTTCACTTTCCCTTTTCTGTATTTAACAAATGTTTTATGTTTCTCCATGGCAAATGTGTTGCTGGCAGGAGAAACCATTATTTACAGGATTCTGCCACAGAATAAGCCACGATCTTTTTGTTTGTGCTCGTTGTACCACAGAGAAGCTGAAATGCAGAGAGAGAAGCTGACGCCAAAGGAGATTCAGAGATGATGTGAGGATGAGGTAAAGCAGAATATCAGAGCAGACACCCTTGGCTCCACAGAGGACTGGAAAACAGGAGCAGGCTTTAACTGCAAGATTTTCTGGTTCAGCACGGGTAAAGATGTGCTGTGGGCTCTCACTGGGAGCAATAAATGAAGGAGAGGGAACTGGTGACTCAGCATGGCCCAAGGTTACCAGACAGAGCCAAACCAGCCCAACCTACCGGCTCGAGAACGGGGGAAATCAGCAGCCCAGGGCCCCACAGGAACTGCCTGTCGATGTTCCAGGTGGTTTCATCAGAGTAGAACCTGAATAAATGTGAAGGAGAGAGCAGAAATTGGGGTGTTTTTTTGTGATTTATATCACCAGTAACCCCAAGGTTTCAGGAGACTGATTGCCCACAATCGTGACTAAAGGATGCCATATAAAAATCCCCTGATTATGCCAAAATGGGGTTTCACGGATTGGGAAGTCACCTGCAAATATCCCAATTGGCATTTTCACAGGACAGAGGTTTAGAAAGTCCCCTAACCACATGAAATGTATCAGACTTTTGTTCCTGGCTGTAAACCTGCCAGACTCACTCGTGCAGCAGCGGCCTCACCACCGTGTGCCCCTGGGTGTGAGCTGTGTAGAGCAGCGTGTACAGGTAGGGCAGCAGCGTGTAGCGAATGTTCAGGTAGTGCTTGGAGCTGTTCACCAGCAGGGAGTTGTGTCCAAACACCGCTGGGTCTTGATGCTGCAAACAAACACCCACTGTCATTATTTCCACGTTTCTCAAAATCACTTTGTGTGAAAAGCTGTTTCAGAGGGGCTGGGGTTCCGTGGGGCTGCTCTGCTCTGGGTTCTCCTTTCTGGTGCTGTGACCTGTGTCCTGTCCCTCTGTGCTGTTTGCCCTGCCCACCCCTCCTTGTCCATCAGGGTTATTCCAGGATCCATCCTGGCAGGCAGGTTCATGCCAAGGAGCTCCCAGGGGTCGGCCTGGTGGCTCACACTGACCTCGGTGCTCCTTGGTGGTAGCAGCACCCAATATTCATAAAACTGTTGCCAAATAAATGCATTCTCAATTAACCCCTATGAAGCACAATTCTCCCATCTATAATTTCATAAAGACAGTTTAAGGTTCTGTTTTCAAACTGGTCAGTGATGGTGAGGATTAGAAGTGACATTAAAGGAAATGTGGTCGTGTGACACAAAGCAGTTTTGAACAGAAAACACAACTTACAGCAAAGCCTTCACAGTTGTGGTTCCTGGAAAATGGGTAAAATGCTCCCACTTGCATCCAGCGTCTGCAAAGTTCTTCTGTGGTGTTATCACTGAAACCACAAATATCTGCTCCGATCTTAAAAAGAAAAATATTTTTAAAAAATCAGAATGTGTTGGATGTACAGTTTTCTGCACCTTGAAAGGTACAACACATTTGTAACTTCCCTCTCTCAAATCCAGCTATGCTGTCCAAGAAATTAAACTGACCCCTCACTAACACTGCCCATCATTCTGCTTCTTCCAGATTTTACCTTCCTATTTGGTGATCATATGCCCAGAATGGGAAAGAAACTTCAAAGCCATTCAAATTTAAATCATAAAAAGGATTTTGGCTATTTCCCTTCTAAGTGGATGTCTCTAGCCAGGATTGTTTCACATCCCTCACCAGTGTTTAAAAATTACTAAAATAAGAGGTAGATTGGGATATATAAGATAATAAGTTTGTGACCCACTTTTTGACAGCCACAAAAATCAAAATAAACAGCCTAAATCAAAAAAATCAATAATTGAAAAGGACTGTTCAAAGGAGATTCCTAAAGAGGGTTAATTTTGAGGTGTCAGTGTAAGTGGTTATTCAGAGATTTCTTGGTTAGACAATCTGTTCTGTTTTGAAAGGATGGCAGGAACTGGTGTCCTACATAGGGAATTCCGAAGAGGTTGAACTCCAGCATTCCGGGGATGGCCCATCTCAGCTGGTCCCACGTGGCTGAATTGTCCCCCAGCCAGTGCCCCGTGAACTTTCCTGATCCTGCAAAGGTGGACCTCGAGATGAGGAAGCTTCTCTTTCCTGGGAACACCTTCTCGATGGCTCTGGAAGGGAATGAGACTGGGATCACACAGAGGAAAAGACAACACAGACATTGGTAACTCTGCACAAAGCTGATTTATACTAATTTGCACTGATTATTCCTCCCAAGGATGGGGTCATCCCTTTGGAAATGTGTTTTAGCAGAGCTCAAGGTACTCATTTGAAATAATCTCTTTACACAGCTCTGACAACCAGCTTGTGGCTTTTCCTCCCAGCTCCAGGCTGTGGATTTTGCCTTGGCTAAAGCGGCTCAGAAGTAACCCAGCATTTTCCAGGAATCTCGTTCCTTTAGCAGTCAGGTCCCATGGGGCTTTGGAAAATACAGGTCATGCACTGTTCTGAAACCCTTCTGCAGGATTTTGGGGTGCATTCCTTACTTCCTAGTGGATATGGCCATGGAGTAACCATAAAGATTGTGGACATCATATTGCTTCCCCCAGTTCTGCACTGCATCCAGGCAAAGCGTCTTGGAATACATGAGTTTGTCCAGAACCCCTTGAGGAAAGGAACACAAATCGCACTGGTAAGGCACGTTTTTATTATTAATATTTCCAGTCTTTAATGCGCATTTATAATATCCAAGCCTCCCTTTTTCCTCTTTATTCTTCCACCCAGGCAGTTTAATTACTCCACAACCAGAATGCTGCTCTTGGCTCTTGGTTTGGTTCATCTTTGCTCTGTGATATTTCTGCTCCTGAGCTTTGCACCCATCCAAGGAACTGTGCTCTAAATTCCTGAATCACCATCTGGCAACACGCTGGCAAAGGTTACTTAAATCTACTATTAATACAAACTGTGAACTCCATTTTAGTTCTGCAAATATCTGAAAAGCTACTGACAGTGCAAGAGGATCATTGCATTATCAAACATAATTAAGGCAATGACAATATCTAGTAACTATTTAAAAGAGGAAGTTCTATGAACCACACCTGGAGTATACAAATACAAGCATATAAATATTATTTTCTGTCAATAGGAATGTCCAAACTCTACCCGTAAGGACTACACTAAAGTCATGTTTTATCCTTGAAGGCAATTAACATTTTATTTGATATTTTATTATTCTGATTAAAGTAGCTGGACTCACTGGGAGTGTAAGGAGGGTAGTTTAAGTCATTTGGTGCACAGCCTCTTTTTGAGCCTTGAACAAAGTTGGACACTTCATTCATATCCTGGAAAGGAAAGATGCAGGATGTAAGAAAGTTGCCTTAAGTACATTTCCCTAAAAAATCTTCCACTCTATTCTGTCATCCTTTAAAGAATCATTAGATCTTCTTCAACATTTTTGATCACAAAAATACCTTTCAATCCAATAAAAATTCAACATACCAAACATCTGCTACCACCTCTATTTTAAAAATAAAACCAGAAATAAAAATCCTGAATTACTCACAATCCACAGTCCATCATAGGGCACCATGTCATAGAAGAGTTTGCACTCATCTGCCCACCAGCTCGTGCACTCGGGGTTGGTGTAGTCTGGGAACACAGTTTCCCCTGGCCACACCTGGAATATTCAAAGGAAAATAATAAATGAAACTTTGAATGAGATTAAAAAGGGTTTGTAGATCATGGACCTGCTCAGGTTGGACGGGAGCTTGAAGAACACAAAGAGTAAAAAATCCTTAACTTTGAATTTTTCAATTGCTTTCCTTGTGAGTCTCACAAGGAACAATACACAGCTGGGAAAATTCTCAATAGAGGTTAAGATTATAAATTAAAAGGTTAATGTGGGATTTGGCTCTTCAGTTGCTACTGGAAATAAATAGGAGCTGGCTGATGAAACATCCCTTGAGCCCTTTGTGTAGGGTAAATGAAAAAATGTGGGAAAAAATAGGGCTAAGGTGAACATGTCTGATTTTAATTGCTATTTAAGCTCTATTTTTCCTTAAATTTTTTAAAAAAATATTCATTTTGATGTAGAATTAGTGAAAAATACCTTTTTAATGTAAAAAATTGAAAAAAAGCTAAGAAAGGTTGAGAATTACCATGGTCTACAAGAGACCTTACAGACTCTGCTCTCACTGGCAGGTAAGTCCCCTGAGCTAAACGAAACCACAACAGCGACAACAGATCAAATTAAAAAGTGTAAAACCACAATTACCGCCCCGACCAGCGTTGTTCCATCGGACTCATTGACCCAGACTTTTCTCTCTGTTCCCCTGACGTAGCTTCCATAGGGACTTCCATCAGCCAGACTTTGGGTGCTAATAGCAGGATCCTAAAGAAGTCAGAAAACAACAGAGAAAATAACAAATCAGGATATTCCATCCATTATTACAGGCTGTAAATGCAATAATTACATAGAATAAGTAAAGATTAATAATAAATAACTGTAATGAAAGTGTCCACAAGGGGAAAAAGGAGTAATTAAATGCTTACCAATATGATGATATATTTTTGTCCATACTTATGTAAATAATCTGCGAATTGAGGGAGGTCTTTAAATTTCACCTTGTCATAAGTAAAATCTTTCCTATTTTCCATATATTCAATATCAATGACTTGAGCATCCTGAAAGAGAAAGGAGTTCAGCTTTTCCATGAAAAGCAATAGGTAAAGATTTTTATTAGCTCATTTTCTTCCCAAGTATTAGCTTAATATCAGGGTCTTTTTATTCTGTTGAAGACATCAGGTACATGTCGCCTAAAATCTAATTTTAAAAGTTAATTGTATTTTGCCTTTGACTGTCAATTATTAATAATATATGGTTCCATAACTGTCCATAAGACATTAAAAATAATGTTTCAAGAGAAGAAAAATGGATAGAGTTGGAAAGAATTAAAGACAAATTATTACACTAAAGTCTTTGAATAAATCTATCTGCAGTTAACCCACCCCTCATCCAACCTTCTGATAATGGGTCTAACATCAAAATGAACAAAAACCTTTGACACCACAGGTTTCCTGACCCAAACTGGTGGAAAAGGAGGCGGCTGTGGGGCCCCATGTCCTGCCCACAGCCCGTACTCACATAGGGCAGGCCCGTGGCCCTGTTCCTCTCCACGATTTCCTTCACCTCGTCCAGGGAGGTGTAGCCGTAGCGGCTGAGCTGGAACCCCAGGCTCCAGTAGGAGGGCAGAGTTGGCAGTCCCACGAGCTGGGAGGGGAGAACAGAAACCCCACGTGCTGTTGGACACCCTGAGTCACCCCAGCCCCTTTCCCCTCATCCACTGACGCCTCAGGATTTGATCTTTTCCATTTCCCATCCGTGTGCACTCCTGCAGTTCTTTAGGCTGTGGCTCCAAACTCCACTCCCAGGCTCAGCTGCTGCTTTCCCATTTGGGCACACACAGCAATTCCTCTGCAGGCCTGGCAGTCACGGACACCTCCCTGCCCCAGGCCTGAGAGATGGGAACAGAAGGGAGCTGGGGGAAACCTGGGGTAAATGACTTCATTAGCTGGAGCTGTAATTGGGAGATGAACCCCGATGTGCAAATGGACCCAAGTGACCAAAGTGTGAAACCCCGGGGTGAGCCGGGGCCCATTTTGGGTGCAGCCCCTGGGGGGCTTTGTCTGCCCCAAATGTACCTGGAGCCCTTCCATAAACAGAACTGCTTTTTATTCCCTGAACTCTGCCTGGCCTCTGCTTTTATGTAGCCCCAGAAAAAGGCATCACCACATTTCTCAAATCTACACTAACAGCACACACTAAATGAACAGCCCACTCCTGAATACAGTAACCTTTCAAATTTATTTATTTATTTAAATAAATACTGCTACTTGGGGACAATGCCCATTCTTTAAGGTGTCACTGGAACCAAGCCAGACCTGAAGAAGTGCAGAAGACACTCAGTGATGTCTTGTGATCATAAAACCCAGACAATCTATGAACACACTCTCTATCCCATAATATTGCCACATGAACAGGAATTTGTCCTCATGACAGGAGCAAGGAAACATAAATTATTCAAGAGACCATCTCCAGCCCTAATGACCAGAGTGTAAATTACAGATTAATGAATTTTGGAGCTCTTGGGCCTCGAGCACAGTCTCCTCTCCAGCCAGAGAAAGAGAACATTATAAAATAAATCCCAAGCACTTTGAAAAAATCTGTTCAATGCCTAATCCCTGTAGTAAAGGTACCTGCAGGTACTCCTGGACTACTTGCTCTGGAGTGTCCCCAAGGAAGATGTAGAAATCCAGGATGCCTCCAATGGTTCTGTAGGTCACTGCTGGAGCAGGCTGCACCACAAACTCTGCCAGACAAGAGAGCACAAAACCAGTTCTGAAGGACAGGAAACTCTAAAATGGCTCTGCCATTTTCAAATTGATGATTAGAGAATTTACTGAAGCAAAAAACACAAAAATGCCTAAAGGACCCTATATCATGAATTGAACTTGCAAAGAAGGGGAAATCAGACAACTCTTTATGTGTCCTTATTTCCATTCCTTTACCTCCTACAGAGAAGAGAATCAGAAGGAATCCAATGGTTCAGCCTTTTATCTCTGAATTTTTAGTACAACTTTCCAGCCCAAAGATGTGCAGACCCCAGTAAATATAAATATATTTATCTGAAGGGACTAAAGGACATTTACTACCAAGTGTTATTCACCACAAGTTTAGTGTCTTGTTCCAGGGCAGACCTGTACAGCTTTTGGATGAGTTCCTGACCCTCAGATTTCCAAAATCCTCCAGTTAACTGGGAGCTACTCACTGCTTGTATTTGAAATATTATTAGACACAGGGTAGTGGCTGCCCTCAGATATTGGGGGTGTTTTTAGGAAGGGACACTTACATCAGCTCAGTTTTTATTGCAGTCCAAAAGATCATTGCAAAAGGAATTCAGCTTCACTGCTCAGAGCCACAGAGAGAGGTTTCTTACCCATGGCATTGCTGTTCATCAGGAAAACACCAAAGGAGGCTCCAGAGTTGTCTTCCAAACACAGGAAGAAAGTGTGGGCTCCATATAAATTATCCATTGCCTAAAATAGTAAAGGGGACAGGCAAGCTGATTAACATCTCATAACAGGGTCTGTTCTGGAATATTTCAAAGTATATCACATTAGATATATGAGAACTTGACACAAATCAAAAGGCAGCAAACAGCAGAAATTTAAATCCTGACACGTCCCTGTTTTATATGTTCTGTTTTTCCTGGGGTTTTCCCCTTATTTTCCATTAAAACAAGGATTTGCCCAATACACAGATAGCAGATCTGATGGATCTCCAGGAAAGCTGGCTGATATTGCAGCTCTATTTCTGGGGAATAAATGTGCTCTTCAAGGAGAACTTGAGAGGTGCTTCCAGCCCCTTTCACCACAGATTAGGTTTTACATCTAATCTATATTTCTATTCATCCTACAAGGCAATAATTTTGATGTCTAATCTATGGAAATAGGAGAGTGCCTTGCTGCTTTTTCATTTCCTTTCTAATTCTTTTTTTTTATTTCTGTTGTTATTATTAGCAACATAACCCCTCAGAAATGCTAAGAATTGTTGCAATAGTTGTGCTTTTTCTCCTGAAAAAGCAAACTCAGTTCAAATGAACAAGAAACAGAACCTGAGGAAATTGAAATCAGCCTAACTTGGTACTGTTAATGTGATTTTATCTTAATGAGTCTACACTCAGTGGAGCCATTCAGTTAAGAATTATCTTCTAACCAGAGAAAAGAGTGAGAAGGAATCTCAAGGCAACGGGTACAAATTCCAGATTATTAATTAACTACACAGAGCCATCCCACCCTCAGGTTTCAGTCTGTATATCTCCTGTTGCAGTGGAACAAAAGTTCTCTCTCAAAGCAGGGAGTTGCTTTATGAAGCTGAGGTAATGGGGAAAATAACCTCACAATTATCAAAAAATGGGCATCACAGAAACTGCTTCATAGAGGACAGCCAGAAAACTCTAGAAACAAATAGTACTGACAGACATGTTTTATTTTGGAAAGAGACAGCTGTTAAGGAGAATTCTTCCATAATTTGAGCTCCAAGGATGTTGCTGAAGCAGCCTGGGCCATCTGAATTGAACCCTGCACGCTGCAGAGCATTAGGGCATATTGTTATTTATGAGATTATTTATTTATTCTGATTATCAGTAGAAGCTGAAGACTCATCTTTTAGGGTTTATCCACTGGTTTCCCACTGCACAAAAAATCAGGGAACATCCATCAGCCCCACGGAGCTTTTTACTAACAACAACACGCAGTGCCTGGAAAACCTTCAGGGAAAACTCAGCAAATGTGCTCAGTGCCTGAGAGGTTTGGCTCACAGAAATGCAAAGAAAAAGGAGAAATAACCCCAGACTCACAGCAGAGGGGCCAGTGTCCCTGCTGAAAATGGGCCAGGTTTTCCAGTTGAGGTCGTGCCTGTACTGCTTGTGCACGTGCTCGCCCACGCCGTAGATGTTGCTGCTGGGCAGTTTGATGGAGAGCTGCAGGAACTGGTCAGAGTACTGCAGGGGCCCTATGCTCGTGTCAAACCTGGTGGGAAAGGGCAAAAAAAAAGAGAGGAAAAAGGAAGATTTTTACCAAGAGTTGTCGCAAGGAGTGTTCCTGCTCCTTTGGGCTGGAGCTGGGGGGCAGAGTCATGTCTCCACCCAGATCTGTCAGGTTTTCTTCCTTCTGCTGTTGGAATTAAAACTCTCTTTTGGGGCCTAAAGTGGACCAAATGATGGTGGAAGATGGCAGACTTCATCAATAATCAGGATTTTGGTAATGAACTGTCGTAATACATTGTCTTTTTATAAGGAGGTCTCTGTTTCATTGGACTGTTTAAGAATTGGGGAAAATCAGTGATCTTGTGCAAAGAAACTTGGACAAGGATTTGGACAAAATCAAGGATTTATCTCTGAGGGGCTGCCCCTATCTCATGGTAGCAACAGCTTCCTCTGAGATCGTCAGAGTCCAACATCACTGTCATTTTTTCTTTAGAGTCCCAAACACTTTTATGAAATTAAACAAAGGCCTAAGGAAATTTAGACAGTATTCCAGATAATTGTTCCAGTGTGGCCCCAGAGGTGTCTCAGCCCTCTCCCGGACCTGTTTAATCAGTCAGGCACTGCTGACTGCTAAGTCCATCTTCTGTGCCCTCCGTAATTGCAAATCAATCATTACACAGGATTCCAGGCAAGAAAACAATACCAATAAGAGCAAAAAGCAACCCTTCATTAATTAAACCTGCAGCCTTGCTAATCCAGGTGGCCCAGCCCTGTGACAGGTAATCATTCCTGGCTGATTTAATGAGCACCCTCATCCTGGCACTGCCCCTCTCTGAGGGCCCTGGGACACCTCTGGGTTGGTGGGTTTGGTTTTATTTATTTTTAGAACATAAATGGGATGAGAAGATTCAATGTTCAAATTCATTAAATATCTTGCACACGACCAGCTGCCCTTGGATATCAAGGTCTAAAGGGCAGCCCGATTTTGGTGGTACAAAGTGCCTCAGCACGAGTGTAGTAAAGAAGATAAAAGGTGCAATCAGGAGGGTTTTTCCCCTCGTGGTTTGGGGCACTGGCAAAGTGTCTGTCAGATAACACAAATTCCCCATATTGGGATTTCCCCAGCACTGGGGGAACGTGATCAGAGGGCCACACCCAAAACCTTTCAGACAGAGCTTCCCATCTCAGACTTTGTTCCCAAAGCCATCCCAAGAGTCCTTGAGGGGCATCCACCAGGCAGGAAAAGGAAGCAGTAGAGCCTATACCCAAGAGGTTGTTCCCAAAGTCATCCCAAGAGTCTTTGAGGGACATCCACCAGTCAGGAAAAGGAAGCAGTAGAGCCTATGCCCCAGAGGACACCTCACAGGTGACTCAGGCTTTGTTCCCAAAGTCATCCCAAGAGTGTTTGAGGGACATCCACCCGTCAGGAAAAGGAAGCAGTAGAGCCTATGCCCCAGAGGACACCTCACAGGTGGCTCAGATTTTGTTCCCAAAGCCATCCCAAGAGTTCTTGAGGGGCATCCACCAGTTGAGAAAAGGGAAGCAGTAGAGCCTGTGCCCCAGAGGACACCTCACAGGTGGCAGCACTGGCTCTCAGGAGGCCCCAGCAGCACTTACAGCACTCTTCCATTGCTGGCCCTGGTCACCACGAGGCCGAAGGGGTTGTGCTTCAGGTCCACCCTGTAGGCGAGGCCGGTGGCGGCGGTGCCCGTGAAGGGCCGCACGTGCTCGTGGGGCACCTCGAAGCGCCGCGCGCCGGGGTCGGTGATCTGCACACACCCACACAACACAAACGTTTTCCTTCACAAATTCACCCCTAATGCAGACATTATCCACAGTTCTGACTCTGTTCTTTCCACCCTTTTCCAAGTCTCCCCTTCTGCTTTTATTGTTACTCACTTCCAGGTTTAATTACTCATCTTGAACCATTTTCTTTGCAATATTTGACTCTGTTTCCCAGGCTCACCAGGAACCCTCCACAGGACAAAATCTCCCACAGAAGTTTCTCAATCCCACAAGGCACTGATACCCCACACCCAAGGCACAGAGACGAGCTCTCCATGGAAAACACAAACCACTGGAAAAGCTAACACTGTCTGTCAGAATGACTGAGAGATGTGACCAGGCCATAAACAAAATGTAAGTAAATACATTTATCCCCCAAATCTTCCCGTGATGAGGACAGATGGCAGATAACAGAAAAGCGGAGCTTTTCAAAGGCCTCGATGATTTTTCATGCAGAATTCCCACTGTGCCAAGTGCCTGTTAACCTGAGGCATTGCAACAGCAGGGAGGACAACGACAGCACTTGAGTGGGAATCATGAGAGGGCTCCAGAGGCATCAACCCTACACTCCCTGCACAGGCAACCCCACATCTGGCAGAGAAAAGGGCCCTTGAAGCAGCAGAGGACAGAGGCTGACCTTGAATCGGAAGCGGTTCTTTGTCTGGTACTCTCCTGTGAGCAGCACGGTCTGGATGTCATTCCCGAAGAGGGAAGGGGATGGCAGCCTGTTCAACGTGGCCTCGAAGCCTTGGGAGGCAAACACCAGGTGTTGTGTGGAATGGGACATCAGGGGGTGCATTGGAACCCCAGGCAGAGAATTTCAGAGAATTTCAGAGAGTTTCAGAGAGTTTCAGAGAGTTTCAGAGAGTTTCAGAGAGTTTCAGAGAGTTTCAGACTTTCTGTGCTGACAGGCACTGACCCCCAAGCAAACAACCTGAGGCCATGGAAAAGGCTTCCAAAATTGAGTGACAGCCTTGGATTGTGGGGATGGAGTTTGGATAGAAGTGTGTGATATCACAGGGTGCAAAACTTAGATTTTAAGGGTTTAGAATATAGTAAAATATATAAAGCAAGATGGAGGTTTTAAAGTGTTGACCAGTCCTTCTTTTTCACCTTCTTCTCCATGGGTCTGGGTGGGATTTTGTAATTGGACAGAAAAGTCTGCATTGCGGGCCATGGGTGGTTGTTTATTGGTTAAAGTAAAAATAATTTAGGTGTCATTTCTTAATTGGGCAAATTGTGCTTAAAAGACCTTGGAAAGAGTTAGAGTCATTATTCACTTTGTTAGTCAGAACTCACTGCTTGTGAGATAAGAAATAATAAACATCTGAGTCTGAACACCAACTGCACCACTCGAGCATTTAATTTCAGCTCTAATAGACAAAAAGGAGATAAGAAACCCTCAGGGGTGGGACCTGGGGATCCCAGCCCAGAGCTTACCTGCCTGGGTGGATCTCTGGGAGCCCTGCACTTTGTAGCCATGGTTGGGTGAGAAGAAGCACCAGGGCACGCTGGTGTCGCTCTCGGGGCTCCAGCAGCAGCCACGGAGGGAGCAGGCACTCTGAGCAAGGGCAAAAATCAAAAATCAGCAGGGTTCACACAAACAGATCCCTGCTAAAGCAGTTACAGAGCACGTTGCACCCCAAATACCAGAAATGTTGGTAATTTGTGTGCTCAGGTCAAGTCCCCCTTTGGAAAACTCTGTGGAGTGAACTCAGTGGCACAGAAAAAACTAAAGAGGATTTTTTTTCTGGATTCAGAGTAAAGTTGCTTATTGGGCGTGCATTCTTTCTTAAGACCACAAGATCCACAGGTAAAATAAACAGTTTAAAAGAATTATTGAAACATTTAAGCTGTAACAGATACAGCAGAGTCTGGCCAAAAGTCACACACTGGAGAGGGTGTGAAATTTATCATGGGATTAACATCTAATAAACATCTATATATGCATAATTGAATGTTGTGTATAATAGCTACATTTAAATGTAATTTTCCAGTATCAGAAATATTCAGACTGCTCCTGCATAGCCTCCAATTGAGATAAATAATTTTTATTTTTAAAAGACAAACCTATTGTTTCAAGCCTCTGTCTCAGTGTAGCAGCACCAACCTTTACACTCTCATTCATTAAAAAGCTGGAATTGCTTTGCTGTTGGAAATTAACTCGTTCACGTGCTGTGTGTGTGAGGTTTATGTTTGGAGATAAGATTGGGGCAATTAATCACTGAGTTTCCACCCATTTTCTCTCCTTAAACCCCCATTCATTACTTAGGGCAAAGGACAGTGGCAAAACAACTCTCACTGGGGGTGAAGGGCACCCATCAGGGATCTCAGGTATCCAATTCCAAAAGGGACACCTTCAACACCTCACTTTCACCTCCCCACTAGCAGAAGCCCTTTCTGCCTCCATCTGATTGTGCTCAGATGCTTTTAGTGTTTGCAATAAAGATTTCAAATATTCTGCAGCTTGAAATAGGTGGGCATGACCCAACCCTGTCATTGCTGCTGTCCTTGTTTTGGGGTTGGAGAGCCCAAACTGGTCAGTGCAGGTCAAATTATTTTCAGAGGCTCTGGACAGATAAAAGATGAGGCAGCTCCAGCCCAGCAGTCAGGCAGGAGCTGAAGGAAGCACTGAGGGAGCTGGCAAAGCCACTGGCTTGGGAAGTCGCAGGGAATTTATTTGATAGTGGTTTTACAGAGCACAGAAATCACTCAAAACCACCCCAAAACCACCCCAGATTCAGCACACAGAGAAATGTTTTTCTCTCTGTTATGGATTCATCCCATCAGAAAACATTTGCTGTCATTTCCATCAGGTTCCAAGCCAAAAATAAGGCTTGCAGGAGGGATGTAGGGACTCTTTTCACCCCTTTGATACACAGAGTGGTGTTAAGCCCTTTGCAAGGCTGTGACAAACCCAGGCTCATTTCCCACCTCCCCAGATCCCCCCAGGAGAACTCCCCATTTCCCATTTCTAAACTTTTGTAAAGAAGAGGAAGCACCAAGCCCTCCAAGACTGCAGAGATCACAGTTTCACTCCCTTACTCCATTTCCCTCATATATAGGGGAATATCCTAAATATAAGAGCAGATTTGCTACTTCCATCTTCTCATCCCTTCCCAGACCAGTGCCCATCCCATAAAAAGCAGAATAAATTGATTTTGCTAAAACCTGGCAGTTCAGACATCCCCATTCCCAGCTTTCTAAACAAAATTTTCTTTTCCCCAGCTTGTTCTCCTGAACACTTCTCGACCATTTTCAGCAGTTCCTGGACAGCCCAGTGCTGTTTTTCCAGCTGGATCCTATCCTGGCACATTTGTGTTGTTGTGGCATATTGAGCTGCCTGCACAAGGAAGGAAGCACAGGAGCTGAGGGTTGGTCACGCCTGGCACTGGCAAAGGAGCAGAGTTCACCAGAGACACTGGGGAGCCTGTTGTAAAAGCAATCATCCGCTGTAAATAAAGATGTGATCCCAGCCTGGGAGCTGTAAAAGCAGCACAATAGATACCAGCACCCAGGAAAGCCAGAGCTTAATTAGGAATAACCCTGGATACGAGGACGATGTTTGCACTGGGGTACAGCAGGAACTGAGCACCAAGGACCCAGAGAAGAGCATGGCCACAGGCTGAGCTAAAATGTGCTGCTCTGTGCATCCACACAGGCCTCTGCCAGCAGAGTATTTTGGGTAGAAAAGCACAGAAACCAAGCCCAAACCAACAATTCTGTCTTCCCTGAGCTTTCAGAGGTGTCAGCCTGGCCTACACGAGCTCTGCTCAGTGGAATTCTTGTTTTACTGGTGTGTTCTGCTTGTCTGATCAGACCTCCTGGCAATTTTCCACAGCAGTGAATAGTTCCTAAAGATCTTCCTTCTTCCAGCATCTCTATCTTCACCAACCACAAGATCAGATAAAAAACATCTATTTCTTCTTTTCTTCCTTTTTTTTCTCTTTCCTTCATTTCTTCCTTCTTCTCTTTTATTCATTTCTTTTTTCCTCTTGTCTTTATTTCTTCTTTCCTCTTCTCTTTCCTTCATTTCTTCCTTCTTCTTTTTTCTTCCTTCCTCTTCTCTTCTTCACTTCATCTTTTTCCCCTCTTTTCTTCATTCCATCCTTCCTCTTTTCTTCTTCATTCCATCCTGTTTTCCCTCTTTTCATTTTTTCCTCCCTTCCTTTTTCTTTTTCTTTCTTTCTTTCTTCCTTTCTTTTTCTACCTCTCATTTCTCCCTTCTATCATCTTCTCTTTTCTGCAATCCTACTCATTTTCTGGCTCTGTCCTGGACATCCTCAGTGACTGAGGAGATCAAGGCAGACACTAAAACCTCCCAGACCAGCTCAGCTGCTTTTCCCTGCTGCTGTTTCTTCTGGAAACCCTTCCCCAAAGCCCTGCAGAAGAGTCCTGCAGGTACCTGAACTGTGACAGTCGCTGCACTTCTGTAGCCTGACACAACCAAATCACTTCCACGGAAAACCAGGAGTGAATGGAATGGCTGGGATGGGATTCTGCCTTTCCTCAGGGAGTAGAGGTGATATTTACCTCCAGCCCTGTCAAACCTGCTGCCTGCTCTCCACTGACATTCAGGAATCATTTCTTTCACCTCCAATTCCAGATCAGGCATCCTCACTGTTGCAGTCTGCCCCTACTTTTCTGCTGGGAGCTATGACCTGATTGTTTTCAATTCTCTCCCCCCAGCTGCAGCCAGGGCACCACTGCAGCTCCTGCACTGCTCCCCCCTGCTCGAGGAGGGCAGCGCTGCAGGTGGGGTGAGTGGTTCAAAGGCGGTAATTACAGATTTAAATGATCTGCACGGCTCCCCCTGCAGTGCTGAGCCCGTTCCTGGGGCAGGGAAGGAACCTGAGCAGTCGAGGAGCAGGCTGTGATTTGAACCTTTCCTAACCCATCCCCTGCAGGACTTTATTGAACTGCAAATCATAACAAAACCCATGGCAGGAGAGGCTTTAACAACAGCCAGCCCTGGAATTATGTGGGAATTTCCTCCGAGGTTCAGACAGCTGGGTAACAATTTTTCTGCCTCTGTGAATGGCAGAAGTACCTGTCACATCACACTGGGTTTCTTTTTCTCCTAAGCTGCTCCTCCCCAGATCACACCAGATGAACCCCTTCAGAAAAAGTTGTTAAAAACCACGAGTGACTCTCTTAACTGCCTGTCCAATATTTTTGTCACCCCTCCCCAAACCAGAGAAATCAGAGCTCCTGTCAGTGGGCTGGAATGGTTGTGCAGGAGTTGAATTCCCCTGCAAACACTGGGGGAATCACAGATTTAAACAAGTTAAGGAAATACCTGATCTAGCAGAGACAAATTACATTTTTATAAATGAGCAGGAGGTTTTATGGGATGACATCTATTTTCTAACATTTTCCAGAATGTTACCAGACCTTTGTTGCCAACTGATCTGGGATGCAGTCAATTCTCTCTGCTGCTGGGATCTTCTGACATTGTGGGTAAAAGTCTGTCAGGGAAATAAAGGAATGGGTCAGAACTAGGATCTCCAAACTCAATAACTCAATTCCTTCTGAACTCAGCACCTGCTTCTGCTGGCTGCTTCCCTGACAATAACAGAGATTCAAACCACTATCAACCACTGCTTCCATGATTTATTTTTACCTTTGGAAAATGGCACACAATTATTTCAGGTATGAAAACATCACTGTAAATTTTTGAGCATATAGGTAGTTTTGATAATTTTATTTCATTAGTCAATTTTTCAGCGACTGCTGTGGGTCAATGGGCTCCACTTCATCAAACATACGTGCAAAAATAAAAATTGGGAGAACTTTTCTCAAAGTGGGCTGTGGTGGTGCTCCTTCCCCTGAGCCAGAGCTTTCCACAGGAGCTGGCATTGGAGCACAGGGAAAAGCACCTCAAAGCTCCTGTGAAATGCTGCTTTAGATTTCAGGTTTGTGGGACTGAATTTAAGTTGGGCAGCTTTGGCTGATTAAAGGGAACACTGAAGTGACTTTATGTATTTGGGAACATTGTTTATGTCTGGGAAAAGGACTGTGAAGTGCAGGGATGTGCCCTGGGCTGAGAGGGACACACCCTCAGATTTGCCTCTTTGCATCATCTGCACTTGTGGTGTTTGCTCAAGAAAACTCCTGCTCTTGACAGAAACAGGAACAAAACATGCAGATATTAGTCTGGATGGGCAGTT
The DNA here is from genome assembly GCF_021018805.1 of Prinia subflava. Lineage (NCBI taxonomy): Eukaryota > Metazoa > Chordata > Aves > Passeriformes > Cisticolidae > Prinia > Prinia subflava. The sequence continues at coordinate 23,073,931 of NC_086257.1, read as the reverse complement.
TTATTAAAACACCGAGGTGTTTGCCTTGTAGAAGCAATAATTTGTATTTTTTCTGCCCATTTCCACCTCCAAGCCTTTTGCTTCAGTCCCTGTGTGTGAATGGAATTACACAGAGTGGGACTGGAAGTAAATCAGGTGCTCTGCACACATCCCTGAACACAAGGGTCTCCTGGTTTATCAGTGCACCAGCAACAAGCACTGTGGGGTTTAAGGATTATAATAATTAATAATTATTAATAATCATTATATTATAATTAATAATAATTATATTAATAATGTCCCACACAATTTGGCTGCTCCCACATAGCTGATCAGGGGGATTTTTTTCAGTGCTATCTGTTTTTATACACAAAAAAAATTTGAAATTATCTGAGCTCTGTGTTCCTCAAGAAAGTCCAACCAGTGGAGGGGGAGATACAAAATTTTCCACCACAGTAAATCCCAACTGATGCCATTTATTGCTGTCATAACTGGTAGCTTGGATGGGACCATCCAAGGAAGGTCTGGCCATAATTCACCTGTGGATAAGGATAAGAACAGGAGCTCTGGGTCAGAGCTGGGGGTTTTCCCCAAATCTCACTCACCTGGGGATTTCACCCCGGGCTCTCCCGTGGCCAGCAGCCCCACGAGCACACAGGCGATGATGGTCACCACAGAGAAGAGCACAATCAGGGAAATCTCCAGCCCACTGAACTTCCTGCCCATCTGGGAACCCAGAGAAACCCCATCAGTCAAAGTA